>NC_142148.1:24132250-25382250 GCF_024610735.1 Ursus americanus
TGACTGACTCAGTCAGAGAAGCCTGCAACTCTCAGTCTTGTGATCATGAGTTAGAGCCCCACACTGGGTGTAGAGATTACTTAAATAAATAAATATTTTTTTAAAAAAAGGACTGGTTAAATCAATCTTGAAAAAAAAATAAAGTGGAAAGAATTACTCTACCTGACATTAAAGCCTATTACATGAATATGATAAAGCAATTCAAAATTGGAAGAGGGACAGACACATAGATCAACAGAACTGAATAGAGAATCTATAAATAGACCCATACATATATGCCCAATACAAAAACAATTCAATGGAGGAGAATAGCCTTCTCCACAAATGGGGCTGGAGCAATTGGACATCCATAAAGAAAAAACATTCTCAACATTTGCTACAACATGGATGGCACTGGAGGAGATAATGCTAAGTGAAATAAGTCAAGCAGAGAAAGACAATTATCATATGATTTCTCTCATCTATGGAACATAAGAACTAGGATGATCAGTAGGGGAAGAAAGGGATAAAGAAAGGGGGGTAATCAGAAGGGGGAATGAAACATGAGAGACTATGGACTATGAGAAACAAACTGAGGACTTTAGAGGGGAGGGGGGTGGGGGAATGGGATAGACCGGTGATGGGTAGTAAGGAGGGCACATATTGCATGGTGCACTGGGTGTTATACGCAACTAATGAATCATCGAGCCTTACATCAGAAACCGGGGATGTACTGTATGATGACTAACATAATATAATAAAAAAATCATTAAAATTAAAAATAAATAAATAAATAAATAAATAAAAAACAAAGAAAAAACAAAACAAAGCAAAAAACAAAAAACCTTGACCTAAACCTCACAACCTCACACCTTGTACAAGAATGAACTTAGATTATGGACTCACATGTAAAATGTAAAACTATGAAACTTTCAGAAAAAAAAAATCGGAAAAAAATCTTTGGGATTGTTATGGGCTTTGTGTCCTCCTCAAAATTCATGCTGAAGTCCTAAACTTCAGTAGCTCACAGTGTGAATGTTTGGAGAAGGGTCTTTAAGGAGATATTAAGGTTAAATGAGGTCATTAGGATTGGTCCTAATCCAGTATGACTGGTATCCTTATAAGAAGAGGAAATTAGGACATAGACTCACACACAGGAGAAATCATGTGAAGACACAAGGAAAAGATGGCTACCTATAAGCCAAGGAGAAAGTCCTCAGAAGAAACCAATCTTGCTGACACCTTGATCTTAGACTTCCAGCCTCCAGAATTGTGAGAAAATACATTTCTGTTCAGACCACCCAGTCTGTGGTACTTTGTTATGGCAGCACTAGCAAAGTAATAAGGGAATCTAGAGCTAGGCAAGGAGTTCTTAGACTTGACACTAAAAGCATGATCCATAAAAAGTAAAACTGATAAAGCAGACCTCATTAAAATTAAAAACTTTTCCTCTGTGGAAAGACTCTCTTAAGATAAAAGGACAAGCTACAGACTGGGAGAAAATTGTTGCAATTCACATATTTGACAAGGGACTAGTATCTAAAATATAAAATAACTCTCTCAATACTCAACAGCAAAAAATTCAAAAATAATCCAATTAGAAAATGGACAAGAGACGTGAATAGACATTTCCCCAAAAAAGACAGATAGAAGGCAAATAAGCATATATGTTCAACATCATTAGCCATTAGGGAACTGTAAATCAAAATTATAATGAGGTATCACTATATGGCTAAAATGAAAAATGGTGACAATGCCAAATGCTGGTGAAGACGCAGAGAAACTTGAAACAACCCAGCAATTGCACTCTGGGGCAGTTAACCTGGAGAAATGAAAATTTATCTCCACACAAAAATCTTTACACAAATGTTCAGAGAGGTTTTATTTGTAATGGCCCAAAACTGGTAACAGCCCAGATGTCTTTCAATGGGTGAATGGTCAAGCAAGCTATGGTATGTCCATACATGGCATACTGGTCAGCAGCGAGAAGCAGTAGGCCACTGATACACGTAACACCCTGGAAGAATTTCCAAGGAATTATGCTAATTTAAAAAAATCAATCCCATGGGGCACCTGGGTGGCTCAGTTGGTTATGTGTCTGCCTTTGGCTCAGGTCACGGTCCCAGAGTCCTGGGATCGAGTCCCACATCCCTGCATGGGGCTCCTTGCTCAGTGGGGAGATTGCTCCTCCCTCTCCCTCTGCCTGCCACTCCCCCTGCTTGTGTGCTCTCTCTTTCCTCCCTGTTAAATAAATAAGTAATATCTTTTTAAAAAATCAATCCCAAAAGTTTACACATATGAATCATTCTTATAACAGTCTTCAAATGACAAAATTATAGACACGCAGAACAGATTAATGGTTGTTAGGGGTAAGAAAAGATGAAGAAGTGACGGGGAGGAAGGTACATGTGGCAATAAAAGGGCAACACAAGATCCTTGTGGTGATGGAACTATTCTGTATGTTGAATGTAGCAATGTCAATATGCTGGTGGTATTGTACCAGAGTTTTTGCAAAATGTCACCACTGGCAGAAACTGGATAAATATGGGGCGCCTGGGTGGCTCAGTCATTAAGTGTCTGCCTTTGGCTCAGGGCGTGATCCCAGCGTTCTGGGATCGAGCCCCACATCAGGCTCCTCCGCTGGGAGCCTGCTTCTTCCTCTCCCACTCCCCTGCTTGTGTTCCCTCTCACTGGCTGTCTCTCTCTCTAATAAAAAAATAAAATCTTAAAAAAAAAAAAAGAAAAAAGAAACTGGATAAATAAAGGGTTCATAGGCTCTCTTAGTATTATTTCTTATAACTAACTGTGAATCTACAGAAATTCTATATTAAGGGGTGCCTGGGTGGCACAGTCAGTAGAACACCCACTCTTGGTTTTAGCTGGGTCGTGATCTTGGGGTTGTGGGATTGAGCTGCACATCGGGCTCCATGCTTTCTCCCTCTGCCCCTCCCCACCATGCTCTCTCTCTCATAAATAAATAAATCTTTTAAAATTTTTTAAATTTTAATTTCTTAACAATGTTATTTATTTATTTGAGAGAGGGAGAGACTGTAAGCGAGAGAGCATGAGAGGGGGAGGGTCAGAGGGAGAAGCAGACTCCCCACTCAGCAGGGAGCCCCACTCGATCCTGGTACTCTGGGATCGTGACCTGAGCTGAAGGCAGATGCTTTTTTTTTTTTTTTTTTTAAGACTTTTTATTTATTTGACAGAGAGACAGCCAGAGAAAGAGGGAACACAAGCAGGGCGAGTGGGAGAGGAAGAAGCAGGCTCATAGTGGAGGAGCCTGACGTGGGGCTCGATTCCACAACGCCGGGATCACACCCTGAGCTGAAGGCAGACGCTTAACAACTGCGCCACCCAGGAGCCCCTCTCGTCTATGTTTTAAAACAAAGTAACTGCTCTACTCTGCTGAGGAAATCTTTTCACCCCTAGGATAATGGCCAGCCACTCAGCATGGCATTCAAAACACTTCACAACGTGGTCTACCGCTGCTATTTCCAGGCTCATCCTCTCTCACTGCCCCTTCAATCACAATGTCCTTTTACCTGAATACCTGAAGTATTGTCACACCTTTGTGCCTTTGCCCATGTTCCTTCTGCCTGGAATGCCCTTCCTGCACACTTCACCCTTACAATCTCCAACTCCTTAAGACCAAACACCAGGTTCTCCTATTTTCTGGATGCTTTTCTGACCAATTCATCTCCTAAAATTTCTGACCAATCCATCTCCCCATGCACAATTAATTGCTCTCTGTTGAGGGTTCCCAAGGTACTTTCTCTAACTGCCATTTTATCACTTGTGACATTGGCATACACTCGGGCATGACTTTAATTAATTGTTACTAAATAATTGAGTGGTATTTGTTTGATATCCTCTTCCCCCACGAGACTGCCAATTTCAGGAAGGTGGGGATCATGTCTGTCATATAATTTCATTGACTGGGGCAGTGTCTAGGATTCTGGAGCTTACTGCTAAGGGGTTCTCTGAAAAGTTTTGGATCTTGAGCCCCCATTCACCTTAAAGGAGCAGCATCCTGAAAGGTGATGCCCGGAGCATGTCCTAACTGGCACTGAAAGGACTTGAACTATCACTCTTTTTGTTCAGTTCATGCAACTCTATTATTGGAGACCTACCTGGCAGGCCACCGGTCTCCCTGAGGTTCTAGCCCACCAGATGGAAGGGGTTAAAACCCTGCCAGCCAGGGCTGGGGGTAGGGAGCCTAGAGCTCCATGTCCAATATAATAGCTACCAACCACAAGCTACCGTTTAAATTTACATTTGTTAAGATCAAATTAAGTTAAAAATTAAGGTCCTTAAGGGGCCCCTGGGTGGCTCAGCTGGTTGAGCATCTGACTTTGATTCAGGTCATGATCTTGGGGTCCTGGGATCAAGTCCCCGTGTCAGGCTCCCTGCTCAGCGGGGAGTCTCCTTCTCCCTCTCCCTCTGCCCCTCCCCCCACTCATTCTCGTTCTCATTCTCTCTCTCTCTCTCAAACAAATAAAATCTTAAAAAAAAATTAAGGTCCTTAGTCAACCTAGCCAAATTTCGAATGTTCAGTAGCTATCTGTGGCTAGTGGCTACGTATGAGACAGCATGGAATTATAAAGCATTTCCAACACCACAGGCACTGCTATGGGGCATTGCTGAGATACAGAGTTACCCTTTACTGAGTGCCTCCTATAAGGTAGCAGTCTGCAAAAGCATCTCAGAGAGTAGTGCTCTGGGGTCAGACTGTCTGGGTTTGAATCCCAGCTCTGCAGTCACTAGCTGTGTGACCTTGAGCAAGTTTCTTCGCTTCTCTGTGCCTCATTTTCTTCAACTGTAAATTGGGAGTATATCATAGTAGTATCTACCTCAGAGTAGGTTGTTGTAAGGACTCCATGAGATAATAGAGTAAAACACTCAGGATCACTACCCTGGCCCATAGTAAATGCTCAGTTCCTGATTTGTTTGGTTCTGAAAACGGTTAAATGTTTTTTTTAAATCTCACAACAGTCCTCTTAGGTGGGTGCTATCATGATTCCCATTTACAGATGGGGAAATTGAGGCTCAGAAAATGGAAGGAACTTGTTCACTGTCACATGGTGAGAAAGTGGCAGAGCTGGCTTTGAACCCCAAAGCCCACAGTTTTCTAGACTTCCTCCTTTGAGGGGTGGGGATGGATATGCCCCTAGCCCCAGCTGGAACTCGTTTTAGCTCCACAGTCCTTTTTGCCAAGATGAGCTCCTGCCAACCCTACCAGGGGCTCCGAGCACTTGACTAATGCCCCATCCCCATCAGCAGGGGCCTCTGCCATCAGCGGGCATCCGTCAGCAAGCCTTCTCCTTCCTGCTGCCCTAGATGAGATGCTGGACCCAGAGCACTGTGCAAATACAACATGAATTCTGCTGACAGGGTAATAATAAGGCTCCTAAATCAGCACTTGGACTTTTTGCTTTACATATATTACTCAAATTACGTGTCAGGGATTAATATACATTATAAAACAGATGTGCCAGTTACATATTTCTCTCTAGAATGTCTCTTGGGTGCCTCCTGAAACCGCTCCTGGTGTTAATCACACATTCTTCCCACCCTGCTTGGGCCATGGCGGGGCCACCTTGACAGCAGGAGGGCCAGGATGGGGTCAGAAGGATGGGAGACCAGGTGGAGCTCTAAGGAATGAGAACCTAATTTTCTCACTTTGAAACCAGGCCCGGCTGCACTGGGTTTCTCAAGCACTTCTGTATCTTTCAGCTGTTCAGGCTCTGGTTTTCAGTCCTCAGTGCTTTAGCCAGAGTCTGGTACATAGTACATATTCAGAAGGGGTGGCAGAGGCTGCTGATTGCCTACCAAGGGTCTATTCTCTCCTTGTTTCCAATGAATAGAACCCTGATATTGTTTGGAGCTAAACGTATTCACCTTTCCAATTTCCCTGTGGCTAGGTATGGGTATGCAAGTCAGTTCTAGCCACTGAGATGGAAGGGGAAATACGCTGGGAATTTCTAGGAAATCCTTACCTAAGGTCCATCCCTTACTTCTTGATTCCTTTCCTCCCTGCCTGGAACATAGTCGTGATGGTCACAGCTGCAGCTATCTTGCCACTGTGAGGCTACAAGCATGAAAACAAAAGCCTACATGCTTAGGTGGAGGTGTGAAAAGATGGGAGTCTGGAATCATGTGGATATATCTGAGCCTTTGTACCAGCCCTGGTCTGCCTCCTCCAGACACTTTCTTTTCCAGACACTTCTTTTAAAAAAATTTTTTAGGGGCGCCTGGGTGGCACAGCAGTTAAGCGTCTGCCTTCAAATCAGGGCGTGATCCCAGCGTTATGGGATCGAGCCCCACATCAGGCTCCTCCACTATGAGCCTGCTTCTTTCTCTCCCACTCCCCTGCTTGTGTTCCCTCTCTCGCTGGCTGTCTCTATCTCTGTCAAATAAATAAATAAAATCTTTAAAAAAAATTTTTTTTTAAGATTTTCTTTTTTTATTTGAGAGAGAGAGAATGAACGGTGGGGAGGGGTGGAGAGGGAGAAGCAGACTCCCTGATGAGCAGGAAGCCCGAAGCGGGGCTGATCCCAGGACCCCGGGATCATGACCTGAGCCAAAGGCAGATACTTAACCAACTGAGCCGCCCAGGCGCCCCTCCAGACACATTTTTACCTTAGGTAAATAATCCCCCATCTTAAGTTTGCAGTTACTAGAGCTTATCATATGCCTGATGTATTTGCCTCCAGTGCCCCGTCATCCACAGAGAAGCAACTCTTGGGGAACCCCCTCAGTCCCTGCCTCTCCTCCCCAACATGTGGTCATCACCACTCCTGCCCACATCTGCTTCTCAGAGCGTTTTCACCATGTTCCCTGCTGGGTGGACAGTGGACCATGGCCATAGCTAATTGAGTCAGTGGAATAAATCTGACTCAACTGGGTTCTCTCCCTGAGAATTTCAACTGAACCCAGAGATCTGCATTCAGAACACACACACTGGCATCTGCAGCCCATCAGGGCCCTGGGAGGCTTTGTTTGGCCTGTGCAGCAGGTTTTTTTTAGATTATTGATATTAGAAAACATCAGGCTTCCCATAAAAATCTAGATTTCTGGCTTCTCTTGAAAGAGTGGAAAGTCTGGCATCACTGGGCTCACATTCCATGCGGCAATAAAGGCCACGCTGAGAAGCAGCTGCTCCCTCCAGACAGGGGCCACGCTTCCATAGCCCACAGTCCCCACCTCGTCCCCAGGTGTTCTTATACCTGCTCTGCCTCGCTCCTTCCTGTTGCCTGCCTGCCTCCTTCAGGCGCTCAAGCTGAAGGCACCTGACCTAATTAGCCTCCGTAAGGCCTTGAATCGTGATGATAAAATGCTGCTGCTGAACACTGACAAGGCAAGAAACAATTGCTGGAGAGGATGTGGAGAAAGGGGGTCCCTCCTACATTGTTGGTGGGAATGCAAGTTGGTACAGCCACTCTGGAAAACAGTGTGGAGGTCCCTTAAAAAGTTAAAAATTGAGCTACCCTATGACCCAGCCATTGCACTACTGGGTTATTTACCCCAAAGATACAGACGTAGTGAAGAGAAGGGCCATATGCATCCCAATGTTCATAGCAGTTCTGTCCACAATAGCCAAATTGTGGAAGGAACCGAGATGCCCTTCAACAGATGACTGGATTAAGAAGTTGTGGTCCATATATACAATGGAATATTACTCAGCTATCAGAAAGAACGATTTCTCAACATTTGCTGCAACATGGACGGCACTGGAGGAGATAATGCTAAGTGAAATAAGTCAAGCAGAGAAAGACAATTATCATATGATTTCTCTCATCTATGGAACATAAGAACTAGGAAGATCGGTAGGGGAAGAAAGGGATAAAGAAAGGGGGGTAATCAGAAGGGGGAATGAAGCATGAGAGACTATGGACTCTGAGAAACAAACTGAGGGCCTCAGAGGGGAGGGGGGTGGGGGAATGGGATAGGCTGGTGATGGGTAGTAAGGAGGGCACGTATTGCATGGTGCACTGGGTGTTATACGCAACTAATGAATCATCGAACTTTACATCGGAAACCGGGGATGTACTGTATGGTAACTAACTATTATGTTAGTTATAATAACAAAACATTAAAATAAAAAAAAATGCTGCTGCTGAAGACCACAACAGCAACAATTATTGATGGGCACTCTGAGCCAAGTAGCATGGTGAGGGCTTTACATCCATCGTCTTATTCAGTCCTCAAAACGAGAAGACCCAGGACACCCAGGTGGCTCAGTCAGTTCAGCATCTGCCTTCGGCTCAGGTCATGATTCCAGGGTCCTGGAATGAGTCCCGCATCGGGGTCCTCGCTCAGCGGGGAGTCTGCTTCTCCCTCTGCCTGCTGCTCTCCCTGCTTGTGTGCTCGCGCTCTCTCACTTGCGCGCTCTCTCTCTCTCTGACAAATAAATAATACATAAAATCTTTAAAAAAAAAAAATAAGAAAACCCTACCATGATCACTGTACAGAAGAGGAACGAGGTACAGTAACTAGACCAAAGCCTCACAGTAAGCTACACGTCTGGGATTCAAATCCGAGCATTCTGACGTCCAAGTGGATGCTTCCCAATCAAAAGACTATACCGCCTTTTCATGAATTAAGACCAAGCCACAGCTGGAGAAAAATGCAGAGGCACAGAGAGAGAGTGGGAGAACTGCAGCAGTGGCTCAGGTAGGAGGGAATGGCTGCCATGGCCCTGGCTGGTTTCTGGTTCTTTGTGAGGCCTGGAGGTGCTCCACACTCAGGTTCCAAGGAAACCTCCACTAGCTGGGATTCATAAATGCAAGCAACAGAAACTGATTCTCGTAGATTTATGCAGAAAAGGAATCAGTGGAAAAGATACTGGGAAGCTTTCGGCATTGTGGGGAAGGCTGGAGAACCAGACCCAGCTACCACCGTGGGAGAAGCACAGGCTGGTCTGGTGCAGACCCTGCTGCCCCCATCAGAGTACCAGACCCTTCAGCTTGCCCATCAGACCTTGCTGGAGCTCCACACCTGATGCTAGGGACTGCCACTGGTCCTACTGCCTGGGCTGCCCCCAGAGATGGGATAGTGTTGCTTCTGTGGCCACCATCACCAGATTAGGCCTCTCCACTGTCCCTGGGTTTTTGAATCACTGGCTCCTCATTCAAAATCTAATGTGTATACCTCTGACTGCCTGAGCCTAGGTTTCATGCCCAAACTCTAGTTGCAAGGGAGGCTGGGAAGTGAGTTCTACTTCCCACTAAGCCTCATATGGTAGGAAATTCTCCAGGTACAAGTATGAGTTTCTGAGTCTGGGCAGCCAAAAGGGGCAACTATAAATGACTACTTTTAAACTAGCTAGCTCTCAGTTCAAGGTTGCCTTAGGAAAGAGCACACTCAAATGGAATAAAGAGAAAAAATCGTTTATAAAGGTGCAAGAAGGGTCAAGGAAAACCAGTGAGGGATGGGGAAGCACCCCCAGAGATCCCAACAATTGGGGGGAGTACTCTGGTTTCTCTTTAGATCGTATAAACCAACAATTGGGGGGAGGCACTGGGACTCCAGGCTTAAAGGGGCAAGGAGAGGGGATACTTACGGGAATGTGAAAAGAACTGGGTTGTAGAAGAGGGTCTTCTGAAATGGCCCCAGTAGAAAGGGAACAGGGGCAATAAATACCCTCATTTCTCTTTCCTTCCATCCTCTAGTCTCCTGCAGGTGCCTCCCATTGGGCAAACCAAACAGGAAGCCAGAGAATAAAGGATCCTGTTGACATAATCCATAGAGGTGAGCCTCTGGGGCAGCCCCCTTGGGAAAAGGAGGGTGAAAGGCAGATCTGGAAAGCTAAACAGAATGGCCAGCAACCATGGTGTGATCTCAGTCCCATCATTTAATCAGTCTGAACTGGTTTCTTCACTGTAAATTGAGGGCCCTGACATTTTGTGGTTCACTCAGGCCTTCCTGCTGACCACTTCTCCTGTAATTTCCTCCTTTCTGGCTGCCCCGTAAGTTCATCCCTATGTCAATCTCCATATAAAGGTCAGTGCCTTTGTTCCCAAAAAGCAGTCTTCTCTATGTGCTCCCAGAGATTCTCCTTTGCTGTAGGTGGAAACAGTTCTCCATCCAGCTCTCCAAATTCTGATTTGGTGACTCCCCTGGAATTCTATCAAAACAGCAACTTTTCAGGCATAAAATGTCTTTCCAGATCTCAAGAGCTGCCCTGATGGGGCTGTTTCTTTATCCTTTAGTGCCTCCCTCATTCTCTTTTTCCTCTCACAGCTTGATCCTCAAGCCAAATTCCCGTCCTGGCTTCCCTCATGCCCCTCTGAGCAATCATCTCTCCATGACCCAGACCTTAGACTCTCTCTCTCCTCCTACTGCAAAGAACAACATCACATCTCTATCTTCACTGCAGTTCGGTGACTCCATCGCCAGCCTGGTTTGAAATTGTTATTGCCTAGATTTCTGGTGGAAAAAGCAAAGTTTCTCCTCATTCTTTAAGTTTTCAATGGGTGACCTAGATGAATGAGCAATGAAACTGCGAAGACTGAGCTCAAAGGAGTGACCTTTAGCAATGGTTCATATAAAATCTATGCACAGTTTATGAAACACACCCAATAAGTGATTACAAATGTTTAATGTAGACATATATAACAAGTGACAATTGTAACTGAACCAAACGAGTTTGCCCACCCGATGCGTGGGAAGCCAATAAAAACTGATACAAACCCCTTGCAGTGAACAAAGATAGGCAATTTATTGGTGTGGCGCCACCTAGGAGAACAGGAAGCCAATGCTCAAGTCCTGAATGCCTTGATGGCTTGCAAGTGAGGGTTTCAAGGCGAAATATGGGGCAGGGGTTTCCTGAGAAGGTGGATGCTGTTGCCTGGAGGCCCATAAGGCTATTAACCTTAGATACTACTTAATGGTTTCTAGTGCTGCTTCTCTGGTGCCCCAGAAGTCTATTCCACCTCAAGAGACTTGGAATCTGAGAAAATCTTTGTTTTGTATGTTAGAGATTTCGTTAGTGCTGCTTAACTACTTGTCCTACAGTTTCCTTTGAATGAGAAGCAAGCATTTGCACTTCTGAGTCTAGGCCTATGTGTTCCCTGGCCAGTCCTGCTGTGCCTAGGGGTGATATGACCTCTAGTGTTCATTCTTTCGCCTGAACTGACAAGATGGACACCAGCATCATATTATCACAAAAATTAGCATCACAGGGGCACCTGGTTGGCTCAATCAGTAGAGCACTTGATTCTTGATCTTGGGGTCATGAGTTCGAGTCCCACCTTGTGTGTAGAGCTTTACTAAAAAAAAAAAAAATAGCATCACAATTCTTGGGGAGATGTGATAGTGATGTGGACTCTGATATCCCACACAGACAATCCTGCCCTGAGGAATGAAGGACTTATTCCACCAGCTGCTGGAGGTACTGTCAGGAGATGACCTCTAGATGAACGATGTCTTGGGGTACCTAGGCGGCCCAATCGCTTAAGTGTCTGCCTTCAGCTCAGGTTGTGATCCCAGGGTCCTGGGATCGAGCCCCGTGTCGGGCTCCCTGCTCAGCGGGGAGTCTGCTTCTCCTTCTCCCTCTGCTGTTCTCCCTGCTTATGCTCTCTTTCTCTTCTTCTCTCTCAAATAAATAAATAAATAAAATATTTTTTAAAAGAGAGAGAGAGAGAGAAAGAGGGAGAAAGAAAGAAAGAAAGAAAGAAAGAAAGAAAGAAAGAAAGAAAGAAAGAAAGAAAGAAAGAAAAGAAAGAAAAAAAGAAAGAAAGAAAAAGAAAGAAAGAGAAAGACAGACTTCTTTGGCAATTTCCTTGGCTGCTGTCTTTTTGAGGCAGCCTACATACAGTGATTGATCAACTTGGGAACAGAGAGGCTTGGTCCTGTTGCCCCAAGTCAGGACAACTTTGGAAGACCTGTCCCGGCTTCAGAGTTTCCCATACCATCAGTATGTTCTGACATTGGTAGCTCAGAGTTCTCCCTCTGCTCTATCCTATTCCTTCTTCTCTCTTCCACAGGTGCTCCCAAGAACAACCCCCAACCAACCTCCTGTATGTCTATCTCAGAGTTCACTTTCCAGAGAATCCAACCCCCACCCCCATCCATGCCCATTGGAATGTGACTTTGCAGCTTCTCCAATCAAGAGATTCTTTTTCTCCGCTCCTTGAATCTAGACTGGCCTTGTGACTTGCTGTGCTGAATGAGGCAGAGGTAATATTGTACCAGTTCTGAACCTGAGCCTCCAGAGGTCTTGCATGTTTCTACTCTCACTCTTGGAGCCCTGCCACCACCATGACAACAGGCCCAAGCTAGACTGCTGGAGTACGAAAGACAAGTGGCCAAGTCACTGCTGTTCCCCAGCTGACAGCCAACCACCCCCCAGAAGCAGAGCCACCACCTAACCACAATGCATAAATGAATAGACAAGAAGAGAATACTACCTAGCCGAGCCCATCCCAAACTGCTGAGCAGAGAGAATTATGCCCTAATCAATAGTTGTTTTCAGTCAATTAAGTTTGGGGTAGGTTTGTTATGTAGCAATTCCTAAATGATAAGAGAGATAACTGTTTGAGAAACCACCTATAATACTGTGATTTGTTATAAGAAATATATATTTAATCTTTATCCCCATTTTTGCCTCATGCTCCCCAATACCTTTGGAATTTCCTAAGTATTGAGTACAAAAGGCGTCTTTTGTTATGTTAATGACATGACTTTAGGAAAGCCTCTAAGAATGGGGGCTGGTTGACAATGGAGCCAGGCCCACCCCCTAACCCCCAGACAAGGAAGAAAAGCTGGAGATTTAGTTCAATCATCAATGGCCAATGATTTCACCCAACATGACTTTGTAATGAAGCCTCCATGAAAACCCAGAAGGATGGAGTGCGGAAAGCTTCCAGGTTAGTGAACACATGGAGACTGGGGAGAGCAGCTGGCCTGGGGCTGCTGTGGAAGCTCCGTGCCCCTTCCCCATACCCTGCCCTACACAGCTCTGCCACTTGGCTGTTTCTGCGTTAGATTCCTTTTATAATAAACCAGTGATCTAGTAAATAAAACGTTTTTGTTCTGCAAGCTGCTGTAGCAAATTAATCACACCTGAAGAGGAGGTCAGGAGAACTCTGATGTATAGCCAGTCAGTCAGAAGCACTGGTGAGCTGGGCTGGTGACTGGCGGCTGAACTGGGGGCAGGAGCAGCCTTGCAACTGAATCCTCCCCTGTGGAATCTGATGCTATCTCCAGGTAGTAGTGTCAGAACCGAGTCACACACTCAACTGGTGTCCTGAGAACTGGTTACTGGTGTGGGGAACTCCCGCCCCACGTTGTAATTGGTTCCAGAACCTTTTAGCCACCTTGATAAAATAGAAAATAAATTTGTGGAGGCAGGAGCACCTGGCCACAAGCAACACAAGGGATGATTAAACAGCTTTCCAAGAGAAAATGGGCAGAAGTGTTTTTGTTTTGTTTTTTTTAAACTGATCTCCATGCCCAACATGGGGCACGAACTCACAACCCAAGATCAAGAGTTGCATGCTCCACCAACTGAGCCAGCCAGGCGCCCTGGGAAGAACTTATTTTTTGCCCCAGTAAAGGGGGTAGAAAGATGGGATTGGAAGTGAAGGCAGGAGGAGGAGATAGTTGTAAGCAAGATGGTTTGAGACTAGGAACAATAGGGTTGAAACAGCAAGTGGAATCCCCCAACAGGAGGTGGGAGGCGAGGATCTGTATGCATGGAGATGAGATGGCAGAAAGACAATTAACCAGAGATCAACCTAATAGTCATGCTGAACTTCTTTTGCATTTCTTTGGTGTAACCACTTCCGTTTATTTGCAGCCCATCCAATCTTCAGGAAAATCTTCTTACAATACAGGAACCTTCCCACTCTGCCCTAGAAGTATAACTGCAGAGCAGTTTGGTAGTATTTACCTAGTGAAGAACAAAATGCACATGCCCTTTGACCTGGCACTTCCATGTCTAAGTTTTTACAGAGAAACCCTGGCTAATGTGCACCAGGAAACATGCACAGAGTGTTTGCTCTGTGCAGCACTGTCTGTAATAAAGGCAATTTGGAAAAACCTCAATTGTCTACAAGCAGAACTTTAGATAGATGAATTTAAAATATTCCTGGTAAAATACTACATAACAGTTAAAGGAATGAACTAATATCTATATATACATCATCAAAGATAGATCTCAAAACACATTATTGTGTAAAAAAGCAAGTTCCAGAGAATAAAATACGATACCATTTTTGTGCATTTTATTTACTTATTTTTAATTTCTTTAAAGATTTTATTTTTAAGTAATTGCTACACCCAACATGGGGCTCACACTTACAACCCTGAGATCCAGTCGCATGCTCTACTGACTGAGCCAGTCAGGTGCCCTTTTTGTGCATTTTAAGTCCATGCAAAACAGTGTTACAAGCATTTATGGATACACTATATGCAGTAAAATTATAAAAACAAGATTTGGAAGGACAGACACCAAATTTCTGATGGTGAATTCCCCTGGGGAGGGTAGTGTACAGAGAAGATTTCACTTTTAACCCTACTAGTTTAAAAACAGCAAATATAAAAGGAAGCAAATGATAAAATGATAACATTAAATTCTGAGAGTTGGAGGGCATGGGTGTTTGTTAGATTATGTTCCGTTCTTTTGTGTATTTAAAATTTTTTACCAACTGAGAAAAAAAAATCTAATTATACCCATGAATGCTTTCTGCGACTTGGGTGGTTATTTGTCTGTGTGTGTGGCTGAGTCTCACATCTGGGTCACAGAGATTCATGCCAGAACCAGGCCCCCAGAGGCAGACGTTACTGAGCATGTGAGCCCCCTTGGAGAGAGTGTGACTGTAGACCTGGAATCAAGTCAGTCTTACTGAGATCACCCATGGTGAGAGACTCGAGAGTACATCTGGGTTACATGTAATTGTTACAGGCATTGATACCAATGGTAAGCTGCTCTTATCAATTACATGAGTGGTGAAAAAAACTCTTCTCACTTTGCTGATTTTCCAGTGTCTATGATCAGGCTAGATATTCACGCATATTTTGGCATATTTTCTTCCAGTCATTTAGAAAATTAACTCCAGGGGCACCTGGGTGACTCAGTCGGTAAAGCATCTGACACTTGATTTCAGCTCGGGTCATGATCTCAGGATCCTGGGATCGAGCCCCAAGTCAGGCTCTGCATTTAGCAAGAAGTCTATCCTTCTCCCTTCGCACCTTCCCCACCATGCACATGCAAGCACGTGCTCTCTCTCTAAAAATAAATAAATAAATAAATAAAATCTTTTTAAAAAAGATTTTATTTATTTACTGGAGAGAGAGAGTGCAGAGAGAGAGACCATGAGCCGGGGGCCGGAGTGCAGCAGAGGGGGAGAGGGAGAAGGAAACTCTGTTGAGTAGGGAGCCTGACATAGGGCCCAATCCTAGGACCCTGGGACCATGACCTGAGCGGAAGGCAGACACTTAAACGGCTGAGCCACCCAGGCACCCCTAAATAAATAAATCTTACTAATAAATAAAGAAAATTAACTCTACCCATTGCATCCAAATGTTTTTTGTAAGTCCTGAAACTACACACACACAAATCTTTTTGAGTGGGGGTTCATGTGTGGGAATTAAGGAAGAAGTGAGATTTCACATGTGATAAACACAGTGCAGAATCATAATAGCTAACATTACATAGCTCTATGTCTGTTCTGGGTTCTTTACATACAGTGACTCACCCCCATCTTTATACCAACCTGAAGAGACAGGTGTTATTCTCATCTTCATTTTATAGATGAGGAAACTGAGGCCCAGAGAGGTTAACTAATCCCAAGATCACACTTGGAGCAAGTACTGGAGCCAAGATTCAAACATAGGAAGTTTGTGCCCTGAGTTCACACCGTTAAGCACCAAACCTCCCTATCTTTCCAGACAGACTTACCAAAGCCTAGAGTCAGGTGCACAAAAGCAATGCATAAAATTCACAGGACTTTCTCTAGCACTTTCTCACAGGCATTGTTCTAAGCCCGTATTAGGTATTAATTTGCATAAAAGGTCAAGTGGGAGATTTTAATCCATCTTGGGTCACTCTCAGAGGGCTGGCAGATGCAGCTAAAATGTAGATTGTGTGGGGCACCTGGGTGGCTCAGTCGGTTAAGCATCTGACTCTTGATTTCAGCTCAGGTCATGATCTCAGGGTCCTGAGACTGAGCCCCACATCTGGCTCTGTGCTGAGCATGGCATCTCCTTAAGATTCTCTCTCTCCTTCTCCCTCTGCCCTTCCCTCCTGCCTCCATGTGCTCGCTCTCTAAAAATAAATATTAAAAAATAGTAATTTAAAAAAATAAAATGTAGGTTGTGTGCCCTATCTCATTGACTGCTTATTAACTACAATCTCAAGTTGGCATTATCCCCATGAACAGATGTGAAACCTAGCATCAGGGATGTGACATTCCCTGCCCAAGATCACAGGAATGTGAGAGATTCACATCATGAAGCCGCAATTTGAATTCACATCTGTCTAGCTCCAAAGCCAGGCTCCCTTGGCCTCCTAAAATTTAAAGTGTCCTCAAGGTGAGGAGGCTGCTGGAGCCCAATGCCAGGAGGAGGGAAGCAAGCAAGTTGTTTCCAACAGTTTGTCAGATTAATGAGGCAGACACCGGCTCATCCAAGCGGCTAAACAGCATCTAAACATATTTCAGAACCATTTAGAGGCTTCAGGGATGCTTCCCCCGAGTCTAGAGTCTGCATCCACACCGAGTGACAGGGCACGACAAGGAATGCTGTGACTGGACAGGGCACACAGCTTCCCCAACCGATAAACCACCTCTGCTAAGTTCTGCTAAGTTCTCCGCTAAGGTGTTGACAAATACAGTCATGGGAATAAAAGGGCTGGGACCTGGCTTGAAAGGACACCCACACTTCATTCCTAAAAGGCCAGTCTACCACAAAACATTCAAGGTCTTAGCATGGGCTGCTAGAGAGGCCAGGTGAGTGGTGGTTCCACAGCCGAAGCAATCCTCCTGCAGGACTGGAGACATAGGGGGCAGAAGGAACCCCCACCCCATGCCATAGATGGGATAGGATGTAAGCTGCCTCTCAAGAATGCAGGCCCCAAAGGGGGCCTGGCATGTGGAACAGGGAAACTGAGTCAAACTAGAATATAGAAGAGTAGAAGCTGAAGTTTTGTGAGCATCCCAGTTATAACTTGCATAACCAAACACTCAAAATTTAGTAGCTTAAGATAGAAATCACTTATTTGTCTCGTGAGCCTAGGATTTGGGCAGGGTTCAGGAGAGACAGCTCATCTTTGCTTTTTTTTTTTTAATTACAGATTTTATTTATTTATTTGAGAAAGAGAGAGAGTGAGCAAGGGAGAGAGCACGAGCCAGGGAGAGAGGCAGAGGGAGAAGCAGACTCCCCACTGAGCAGGGAGCCTGATGTGGGGCTTGATCCCAGGGCCCTGGGATCATGACCTGAGCTAAAAATGCTTAACCAACTGAGCCACCCAGGTGCCCGACAGCTCATCTTTGCTTATGCAATGTCAGCTAGGACAGCCCCAGTGAGCCTGGTGGATCCATTTCCAAGATGGCTCACCCACATGGCTAGTGCATCAGTGCTGGCTGTTAGTTCCTCTCCATGCAGACCTCTTCTCAAAGCTGCTTGGCGGCTGGGTTTCATGAATGAAAGTTCCAAGAGACAGAAAGTAGAAACCAACAGTTTCTTAAAGCCCGTGCCTGGGGGGTGCCTGGGTGGCACAGCGGTTAAGCGTCTGCCTTCTGCTCAGGGCGTGATCCTGGAGTTATGGGATCGAGCCCCACATCAGGCTCCTCCGCTATGAGCCTGCTTCTTCCTCTTCCACTCCCCTTGCTTATGTTCCCTCTCTCACTGGCTGTCTCTATCTCTGTCAAATAAATAAATAAAATCTTTAAAAAAAAGAAAAAGAATAAAGCCCGTGCCTGGAAACTGATACATCATGGCCACCACTGGTCCAGCATCCAGAGCCCAGACCCAACAGGAGGGGATATAGAGCCCACTATTTGCCAAAAAGAATATCAGAGAATCTGGGGGTATATTTTAAAACTGCCACAGTGAGAACTTCCCCTTGTATCCTATCACCACGGGGAATGAATGGCAAAAAGTTTATTCTGTCTGCCTTTTCCGATGCATTGTGGGAGATTATGGGATGGACCACTGCGGTGAGGATTCAGAATCTCTCTGAAGGGGTGGATCCAGATTCCAGCTCTGCAGAAACACCTTCTCTCTTGTCTCTCCATTGCTTCGGAAGCTTTAATTCGTTTATTCATGCATGCATGTATACATTTCTTCACTCTTACATTGATTCTAGCAATACTTGTTAAGCACCAATTCTGCGCCAATCCAGCGGTGGTCAATAAAGCAGATACGGAAACTGCACCCATGGAACTCCCATACTGTGGGGGAGTCAGACAATCAGCAAGTAAAGAAACAAATATGTAATTAAAATTGTGACACGTACTTTGAAGGAGCCCCAAGGGGGCACTGCTGAGACCTGCGCAGGAGCCCAGCAAGGACAGCCATCAGTGATGGACAAACATCCACGGGACTACAGACACCAGACTTCGACAGAGACACGGCGATGCAGCGAGAAGCAATGTAGTGAACTGATCCGACTTCCTTGTTTTCTCTGCGGGTGGCCCTGGAACTGTAGTGATGCTTTAAACCCCAATTATCCCCCAGGATTTGAAAATCCAAGAATCAGGGGAAGCCTAAACAGGGAGATCTGGGCCCTTGTACAAATGAGTGCATGTAAGGATTTGAACGAGTGGAAAATTGAAGAACAGTGGCCTCAGTTGTGCCCTCAAGCTAGCAATGTAGGTCATTCTGGTTATTCCAGCCGATTATTTAAGAATAAGAAAAAGACCATTTTTAATTTTACTTTCACTTATTCCTTCCTAAAAGCTTTTCCTTTATGTAGACTTGAGTTTCTGACCTATATCATTGTCATTCTCTAAAGAACTTCTTGCAAGACATGGAGACTGGCAACACATTTCTTCAGTTTTGGCTTATTTCTGTTTGTTGTGAAGGATAATTTAGCAGGTACAGATTTCCAGGTTGGTAGGGTTTTTTTCTTCCAACACTTCTTTAAAAATTCTAATTCCAGTGTAGTTAACGTGCAGTGTTGTATTAGTTTCAGGTGTGCAAGGCAGTGATTGCACAGCTCCACACATTACTCAGTGCTCATCCTGATAAGTGTGCTCTTTAGTTCTTGTCACCTATTTCACCTACCTCCCCTCTGTTTGTTCGCTATAGTTAAGAATCTGTTTTTTGGTTTCTTTTTTTTTTCCTTTGTTCATTTGTTTTCTTAATTTCTATATGAATGAAATCATATAGTATCTCTGACCAACTTACTTCACTTAGCATTATACTCTCTAGATCATTCCATTTTGTTTCAAATGGCAAGATTTCATTTTTTTATTGCTGGATAATATTCCATTGCATATATATACCACATCTTCTTCTTTTTTTTTTTTTTTAAAGATTTTATTTATTTATCCGACAGAGATAGAGACAGCCAGCGAGAGAGGGAACACAAGCAGGGGGAGTGGGAGAGGAAGAAGCAGGCTCCCAGCGGAGGAGCCTGATGTGGGGCTCGATCCCAGAACGCCGGGATCACGCCCTGAGCCAAAGGCAGACGCTTAACCGCTGTGCCACCCAGGCGCCCCCCACAACTTCTTTTTTTAAGATGTTTTTATTTTTGTGAGAAAGAGTGCGCACACATGCACCCCCTGCTGAGCAGGGAACCTGAAGTGGGGCTCCATCCCAGGACCCTGGGATCATGACCTGAGCCGAAGGCAGACGTTTAACTGACTGAGCCACCTAGGCACCCTATACCACATCTTCTTTATCCATTCTTCTATTGAAGGACACTTGGGCTGCTTCCATAATCTGGCTATTGCAAATAATGCTGCAATAAACATAGGGGTGCATATCTTTTTGAATTAGTGTTTTCCTATTCTTTGGGTAAATACCCAGTAGTGTGATTACTGGATCATATGGTAATTCTATTTTTAATTTTTTAGGTACCTCCATACTGTTTTCCACAGTGGCTGCACCAGTGTGCACTCCCACCAGCAGTGCACAAGGACTCCCTTTTCTCCACATCCTCACGGACACTTGTTTCTTGTGGTTTTGGTTTTGGTTTTTTTTGAGCCATTCTGACAAGTGTGAAGTGTTATCTCATGGTGGTTTTGATTTGCATTTCCCTGATGATGAATGATGTTGAGCATCTTTTCATGTGTCTGTTGGCCACCTGTATGTCTTCTTTAGAGAAATGTCTGTTCATGTTTTCTGCCCATCTGTTAATTGGATTATTTGTTTGGTTATTCCAGTTTAAAAATCTCAAGCACATGACTTGTACTGACCGAGACCCTGGAACCTGGTGAGTGAGGAACCTAGTTATAAAATGGAAAGGCTGGACAGGCTATGGGATGGGAAAGAATGATTCAACTGAGTCTGTCCTGGGGCTGGAGTTATCAACCTCTTCACTTTAGGGCAGAATTTCCCCTTTGTAACTGGAGAAGGCGTGAGCCTGCAGTAGATGTCAAGAGGTCTCAGTTGTAGGGCAGGAAAGGGGCAGGAATAGAAACCAGGCAGAGGATAATGGGTATTTCATGATACCATTTTGTCAGGAAGCCAAAAAACTGGAATTGAAAAGGCACTGGCATATGCGCAATAAAGGCAACTGCTCTCAGATGTGATGATCAGTTGGGTTTAGTCTGCTTGCAAGTAACAGGAAATCGAACTAAAACTGCTTATGTAAAAGGGGACAGTAATGGCTCACAGTCCAACTGTGTCAGGCTTCAGGTACAGTTTGATCAGGAGATCAGAAGAGCTCACCAGATCCTAGTTCCCTCTACCCCGATTCTATTCTTCTTCAGTTGCTGCCTTGAGTTCCAGGCCTTACGTGAGAGCAAGAAGGCAGTGGCGGATCCAGCTCTTGTGTACTCTTAGGTTGTACATACTGTAGGAAACAGTCTCCTTTCCGGAATCCCAGGTAAGTCTCACTGTATCTCATTTGCTTTGGCTGGGTCCTGTGCCCATCCATGAACCAATTGTTGGGGCCAGAGGGATAAGATGTGCAGTCAGGAGTTTCACCCCCAGAATAGAGGGTGAATTCAGTTTCATCTGATTCCATGTGGAGTGATGACAGGGCAGAGAGTGTTTTCTCAGAGGAAAATTGGGGTGTGAATACTAGAAAGTGTGAGGTTCACATGTGAGCTCCAGAAAGAGACCATATCTAGAAGTATTTAGAAGGGTACATGGGGCCCTTGACAAATATGTTTTGGGGAGCCCTGCATATGTAAACAATTTGATTAGAAATAAAAAATTCCTGGGCCCATATGAGGGGTAGGGATTTACTGAGAAGACTGGGGATAATGGGTATGAAGTGGTACTTTGATGTTTATTGTTCAGTCAGTACACACAGGGATTCTTTGCGGTAGCCATCTCTTCCTGTTCTTTACTGCCAAATGTGCTGTTCTGGGATGTTACACTGGGAAGCAACTTAGTGCTTACAATGCCATACTCTCTGGACCCTGTTTATACTGAAACAATATAGATCTTGCCTCTGCATTTCCTTAATAACATTTATCTAATGCGCGTTACACCGTTACTCATGGGGCGGCACCATCCGTCATGCTGCCAGTGAACAACGGCTTCCAGGGACTCTCTCAAAGGCAGTGCCTCATTGAGGATGGCCACTGAGAGAAGTCTTACCCAGGGTATGGGGAATCTGTGAATGATAATTCATTTTTGGTCATGTTAAATTTATCATTTGGAGTTTCATAGTGTCCACGCACGACCTCTCTTTAACTCTTTGAGCTGCATCATGGCATTCCTAAAATGTGATCTATTTCAATGTTGACCTCACTCCTGCCTGCTACACAGGATGCCAGCAGGAAGCACAGATAGGGGGACCACGGGCGGAACAAGAACAGGGCAAACAATGTTTGTGCTCACGCAGTAGAGCTTATGGCTAACCCAGAACAGACTTGCCTTATCAATCAGAGGCAAGAAAGGACATTGATAACGATGTACTTTTGGAATGTTGGTGAGGTCTGAAGCCGAAGGCCAAGAAAGAATTCTTGAGACAGTTGTCTTTGGTGCAAAAAAGATGATCTTATTAAAGCACAGGGACAGGACACACGGGCAGAAAGAGCTGCTGCAGGGGGGTTGTGAGGGGTGGCTGATGACATACTTGGGAGTTAGAGAAGGTAAGGAAAAGGGAGGTGTCCAAAAGGGCTTTCATATGCTAAAGACGACTCTGGGATCCCAGAGGCCTTGTTGTTGTCAAGCTAAAGTTGTTTTTCCCTCTAGCATTAACATTAAGATAGTTAGGAGTTTCCAGGAGGACTGTCACACACATCTCACCCAGGAGTGGTGGAGGTTGGGGGGGGGGGGCAGTTGCGGGGTGTCTGCTTGTGCTTTGTCCTCAGCTTGCCTTTGCTCCCTCATCAATAGGAAGGGCTCAGGGGCCTTGCAGACCAATGAGTAGGCACAGCTACACTCAGAAGACTGACACATGACCCAAAGCCTGCAGAGTGGTTTGGGTCCAACAGAAAAAAGTACACAGAGTAAGGACACTTGCTGCTACCCTAAAATTACTGTGAGTGCTGCAGACCAGGGGTGGCACTACCGTCTGAACACAGATGGGCAAGAGCCAAAGCGCAGGCCCATATATGTGGTAAAACCCAAGGGTCAGTGGTAGATCATTCATAGCTCAGAGCTCTGAACCCCTCCTGTGTCTGATGTGAGAGTCACCTAAAATCTGTGTGTCGGCATCATTCTGCAGACGCGATTTCATGTGATACCACAAAAGAAAAAACCACACAAGCCAGAGGTACTGATCTGCTCCTACATCATCCTTCTGAAGCAGGTCCTAGCCACAAGACACTAGGAACACCCCACAGGCATGATCTTCTCAGGTCATCTGGTCAAGTCCCTAAGTAGTCGTAGAGGGTTAGAGACCACTTTGAACGAGAGGGAGAAAGAGGAACGAGAATCCATGTGAACCCCAGCTCAGGGTCAGGGAGCCCCATCTAAATGACACTGCCAGCCCTAGCCAGTCAGAGTGGTTCTTAGGAAATTTTGAGGTAGGGGCACCTGGTAGCTCTGTTTGTTGAGCATCTGACTCTTGGTTTCAGCTCAGGTCATGATCTCGGGGTCAGGGGATCAAGTCCTGGGTCAAGCTCTATGCTCAGTGGAGAGTCTGCTGGAGATTCTCTTCCCTCTCCCTCTGCCCCTCCCTGACTTGTGCACGCTCACTCTAAAAATAAAATGTATCTTAAAAAAAAAAAAAAAGAAAGAAAGAAAAGGAAAGAAAGAAAATTTTGAGGTAGGTGCTTCTGGCAACCAGAACTTAACACAGGACAAGGTACAGGCGAAGAGTACCAGGCCTGAATACTACTGCCAGCCCCACCTGATTCCAGACACCAGAAGAGGACATCCTTCGAGGAACGCACTCCAAAGCACGAGGCTCCTGAGGCATGAGCCTAGAGCAAGGGATACCCCCCCACACTGGATCTCAGAGCAGTACTGAGTGGGAGCTAACCACACGTGCAAGTCAGATTCACAGTTCAGCTTGACACATTTCCTGAGCACCTGCTAAGTGCCAGGCCCAGGGTGGGGGCAGACTGGAAATGTGCGAAGCCACAGTGCCTTGCACATTGCAGTGTCGCTGCAGCAATGATGCACTGGTTGCATGGCATCGCTTCCCTCCTGTGCAACAGATTCCACAGTGCCTTGGGATCCAGGGACCTGTTCACACCTCACTGTATCCACTATTTCATTCCAATCCAATAAATATTAAATAACAGGAAATACTGAGGTTTATTCCATGTGTTCCGGGCATTTGTTTAGACCTCATTACTTTTTAGAGGGAGCTATTGGGTGGAGGGTGGGGAGTGGGGAGACAGTGAGAAGCCCAGAGAGGTACATCATGATGAAGCCCAGCCCAGGGCTGGGGTTTGTCAATGAAAACAATCCTCTTTCCTTCCACTGGGGTTCCTTTCATACCTTATGCCTTAGTAAAGACTCTGCTGGTTATCAGGCGAAAACTCCTCAAAAACGGAGACTCCCAAGGGTTCACAGGAGGAGGCAGAGAAAATCACCAGTCAGATAACTATGGCACTCTTGTTCAGCTGAGAACAGGAAGCAAGCTTCCGGTGGGGCTGAGCAGCATGGAAAACAGAGAGCTGTTGAGGGAGAAGAGGAGACGAGACACAGGAGAAGTGAGTAGTGTGGGAGGGTACAGATGGGGAAGCCCAATTCGCGCCTGATGTGTGATGTGAGAGGCAAACCCCCTGCTCTGTCTCCCGAGTAATCTTCAGTAAAAGATCTTTTCCCATTGATGTCCTGTGGCAGCCTTCACTGTGCCCGCTCCTGCATTCTCAAAGCTCCACCAACACAAGGCCCGTGGGGGGTGTATCCGTTTCCTCGGGCTGTCATAGCCAATAACCACAAACTTGGTGCTATAAAACAACAGAAATTTATTTTTTCACAGTTCTGGAGGCCAGAAATCTGAGATCAAGGGGACATGAGGGCCTGGCTCCCTCTGAAAGCTCTAGGGGAGGATACTTTCTTGCTTCTGTCGGACTCTGGTGGCCCCAGGCATCCCTTGGCTTGGGGCCATGTCACTCCAACCTCTGGCTCCATCTCTGTCTCTGGCTTTTTGCTTTCTCCTCTATGTTTTCCTCTTCTGTTTCCTTTTTTGTTTTTAAGATTTTATTTTTAGGGCTGCCTGGATGGCTCCATCGGTTGGGTGGCTGCCTTCGGCTCAGGTCATAATCCCAGAGTCCTGGGATCGAGCCACATGTCGGGCTCCCTGCTCAGTGGGGAGCCTGCTTCTCCCTCTCCCTTTGCCTGCTGCTCCCCCTGCTTGTGCTCTCTCTTAAAAAAAAAAAAAAAGATTTTATTTTTAAGTAATCCCTACATCTAACATGGGGCTCAAACTCACAACCCCAAAATCAAGAGCCACATGCTCTGCCAACTGAGACAGCCACGTGCCTCTCTTCTATTTCTTCCTTTTATTTTTTTTAAGATTTATTTATTTATTTTAGAAAGAGAGCATGAGCAGGAGGGGCAGGAGGAGAAGGAGGCAGAGAGAGAGGGAGAGAGTCTTAAGCAGACTCCATACTGAGCTCAGAGCCCAACACAGGGTTCGAACTCATGACCCCAAAATCATGACCTGAACAGAAACCAAGAGTTGGATGCTCCATCAGGCACCCCTCTTCCGTTTCTTATAAGGACCTTACTATTCATTAGATTTAGGCCTCATCCAGATGATCCAGGATGATCTCATCTCAAAATCCTTATCTTAATTATATCCGCAAAACCCCCTTTTCCAAATTAGGTCACATTTATAGGTAGATTAGAGTTTGAATGTTATCTTTTTAGGGGAGCCACAATTCAACCCATTGGGATAACAATGATCCTGAAGATCTGGGGCAGTGTCATCACAGAATGAACTATATCTTTAAACTGAGCATTAGACATCACTGTGGCCAATGTTCCCCACCTGGGAACGTCTTACCGGATACCTGACTCCTTTTGCCTTGGCCTCTTCCCAAGTTCTTTCCCCATCTTCCCTCTATACACTGTGTACAAAAAATCTGTTAAAATAAGTCCTGGGCACCTGGGTGGCTCAGTTAGTTAAGCGTCTGCCTTCAGCTCAGGGACCACCCCCCCACTCCTGGTATTGAACCCCATACTGGAGGTCCTGCTCAGCGGGGAGCCTGCTTTTCCCTCTCCTCCCTGCTTGTGCTCTCACTCGCTTCTGTCTCTCTCTCAAATAAGTAAAATCTTCAAAAAATAGTGCTAAATAAAGGTTGGAAGTCAGGGAGAGATATATGAGGGAAGTGTGAAAAGAGTACTTAGGTAAAACTGAAAATCCCTGTCGCTTAATCCAGAACAGAACAGCAAGGTTGGCCCCTCAGCAGGTATCCCTTTACAAATCAACAGGTCTCTTGAAATATTTTCCCCCCAAAAAGATCAATACTCTCTTAAGGAAGAAGTCTAACATCTGCCTATAGAGCGCAATAAGCACAAACTGCTTCTGAAATAATGGGTTTTCTCCCAGCACCTGTAAACCAGGACACTGTGAACTGAGAACTTGACTTCCCTGGCTCCTGGTTCAGGAAGGGATTTTGCAGAGACTAGGAGAGTTCTCAGTACAGGGAACATTCCATTTAGGGTGTGCTCCTTTTTCTCTTTAGGCCTTCAAGCAATAGTCCCAAACAGAAAAGCAACTCCAGCTTATTTATGTCTGTTATTTTTGAGTGTAGAGTTATGTGGGAGGAGAGACATCCCCTCTCTGGGCTCAGTGTTTCTGTCACTAAGTGTGGTATCGTGATTTATAGCAAGAAATACGTATTTGGTCCTCTGCCGGGCACAGAGCCTCCAAAACCCTTGGAACTTCCCCAGTGGTTAAGTGCTATAAGGTGAAAGCAGCATCTTTTGTTATTCATAGCAAGCCCCCATCAACCACACCTGAATTTATGTTAATGGTGACTTTTGAATAGCCCTTAAGGATGGGAGCTGGTTTCCAGGGAACCAACAATGAGAGGATTAGAACTTTCAGCCCCACCCCCTGACCTCCTACGAGAGGAGGGGGGCTGGAGATCCGGCTCCATCACCAATGGCCCATGATTTAGTCACCCGCCCCTAAGTAATGAAGCCTCCATAAAAACCCAGGATGGGGTTTAATGAGCTTTCTGAGCTGGTGAACACGTGAAGGTATGGGAAGGATGGTTGTTCAGAGAGAGCGTGTTAGCTCTGCGCCCCTTCCCCACCTACCTTGTCCTATGAATCTTTCATCCACCTGTTCATTTGTATCCTTTAATATTCTTTGTAATAAACCGGTTATCTAGTAAGTCAACTGGTTTTCTGGGTTCTGTGAGCTGCTCTAGCAAATTAATTCAGTCTGAGGAGGGGGGTCATGAGAACCTATTTATTGCCGGTTGGTTGGTTGAAAGCACAGGTGACAACCTGGAATTTAGACTGGCATCTGAATGGGGGGGGCGGGGGGCAGACGTGTGGGACTGAGCACTTGGCCTGTGGTTTCTGACACTATCGCCAGGTCATGTCAGAACTGAGTTAAATCTGTAGGTCACCAATCAGTATCCACTGAGAATTGGAGAACAGCTTAGTAATGTTGGAAAAGCACACAAGACCAACACAGGGAGGGGAACCCCAGGACATCTGCAGACGGTACTTGGGGGTGTTGCTCCTTTTTATCTGTTTTAATATAGGTCTTCCATGTCAGATTTCACGTGAAATAAGTTTAAAGACCAGTGAACTTGATGACTTCTAAAGGCTACATCCAGGTCTGCCCTTTGCTCAAGTTACTTAATAAATATTTACTGAGCACCCACTATGTGTGAAGCACGGCTGTAGGCACTGGGGCCACAGCAGTGAACAAAAAAAAGCAAACATTTTAATAAAGAAAAAGAGACAATAGGCTCAAAATGCAGTCACTTGTGTTAAGCCCCACATCAGCAAACCAAGACTTACTATCTAACCTAATTGCTGCTTCAACCTCTCCCAGGAATGTCCTCTTAATTTTTTTTTTTTTTAAGATTTATTTATTGGGGGGGGGCAGAGGGAGAAAGTATCTGAAACAGACTGCACTGAACTCAGAGCCCAGCACGGGGCTTGATCCCAGGATCCTGAGATAACGACCTGAGCTGAAACCAAGAGCTGGACGCTTAACCGAGTGCATCGCCCAGGGGCCCCTCCCAAGAATGTAATCTTAAATCAGCTAAATCTGGAATTTCCTGGTCAGGACTGGTGAGGCAATCTGCTGATAGATTGCTTTCTGCCCCCAAAGATGAGGTACTCTGCTTTTTCCTTGTTCATGGTCTTCTGCCTGGTGAAGGGGTTCAGGATAGTCTCACACCAATGTACCACTCTGACATGGGGACTGTTTTAAGCTGAAGGCACTTGACACCCTCCGGGCTCAAGAGAAACTTTTGTCCCTTCCTATGTAGAAGAATTTAAATTGGGGGGGGGGGGGTCTTTCCCAGAATAAGGATTATTAGCAGAGATAAATTTTATGAGTGACTCATCCGTATGGTAGGGCAAACATCTAATTACCAAACATCTGCTCTTCTCATAGCACTGTGAAATGCATTCCTTTACTCTGAAATCACAGACACCCTTCTCTTTAATTCAGAATGATGTATATACCTTATGTTGCCTGTCTTTGGCATTTCCGTGTCTATGTGGATTCCCTGTACATATGCTTTAAATTTGATTATTTGTCCTGTTAATCTGTCTCATGTCAATTTGATTCTTAGTCCAGCTAGAAGGACCTTTGAGGGGACAGGAATTCTTGCTCCCTAACGCTATAAAAAGTCCCCCACTTTGTTCAGCTCTTCAGAACTCCTTTCTGTTTGCTAGATGGGATGCTGCCTGATCCGTGAGTCGTTGGATAAAGCCAATTTGGTATTTAAACTTACTCAGTTGATGGGGCGCCTGGGTGACTCAGTCGGTTAAGCATCTGCCTTCAGCTCAGGTCATGATTCCAGGGTCGTGATCAAGTCCCACGTCAGGTTCTCTGCTCAGAGGGGAGCCTGCTTCTTCCTCTCCCTGCCGCTCCCCCTCCTTGTACTCTCTCTAATTAATTAATTTACTTAGTTCAATTTTTTTTTTTAATAATTTCTACCCTCAACGGAGTGTCAACTAGAGTGGAAGGACATGAGACAATTTTCTTTTTAAAGTAAATGGACAGTAGATGAGAAGGTGATGAGTGCTCTGGAGAAGAATCAAAGAGGGGGGGTGCAAAGTTTAAAAGGGTGATCAGGGAAGGGAAGACTCCATGGAAAGGTAGCACTTGAGTCAACTTGAGGGAAGTGAGGAATGAGCCAGGAGGGATCTTACAGTAGTCTATACTGCCTATTATTTTTTAACAGTTATGTGTTTATTACAAGTATTTTTGGTATTCATTTTTAGTGGTGATATACAGCTATCTTTTTAAAGATTTTATTTATTTTATCTTTTTATTTTTTTTTTAAGACTTTATTTATTTGAGAGAGTGAGAGAGAGAAAATGAGCCAGGGGAAGGAGCAGGGGGAGAGGAACAAATAGACTGTCGGCTGAGCAGGGAGCCTGACATGGGGCAGAACCCTGGGCTCATGACCCGAGCTGAAGGCAGACAACCAACCAACTGAGCCACCCAGGTGCCCCTTATTTAGTTATTTTAGAGAGAGAGTGAGAGAGAGAGTGCACACGAGAGCAGGAGGGGCAGAGAAGGAGGGAGAGGGAGAGAATCTCAAGCAACCCAATGGAGGGCTCCACGCTACAACCCTGAGATTATGACCTGAGCAAAAACCAAGAGTCTAACACTTAACCAACTGGGCCACCCAGGCACCCCTACAGTTTTCTTTCCTTCCTTTTCTTTCTCTTCTTTCCTTCCTTCCTTCCTTTCCTCCCTCTTTCTTTTCTTTTTCCTTTCCTTCCCCTCCCCTTCCCCCCTTCCCTCTCCTTTTCTTTCTTTCTTTCTTTCTTTCTCTTTCTTTTCTTTCTTTCTTTCTTTCTTTCTTTCTTTCTTTCTTTCTTTCTCTTTTTCTTTCTAGATTTGTGTATTTATGAGAACGAGAGAGGAAGGGACAGAGGGAGAAGGAAGGACAGAGGGAGAAGGGAAGAGAGTCTTAAAGCAGACTTTGAGCTGAGCATGGAGCCCATGCTCATGAGGGACTTCATCTCTCAACCCTGAGATCACAACCTGAGTTGAAACCAAGAATCAGAAGATTAACCAACTGTGTCACCCAGACACTCCTACAGTTATCTTTTAAAATAAAAGTTTTTAAGTTTACAAAGTGGGAACTGGTTTAAAGTACAATACTAAGTAAATTAGCAGGGGTGATAAGCACATATAGTGTGGGGGTCCCAACTGGATGGGGGCCAGTGGTGAGGGGTGTGTGTGTGTGTGTGTGTGAGAGAGAGAGAGAGAGAGAGAGAGAGAACGAGAGAAAGGATTCACCTGAGGCAGAACAAAGGAAATAGTTTACTGAATACACATCAAGGGAGCAGCAGACAGGGCAGCAAAGGAGAGACTGCGATGGGGCAGTGGTGAGAAGCCACAGCATGAGTGAGGGAAAATGGACACTATGGAATTTTCCCTTTTTTGGTAATCTTAGGAACTGTACCTGGTTGTAATTGGTCAGTGAGGGCCTATGGTCATTCTGAGGTGGGTCATTTAATGAGCCTGTTTCATTCAGGTCAGTGGTCACCACGGGCCCTTTTGTGTTGCTCAAGTGTCCATTCCTCAAGCTTGTTGCCTAAAAGCAGCCTCTACATATAGCAAATATGAAGGTGATTCCCAAATGCTTGAAGCTGGGAAATGCCGACTTTAAAATTCATTAATTATTACTGGTGGTCATTTCCTAGGGTAATCTTTTTTATTGAAGAACAGTCTCACATCCCTATTAAAGACAATGAGAAACTGGGAACCCAAACTTGACAATGGCTTTGCAAGTCACCCCTCAAAAATGCATCCCAGAGTTTAAGAAACATTTACTTCTCACGAAGTCATTGTTGAAAAGGATAGAACATCGGTAGTGCAGGGCAGAGGTGAAAGGTCACCCCATGATGGCTGATCCAGGGGGATATGAACCTGCCTCTGATTAAGGCAGTGTCTTCAAGCCTGGCAGAGAATAAAATCACCTTTTTATTTTTTTTTTAAATTTAATTAATTTGTTTGATGGGATGCCTGGGTGGCTCAGTCAGTTAAGCACCTGCCTTCAGCTCAGGTCATGATCCCAGGGGCCTGGGATCAAGTCCTGCATTGGGCTCCTTGCTCACCCAGAAGACTGCTTCTCCCTCTGCCTGCCATTCCCACTCTCTCTCTCTGATGAATAAAGGAATAAAATCTTCAAAACAAATAAAATAAATTTTATTTATTTATTTGAGAGAGAGAGAGAAGGAGCAGGGGGAAGGGCAGAGGGAGAAGAAGACTCCCCGCTAAGCAGGGAGCCTGATGTGGGGCTCAATCCCAGGAACCTGGGTCATGTCATGACCTGTGTGGAAGGCAGACGCTTAACTGAGCTACCCAGGCGCCCCCAAACCACCTCTTTAAAAAAATAAAAATTAAAAGAAGTCCAGGCCTCACCCCAGACCAATTCCATTAGAATCTCTAAAGGTGGGGTCCTGGCACTTGCTCACTTCAAAAGCTCTCACGTAATTTCCTACCTGTCTATCTTCTTGCTCCTTGGTACAGAGAAAGTACAGCTCTGAATAAGACAGACCTAGGTTCCAACCCTTCCACTTGTATGCTGTGTGATCCTATTTGATCCTTCTGAGCCCCTCCTGCCTCATCTGTACCTAGGAACAATAATACCCCCCTCTAGAGGTGTTGTGATGGTACCATGACACCGGACTGGCTACACGCCCACGGAGCACGCCAGACAATGCAAGTTCGGTATAGCCTGTCCCTGTCCCCTCCTTTCTTCAGTGACATTCCTGCCACCCAGAGCTTGACACAGAATAAAGGGGCACCCAGTAGCAAAACCTCAGCTCCCACTCTCAGCTCTCTGAGAGAGAGGCTTGAGCTTATTATTTGGAGGCATAACAATGGCTATGAATCAAATCTTTAATCCATTCTTCTCTTTTTTTTTTTTTTAAGACCTTATTTTCATGTAATCTCTACACCCAACACGGGGCTCAAACTTACAGTCCTGAGATCAAGAGAAGCACACTCTACTGACTGAGCCAGACAGGCTCCCCTCCATTGATTGTTTTCCATTTTTTAATTAATATTTAATTATATCAGTTCTGGAGCACCTGGCTGGCTCAGTCAGTAGAGCATGCAACTCTTGATCTCGGGGTTGTGAGTTTGAGCCCCATGTAGGAAGTAGAGACGACTAAAAAAAATAAATAAAACTTAAAGAGAAAGGTAATTATATCAGTTCTAATTGAGCCGTTGCTTTTTTAATTCCAGAAGTTAACATACAGTGTTTTATATTAGTTTCACGTGTACAATATAATTCAACAGTTCTATACATTACTCAGGGCTCATTATGGTAAGTGTGCTCTTAATCCCATTTACCTATTTCACCGACCCCCACCCCCACCTCTGGTAACCATCAGTTTGTTTTCTATAGTTAAGAGTTTGTTTTTTGGTTTGTCTTTTTCTTTGTTCATTTGTTTTGTTTCTCAATTTCCACATACGAGTGAAATAATAAGATATTTGTCTTTTTTTTTTCTAGGATTTTATTTATTTATTTCTCAGAGAGAGAGAGTGAGCACAAACAGGGGCAGTGGCAGGCAGAAGGAGAGGGAGAAGCGGGCTCCCCTCTAAGCAAGGAGCCCAACGCAGGACTCAATCCCATCATGACCTGAGTTGAAGGCAGAACCTTAACTGACTGAGCCACCCAGGCATCCTTCTCTGCCTTTTTTTTTTTTTTTTTTTAAATAGAGCATTATAAATAAAGCACAAGTCTTCTTTGCTCACCTCACACAATCCTGGTGCCTGGTCCCTTTCTCAATACTGAATTTGGCAAGTGCCTTCCAGAACTTTTAAAAATACATTTACCCATTTTATAAAAAGCGACAGAAAATATGTAACACTGTTTTATGTGTTTTTAGTGGATAGTTTTTTGTTTGTTTGTTTGTTTGTTTTTTACTATGTATATCATTATGGAACTTTTTAAATGCAACAACATGTTTACAAGACTTACCCACATTGTTACATGTAGCTAAATGTATATATACATTCCTTTTAGTTCCTCTCTAATATTCCACTGTAAGGATGGACCACATTTATGTAACTATTTTTCAAATGATAAGACATTTAAATTATTTCTAAATTCTTACAGATTTATTTATTTATTTGAGAGAGAGGGAGAGAGAGAACTGTGCATGCATGTAAACAGGAGGAGGGGCAGAGGGAGAGAGAATCCTGAGCAGACTCCCGAGCAGACTCCCTGCTGAGTGCAGAGCCCTTCATAGGGCTCCATCCCAGGACCCTGAGATCATGACCTGAGCCGAAACGAAGAGTCAGACACTTAACCAAGTGAGCCACCCAGGTGCCCCTAAATTATTTCTAAATTCTTAACATCACAAACAAAGCTGCCTGGAACATTCTTTTTTTTTTTTTTTTTTTTTTTAAGATTTTATTTATTTATCTGACAGAGAGAGACACAGCCAGCGAGAGAGGGAACAGAACCAGGGGGAGTGGGAGAGGAAGCAGCAGGCTCCCAGCGGAGCAGGGAGCCCGATGCGGGGCTCGAACCCAGCACCCTGGGATCAGGCCCTGGGCCGAAGGCAGACGCTTAATGACTGCGCCACTCAGGCACCCCTGCCTGGAGCATTCTTGTACCTACTTCCACATACTCCTGTGTATTTAAAAGAAAAGAAAAGAAAAAAAAAAAACAAAAAAACAAGCCCCAACGTGGGGCTTGAACTCACAACCCTGAAATCAAGAGTCACATGCTCCACCAACTGAGCCAACCAGGCGCCCCTCTCCTGTATATTTTTCACCTTTAATCTTCATTTGGTCAGTAGTGGAATGAGCCCTGGATTGGGAGTCAGTGGACCTTGGGCTGGTGGCTTAAACCTCTGAATCCTAGGCTCTCCATCCGAGGCACAGGCTCTGCCCCTTGCCTGTGGTGATTCTCTCACCTTAACCACTTCACCTGCCTCCTCACTGAGCTCCTGTCTCTGGCCAGGTCCCTGGTTCCTCCCCGTGTAGCCCTAACATCAGCTATCATGCCCTTCTTCTACTTAAAATTCTCCCCCAGCGGTAGAGCCCAGTCCTGGTGAAGGCAGAGCCTGCAGGGGTGAGATACGGGAGGCCCAGGGGGTGGTGGGACAGGCAGCAGCACTGAGAAGGGCCACAAGGCACAGCACAGAATCACAACACCCTGGGAGTGACATGCCTGGAGAATTCCGCACTGACCACACACATACTCCCCATGAAGACTACCTGGGCATGACTGCTCCTTCCCACCTGCCAGTACTATGTCCCGCTATTTCAGCACTTTGCACACTGAATTTTAGCATGTTATCTTCCTGCCTGTGTCCTCCTTGGCCTGTGAACTTCTTGGAGTCTGGGAGTGTGTCTCTGAATCCCTATGACCAAAACGGGTGTGATTCAAGTAACAGATACAAATCAGTGTCTGCTGAAAAAAACGATGCACTTGGGCTTGGAGTTTGACGGGCAGGAGAACAGAGCAGACCTGGCAGGTAGTCCAGAAATCCAACACATGTGTCAATCAGGGGCTCTGAAGTCGGCAAAGTATAATATAAAGCTGGGAAAGTCAGACTCCAGTCCTACAAGGTTTGGTATTTCAAGTATCTACTGCTACTTCACAGACCACTGAAAAGCTTTCTTTTTTTTCTTTTCTTTTCTTTTCTTCTTTTTCTTTTTTTAAAATGTAAACTCTACAACCAATGTGGGGCTTGAACTCACAACCCTCAGATCAAGAGTCGCATGCTCTACTGACTGAGCCCGCTAGGTGCCCTCACACTGCAAATTCTAATGGCTTAAAACAACCATTTACTGGGATTCCTGGGCGGCTCACTCAGTTAAGCATCTGCCCTGGGCTCAGGTCAGGATCCCGGCATTCTGGAATCGAGTCCTGCATCAGGCTCTTTGCTCAGCGGGGAGCCTGCTTTTCCCTCTACCTTTTCCCCTGGCTTGTGCGCTCTTTCTCTCTCTGTATATATATCTCTGACAAATAAGTAAATAAAATCTTAGAAAAAAACCACAACGATTTATTATTTCTTACCATTCCAAGGGATGGCCAGACGCGGCTGCGCACTTCTTACACAGGATGCTTGCTGAGTCACTCACAAATTCAGCTGGGGGCGCCCCTGGGTCTGCAACATTCAAGGCGGTGCCTGGAATGACTGGGGGCTGGCTGGGCCTTACTCTCCTGCAAGTGAGTTGGACTTCTTTCTCAGTAACACCACCTCTTGACGGGAAGAACAGCACGCTTTCTCTGGGAGGGATGGGAAGATGGTGTTAACCTTAAAAATAAAGCTGCCAATTATTTTACCGTTAAAAAAAAAGTGCTTTTTTCTTGTTTTCTCTAGAATGGCAGAAAACTGCACCCCGAGAAAAGCAAACTATGACAAAACCATAGGCAAGTCCACAAAACAAAGGAGAAAAATGCTCTTTTTATAGAGGAAAGGAGTTGGGGGGGGGCGGGCTGCTATAAACACAAAGTCCATTGGAGTAAACTGGGAGTCCCAATTATAGCGTCTTTTCATTGGCTGAGCTGTGACTGTCTCTCATTGGCTGGGCTGTTGCTAAAGAAAGAGGAAAGCCAGAGAGCAGGCAGTGAAGCTGTATCCAGGTGCAGGCCATCTCTTCCGGTTCAGTTTACAACGGACCACAAGTGATAGGGCAGGAGAGCTCCCCGCCCCAGTCTCCTGATTCCATTTTAAACAAGATTTTTTTTTTCTTAAATTAACTTATTTATCTTTAGAGAGAGAGAAAGAGAGCACAAGTGGGAGAGGCAGAGGGAGAAGGAGAGAGAACCCCAAGCATCCCCATCCCACAACCCCTAGACCACGACCGGAGCCCAAACCAAGAGTCAGACGCCCAACCGACTGCACCATCCAGGTGCCTCACAAGATTTCCCTTTATTAATTTTCACAGTGGCAGTCTTTGGAGGCAATCTCCCAGAAACTCCAGAAAACTGGAGTTTTTCTTCCAGGTACCAGCCTTTATGGTCCCCTTATGTAGGTCTTAGGTGAGGGACTGATGGAGGAGGACAGGTGGTTGGTGATGTCTATGGGAGAGGCTTAGCATTTGTAGGAAAAATCCAGAATCGTCACTGACTGCCAAGGCTGTCAGAGAGGGAGTAGATGCTGTTCGAGGCAGGAGAATGGTAGGAAGGTCAAGGCTGAGGTTCAGGACTCAGCTCTTGGATGGGGGAGGGGCCAGAATCCCCCTACATGTATCACAGAGGTGAGCTGGTGACAGTCATGTCAGGATGAAATCCATAATCTGATTTCAGTGGGGAGAGGGGAGGAGAGAAGCATCTGGAGACATTGTCCCCCTTTCTGACCTGCCTCGGAGACCACAGGTCTCACCCCTCCCCAACCCGCAGGGATGGCTCTGGTCCTCTGACCCCCTGTAACTATTTCTGAGCCAACTCTCCATTTAGGACAAGACAATTCCTTGAGTTTCAGTTACCTCCAGTCAAAGAATAAGGGTATCCAGTTTCTCCTGCTAAGAAATATTTGAACAACAGTTTCTTAATTTTTCTTACTTTCTGTGACAGAGATCAATTGCTATTTTACATTACCCTCAACTTCTATTAGTTTAGGATTTACTTCCTCAGTGATACCACCAGCATTGGGCTTGAATAAAACATTTTACCCTAGACAAGTTCATTAGATTCTTGAAGGTGAGGGGACAAAAGGGAGGGAGAACCAGCCCTGGTTTTACAATTTTGAGGGTATCAATTTAAATCCATTAGGGGAGTGTCAAGCGGGGTGGGGGCCAGGAATCGCTAGATGATGGATAGAACGCACTGGAAGGACAATGCTGTTGGGCCTAAGGCCACCAAAACTAGCCCTTTCCCAGAGCCAACTCCACCCCCAAGCTGACTTCTGATACCCCTGCAGTGTTCGAGGCTTGGCCTCGAACAGCTCATCCTGACCCAAATAGGACTCCCATTTCCCAATCTATTCCCCATCTTCCTACTTTCTGACAATTAAATCATATTTTTTAGGGTCTCATCTTACTTCTTGGAACTGACATTCAGCCCTGCTGAGGGTGGTGAACTTTTCATATCTTTAAACGGAATTTTATGGGGCGCCTGGGTGGCTCAGTAGGTTAAGCGTCTGTCTTTCAGCTCAGGTCATGATCCCAGGGTCCCGGGATTGAGCCCCACGTTGGGCTCCTTGCTCAGCAGGGAGCCTGCTTCTCCCTCAGCCTGCTGCTCCCCCTGCTTGTGCTCTTTCTCTCTCTCTGACAAATAAATGAATAAAATCTTTAAAAAACAAAAAATAAACAGGGGATTTTATGAGGATTATCATGAGTTCACCATCATTATCATTATAAATATCATGCTATCCCTGACCCAATGGCTACATCCTGCTTTTCAGACTCCCGTCACTTGGGCACACACCACTGGTGACTGTGGCACCCTGTATTGAGAACCCCTCTAGTTCAGAAGTCAACTGCGCCACCCACTCCTCTTTGATTACAGACCCTTGCCCCTGCTGGCTTGATTCCTCCCTTTGATTCTTAAAAGGACCCATATACCCACGTTCACCAAATGCTGTTTTGGGGTTGAAAAGCCTAAGGAATTTCCATAGGAAGTGTTAAAGAGTGTTTAGATTTGAGAAATGTACTTTCTCCTTTTCCTGCAAGACTTCACACTCCCAGATCTCACCTTATAGGTAGGGTCTGATCTTGACCCTTCAGCTTGACACTCAGCTCTGCCCAAGGTCATGGGTAAAAGGGAAAGGAAATAGGGAAAGTTCAAAGTAACAAGATTGGATTCCTTCACTAAAAGGACCCATGCTCTCTTAGTTGGCCCTTCTTCCCTCCATCTGCTCCAAAAACTGCTGGAATTAAACCCCCACAGCCTAAGAGTTGGTGTTGAACACTGGTCACCAGTTACAGACTCCCTTTGCATTTATGGTCGTTTTCCCTGTGGGTCTTTATGTCCTTTCTTTCAGGGCCCTCAGGTGGGCTCATCCCAATCAACCAGAAAGGTTATGATCATGTTTTATCTCAAAAGAAAACGGCACAGGGTCTTGGTTTGGGACCTCCCAGGTAGCTCCTGGCCCATATGCAAATTCTCCCAGGTCATCCCCAGCTTCAGCTCTGCAAACCAAGGGTTAACTTTGAGGGGCATAATTATGAAGGCACAGAATGTCCTTTGTGGCACAATTCCCCAGAACGTGAAGTACCAACATCCTTGTAACTCGCAATTTCAGAGAGAAGGGTCTAGAAGAGTCCAGGAGAATCTGCTGCACTTGGATAGGGAAGTGGCTAAATTATTTTACAGTCCAGAACACCTAACATCCCACTTTATGACTACTTGGAAAGCCAAGAGGGATAAATCCAGGGCAGTGCTCATGGAGACCAGAACTTGAACCTGGTAACACAGGAACATTTTCCCCCTCTTCAGGTCCAGTCTTTCTCTCGCCCGTTCCCTTTGGCCAGCTTCCCTGCTCCTATTTCCACATAATGTCCACATGCCACCTAAGTTTGTTTGTGTTTCCCCAGCAGTAAACCCTAAAACAAGGATCCACGTGCAAGTCATTTACTCGAGAGGCACACCAGCAAATGCTGGTCAGGGAATGGAAAGTGAGACAGGGAAAGTAAGGGAAGGATGCATGATTGGCCAGTTACCACTGTGCAACAGGATCTCGAACCTACCAGAGAGCTCTGGACATGGTGCAGAACATGGGTCAGAGTTAACCCACCCAAGGGGTGAGGGTTATTCACCCCCCTCTGCAGTGTTCACCCCCCAACAGCAATCAGTCCTTGGTGGAGCACCGCCCCCGGGCATTAACCCTGTGGTACTCTGGCTTTCCCTGTATGCCTGTGACTGCACTTTCAATGGAAAGCAGCCAGATTAAAGCCCTCAGGCGGAAGGTGGCAGGTCCCAGGTGTTTGCAGTAAATGGTGTTCAGGGTGTTGAGCAGGGGATCTCACATGGATGCTGCATCAGTCATGGCTTCTTCCTTGCCCCGGCGAAATGCTCTGTAAATTTTCATCACTAGTGCTTGCCCTTTGTCATGGGCTGAATTATGTCCTCCTAAACTTCATATGTTGAAGCCCTAGCCCCCCATTCTTTAGAAAGTGACTGTATTTGGAGAAAGGGTCTTTGAAGAGGGGATTAAGTTAAATTGAGACTATTTGCGTGAGCTCTGACCTAACTGGTGTCCTTGTAAGAGGAAATTTGGACACACCTCAGGGATGCGCACACACAGAGAAAAGACCACATGAGGACACAGAGAGAAGGTGGCTACCTGCAAGCCAGGGAGAGGGAGGCCTCAGGAGAAACCAACCCTCCAGCACCTTGATCTTTGACTTCTAGCCTCCAGAACCGTGAGAAGTTCCCTCCCACCCTTCCTTCCTTCCTTCCTTCCTTCCTTCCTTCCTTCCTTCCTTCCTTCCTTCCTTCCCTCTTTTCTTTTTCTTTCTTTCTCTTTCTTTCTTTCTTTCTTTCTTTCTTTCTTTCTTTCTTTCTTTCTTTCTTTCTTTCTCTCTCTCTCTCTCTTTCTTTCTTAGAGAGGGAGAGAGAAAGAGAATCTTAGGTAGGCTCCACACCCAGCACAGCCTGACACAGAGCTCAATCTCACAATCCCGAGATCGTGACCTGAGCCAAAATCAAAAGTCAGACATTTGGGGCACCTGGGTGGCTCAGTCATTAAGCGTCTGCCTTCAGCCTAGGTCATGATCCCAGCATCCTGGGATGGAGCCCCACATGGGGCTCCCTGCTCAGCGGGGAGCCTGCTTCTCCCTCTCCAGCTCCCCCTGCTTGTGTTTCCTCTCTTGCTATCTCTCTCTGTCAAATAAATAAATAAAATCTTAAAAAAAAAAAAAAAAAGAGTCAGACCCTTAACTGACTGAGCCACCCAGGCGCCCTGAGAAACACATTTCTGTTGTTTAAGCACTCAGCCTGTGGCACTTTGTTATGGTAGCCCATGCAAACTAACTCCCCCTTCCCTGTTTCTGTTTCTTCATCTGCAGAGTTGCCTCTGGTTGGACCAGCTCATCTTTTCAAGCCAGGCCACCAGTCAGAAGTGACTGAGCCATCTTTGGGTGAGGTGTCCGTTTCAGTTCAATCAGCTGTTGGGGGGAAACAGGGCCACATGGCCCGCACTGTGAGTGAGGACTGATCTCTGGAAAGGAAGCATCGTTGGGGAAGGCACCCCAAATATGTCCGCACCTTGGCCTTCTGCGATGGTCCTAAGCTGAGGTGGCTAGTCATCCATGTGCTTGCTTTACTCTTGGGCATCTCCAGCCACTGTGTCCTTATCCTAGAAATAGATCATCCAGGGAAATAAGCCAGAGCAATGCTCAACATCGAGACGCTGCTTCAGAGAACCCACAGCTCAGGCCACGTGTTGGCTAGTTTCTGGGCTGGAAGACTGTGATCTCGAAAGGCCCCCTGTCCACTGGGGCTGAATCAGACGTTGAGAGGCACAGCTCGCCTTGTCTTGAAAACAGCAGGATGTGAAGCTGACAGTTAATTAGATTAATTAGGAAACCATGCCTTAAAATATAATGTTGTTTTCATGAGCTTTTAAGGCCTATCAAAATGTTTGCTGAGCTTTATGGCTGGTAATTAACAGCCTCGTAAAAATATACAAGGAAACAAGGAGATAGATGTCAGGGAGCTAATGAATGTGACAGCTGCCAGACACACAGACAGAGCGTCGTTCTGGCCTTCTTATCTGCTAAATTCGAATCCCAACTCTGCTTCAACTTTCTATGGCCTCAGACGAGTTCCTCACCCTCTCTGGTGTCATACGCTTCTCTAACGAGCAGGCTGGATGACTGCTAAGTCCCACACCAGCTACATTTCTTGGCCCTTCCCTTTCTTGTACCTCACAGCACAGGCCTGCAGGCTCTACTGCTGTGAGGGCAATTAAAGCATCCAGGCCTAAGTGTCCACACAATAGGTAGGGTTCTAGTATCTCAGGGAGATCCTCAACAGTCAGTCCCTGGAAGTGGACATACAAACCTTTTGTGGCCAAAGGTCCATTCCACCTTCTTTGGCAACAAGATTTTCCTTTGTGAAATCTCTCCATCCCAGATCTTGGTCCCTGTGTTTTAGACAGGGTTGATTCTACCCTTGGCCTTGCAGTGTGGGTCTTTGTCTCAGCTTCAGCAATCAGAGCATCTCAATCTCCTGACCACAGGGATTTGTTCAGGGATGGCCAACTGACCGAGTCAGAGCCAATGAGGCACAACAGAGAGGCGCTCTGTTCAGTTCCACTGGGATGATTCAGGCCTAAGATTGTTGGCAGCCATTCCTGCACATGTGAAGTGTGAACACCAATCCAGCATGGAGCAAGGCTGAGCCATATGATGGAAAGAGACCAAATTATAGTACCATTGTTTGGGTCCCCAAGTTTAGCCATGTCTTAAATTTACTGTTGGACTTTTTGATTACATGAACCGAAAAGTTCCCTTTATTTGTTTTAAGCCATTTTGAGGTGCATTTTCTATCAGCTGCAGACAAGAGTTCTAACAGTTATCTGGTGTGTTTGTGAATATAGGTGTGTGTGTGTGTGTGTGTGTGAGAGAGAGAGAGAGAGAGAGAGAGAGAGAAACAGAGGAAAAAAATTTTTTTAGTGAAAGTACATGCTAGAATTTGCACCTGTTTCCTATGTGTAAAATATCATTTGTCCTCTTTTTCTCTTTGAGAATTCCTATTTATCTTCTCAAAGCCCATCTTAGTGGCATCTCCTCTTTCTCAGTTCCTGAGGCAGGCAGTCACTCCCTCCTCCATGTCCTTGTGGTGGGTTGCTAGGTGAAGTTTCTCCACATACCTTTAACTTGGGGACCCTCCACAACTGGACTGGGATGGATACATAGGACTTTCACTTGCACCTGAGTCAAACTGTCAGAAGGGAGAGAGGGAAAAACCTTCAGTGGTTGTTGACAAGATTTCATTATATCACCAATGCCCCCTTTGTAAGAACACACAAGATAAATTCCCAGAAAAAGTTGTCTCGAATAATTGGTAGGTTCATTTCTAGAAGAGAATGATAGTTGTGGAATCCATTGGGTTTCCTTTTTTGATTTTACCCAGGGGACCCAAAACTAAATCAATGTTCTTGTTGAGGTCACCAGTGACCTCCATGTTGCTAAATCCAATGGTCAGTTCTCATTTCTCAGCTTACTTATCCCATCAGCAGCACTGAACACAGATGACCTCTCTCTCTCTCTCTCTCTCTCTCTCTATTTGGCTTTCAGCACCATTTAAGCTCTTGGTTTCCCTCCTATCTCATTGGCAACTTCTCAGTCTTTTCATTGATTCTTCCTCTTCTCCCCAACCTCTTAACATAGGAAGGTCAGAGGGTCTGGTACCTCATCATGTTCTTATCTTTGTGATACTACCTTCATTGGCAATCTCATCTAGCCTTGGGACTTTAAAGACCATTTCCCTGATTATGATGCCCAAATTTCTATCAATAGCCTGGCCCTTCCTCCTGAATTCTGAACCTATACGTCCAACTGCCAATTTTATAAATCTTCTTAGACATCTGTATTAGTCAACTTGGGCTGCCATTACTAGATACCACAGACTGGTGGCTTAAACAGTAGACATTTATTTTCTTATAGTCCTGGAGGCTGAAGTCTAAGATCAAGGTGCCAGGAGGGTTGGTTTCTGATGTGACCTCTCTTCCTGGCTTGTAGATAGTCACCTTCTCACTGTGTCCTCATACAGTATTTCCTCTGTGTGCATGACGATAGATTCACTGGATGTCTCTTCCTCTTCTTATAAGGACACCAGTCTATTGGATTGAGGCTCCATTCTTTCGACCTCATTTAACCTTAATTACTTCCTTGAAGTCCCTATCTCCAATACAGTCCCAATGAGGGTTAGAGCTTCAATATATGGATTTTAAGGGCACCTGGCTGGCTCAATCAGTAGAGCATGGGACTCTTGATCTCAGGGTCATGAGTTCAAGCCCCATGTTGGGTGTAGAGCTTACTTAAAAACAAAAGCAAAAACATACAGATTTTAAGGGAACATCTATTCAGTCTATAACACTATATCCAACAGGCACCTCAAACTAAACACATCCAAGACTGAGTTCCTTCTCCCCAAACCTATTCCACTCATGGCCTTTCCCATCTCAGAAAATGAAAACTCCCCCCCTTTTGGCTACCCAGGCCAAAACCCTTGGGGACATCCCTGACTCCTTTATCTTTTTGTTTCGTATCCCCTCCTCCAAGCCATCAGCAAATCCTATGGCCTCTACCTTTAAAATATAAAATATATCTTGTACCCAACCACTTCTCACCTCCTCACTGCTTCCACTTTATTCCAAATCCCCATGATCTCTTGCCTGGATCATGATAATATTCTCCTAAATACTTTTCCTGCTTCTGCCCCTATCACCCTCCAGTCTATTTTACTCCTAGTCTCCAAAGAGATTCCTATTAAGCCGTAAGTCAGGTTGTACCTTCCTCTGCTCCTGCAGCGGCACCATCATGCTTGGAAGTAAAAGCCAAAGTACATATGTGGCCTGCAAGGCCCCACGTGGTCCGTCTTCTTGTTACCTCTTTGACTTTGTCTCCTATTGGGTGACTTGGCTTCATGCAAAGATGATGACTAGTGGTCATGGGAATGGGTGAGGTCACTCAGGGCAGGGGAGTTAAGCCAGAAGAGAAGAAAAGATAAGGGAAGGGGAATGGAGGGCAGGGGAGGGGATGAACTGGGAGGGGAGGGGAGGGGAAGGGCAAAGAAGAGAAGAGGGAGGGGAGGGGAGAGGAGAGGGCACAGGGAAGAGGTTGGAAAAAAAGTGAGCAGAGAAGGGGCAGCTAGAGGACTAGGAGAGGAGCCAGCAGAGATGGGTCCACCAAAGCCCAGGAGAGAGATGTCTCCAGAAGGAACAATCTCTTACTGAGGGCCCACAAGGCTAAACATCTCATCTTTAATTTCCCTTTCGTGCTGTTAAAATTTTTAAACCTTTTTAAATGATGAGCAATTTGTCAGCGAAGCAGTTGGCAGCCAAGCCCGCTAAGGAGAAAAAATATTAGCATCTTTCAACTGGTCATTTTTTTCCCCTTTTCAGCATAAGCAGGCCAGAACCAGTATCCATTATTAATAGATGCATGTTTTATTAAAGGTATAAAGACCAAAGATTTGTAACTTTAATAATCCAGATTCTTATTTTAAATTCTCCAACATTATTATTTATTGATCAGCGGAGGATGTTTCTTTTGCAATTGCCAATCTGCCAATTCCTGGAGGGGAAGTAGAAGTGGTGGAATTAGGGGAGCTAGCACTGACACCGACTTATTCAAGGGTGGGCAACAAAACTCCCACAAAATGAGCACCCCCTCTGGGCCGGGCCCTGGGCCAGAGGTAGTGCGTAAGAAGCAGGATGACAAAGACAGGACCCTCCCCTAATTGGGCAGACAAAAAAATATACAATGTATGAACAGCGCAATAATTTGGGTGTATATGGGAAGTAGAGTTGAGCCGTTAAAAAGCTTTTCTCTGGAATTAGGAAGATTTAAGTCTCAGGGCCACAACTTACCAGCTGTGTGATCTTGGGCATGATATCTTTCCTGTCTGAGCCTCAGTTTCCTCATCTGTAAAATGGGGATGATATGGGTTATCATGAAGATTAACTGCAATAATGGGGCATATAGCTTGCTTGGCATGGTGCTCAGCGCATAGTGAGCCCTTCTCCGTTAAATGCTAGCTAAGGCTGTGGGTAGTGTTATTAGGCACATACTCTGGGCGTTGATTCTTTCTGGAGGGGAGGGGTTAGGAGAAGCTTTCAAAGAGGAGGACAGCTGGTTCTTGAAGGATGATTAGAATTTCAAAAGGTTGACCATCTGTTGGGAAGGTTACTCCAGACAGAGAAAACCACCAGGTAAGTGCGTTTGGGGAAAAGCAGAAGAGCTTGTTGGGGCTGGAGAATAGAGTAGCTGGAGGGGACTGAGGGGAGGTAGCTGCAAAGGAGGGTCCAAAATGATGCAGAGGGCCTCACAGGAGAAGGGGTCCAGGTTTGCCTTAAAGGTTATGGGGAGCCTTGCAGGTGTTTTTCTGTTTTTGTTTTTGTTTTTTAATTGAGGCAAAAAACAAAAACATGTAACATGAAATTTACCATCTTAGGGGCTCCTGGCTGGGTCAGTCAGTAGAGCATGGAACTCTTGACCTTGGGGTCAGAAGTTTGAACCCCCACGTTGGTTATAGAGATTACTTACAAATAAAATATATTTTTTAAAGATTTTATATATTTATTTGAGAGAGAGACAGATAGTGATAGAGATAGCAAGAAGGAGCATAAGCAGGGGGGAGAGGGAGAAACAGGCGCCCACTGAGCAGGGAAGCCGATGACAACAGGGAAGCCCAACGTGGGGCTCGATCCCAGGACCCTGGGATCATGACCTGAGCCGAACGCATCTGCTTAACTGACTGAGCCACCCAGGCGCCCCTAAAAATAAAATCTTTTTTAAAAAGTTACTGTCTTAACCACTTTTTCTAAAAAGATTTTATTTTTTTAAGTAATCTCTATACCCAACATGGGGCTCAAACTCATGACCTCGAGATCAAGAATTGCATGTTCTACCCACTGAGTCAGCCAGGCAGCCCCACCATAACCATTTCTAACTGTACAGTTCAGTGGTATTAACTATATTCATATTGTTGTACAAAAGATCTCTAAAACTTTTTCATTTTGCAAAACAGAAACTCTGTATCCATCAAACAACAACTCCCCCATTTTGCGCTTCCCTGAACTCCGGGGAACCACCATTCTACTCTGTTTCTGTGAGTGTTGACTACTGTAGATACCTCATGTAAGAGGAAGCATACAGTCTTTGTCCTTTTGTCACTGGCTTATCTCACTTAGCAGAATGTCCTCTAGCTTAGGGGCGCCTGCGTGGCTCAGTCAGTTAAGCCTCTGACTCTTGATTTCGGCTCAGGTCATGATCTCAGGGATGTGGGATCGAGCCCTATGTCAAGCCCCATGTCAGGCTCTCAGGCTCGGTGCTCAGCATGGAGTCTGCTTGTCCCTCTCTCTCTGCTCCCCTCTCCCACCTTCCCCCACTCTCCCTCTCCCCCCCCCCCCGCCCCTGCTCTCTCTGAAATAAATAAATATTTTAAAAAAGGAACGTCCTTTATTAGCATTAGTGCACTAATGCAACTAATTCTATCAATACTACCATTATCCCCATTGTACAGATGAGGAAATTACAGCATATCACTTGCCTGAGGTCACAGTGATTAACAGGCAAGCCGGAATTCAAATCCAAGCAGTCTGGCTCCAGATCATTCCAGGGAATCCCTGGGAGAGCTTTAAAATATCCGAGTGGGGCGCCTGGCTGCCTCAGTCGGTAAAGCATGAGACTCTTGATCTCTGGGTTGTAAATTTGAGCCCCACATTGGGTGTAGAGATTGCTTAAAAATAAGATCTTTTTTGTTTTAAAAGATTTTACTTATTTGTCAGAGAGAGAGAAAGCACAAGCAGGGGGAGCGGGAGAGGGAGAAGCGGCTCCTCGCCGAGCAGGGAGCCCGATGGGGGGCTCAATCCCAGGACCCTGGGATCACGACCTGAGCTGAAAGGCAGATGCTTAACCGACTGAGCCACCCAGGCACCCCCAAAATAAAATTTAAAAAATAATAAATAGGGTGCCTGGGTGGCTCAGTCGGTTAGGCATCTGCCTTCGGTCCATGTCCTGGGATTGAGGGGATCAAGTCCTGCATTGGGCTCCCTGCTCAGCGGGGAGCCTGCTTCTCCCTCTCCCTCTGCCTGCTGTTCACCCTATTTGTGCATGCTCTCTCTTTGTCAAATAAATAAAATCTTTAATAAATAATAATAATAAATAATAAAATACCAGATTTCTGGATCCACCCTGGATCTGCACAGCAGAGCCTCTAGTATGGCCCCAGGCATCAACCTCTAAGACACTCTCCAGGCTAAAGGTGAGCCTTGAAACTGAGGGTTCTGTGGGGACAAAGCCTGAGTCTGAGAGAGAGTAGAGCCTGACTCCCCCCACCTTCCCTGAGCACTGATTTTCCTTGGATCCAGGGGTGAGTGACCCTTTAGGGGGAACCCCAAAGGGGTGTCCAGGTCATTCCCATCCCTTCCCCCAGCCCCCAGAGGAAGTAGCCTTCAACCTCCCAACTCCCCCAGTCCTCCAGAGAAGGTTGTGCGGGAATGTGAAGATGTGAGGGAATATAAATGACAAATGAGCCCAAGAAAAGACACCCAACCTCTCTAGTAACCGAGGAAATCAAAATTAAAGCTATAAGAAGATTCCCTGGAAGGTTCTCAAGAGGGAAGGAATGTGGTCAGACACTTTCCTAATCACACTCACCCCTTTTCCACTTGGAACTTGAATGCACTTGAGTACTCTCAAAATATAAATTATTCCCCTTTTTGGGGGGGGTACATACTATCATGACCACATTAGATCCGCAAATATCTTGGCATTTAGAAAGGACAACATACTGTCAAACTAGATACCAATAACCAGCAATCACAAGCATAATCACTTTTAAAATTTTAATCTAAAAAAAAGTTCAAAAACACTGCTCTATGCATTGAAGATGAATCTCCCAGACGCTGCAGATGAGCAAAAGCAGCCAGACACACACACACACAAAACCGGATACTAGGTGATTGCATTTATATGAAATTCAAGAACAGACAAAACCAATCTCTGGTGACAGAAGTCAGGATAATGGTTCTCTTCAAGCTAGTGACTGCAAAGGAACATTCGGGGGACTGGAACTATCCTGCATCTTGATCTATGAGGGGATTACGTGGGTGTACCCCAAGTAAAAATTCATTGGGTGATAAATTTATAATGTATGTACTTTACGTGTACAACTCATACCTTAATAAACATGTTTTGAAGAGTTGGCTTATTATGTCTTTCTGGTTATCCGTGCCTTTCACTAAAATCTGGATGGTGACTCAACACTGACTGACTATCTACAGCATACACAGCCACTCAGGGAAGGCAAGTGGCAGAAGCAAAGGTAGGTCAGGTTCTGGCTTTCTACCCACAAGCAGCTGGCACGTGGTTCTGGACTTAGAACAAGGATCACAGCTGGAGGGGACTACCCAGGGCCAATCAGGTTCGATGCCACTGAGATCCCAGTTCCCACACACACATGCCCCGAAAGAGCCAAGGCCAGGCCTGGACAGTCCACTCCATCAGGCAACTGGCTCAGTCAGAAGGCAGCCAGACGCAAGAGGCCAGCATGGGCAGGGTCACTTTGGGATGGGAATAGATGAAGCGTTAGTTAACAGGTGCCCTGGCCACAGGGATCTGTCTGGATCAAAGACAAGAATGGAGCTGGCCCATGGGGCAAGGGTGAGGCCAGAGTCAGCAGGAAGGAGCATTAGAAAAGGACATCAGGCGGCACCTAGGTGGCTGAATTGGTGAGGTGTCTGACTCCTGTTAATAGGATTCTCACCTCCCAGTGGGACCACATGCCAGGAGGCCTGGGCTTACAGTGGGGACAGGAGGCTGGATGAAAGATGTTCAACCAGCCCAGATGGAAACCAGAGATACCCAGTTCCTGCTCAAGGTTACACAGCAAGTCAGCCACCGATCCAGGTCAAGACCCCACACATTCTATACGCTATGGGTTTCTTCCCACCACTCCAGCAATACCCCAAGACCCCAAGATCATTTCTATTTCCCCCTTCGGATGCTCTACAACCTATATACCACATGTTTTCAGCTTAAAAAAAAAAGAAAGAAAAGAAACTTACTTCTTGAGTCTATGACAACTTACATCATCTTGAAAGTGAAAAAAAAAAAAAACCCACACCACCCACTTTTAATACAGATCTTTGCTGTATTGGGAAGTACAAACAAACCAAAAGAGTGATAATTAGTTCTAAATTCAGGCGAGGTTTATGGAACGTGAACCGTTTGGGTAATCGGCTGGGGTGGTGCCATGAAGTGGTAATTAATTTGTTTTTTCCTTAAAATGTTTTACTTAATTAAGGGAGGTGCTGATTTATATACACCCATCCCCTGGGGATGGTTTATAAGGCAAGAGAAAATTCCGACTGTCTCCTTGCCACGTTTCTCATCGAATTATTTCGTTACGTTCAGATACACTTTTGTAACACTGATTGTGACAGATCCTGGAGTTATGGGCTCATAAATCCTGGGGGGAAAGCTGGAGACGTACACTTAATGGGAAATGTTCTCATAATCAAAAGAATATTTCAAGCTGTGACAATGCAGGCCAAGAGAGGGAGAGGGAGCGCTTTTCCTTCAAAGAATAACGGGTTGCTGAAACCAAGCCAGCACCTGCAGCTTTGTCTACTTCTCAGTCCGCTGGGCTCCCGAATCTCAGCTTGCAGAGGGTGGAAGTCAGGAGGAGTTTGCTCTAGTCCAGGCTCCACCATAACTTCCTTTGAGCTGATCTTTTATTTATTCAACATATATTTAATGAGCACCTACAATGTGGCAGGCACTGTGTTACATGCTGAGGATACGGTGTGCACAAGACAGTTTTGTTTCCTACCTTCACAGAACTTAGAGTCTAATGGGAAAAAGAACAAACACACAAAGGAATAAATAAGTGATAAGCATAATCCCTCCCTATGATCTAGCAATTCCATTCTCAGGCATACACCCAAGAGAAATGAGTGTGCATCTGTTGAAAGATATGAATAAAAATGTTCATAGCAGCGTTATCTGATAGCTCCGAATCAGGAACAGCCATCAGGTCCATCATCAGAGGAATGGATAAATAAATTGGGGTATGTTTACATAGTAGAATACTGCATAGCAATAAAAAAGAGCTTACTGCATGTAACCACACACAAAAACACAGCTGAACCTCACAAACAATGATGGATGAAAGAATTTGAACAAAAGGTGTGCAAACCATATGATTCCATTTATACGAAGTTCAAAAGCAGGCAAAATGAATATGACAAATCAGAAGTCAGGATAGTGATTACCTTTGGAGGAAGAGGCAGAGGAGCGTTGGAAGCATTCCACGTCCTGATACAAAAAGTGGTTATGCATATACATATGTACAAATTCATTGGCCTGTGCGCATAAGACATAGGTACTTGACCCAGGCATATTATACCTCAATTAAACTTCTAAAAGAGAGAACATTCTTAAGGAATGAAGAGTTGAAATAATTTCACATCATGATGAGAGACATGAAGAAAATAAAACTAGGTAACACGGAGGGTTATATGAAGGTGGGGGTGGAAGATGGGCAATATTAGGTAGAGAGGCCCGAAAAGGCCCTTCAGTATGGTGGCTTCCATCTGATACTGGAATGTCAGGAAGGAAGCTGCCCATGTGAAAATCCACGGAAAGAGCATTCCAGAGAACCAACAAGGGCAAAGGCCCTTAGGGGGGGCATCTTGGCAGGTCTCAGGAAGAACATGGAGACCAGAGTAGGGAGAGGGAGAACAGAGGAAGGGGCCAGAGGGGCTGTCAGCAGCTGGGCAAGAAGAGCCCTGTAGGCCGTGTAAGAGCTTGAATTTTATTCTAGGGGTGATATGAGCCACTGGAGGGTTTAAATTGGAGGGTTTCAACGGACCTGATTATTTATTTATTTGTTTTTGAAGTTGTTTTTTGTTTTTTTTTTTTTTTGAAAGAGAGAGAGAGAGCGTGGGGGAAGGGGCAGAGAAGAAGGAGGAAAGAGAATCCTCAAGCAGACTCCCTGCTGAGCCCAGAGCCCAACACAGGGCTCTATCCCATGACCCTGAGATCATGACCTGAGCCAAAACCAAGAGTCAATCGCTTAACCAACTAAGCCACCCAGGCACACCAACCTGATTTTTTAAAATTGAGGCCTTAGATCTATCAGAATGGGGAAAAGAAAACACCCAAACCTGACAATACCAAGATGGGGAGGATGTTGAGCCACGGAAACTCTCACATATTGTTGGTGGTGATGTAAAATGGTACAACCACTCTGGAGAACACCTGGACAGTTTATTACAACGTTAAACATACAGTTACCAAATGACCCAGAAATCCCACCTCTTGGTATTTACCAAGTGAAATGAAAAACCCACATGCAAATATTTATATCAGTTTTATTTATAATCACGAGAAACTGGAAACAATCCAAACACCCCTCGGTTGCGGAATGAATGAACACACTGTCATACAGCTGTATCACAGACTGCCACGCAATAGTAAGAAGCACAATCGAGTCATACCTGCAACGACTTGGATAATCTCAAGTGCTAAGTGAAGAAAGCCGGACACAAAAGGTCACTTATCGTGTGGTCCCATTTATAAGACATTCTGAAAAAGGCAAAGCTATGGTGATGAACAACAGATGGGTGGTTGCCAGTGGTTCAGGGAGAGGGGAGGGTTTGACTACAAAGGGGCAGCATGAGGGAATTCGGGGGGGAAATCAAACTGTTCAGGATCTTCACTGTGGATGGTGACGGTGGTTTCCGACTCTGCGTTTTCAAAACCCTTAGAACTATACACCAAAAAGAGTGACTCTAACTGTACATAAATTTTAAAATAATTTTTAGGGTCTCCTGGGTGGCTCAGTTGGTTAAGCATCTGCCTTCAGCTCAGGTCATGATCTCGGCGTCCTGGGATCGAGTTCAGCGGAGCCCACTTCTTCCTCTCCCTCTGCCTCCCTCTCCCTCTGCCTGATGCCCCCCTGCTTGTGCTCTGTGTTAAATAAATAAATAAAATATTTTTTAAAATAAAATAATTTTTAAATGTAAAAAAATTAGGTTGTATTTTCCTACTAAAACATAAAGACGAAAGAAAGAAAGAAAGAAAGAAAGAAAGAAAGAAAGAAAGAGAAAGAAAGAAAGAAAGAAAGAAAGAAAGAAAGAAAGAAAGAAAGAAAGAGGGAGGGAGAGAGAGAGAGAAGGAAGGAAGGAAAGAAGGAAGGAAGGAAGAAAAGAAGAAAGAAAGAAAGAAAGAGAGAAAGAAAGAAAGAAAGAAAGAAAGAAAGAAAGAAAGAAAGAAAGAAAGAAAGAAAGAAAGACTATCTGAAAAGTTGAGCCATATTGATTTAAGAACATCCAAAAGTGGGGGTCTAGGCCCTCCCAAGCATGAGCTGGGGAAAATGTCACACAATCACACCCAACTTTGCCTAGAGCCATTGATCCCCTTCATGGGGTGGGATAGCCTTAGAAGCAGACCCAAAGAAGGATTCCTGTACCAGTGATTTGTTAAGTAAGTGCTCCTACGAGAAGCTGGATGTGGGTGTGGAAGACAGGCAGGAGAAAAGGGCAGACAAGAGTGCAACTTCAGCCTTGGCCTGATCCCACCCAGAGCTGAGGAATGTAAGTTACAAAGAGAGGGCAAGCAGGAGCCAGAAGGTGTTATCTCTACCATGACCCGTTCAGCAGTTAGAAGGATAAAGAAGTCGACTGTTTGAAATCCATTTTCAGGGATTGATCTTTGGAAAAACCACCACCATAACAACCACAACGCAAAGCAAAAACTAAGTTATAAATGAACTGTTTGGCTGCACTGTATGTTACTTTTGCTTATTGTCATCGACAATTTGGACAGAAAGGTTACTCATATGTGTAAAAATGCATAAAAATTCTAAATGAAAACAAAAAAGTACGGGGACTGCTCACCGAAGCTTCTGGTGACCCCCAGGGTGGGCTCAGGGAATATGGGCAAGACACTGATCCAAATGAGACGCTGTGGTTCACACATTAAATCTCGTCCGTCCTCCTGTGAGATAGATACTATTTCTGTATTCCGTATTTCAACAAGTCTACAACGGTATCAATCAAAACACACATCATTATTTTGTTACCACCAAGAAAGAAAAAATGCTACTTCTTAAAAATACAGCGTACCATCAATTGTGAGATACAGCCCAATTCCAGAGATGTAAAATGTGAAAAACCGTGCATCTTAGAATCAATAAAATATGGCACATCCCCATTTTGCAGATGAGAACACCAGGCAGCAAGAGTTAATGCTTTGTCCAAAGTTACGTAGCTAATAATGAGCAGGGCCACGATTCAACCTGGGCCCATCTAACCCCAAAGCCTGAATCTTCTGAACCCCTGCAGGATAATCTGCTGAGTGTTACTGGACAGCTTGAACACTGGACTGTGAATGGTGCCCCCCAGGATTGCGCAGTGCTTATCCAGCTGTAATTAGTGGTCCTATACTTGTTCCACTGAGCCCAGCTGAGATGGGGGGGTTGGGACCTTCTCAGAAAGCTGGGGATATACCCCGAGCCAAAGTACTAGGGTGGGAACAAGCAAGGAGCACGGGGCTAGACATCAGCCTGACCTTGGCAGGGAATGTACACTGGGAAACTCAGAGAGATATGAGCCAACAGACGAGGTGGCCTTGAATAATAGGCCACCTGCAAAATGTTCTCAACCTCTCCTACTTCCTCCGGGGCCCAGTTTCTGGCATTGCCAGTTACCAAGTGCCCGATGACAAAACGAGCTCTTCAAGACTCGCCCTGCTCTAAAATCAAGACCTTGTCCACCACTGCTCCTGCTTCTGAGAGATCTTCTCGAGGTCTAGCAATGATCAGACATCCAACTCACTCACTGCTTACCTGGCTTTGAGGCTGAGTTGTCGATATTCCTGTCATGGTCCATCCTGGTGTATTTCTTCATCTTATTTTTTCCAATGCCACTGGGTGAGTTTTATCAAATGTAAGAAATAGATACTTGTCCAAATGCATGACCTTAGAATCCTTGGTCCCTGGTGAGGTTTTAGGACGTTCCCTGGAAATGATACTCTGTTTTACACATTAGGCATATCCTGGATATCCACAGGATTTGGGAAAGAAGCTGATGGAATTTATTTTTTATCTCTTCCTACACTCTATCATTCCAAAATATCCACATTAGAGGCTGCCTGGCTGGGCAGGTGTAAGCGGCAGGTATTTTGAGCATTACCCTGCCTGCCTGAACTTCCCACTGTGCAGAGGGTCTGTTCATCTGCAGCCAGGGCCTCGAGGACAGCGTAAGTATGGCTACATCTCTGGGCTCCGAGCGCCAGAGTGGAGAAGGTCCCAGCAAAGAGGCAGAGCACACTACCATGTAGCCAGCACTTTCCCATCACTCCTTTCCTGGGACCTCACGTTCTCCCCAGCCATGCTGGTGAGTGTATCATCCAGAAGAAGCAACAGAAACCCAGTCCACACTGGTTATAATGGTTCATTGCATGTGTCAGCTGGACTGGGCTAGGGGTGCCCAGATAGCTAGTAAAACACTATTTCTGGGTGTGTCTGCAAGGGTGTTTCCAGAAGAGATCAGCATGTGAATTGATGAACTGAGTAAAGCAGAAAGCCCTCCCTAATGTGGTGGGCATCACCCAATCTGTTTAGGGCCTGAATAGAACAAAAAGAAGGAGGAAGGGTGAATACCCCGTCTTTCTGCATGAGCTGAAATATCCATCTTCTGCCTTCCGACATTGGCCCTCCTGGTCCTCAGGCTTTTAGACTCACATTGGGACTTACATCAGCACCCCCCCCCCAAGTTCTCAGGCCTTTGGATTCAGACTGAATTATACACCAGCTTTCCTGGTTCATGGGACTTCCTGGCTTTCATAACCACACGTACCAGATCATATAATAAATCTCTTTTTTTTTGTTTTGTTTTAAGATTTTATGTATTTACTTGACAGAGCAAGAGAGCACAAGCAGGGGGAGAAGCAGAGGGAGACAGAGAGCAGGCTCCCTGCTGTGTAAGGAGCCCAATATGGGGCTAGATCCCAGGACCCTGGGATCACGACCTGAGCCAAAGGCAGACACTTAATCAACTGAACCACCCAGGCTCTTCTTATATTTATCTCTATATATCCTACTGGATCTGCTTCTCTGGAGAATCCTGACTAATACACCAGCTTAAGAGGAAGAGAGACCGATTGGCTCCTGCAATGCACAAATGAAGTTAACAACCCAGCCTCAGGCTGCGGAGGGATAGACCTGAACCACCCAATTCCTGGTACCTGGGACTGGAGGCCACCAGGATGCCCTGAATCCCACCCTGTCTCTGCTTCTCAATATGCTAGATTCCTTCTCTCTTACATCAAGTGCCACCATGGTTGCCAACATTCCTTCTCTTCTCACACAGGAGAGAGGAGCTGACTCACTCCGTTACAGATTAAAGGACTCTGGCCCAATTTGGATCAGAGCCCACCAGGAACCAGGCCTCTCAGCCTCGGCCAAGTGAACAGACTAAATAAAAACATGGGGCTCCTTTTAGATCCACAAGGCTAGACGAGAGAGGAAAGGGAATTCCTGGAAGAATGGGGGTGCAGATTCCAGAAGGAAGTAGAAATAATGCAAGCATGGAACCTCAGAATCCTTCTCAACACAGCACTCTATCTAGATCACCACTACCCCTGGGTCAGACTTATCACATGATATAAAACCATTAATCTAAACTTTAGACCCCAGATCAATAGAACACAGGGAGGGATCTTTGAGGTCCATCCTCCTTGGAATCCACCAAAATAACCACAACTTTATAAAGGACCTCGCAGACCAATAGCCAAATGATTTGTGACAAGGATTCCAGGATTTTACCAAGTCCCCAAAGTCTTCCTCCCAGCCCACAGAAATAGCTGGTACCCATCAGATGTCCTCTGTCGATAGCTAGTTAATGATCACTTAACACATTAGATGGCTGCCATCCTTCATGATGGCAGCTGGGCCCACCAAACCGTCTGAATATTTTTATTTTGCTCTGTTCCTAACTACGATTGGCACTGGGGAATTTGAATGTCTGCTCGAGGTGTCAAGACAGTTAAACAAACAAACAAACAAATCATGTCCGTTTGCTCACACACCCATCCTTGGCTCGGCCCTGGCAGAGCTGGAAGGCACTCTGTTCATTTTTCTTAAGAGGCGGCATACTTCTCCGAATGTCTTTGTTATTATTATTGATCTCCCCAGGTCTCCCTATGGCCAGAAATAAGGAATCCAATTTGATTACGGGTTGATTTGGCCTGCAAGGCAAGATGTGTCAATACAGCAGCTGAGAATCGTGCAGCCACCAACTTGGTTAGAGTTGATCCAGCACATTCAGAGGGAGAGCAAGACCGCCGGCACCCTTCAGGTGCCCCTTCCACCTGTCAGCCTCCTCCATCCCTTTCTGCTGACCCCCTAACTCAGATGGGAGTTTATATGTAACAAATGGAAGATACTGGCAAGGCTTACACGTTCCACAGCTCTGTATCTAAGCCTCCAGCCCCTCAACCTCTCTCAGAAGTGTGAAGAGGTGATTCATGCTGGCTTTGGAGTCAAACCAACTTGGGTTCAAGTCCTAGCTCTACAACATACAGTGCGGCCTTGGGCAAGTCATTGCTCTGAGCCTCAGCTCCCTCATCTGTAAAATGAATATATTACATTGACATCCCTTTGGATTGCGATGGCAGAAAACCCCCCTCGTCTTTTGCTTTCAAACCTTCACCCTCTCAATTCAGCCTTAGCAAGCCTCTTGTAGGTCCCTCCAAAGTGCCACCCACATCTCTTGCCAAAGGCCTTCCAGCCCAACGTATTCTCATGGCTGAACTCTCTTTTCTTTATTTTTCACCTTCAGGTCTCAGCATAGGAGTCATTTCCTCCGGGAAGCTTTCTCTCGCCCTCCTCCCCTTCCCCCAGCTGTCAAGGGCCCTGGCTCTGGTCCCCACCATCCCTCATGGCTCCACCCAGCAATCATCTGCCTCCCCATTAGCCCGGGACACCCTGTGTCCTGTGTCTCTGCCTCCTCAGTACCAGGCCCAAAGCAGGCACCCAATGGATGAATCAAGCCTGTGACAATGAGTCACTGTCCTGGTTACTATTGCTGTGCAACAAATTACCCCAAAACTTATTGGCACACAACCCTTTCTTGGGCTCACAGATTCTGCGGGTCAGGAATTCAGACAGGGCATGGAGGCCACGGCTTTTCTTCACCCCGTGATGTCTGTGGCCCCTGCCGGCAAGATGGGAGGCTGAGAACTGGAGGGGTCACCAGACACACCTCTGGAGGTTAGGTTAGTTACTGGATGAACCTTTAGCTGAAACCTTCAACTGGACCACTTTCAAGTGGCCTGTCCCCATGGCCTGGGCTTCCTTGCGGCCCAGTGGTCTTGGGGTAATGAGCTGCCATTCAGGATGCCAATGCAAGCACTCTGGGGGACAAGGTGGAAGATGCTGTGTTGCCTCTTAAGGCACAGCCTCAGAGGCCGTCCAGAGTTGTTCCCATTGCCTTCGGGGAAGGTAAGAATACGTCTTAAAACTGTTCCGTTTTCTTCCAGCTTCCACTTAGGATGTAGAAAACTGGAAAGAGTATCACTTCCACTTGTGCCACAAGAAAAACCCAGGTAACTGAGATTTTATGACTTTTCTTGTACCTATCAGAGAGCTGAGATCACACAGGGCAACCAACTGGCCCGAAATCTAAAGAGACACAGGCCTTGGGGCCCCTGGATGGTTAAGCGTCCAACTCCTGGTTTCAGTTGTGGTCATGATCTCAGGGTTGTGAGATCCAGCCCTAGCTGGGGCTCTGTGCTCGGCATGGAGTCTGTTTGAGATTCTTTCTCCTTCGCCCTCCGCTCCTCCCCCTTGCTCTTGTTCTCTCTCTCTCTCTCTCTCAAAGCAATAAATAAATAAAAATCCAAAGGGACACAGGCTTCTCCAAGGAAGATGGGACATGAGCCCTTGTTTACTCAGGGCCGATACCAATAAACTGGTTAGAATTCAAATTTTTCAAAAGCTGCAAGGCTGAGTGTGGGCTGGTATGGGGGTGTGGATCTGCTGAGAGCAGCCGACTAACAGGAGATTTGTACCTCCAACAGGCTCTTTGCAGACTGCATTGGGCGCTGTGAGGGAGACTGGGGATGAGAGAGAAAGCCCACCTTGGGGTGCATGCCTAGCGGAGGGAACAGAGGTCACTGCTGGAAGAAAGGCCACAGACACGGGAAGGGACAGCAAGCCCCATGGCCCTCCGTGCCCATTGCAACTGGGGGAAAAGCACAGAAAAATCCCTATACCAGTGAGAGAGGGCTCGATCACTAAGTCCCCCGGTCTCAGAGTGTCTGCCTAAGATGAAAACAGAACCTTAACAACAGAGAGCAGCTCCACACCTTCTACCCCCAGACTAGCAAATACCCAGTAATAGGTAACAGCTGTTTACTGCTGGAGGAGGGCAGAAGCACACAGGAGGGTCATAGGCAAACTCTAAAGCTGGGGATGAAACAGGATCGTTGGGGAAAAAGCACCCCCAGCAACCCAGCTCCCACCCTGAACACAAAGCTGTGCTAGAGGAATTTAAAGAGTGTAATGCACTGAAGGGAATCCTTGGAACAACAAAACCCAAACCCAGCTCAACTCCTGTCCATATTGATCCAACCCCATGCTCAAGACCTGGCAAAGGAAAAGGCATGACCATTACAGGCATAAATACAATTTACTTCAATCTCTACTGTCCTACACAAGACATCCAGCTTGCAACAAAAATTAGAAGACACACAAGAAGCAAGAGAAAATAACATAGTATCAAGAGACAAATTATAGTGGACTTCTCATCAGAAACTATGCAAAGCAGGGGCCTGCATCTGGCTCTTGATTTTGGCTGGGGTCATGACGTCAGGGTCGTGAGATCAAGCCCAGTACGGAGCCCCACGTGGGCCCCATGTCAGGCCCGGTGCTCAGCACAGAGCCCTCTTGAGATTCTCTCCATCCCTCTCCCTCTGCCCCTTCCTTGCTCACATGCTCATCCACTAGCTCTCTCTCTCTAAATAAAATCTTAAAAAAAAAAAAAAAAAAAAGACTATGCAAAGCAGAAGATACCTTTAAAGTGCTGAAAGAGGTGGCACCTGGGTGGCTCAGTCTGTTAAGCATCTGACTCTTGGTTTCGGCTCAGGTCATGATTCAGGATCCTGGGATCAAGCCCTGCATGGGGCTCCGCACTCAGGGCAGACTCTGCTTGTCCTCTCCCTCTTCCTCCACCTGCTCTCTTGCACGTGCTCTTTCTCCGTCTCCTAAATAAATAAAATCTTTAAAAATAAATAAATAAAGTGCTGAAAGAGGCTTCCACCTTTAAAGTTTGGAATGGAGTGACATCTTTAAAGTGCCAAAAGCAAACAAACAAACCCACAAAACATCCCTGTCAATCCAAAGTTCTACGCCCAGAGGAAATTTCTTTCAAAAGTAAGAAATAAAGATAAGACCTCTTCAGTTAACCAACATCAGAGAATTAATTACCAGCAGACCTTCACGATAAGATGTGTTAAAGGAAGTTCTTCAGGAAGAAGAAATATGATACCAGAAAGAAACGTGTGTCTATGCAAAGAAATGAGAAGTGCTGGAAATGGCATAAATGAGGGCAAATATAAAATTGATTGTTTTAAGTACAGCATGGGGAATATAGTCAATAAGACTGTACTAAGTTTGAATGGTGACAGATGGTAACTACACTTACTGCGACGAGCATTTTGTAATAGACGTAATTTGTTGAATCACCATATTGTACAGCTGAAACGAATATGTCAACTGTACTTCAATTAAAAATAGAAATAAGACAATAAATAAAATTTGTTTCAAATTTGTAATTACTCAAAGATATTTGACTGTCTAAAGCAAAACAGTAGAAATACATTGTGTGTTTGTAGTACTTGTAAAAATAAAATGCATGATAGAATACCACAAAGGATGGCAGGGAAGAGTTCAGAGCACATCGCTCTCAGGCCCTGACACATGTAAATAAGTATAATATTAATAGAGGGTAGACTGACAAATTAAAGATGCATAAGGTAAGCCCCCAAACAGCCACTAAAGCCACCGCGGTTACCCTACCAGCAGGTATTTATTCCATATCTACCACGTGCTGGATTCCAGGCCAGTGCTGTGGGTATAGGACACTCATGGAGCTCACAGGTGGACAATGGGTCTGTGGTGACAAGCACCTGGCACAGAAATAGCACAGAGGAGATGTCAAGGAATGTGGATTTCTCAGAAGTTTGTCCCACATTCTTAGCTCTTCATCTGGTTTGGGGTCTTCAGGTTATTGAGGATGGACAGAAGGACAGATGTCACAGGTTGTTAAATGTGACTTTTCCCTGTTGCTTCAGAATTAGCAATGGGACCCAGGACAGAAGACAAATAGGTACCAAACTCCTTTCTCAAGATAGTCACCAAGATAGAGAAGGGGACACCTTGGGACCTACTAAGGGGCAGCCAGACAGGCTCTTTTGCTCCCCAAGTGTCCTTCTCTGAATATACAGGTAATGAGGAAGTGCTCTTTGGAGTTGGGTGTTCTGTCTAAGGAGGAGGGGGCAGATGGTATTACGGCCTTCCCTCCCCTGGAGAGGGAGGGGACGCCCATTCCCCCAGGTCAAGCCAAATGAAGGGGACTCCAAGAGAAATCTCAGAAGTTGGGGGGTGTCATTTAGAAGGAGAGACCAGCACCTCATTCTTATTAGATGTCTGCTTAGGCTCACCCATTCCTGGTGACTCTCTTAGTGGGGAAGGACTGGGGAGGGGTGACCAAGCAGAGAGAGGAGACACGTGGAGAAACCTGCACCCCAGCATCTGAGCAACAAGGTTGTGGGAGGTTTCTGGCCCTAGAGGATGTACCTAGAAGATGCTTACATTTACATAAAGAAACTCTGTAAGGAGACACAAGGAACTAAGAAATCTGGTGGGTGATGAGACGTGGACAGTTGAGAGAAATGTGGAAGTGAGACTTTTTCAGTGTGACTAGTTTGATTTTTGAGACCAGTGATCATGTGACTCTGGAGTGTTTTTCCCAGCACCACCTAGCAATTCTCCAATCTTAGTGGACACTGACTGGGTGTCTGACAATTTAGCTCAACTCCGTCACCACCTGCCTGGAGATAGCATCAAATCCCACGGGTTAAGGGCTCAGTCCCACAAGACTGCCCCCACTTTAGCTATAATAGGAAGTTCTCACAACTCCCTCCCTGGGTTCAATGAATTTGCCAGAGCAGCTCAGAGAAACATTTGCTCACATTTACCAGTTTATTGTGAAGGATATTATGAAGGATAGAGATGAAGAACCAGGTGAAGAAATACAAGGAGCGAGGTCCAGAAGGGTCCTGAGTGCAGAGCTTCTGTCCCCACAGAAGTGGGATGTGTCCCCTTTCTGATGGATACAGTCACCAGCTTGGAAGTTCATCAAATCAAGTGGTTCAAGAATTTTCATAGAGCTTAACTTCCAGCCCCAATCCCTTCCCAGAGGTCGATGGGTGGAGCTGAAAGTTCTAACCCTCTAATCACTTGGTCTTTCTGGTGACCAGCTCCATCCTGCAGAACTTTCTAAAAAGTGACCTAATAAATATAATAAGGTGTGGCTGAAAGGGTTTTGAATAATAGAAGAAACCTTTATCACTCTTATCATTTCAGAAATTCCAAGAGTTTTAGGAGCTCTGTGCCAGCAATGGGATGAGGACCAAATATATATTTCTTATTATAAGTCATAATATCACAATAATCAATTCTAAAAAATTAACTAGCAGGGGTGCCTGGGTGGCTCAGCCAGTTAAGCATCTGCCTTCGGATCAGGTCATGATCCTGGGACCTGGGATGGAGCCCCATGTGGAGCTCCCTGCTCAGCAGGGAGCCTGTGTCTCCCTCTCCTCCCTGCTGGTGCTCTATCTCTGTCTCTCTCTTTCAAATAAATAAATAAAATCTTTTAATAAAAAAAGAGAAAGAATAAGAAAAAAAAACCAAAAAATTAAATAGCGAACACAGCAAGAGTACAGAGGGTGAGGAATGGGAGCTAAAGTCGGCAAGGCTGAGTATGCTATTTATTTTGCGGTTAATAGGGAGCCATAGAAGGAGCCATATAAAAGCAGGGGATAGAGACATGTGTGGCATGACCAGACATGTAAGAGGCCAGCATGGAGGGTGGTTTACAGGGGGCAAGGCCAGAGCTAGGAGAGCAGCATCAAGGAGGCAGGTGTGATCATCCAGGCAAAGTACACGGCCACTGAGCCAGGGCTGAGATCTAGGGTGGGTGGGGAGAGTTGGTGGGGTGGAGGGGCAGTCAGAGAGGGATATGTTGAAGAGGAAGAGCGGTAGGAAAACCAGAAAGCAGAGCTAAGGAGGCCTCCACTGTGGGGCAGGGAGCCAGCTCCTTTCCCTTCAGAAGAGATGTGGGTGTGTGGATGTCAAACTCTGAGCTCCACCCAAGCCATGCTGGCCCCTGATAAACCCCACTCCCTCTTCAGGGGCCACCCTAATTGCTGAAAGAAGTGACTGAGGCTGCCCTCTTGCTATGGCTGACAAATGCCTGTCTGAACAAGAGCTGGGGGAGGACGGATGGGGTTCTATTCGGCTTCCCTGCACCCAGTTCCCCAGCCCTGCTGCTCCTGAAAGCTTTGGGAACCAAAAAAACTCGGTGTTTAATGAGGCCACCCAGTCATTCATCATGCAAGGTCAGTGCACTGAGACACTGAGATGGAGGGAAAGTCCAGCAGCTGAGATCCGGGCCAGGGTCCCTGAGTCAGAGCAGGGAGAGGGTGATGGGGCTCAGCAGGAAGATCATGGGTTCAGTGCAGTCAAATCTGTAAATCACCACAGCTCTCTGAGCTACGACTTCTCCCCCTAAATGAGGATAACATTCTGTGTGGCAGATGTTACAAGTTACTAGCTCCAGACCGACTTGCTCTACTACCTTACTAAGAGAACCACAATTATTGCATGGTGGGAAGGAAAGGGACCATCAAAAAACCCACTCTGCCAGCTTCTCTTTGCAGCCTGTGGCTGCCATGTGACAGAAGCTATGAGGGTATTTCAAAGATGAGATGCCTGCAAGTACAACAAGGAGGGTGAACACCATACTCTGAGGGTGATGGAGTGGGAACATCAAAGGTGCCTGAGCCTCCGGCAGCTTCATGGAGCCACCACACCAGCTTGCGGCTGCCATATCCAGACTTCTGGTTGGAAAGATCTGGGGTTTTAATGCTTCTGTGAGCACAGAAGATGAGGTTCTAGACTCTGTGAGAGGCTGGGAGCTAGAGCCAGGATGCCTACATAAAGCAGAAGTTGGAAATGAGCTATTTCTTCTTTGAATGGGAACTGGATAAAAACTGCCCAATAATCCTGGATGGCAGTGTAGAAGTGAGTTTCCTATTCTGGGCCATGGAAGGAAAGAAGTCATCCAAGATAAACTGAAATTAAAGTAAACCCAATAGATGCGTTTGACAGAGGTCTGGACATAGCTGTTGCCTAGAAGATCTAGATATTCCGAGTCTGTCGCCTGGAATATTACATGCACAGAGACAAAGATGTGAATTATAAAACAGACGTTAAGATGGAGGATGAAATGAGACGATCCATCATACATCTAATAGGAATTCCAGTAAAAGACAATAAAGGAAGCATGGGAAAAGCAATGTATGAAAATCAAAGAATTTTCCAGAATTGAAGAAAGATCTGAGTCCTCATAGAGTTCAGAGTGGGATAAATAAAAACAAATCCACACTTTTGCAGTGAACAACAATAAGAATAAAAACAAAGTCTTTAAAGCTGCTGGGGGTGGGGGGAGTTCCCTTCAAAAAAACAATTAGACAATTAAACAAGCAGACTTCTGATTGGCAATAATAGGAGCCAGAAAAAGGTGGAATAGTATCTCTAAACACAGTGAAAAAATACTTGTCAGCCTGGAATTGTTTACTTAACTAAACTGTCATGACAGAGTGAGACCAAAGTAAAGATCCTTCCAGACATCAAGATTAATAGGGCTCAGGGGTGCCTGGCTGGCTCAGTTGGAAGAATGTATGACTCTTGATCTCGGGGTCATGGGTATGAGCACCACGTTGCATGTAGAGATCACTAGAAAAATAAATAAACTTATAAAAAAAGATTCATAGAGTTTACCACTCATAGGCTGTCACTGAAAGAAGTATTAAAGAGTGCACATCAACAAGAAGGAAAATAAACTCACGAGGGAGAAATGGAATGCAAGGTACAGTGGTCATCAAAGCTTTTGGCAAAACATGATGGAAAAATCTTTAAAAGTTTTTATGGTAAAAAAATAATACTAAGTAGGCATCTGGCTGGCTCAGTCAGAAGAGCATCCAACTCCTGATCTTGGGGTCTTGAGATCAAGCCCCATGTTGGGTGTAGAGATTACTTAAAAAAATACTAAAAAAGTCCAGTTTTATAAATAACATGGAACTAAAATCCTAAACCACAATTATAAAGTTGCTGGGAAGAGGGCTTCAGAAGGAAGGCAATGCATTCTGAGATTTTCTTTTTAACAACTTCAGATCATGTTAGCATCCATGCAGTTAAATACCAGTAGGAACTTCAAATGTAGCTTCTATGATGTTTAGATTGATCAAAATTAAAGATGGCCACAAATCCTTTGTCACTCGTCCCATCACACCCCTTGGATCTGTTTTGTCCTTATGATTTGTTTTGTCTGAAAGAAAGAAGTGATGCTATGTAATATCGAAGGCTGGGCCTTAAGATACCTACAGCTTATGACTTTTTGAAATCCAGCCACCATGCTGTGCAAAAGTTCAAGCAGCCATGGGGAAAGGCTAAAGAGGAGAACCAAGGTCCCCAACCAACAGCCCCAACTAAGCTCCCAGCTAGCGGCCAGCACAAATTGCCAGTTGTGTTAAGGTGGCTTTTTTTAGCCCCTTTAGCTCTCTCAATGCCCCAGTCACATGAAGCAGAATTGATTTTTTTTTTAATTTTGTTTTAAGCCATTCTGGTGGAATGTTTTGTCATGCTACAAAAGATACCTGAAACAGAATAAAAATAATATTTATACCTTCCAAACAAATAAATGAAATTAGCTAAAGAAAACCTGATCAGTCCAGTAGTGTCTGGCTAGCTCAGTTGATCTCATGGTTGTGAGTTCGAGCCCCACTTGGGGTGTAGAGATTCCTAAAAAAAAAAAAAAAAAATAGACAACTTAAAAAGAAAGAAAACTTGGGGTGCCTGGGTGGCTCAGTTGTTAAGCATCTACCTTCGGCTGAGGGCATGATCCCAGGGTCCTGGGATCTAGCCCCACATCAGGCTCCTCCACTGGAAGCCTGCTTCTTCCTCTCCCACTCCCCCTGCTTGTGTTCCCTCTCTCGCTGGCTGTCTCTCTGTCAAATAAATAAATAAAATCTTTTAAAAAGAAAAAAAAAGAAAGAAAGAAAACTTGATCAATCTGAAAGGAAGCTCTAAAGAAGAAAAATTAAGAAGCAAAGAAGAAAGAAGCTTCTCACAGCCCCATGTTACCTCTCATAAATGGCCTTTCTGGAAAAGCAATGAGCCTTTGGGTTTTACTCTGATTAGAGCTGGACCTTGACCCTCCTGGTTTTCAGAGAGGCAAGACCTGGTCATGGAGATGGCATGTGAGGAGTGACAATGTTTGTGTCCTTTCTTTGCTACTTCCTGGGCTCCCAGCTGCTGGCCATAGCTCTGAGTGAGCCACCAAAACCCTTTGGTCTAATTAAAAAATAAAATCAAAGAAAGAAAGGAAACTTTTTATTATACTTTTCTAATGGTGGAAAATAGTTTCAGGCATTAAAAAAAAAAAAGAAAGCATTCAGCTGGCTACTTCCCAGGCGTCAAAAATTAACAGCCACTACATTTTATTCTGAGGAATTAATGGAAAATTTTACATGGTGGCATAAAATATAGGGGACAAGATGAAGGACACAATCTTCATTGAAGAGCTCACTCCCTCAATTGCAGCAGAGATACTGGCTTGGCCACCTGCTCTGAGCAGGAATTGTAGGCTCACAGAAAACCAAGTGGGTTATGCGGGGCTTGAAGGGGCAGATGGGGGACATCAGTTACTTACTAGCTTCATGGCCTTAGCAAAGTGACCTCTCATATCCCTAGTCTCCACCTCTGTAAAATGGAAACAATAGAGCACCCCTCCCAACTTGTCCCATCTTCCCCGGCTGTAGGGACCCAGGCCCAAGCTCTTCTTGTTTCCACAAGAGTTCATTCTAATACACAGCAGTGAGCTAACCCTCCACGGGGGTGAGGAGGACCAGGATTACATCACTCATTCTACAGCAAACAACTGAAAAACCTCTTTGGAGGAAGCACCAGTCACTGTCTGGGGAGTGGGATGGAGGTGGCAGGGGGAGTACAGGGAGGTGGGTTTTTTTTTTTAAATATGTAATTTAAATATATTTAAATATATTTGGGGAAAAGAGCCCATAATTGACTGCTATATAAAGTCCATCCTTGTTTTTTATTTGAAATGTTTCAATCCAAATTTGTGTCCTCCTAAATATCTCCCCCCATGACCCACCTCCCACTCAGGAAACTCAACATTGGCCACAGCTTCTCCCCACCCCCAAATCCCAGTCTGGGTGCCATCCTGGCCTCTCCTCCGATTCCAACATCAACACCCCTGACCCTACCTCTGGAACCTCCTTCAGGTCTGTCCCCAGTTCTCCACTTATGCTGCCCCTACCCCAGTAGAGGGCCCACCATCACTCATCTCCTCTCTGGTCTTTGCACAACTGAAGTGCGCCTTCTAAACACAATGGGCAATCCGGTCCCTTCCGCTGCTCCAAGCCTTCAGTGGCTCCAAGGGCTTCAGGACAACATCCACACTTCTCACCTGGCATCAACACCTTCCAGGACCTTTCCAATCGCATCACTCATCACTCACTACTTGGAGCCTAGAGCTACACAAGGGCCCTGCGTGTCCCAGCTGGTTCCTGCCACCATGCCTTTGCCCATGCTGTGCTCTCTCCCTGGCATGGCCTTCCCTCTCTCCATTTCTCTACCTTGTGTCCCCATCCCCAACACCCACACCTACTACATCTCCAGATCCTTTGTACATAACACCTTCCAGCCTGGTCCAACTAATCAAGAACTCTGTTCAAGAACATGTGTGCTGGGAACACAGCACTGAGTCAGACTGTGATACTGCCCTCAGTGCCCGATCTGGTGAAAAAGACAAAGATACAGATGATGAAATACTGTTTTGATGATGTGGGGATGAAGGACACTTACTGGCTTGCGTTCCAGAAGAAACCCTACCATAGCCAGAGAGGCCAAGGAAGGCTTCCTGGGGAGACAAGCCTAGAGGGGAGAAGGTACCCAGCCAGCAGCGAAGGACGATTCAGCAGGACAGAGAACACAGCATTCGCAAAGGCGGCGGGGTGCCCCTTCCAACAGGGGCCTAGCCTAGCCTCAAGAAGTCTCCTCCCAGTGGCTCCTAGGCTGGGAGCATTTCCAGTTCTTCAGAGCACTGCCCAAAGGAAAGCTCTCCATGTGGACGAAGATTTATTTATTTGGTGGTAAAGTGAAAGCCAGGCTGGAGTAGGGCAGAAATAGGACAGAAAGGATTACAAAGAGGCAGGGAGAGGACGGCCTTCTCCGGCTCTGGGGTCCCTGAGCCAGCAGCTGCCCCCAACTCAATGCTCCTTCAACAAAGGTGCCTCCCACAAGCACACAGTGAGTGCCTACTGTTTACCAGTTTTGTGCTGGATGCTGGGATACCGCTGCAAAGATGCAAAAGCCTTGCTGTCAGCCAGAGACAGAGGCACCCTAGGCAGGGACAGGCCAGAGGTGCTGGTGCTGAGGTGGTAGGAACCCTGGGGGCCAGGGGAGCCCAGAGGAAGGCCCTGACCTAGCCTGGTTGGTGTGGGGGGCAGTGAAAGGGGATAGGCAGAGACGGCTTCCAGGGGAAGAGGGCCAGGAAGAGGAAAATGTGTAAAGATGCTCCCCAGCCATGCCTTGCACCCCTGGGTGGGTACAAGTCTGCAGTCCTCAGGGGTCCCAACATGGGACAACCTCTGTGGCTCTGCCCCTTCCATCCCTCAGCTCCCACCCCTGGCAGCCCACTTCAGACCTTCTGCTGCCTCTGAGTCCTTGTCCTTGCAGACAGCTCTGGTCAGCCTCCTCCTCTGGGGTCCCCTTGAGCACAGACTCATCCATGCAGCCCCTCTCTGCCCACCCACATCTGGTCCAGGGCAGAGAGGCCAGGTGACTGCATAAGTGGAGTTCCCCACGTGGCAGAGATGCCCGCCTGCCCTACTGCTGGTCCTCATCTTGCAAATGCTCCCCTTGGAGGTTCCCTGTCCTCCCGCATGGGGGAGTCCAGTACTTCTCTCCTCTGTCTCTCATGGTTTTCTGCTTCAGGACAAGGGGATAGGGGCTGGGGGGGGGGGGGGTTGGGGGCGCTGGGGGTTACAATTGGAATAGCAGAAATTGCTGAGCTGTCTTTTATAAGCCCTGAAGGGTGTGTCTGGCCCCAGTTTTGCCTGAGCTCTTTAGAATGTGGGATACATGGGGCGCCTGGCTAGTTCAGTCAGTGGAGCATGCGACTCTTGATCTCAGGGCTGTGAGTTCAAGCCCCACATTGGGTGTAGAGCTTATTAAAAAAAAAAAAAAAGGCTGTGGGGTACTCGATGCTTTTGCCTATAGCTTTGGCCTTGGTCATGGCTGCTGGGGCAACAGGAAACTGTTCCATGCCTCCTCTAGTATGTGTGCGAAATGTATAAACTCTGGAAGAGCAGGGACAGCATCTGCCTTATTCATTGTTATATCCCCAGTGACTACTGTGGTGCCTGACATAGTAGGTGCTCAGGAAACATTTGTGGGGGGAAAAGAAAGGGAAAAAGGGAGGAGAGGAAGAAGGGAGGAAGAAAAAAAAAAGAAAGAAGTAACTTTGAAAGAGTCTTCCAGATCCCAGAAAGCAAACCCTCTCTCCTTCAGCCAGGTGGAGAAGATGCACTTTTGGGGAGCTGTTACTGTTCATTTTTAAAACTTCTGTCAAATGACTCCAAAATTTAATTCCCTCTTGAATGTTTTTCTTTTTTCATTTTCATCATCCCCCGTCTTTTTAACACTCACTGTTGAGTCTCCTGTTTGGAGCGGTTGATTGAATTGTGGCTCTGGGGACTTGCAACAGTCATTTCAGACACTTAGAGTTCCAATCACGCCGCCACCATGCCAGCCCCCCTTTAGCGCCAGAGAAACCATCTCTTATGAGAGCCGATTATATCTTTACAGCCCAGAACGCCACGCTCTAAAACATGGGCTGTAGAAATTCTCCGTGACTAATGTATGTCCGATGAAAATATAAAAAGTTCTCTCTAACGGGAGAAGGGCTGACTGGAAAGACCCACATGCTGGTGAAGTTCTGTGGCGGACATCATACAGGGCCTGGGGCTGGAAAAGGCTGGGAGCTCCCCTGCCCAAGGAGGCAGACTGTCCAATCGCTCAGGGCTCATGTAGGCTCCCCAGTCCTCCTGCCACAGGGGAGGCAGCCAGAGGGAGGCAGAGCAATAGAGCACCCTCTGTGTGCCAGGCACTAGGCTAGGCACAATCTCATGGAATCCGGAGAACCGGCTTCATGAGGGGTTATTTATTATCACCCTTTTGCAGAAGGGGCTTCCTGTGGGATCTCAAAGGATGAAGAGGAGTTAGCTGGGGGAAGAGGGCAGTCCTAGAAAGGAATACATGAAGAGGGAACAGCACGTGCACAGGCAGGAGGCAATAAATAGAATAAAAGCAGTTTGGTATTGCTGAAGCAGGAAGAGAGGAAGGATGAGGCTGGAGGAGTGAGTGGGAGTGAAGTCACACACAGTTCAGTGGACTTTGCCAAGTGGGGAAAGGACTGGGAGACGCCAGCCAGGAGATGAAGTCTGGAGGGATGTGTCATGGAGACAAAGTCAGCAGGAATGGGTGACTGATTGGATGTCCAGGAAGGCTGAGGGGAGGAGAGGACCCAAGGATGGCACCCGGATTCCAGTCTCCAGGGCTGATGGTGGGGCTGCCTGTGACTCGGGGACCCACAGGAGGCACAGGTCAGCGGAAAGATGCTGCATTGCACCGTGCACGTTTGGGTCATGGTGCTTACAAGGCGTGAGCCCAGGATGAGAGGGTCTGCCTCAGAAGCGGTCTGGGGCCAATTTAGAGGCACAGCTGTCTGTTGCCAGTTATCTTAAAGCCACAGAGCACAAGGGCTCACCTAGGAAAGTGTGGGTGGGGGCTGCAAATGAGCAGCCACTGGCTTCATCTGTCCCACAAACAAGTTCAGTATGGCCTGCGCGGTATTTTAAAAAGATTTGGAGCCAATGTTTAAAAATTATACTCACTTAGGGCGCCTGGGTGGCTCAGTCAGTGAAACTTCCACCTTCGACTCAGGTCATGATCTCCTGCTCAGCGGGAGGCTTAATCTATGGAGCCACCCAGTCGCCCCAGGGCTGCTGTTTTTCAAGCAAAAGAGGAAAATGTATATCTCTGTAGATGCCGACACGATTCCTTTGCACTTAATATGCAAAACAAGTCTGTGTCAAAAGCCCAGGTCAGCCCTCTTCTCTCATTCACAAGACCCGCTGGCAGTCCCTGATCTGCAGAGACAGACCAGACAGAGAAAAAGAGAGAGGGATCAGACATGGAAGGTGACACAGGATGTGCCAGGGGAGAGACTTTTAAGGAGAGAGTGATCCTTATCGTTTAAGCTGGAGTTGAGTCAGGTAAGGCCCGATTCATTTGTGACATGCACAAACACGCAAGGCCACACGTGCATCCACACACAAAGAACGCACATAGACACGTGTGTGCGTACACACATGCAGGCACATGGACACATGCACTCAGGAATAAAGACGCGTGTCTGCACAAACACAGGCATGCAGGCCCCTGTATGTTCACAGAGCCTCCGGAATCTGCACCCTCCCAGGGATCCGTGCTCACACCTAATGAAGCCCTGCCAGTTCCAAACCAGCAACTCGTAACTAAATAAATATGATAAACACTTCCCCTCCAGATGGCTCTGCACGCACACCCACTCCTGCTCGGAGGGATGGCACATCCTATGCCAATAAATCCTCCTGTTTGAAAACATTTGCCTTCTTAATTGACCCGTTTACGGGTAAAATATGTTTCTGGGTAGTGCTTTGCCAGGAGGGGACACTGAGATGCCCACTCGCCCCGGGCTCAGCACAGACACAGGACTTAGCGCTGCTGGCACCACACAGGTCCATCCACAGAGACAAGACCCAAAGGGGAAGGGTCTCAGGACTGCCAGGGAGGCTCTCTCCATGGCTTTTTCCTCTCTGTGCCTCAGTTTTTTCCTCTGGGTACACATTTCTTGAGCTTACGGCATGCCGTGCTATCTGAGGTCCTTGGAGGAATCCCGCTTCACACTTCCCTTTCTTGGGCAGCAGAGGTGAGGTGTGATAACTATGATAATCCCCCTAGTGGGTTGAATGGCAGCCCCCCCAAAAGATCTGTCCACATCCAAATCCCTGAAACCTTTGAATGTGACCTTATTTAGAAAAAAAAAAAGATCTTTGCAGATGTAATTAGATTAAGAATCTTAAAATGCTATCATTCTGGATTACCCAGGTGGGCTCTAAATCCAATGACAAGTACCCTTATAAAAAACAGGAGAAGACACACAGAGGAGAAGTTAATAGGAAGGCAGAGCAGAAACTGGAAGCTACGTACCCCGAATGCCAAGGCTTGCTGGCAAATTAGGTAAAGAAGCTTCTCGCCAAGAAGCCCTGCTGATATCTTGAGTTTGGACTTCTGGTCTGGACTGTGAGAGAATAAATTCCTATTGTTTGAAGTCACTCAATTTGTGGTAATTTGCTGCAGCAGCCCCAGGAAATTAATATTCCCCCTCTTCTAGGTGGGATATGACGACCCAGAGCTGGGACTCAAATTTTCATTTGGTCTTTACTCTGACAGTTCACAGTTTCCAAAGGAGACTCACACTAGAGATGGGGAAACTGAGGCCCAGAAAGGACAGGTGTCACATGGTGACAAAGCAAGGACCAGAACCCAGCATGCTGCCCCTCCTCATGCCGCACCCCCAGCCATTTCCTTATCAGGAGCAGAGTGGGTGGATGTACAGCAAAGGACAGCCCTGAGGGGAGGTTTTCTCTCAGGATGCCATTCTGGGACCCACTGAGGAAGGACAGGAAAGAGAGCCCCTTAGGGGTCCCATTTTCCTCTGCTCTAAGATGAGCCCAGGACGAGTAAATCATGACAATCCCTCATAGCCACTTTCCGCTGAGCGCTCAGGATATGCCAAGTGTCTTGGCAACCTCTCCTTCCACGCGCCCACCCTTGCCTGGGGAGATGGGTGATGACATCTGTTCCCCACCTTGCTCAGGTGGAAGAGTAAGGCCAGAGAGACAAAGCCACACACTGGGTCACATGGCTGGTCACCAGCAGGGCTGAGATTTGAATTCAGGTCTGTCTGCTTCAAATGCCACTTGGCCGTGTCACTTCACAGGTGAGAGAGCCAGGGCACCTTCTAGGGGCTGGGGAGCAGCCACGCCACCAGGAGCAGAGTGAGGCCTGAGTCCTCTTTCCTCTCTCACCCATAATGAGCTGGTGTACGGCTCCGTGGCCCCGGTGTGCTCAGGTCACCCACTGTGTGACCTTGGCCAAGTCACTCCCCCCTCTGAGCCTCCCTTTTTCTCATCTGTAAAATGGGGTACATAATAACAGCCACTCCTATGGGTTTTTGTGAGGACTGACAGAAAGAAAAACGAAAAAGCCCTCAGTAACATGTTGAGCATAAGTAAGTGCTTAATAAATGCCGGTTGGCATTAAAGTCAGCTTTAGAGGCCAGTGAGAGAAAGCATATAGCCTCTGGCCATGGAAAGTCATTTTATGACCAAAGTGAGGCCAGGATGTCAGGCTATGGCTCTGCCTCTGTGCTCACCACTAGCATTCCTCCCCAAAGGACACATACCCTCTGCTTGTGACTCAGCCCAACTGCCCTTCTGAGAGTTGAGTGGTGCCCAAGAGAGATGTACACAGTCAGGGAAGGGGAGAAAGCAGAGAAGGGAATGCTGGTGGAGAGGGCTCCCCCAACCAACACCCAGCTCACCTTTCCTGGAGGTATGCAGTGCTCAGAATAGGTGCTCAGAATAGGCAGCCTCAGTGACATCCTCTCCCCTCTTCACGGAAACATCGTCTGGACTGATAACCAATGTGACAGCTGAGGGTTCAGTCTGGCTAATGGGAACAGAAACTAGATCATTAACATTAGCTAAGAGGGGTTGGCTAAGGTTCAATGTAGGAAGAAAAGGAAAATGGCAATATTGCCACCAAACCAGGTCCATTGAAGTCGCCCTGTTCTGCAGACAATCAATGATCATGTGGGGTTCCCATGCAGACCAAACATCTACTCTTTTTTTTTTTTAAGTACTCTCTACACCCAGTGTGCTTGAACTTACAACCCCAAGATCAAGAGTCACACACTGCACTGACTGAGCCACCCAGGTGCCCCTAAACTTTTTTTTTTTTAAGATTTTATTTATTTATTTGAGAGAGAGAGAGAGAGAGGAAGAGCACGTGTGGGGTGGGGGGCAGAGGCAGGGGGAGAAGCAGACTCCCCACTGAGCAGGAAGCCCAATGCGGGGCTTGATCCCAGGACTCTGAGATCATGACCTGAGCCCAAGCAGATGCTTAAACAACTGAGTCACACAGGTGCCCCCAAAACTATATTTTTTGAAATATGTAATGAGTTTCCCTATGAGATCTCCATCTCATTTGACTAAATGATTCTGTTACCAAAAAAAATTGAAAACCCCTATCCTGGTCCAACTTTCCTTTTCATCAATAAATTCATTTATTCAACTAACAAGTGTTGAGCCTACCACGTGCAGACACACAGTGGTGCTAAGCACAGGAACACAACAGCCGCTGCTCTCCTGGAACTTAGGGTATGGAGGGAGAGACAGACAGACGTTGCATTAGTAAATGTAGTCTATCCAGTGATAAGAGTGAGGCAGGGGAGCAATGAGGATGTATCACTGAGGAGCCAAGGGTGGGGGGAAGCAAGCCAGGCAGAAGGGTCTTGCGCTTGCTCTTAAAGACAATAGGCAGGCAGCGGAGTGAGAATGTCTAGCCTAGATAGTAAAAGGTCCCCCTGTCTGCTGAGTAGAGAATGGTTTGTAGGGAGTCAAGGAGACAACAGGGAGGCTGATGAAGTCGTGACAAGTGAGAGATGCTGATGGCCTGGATCAACAATAGGGCAAGCTTCATGAGTGTGTGACCTGTGCAACTGCACAGGGCCCTCACTCAGAAGAGCCCCACTTGGTTTAATACCCTGTTGTCACTGTCTTAAAATTCTTAATTTTTTAACAAGGGGCCCTGCATTTTCATTTTGCACTGGCCCGCACAAATTATATAGCAGGACCTGACCACAACAGAGACAAGATTTCTTAAAACACTCCAAGTCATAAACAGATCTTTTCCCACTGGTATGCTGGAGCCAGCTTGTACCAGTTCCCAAGAGCCAATTGTTCAATTTTAAGGAATTATGTTGTCTTGTTGGTATCTTGAAATTGGCCATGCTGTGAGTATTTACACCATGGAAATCAGCACACCTTTCAAGTCGGGGCCTTTTTTCTCTGAACGTGGTTCTTCGTCAGTGTTTCCCAGAGTGGGTCCACTGCCCACTTTGGCAGTTAAAAATATAGTTTCTAGGCACCCCTCCCCAGACTTGCTGGGTCACCTGCTGAGTGATTCTGGGGGCCCCCTAAAGCTGGAGAGCCAGGGCAGCAAGGCCCTACACAATGGGCCCACAAGTTTCACAAAAGGAAAAACCGGTTTGGGGGGATTGGAAGAGGAAATTGGCAGAGGTGTGGGGGTGTCCAGTCAACAAGAGAGCAGAAGGACAGCCTTTGGGGGTCTGTACCCTTGGGGGCCCAGCTCCAGGTCAACAACTGAAGTCCCCAGACTGGGCCTCACCCTTACCTTTCCATGTGGGGCCCAAACCAGAGGGGGAGATATCACCCACAATGCTGCCCTCCTTTGTAAGAGTTTGGGGGAAGGGCAGGAACCTCCAATAGAGAGACCTACCCAGAGGATGAGGGAGGAGCGCACACCCCCAGCACCTCTCCCTCCCACAGCCCCCAGCAAATAAGGTGCTCAGGAAATAAGGACATTACTACCATTGTTGTTGTCCTAATGGCCCCACCTCAAGGCTGGCTTGTCCATTTCTCCTACACCTCTCCTTTCAACCCCCAGGCCCTGGAAGGAGCTGAGACACACCACCCATCCCTCTCCCATATAATCAGATGGTCCCCCGCAGCCTCTCATCAGAGGACCCCGCAAGGCAGGGCGGGGAAGGGATTCTAAGCACATACACACCCCGTCCCCGCCCGGGCTCCCGCTTCCTTTCGCCTCTCGCTTCAGGGGTGCAGACCACCCGGGAAGAGCCCATCCTCCCCGGAAGGTTCCCCACAGCGCGGGGTCTCACTCCCTGGGAAATGGCGCCACCTACAGGCCCCATGGAGAGTTGCGGCGTCGGCCCCTCAAATCCGGGAGGAGAGGGCAGAGAGGATCCCATACTCTTTAGGGACCTGGAGCGTGCTCCATCACTGGACCGCAGCATCACATTGCCTCCCATTGTCCCCGTACCTATGAGGAGCCGTGGCAGCGTTCCCCAAAATGTTCCGCAGAACCCACACCCTGGTCAAGAAGTTTGGAAAATGTCCCTTGAAGATTTTCCGTGCACATTTGCCCCTGATGTCTGACTTGACTCTTCAGTTTCCTCAATGAACATTAAGGCCATGAGAAAGTTATTCTTTCTAGACCTCAGTTTCCTCATCTGCAGAATGGAGGTTGCACTAGAGGATGTTGCACTAGAAGAGATTATCTCAAAAGCTAGGTGGAATTCGCAGACTTTAATGAGAAAGAGAATCCCGTGGAAGCATGTTTAAAATGCAAGTTCCAGGGCCCCATCCCCCAAGCAATTCCGATCTATGCAGGAATCTGCATGTTGAATCAGTCCCCACGAAATTCTGATGCGGATGTTCTGCCAAATGCAGGATGAGACCAGGCCTTCAAGGAGGCTGGAAAAGCAGGCAGGGGTCTGCCGGATCCTGCTGGGAGGGTGGAAGCTGTGATTCTGTCTAGAGGGCAATAGAAGCCACCGAGTTTTTATTTTTTATTTTATTATTATTTTTTAAGATGTTTTATCTGGGGCGCCTGGATGGCTCAGTGAAAAGATAAGTGTCTGCCTTCGGTTCAGGTCATGATCCCAGGGTCCTGGGATTTAGCCCCGCATCAGGCTCCCTGCTCAGCAAAGAGCCTGCTTCTCCCTCTCCACCTACTGCTTCCTCCCTGCTTGTGCTCTCTTACTCTCTCGCTCCCTCGAAATAAATTTTAAAAATATTTTTTTAATTTATTTTTTAAAAAGATTATTTATTTATTTCTTTCTAGAGAGGGAGAGAGTATGAGCGGGGTGGGGAGGAGCCAAAGGAGAGAGAGAAGCAGACTCTCTGCTGAGTGGGGAGACTGATGCGGAGCTGGACCCCAAGACTCTGGGATCATGACCTGAACTGAAGGTAGATGTTTAACCGACTGAGCCACCCAGGCGCCCCAAAGCCACTGAGCTTTTAAACGGGAGAGACAGCTCTTTAGAAAGATAACTCTAGCTCTGGCTACTATGAAGGACTGGGGCCCTGGAGAGGCAAGAAGGGTGGCAGAGAGACCATGAAGGTTACTGCTCAAGTTGCTCAGTTGAGATTTAATGGTGTCCTGGACCAGGTGGTAGCCATGGATGGGACGGAGGGGGGACAGATTTCAAAGGTAAATCCTTTAACTCCTTTGAAATACAGGAAGACAACATTGAAATTTCTGATTATCTATATTTCTTATCCCAGACTTTTATTTTTATTTTTTAAAGATTTTATTTATTTATTCTACAGAGATAGAGACAGCCAGCGAGAGAGGGAACACAAGCAGGGGGAGTGGGAGAGGAAGAAGCAGGCTCATAGTGGAGGAGCCTGATGTGGGGCTCGATCCCGTAATGCCGGGATCACGCCCTGAGCTGAAGGCAAACGCTTAACCACTGTGCCACCCAGGCGCCCCTATCCCAGACTTTTAAAACCTCATGGGATTGTATATGTATTATGTATACAATTTATTATTAGTAGAGTGGTATATATATATATATATATATATATATATATATATATATATATATATAAATGTACATATATATTTGTATTATATATAATATATATAGAGAAGGAAATATATAGATAGGTAGATATAGATAGATATAACATATACCCAAAAGAATTCTCTGGATGGGGTGGGGTTTGGAGACAAGATGAGTTAATTCAATTCCTGGCACATAGTAAACACTCTGTCAGCGATCTCGGCAGATTGTATCTTCCAGAGATAGGCCCAATGATACCTTCTGTCCTCCATGGTCTTTTAGAACTAGCCATGCCCTCATCAAGAAGTGGAGTCTAGGGGCAGCTGGCTGGCTCAGTCGGAAGAGCCTGTGACTCTTGATCTCCAGGTTGTGAGTTCGAGCCCCATGTGGGGTGTAGAGATTACTTAAATAAATAACTTAAAATAAAAAGAGAGAGAGAGAGATGGAGTCTAATTCCCCTCCCCTTGAACCTGGGAGGATCTACAACTCACTCATAACCAGCAAAATGCACTGAAGTGGCTCTGCATGACTTCTAAAGCAAGGTCATAAAAGTAATGCACCTTCCTCACCCTGGCTGGGACAATCCCTTTTAGATCCCTGAGCTTGGACTACATTGAGGCTCTGGTGCTGAGGAAACCAAAGCCACATGGAGAGGGCACGTGCTCCTGCTGCCAGTCCCAGCGGAGGTCCCAGCCAATAATCAGCATTAACCACGACAAATACCAAAGGACTGAAGAGGCCTTCGGATGATTCCAGCATTTGAAGTAATCACCAACCTTCAGGTCTTTGCAGGTGAGGCTCCAGTTATCAGAGAACAGAGACAAGTGGCTCCCACTGGGCCCTTTCCAAACTTCTGACCACAGAATCTGTGAGCATAACGAAATAGTTGCTTTTCACAACTAAATTTCAGGGTGGTTTATTGTGTAACAACAGATAAGCAGAACTGCCATTGTTACGTACCATGGTATCTTTGTCCACACTTTCTGTGAGGAAACAAAATGTCCCCTTCATAGCCGCCTACGCTGAGGAGGGAGAGAAGGAAACAGAGGTAGTGAGATGGCTTGGGGGGGAAATAGGCAGGGTCTCAGGGTGGGGAGGGCAAACCAGCCCCAGAGGGGTCCCACCTTCAAAAGCCCCTTATGGACGGAGCCTGACTCTGCTGCATGGTTCTGACACCACCGTTCCATTCCAGGTCACATTGGATGATTCTAGATCCTGTTGCCTGTGGCCTTTTTGCTCTCGCAGGAAGATTCCCAAGAGAGTTGGCCTCATCTTTGGACCCAAGCATTTGGTCCCATTCAGAGTTGGTACCTTCTGAGGGAGACAGGGAAGAGACTCTGTGAGCCTGCCCCTCCCCCACGACTGTGGCAAGGAAGGGCTGGGGGGAGGGGGGGTTTGGATTCTTGTGGCTCTACTGCTCCCCAGCTCTGTGAGCCTGGGTTTTCTTAGCTATAAAATAGGGCAATGTGTGGTCCTACCCTGAAATAGTTCTTGGGTGGATAAAATAAGATGAAGGAGATTAAGTGCTTGTTCTTAGTAAATACCTCCTTAATACTTGCCATTCTTTTAGGTTGTTGTTCTTATTGAAAAACAACAAGTCCAGGCAAGTAACATTACTGAGCAAGAGAACAGATGTCTGCTCTAAAAGGGGGGACCTTTCCCCTCCGCTTCAGCCCAGAGTTGCCCTGTGGGAATTTGGGCCCAATTTAGCCAGAGCCTCATGGAAATCTAGCTTGGGATCGATGCAGTCTTGGCTGTGGAACCCAAAGTTCTGTGCTTCTATCCCAGCTCCACCTGACTCCTCTGTTGTCTGAGCAAGGCCAGGATGCAGCTTAGCAGGAAGGAAGGAAGCTGTTTCTGCAGGACCCGGTACCCAGGGCAGACAGGAAGAGACCTGGATAGAGAGACAGGGGAGTTCAGTTCACGTCTTAGTTCTACCAGTATTTGCTATGGGACCTGAAGTACCTTGGTGCCTTCGTTTCCCCATCTGTAATTCATTTCATAAATACTTTTTTAAAATATTTTATTTATTTGTTGAGAGAGAGAGAGTGAGTGTGAGCAGGGGAAGAGTCAGAGGGAGAGGGAGAGAATCTCGAGCAGACTGCGTTGAGTGTGGAGTCCAACACCAGGTTCCCACAACCCTGAGATCATGACCTGAGCCGAAACCAAGAGTCAGACGCTTACCTGACTGAGCCACCCACGCGCCCCTCATTTCATAAATATGTAACTGAAGGACTACTGACTCTGTGTCATTGACCAGCCCAGGCCCACAGGAAGCCCAGGGTGGCCTCCAGACATTTGCACATGCCACTGAAAACTATCTTAGCTCCTGTCTTTCACTGTTCCCCTTGCTGAGTCCTTAACACCCCTCAATCTTGGCTAAGACAGTATTTCCTCTCACAAGCCCTCCTGGGGCAGGTACCCTCTTCTCAAAAGGTTTCACTACACTGACTACCCAGCCTGTCATGGCAATGATGATGAAGAGGATGATGAACTAATCTTCTCCACCACACCATGAGCTGGTACAAAGATGTCCAAAATACAGTTGCTGAATGGCCTTCATGGAATAATCAATTCATCTGCTTCTCCTGTCACTAGCAGTGGGACCCAAAGTTTCCCTGAAGCCTCAGTTTTCACATCTAGCAAGTGGGGCTCATAATAGCTGGGCTTCCCACCTCTACCTCAACAGAACTCTCTAAGCCTGCTTGTGCTTTACAGGCCATGACCTCACAGCTCTATGAGGCAGTACAGTGAATTGAATAGTGTCCCCCCAAATTCATGTCCACCTGGAACCTCACAATGTGACCTTATTTGGAAATAGGGTCTATGCAGATATAATTAAAGTAGAGATGAGATAAATTGAAGATGAGATCATATTGAATTAGGGTGGGCCGTAACAATGACAAGTGTCCTTATAAGAGACAGGAAAGGACACACAGACACATAGAGAGGAAAGCCATGAGAAGACGAGGCACAGACCAGAGTGATAGAGCTACAAGCCAAAGAATGCTAGGAGCTACCTGAAACTGGAAAAGGCGGGGAAGGATCCTCCCTAGGGCCTCTGAGGGCAGCGTGGGCCTGCTGATTTTGGACTTCAGACCTCTTAAGCTGTGAGAGAATAGATTTCTATTGTTTTAAGGCACCTGGTTTGTGGTCATTTGTTATGGCGGCACTAGAAAACGAAAAAAGACAGGTGTGTTATTACCTGCACATTACAGATGAGAAAACAGGCTTAGGCAATGAAATCACCTCCTGAGGCTCACACAGTCCCTGTGCCAGAGAGGCAGGAGCTGAACCTTGGATGCCAGACTCCAGAGCTTTGTGCTCTTGGCCTCTACATCCTGGCCTGCTGCTGCCCACACACCAGCCCACTGTCCAGTCTCCACTTGGAAGATGCAGGATTTTACCCCATGGTACTGCTGCTTCTAAAACTGCCACCTCTCACTTCACTGAGAGAAATAGGAGGCAGCCTAAAAAGCTTCATCTCTACCCCTCCTCTGGCCCCAAAACTATTGCCTAAGCAATTGATTTTCTTTCCTTCTTTCCCCTACTCTCCCTGTCTCCCCTCCGTCCTCCCTCCCTTCCCTGCCTGATTCTTAATGACTGTGTAGACCCCTCAGTCTCACACTCAAGATCCCAGTCTAGCCCCAACCTACCTCTCCAGTTCTACCTCACACCTCTTCTCAAGCAAGCCCTTCTCCCAGTCTAATCTTCCTGAGACAGCCCTCACCTCCCTGCTTTCTTGTCTCCTCTCGCAAGCTTCCCTTGGCCTAGAATGCCCCATCCATCGCAGGCACACATAAAAAATCCATTCCTAGGAGCACCTGGATGGCTCAGTCGGTTAAGCGTCTGCCTTCGACTCAGGCTATGATCCCAGGGTACTGAGATCGAGCCCTGCATCAGGCTCCCTACTCAGCAGGGAGTCTGCTTCTCTCTCTCCCTCTCCCCCTGGCTTGTGCTCTCTCTTGCTCTCTCTCTCTCAAAGAAATAAACGAAATCTTAAAAAAAAAAAAAAAATCCACTCCTTCAAGCCTAGGCTCAAATTCCACCTCCTTCTGGCATAACTAATCAACAGCACATCCCCTCTGACCATACACATACTTTCACACGAACGTCCTTGAGTACCTGATCTGTGCCAAGCAGATCTAGGGGGCGAGGAAATGCAGTGACCTCACTGTCTGGTAAGAGAGTGGGAAATCCTAACAAGAGTGTGGGAAGCAGGAAGCAGAGGAGGAAGCCGCAAATCCCTGCAGGAACAAGGCAGGCTGTGCCCATGAGAGGAAGGCCAGGGGACTGAAGCCCAGATAAAGGCTAGGAGGCAGAGAGCACATGTTGTAGGAGACAGGAAATTCTGCATAACAGTATGGGGGAAACATGGGGGAGACGAGGGGAGAGTTTCCAGCTCACGGAAGGTTCATGTAAACCATTCTGAGGTTTTGATCCCTCCACCTTAGTGTTCCAAAGTGTAGCCTCAGCTCCCCTACATCACAATTACCCAAGGAGTTTGTTAAAATGCAAATTCTTGGATCCCCCCCCCCCCCCCCGCCCAGCTCAAGGGTTGGGGCCCAGGACACCAAACTTTTAACAAGCTCCCTGGGTAATTCCAACACACCTTAGTTTTCCAACCACAGAAAAAGAAAGGGTAGAGGCAGTTTGAAGGATTTGAAAAGAATTCATCATGGGCTGATCTGCTTTTTAAAAGAAATGGACAGAACTAATGTCATCTGTCTGTTTCAGTGTCTGCCTCTGTGGTAGACTCTTGGTGCCACCTAACTCAGCAACCATCCCCTCTTCTCCCTTCCTAACAGAAAGTAATGGGCTCAGAGAAGGGAGGCTCCATCCCTAGCCCAAGGGGAGAATCCTGATTGGACCCTTTTGTACAGTCCCCACTTTCCCAGACTTCTTTACAGCAAGAAATGGCCATGCAACAGTTGTGGTCCATGAGATATAGGGATAGTTTGTGTGGAGCCTTCTGGGAAAAGTTTGCCTCCTGTTAACATGGGCAGAGGTGAAACTCTGGCTATGCTGATCCTCCTGCTTCTAGATCCTGGGTGTGTGATGAAAGGCCATTTAATAACCAAGAGGGACCAAGCCCACTAGGGAAAAGCTAATGTATGGAGGGTGGCAGAACAGAAGGATGCAAAAGTCCTAGTTCTTGAGGACACGGTTGAGCCACTGCCTCAAACCCAGACTCCCCCCCATGCCCTCGCCTCTCCCATTCAACCCTCCACCAGCCCAAGACGTCTAGTCCTGGGACTATTAGAATGTAAACACCTTGAGGGCAGGGACTTCGCTGCATGCACTCGCAGTGCCTTGAACAATGCCTGGTACACAGTAGGTGCTCAGTAAATATTTGTTGAGTAAGCTCCGAATGGATAAGTAGATGACTTTTCTCTTTATACCAGTCAATTGAGTCATCTGTAGCTTGTAGTCAGGGAATCCTGACACAGTAACTTTTCTCTCCAGGCTGAGAACCTCCTGAAAGCAGGAAAGAGACTGAGCATTACTGAACATTGCAACCCACAGCCTGGCACAAGGACCACATTTAGAGGAATAAACAGTTATTTCTCAGAGGAGCCCCAGACACTGCCCCGAACCTGGTTTCAGGCCTACCAGAGCTGGATAGTTGGGCCTGTGAGTTCCCCTCATCCAGACCTGCGGTGAGAAGCCCCTGAGGCAACCGATGAGAAGAGCTTAAGAATGTTCACTCTGCATCCCCCACATCAAATGATGCTCAGGGGCTACACCAACTGCCCTGAGAGGGCAGGAAGTGTTGCCACTAGATTCTTCTTGAGGTGGAAAGAACGAACTTCTGAGAATAGCCAGACCCAACGTCACCAAAAGTCATGAATTTTCAGGCCACGGTGGTCAAGTCTAATCCTAAGTGTGGCAGCCAGGGTAGATGAGAAACGAGGAGGCACAGGGCATTAGGAACTTCATAGACAGGACCTCCGATGATCTGGTCCTACCCCCTTGTTTCACAGATGGGAAAATGAGATCCAAGGAAAGTGGGCAACTTGCCCCGGGGTACCCAGTGAGGGAAGGCGGTGTTTTGTGAACTCAGGGTGATTGTAATCTTTTTTGGGGGGGGGGCAAAGGGAGAAGGAGAGAGAGAATCCCAAGCAGGTTCCACACCCAGCGCTGAAAGCTTAATTGACTGAGCCAGGAGCCCCAAGGTGATTTTAATCTTAAGAGGTTTAGGGATGGGCATTAGAGAAGGGATCCTCTCAAATTCTGCCAATTGGCATGCAGAATTAAGAACAAATGTTCATAGATCCACTTTTTTGAAGAAGGTCCATAGTGTTCATCAGATTCTCCAGGGGGTATAAGACTAAAGAAGAGTAGTGAGAGTGGAAGAGCCTGGGCTAAGGTCACATGGTGAGTCACAGTAGACCTGAGACTACCACTCTTGTCCTAGATTCTTAGTCACTGCCCTACGCTTTCTCTCCATGGGAAAGGCCATTTTCTTCAGTGCACCAATGTACCAGTTGGTTCAATAAGCCAATGCACCAGGTGGGCCTAGTCAGTAGGAAGACCATGGTTTCCAACAGGGGCAGGCTCTGCTGTCCTGAGGGCACTGCCCACGGACACTGACAGAGAAGAACTAGGGAGGACCATGGAACTGCACAAGAACCACTCACTCCTGAACTGTACCCAGAGGGTCCCCAAGTAAGATGAAGGCCATGGATCCATGCCCTCTAGAACTTAAAAACATTTCTAGTAAGATGCACTCTGTTCTTTGGTTCAGATTGTTGATGCAGGTCATGCTCAAGTTTTGTGTAGGTTTCCACAGACTCCACTGGACACCACACTAACCTCGAAAGAGTCAGCTCCCGAAGCAAATGACAGATTGAACACAACAGCAAAGTATGAAAATTAATTGAGATATTTAATAGACAGTGCAAACCATAATTTCATCTGAATATAAATGTATGCACATGTTTCCAATGAGTTATCTATCAGTTATCACAAACAGCAACAAGGACCTTAGAGCTATGTTAGAAAAATGTATAGCTGGGATTTAACTCTACAATCTCACTTGCTCTCAAGAGAATACCATCCATTTCAAATCAGTGTCACAAACTCCAAAAGACCAAGGAAGCAGGAGTAAGGGGTAGGCAGAGTGGTAAACACAGGGGCCAGTACACAGGTGATGGACAGAAATACAGTTCTCAAGGAAACCAAAGTCAGATGCATTATTACAGCTAAGGACAAGGAAAAGCCTATGGCTTTTAAAAAACTTTTCTGGCAGTACCATACAAGTCTTACAAAGAGATGTGCGACAAGTCAACTGACTTAAAAGGACAGAGGCTACATTTTCAGATCATTTCAACTGCAAACGGTCGACCCTTTCCATTGAGGTTCAGCAGTGGAGTTAGCGTAGTCCAGAAGCTCAATGTTGGATTTGCAAATACAGTTTATTTTACAGAAATTCAACATTATAAACAGCAGGCACCTCCCACCCCACCCGCCCGCCCCCCACCCCCCTCCCCATCCCGCTGGGTGCAGACCATGCTATGCAGAGTGAGCAGTGATGCGGCCCTACTGCTTTGGAGGGAGACTCAGGAGCGATGGAACCTGCCTGCACCATGTCCTGCCTGCCCCGCACACGCACATGCCTGCCCGCTGCACAGGCCACCAGAGTCTGTCTGGGCCCAGCCCGCACTGGACCAGTTACATGGATCCAGCCCAGTTCTCCAATTCCTTCATGTCATCCTCTTCCTCTTCCTTCTTCTTGGCTGTGTGAAGAGAGAAAAGGCTATTTAGGAGGGCTAGTTACAGTGCTCTCAACACATTCTGGCTAAGTGCCAGAGCTGTGCTGCATCGTGTCTATAAAACAGCCCTGCCCTTGCACCCAGCCTCATTGCCAGGCTATCGGCAGACTGTTTTTCTGTGCCTGAAAGCTGCAACATAAAACTCCAGATAACGGGCACACATTCCAGGCACCTCCCCTCCACCAGCATCAGGGCCAGGCAAAACAAGAAGAGTCCATCAGAATTCGTCCCAGAGCATTCAAGGAGGGGGAAATCAGGAAGAACCCCAGAGGAGATCTAATCCTTGGCAGCACTCCCCCTCCACTACAAGTGGCTTGAACCACCTCTCCACACCCACGGGTGCCCTCCCCCTTTTAAAAGATTTTATTATTTATTCAAAAGAGAGAGTGAGAGAGCACAAGCAGGGGGAACAGCAGAGGGAGTGGGAGAAGAGAGCTCCCCACCAAGCACAGAGCCTGATGCTACAAGGCTTGACCCCAGGACCCTGGGATCATGACCCGAGCCAAAGGCAGATGCTTAACCATCTGAGCCACCCAGGTGCCCCCCACAGGTGCCCCTTAAACAGTGTTTGGACCCCCTTTGCCTGAACCCACCACAGGCTGCTGACTCAACTTGAGGGGCCATTTCTTCTTGAGGGGGAGGGTAAGAGGACTATAGCCTTGTTACCCTGCTCCCCAGGCTCTCTCTCCACACCAAGTCAAACTTCTGTACCTTTTCTAGAAGTTTGGTGTGGAATACTTCTATCCAAGGGTGAAATTATAGAAGAGGGAGGGGAAAGAAGGAGCAGGCAGAAAGAAATGAAGGTTCTATAGAACCAGGTCTCTAAAAAAGCCAAAGATGTTTCCTTCCCACAGTGGCTACCTCTGAGGCCCCAAGTTTTTGCAGGTGTGCACAGCACAGGATATTAGACAGGAACCAAGATCTTTCCTGGAATTAAACTCTCACACCTTCTCTCAGGGCCTGGAACTTTCTCTTATTTGGTGACATAGGAAAAATCATTCTGGAATAGTGGTTCTCAACGAGGGGGGGGGTGATGCCCCACACCCTGCAGGGGACATGTGATAGTATCTGGAGACATTTTTGGTTGTCACAACTTGGGGAAGACAGAGCCCAGGGGTGCTGTGTAAACATGTGTAGTACATAAAATAACCCCTCTCCCCTAATACAAACAATTACCTGACTGTGTCAATAGTGCCGAGGTTAAGAAACCCTGTTCTATAGAGAAATGAGGAAAAGACAGGTGATGATGTCTTCGTGGCTGTCATAACAGATCTTCTGTGATTCTCAATCCTGGGCAAACTCAGGACCCAAACTGAGGCCAACCAACCTCAAGATTACCCACTACATGACACTAGGCGTATGTCATGACTGGGTAAGAAGTACTCACTGGGTTTTGATGGTAAGGTTATAGAGGGAACATTTGGTAGAGGGACTGTTTCGGGTCCACTGATTTCCAGCAAATTCTTGTCTAGTTCCTCCTGTTCTAGTTCTTCTAATTCTGCCATGAGCTCATCCTGGTAAAGGAAACACAAGAGTGAGAGATATGTCCCTGGGAATCCTACCTCCTGCAGCAGTCCCTCTTTCCTGATGTCTCAGAGGACACACAACCCTTCTAGGAAGGTCGGAAGGAAGATGAACTCCAGGTCCATACTCTGTGACTCAAACCCTAAACATGGTTCTACTGGTGAACATAATACACTGTCAGGCAGTTACAGAGTCTATATTCAGTGTCCTCCACTAGCTGTCAGCATTTTGAGAGAAGGGACTGCATCTTTTCATTCCTCTTTCTTTATCTCAGAACTGGGTATACTCAGTGAATGTTCAGGAATATTTGCTGAATCAAAATTAACTTGACCAAGTCCATCAAATTTCGGTCTGAAAACATGAAGACCCTGGTGCTGGGAGCCACGTCTAAGAGCCACAGGCTGTTTTCTCAGCTATACAGTGGGAATCAGACAGCACAAAGAATTAGGTTCAATGGAGAGGACCTGACTTTCAGAAGACTCAACTCTAACACAGAATGAAATATCTTCAACAGGGCCTGTTACTGTATTTTAAAAACCCAAGAGATTCAAAATCCCAGTTGCTACAGCAGAAACTTGTAGGTGGCCAAGTTCCAGATGGATCCCTCAGGGGTCAGATATAAATGCTCCTTCCTTGGCCTCATCTTTACCTCAAATCAGAGTTGCACAAGGGCAAATCCTGTAACCTTCTGCAAGGAATGGTCACCTCAGCTGCCCCTGCTCTGAGCCCAGGTCCCCCATGAAATGTGTAAGTTAATTATTTATTGAAACCAATTATTGACCTGAAGCCTGCTGAGGGGTCCCAGTGAAGGTCCCTTTACTCAACCTAAACTTCTATCCCAAAGAGTGAAAGCCATTTCTTAAAATCCAGAATTAGGGAGAGTTAATACCACGCCCTATTGATGTCTAAGACTCCGGAGGAATGAGAACTGGTGATTTCCAAACCACATATACCCTGCCGGAGAGCCTTCAACAGCACATCAAAGGGCGGCCCGGGTGTCATTTGTGAAGCTTATGTAAACTGCATGAAACCACTCACCTCATCAAACTCTTCTCCAAATCCTACAGGTTTTGAAATAGCTGTTGAAATCTCCTCTGCAAGTTCTTGCTGGTCAGCAATGTCCTGCATTAACTCATCAACTTTATCAATGTCCCTTTAAATGAAATGGACAGATGTCATATTGGACGATTGGTCTTTGTAAAGAGGGTCTTTGAGGCAGGAACAGAAACCCCACTGCACACAATCTGGTCCCTACCCCTACCCCCTATAATTATTCCCTGTGAGGAATTACTTGTTTGTCTTTATTATCTTTCTCCCCTTTTAAAAGAGAATCACAGAAGCAAGAGGATCAAAGTGTTCTTAGACATCATCTAGTCCAACACCCTAAGGAAATAAGGCTTAGCGAAGTTAGATGCCACATTCATGATCTCTCATGTAAGCTAGTAATAAATATGTCAGATGAGACTAGACGACTTTAACTCCTGAGCCAATAGCTCTTATTCAAGCTCAAGGGCAACTCTGTAACTCTGTACAGTGAAAGATAAAATCCCAAATTACAAAATATAGCTGTGCCACTTGATAGGTCCTTCCCATCTACTCAAATCCACTTATGGCTCCTCTAGTAGGCCCCAAAAGAAAGGGAAACATGCAGAATTACTTTCTGTGCACTGCTGATCTTATAAACATACAATTAATCAGTACTTCAAAGCATGCACAGTGGGTTACTAAGATGTGCTCTGTGCTAGGCATCTTGGAGAACACAGAAATGGAGCAGACGTGGGCCTAACTTAGGAAGCTCAGTTCAATGAACATCTACCCTCAGATAATACCTCACTTATTTAAAGGCTACTTTTTCTGCAACCCCACATTTCTAGAGCAGAGATCAGCAAACTTTTCCTGTAAAGGACCAAACAGGAAATATCTTAGAATTTGTGGGCCATACAAACTGTCATGAACAGTCAACCCTGCTATGTAGCACAAAAGCAGCCACAGACAATATGTAAATTAATGGGCATGACTATGTATCCATGAAACTTTATTTACTAAAATAGGTGGCAGGCCCAAAGGCTACATTCTGCCAATCCCTGTTCAAGAATATGGCTGAGTACTGCCAAGGAAGTGAAAAGGGCTTCAAACACTCCCCAAATATATGCTGCCAAGTCCAAGCACTACAACAAATGCAGAATTTGTTCATGGGAGAGGACCTCATTTGGAACCTAGTGTTACCCTGGCCTTTAATTACAACTGTAACAAGGTTGGTTATCTAGTTTCTTAGGCCACTGTACATGAGAAGTAGTCACATACAGGAAGAATTGCTAAGGTCAGGAACATTGTTTTTAAAGATTTTTTTTAAGTAATCTCTATACCCAACTTGGGGCTCAAACTCACAACCCCAAGATCAAGAGTCACATGCTCTACTGACTGACCCAGGCACCCCAAAAACACTGTTAATATGACAGCCAAAGACTGAGAGCAAGAGAGGAGCCAGAGAATTCCATCAAAAGCAAATATAGGAACAGAGAGATCTGAAGCCCTTGGATGTACCACGCTTTTCAGGACTGCTGACAGCATCAGGAAAAAGACACGAACACGGATTCTAATCCCAGTTCTATCCAAGCTCATCCATAACCCAGGGCAAGTCACCTCCCCTCTCTGGGACACAGCTTCCCCACCTTGATAATCAGAGGCCTAGGTGAGAGGACTTTCTAAGGACTTTTCTAGCTAGAAACTCTGCCCATCACAATAACTCTGAATCACTCAGAAATACTGTTTCATTCTATGAAATCTTCTTTTTTTTAAGTGGGTCCATGCTGGGTTCAAGCCCCAACACAGGGCTTGAACTCACAACCCTGAGATCAAGACTGGTGCTGAGATCAAGCGTTGGACGCCTGGGGCGCCTGGGTGGCACAGCGGTTAAGCATCTGCCTTCGGCTCAGGGCGTGATCCCAGCGTTCTGGGTTCGAGCCCCACATCAGGCTCCTCTGCTATGAGCCTGCTTCTTCCTCTCCCACTCCCCCTGCTTGTGTTCCCTCTCTCGCTGGCTGTCTCTATCTCTGTTGAATAAATAAATAAAATCTTAAAAAAAAAAAAAAAAAAGAGTTGGACGCTTAACCGAGCCACCCAGGCACCCCGAGATCTGCTTCTTTAGGCAACAGGGTACAAAATCCATTTTAAAAGGAGTTCTAAAAAAGAATGCAAATTAAAACAAACTCAGGTGTTTGAATGGATAAATCAATGGGTCGCCCAAGGCCATGTCCTGGGATTGAGGTCCTGCCACATGGATGCCCCCCCTCCACCAGTGGGTAGCCACGTACATGTTGTCGTGGGCAGCCTTCATGGCCTTAGCAGCATAGCCCATGTTCTTGAGCACCTCGGTGTTGGTATTGGCATTCTCCAGGGCCTCCCGCTGAAACTCGATGGTTGATAGTGTGCCATCGATCTGCGCCAGCTGCTTTTCATACCTCTTCTTGCGCTTCAGTGCCTGGAGGGCCGCTGCATGGGGAAGAAAACAGGGTTTGAGAGAGCCTGACACTGAATAGCCTAGAGTTCCCTTGAGTCTTTGCCCTAATTGTAATAAATGCACCTCATTTGTTGCTTCCACTATAACACAGGGTTAATAATCTCTTCTACACAAAGAACACATTCAATTTTCTATGATACTTCACATACTTCAAAGTGCAGCAAAGCACACAAGCTCAAGTTTATACTGTATAGCCACAACCCCACAAATCACAGCATCGAGAGGTACCGAGACAGAGAATGTTTTGAGGACATACTGCTTTAGGTTCAAATCCCAGCTCACAGACTTAGGTGAGCTACTTAGCTTCCCTGATAGGTTCCTTGTGAAGAGTAAGTGAGATAATATGTATGGACACTTAGCACAACTTAAACATAGTGGATGCCAAAAAACAGCACCTCTAATTATTATAAAGCAGCTTTAAAGTATCATTTTATGCCAACTGAATTATAAAAACAATAAATAATAACTATACTAAATACTGGATAAGTGAGGGTTAAAATGCTCTCTCACACATAGCTGACAGCTGTAAGCTGATATACTGATTCTGAGAAGCAACATGGCAACACATAGCAACAGCCATAATGTTGTTCCTGCCCTATGACCCAGTAACTTCCTTCTGGAAATGTGTTCAACAAAAGCAAAAATCCTCATGCCCAAAGATGGTTACTGTAGCATTTTCTATCATAGAAAACACAACACAACTAAAATAAAGACAGAATTCCCTGCCAGGGACAAATCTAGAGTCTGACCCATTTGGTCAAGTCAATGTCATCATCTGTCTATATCTCTCTATGCTTCCTGGCCTGTTAAGGCTGTAGAGATCATCTTGTTCTTAGATCCAGTCAGGGCAGGCAATTTGACCAAGGTGAATCTGTGGTAGAGCAGGAGCCAAAAGCACATCTCCCTACTCACAACCCAAGGTTCCTTCCCCTTACCATCTCAATTTCCCTCTTTGTACCTAAAGGTATCTTCAGTACACATCTTAGATGGGCATCAAAGCCAGAACGAATGGGTCCCTACCTTGGCCTGGATAGCACTAGTCTTAGACACATATGAACACTCATATGCACCCACACACGCTCCACCATGTCCCTGAGCTCCAGCCCAGAGCCATCTCTGGCAGGCTCTCAGGAACATGCAATCATCTCCCTTACAGGGCTGTGGTTTCTCCATATATCACATGAACAGGTCCCATGCTCCTTCTACTCATGCTTCCTGTCAGACTAGGATTGCATCCTGAGAACCATCTGCCAAGGAACTGCAGGTAAGCAGCCCATACTTCCTCTAAAATGAGTAAATAAAGCCACTAGGAAAATTCTTCCAGCCAAAGGATAAAGCACACTAATGAGAAATTGCAAAAAATCTGAAGAACAATGAAATGTGCTTCCTTAAAAGCTGACAAGACATTCAACCTGCTATCTCCCTTGCTTCCTGTGTGAATGGCCTATGACCTCAACAAATCCAACCTGTGTCACACCCAGGGTCCCCAAGACTCCTTACTGGACACCTTTACCTGCTAATACCAAGTCATACATGCTATGTAAGTACCTCACAAAACAGAAACCCTTTAAGGTAGAAATGACCACCCCTTTTAGTAGATGAGGAAACAGGTTCAGAGAGGTTACATAATTCAGGTCACCAGGTGGTAAGTGGCAGAGGGGATTAAGCCAAGGGTGGAACCCCAAAGTCCATGCTCTGCCACGCTAACTGTTATGCCTTCCACTTAATGTAAAAGACAGGATCCTGCCCTGGAGAGGTCATCCAATCCAGCGGGGAGTGTCAAGGAGACTGTGGGAACACAGAAGAGGGAGTGCGAATCCAACTATGTCATTCCTTTGCTTAAAAACACTCAACAGCTCCCTGTACCCCCATGACCAAGTCTCCACATGGTTTAATATGGCCTGTAAGATTCTGCAAGGGACTGGGACTGTCACCACAGGCTGGGTTTTGGGAGACCTTTGCCATTGACTATCATGGCAGAGGGAAGATATCCTGGTATATAAGTGCTCAGGGCCCGGGGTTGCTTCCTTGTGCCTTCCTTGGTGCTGTGTTACCTTTCCACAGAAACGAACTCAGACATATCCTAATCAACAAATGATTCTCAAGTTTTCTCAGGCCAATGTCCTACAGATGCCTCTTTCCCAGGTCCGCCTCAGCCATCCCCACCACCCATGGCATAGCCCAGCCTATAAAAACTTGTCTGCCAGGTTCATGAGTAAAGCTAACAAGGTGTCTGACTGCCTGCTGTGTGGTGAGCAAGCAAGATGGCTGTGGCAGTCCCATCCACCTTCTCATTTAATCTTCCTGCAGCCAGTCATGAGGCAGAGACCCCAGATCTATCACTAGCAAAGAGACTGGGGATCAGAAAGGTGAGTGGCCCATCCAAGTCATCCTGCTGTTATGTGGAGAAGGGAGGGCTCAACCGCTGGTCTGTGTAAACCCTCAGAATGATGGCAAGTGACACTGGAACAGTTCTCAAGAATAAAGATGGAGATGACACACTGCCTTGCTTTTCATGCCCTGAGTGCAGCAGGACCCTTGATTTTATTCAGTCAGCTACATTCTGATTTTTGTTTTTTTTCTTCTTTTTCTTTTTTTTCAAGTTTTGTTCTTGTTTGTTCTTTGTTTCCCCAAACCCTTGTGTAGAGGACTGACTTTCAATAAATCGCAGAGAGGGAGCTGTTCTGCTTTGTATGAAACCCCAACCCAGAAGCAGGGTTTCCATGAATGGTTTAGCGCGAGGTTCCCCATACATTCTGATTTTTAAAACCAAATTTATTCTTTCCCTATTAACATATTAGATTAAGAACTGCTTTAATTTTTTTCTCTAATACATTTTCTTTCTTTCTTTCTTTTTTTTTTTAAGGAAACACATCCTTTTTTTCCTTTAAGATTTTATTTATTTATTTTTGGGAAAGAGCGCATGTGCTTGAGCACACAAGTGGGGGTGCCGAGGGAGAACCACACTCCCTGCTGAGCAGGGAGCCCAATGTGGCACTTGATCCCAGGACCCTGGAATCATGACCTGAGCCGAAGACAGACACTTAACCAATTGAGCCACCCAGGTGCCCTGTAATACATTTTCAATTGGCAGTGACTCCTTGTATGCCAATCTTCTATTTCTCTGATCTCCACATTACTTCTAAAATTCCCCAACCAATAAATAACCTGGAAGCAAATACCCAAATATATCAGAGAGATAAACAAGAGTCCCTCCATGAATGAAACGTTTATATTATTCATGTTTACAGACCAATATCCAGCACAATGGCTGGTACACAATAAGTGCTTCATATATATTAAACTGAATCTCTAATTTCATCTGTATTTCAAGTTTTTCATGTATTTTATCCAGGATTCCTCATGTGGGGTACACCCATATTTTATCTCCTAAGTACCTCTGACTCAAAGGAGAAATGATAATGTCTCATTGAAACACTAGCTAAAACAATCATTTGATAGAATTCTTTCCCTACATTCCTCCTGGCCCATAAAACAGGAATTTTTGTAAGCATGTGCCCTTCCCTCTATCCTCACCATAAGGTGTGCTCTTGGAGAGGAAGAAAAAGGCCTGAGCAAACAGCCTGGCCCTCTATGACTTTTCCCTCCTGCCTGCAGAGTTCACACAGTCTTCCTCTCCATGCAGTGAACTCTCTAGGATGGTACCTGGCAGGGACAGTTGATTTATTTACCCCAATTTAACTCCTGTGTGTACCTCTCAACTAGTTAAGAACTCTGAAGAGAAAGGGTACACTATTCATTTTCTCCCTTCACATGTGGCTCATGAGTAGTCTTTTTTTTTTTTCAAAGAAGATTTATTTATTTATTTATTTTAGCGGGGGAGGGGCAGAGGATGAGGGAGAGAAAGTCTCAAGCAGACTCCTCACGGAGCCTGGGGCCCAACGCAGGGCTCGATTTCACGACCCTGAGATCAGCACCTGAGCTGAAACCAAGAGTCAGCACTTAACTGTGCCACCCAGGCGCCCCTAACATAATCTTGAAATTAGGGGCGCCTGGGCAGCTCAGTGGTTAAGCTTCTGACTCTTGTTTTCAGCTCAGGTCATGATCCTAGGGTTGTGGAATTGAGCCCTGTGTCAGGCTCTGTGCTGAGCGTGGAGCCTGCTTGGGATTCTATCTCTCCCTCTGCCTCTGTCCCTCCTCCTGCTTGCACACTCTCTCTCTAGAAATAAATAAAATGCTAAAAAAAAAAAAAAAAAAGAAAAAGAAATTAGACATGAGGTCACCATTTGGGCTACAAGAGTATGTGTAAACATAAAGATTCATAGCACTTGAAACACTCCATATTTTAGAAACGTGTGGCAGAGGGGTAAAATATAACTTAGGGCAAACGAAAGGAGTAAAATGACACTCTTCCTGCATACTGCTACACTTAAAATAAAATATCATCCATCCCAACCTTATTTCTGACCACAGGAATTTACTTCTATATGTAGCCAAGATTTAAAGGGCTGAGCCCAATGTTTTACATAAATATATGCTGGCTCTTAGTGTCTTGTCCTTTATGTCTCCAAATTCTGGATGGTTGGGTTTAAAAAAACAAGTACTGGGTTCTTATTACAAGAAAAAAATGTAACTGTGTGAGGTGATAGATGTTAACTAAACTTATGGTAATCATTTCATAATACATACATATATCAAATAATTATGTTGTATAGCTAAAACTAATACAATGTTATGTCAATTATACCTCAATAAAACTGGGGGGGAAATGAAAAAATAAAAACAAGTACAGGGTTAACAAGGAGTTCATCTAAACCAAATATTCAAAGAGGTGTCCAAAGAAATCCCTTTCCTGTCAAAGAACGCCACTGTCATTCATAAACACAGTGGCTTTAACAGTTGAAATCTAACTCAGGCCAACAGAAGTTAAAGAGGTTGCTTTTAGATGGAAAAAAATAGTCCTTGGAATCTCCATATTTAATTATGCCTTTGCCGGTTCCAAGAGAGTAATTACAGCAGCAATTATGGAATCTAATAACCAGCTTTATTGGCTCTGAAAGCTGAAGCAAAAACAACTCCAACCATGTTGAAATAAACATTGGTCTCCAGACAGTTGCTTCATTAGACACTCTAAACAGCTATTTGGAGGAAAAATACAAAAGAGATACCCTATGAAACAGACCAGTTGAAAAGACATTCACCCAAGACTGGAAACTCCTTCTGCAAGGCACCTGTTATTGACTGTACGGAAACCATTTTCAGAGAACACATCAGTTCAACACACTAGATAGGATACTCCTTTCTCTTAAGCAAAGGCAGACTTGACTTCTCCTTGAAGAATTGCTGAGGAGGGCAAGTTTGCCTGCCCTGGTCTGGGGGCATTCAGTATAGGAGACACAAGCCCAAGGCATCTCAACAGATGCTTAAAAAGTCATAACTGTACACTCATGACTAGTACAGAGAGATTTCAGCATTGGTGGGAAGGAGGGCCCAGTAATATCCTCTCATTGAATGAATGAATGATGGTGTCCTTTCAAAGACCCAAGATTCTACATCTGGGTTCACCGAGCAGAAGATACAAGGACTAAGAGAGAAGGAGGAGAGTGCCATTCCTTTCCCACTCTCAGCACACAGCAAACACCAACACACTCCAGAGGACACTTTTTTTTTTTTTTAAGATTTTATTTATTTATTTGACAGAGATAGAGACAGCCAGCGAGAGAGGGAACACAAGCAGGGGGAGTGGGAGAGGAAGAAGCAGGCTCATAGCGGAGGAGCCTGATGTGGGGCTCGATCCCATAACGCCGGGATCACGCCCTGAGCCGAAGGCAGACGCTTAACCACTGTGCCACCCAGGCGCCCCTCCAGAGGACACTTATACACAAATGCAACACTAAGTGGGGATTCTGAAGAACACTCAGCAGCCTGGTCATGGCAGGACTACTGGCAGGCAGGCAGCTGAGTGAAGCTGAGGGAGCCCTGCTTTGCCTGCATCTAGCAATCATTCAGATGTTCCCTGTTCATCATGCCCATGAATAAACTTCAGATGTTCAGGGCACCCTCAGCCAGGAGAACCACATCTGGCCTTCGATCCACTAGTCACTGTGCTGGGGTCACCTGTCATCTGCCCGGTGTATGTGTGCAAGAAAAGACCCAAAGTCAAAACAACCAAGTTAATCACCAATGTCAAAGGAAGCCATTCTCCTCCAGGGACGGTTATTAGTAAGCATCCCTGTGCCACAAGGCATCAGATGTCCTGCCAGACCCTGACTAAATGAGTTATAATTTTGGTGTCAAAAGGGGGAGGGGTGCACATTTCAAGTATTCTCAGAGATCCTGAAGTCCGACCTGTCTCATTAGGTGACTGAGGAAAAACGATGCCCAGAAAAGGTGACACAGCTTGCCAGGATCACACAGGGAGTTAGAGAAAGAATCAGAACTAGAACCCAGGTCTACAGCCAGGGCTCTTTCCACCACCTCAACTCTCTTATCTCCAAATTAAGTTGCTCCAATAAATCAGCAGTTCCGCCACCAGAAGGAAAACAGTCTACTAATGCTCTTTCATCCAATTTCCAAACTCTGCCCTTTGCAAACCCCATTTAAAAGCTCAGGCTGACACATGAAAGAACCAGAAAGCTACCAATATTCTCTCCAAAGTCCCCAGTCAGAAGAAAAAGAAAAAAGAATGGAAAAAAGGTCCAATATCCACCTGGTTCCAGAATAGTTTCCCTAAATGGGTACTGTTGATCTTATCCACAGTTTCAGAAGATAGGGGCAGGGCTGGGCTCTCATTCTGCTACCCTGTACAGAAGTGGGACGGGGCACCTGGGTGGCTCTTGGTTTCAGCTCAGGTCATGATCTCAGGGTGGTGGGACTGAGCCCTGAGTCAGGCTCTGCACTGTGTGGAGTCTGCTTGAGATTCTCTCTCCTGCTCCCTCTGCTCCTCACACTCATGCTCTCTCTCTCTCTCTCTCTCTCTAAAATAGATAAATAAATCTTAAAAGAAAAAAAAAAGTGGCAGGAGTAGCATGGATCTACAGGGACTCAGAAAGGTCTCAGAAACTCAAATGTGCCTTCAAGCCCAGACAGAGGCTGTTTTATGTCCATCTTCACTCAGTATCTCGAGGCTCACCTGCAGAAAAGAGGGCCTCAGCCTGCAAAAGCCTTGGAATGCTGTGTTGATGCCCACACAGCTGAAGAGAGGTACAACCAGCATTTTTCAGAGCAGCCTCCTTCTCTGTGATGTATCTCCCTGTTCCCCTAATTTGCTCACCGTGGCCTGGGGCTAATGTGCTCCATTTAGAGATGGTAAAATGAGTACTTGTGTATGACCAGGCAAGTAGAGTCTGAAACACTGCTGACTTCATCAGCAAACACACAGGGAGTACAGCACTCACTGCAAGGAAAAATTCTAGAGAGAAAGAAAGAAGCCCCTTATCTGTTTAATGGGGACAAATATGAAAGAAATAAGCCCCCCAATTAACAATCTAACACTATATCAAATTACTCCAAACCATTTAAACAACACACAGAAAGTATGTTCTGCAAAGGTCAGATAAAGGCATGATAAGACACCTTCAAACAAGCTTAGGAAATGCTGGGTCATGCCAAGTTAACATGGTCATTTAGGGAGTCCAGGCATTCAACTCTGAGCTTCATTTCCACTATCAAAGTAAACCCTGAGAAATTACCGAACCTCACTAATTCTCAGATAATAATACTCATCTCATAGAGTTGTTTTGAGGATTAAAATGAAATATATGTGAAGCAGCTGGCACAGGGCCAGAAAGGCCAAGTGCTCAGTAAATGTTGGTCACTGCTCTTATTATTAACTGCAGGACTTCTCAGAGCCTGTTTTGTTTTTTTTTTTAAGATTTTATTTATTTATTTGACAGAGAGAGGGACAGCCAGAGAGAGAGGGAACACAAGCAGGGGGAGTGGGAGAGGAAGAGGCAGGCTCCCAGTGGAGGAGCCTGATTCGGGGCTCGATCCCATAATGCCAGGATCACGCCCTGAGCCGAAGGCAGACGCTAACGACTGAGCCACCCAGGTGCCCCTCAGAACCTGTTTTAACAGAAAGAGAACCACTACCATTACCACCACCATGCCCTCGCCCACAAAACAATTTAAAATCACCTTGATTAGTTAGCCAACATAAGCTTCATCATCCTTTGTCCTGGCTGATGCATACCAGCACTGGAACACAGAGAAAACATGGAGCTTGGTGTCAGAATCCTGGCTCTGACACTGGCCTGGGGTAAGTCATTTCACCTCTTCATCGAATGGAAAAATGGGAGTGATAGCGCTACCTCAAAGACGAATGAGAAAGATAATCTCCCTGAAAATACTCAATAAAGCTGAGTTTTCTCTCCATCTTGCCCACTTCTTTAACCTTCTGCCTCTCTCTCCTTGCCTGTGTCTAATATTCTCTCTGGGGATCTCTATATCTTCTTTTCCCTGTGCTGTTCCTCCCCCTAGCCCAATGTGTCTCTCCAAGAAACAGTATATAGCCGTGGCACAGTGGAGAAAAATGTATTATAGGACAGCAGCTAACACTTATAAGGAGTTTCTTGGGGGCGCCTGGGTGGCACAGCGGTTGGGCGTCTGCCTTCGGCTCAGGGCGTGATCCCGGCATTATGGGATCGAGCCCCACATCGGGCTCCTCTGCTATGAGCCTGCTTCTTCCTCTCCCACTCCCCCTGCTTGTGTTCCCTCTCTCGCTGGCTGTCTCTATCTCTGTCAAATAAATAAAATCTTTAAAAAAAAAAAAAAAAAGGAGTTTCTTGGGTAGCAGGCACCATGTGGTGCTTTACATGTTCACTGGATCCTCCCAATAACCCTGCAAAGTAGGTACTGTTATTGCCCCCGTTGACAGATAGGAAAATTGAGGCTCAAAGAGTTTATCGCTTGCCCAAGTCATATGGTTAGACAGTAGGAAGCCTGGGATCGATGCCGAGCTGCCTATCTGCAAAGGGTGTATTCTTGCTCCATAGAGGAACATCTACCCTGCACTGAGCAGACAGCTGGCCTGCTTTTGCCTGAGCCTGGGGATCTGAGAGCCTCCCATGCCTTTCCCACCCAAAAGATTCCACAAGCTAGCAGTCTGGCACCAAGGGCATCCAGAGGCAGCTCAGCCTGCCCAGAAACACTTGACTAATTGTTAATCCATGAGGGTAGGTAGTAAAAGCCTTTGGCTGAAAAAACAAATTTTTTTTTCCAGTGGATTTTAATTAGTTAAAAGTATATGTGATAAAATCCAACAACAGCTCCTCTGCATTTAGGTTGACAATTCTACAAAGCTGGGGAGACTGTAATGAGTTGTTTCCTATTTTATTTTATTTTATTTTTTTTTAAGATTTTATTTATTTATTTGACAGAGACAGCCAGCGAGAGAGGGAACACAAGCAGGGGGAGTGGGAGAGGAAGAAGCAGGCTCCCAGCGGAGGAGCCTGATGTGGGGCTCGATCCCAGAACGCCGGGATAACACCCTGAGCCGAAGGCAGACGCTTAACCGCTGTGCCACCCAGGCACCCCTGTTTCCTATTTTAAAGACTATCTTCTTCCCTCATGCCTGCCCTGTATCTTCCCTAGGTCATAAGCTCCTCAAGAATGGAACCTACATCTCTGTGCCCCTAATAGCACTGACACAATGAAAAGAGAGGGTGTATTCCATAATGCCCAACTTTGCCCTGTCATTTCTTCTGAGGCCAGTGGGCTCTGCCCTCTGTCCTCTCACCCTATAATGCCCTCTAGATCTTTTCCCAAGACCTAAAATAACCTCCCCTCTGTATTCTAGAAGACCCAGGGACTACAGCTACAAGAACTTGGTAAAGTTTCTTAAACTTCTGTCACTTGCCTACCTTTTTTTTTTTTTCTGTATTAACTCCAGTCGGGATGCCTAGAACTCTTTTTTTTTTTTTTTTAAAGTAATCTCTACACCCAACATGGGGCTCACAACCCAAGAGCAAGAGTCACATGCTTTATCGACTGAGCTAGCCAGGTGCCCCATGATGCCTAGAACTTTAAAACCAGAGTCCAGGGGCTTGTTTAAGTGCTAGTGAGCCTAGGACTTCCCCTTGTGACTACGTCTGAGAGGAAGTAGCAGAGACCCAGAGTAAGCAGCAAATTGTTCCGACTGGGCTAGTGGGAGGGGCCCAGGCCATAAAGAACAGAAAATGGCCGAGGGAAGTCAGGCCCAGCCAGGGGTGTAGTGCAAAGGCCTGTGTGGCTGCCTCCTCTTGTTCCTAAAAGGGCAGCTGATGGCTTTTCAGGACTCTGCTGCAGCTGGCTTCAGTTTGGGCAGGAAGAAGAGGTGTTTCATTTCCCAGATAGAGCAGGCAGCCAGGGAGGAGCTCTTGTGACAAGGATAACTCAGGGCCAGATGGGGCAACTAGGATCCCAGGAAGGAAGGTGATCTGGCTTTAGTTATTGAGGGCCACAGTCAGACAGCCTGTGCTTTGGGATCCAAGGTCAAGGTTCAGAAGAATTTCATTTAGGGGCGCCTGGGTGGCTCAGTCGTTAAGTGTCTGCCTTCGGCTCAGGGCGTGATCCCGGCGTTCTGGGATCGAGCCCCCGTCAGGCTCCTCTGCTGGGAGCCTGCTTCTTCCTCTCCCACTCCCCCTGCTGTGTTCCCTCTCTCGCTGGCTGTCTCTCTGTCAAATAAATAAAATCTTAAAAAAAAAAAAAAAAAAAAAAGAATTTCATTTAAATAGCTATCAGAAACTAAAACTGAGCACCCATGAAACCCAAAGATATGTCTTAGTTGTTCCATGTCTTAATTCATAAATTTGAATGTCACATATTTCCCACAAAAAAAAATCCAGATTTTTGGCTTCCTTTCGATAACACAAATTTTCTGGCAACAATCCAATGGAACTAAGTAGCAGCCATCCTTTTAGAAAGGGTACATACTGTCTAGTTCACCTCAGTGCCCATCACTGCCCACTCTCATATACACAGCCATGTTACTCATTTACATGTCCTGACCACTCCACAACACTAAACATTAATCTTAGATCTGGAGGAAACTGTTATGAATTATCTGGGACAATCCCCTGCTTTCACGCAGTTAAGGTTATTCCCAATTCAAAGACAAGCAACCGGGGCGCCTGGGTGGCACAGCGGTTAAGCGCCTGCCTTTGGCTCAGGGCGTGATCCCGGCGTTCTGGGATCGAGCCCCACATCAGGCTCTTTAGCTATGAGCCTGCTTCTTCCTCTCCCGCTCCCCCTGCTTGTGTTCCCTCTCTCACTGGCTGTCTCTATCTCTGTCAAATAAATAAATAAAATCTTTAAAAAAAAAAAAAACAAAGACAAGCAACCAAAAGTTCAACAACTTGCTCAAGGTCACAAAGTTAGAGGTAATGGTCAAGGAAGAATCCAAGCCAGGTGCCCTGTCCCTTGGGACAGTGCTCTTTCCACTACTCTTGGGGAGACTTGTGTCTAGACAGAACCTGAAACGTGGGTCCTATGATCCTGGATCTAGCTTCTTGATCTAAATCTATCATGATCAAATTATGACATTGAGCAAGTCCCTCTTAGAAGGGCTCATCAAGGACATAGGAAGGGTGGATTAGATGCTCCCCCTAAGGTGTTCCTCCAGGTCTAATAATATATGAACCTGTAGAGTTCTGAAATTTCTGGTAACTGATTAAAACAAACACAAAAGGCTTTTTCTGATTGACCCTATGTGATCTTGAAAATGTAATTAACATCAATATACTCCATTTCCTGAGTATTTCACATAATCAAGTTTTTCCTGTCCAATAAAATTAGCAGTATCTCTTTTAACTGGTTTCACAAACTGTTAGAGAAATCACAGACTCCTTCTAGCCTCTGCACTCAGCTGCTCCAGCTGGGCAGAGGAAGTTAGCACTCGCGCCCAATACTAGCCACAGATGTCATTCATATATGTCATTCAGGGAGAAGAGGTAATTACAATTAGAATGTAAACACAGATGCCCCACTCTCCATTTCCCTGTAAGTTCTGGCACTGCTGACCTCCTCTCTCTGAAATACCTCTCTCCTGTTAGTCTTAGAAGATACCCTAAAATCTGGCTCCCTGGCTCCCATAATCATTTCTTCTGGGGTTTTTCTAGATCTTCTCAATTCCAAGTGGTTGGATGGAGCTCAAACTTTGATCCTGAGTTCTTTTCACACATACTAACCTGAGCTAACACACCTGTTCAAAGTCTTGTATTTTATTCCTTCATTTAATCCTTACAATAAGGAATTAGTCTTATTAGTCCATTTATAGATGAGGAGATTTGAGGCTGGAGAGATTATGTAACTTGCTAACCTCTCAAAGCTTGTGAATAACAGGCAGAGTCAGGATCCAAATCCATATTCCTCCTACTTCTAGTCAAGATAAAATGGTAGGAACTGAACTTACCCTCCTACCTAAGAAAAATGAAACTGATTTGCAAGACACTAGACATTAGGTAAAAAAAGGTCAGTGACCCCTGAGAAATGGGAAATAAACTAGGTGACAACTGCCCTAGTTCATTGCTTTCAGAGTTTCCTAGGCCTCAGTGCAGGGAGAGAAACCCAGGCAGAGCCTGGCAGGCTTCCCTAGTTGACAAGATATAGCTGACAGTCTAGAGAGACCAAAGTGGTTAGCGTTCACAGGAGACAGAGGACCAGAGAGGACAAAGCTGGAGAAGGCAGTGGGGAGGGATAGAGAAAGAGAACACATAACACAAACTCTTGGAGATCTGCAGTCCCCTCAAGTATCCAGCAAAATACTGATTAGTACAAGCGTGAAGAAACTACCTGAGGCCAAGGAAAGACCACTCAAAAGGATTAGAGAGAATAGTACCAGATGCTCATATGGGGCTGGTTATAGTACCTGCTCCTTAGCCATACTGAAAAATCTCATTAATTCATGGGGCTTTGGGTAGAGTATTCAGAAGGGTCTTGTCTCGATAATATGGAATAAATAGCCCTGCTTTGGGCCCACCTAACAAATTTTATTTTATTTTATTAAAGATTTTATTCATTCATTTGACAGAGCACAAGCAAGGGGAGCAGGAGAGAGATCATGACCTGAGCCAAAGGCAGTTGCTTAACCAACTGAGCTACCCAGGCATCCTGACCACCTAACAAATTTTAAAAGCAGGACCCAAAAACACAAATTGTTACCAACAAAATTAACTATGCCCAAACAAAGCTTAAGAGTATAGGAATACAGGGGCGCCTGGGTGGCACAGCGGTTGGGCGTCTGCCTTCGGCTCAGGGAGTGATCCCGGCGTTATGGGATCGAGCCCCACATCAGGCTCCTCCGCTGTGAGCCTGCTTCTTCCTCTCCCACTCCCCCTGCTTGTGTTCCCTCTCTCGCTGGCTGTCTCTATCTCTGTCAAATAAATAAATAAATAAAATCTTTTAAAAAAGGGGGGGGCGCCTGGGTGGCATAGCGGTTGGGCGTCTGCCTTCGGCTCAGGGCGTGATCCTGGCGTTATGGGATCGAGCCCCACATCAGGCTCCTCCGCTATGAGCCTGCTTCTTCCTCTCCCACTCCCCCTGCTTGTATTCCCTCTCTCGCTGGCTGTCTCTATCTCTGTCGAATAAATAAATAAAATCTTTAAAAAAAAAAAAAAAGAGTATAGGAATACAGGGGCGCCTGGGTGGCGCAGTTGTTAGGCGTCTGCCTTCGGCTCAGGGCAGTGATGCAAGTGTTCTGGGATCAAGCTCCACATCAGGCTCCTCCGCTGGGAGCCTGCTTCTTCCTCTCCCACTCCCCCTGCTTGTGTTCCCTTTCTCGCTGGCTGTCTCTCTCTGTCAAATAAATAAATAAAATTTTTAAAAAAATATATAGAAATAGAGAAACATCTAATACCCAATAAGGTAAAATTTCCATATAACAATGATCAAATCAGGCAGAAGAAAAATAATACCAGATGAAAATATAGCTCTGTACAGAGGTATGAGAAGCACCAAAAAGGATAAATACATGGATATACATGTAAGGCCTTTTAATGATTTAAATCTCTTTAAACAAAAAAATAATAATGTATGTGGGGTTTATAACATATGCAAAAGTAAAACATGACAACAGCCATAAGCCAGGGGAGAAGTGAGAATGTGCTACTGTAAGGTTCAGATACTTTATGTGAGGTGACAATATCACTTGAAAGTATAATACAGTAAGTTAAAGATATATATTATAAACTCTAAAGTACTAAAAATAACAAAGAATTACAGCTAATAACCCAACAAAAGAGATAAACAGAATCATAAACACATTCAATCCAAAATAAGGCAGAAAAAGAGAAAAAATGGGAGCAAAGAACAGATGAGACAAAAATTTTTAAAAAGCAAGATGACAGATTTATATTTAGCCTTATCAATAATCACATAAAATCTAACTTTCTCAATGCCTCAATTAAAAGGCAGAGGGGACACCTGGGCAGCTCAGTCGGTTAAGCATCTGCCTTCAACTCAGGTCATGATCCCTGAGTCCTGGGATCAAGTCCTGCATCGGGCTCCTTGCTCAGCGGGAGCCTGCTTCTCCCTCTGCCTACTGCTCCCCCTGCTTGTGCTCTCTCTCTCTCTCCCTCTCTGACAAATAAATAAATAAAATCTTAAAAAAAAAAAAAGAAGGCAGAAGTTATTGGGGCACCTAGGTGGCTCAGTCCGTTAAGCGTCTGACTCTTGATTTTGGCTCAGGTCATGATCTCAGGGTCCTGGGATTGAGCCCCACAAGGGTTCCATGCTCAGCAGGGATTCTGCTTAAGGATTCTTTCTCCCTCTCCCTCTGCCCCTCCCCCTGCTCATGTTCTCTCCCTCTCTCTCTCCCAAATCAATCAATCCATCAATCTTCTAAAAAACTAAAAATAATAAAAGACAGAAGTTAACTGATTGGACTAAAAATCCAACTATATGCTGCCTACAAAAAACATACTTCAAACATAAAGACATATAGGTTAAAAGTAAAAGGATGGGAAAAAGATATACCAAGGTTACATTACTCAAAAGAAAGCTGGAATGGCTATATTAATTAATATAACAAAATAGATTTCAGAGCAAAGAATTACCAGAGACAAAGATCATCTCATAATCATAACAAGTTCAATATATCAGGAGGATATAACAATTAGAAACATGTATAGGCCTAATAATAGAATTTTAAAATACACAAAGCAAAAATGGATAGAATTGCAAGGAGAAACAGGTAAATCCACAATCATAGTCAGATTTCAATACCCTTCTTTGACAACTGAGAGAGGATACAGAAAATCAGTAAGGATACAGAAGTCTTCTTGTGCATTGACTGCTGAATGGATAAAGAAGACGTGGTGCATATATACACAATGGAATATTACTCAGCCATCAAAAAGAATAAAATCTTGCCATTTGAAACAACATGGATGGAATTAGAGTGTATTATGTATGCTAAGTGAAGTAAGTCAGTCAGAGAAAGACAAACATCATATGATTTCATGCACATGTGGAATTTAAGAAACAAAACAGATGAACATAGAGGAAGGGAAGGAAAAATAAGATAAAAACAGAAAGGGAGACAAACCATAAGAGACTCTTTTTTTAAAAAAGATTTTATTTATTTATGTGAGAGAACACAGAGGGAGAGGGAGAGAGAGAAGTAGACTCCCCACTGAGCAGAGAGCCCAACGTGGGACTCGATCCCAGGACCCTGGGACCATGACCCAAGCTGAAGGCAGACACTTAACTGACTGAGCCACCCAAGTGCCCCCCCATAAGAGACTCTTAACTACAGAGAACAAACTGAGGGTGGCTGGAGGCGGGGGAGGATACGGGATGCGCTAAATGGGTGATGGGCATTAAGGAGGGCACTTGTTGGGATGACCACTGGCTGTTCTACGTAAATGATGAATCACTAAATTCTACTCCTGAAACCAATACTATACTATATGTTAACTAACTTGAATTTAAATAAAAAATATAATAATAAAATAAAAATTAAAAATAAAAAAAAGGATACGGAAGTCTTGAATAGCTCAAAATTAATAAACTTGACCTGTTACCTGTAGAAGACTTCACTACCACCAGCAGAATACTCATTCTGTTCATGTGTACATAGAACAGTTACCAACATAGACCACACTCTAGGCCATAATACAAACCTCGATAAATTTAAAAGGACTCAAGTCATACAAAATATGCTCTCTAACCACGATAAAATTAGAAATCATGAACAGAAGATCTCTGGAAAACTACCCAAATATCTGGAAACTAACATACTGCTAAGTAACCCATAGGGTCAAAAAGAAATAAAATGAGAAATTAGTAGTTTGGTTTTTTTTGAGAGAGAGAGAGAGTGAGCAAGCGTGTGAGCTGGGGGATGGCAAAGGGAGAGGGAGAGGATCTTAAGCAGGCCCCACGCTCAGCACAGAGCCTGCCCCGCGGCGGGATCTCACAACCTTGAGACTGTGACTGGAGCTGAAACCAAGAGTCAGATCCTTAACCAACTGAGCCATCCAGGCACCCCAATTAGAAAGTATTTTTAACTGAATGAAAATGAAAACATATCAAGATTTGTGGGACACCACTAAAGCAGTACTTAGGGGAAATTTTACAACACTAAATGTTTATATTAGAAAAGAAGAAAGACCTCCAATCAGTGACCTCAGCTTCCACCTTAAGGAACCAGAAAAAGAGGGGTGCCTGAATGACTAGCTGGCTAAGCATCTGACTTTTTTTTTTTTAAGATTTTATTTTTATTTATTTGAGAGAGAGAGAGAGCAAGCGAGCAGGGAGAGAAGCAGGCTCCCCAATGCAGGGCTTGATTCTAGGACCCTGGGATCATGACCTGAGCCATAAGCAGATGCTTAACCAACTGAGCCACCCAGATGCCCATAGGCATCTGACTCTTGGTTTCGGCTCAGGTCATGATCAGGGTCATGAGATCGAGCCCTACGTACAGGTCCACACTGAGCATGGAGCGTGCTTAGGATTGTCTCTCCCTTCTCCCTCTGTCCCCCCTCCCCCTGAGCACACGTGCTCTCTCTCTCTTAAAAAAAAAAAAAAAAGTAAAGAAACTAGAAAAAGAGTAAAACCCAAAGTAAGCAGAAGAAAGGAAATGAGGATCAAAGTGAAGATCAATAAAACAGGGGCGCCTGGGTGGCTCAGCCGTTAAGCGTCTGCCTTCGGCTCAGGTCATGATCCCAGGGTCCTGGGATCGAGCCCCACACAGGGCTCCCTGCTTGGTGGGAAGCCTGCTTCCCCCTCTCCCACTCCCCTTGCTTGTGTCCCCTCTCTCATTGTCTCTCTCTGTCAAATAAATAAATAAAATCTTTTAAAAAAATCAATAAAATAGAATATAGATGGATGTTAACAAGACTTATTGTGGTGATCATTTTACAATATATCTATTATCAAATCTATACATTGTATACTTGAAACTAATATGTCAATTATATCTCAATAAAAATAAAAAATAAATTAAAGAGAAAACAGAAATAGAAATCAATGAAATAAAAACCTGGGGGCGCCTGGGTGGCACAGCGGTTAAGCGTCTGCCTTCGGCTCAGGGCGTGATCCCGGCGTTATGGGATCGAGCCCCACATCAGGCTCCTCCGCTATGAGCCTGCTTCTCCCTCTCCCACTCCCCCTGCTTGTGTTCCCTCTCTCACTGGCTGTCTCTATCTCTGTCAAATAAATAATAAAAAAAAAAAAAAAAAAGAAATAAAAACCTGGCTCTTTGATCAATAAAACAGAACTTCTAGCCAGAATGATCAGGAAAAGAAAATTATCAATTACCAAGGTGAAAGGAGTTCACAAACCAGCAAAGAGATGGGCAATGTGATATAATGACAGAGGTAAGCACAGGGCACTAGGAGGGGAACTTAACCTAACCTAACCTAACCTTTGGAGTTATCACACACTTCAAAGGATGATTAAGAGATAGGCAAGAGAGACACATCCCAGGCAGGAGGAACAGAAAGGCATGAGAGAATAGGGGAGGCAGCAAGGAAAGATAAAAGCCCAAGAGAGAAACTTAAGAACAAGTTTGCAAGTCCTATTAAGGAGCTGCTAGACTTTATCCCAGGGTTAGAGGGAAGCCACTGAAGGATTCTAAGTAGGGCAGGCATGTGATCAGATTTGCATTTCAGAAAGATCTCTCTGGCTGCTGTGGGCAGAAAGGACTGGTGACCACTGCAATAATCCAGAGTTTGGATTTCAAGGGCCTGAACCAAGGCCACGGAAGAGGGATGAGGATGAACTTGAGAGATATCAAGAAGGAAGACTCCGTGGGCCTGTATCACCTGTTTGAATGTGTAGGGGAAGGAAATGCAGGGTCAGGAACAACCCCCAAGTTCCGGCTGGGGCAACCAGGTGGTTGAGATGCTATTTCTCAGAGTCTAGTGACTCAGGGGAGAGAAGATGGGACAGGTAGGGTGAAACCATTCTCACAAGGTCTTTCTGTGGGGCTGTGTACTTCAAAACTCAAATTAGTACTGAAATTTAAATGAACATTCTCTAAATCCCTATAATGAAGATAGGGAAGTTTAGTGACTTCTGACTGGGTCAAATCTAAATAATTTCTTACATGCTCTTGTAAAGAGTAAAGGATTCAAAGGTAACTTAATTGCTACCATTTATGCATGCGTGTGTCAGAAGGAGATATAGGTATATGCTTGCAATTTGCAGAGACTGTGAGCCTTGTAATTGGTTGCCTCTGGGAGGGGCAAAGAGTGCCTGGGGCAGAGAACGCACTTCTAAAAATTATGTACCATTTACAAGTCGATCTAATCAGAACAAACAAAAAAGTAACTTAAATAAAACAGCCAATTTCTGCCCCATCCCCAGACATGAAAAGGCAATTATATTTTAAAGAGTAAACATTTGGGGCGCCTGGGTGGCTCAGTTGGTTAAGCGTCTGTCTTCAGCCCAGGTCATGATCCCAGGGTCCTGGGATCAGCCCTGCTTTAGGATCCATGCTCAGCGGGGAGTCTGCTTTTGCTTCTCCCTCTCCCCCACCCCCAACACTCTCTCTTTCTGTCAAATAAATAAATAAAATATTTTAAAAAAGAAAAAGAGGAAACATTTATTAAGAACAACTTAACTATGCCCAGCACTGGAAATGTGGTCTGGTCCCACCAGCGGAGTAAAGGCACTGATTGCACTCCTTCACCCACCCACCAGATCCCCTGTATGCTCTTAGCCCGGCTTACTTGGGGTGATCAGGTTCTTGGCTGGGACAGAGAAAAAGCAGAGCCTGCTCTTGGTTTCCGTTCCCAGGCTAGGATGAAATGTTTCTTTTCCAACTGGCTTTTCTTCCCCTGCTTCCAGCTGAATTCGTGCCAACAAAAGCCCCCTCTGCCTGAACAAGCACGAAAGCACCCTGGCAACTGAGATGACAACAGAGGTCTGGGGGCTGAAGTCATTTGTGGGGAAGTGGGGAGAGGGGAATGCCAGCAGAAAAACATTAGGAAATGTTTTTCCAAAGCAAGAGGGAAAAATGAACCAGTGTTTTCTATTTTTAGAATCAGACAGACATGATGAGGTGGGTAGAGACAAATCACCCTCCTTGCCTGAATGGCAGCTTCTAAGGAATGGAGGGCAAGAGGAGCCACAGTAAGCTGGTGCCTTTCTGGGAAAGAAGAGTCTTCCCTGGTCCACAAAAAACGGAGGCACAGAACCTCAGCATCCTGGAACCCTAATGCATATCTCTATTTTCACACTGTAAGAATGTGAACTCTGGGAGGAAGGGATTTGTCTTTCCATCTCAGGATTCTCGGTACATAGTACTGAGGTGTTTGGTGAGGGATGGCTGGCTGGACAAACACACTTCCAGAGAGTAAATCCAACTTTGTTTGTACAGAGGAGGAAACTAAGACCCAGGGAGGCACAAGCAGAGTATACATTCAGTAAACCCCTGGTAGAGGATGGTCTGAGGACCAGAACCCAGGTCTTAAGTTCTTCCCTACAAACCCTGCTAGGGCTGGAGAAGAATGGATGAACAGGAGCAGTGAGCTCTACCAGGGAGGAGGAGAAAAGCGCAGGTGCAAGTGTTTCCTGAGGAACAATCTCCTCAAACCCTAAGCCTCTACAAACAAACCTTGCCTCCTGGCCTTGGGGTGGAGTAGGCTTGTGATAGAAGCTGCGCCACAGAACAGCTCCCCCTCCCACCCAATGCTGTGATTGGTCTAGTCACGAGTACCGACCCAAGCAGCCAATCAGATTCCTCCTCTGGAATTTGCTAGGAGATTCCAGAGGAGAGTGGAGGGAAGTAGTGATACTTTGCCTGCCGGGATCCAAAGTTATAAGCCAAAGCAGCCTGCAGCCCTGGCCCAGACTCATGAGGAAGTAAGAATGAGTCAACATGCCCAAACGGAGACCAGCTCCACCCTGCCCTTTCCCATAGTCATGTGTCAGTAAGTCCTCCTTCCGCAGAGTAAGCCAGTGTGAGTTGGCATTTTGTCACCTGCAACTAAAACCAAACTGACCAATTCAAGAAACGAAGCAGTAGAGAAAAAAGCAGAGAAGCTGGAGCAGGATTCTCAACTTGCGGTCCAGGATCCCTACCACGACCTGCAAAACTTCACATACATTGTACGTGTAGTTTCGGGAGATCACTGTACTTATTGGATTTTGAAAAGGGTCTGTGATCCCCCAAAGAACTAAAAATGAGGGAGCTTGAGAAAAAGGAGACTGACATTCCCAAAGCAGTGTCTCCTGATGAGGTTCCATCAGGAGTTCTCGATTGGTCGACCAAATTTAGACATCTACTTCCTTACTATTCCCATCTCCTAGCTCTGCTGCCCCCACTTTCTTCATGCCTGCCTTTACTGGTGCAACAGCCTCTGCACAGATATTCCTGCCTCTAGGAAATAATAGAACTAAAATTTCTTCTTGTTACTCTCTACTCTCCGCAACTTTTGTGCTGGGTTGTTTACCTCAAGTTCTCAATAGGATAAGCATACATCCTGGTTTTCCTGAGATAGTCCCAGTTGATACCTGCTGACCAGAGAAGTTATTAATGGCATCCCTTTCACTCTCATAAGTGTCCTGGTTTGGATGATCTATATACAGTCACCCTACCCCCAGGAATTAGATAAGAACCTCCCTCTTCCTTTTTCTTCCCAGTCACAGATCCTGCCCCTTGGTGGAGAGATACACATAGCAGAGGTTCTGTGGATCTCAGGGCAAAAAAAAGAGGAGCACAAGGGTATCTCACGAGGACAGGGCCATTTCTTCCTCTACATGCACCCTGCCAGTCCACCTGGGTCGGAGGATTAGGTGGGAGTTTGGCTAAAGTCATGTTTAAACACATACACGCACTTCCTCACCTCTGGGGGAACTTACCTCTTACGTCTACACTCAACCTCCCTGACTGAGGAGCTAGATAATTAACAATTCTACCTCCCCTCCTACAGCATTTACCACCCCTCCCAATTCTGGCGGACCTGGATCAAGGCTGAAACATGAAAAGCAGCTTTAGCCTCTTCTTCCTTAGAGGCTCAAAAAGCCTCCGTGCCCACATATCTTCAGCCTAAGCCCTAACCCTTAAGCACACCAAGGGAAAGGCCCTCCCTACAACCAGAGCAACCAGGACCCAAGAGCAAGAAGACTATGTCCAGAGTAGGGCCCTATGTTGAGTGTGTTTCTTGGAGGCAAAGGGATTATGTTGCATACTTGCTCATAAGGTTGAACTCTGTGAGCTGAGGAAGGGAGTGGGAAGAGTATATGTGTGGATGGGGGTGGGAGTTGTCCCCTCTCTACTTGTCACCAGTGGTCTTTCTAAACACAGACTTTAACATTCCACTCCCCTGCCTAAAAAACTCTGTACTTGCTTTCATTCTCTGTAGCCTCCTCAGCCTTCCAGTTCTCTTCAAATGCTCTTCTCACCCTTCATCTGGCTAGCTCCCACTGGTCTTCCAGGACTATCCAGACAGCAGCTTCTCAATCACCCCACTCTCCCCAGGCCAGGCGAGGACACTTCTCCTGCATGCTCTTGAACCTCTCCCTGCTGAAGGCTGCCTCAAAGCACTAACACTATAGTGTAACTGACATCCCCTTAGACAGTGCAATGAACCTTCTGAGGACAGTGTCTGGCATAGATGAGGTGTTCAAACCCATGTGTCATTTGAATGAATGAGAAAAAAAGCAATGTCTATGGTCTAGTAAGTCACTTAAAAAGGACCTGCCATCATTGCTTCTCCACATAAGCGTTTATTTGAACCAAGTCTGACTACTAAAAAAGTTCTTAAACTGTCTCGATGGACTAGAAACTCCAACAACAGCCTGAGATCCTCATAACTTTGGGAGAGTTCTAACAAGACTTTTACCCTTGCCAGTCCTCACTGTTTATGAAATCACAAAACACCCACTGGTCTACCTCCCAGGGTCAATGAGAGAACAAATAATGAATCTGTTCCTGGCTCTAACCTCCTGGGAATATAATAGTGACGGCAGTTCTCTGTTTCTGTTCTTTGCAAAACTTTTTTTTAAAGACTTTATTTATTTATTTGACAGAGAGAGAGAGAGAGAGAGAGAGACAGCCAGCGAGAGAGGGAACACAAGTAGGGGGAGTGGGAGAGGAAGAAGCAGGCTCCCAGCAGGGCAGGGAGCCCGACACGGGGCTTGATCCCAGGACCCTGGGATCACGCCCTGAGCCGAAGATAGATGCTTAATGACTGAGCCACCCAGGTGCCCCTCTTTGCAAAACTTTTGAGCAGACATGCTAATAATGGCTGGGAAGACCCCTTCCTTATCACTCTACCTTAACATCTTTCATTATTTTGTGATTCAGGTCAAATCTCATTGTAATTAATTTCCTGGGGCTAGCCAAATTCTAATGCTGGAATGAAATTCATTTTTATCAACAACTGCTAGAAACAACTGGGCCACAGTCAGGTAATCCTGAGGTACCATGAGGTAGGAGTCAAGCAGACCTGGGTCTATATCCTGTCTCTATCATCTACAATCTAGGCAATCTTAGGTGAGCCTTGAGCTTTAATTTCCTCATTTATAATATGGTGATAAGACAATAAAATAATTCTGGTATGAACTATAATGCCTATCACCCCAAAAAAGGTTCAGCAAACATTAACTGAACCAGAATCCATATGAAAAAAAAAATCCCATTTCAGAATAAACAGTAATAGTCATTCCCAAAAGGCTCTTCCCTAGATTTATTAATTGGTGATCATGGGCAAGTCACTTAACCATTCTGAGATTCAGTGTCCAAATATATAAAATAAAGATAATAATATCTGTATCTCACTGGACACTGTGAGGAAACAAGGCAGCACATGCAAGGCAACTTGCATAGTACAATACCTGATCATAGATGCTCAATAAATCTTCATTCTCTTCTCCTTCAATAGCAAAAGAATGTAAATGGAAACTTAGAAAGCTAAGTAAACTTCCCCAAATTGCAGTTAGTAAGTGATAGAGGCTGAATGCAAATCCAGTTTGTTTGACTCCAGGTCTTATTATGATTATTACGCCTGTTTTACAGATGAGACCAAATAGTTAATCTTGATGGCAGACGTCAAATTTAAGCACCGTTCTGCTCATGATTAATCTCGGCCAGGGGCGCCTGGGTGGCTTAGTCCGTTAAGCATCTGCCTCCGGCTCAGGTCACAATCCTGGGGTCCTGGGATCGAGCCCCGCATCAGGTTTCCTGCTGAGTGGGGAGCCTGCTTCTCCCTCTCCTGCTCCCCCTACTTGTGCTCTCTCTGTCAAATAAATAAATAAAATCTTAAAAAAAAAATCTTGGCCAAAAATCCCCAAAGAGTAAGAACAGATTGGGCACAACAATGTGAATGTACTTAATGCCACAAAACTATACATTTAAAAATGGTTAAAATGTGGTGCCTGGGTGGCTCAGTCGGTTAAGTATCTGACTCTTGATCTCAGCTCAGGTCTTGATCTCAGGGTTCTGAGTTCAAGCCCTGTGTTCCACGCCTGGCATGGAGCCTACATTTTAAAAAAAAGGTTAAAATGGTAAATTTTATGTTATACACACACACACACACACACACACACACACACACACATTTAGAAAAGAATGTAAAGAAAGGAATGTCAGAAGGCAGACTTCCTGGGCCACCCAGATGACTCAGTTGGTTAAGCAACTGGCTCTTGATTTCGGCTCAGGTCACAATCTCAGGGCCCTGGGATCGGGTCCTGGAATCGAGCCCTGCATCCAGCCCCACAGTGGCTCCAGTTTGAGGATTATTTCTCTTCTCCCTCTGCCTGCTCCTGCTCGCTCACATGCTCTCTCTCTCTTTCTCTCAAATAAATAAATAAATCTTAAAAAATAATAATAATAAGGGAAGAAGGAGGTAGGTTTCCTACCAAGGAAAGCAATACCTCAAGGGTCCCCAAGTAGTCAAATAGAAAACAAAAATATAAGAAGGTTAAGTGCCACAGATTCTCTAGCCAGTTAAAGTCCTTAATCCTGGCCACAGTAGCCTACATATCCCCTTGCTATGGGGGTCCCAGGGCACCCCCATCAGATGATCGACAGCCTCAGAGTCTTCCCGGCCTCCACACTCTTACTCCTCCCACCTCCAGCATTTTGGTTTTCCCAGTTTCACTGTTAGGGGGAACCACCCAGTGCTCCTGTCACTCTGTTCACCCTCCACACCTACCACCACCCTCTCCCAGCCATGCCTCCTTCGAAATTCTGCTGAGCACTCTAACAGAACATCTTCGTACTCCACTAGACATAAGACCTGGTTCTGGTTCCAGCCCTTATCAAATCAAAGTCTTGGTTTCCTCATCTGTGAAATGGAGATGGGGAATGGACCCAAATGATCTAAATTCTCTTACGATTCCAAGACACAGTAATTCATCAGAACCTGAACAAGGTTCAGCCAAGCTAAGCCATTTGCCCTTCTTTCTTTCCTATCTACACATATACCAAGGTAAAGCTCTGCCATGTTCAGATGTCCCAATCTAGTATCTCTTCATGCTAACCCTGTCTTAGGCACTGGTCTTCACTACCTTGGGAGAACCTTTCTTTAAAGAAAGGGATTACCTTGCATCTACTTAGACATGGCCTTCTTCCCTCCTACCAATCACAGAGCCATATACCTTTATTAGCAATTAAAACAAAAACCTGTTTTTCACACATGAAAACAGATCAGAAAAGTCATTCTTGAGTCTGTTTTCACTTAAGAGACAGAAAATTTTATGTTTAGACTATTTGACCAAAGAGGGCAGAGAAATTCAGGCCAAAATTAACTCAAAAAGATGTGTGGTCTTATAAAAGTCTTAAGACCCAAGAGAGAAGGGAAGTCAGCTCCTTAGAGCCTGGTAGCCAAAGAGGGGGAGAGCCTTGTTTTTGCTCTCTTCCATATTGTCTAAGTTCTCTCTAGCAGAAAAAGCAAGGCAGAGCAAACACCAGAGACGCAGACTTTCAGCTGGGCCTGTACCTCTCCAAAGTACCCAACATGGTCTAAAAATGCAAAGAACTAGCTGTGAAAGGACTAAAAGTCCATAACCTGGTTCCCTTCCTGCATTTATGAATAATGATAGGACTGGGGAAAACTCTGTGGCTGTAAATACACATACTTGCCTCTCCCAGCCAGAGGCCGCCTCCTTCCTCCAAGCTGCTTCTTACAGCCCTTCTCACTTTCTCCCTGGGGTCCTAACTGTAATCCCTTATGGGTGGTTAGCCCAAGACAGGGGTCAACAATTACTCATTTCTGAACTCCCAGCAATACCTAGCATAGCACCCTATTTTACTAGGTGTTTGGGAAACACATGTTGAATGAGTAACAGAAGGATAATATAATGCCTCTGAGATTCTTAAGGGGGCCAGAGTAAACAAATACTGTTTTCTTCTCAAGTCTTTAGCCACTATAAAAATCAGCGCTAGAAATATTCTATGTCTTGATCAGGGTGATGATTACATGGGTATATACATTTGTAAAAGAAACACTGAGCTGTACACTTAAGACTTGTCAGCTTTACTATAAATAAAATACACCTCAATAAAAAAAAATTAAGCAGCACCAAAAATTGCCAACTTTTTCTTAAGTCTCTTTATAGACTTCCTAATCCTTCCAGGGTCCTATAAAAGGGGTTAAAAGTAGGAATTATTCTGATCCCTTGCATAGGAGACATCCCCCCTGGAAGGCAGGGAAAGACAGCCTGGTTACACAGAGTCGGGAAGGTAGCAACAACAGGACCCTGAGGTTTACGATCCTCCATCCAGGCTGTGCCATCCTGCCAAACCATCTGCCAGTTATAACTCAAAAGAAAACAACGCTCTAAAATAACAACTGTTTGCTCCATCTCTTCTGTCAGCTGGCTTTCTGCATGGCAACTTTAATTTTATTTTCTGCATGGCGACTTTAATTTTATTTTCAAAACCATTCTGGGAACATACCACCCCAGAGTCTGTTGAGAAGCAGTGAAGCAGAACTTAATGGAATGAAGAGAAAAGAGCCATGGGTGCTAGTCCCAGATTTGTCTTCATGAGCTGTGTCACTTTTAACAGGTCACTTAACCTTTCTGGGCCTGGGATTTCCCTCTGTACGGGCAAGAAGAACTCTAAAGTTGTGTGATTTTTCCAAAGCTGCTTAGGAGACAAATCCCCTTAGACCCATGCACCATTTACCAACTAATGCTAAGAACTTAAAGCTTGTTTCCAGCCAAATGCCGCTTCTTTTATCACAAATACCCTAGTGTATAGCTGTTGAGAGAGCTGTACTGAGGACTCTGGGTAGCCTATTGGCTTTTTATTTCCACAGACTGTGGAGATTTCTATCTTGAGTGTAAAGAGAGTTCATGGTTTCAAGAAAAGCCCCGAGTTTCAGGCCTGCTGTTCTCCCAAATCCCAGGGTATAATGCATCAACTGGTTTCCAACCTATGGGTTGTGAGCTCATAGGGGTTCATGGTTACCACTACACTGCTCTGTGGAATGTGCCCACCCAGCACTGCCTGTGCACTAAATGGTGACTATATCACACAATCCCAAAAGCAACTGCCACGTGACTACCTACTACCATTCATGTGAGATAATCCTAGGATGGAGGCACAGTGGGTATTCAATAAATACCGATTGAAGATAATTATGTATCTTCTTAATTAATGGGTACTAAAGTACAACTATGTATTATCACATGACCATTTCTGATTTTTTTCTGGAATTAGAAAAGCATCCTCCTGCCTGAAGAGTGAAAACCTCTGGGTTGGTGAATGAGTCCAGAAAACCATCCTCCAACCTGAAGATTGAAAAACTCTACGTTGGTGAAAGAGTCCTGAGTAGGAGGGATTCAGATCTAGGTCCCAGTCCAAGCCACACTCCCAGAACGCAGAGCCAGAAGGCCCTGAGCTATCTCTAGACCTTGGTGTCCTAAGCAGAACAACATAAGGGTAGGATTAAAAGTACTCTAATGGGTCCTCTCAGCTCTATTCTTTAAAACAACTGACCCTCAGGCCAGTCTCTGGAGCGCTAGAGCTGTACCTGTGCAGCGTGACCAGCCCTAGAGCAGTAGTTATCAACCCTAGGAGCTTCTGTCCCCCAGAGGACATTTAGCGGTGTTTGGAGACATTTTTGGTTGTCACAACTGGAGGGGGAATGCTGTGGACATCTAGCAAGTAGAAGTCAAAGATGCTATTAAGTATCCTGCAGTGCACAGGACAGCCCCCCTCAAACAAAGAATTCTCTGGTCCAAAATGTCAATAGCCCCAAGGTTGAGAAACACTGCTTTAAAGACCACTGAGAAACTGAGTTTATTGTGGTAAAAGAAATGGAAACCAGACTGGGAAACGCACAATGGTAATGCTGTAGCAGACTGTGAATAAATGAATACAGTGAACAAAGGCTCTCAAACCATTCCAGACACATATCAACAGTCTCCTCTTAGTTTTCTCGCTGGCACTAGTCCCACTGTGCCATAACATAATCCAGTCACTCTGAGGACCCCCAACCTGGTCCTCCTCCTCAACTTGACCCACACCCATTGTTGACACTGGCAAGGGAATCTGAAATTGAACATTAATATCACGGAGCCAGAACAGTGCATGGTGTAGCAGAAAAGCACTAGACTTGGGTTCTAGCCTTGACTCAGTCCCTAGGGAAACCACCTAATTGCTCTGAGCCCTAGATTTCTCCTCTGCAAAATGGGGTTAAAATCACAACCTGCTCTACCTATCTTATAAAGCTTCTCTGACTTTCAAAACAAGATTGCGTGTGTGAAAGTACTTTGGAAGCCAAAAATCCTACACAAATGCGAAATATTTCCCTGCAGAATAACTTGCACTGTACTTATACAGTGTAAAGAACAGTAAAAAAAAACAACAAAAAAATTATTTCCAATAACAGGATTTTGTCCACTGATAAGTTACGAGCACTGACGACTATGGAGTCCTGGCCCCATGGAACACCAAAAATATCCAAACCCACTGTGATGCAGTCCACCTTGGGATCCCCCAAGACTTCTGGATTGGACCAGTGACTCACGTAATCTGAATGTCAGCTTTCTCATCTTTAATGGAGGTGTGGGGTATAATACCACTTAATGCAAGGGCTGTTGAAAAAAAAAATCCATTTATAAAGTGTATGGCATTTCCCAAAGATAGGGGGAATATTTTCATTTTCTGAGGATTTTTCTCCTGAAAAAAAAATATATTACTTTGAAATACAATTTTTTTAGGATGACGAAAATAATTTAAGAAAAGGTATTTCTATACTGCTCTGACCTTTACACCTCCAAAATTACCTCTAAAATCTAAACATGAGAAGGGCTGTCTGCAGCCACCAGTCCTACTGCTGTCTGCTAAAAGCAACAAGCTGAATGCCAGGCTGATACTAGCTCCCTCCTTGGACATGGCCACAGAAGGCTATCAGAGCCCATTACAACTCAACACCCAAATCTTCTAACTCCAGACTTGCTAAGCAATCTGCAACCATTCACTGACCTTGCACAAGATTCTAAAGGAAAAAAATGCTCTGGAGAGGTGAAAGCAACTGATCCATTTGATGGAGAATTAAGAAACTAGTAATTATTTTAGTTTTAAATGTCACCCTTGTCAGTCAACGTTTCAAAGTCTAATGAACTCTGGGGGCACGGAGCTGATCAAACTCCTCACCCTAATGGGGAGTCTTTCAGATGGCCTCATTGAGTACCAACTCCTCTTCAAACCTCTGCAGAGAACAGCAGCCAGGCTACACACATGTACAAGTATAATTTTTGCTTTTACAACTATCAGGTCTTTTAAAGATTACAAACAAGAAACTTATAGTTCTCGATTATGCAAACAGTGAATCATTCCTCAAGTTTATTCCTATTTCCTTTTATAGGAAGTAAGACAACTGTAAAACAAATTTGTAATAATTATCAGAATAAGCTGTACTTTAAATTAAGTATTCTAAAACTAATTCTTTTATGACTAAACTAACTTAAACATGTATCCATTCTTATGTCCCCACAAGGGATCCCAATCCAAACAAAGTGCTTTTCAAAAGCATTGCATATATTTCCATGTTCCTGGGTTTTCTTTCTCAAAAACTTTTTCTATTAATTCAAAGTTTCAAGCACTTTTACATTTTGCGTCCCTTCCTAACAATCTATTATTCTCCAAAATAACTATTTAATAAAATATAGATTCAATCAACACACACACAGAGACTGTTTCAGTTCCCTCCACTGCATATCTTGTACTCTGAATATGCTTCCAGAACAGATCACACTGTACCCTGATTATATTTGATTACTTGTTTGTCACTCTAGCTAGATTATAAGCATTCAGAGGCAATGACCTGTCTTCATCTGCATTTACCCAATAAACTGGGACAGTATCTGGCACACAGCTCAAGTTAATATATACTTATCAAATGGGTTTGTAAATGAAGCAAAAGTTTCTAGCTACTTTCATCTTTTAAAGTATAACCAAACAATATTAGTTTCATGTGTACACCATAGTGATTTAACATTTGTATACACTGTGACATTTACATACATTGGAAACTGATCACCATAATAAGTCTAGCTTCTATGTGTCATAAGTTAATGCAGTATTACTGACTGTATTCCCTACGCTGTACATTATATCCCCATGACTTATTTTACAACTGAAAGTTTGTACCTCTTGATCCCCTAACCCATTCCACTGCCCCTTCCTCTGGCAATCACCATTCTGTTCTCTGTATCTCTGAGTCTCTATTTTGGGGACGGGGGTTTGCATTCCACTTATAAGTAAAATCATGAAGTATGTCTTTCTCTGTTTGACTTATTTCACTTAGCACAATACCCTCAATGCTCATCCATGTTGTTATGAATGGCAAGATTTCATTCTTTTTTATGGCTGAGTAGTATTCTGCACATGCGCGTGTATGCACGCACGCACACACACACACACACACACAAATACACACCCACATTGTCTTTAATCCATTCATCTATCGATGGATAGTTCGGTTGTTTCCACATCTTGGCTATTGTAAATAATACTGCATTAACATGGGGGTGGCATATATCTTTCCAAATTAGTGTTTTTGTTTTCATCAGATAGATACCCAGAAGTGGTATTGCTGGATGTGGCAGTTCTTTTTTTTTTTTTTTTTTTTTAAGATTTTATTTATTTATTTGACAGAGAGAGAGACAGCCAGCGAGAGAGGGAACACAAGCAGGGGGAGTGGGAGAGGAAGAAGCAGGCTCCCAGGGGAGGAGCTTGATGGGGGAGGAGCTTGATGCGGGGCTTGATCCCATAATGCCGGGATCACGCCCTGAGCCGAAGGCAGACGTTTTAACGACTGAGCCACCCAGGCGCCCTGGATGTGGCAGTTCTATATTTAATTTTAAAAAAAGATTTTAATTACTTATTTTACAGAGAGAGAACAAGCAGGGGGGGTGGCAGGCAGAGGGAGAGGGAGAAGTAGGTTCCCCACTGAGCAGGGAGCCCAATGTGGGGCTTGATCCCAGAACCCTGGGATTATGACCTGAGCCAATGGCAGATGCTTAACCAACTGAGCCACCCAGATGCCCCCTCTATATTTAATTTTTTGAGGAATTTCCACAGTTTTCCAAAAGTGTTTTTTACCAACTCACATTCCCACCAATAGTGCATGAGGGCTCCCTTTTCTTCACATCCTTACCAACAATTGTTATTTCTTGCCTTTTTGATAACAGCCATTATGACAGGTGTGAGGTAATATCACACTGTGGTTTTGACTTGCATTTCCCTGATTATCAATGATGCTGAGCATCTTTTCATGTACCTATTGCTGCCTAGATATTTTCTTTGGAAAAAATGTCTATTCAGATCCTCTGCCCATCGTTTAATCAGACAGGTTTTTTAATTGTTAATGAGTTGTGTGCATTCTTTACATATTTTGAATATTAGCTCCTTAACAGATACATGATTTGCAAATATCTTCTCCCATTCAGTAGGTTGTTTTTTTGTTTTGTTGATGGCCTCCTTCACTGTAAAGAAGTGTTTTAGTTTAGGGGCGCCTGGGTGGCATAGCGGTTAAGCGTCTGCCTTCGGCTCAGGGCGTGATCCCGGCGTTATGGGATCGAGCCCCACATCAGGCTCCTCCACTATGAGCCTGCTTCTTCCTCTCCCACTCCCCCTGCTTGTGTTCCCTCTCTCGCTGACTGTCTCTATCTCTGTCAAATAAATAAATAAAATCTTAAAAAAAAAAAAAGTGTTTTAGTTTGATGTAGTCTCATTTGTTTATTTTTGCTTTTGTCGTCCTTGCCTTTGGAGTCAGATCCAAAAAAACATCACTAAGACTATCTCAAGGAGCTTACCACCTATGTTCTCTTCCAGGAGTTTTATGGTTTCAGCTCTCACATTCAAGTCCTTAATTCCTTGAGTTAATTTTTTATATGGTGTAAATAATGGTGCAATTTCTTTCTTCTGCATGTAGTTGTCCAGTTTTCCCAACACTATTTAGTGAAGACACTGTCCCTTCTCCATTGTATATTCTTGCCTCTTTTGTCATAAATTAATTGACCATATATGTGTGGGTTTTTTCTGGGCTCTCTGTTCTATTCCACTGATCTATGTGTCTGTTTTTATGCCAATACCACACTGTTTTCATCACGATAGCTTTGTAGCGTAGTTTGAAATCAGGAAGCGTGATGCCTCTGGCTTTGTTCTTTCTCAAGATTGCTCTGGTTATTCAAGTCTTCTGTGGTTCCAAATAATTCTATATTTGTTTTAGTTCTGTGAAAAATCCCATTTCACAGAATGTATAGATTGTTTTGTGTGTACGGACATTTACAAAATATTAATTCTTTCATTCCATGTGCAGGAGTACCTTCCTATTTATTTGTTATCTTCTTCAACATCTTTCATCAATGTCTTCTAGTTTTCAGTGTACAGGTCTTTCACGTTCTTAGTTAAATTTATTCCGAGGTATTTTCTTCTTCTTTTTAAGATTTATTTACTTATTTTAAAGGGAGGGGGAGCACAAGCAGGAGAGGGCAGAGGGAGAGGGAGAAAATCTCAAGCAGACTCCTCACTGAGCACTGAGTGCAGAACCCAACGTGGGGCTTGATTTCAGGACCCCAAGATTATAACCTGAGATGAAACCAAGAGTCAGACACAACCAACTGAGCCACCCAGGTGCCCCTGGCTCTTTTCAGTTTATTGCACAAAAGAGTTCATTAGTCCACGTTAAAAGCAGACCCCAAATAGTTACTTTTTATACAAGCTATAAGGTTTTTAAACTTGTGATAAGGGACCGAAAAGAAATTCTACTCATTGCACAGAAATCCTCACTTAAGTTTCAGTGAGCCAAAAGCACTTAAAGCTCATGAACCTTCAGCTGGTCAGTTTAGCCAGTACAATCTCTACAAGGAAGGAACTGGTATATATTCTTGCACTAATCACCTTGTAGGTGAATTACTTTTTCATATTCTGGATGTTCAACTACAGCACCATTGCAGGCAATTCTCTTCTTAAACACCTTCACTAGTTTTTATTTTAACCATCAACAATCCCTTGGACAGGAGTAAGGGTCTTCCTGCCATTTCTCTGTTGAATTCTTTTTTTTTTTTTTAAGATTTTATTTATTTATTTGAGAGAGAGAGAGCGTGCGCACGCAGGAGCAGTGGGGAGGGGCAGAGGGAGAGGGAAAAGGAGACTTTCTGCTGAGCAGGAGCCTGATGCAGGGCTCAATCCCAGGACCTGAGATCACGACCTGAGCTGAAGGCAGATGCTTAACCGACTGAGCCACCCAGGCGCCCCTCTCTGTTGAATTCTTATATATATAATCCTCAGTGCCAGCAGGAAGCAGAACATCACTCTTACTTGCATCAGCAAAGGAGTCACAAGAGTGGAGGTTCTGAAATAGTGGAAATTTGATATGATTCCTTTTCTTCGGTGGAAAAGTCCTGCAGGAGAAGGAGTGGGAAAAGCCGGGGGGCAGGAGGGGGCAGGCCAGCTCAAGGGGGAGGCTGCTGAGTCCTCAGTGGTGGCTCAATGACTGGGGCTATTTTATTCTTTTTGATGCAACTGTAAGTGGGACTGCTTTCTTGTTTTCTCTTTCTGATTGTTCCTTATTAACGAACAGAAATGCAACAGATTTTTGTATGCTCATTTTGTATCCCATAACTTTACTGAATTCATTTATTAGCTCTGAGAGTTTTTTGGGAGTCTTTAATGTTTTCTATATATAGTATCATGTCATCTGCAAATAGTGATAGTTGTACCTCTTCCTTTCCAATTTGGATTACTTCTAGTTACCTTCTTTATTTAGTTATTTATTTGTGTTATTAACATATAATGTATTATTTCTTTCAGGGGTACATGTCTGTGATTCATCAGTTTCTTACACAATACACACTGCCCCATGTCCCAATGTCCATCACCCAGCTACCCCATCCCCCCAGTAGCTACCTTCTTTTAAAATGGACCATCTGGGCATAGAGCCTGCTTGGGATTCTCTCTCTCCTCTCCTTCTGCCAGTACTCCAGCCCCCCCTCCTCTCTCTCTAAAAAAATTAGAAGAAGAAGATAAAATGGACCATCTAAAGTGAAATGCAAATGTTTACCTATGCAGCACTACAACCAAAAAGGTTTGGGATCTCAACATCAAGGTCCCTAAACAGTACAATATCCAAATCCATTTCAAAAGCCTTAGTGTCCTTTTCTCAAATATACTAATCTATACTCAACACAGCTAGATGAAAGAGAGGTTCTTCTGCAGCTTCCAGTTGTAACTCTAGATCTGAGGTGGTGTGATATATCAAACACAAGTGTCTATGTCCAACACCCACTCCACTCTACCCACCCCACTCCATTCTGTAGCTGCCTACTCCTTTAAGGACTAACACAGAAGATCACACTGTCATCTCAACTCTAAACTGCTCCCTTCTTCTCCACCATGCTCCATTTAGGGTGCTCCTGTGGGTGGTACGTACAGCCAATTCTGCACTTTAATTATTCTTGTCCTAGGTTTACCCCCCTACCAAGAGTATGGGCCTTCTGAGAGCAGGATCATTTGACAGGCCCCACACTTGGGCAGGAAACACTGATTGGGTGAATGTCTGAACTTCTACTTTGGGACTTGTAGAGTCTTCAGCTCTGAGCAAACTCAACTGCTGTGATTGTTCAATGGGAGGAAACTTTACTCAGCAGGTTGTGCCAAGTCCCAGGTCTACCACCCCGAGAAACGTGGTGCTTGATTCACTATCACCCCAAATCCAGAAAAATGTCATTTTATGGAATCAAACAGGGCAAGTTGATGATGGAATTCCCTGCACTGATCCTCTGCCATCATCTATACTTCATCATCCCATATAACTCCCCTTCTCCTAGCTGAGAAGCTCCTTGAACTTTTTTACTTTATCCATAAGTTCCTAAAAGGAACACTTAGGATGGTTGTAAGACTCTAATGAAAAAAATGTATGGGCTATGTAGTTGTGATAACTTTTTCTCTGAAAGAGCCTCAGATCTGTTTAACTATAGGATCCACTGGGCCAGGTGTCTTTTTCACTGCCTGGAAATCCACATAGTATCTCAGATGGCTCTTAACACAGAACAGGCTCTCAGAGAACATCTGTCCCTCCTGATGCAAAAAACTGGTGGATTAGAACAATACCAGTGCCATATAAACAGAACAGAAAACAACCACAAAGCCACTAAACCAAGAAAACAGAACTCACTGAACAATTATTTAGGGAAAAAAAAAGACTTCAAAAAATTCATTTCCTAGCCACCCCTCAGCCCCCAGCTGGAGTTAATCCCTCTTCATCTGGGTTTCTTATGGCACTCTACACAAGCCTCACTGGGTAGAAATCCCTTCTTTACCAACTGGTCCCCCAACCAGGCAGTAGTGCTTACTAAGGATGGGAACTGGCCCAGATGACTGACTTCTTTCATGAGGAAGGCCATTACCCCATCAGCTAGGACAAGTGCTTCAAGTTTTTCAAAGGGGTGGGGCAGATTCTACTGAGCCATCGCATTCTGTAACCTCACTGGGTCTGGAGGTAGCTGAAGGTACCTGAAAACAGACTGGGCAGGATAAGAGTTCAATCTCTGAGCAGCCAAAGAAGTGAGCAAACTGACCAAGGACACAGCATCCCTGAGTGTCTCCTTGTGAGGAATGAATATTGATTGGCATGGGCATATGAAAATGCCCACTATTCTCATTTAATCTCCACAATAACTACAGAGAGGTGTCTCTCAAACTTTCATGTACATACAAACTGCCTAAGGATCTCATAAATATGCAGGTTCTACTTCTGTGGGGCTGGTAGGGCCTGATAATCTGTATTTCTAACACTTTCCCAAATGTTTCCATAGAATGCACTCAGAGTAGCAAAGTTGTAAAGTAAATACTATGTACTGTTTTTGCAGCTGAAGCAGCTGATGCTCAGAGATACGAGGAGACTTGCTGCAGATCACAAAGCTAGCAAGTAGCAGAGGTGGAATATGAGTGCAGGTCTTCTGATCCTAAGCCCATCACCTTTTCCAATATACCATACAATTAACCTTTTGACCTACACAGCTATGACCACAAAGATGTATAGTTTTCCTGCATTCCTCAAATAAGCCCTCCAGCCAGCTTTGCCCTGTATGGAAGAGGGAGGAGGAAGAACTGGAAATATGAGCTATGGGAGAATCAAGCCAGCCAGATGCTTTTGTTAAGAACTTAAATCATTCAATCCTCCAGCCAAGGCTCCTTAAGGGCCAAACTTTACTAGTTACTAAATGCTCATTCCTTTATTAACGAAAGGCCACTGGAAAGCAAAATCTGCTTAAAAAAACAAAACAAAACAAAAAAACCACAAACAGTTTCAGTGATATGGGAATTATCAGGGCCGTTCAGTACATAGAATCAAATTAATTGCTAGACAAATGGCTAGCCCTGCATATTCTGGGCTATGCTGCTCAGACCTTGGCTGGAATATTCAGAGATTCAGCTTTGTCCACTCCACAACTTAAAGGCAACACTGATAAAAAAAAGGAGCACATTCAGAGGAGGGTTACAAGGAAAGAAAAGAAATGCCTGCAACAGTCAATGGAACAGAGATCTGTCCTGGAGAAGTGCAGGCTTGAAACATAAAGCACCATCTTCCCTGATATGTCTTGTTGGAGGAGGAGTAGACCTGTTCTCTCTGGCCCCAAAAGACAGCATTGGCAGTCAGGTTTTCTGATGGAAGAAACACTGTTCAAAATCCTCTACTGTCAGAGCCAGGATCTGCCCCCAAGCCTTCTAACTCCAGATTACATACTCCTTCCACTAGCCCAAACTGCTTCCCTGGAGCTACCACCTCAACCTGCTGGAAGTAGGCACAAGAAGAAAGATCTCCATTTCCAAAGAAAAAAGGTGATTTTATAGTCAGAGCTATCCAAAGACAGACGATGCTGTAGTATGGGAGGATAGAAGACCTAATACAAATCCTGTCAGCAAAGAGGTTCAATCAGAGGTTAATCGCTTGGCAGGAATACTGCAAAGGGAATTTGGGCATTGGATGGGTGGCTGGGTGAAATGAAGCTGCCAACCCTCAGAGATGAATTAATCTATTCCTGCTGTATTTTCCTCTAATACTTCATTTGTACATTTACCATGGTTTGCCTTCTATCAGTTACTTGTACATGTATGAGTCTTCCTCACTGAATTGTGAGCCCTTGTAGGAAGAAAGTACTGTCTCATCCACCTTTATATCCCTTATTGTGCCTAAGACCATACCTGGAAAACGAAGGACATATTTACATCTCTCCTATGTTCCAGGCACTCTGCTAGGCACTTTACATACATCAACTTATTCCACACCTCACAAGAACCCTAAGAAGTATTATTTTCCCCTTTTTATAGATGGGCACACTGAGACTCAGAGAGGATATGTAACTGCCAAGGTACTGCTGGTGAGTGGTGAAGTCAGCATTCAAACTGAGAAATCTTTTGCCTAAACCATCACGCTGCTTTCCTCCTAGAATGAACTCAAAAACCATCTGCTGGCTGGAGCCAAACACCTTAAAAACAGGCCAGTATTATATCCAACTAGGTCTGTTCTTATTTCCTGTTGCTAAGTTCAAATTTTGCTTCTAAATATAACCATCTATCCTCAAAATGACCAATCTAAAGTTTTTGTTGTTTTTGAATATCCTCTCTCTCACTCTTTTAAAGACAACGGCACAGCACAAAACAATTCTGGGCAAGAGAACCAAGTTTTCATAAACCCTTCCTACCCAAAGGAATTCCTCAAGACCCCAAGAGCTTCCTTTCTCCCAGCCGGCCCTGGCTCCACCTCAGGGCTCTGGACCACTGAAAACAAATCAGGTCCTGGCTTTCTGCCTCAGGGATATAGGGCTCTCACACATCTTCACAGGCTGTTTTTCAAGCTCGTGCTCTTTGCACACAAACCCAATCAGGGACAACACGAAATTTCCCTGAGCAAAATAGTCCAGGCTCAGAGGTCCTCACATTTAGCTCAACTTCCAAACAAAATCTATCTTGAATTTCAAACCACATTATAAACCTACTGGCAGGCACTTAAAAATATTTAATCTCCCTGCCAAATGGGGCAAAAAAGATTCTGTCATTTGAATCAAAGGCACCAGCGTGTTTGGACAGCCAACACATGAGACCTCTCTGACACTCCATCTGTCTTAAACCAAACGAATCTGGCCAACCATTTCTTCAAACAAGAAACTTAAGCATCACCAAGGGAAATTCCCACTGCTCAGTTCCCTGGGTGGGTTTTGGGTTTTCCATCCCAGGGCTTCTGGAAGAGGAGATTCTGCTGACACATGCACCATTAAAATGTACTTTTTTTTTTCTTTTCTTTCAAGATTTTATTTATTTATTTGAGAGAGCGAGCATGAGCAGAGAGAGGAGCAGACTCCCCGCTGAGCAGGGAGCCTGATGCAGTGAGGGTTCCATCCCAGGATCCCGGGATCAGGACCTGAGCTCAAAGGCAAACGCTTAACCAACTGAGCCACCCAGGTGCCCCAAGATGCTGTACTTTTCACCTGATACCTTGAGTTCTCTAGACTCAAGGCCACACTCACTATAAATGTAACTTATTAAGATGTCTTCCCCCATTATAACATTTCGAAGCAATTTTATTAAACATGAGAGAGCCACCCTGGCTCCAGCAACGAATAGGATTTAACGAAGATGTATTTCCTGTGAGCGCATAGCCTCTCTGCATCCATCAGACATTTTCTGCTGAACCTAAATGAACCTGTAAATGAACTGATTTGCATTCATATCCAATAGAAGTGTATCGGTATAGGATGTTTGAGATGAGGTGTCTCATACCCATTTTCTAATCTCATACAGTTCTCTTGTTAAACTAAAATATGACCCTTTCCACAAATTGTTTTCATCTTTATTAAAACAGGAAAAAAGGGAAATCTGAACCATTTAGGGTAGATATTTCATAACTCATTACAACACCTCAAGAAGAAAAAAATCTTTGATATTTGACCATTTGTCTTAGGGAGAAAACTAACAGGGCACTGTAGAAAGGTACCAAAAAAGACCTAAGTTTGAGTGATTTTTGTCAATTCACCTAGACTGGTTTCCATCCAGTTCTCAGTGAAAGAACTTTTCCATTTTGACAATCAAACCAAAGAATTCTGAGCAGCAATAACTTTATCAGAAAAGGAAAGAACAGGGGCGCCTGGGTGGCACAGTGGTTAAGCGTCTGCCTTCGGCTCAGGGCGTGATCCCGGCGTTATGGGATCGAGCCCCACATCAGGCTCCTCCGCTATGAGCCTGCTTCTTCCTCTCCCACTCCCCCTGCTTGTGTTCCCTCTCTCGCTGGCTGTCTCTATATCTGTCAAATAAATAAATAAAATCTTTAAAAAAAAAAAAAAGAAAGAAAAGGAAAGAACAATATACTTTCATATCCACAATGTGTCACACTCTTTCATATATTCTCTTAACTAATCCTCACCACAGTAATGTGAGATAAATATTACTTCTACTTTATAGAAAAGGAAAGTGATGGTATTTAAGTCCCTTGATTGACCATGTTTGGTTTCTATATATTTCCAGCACTGAGCATGGGGCCTGGGACAGTTCAAGAGCCTGCTACATGCTTAAGAATGAACACATGACTAAAGGAAAGGAAAAGGAATTTGGAAAAAATATGCAATTCAAATTTTGCTCCAGGACCCTAACTAAAACCACTTCCTGGAACACACTTGCACACAGCAAATAATCTACTTTGAGCTTCAGAGATTGGTTTTAAAGGACAATTTAGATGTATACACCACAACGACATGGCGTGGCAGGGCAAAAGGGCAGGGCGTGGTCCTATCTCACTTATCCCCCCACCCATTCAGCACCACACCTTGCACAAGTGGGTGTTTAATGAGCTGGGTGATGACAAAGGTAATGATGATGACTTCAGCCGTCACGGGAGTACATAGAACACAAGATGCCCACAGCCACCAGAAAAACTGGTCTCTGAGTCAAGTTACATCCTCTCTTGAGCCTCATTTTTTTCTCTGTACAATGGGAATAACAAAATATAGCCAAAAGATGGTTCCCATTCATTTAATAAATACTTACTGAACCTTAACCATATGCCAGGCACTATGTTAGAGGACACAGTGATGAACATAACCATCACATCCTGCCTGGAGGAGTTCACAGTTTCAGTGGATGCTGTGAGATTCATAAAAAAAGTTTTACAAACCTCAAAGGAGTACACAGTTATGAAGCACTGCTCCTCCTCTATGTTTCTTAACTTGGTTAATGACATCACCATCCACCCAGTTGTCCAACTTGGGAACTGTCCTCAACTCCTCCCTCTTTCATCCTACCCACAATTCCCATAAATCACCAAGCTTCTTTTGATTCTCCTTCAGAAAAGTCTGACATGTATTACTTCTCATCTAGTTTTCCATGCTTCTACTCTAGGCCCTTTGTTCCCACCTGAATAATTACAAGTCTCCTTATAATAATGATAACGGCAAGCATTTATTGATCACTTACCATATGGCAGGCACTATGCTAAGAGCTCTGCATACATAACACAATTTAACCCAATCAGGTAAATACTAGTACCCCTATTCGTGGAGGAGGAATATGAGGCGCAGTAACCAGCCCAAGACACCAGCTAGTAAGTGATAAATCTATGGCTCAAATCATGTCTATGAGATTCTATCCTTATGTCTTAATGGATTCCTGCCTCCAGCCCCTTTCAGATTGATCTACACTCCTTATTTTTATGCTGTTTCTGGTGTGCTCTTTGGAAATCCAAGTTGGTCCGTCTCTTCTGCTTTAAGACAACCAGTGGCTCCTCAGCATCTCCAGGTTGAGGCCTGAGGCTACAGGACACTGCGGTATTATTTCTCCGCTGTCTCGCCCCACAAAAGCTCTCACTGCTCCCGAAACTCTCTGCTGACCCATCTCATACCGCCCTCCTCTGAAAAGCCTCCCTGACTCTTTCCCTTCCAGACAGGAACCTCCTCAGACATGTACACACATTTCAGCACTGACTGGTATGTTCCCCTCCCCCCTTCCTCCTCCTACTCCTTTTCCTTCTTCTCTCTCTCACTCTCTCTTTCACACACATACACACAAAAACTACAACAAAAACACACCCACTACCAATCCTGAGTTCCTGGAAGGCAGGCACAGTGTATTTTCATCCGATTCTCCAGATCCCGCCACAGTAGCAAGTCAATAAGTGACTAAATGAATGGTATGTGGTTGTGTTAATACCTCACAGCTCTATCCCAATAAGCAGATAAGACCTAAAGATGCTAAAAAGGACAAGCTTATAGTAGCTCCTGTCCTCTCAGGCAACTCAAGAAGACGGACTGCTTTCAGCAAAATCATTACAACTAAGATTGTTCCTCCACAGTCTGCTGGTACCCCCTCTCTCCAAGCCTCCTGAAAGCAAATCCAATCACCTCTAAAACTGCAAAAACTAAACCAGCTCCAGACCAAATGACCTCAGAAGAATTGCCCTCTCAGATGGGAGATGAGGTAAAGTGACACCTCCCTCCCCCACCACCCTGCAATGGGCAAAGCATTCCAAAATGCAGACTGGTAAAAAAAATGACTCTATTGAACAATAGAGGATCCTGACAGAGGGAGAGTCATCAGAGAAGAAAAGATAGAGGCAGCAAAATCTAACCCCACTCTCTATCTCCAGGGCTATCTATAACTGGAGTCCAGGCCACAAATGGATGACACCAACTACTTCACGTCGCCTTGCTGCCACTCTCATCCCACACCTGTCTACCTTCCAAAGAGGAGCCAGATGGTGTTTTTAAAACTCCATCAATGATAAGGACACACTCCTGGATAACACCCTCCAACATCTTTCTACCCACCTGAAATAAAATCCAAACTCTACCGGGAAGTCCAAGGTCCACTCCCTACCCTCCTATTTCATACCATTTTCCCCTTCAATTGCTACATTCCAGATACAGAGGTCTTCTGCTTCTTAAAACAGGCCAACCTCCCGGCCTTTTCCTATACTGTTTTCCCTTGCATGGAAGGCTCCTCCTCTAGCTTTTTACAGAGCTGGTTCCTTCTCAAGGATCAGTTCAAACTTGACTTTTTAAAAGAGGCATTTCCTGACCACTCTATCTAAAGTGTCACCCCTTTGCCCACTCCATCACTCCCCACCAGATCATCTTTTTTTAAGCACCCACCATCACTAGACAATATTTTCTCCATTTATTTTCCTGTTTCTATCTTCTCTCTCATAAAAGTGGAAGCTATGCTTTGTTCACCCTGTCAATATGCAGCAAGCACTAAAAAAATAAAAAAAATAAAAAAAATCCCAGAGTATTTGTTGACTATCAGCAAAGAAGTATCCTCAGGATGGGCTATTCTGTTCTTCTGTTAGAATGAAGAAGACATCTACTTAGCCTCTACTTGGTGCTGGGCACTGTAAATGCATGATCTTCCTTTTAAAGAGGTAAAATAACCAGCTCAAGGTCACGTGGCTAATGACTAGCAGACTTCTAAATTAAATACTTGTTTGTGCAGCTCCTCAACCCCTCTCACCTTTGCCTCCCTCTGTGGGGGGAGGCCCTGTCACTCTACGGTTCACTCTCAAATTGCCATAACACCAAAAAGATCAAATATTTCTAAACTGCTTTACAGTTATTAAAGCATTGTCACATTCACCTTAAGAAGAATACAAAGCACTTGCCCAGAAAGCCCTACAGCAACAGGAAGTATATTAAGCCTGCCTCAAGGTTCACTATCCCCACCCTAACCCCCAGGAGTGGGGACTGGGAAGGAGTCACTGCCAATGGCGGAATGGAATCCCTATTTCTGGTTCAGAGGGATGGGGAAGCCCTGAGTCACCCATGAAGGCTTATGCTACCAGAAACTCTGATAAGACCTGGCTATGAGGCAACAAGCAGTGAATCACGGATCTGGAAGGCACTCGCTGATGGACAGGGAAAAGGAGGCCTCAGAGGGAAAGCAACTTGTTCAAGTTCGCTCAGCAAGTAAACAGAGACGGAACCAGGGGTCTCCTCTCCCCCAGTCCCCTTTCCTCTCCATTAAGGAGGCTTCTCAAGGAGCATTCTGAGTCACGGGGATGGGGAGAGGGCAGGGGCAGCTCACGGACTCCACAGTCAGGGAGAAGGGGTCAGAGGAAGGCAGGGGTAGGACAAGGAAGGACACAAGAGTTAGGATGGGGGGCAGAAATGAGCCAATAAGAAAACGACGGCAGTTTCCCGAAGGTGGGTGAGGGCAGGCCCGAGAAAGAAGGCGGAAGAGAACGGACTACAGGGCAGACCGAGGGAAGTGCAGTGAAACCAGGGTCTGAAGGGGCCTGGCGGAGAGGGGAGAGCCTGAGAGGAAAAGGCAGGAATGAGAGTCTGATGGTGGAGGAGTCCAAGGCCCCAAGAGACACTCAAGGGAGCCAGACGGAGAGGTGTCCGGAAAGGCCTAGAGTTCTAGACCGGGGAGAGTTCTAGGGTTGGGGCAGACCCTGGGGCGTGTCTGATGAAGGTGGAGTCCGGGCCCGGAGAGCCCGAGGGGAGCCTGAGGAGAGTCTGAGGGGACCCGGCCGACTCACCGCGCTTGTTTTTGGTGCCGTGCTTCTTGGCGGCGGTCAGCTCCTGCTCGATCTTAGTCTCCAGGAATTCCTGCTTCTTACTTAGCATCTCCTCCGTGTCCCGAAGCCGCTGGATGGCATCCTGAGGGGTCGGGCCGCCCTTGCCGGCCTTACCCCCTCCTGCCCCGAACAGTTTCCCGAACACCGACATGGTGGCTGTTCGCCGCGCCGGCCTGCGCCGCCCGCTCCGGCTCGGCTCGGCTCCAGCGCCCGCTCCCGACCCTGCCGCTCTCAGCCGCCACAGGCCTCTCCGCCGCCTCCGCCCCGCAGCTGGGCCCGGCCGCGCCACCTCCCACAGGCCCCCACGCCCGGCCCGGCCGGCGTCAGAGCGATACGCAGCTAACTACAACTCCCGGTGGGCAACGCGCCGGCCGTGCCTCAAATCTAATGGAAGGAGGCGCACTGCACGCCGGGAGACTATAGTCTTCCGGCTTGAGGCGCTCGTCGGCGCGTCTTTTTGGTCTAGTTAGAGTCAAAGGGCGAGGTGGTATGCTGGGAAATGTAGTCTCCTTGGAACCCGTTCCGTAGGGGTAGAAGGACAGGCGGAGAAAGAACAGTATTTTTTAAAACATTAATTAGCGTTATGCACATTCTATGATCCAGGTACTGTACAAAGTGCTTTACACGCATTATCCCATTTAATTCTCACAAGCCTATGAACCTATAAACCTATAATACTGTTCCTATTTTGTAGGTGAGTAACCAAGACACAGAGAAACTGAGTGACTAATTGACTAGCCCTGTCTTTGCATATTTTGTACCCTCTACCTAGAATGCCTTTCGACTCTTTATTCGCCTAACAGGTTCTTCGAAACCTAGTAGAAGCTAACAGCCTTGGCACTGGAGTTAGACTGCAAGGGTTCAAAACGCACCTTGATGATTTACTTGGCCAAGTTGCTTCCCCTACTCTGTGTGCCTCCCTGGAGATGATAATAACAAGACCACCTCCAGGCTTATGTGAGACAGGTAATGTAAAGTACTTACTGAGCATGGCCTAGCACTGTAGGTGCTCAAAAATTTATTCCTTATTCTTGGTCCTCATTATACACAATAATAATTAAACTAGGAGGAGACCCAAAACTTACAAAGTAGTAGAAGCATTAAAGAGTTTTTTGCCCCTGCATTTTACAGACCGTTGTAGTTGTGTGGCCACATTTTATTGTTTTCCCTTGTCCTTTGCTGTCAAGAATCACTTCTCCATCCATTAACAGTGAGGCGGCGTCTAGTAACCAATACTTGGCCCAAGCCCACCATTCTAATTTGCTGCTTCCAATATTTTATTTGGAAGCCTTGTTGTCACTTAGATTTGTATGAAAGCAAAAAGTAAACCAGTTCTGAGTGACGGTCTGAAGTGCTCTTCGATGAAGAAAAACATAGCTTCTCGAAATTCTTTTTTATTCCTTCCTGGACCTTCCAAATATGTGAAGTTGCTTGGGAACAGTTTCAAATAAATGAGAGCTTCACTGACTTTTTAAAATTATATCACATACAAGTCTTATCTCCTTCTCAGACTATGATCTACAGGTAGATTAAAACATGCCTTAGATGTTGTTGTTCTTATTGTAATCAATGACAATCCCAGCCTGCATATACAGGGAACCATTCCCAGAGGATGGGAGAGTTTATTTCACCCAGATTTCCAGGTTGGAAGAAATTTTTCAAATGTGAGAGACATGCAGAACTGTCAAGATTCACAACAGCATAAATTGTGAAACATAAGTCACACTTGTGCTTGTTTTGTAATTGAGGTATTGCAATGTTTTTATCAAAATAAAAAATATAAATAAGGAGGCTTCAATCAAGCCACCTCGTGGGTACAGCAACTCCTCCACATCTAAGCAATCCACCCATTCCCCTCTTACTTAAGTCATGCTGTAATCAGACTCACAGGAAGCAAAAGATTTGCTGGGTTTGAGCCCTGACCCAAAGAATATATGAACTGGAGACACTATAGGCCTTTACCACCACCAGTCTTGTATTGCTGTGGGATAAACTGAGGATGATAGCAGAACCCCTCATGTCATAACACTGGGAGCCCAGAAAAAACATCTTAGGGATCTGATAACAGAACATTTAGATTTAATATTGAGTACCCACCCCAATTAATTGGTGTAGGCTACTCAGATTACTGGATTGAGAAGAATTTTGAGGCTGCCTCAGGACTCCCTGAAAAATGTGCTGAGATCTATTTGTGATGTCTGTCTGGAGTGTGGGATAGGAAGTGGAGATCTAAGGTCAAGATACCTGTGATCTGGGCTGAGAATTCAACTGCCTTGGTAAAAATTCATATGGTGGGCTGATTCAACACAGGAGAGCCCTGGGTTTCCCTGGACTTCATTTTTTGGTCTCTTGGGCAAATGCACAGCCTTTTCAGGCCATGACTGACTAGCATTAAAAATTATGTGAAAAGAATGACCTATCATTACATGCAACAACTTGGAAGATTTGCAGATATCATGCTGAGTGAAAGAAATCAGACACAAGCCTGTATAATTCCATTTATACAGAGTTCGAAAACAGGAAAAATAATCTATGGTGATAGGTGTTAGAATAGTGGTTACCAGGGCGCCTGGCTGGCTCAGTCAGAAGAACATGTGACTCTTGGTCTTGGGGTTGTGAGTTCAAGCCCCACCTTGGGTGTAGAGAGTACTTAAATAAATAAACATTAAAAAAAATAGTGGTTATCTTCAGGGGTGGTATAGACCAAGCAGAATGATCTTTATGGGATGCCAGACAGGTTCTATATCAAGATCTAGTGGTATTCATGAGGGTGTATACAAATTTACCTGTCCTCATAATTAAGATCACTGCCCTTTATATACTTTATGGACTTTACTAAATACATGTTATATTGCAATTTTTAAAACTTCTCTGGTAAAAACAGCAACAGAAGCATACAGTTTTTATTTGTTTGCAAAGTACTTTCTCATACAAAATCTCATCTTATCTCCAACTACCAAAGCCCTAAGAAATAAGCATTACTATACCATCTTATCTTACTGTTGAAGAAACTGAGGCCCAGTGAATAGAAATTGCCCACGGTCACGTGGTTAAAGACACTCAGCCACGTATTTGTTAGCTTCCTTAAAAATGTCAAGTCAAGGGGCGCCTGGGTGGCACAGCGGTTAAGCATCTGCCTTCAGCTCAGGGCATGATCCCGATGTTATGGGATCAAGCCCCACATCAGGCTCCTCTGCTATGAGCCTGCTTCTTCCTCTCCCACTCCCCCTGCTTGTGTTCCCTCTCTCACTGGCTGTCTCTCTCTCTGTCAAATAAATAAATAAAGTCTTAAAAAAAAATGTCAAGTCAAGAAAAGCTGAGTTAATAAAACTTATAAAGGTTTCAAATTATGAATAATAAAAATTCTTATGAAACTTGGTCTCATGTAATTATACCAAATCAAACAGAGGATTTGCCAATTTTTAACTGTAAAAAACAGGCAAAGTACATCCAATACCCCTTCCTGATAAAAACACTCAACAAACTCGGAATAGAAAAGAACTGCTCAATCTGATACAGAACATCTATGAAAAAACCATAGCTAACGTCACACTTAATGGTGAAGGACTGAGCTTTCCCTCTAAAATCAGGAACAAACAAGGACGGTTGCTCTCACTACTATTTGACATTGTACTGGAGATTCTAGCCAGGGCAATTAAGTGGAAAAGGAAATAAAAGGCATCTAGATCAAAAAAGAAGTAAAACTATTTCTATTTGCAGATGACATGCTCTTCTATATAGAAAACTTAAAAGAATCCACCGAAAACTATAGATAGAGTTAAAAACTAATGTGGCAAAGTTGTGGGACACAAGATCAACACACAAAAATCAATTGTATATTTGGGGCACCAGGTGACTCAGTTGGTTAGGCATCCAACTCTTGATTCCAGCTCAGGTCATGATCTCAGGGTTGTGAAATCAAGCCCCACGTTGGGCTTGGTCAGGCTCCACACTTAGTGTGGATTCTCTTGCTCCCTCTTAGGATTCTCTCTCTCCCTCTCTCTCTGCTCCTCCCCCTCCTCCCACGAGCACTCGTGCCTGCGTGTTCTCTCTCTCTCTCTCTCTCTCTCTCAAAGAAAGGGGGGGCACCTGGATGGTGCACTCAGTTAAGCATAGGAGTCTTGGTTTTGGCTGAGGTCCTGATCTCAGGGTGCTGGGATTGAGCCCTGCATCGGGCTCCAGAAGTCTGCAAAAGTTTCTCTCTCCCTCTCTCTCTGCCTCCCCCCATGCTCTCTCTCAAATAAATAAATAAATCTTTTTAAAAAATCTGTTGTATTTCTATACATTAGCAGAGAATAATCTGAAAATGAGATTTAAAAAACCAATTCCATTTACAATAACATCAAGAAGAATAAAATACTAGAAATAAATTTAACCAAGGAAATGCAAGTCTTGTACACCGAAAAGTACAATACTTTGTTGAAAGAAATGAAAGAATACCTAAATAAATGGAAACACATCCCATGTTCATGGATTAGAAGACTTACTATCATCAAGGTGGCAACACTCTCCAAATTGATCTAGATTCAATATAATCCCTATCAAAATCTGAGCTGCTTTTTTGCAGAAAATGGACGAGCTGATTCTAAAATTCACATGGAACTGCAAAGGGTCCTGGATAGCCAAAACAAAATTGGAGGACTCACACTTTCCAATTTCAAAACTTACTATAAAGCAACAGTAATCAAAACAGTGTGGCACTGGCGTAAGAACAGACATATAGATCAATGGAATAGAATTGAAAGTCCAGGAATAAACCGTATATCTATGGTGAGTTGATTTTTGATGAGGATGCCAAGACCAGTCAGTGGGGAAAGAATAGCCTTTTCAACAAATGGTGCTTGGATAACTGATTATTTAAATGCAAAAGAATGGATATCTACCCCTCCCTTACATCATATACAAAAATTGACTCAAAGTGGATCAAAGATCTAAATGTAAGAGCTAGGGGTGCTGGGTGACTTAGTCGGTTGAGCATTTACCTTCAGCTTGGGTCACGGTCCCAGGGTCCTGGGATCAAGCCCCGCATTTGGCTCCCTGCTCAGCGGGGAGTCTGCTTCTCCCTCTCCCTCTGCTGCTCCCCCTGCTTCTGCTCTCTCTCTCTCAAATAAATAAATAAATAAAATTAAAAAAAAATTAAATGTAAGAGCTAAAACTATAAAACTCTTAGGAGGAAATGTAGGTATAAATCTTCATGACCTTTGATTAAGCAAGAGGTTTTTTTTTAAGATTTTATTTATTTGAGAGAGAGAGCCTGCACAAGCATGCATGAGTAGGGGGAGGAGCAGAGGGAGAGGAAGAAGCAGACTCCCTGCTGAGCAGGGAGCTGGATGCCGGGCTCAATCCCAGGACCCCTGGATCATGACCTGAGCCAAAGGCTGACTCTTAACTGCCTGAGCCGCCCAGGCGTCCCTGTCGCCCTTTTATTTATTAGGTACTAGAGAAACAGAGAAGTTGAACAGCTTGCCCAAGGTCACACGGCTTGTAGGGGCAAAGTTGAGATTCTTACTATAAAAACAAACTTCTTTTTTTTTTTTTAAGATTTTATTTATTTATTCGACAGAGATAGAGACAGCCAGCGAGAGAGGGAACACAAGCAGGGGGAGTGGGAGAGGAAGAAGCAGGCTCATATCGGAGGAGCCTGATGTGGGGCTCGATCCCAGAACCCCGGGATCACGCCCTTGAGCCGAAGGCAGACGCCTAACCCCTGTGCCACCCAGGCGCCCCTAAAGACAAACTTCTTAACCTCTATGCTACATGGCCTTTATCCAAATGAATGTATGGATAGAGAGATATGCACAAATAAACACAAATAAATGAAGTGTGATGAGCCTGGGAGCAGGTATGACCTCCCTGGGGAACAGGGCAAAGTTAGTAGTAGGGGTAGGAGAGACCCAGCAGAAGCTGCGAGAGGCAAGTGGGGAGTGGGGGGAGACTGTGTGCTGGAGAGGTCCCTGCACTTGAGCCTATGGTGGGTTATAGCGCCTGCCTATTCCATACCTATTCATCTGAGCACGCGTAGGCGATGCAACAGGCACTGTGCCCTGAAGGGTCAAATGTAAGGCTTTTCAGGCCACCCCATATCATGTTGCAACCTGCACCCCCCACACACTCACACTACTCTCCTCCATTTTTTGTTTCTACAGTACTCATCACCTTCTAACATACTATATAACTTGCTTATTTGTTGTTTATCTTCTGCTTCTTCCACAGAGGGTTTCCACAGATCATTATTGTCTAGTTCACAATGTATCATCAATGCCTAGAACTATGCCCAGCATATAGTAGGCACTTGATAAATATTTGTCAAATGGATAAACGAATGGGCTGCTGTAGCATCGACTTGGGGGGCAGGATAACTGGGTTTGGATTTAGTCATATTATGATGGAACTTGGACAAGACCCTTTCCCTCTCTGGACCTCGTTTTATTCCCTGTGATTCTACAAAGGGCCCAAGGCCCTGAAGTTGGGCTTCAGACCCTGGCCTCGGGATTCCATGCCTGACCATACACAAGCCACCCTTGGTGAGCAGGGGTTCACCCCCAACCCTGAGGTGGAGTCTGTTCCACCAACCTACAGGACCTGAGAATCCATGGTATCATTTGCTGGCTGCCTTGGGGGTTGGGAGCACTTGCAGCTGCCACCTCCACTCCAGCCTCCCCAAGGGAGACAAAACTGGTCCAACCGGTTCTCCTGGGCCGCACCAATACCTGCTGTGTCAACTGAGATTTCCAAGCCATGGCTTCTGTCATTTGTCCCAGATATTCTCAGCTTCTTAAAACAAGGAAAACAGAGCTTTACAGGGCCCTGGGTTAGTCATTTCTCAGCCTACATGACAGATTCTTCCTAAGGGAAACTTACCCTTGGCCTCCATTTAATGGGAAAAGGGGATGGGTAGAGTGGGTCTTGTTCTCTCAAAGTGCTGCTGTTGGTTCATTCAACAAATATTGATCGAGCAATTCCTGAGCAGTTCTAGGCACTGTAGATATATCAGAGAACAAAACAGAGAAAATCTTTGTCCTTGTGGACTGTTTGTTTTTAATGAGGGGTATGGACAATAAAGAAATGTCTAATATAATGTCACAAGGATGATGAATAAAAATGAAGAGTAAGGGACTAGAGTGTGATGAGGGTGAGGTGGGGCTATTTTAGACAAATTGGCCAGGGAATTCCCAAGGAAATAACTTTTGGACAAAGGTAAATAGAGGGAGGGAGCCAGACATATGAAAATCTGGGGGAAGAGCATTCTAGACATTCTAGACAGAGGGAACAGCAAATGCAAAGGCCCTGAGGCAGGAACCAGCTTACATAATGGAGGAGCAGCAAGAGGGCAGGTATGGCTGGAGTAGAATGAGAGAATAAAAGAAGAGGGCCATATCATGTAGAACCTTGAAATCTACCAGGAAAACTTTAGATTTCATTCTGGGAGAGATTGGAATCCACTAGAGGCTTTTAAACAGGAAAGTGGCATAATCTGATTGAGGCTCTAGAAAGATCCCTTGGGATGCTGTCAAGAGAATGGATCATGGTGGAGAGAGAGAGAAAGCAAGGAAACCAAAGAGAAGGCTGATGCAATCATCCATGCAAGAGAGGCTGGCAGCCTGGACAGGGCAGTGATGGCTGAGGAGATGAAAAGTGGTTGGAGCCCTGGAGAAGTGCTTAAAACAACAACAACAACAACAACAAAAACCCAAAACCTTGGCCAACAGAGCTGGTGAGAGCTTTAGTGATCCTAAGACAAGAAAGGAACTTTGGGGTCAGTCCTGGGTTTGAAGCCCAGCTCCGCATTCTGGCTGAGAGTCTTTGGGCAGGTTGCTACACCTGTCTGAGCCTTGGTTTCCCCATTTACAAACTGGGTGTGATAAGACAGCTTGCTTCCAAGGGTGTTTTGAGGACTCAGTGACACGTAAATAAGACACAGAACACAGGGTTTGGCACTTAATAGACAGTAAAGTTAGCTACGACTCAACTCCCCACATTTACTGATAGAGAAACTGAGGCCAGCTAGTTCAGAGGCAAACAGAGGACTGGCAGTGGGAGGGAGAAAAGAAAGCACTATTTACAGAGTTCCTCAAGTCATATACCTCAGGTCCAGACAGAAAGATGGTTGAGTAGGCGAGGAACATAAAAAATCATGTGACCCTCTCTGGCCATCTGGTTTTCCTACTCTTGAAAGACATGGGAAATTAGAAATATTTCGCTAAGACTAATCAACGCAAGTATAGTAAGTAGAAACTGGCATTCAGCTTCAATGTCAGGGAGATCTTAAAGAACAGGAACCATGGCATCTGGAATGCATGTGCCCATTGAAAGGGGCTGGCTAGCTCAGCTCCACCTGGCTGCTATCTCCCTATGCCCAACATCCTTATTTTCAACGTAAGTCAGAACCCAGATTTTTATATGAAATCTCCCATTTTTTAAAAGATTCTATTTTTAAGTTATCTCTACACCCAACGTTGGGCTCAAACTTACAACCCCAAGATCAAGAGTTGCATGCTCCACCAACTGAGCCAGCACGGATCCCGAAATTTCCCAATTTTTTATTTTGAACTTGATTTTTTTTTCTTACGTAGGCTCCATGCCCAGCATGGAGCCCACCATAGGGCTTGAACTCATGACCGTGAGATCAAGACCTGAGCTGAAATCAAGAGTGGGAAGCTTAACTGACTGAGCCACCCAGGTGCCCCCCAAATCTCCCAATTTTTACTTACATTTTCTAATTGCTTCTGGAGTATAGGAACCCAGCATTTTTTTTTATTCATAGAACCTAGTAAATTTTTATATATTGATCTTGCTATTATTTCACCCTTTCTGATACTTATTTCTTTATCTTGCCTTATTGCTTTGGTTAGGTCTCTAACACAATGTGGGAATGATGATAGCAGGAATCCTTTTCTTGCTCCTGACACAGAGGGAATGTATCTCACTTTTCACCATTGCGGTAGGTTTTTAATTTCATTATTTTTAAATGCTGGGTTTTGTCTTGTTTTTTTTTTTTATAGTGAAAGCTAAACAAAGTCTGTCTACAGGCTGCATTCAACCCATGGGCTGCCAGTTTGTGATTTCTGCTTTACCTGAATTCTCTCTGAATTGTGATAACCTTATTGGGTAGGTACTATTATTCACCCTGGTTTGACATATGAGGACGCTGAAGTTCAGAGAGGTGAAGTGACTTGACACAGCCACATACCTGGGAAGGGACAGAGCCAGGATTCAAACCTAGCTCTGTTCGATGTCAAAATCTGTGGGACCCTGGATGCTCAGGACAGCCCTTCTTTACACTTCATCCTCTCCAGCATCTTGGGGGACCTCTGGGGTCCTGGAGCAGCTCTATCGTCAACTTTGAGTGACCCTTGACCAAGGGCCTTCCCCTTTCTGGGCCTGAAGCTTCCCATCTGTCAACCTAGGAGGGATATAGTTATGGGAACCCCAGTATGGTCCCAGCTTCCTCCTCTACAGTCCCACTATATATCTATCAAATATTAGGCCTTGATATGTCCCTTGTTCTGTGGCCTGGCTCTACCGCTTACTGCTGTGTGATTTGGGGCTGCTTAACCTCACCGTGCCTTTTGCCTCATCTCAGCTATAAGATGGAATTAAAAGTAGCACCTACCTCCAAGTGCTTAGGACATGCCAGGCATGGCATAAGTGCCTAGTAAACATGAGTCCTCATGATTATTGATAAATGTACATGCATGTGTACATGGTCAGGAAGAGACAAAAATATAACTTAAGTAGTTTTATTAGGATGGAGATGTGATTTTTAACATTTTCTTTAATGTCACAATTTTTAAAAATGTTTAATGACTCCTCCATTTTGTAGAGAATGAAGTCCAAATTCCTTAACCCAACATCCAGGGACATCTCTGATTCAACATCAACTTATATTTCAATACAGCAAAGTGGCTAACAGCGCATAGAGGCAGGCCACCCCGGCCTGAACCCCAGCTCTGTGACTTACTGGCTGTGTGAGCTTGGGCAAGGAGCCCTGCCTCTCTGCGCCTGTTTCCTCATCTGTAAAATAAGGAAATTAACAATTCTCACCTGATGGGGCTGAGGTGATATGTGCAGTGTCCATCATGTGGAAGCTTAAAACATATTAGTGATTATTATGATCTAACCACTACCCCCAAACCTCTGGTCATCCTGGTCCATTCACCAGCCCCAGAACTGTCATACCTTGAAGGCTTTGCTCATGGCTTGTTCTCCCTGGCATGCCTTTCCCTATTTATCCAACCATCAAAATATTCTGCGTGAAGGACCAACTCAAGTGTGACCTCCTCTGAAGAGACTTTCCATCCTCACCAGCCCCCCTCTGGCCTTGAAGGCTGGGTGCCCTTGAAGCTCTTACTACCTCAGCCGTGTACCACTTCCTCATTGGTCCTTCCTCCTGCATCATACCCTTCCTGAGGGGAAGTTGGGCTTGCTTTGAGTGCCAGCCGAGAGCCCCAGCACAGATATCTGAGGGACATACCGGCCTTCAAGGAATCTCATCAGACTGAGTCCAACAGCTCTGCTGCATCCTTTCCTCCCCCTTCTTGAGCCTTAGTTTCCTCTTATCACTGAGGCAGTGTGGAAGTGAATAGAAATGAGGAAATACTGTCAAGGCCCCTTTTCTCTTCCCTGCCTCCCAATAAGCCTGGTTTGCTTCTCCTCTGGACTAGCTGGGGAGTGGGGACAGAGTGCTGGCAGTGGGGGCAACTACGGATTCTAGAAGCCTGATCAGAGTTTCTGATGCCAAAGGGTTTTGGGCAAGGCCCAGGATCCTGCATTTTCAAGAGTATAAACCCCTTCCATGGCCATGTTCTGAAATATGAGAGCATCAAACCTCTTCATGGCTAATGGGGGAGCACAGCTGTGTGCAAGGGGCCATGGGACCTCTCAGCCCCTCCATACTTTGGAGGAGGGGAGGGAGTGCTGCCACCTAGGGGAAAAGAAAGAAACTGCCAAGGCTCGAGCCTGAGCCATTGGACACACATTTTGATAAAAACATTTATTGGGCACTTTCCAAGTGCCAAGCACTATGCCAAGTCCTTTGCACATTTCATCATACTGGATCCCCATGGGTCAAAATGTTATAAGCCCCATTGTACAGATGAGATACACAGGGCTCAGAGAGGTCAAGTGACATATCCAAGGTCACACAGCAAGTGAGTAGCAGTGCTTAGATTTAAAGCCAAATCTGGCTGATAGCTGCACTCTAACCATGACATTTGAGTGCTGCCTAAATACCCACACCAGAGTCATCTGCGGATACCATGTGGAACCATATATGAAAAGGTCCAGCAGATAAGGGCTCTAACCATTTCAGGCCTCCAGAGCAGCTTGACCAGAGGCCACACCAAGAGAGCCCGGAGCACGGGTGGGCAGAACCACCCTGTCTTCTCTCTTAGGTGGGCTGGGCTGCTGGCCACCCTGGGCTGCTGGCTTGGCCAGCTCTCTTATCTCCAATGCCCCTACCTCGAAGCTGTAGGCCGCCCTGCCTCACATTCCAGAATGCTGCAGGGCTAGCCAGCAGAACAGGAGCCACGGCAGGCTGGCCACAGGCCAGGGTTCATAAATGACACTCCAGAAGGATTTTGGCCAATGGCTCACTTCCATTGGGAAGGATCTCTCGTCGGCGCCTGAGGCCTGGACCCACAGGTGAGCATCAGGCCAGGCTCTGGGAGCAACACCACAGGTCCGTCACTCTGAGGCCTGGATGTAGACGGGCACAGCAAGCATGGCACATGGGCCCTCGGCCCCAGCCTGCAGCTCTGCCAGCGCCAGGTTGGAGCCCAGGCTCTCTGCATGCCCGGGCACTACCAGCTCCGGTTCACCCCCCACTGTGCCACCTACTACAATGGAGAGCACTGCATCTGGCTCTGAGAAGGGTGGCTTGCCTGGGGCAGCCTCAGGCACCGGCCCAGCCCCGGTGTCCTTCAGCTCCTCCAGACCCAGGGGGTCGGGCAGGGGGGTCCCCACCTTGCGCCCGCCACTGCTGCCGCTGCGGGGCGCTGCCCTCCTCCGGGAGGGCCGCCGGGCTTGCAGGTCCTTATCCTTTTGGGGGCCAAGGCGGCAGCGGTGGTCCTTGAGGTATTTGTGTCGGGAGAAGCCCTTGGCACAGCCGGCGCAGCGGAACTTGTAGTTGCCTGTGTGGGCACGCTGGTGCTCCGCCAGGTGGGCACGGCGGCTGAAGGACTTGCTGCACAGGGCGCACTTGTGGAGCTTCATGCCTGGAACGAGGGGAAGTCCGTGAGAGGTGCCCGAGCCCTTACTCTGCAACTGTGCCTCTGCGCTCGGAATAAAACCCAGTCTCTCGGCTTGGCCTCTGAGCATGTGTGCGAACTGGGCTCTGCTCCTGCCAGTCTCATCTCCCACCTTCTCCCAGCTACTCACTTCCAGCCAGGCACACATGCTCTCCTCAGGCCACCAAGCTGGCTTCTGCCTCCGGGCCTTTGCACTTGCTGTTTCCCCTCTGCCTAGAAGAGCCTGCTCAGCCCCAAAACCTTGGTTTACTTACCCAGGTCACTATCATCTCTCTCCTCTCTGGTCTATCCGCCTCACCCTCGCCCCCTCAGACCATCCCTACAGGGTAGCCAGAGATGGCTTCGTGAAATACACAAACGATCCTAACATTCTCTGCCCTGAACCCTCTGGCGATTCCCCAAGTTTCCCACAAAGCCCTGGGCAGTCTGACCAACCCCTTCACCTCTCAGCCCCATTCCCTCCTTCCCCTTACTTGCTCTATGAGCTCCATGCTTCCCACTCACCTTTCCTTGTCTTAAACACCCCCCGCCCTCAGTCTCTTCCCTGCCTTTGCACTTGCTCCCTCCTTCTGGAAGCTATTTCCTGGCTCTTCTTATCCCTCAGGACAGGTCTCACCTTACATCCTCCACAAGGCCCTCCTGTCACCTACCTCATATCTTTCTCTGCCCCATCACTCTGTTTATTCCTGTCTTTGTACTCTGCATACTTCGCTGTAACATACTTACTTGTTTGTTGTTCATTTTCAATCTCTGCCACTAAATGCTAAGCTTCCCCAGGAAGGCAGGGTGGGGCTCTGCCCGTCTGATTCCCCCACGTCACCCCCAGAGTCTGACATGTGATAGGTTCTCAATAGTCACCCTGAATGAATCACTGGTGCTTCCATGTCTACCATGAAGTCAACTCCAGCCCACACGCAGCCTGAGCCACGCTCCCCTCACCCTCCCTGGGATGAAGGCTCAGAGAGGGGCAGTGACTTGCATGAGGCAGCGCAGCAGGACAGCGGCCCTGCTAAGAATCAAACTCGGCCCTCTGTCTTCAAGTCCTCAACTCTCTACTCTCCCAGTTTTCAAACTTTCTTTAGTCACTGAATCCTTTCTGTTAACCAAGGGCAATTTTCCCCTCCAGGAGACTTTTGGTTTGTCCTCTGGAGACATCTGTGGTTGTCCTAATTGCGGGGAAGATGCCACTGACACCTAGAGGGTAGAGGCCAGACATATTGCTAAACATCCTACAATGCACAGGGCGGACCCATGACAAAGCATCAGCTACTGCAAAATATCCAGAGTGCCAAGAAACCACGTTCTAGACCAAATGGTATGTGGAAAGCCAGCCAAGCTGCTCTGGGGACAGAGCAGCACCCAAGGAAGCCCCATAGAGCCCTTGGGAAACTACGGAGTGGGGTGGAGACCCTTGCTTCACACACCAGCTGCCCTGTGCTGCTGAGCGTACCAAGGAAACTTCCTGGCCATGTCTTGGACCCAGTTGGAATCTGATTTCCCTCCATGACTGACCCACATCTCTATCACACTGGGGACCTCTGTGATTTACAGCTATCTCCTCTCAGATCAGCTTTCCCTTCAGACTGGGGGACTATATCTGACTCACCTTGTAGGACCCTGAGGACCCTAAGGCAGACCTGGCTCATGGCTCACCTGAGCAAAATCTGTTGACTGGAATATATCAGGCAGTGATAATAAGCCTCATGGGATGTATCTGCTCTTTCTAGGGGGCCGGCCCCAGGGACTCAGACCCTCCTGGTAGGTCCAGCATTCACTTACCGGAGTGGGAGAGGATATGAGCCTTCAGCTTGTCTGGCCGGTTGAACTCTTTACTGCAGCCCGTGTGTGTCCTAGAACCCAAAACCACTGGTCAGGGGGAGCTCACCAGACTCGGACTGTCTTGCTGGTCTCCGTGCTAGCCCTGGGCATGAGGGACTCCCTCTCTACCCCAAAGGCCAGGCAAGGAAGCAGGGTGGGGAGTGAGGCAGGTAGGCAAGACCCACGACAGGATAAAAGGAGAGAGGACCTTCAGAACCTCGGCCCTGACAATTTTCTGTCCCACTGCTGGGTAAATGTGCCCCTCCCACTCACGCCAGTCTCTACTCACGAGAAGGGGCATTTATACTTCTTGAATGGCTCATGGATCAACATGTGTCTCTTCAGTTTGTCCTTACGGTTGAACGCAGACTCGCACACTGAGCATTTGTAGGGCTTCTCACCTGTAGGAGGAGACACAGATAGGGGGCGGGGACCGAGAGTCCCATGAGATAGAGTATGAATATGGGGTACAATAGATAGCAGCCCCTCTAGGGAAGTGGCCTGGAAGAAAACAGCCTCTCCCATTCCTCATTGCTTTTCCAAGGAGAAGAGGGGGCTATTTCAGATAGGGCAGTCATGAAAGGCCTTTCTGATGAGGGAAGAGGTGAGACCCGAGGGGGTAGGGGAGTGAGCCATGATGGAAATTGGAGTCAGGGTCCCAGGAAGAAGGAAAGGTGGGAGTGTGTGGTATGTCTGAAGAGCAGTGGGGAGGCCAGTGTGGCTGGAACAGAGTGGAGAAGGGAGAATGAGGCAGAAGGGGAGGTCAGTGAGATAGCCGAGATAGCCGGGCCCAATAGGAAGGGCCTGGAAGGCCTAGGTTTTTACTCTGAGCAAGATGAGAAGCCACCAGAGGGGCCAAGTGGAGCGGGGACAGATCTGACTTATGTGTCGTGGGCTCCCTCTAGCTGCCTGCAGAGAATAGACTGAGGGGGGTGTGGGTGGGGGTGGAGGTGTGGGAAGTGGCCAAGTAGAGACCATGTTAGGAAAGCGGAATCGGCAGCCTTTGCCAGTGGACTGACTGTGGGGAGTGAGGGGAAGGGAGTCAAGGGTGAATCTAAGGTGGGGCTGAGTGACAGGTGAACGGTTGTGGCATTTACTGAAATGGGGTCCACCACAGGAGAGAGGGGAATTATACCTTATCTAATGGAATTGTTGCCACAAACTATGAGGTAAGTACTAGATGAGAAAACTGAAGGTCATGGTCTGCACCTAGTGAGCTAAGATGCCAGCCCAGCCGTGTAATGCAGAGTTCACCTGAGTCACCCCACATGGGCTGCAGCGGAGCCTGGTGGGGACCAGGAGGGGGAGAAGAGCAGCTCTCACCTGACAGGGGTCAGGGGTCACAACCTATCCTGTAGAAAAGGGCTGCTACTGGGCTGTTCTGGTTTCTTGCCATTATTTCCTCCCTATTCTCCCTCTGGAATGAATAAAGTACTTTTGAAAAATGTCAACCCAGTGATTAAGGAAATTCTGGTCCTTACAGTGGAATGCTCTGCAGTCATTAAAAAGATTGGGGTCCATCTGTGTTTCCTGATCTGGAAAGAGGCTCCTGGTCATACTGCTAGTGGGGAAAGAAAACTGTAGAACAGCTTAAGACAGTCCCCTTTTTGTTAGAAAAAAATACAATCCTCATATTCCGAAACAGCCCTAGCCATAGGTGGTGGTATATTCGCAGAAGATGCAGGGAGAAAGTTGAGGAAGGGTACATACCAAACTGTCAGTAGCAATTAGGGTGTGAAGGGGAACCTTAAAGTTTCACCTTATGTACTTCCATGCTGCTTCCATTTTTAAAATAAGCATGTATTACATTCGCATAAGAATTCTTAAAATTATAAGGAGAGTAATTTGGTAATATCTATCAAAATTACCAAGGCATATACCTTTTTTCTTCTTTTATTATGTTAAAATATACATAAAATTTACCATTTTAACCATTTTTAAGTGTACATTTCAGTGGTGTTAAGTACATTTGCATTATTGTGCAATCACCACCACCATCCACCTCCAGAACTTTGGCATCATCCCAAACAGAAACTGAGTACTGTACTGCATAAACATTTGAACCTAGCATTTCCACTGCGCGGAATACACAACCACAGATATACTCCCAAAAGCGTGCCAAGGGGACCCACACAACATTTTGTGTACAAACTAACAGCTCAAAAATAATCTAAGTATTCACCCATAGGAAGTGGCTAAATAAAAGATGGTAAATACAAAGGAATTCCATGCAACTGAGAAAAAGAAGGAACATCTTCAAGATATACTGATGAGTGAAGAAACAAGGTACGTAACAGAGTTATAATATGTGCTCCATTGTGTAAAAGTAAGCACGCGTGTTGTATAGGTATAAACTTAAACCAGAGGACTTAGACTAGGGCCACTAACGGCAGTTATCTTGAGGGACGGGAATTGGGGGTATTTTTCAAACTGCAAGTCACAACCTGTTGGTGGTTATTTTAACAACTAAAATTCAACAGAATAGAAAATACTGTTTTATGAAATTTCTGTTTCAGTATATGCTCTGTATATAAATGTGTTTCCTGGGTTGTAGTATTTTATATATTTATATCTATATATTATTTATTTATTTATTTTAGATCTTATTTATTTATTTGACAGAGAGAGAGAGAAACAGTGATAGAGGGAACACAAGCAGGGGGAGTGGGAAAGGGAGAAGCACACTTCCCGTGGAGCAGGGAGCCCAATGAAGAGCTTGATCCCAGGACCCTGGGATCATGACCTGAGCTGAAGGCAGACGCTCAATAACTGAGCTATATAAGCACCCCATAAAATATATTTTTTGCCATAGGTCATAGTAAAAAGAAAAAAGAAAAAAAAATTTGGATTATGCATTTGAGGTGAGGCGATGGGGTTATTTTCTTTTTTTTCATATTTGCTTTTGTAATGTCAAGGATTTACTACTCAGGCTTTGCAACCTTTGGATCCTTTTAAATGAAAAAAAATATTTTTTAACTAATAATCTTTTTTTTTAAGATTTTATTTATTTTATTTATTTAGAGGCAGAGGGAGAAGCAGACTTCCCACTGAGCAGAGAGCCCAACAAGGGGCTCAATCCCAGGACCCTGGGATCGTGACCTGAGCCGAAGGCAGATGCTTAACCGACTGAGCCACTCAGGTGCCCCTTAAGTAATAATTTTTTAAAAATTAAAAGAAAATAAAATGTCAATGTGTCTCAACTGGGGAACCAAGGAGAGGGGGGTTCTGTCCAGGGCTATGTGGGAATTTTGCAGTGACAACAGTACCTCCACCTCTAAGGGCTCAGAATGGTCTGAGTGGGCTGTCAGGGGGCAGAGCCAAGAGTCCCTCCACCAGCCTCCAGAGGTACATCTCTACTCTAGTATTGGTAGGAACTCCTTCTTCCCTTGAAAGGGCAGGTTGGAAGGGGGTCAGAAAGGAGATGGGGAAGGGGATGAACAAAGAGTGGGGAGGAACTGGACGGGGAGGGAGGAGAGGGATGGAGAAAGACAGAGGCAAAGATGAGTGGGGGATGGGGAGGGGAAGAGAGAGGGAGTTGGGGGAGCAGGTGGGGCGCTGGGCAGGAGTTGACGGGGGACAGGGTACCCACCTGAGTGGATGTGAGCATGCAGTTTGAGGTAGTGCTCCCGCCGGAAGAACTTCTTGCACACCTGGCACTTGAACCTGCCACCACTGCCATGGGTGGGCAGATGACGGCGCAGGTAGCGCTCACAAGGAAACACCTGGCAGAAGAGAGGAGCTGGCGTTAGGTCTGACTCACTAGCCCTCACCACCCTCTGAGCTTAAGGGGCCCCTCATTTCCCACACTTATGGAAACAATTTCTTTTCTGCCCACCAGAGATCAGGGCCCAGTGTCAGGTTCAGCCCTTAGAACCTCACGGCTCCCATGACTCACCCATAATGCATGCTCTGAGCTCCTGCCAGGCTGCTTTTCTACCCAGAAGGCCTTTCTCTTTTAGCCTGACAAATTTCCACTTAGCTGTCAAGACCCAACTCAGGTGTCACTGCTTCTGTAAAGCCCTCTCTGACTCTCCAATGCCACACAGGCAACACAAACTCTGCCCTTGAATGTTCCTATATGTTTTATTTATTCATTTATTATTATTTTTTTAAAGTAAACTCTACCCACAATGTGGGGTTTGAACTCATGACCCCGAGATCTACCACCTGAGCCAGGCAGGTGCCCCTGTTCATTTACTTTATTTATTTAGTTAGTTAGTTAGTTATTTTTAAGATTTTATTTATTTATTTGAGAGAGAGCAGAGCAAGAGTGAGAGAGCACAAGCAGGGCCAGGGGCAGAGGGAGAAGCAGATTCCATATTGAGCAGGGAGCCTGATGCAGGGCTCAATCCCAGGACTCTGGGATTATGACCTGGGCCGAAGGCAGACGCTTAACCATTGAGCCATCCAGGCACCCCTTATCTACGTTTTTAAAGTCACCATCTAACCCAATGAATTATAACCTATAGCTTATATGAGATCTCTACAAGGGCAGAGGAGCTTTCATTCACCAGCACAGGGCCTGGGTCAAATGACTTACGTGCAAAAGAATGAATGACAAAATGAATACATAACGGAAGAGCTGAATGAAAAGGTAACAAAGAGCTAGGAAACATCGAAGCCAACATCTCCTTCCTCTCCAGCCTTAAGAAAGGCATTTGTTCATTTTTTCATTCATTTGTTATAGAGAAGTAGTTAGGTTACAGACCCAACTACTTAGTAGCCCTTACTTGCTACACCTCAGTTTCCCCATCTGTAATATGGGAAGAGTAATGGTATGCTTCCTAGAGTTAAATGACTCGATTCAGATAAAATGCTCCGACAGCAGCTGGCACATGTTCTTGTTCAATTCATGATATCTTTTATTTGGAACACAAATTCCAAAGCCCTGAATTAGGCTATCTACATAATTAGAAACATCTACCATGAGGCTGAAGTGAAACCAGGGCTGTCCTGGAAAATCTGCCACGTAAGGCTGTGAGAAAATGAGTAGAATAAAGAAACCAGTTAAACACACCAGGGGAATGCAATCAGCAGAATCCAGACTTCGGGAAACTCCACAGGACCGATGGCCCAGTTTCTTCAACAAATAAATTAAAGGAAAAGAAAAGAAGGAGCACTGGTTGGGGGAACCTATTGATGAACAGAAAGTTTGGTTGTATCAACCAACTGAAGTGTGTGGACCTGATTCAAACAAATAAACTTTACAAAAACTATGATGTTTCTGAGACAATTAGAATTAGAACACAGCCTGGATATCTGATGATATCAAGGACAGGCTTTAGCGATGGCTTTCAGATTCACTGAAAAGAAGAACCCATAACAAGAAGGATAATAACAGGTCAGGAAGCTGGAGGCAGGCTGTTCAGATGCTGGGCCTGGGCCCAGGAGAGGCCTGACCCCACATTGGTGCAGCCTGGCCTGGCCTGGCCCAGCAGCAGCCTCAGGATGGACACATGTGCTATCTAGTGGCTCAGATGGGCCAGGCAGGGCTCCTACTCTTCAAAGGGGAAGTGTCGTCTATGGAGACAAGCCCAGGAGACAGTGAGGGGTTTGCTCTACCACCTCTCATCCCCTATTGTTGCCCCAGCCGGGAAAGGGCAGTGGTACCCACCTTCTGGCAGTGAGGGCAGGGGAAGTTGTGAGTGGCGGTCTGCAGGTGGTGCTCCAGGGCCTCGGGGGTAGAGTATTTGTTGACACATTTGACACACCTACGTGGGAAGGAGCAGGAGAGGTGACAGAGCAGTGTGAGGAGGCTGGACTGGCCCAGGAACCAGCCATTCTCCTCCCCCAGGGCCAACAATGGGAGGCAAAATTCTATACTTAATTCATTCTTTTCCTTTAAAAAAATGTTTTTTTAAAGTAGGCTCCACACCCAATGTGGGGCTTGAACTCATGACCCTGAGATCAAAAGTCTCATGCTCTACTGACTGAGCCAGGCAGGCTCCCCAGAGGAAGTGTTAAATAAAGGAAAAAAAAGAAAATCAGACCACATCACATCCTTGCTTAAAAGTTCCCATCTTGGCCTACAAGGCTCTAGTGGCTTAACCACACCTATCTCTCAGACTTCATCTTTCTCCCCAGCTCACCCCACTCTGCTCCAGCCATCTTGGCCTCCTGAGTATACCTTGAACACACCAAATTCTTTCCTACCTCAAGGCCTTTGCACCTGCTATTGCTGCTACCTTGAACACTCTTCCCCAGGTATTCCCTTGGGCAGCACCTCCTTATCCTTCGGGTCTCACCTCAAATGTCACCTCCTCAGAGGTGTCTTCCTTGAGCACCCTGTCTCAAGTTGTCCCCTATGGCCTGCCCAGTTTTGTTTTTTTCTTTTTTTTTAAAGATTTTATTTATTTGACAGAGATAGAGACAGCCAGCCAGAGAGGGAACACAAGCAGGGGGAGTGGGAGAGGAAGAAGCAGGCTCATATCAGAGGAGCCTGATGTGGGGCTCGATCCCACAACGCCGGGATCACGCCCTGAGCCAAAGGCAGATGCTTAACCGCTGTGCCACCCAGGCACCCCAAGTTTTGTTTTTTTCTTAGCACTTGTTATCTATAATTATTATTTATTTATTTGCTTACTTGATTTGATCTGTCTCTTTCACCAGCAATTGGGCTCTGGAGGCAGGGACCACATCTGTCCTGTTCATAACCTGATTCGAGCACCAGTGACAATCTGTTATGCAAAAGAGTCAGACAGACAGGGATCCAGGCCTGGCCCCTTCTTGTTTCTGACCCTCAGTTTCCTCATCCACAAAATGGGGTAGGAATCCCAAATTGATGTGCCCCTTGTTCATTCTTAAGATGATCACATGAGTAAAAGGACACAAGTGTGTCAAACCACAAATCACAACACATCATAAATGCAGTCTCCATGCTTAACATCACTGGCTGACAAGCCTTCAAAACAGCAGTTTCAGGTCGTAAGCCACTCTGAAGAAAAGACCCCTCCAGTCTCCTGACCATAAAAACACCTGCCAAGCAAATGGACCCATTTATGATGATGTTCCAGTGAGGAATGCCACAGGTAGGTGGGCAATTCATGCCAAAAATAGAAACATAGGACCTGACATCTGTACATGGGCCACCATGGGAAACCCACAGGCAGCCTGCACCTGCCCAGGGGACTCCTGTAGACCACACTCTGAAAACCACAGGCTAAATGCCTCCAGATGGCAAGAAAGAAAGAGCAGGTCAGGTGGGAGCAGAGCTGCCGGGGGCACAGAGACTGTGCAAGCTGGTGAGGTAGGAGGGGGCAAGAACTCCACAGGCCTCAGCAGTGAGGAGACAGAGATTTCTGTGGGAGGTAGTTTAGCAAGAACCATTAAAACGAAAACTTTCCTGCCAGAAATGCCATCGTAACTAAGTCACCCAAGGTAACATCCTCAGCACGGGGGCAAACCAATGTCATGTACCTGCTGATATGACGTGCTGAGGACAGAGCGTTACTTGGTGATATTTCCTGCCCAGAGTGCCAACCCAGCATCTAACCTGAGGTCAAAGCAGACAAACCCAAACTGAGGACATTTTACAAAATAACCAGCCTATACTTTTCAAAAATACCATGGTCATGAAAGACAGAGACCGAATGAGCAGCTGTTCCAGCTTAAAGGAGAATAAAGAGACACAATGTAATGCAACGTGTGATCCTGGCTTGGATCCCAGGCCAGAAAAAACATTTACTTTGGCTATAAAGGATGTTATTGAAACAATCGGAAATTTCTGAATAAGGTCTGTAGATTAGGAAACAGAACTGTATTGATTTAACTTTCTTTTTTTTCTTTTTGTTTATTTAAATTCAATTAGGCAACATATAGTACATCATTAGTTTCAGATGTAGCGTTCAGTAATTTATCAGTTGTGTATAACATGATTTAACTTTCTTTTTTTTTTTTTAGAGATTTTATTTATTGAGAGAGAGATAGCGAGAGACAGAGCACGAGTAGGGGAGAGGGAGAAGCAGGCTCCCTGCTGGGCAAAGACTCCGATGTGGGACTTGATCCCAGGACCCTGGGATCATGACCTGAGCCGAAGGCAGATGCTTAACCGACTGAGCCACCTATAACTTCCTGATTTTGATAACTACACAGCGCTTCTGCAAGAGGTTGTCCTTATTTCCAGAAAACATACACTAAAGACAAAGGGTAGAAGAGCATCATGTCAGCAAATTATCCTCAAATAGCTCAGAATATAATAAAACAAATGTGGTGAAAAGTTAACATTTGGGAAATCTGGGTGAAGGCTATATATGGGAATCCTTTGTACTACTCTTAATGTTTTTTCTAGAAGTCTGAAATTACCTCAAAATAAGTTCCTGAAAGTGACTGCGGTATGAGGAAGGGGCTCGGGGTAGACGGGGAATTCCTTTTCACTCATGCCCTTTTTTTAGTAATTAAATATTGTACTATATGCACATAATTATTCTTTAAGTAATCAATCTTCTTAAAAGCCTTCATTGATTTAAAAAAAATTTTTATGTTTATTATTACTTTTTTTCTTTTTAATAATCTCTACACCCAATGTGGGGCTCGAACTCACAACCCTGAGATAAGAGTCGCACGCTCTTGACTGAGCCAGCCAGGTGCCCCTCCCTCATTGATCTCTAACCTGCAAAATCACTTCCAGGAACTTATTTATAAGTGAGCAAAGATGTATGCCCAAAGCTGTTCTCTGTAGTGTTGTATGTAATAATGACAAACTGGAAATGACCCGACTATCCTGCAATCAAGGACCAGTTACATAAATTTGGCATATACAATGGAATAGTAAACGGCCGTTAAAAGGCTGGGGCAGGTCTGTTTGTGCTGAGATGCAAAGGTGTCCATATTACAGTTGTAAGTGATAACGCACACCACGTGTACGGAGTGATCCCATTAAGTTTCAGTCAGTTTGTTGGAAGTTGTGGGACAGGGAGATGACATGACCAATTTTCACCAAAGCCAGTAACTGTGTTTGGGAGGACCTGACTCCAGTGTAGCCTGTGGTAGTTATATCCATAAACATGCTTATTACAGACAGAGACCAAATAACACATACCAAGAGGTTAACAGGGATTATTTTTGTTTGGCAGCGTTTTGGGTTTTGTGCGATTTAAAAAAAAATCTTTTCCTCGGGGCACCTGGGTGGCTCAGTCGGTCAAGCGTCTGCCTTTGGCTCAGGTCATGATCCCAACCCCGAATCGGGCTCCCTACTTAGCTGGGAGTCTGTTCCTCCCTCTCCCTCTGCACCCCCCACCATTCGTGCTCTCTCTCGCTCACTCTCTCTTTCAAATAAAATCTTAAAAAATATTTTTCTCTGCATTTGAACATAACTTTTGCAATTAGGAAAAAAATCAATAAATCTTATTTTTAAAAGGAAAAAGTAAATATATAGCATATATAGAGTGGCATGCATAAAATTCACTTGAAGGGTTTGGGGTTTGGGGAGGCACCATAGATAGGCCAAAGCAACGTGGCCCAAAGGGAGCAGAGCAGGTAGACCAATGCGGCCTGGACACCTGAAAATAGGATGAAGCCCTATACCTGCTCAAACATTACTGCGAGAGAGAAATAAATTCTCATTTCATTTATGCCACTATTATTTGGAGCCTCCATTGCATGCAGCCAAACCTATATCTAAATTGTACAAATAATAACTCCAGCAATAACACTTATTGAGCACCTACGATGTTCCAGGTATCATGTCCAAGAGCCGCATAGTTGTCTTACCTGATCCTCATAAATAATCCAATACAGTAGGCATTATAATTATCCCCATTTCAAAGATGCGGACACTGAGGCTCAGAGTAACCGAATATCTTGCCAAGGTCATCTCCTGGGCTTGTAGTCAAGCTGGGATTTGAGCACAGGCAGGTGGATCCTTATCATTACCCAAGACACCATCCCACCCTTGAGTCACCCAGATGATGGCCTGCCTCCTCGGGCCTTACTTTTGGGCCAAGAAGATCCAATGGCTACAAAGGGTTACTGGCACCATAACCCTCACACGAGAACCTAGGAGAAGAGATTGACTGTAGACACAGGGCCATCAGCACTGGGCTCAACCCTTAGCCTACAAATTCCAAAAACAGAGCTGTGAGGCTTCCAAGGTTCCAGACAAGAGTTTGAATCTCAGCTCTGTGCTGACACTTACTCTGATGGGCAGGTCACTTCTCCTCTCTGAACCTCAGTGTCCTCATCTTCAAAATGGGGAGAATACCACTGCCATGGACCAAACTGTGTCCCTCCAAAATTCATATGTTGAAGCCTTGACACTCAATGTGATAGTATTTACAGATTTACAGATGGGACCTTTGGTGGGGGTGCGTGTGTGATGAGGTTTAGACGAGATCGTGAGGGTGGGGTCCTCATGATGACAAAGTGCCCTTATAAAAAGAGACCACGTGTCTGTGGCATTTTGTTATAGCTGGAGCTGGCTAATACAACCACCTACCTCCCAGGATTGCAGGGATCAAAGTCCTAAGCCAGAATTTGGCACATAGTAGGTGCTCCCTTCCTTTCACTTGGCATCTCACTCCAGAGAGCCACACAGTCACAGGAACTCACAGATAATCCACAAATCGATAAAGCAAAAGAAAATGCCCCCTGAGTACAAATGGGAATTATCCATCACTAACCAGAAATCTCCACCCCTCGACTGCCCAAAGCTTTGCCTGGTTTTCCTCTCTGGCTCCACTTCCCAATCTCCTCCAGGGCAAGCTGCCCTACACCCATCTAAGTTCCAGTCCCTCTGCCAATTTCTCAAAGCTTCTGTGATTTCTATAGGCTCTTCTTACCCTTACCCTGGCCCTACCTTCTCCTCTAGGCCACATCTAAACATACTTTCCCACTTCCACTCTACACAACGATCATTCTAAAGCACTTGCTATTTCATTTTATATCTACGCTTGCTGTTCCTCCTGCTAGGAATGCACGCTACCCTACCCAGGCTACTTGGCAAACTCCTATTCATCCCTCGAAACCCAGTTCAGATATCACTGCTTCAGGGACACCTTCCCTGCCCTACCTCCTACTGTGGTACTTGTATACCTTATATCTACATATGCATTAGCATTTTATCACAGTCTGTGTAAGCATATTTACACACTTGTCTCCCTAAGAAGCCTGTGCATTCTAAACTCGGGGTCTGTTGTTACGTATCTCTGAGGCCCAGAAGTGTCACCCAGCAGTTACACCTCATTAACAGAGGTTATTAGATAAATCCCTACTGGCACAAGTTTGTACAGAGAGGCAAAACCATTCCAACATGAAAATATTCATTAAGAACTGGGAGAAGGGCCCTGACAAATACCTCTCCTTGCTTATCCCTAAACCCATCCCCACGCGCTACGTGCTAGGCTTTGTGAGGAAGCTGCTCCCAGATGACGCTGGGTGAATGCACAGCAAAATGGCTGCAGGGCAAAATGTGGGATTTCACAGTTAGGAAAGTGATACTGGGCACCTGCAGACAACCCCTCGACTAAGGAGGGTCTGGAAGAGGGACCAGAAAACAACTGAATGAGAGAAACAGTGAGGATGGTCACAGGACTGACAGCTCAGCCAGAGGGATTTGAAGACTCAAGGATTAAAAGCCTGTAACAAAACTGAGGGAGCCTTTCTTCATTTCTGCCAAAGGGATGCTCTTGACAACTACAATGGAAGACTAAAGTGATGTAAAGGGTCGTCAGAAAAAATTACCCCAAATAAACTCTACACTTGGTTCTTTCCTTGTTCATTCTAAGAATCAGCCTATAGCTTCAATTTTACCCTGAATTTTATAGATTATAAAACAAATGAATCTGATTTTTATGATTTTTGCTTTCCACTGTGTGCTTGTTCATTCTGTTTTCATTCTAAGAATCAGTGTACCATTCTGACTGTAACCTAAATTTTGTAGATGATCAGACAAAATAACATTTTCATAATATTTTTAGTTTAGGAAAAAAAATGTTTTCCACTATGAACAACAACAAAAAAATATTGATTTCCCTTTTTTTCAGATTATTTTTTAGGATAAATGTCTACCAAACCGAAGAATGACATAAGGAGGGCCAGCATCTTCTCTCCCAGGTCCTCAGCAGTCAGAAGGAGCAAGGCTGCCGAGCCCGGGGGTCCCTGCGGGGAGAGGAAGGGGGGAGGGGGAGGGCACATACTTGTAGACAGCGCTGTCCTTCTTGGGGCTGTGCTGCGGCAGGAGGCTATGGGAGTACTGGTGCACGCCCAGGTCATACAGCGAGGGGAAGTCCTTGCCACAGAGATGGCAGCGATAGCTCAGCTCCTCCTGGTGGCTCTTGATGTGCTCCAGAAATGTGTCGAGCTTTGGGAATGTCTGCGCACAGCTTTTGACCACACACTTGTAAACCTTGAGGGAAGATACAGACCAGGTGAGGGGAGGCAGACTGTTCCCCTGCTCCCTGGCTCCTGGAGCTCTCTTTTATTGTGGTGAGAGTCCTCTCTTCTCAGCCGGTCACAAGGCCCCATTACCTTTCCCTCACGTGCTGTGTGACCTGGGTATATTCAGGAAAATTACTTCGAGCCTGGAAATACAGTAAAAGGATGACATCGTGCCCTTCCAGCGTTACCCTAGAGTAGTGGCTCTCTGACGTGAGCGTCCACGGCAGTGACAGAATGCTGAGCACCGCTCCCAGAGCACCTGATTCAGCAGGTGTGCAGGGCCTGAAGGTGTGCGTTCCTAACAAGTGCCCAGGCGACGGATGCTAAGGCCACTGCTCTGGGGACCTCGCTCTGAGAACTGCGATCTAACAAACCTGCCCAGGCTCATCTCACTCTCTGGGCGATGTGCCTTGTTTTGACTATTTACTATTGATTAGGATCCAGACTCCAGAATTAAATATTAATTTGCAGAAAACAGATCCAATATACATGATTTTTGTCAGGTAGAAAAGATATCCCCAAAGGTCACAGGTTTTATTGCCCTGCAGGATATTAACCAGATTTGTATCTACCTTAACAATCTTATTTGAATGTTCCCTTCTTTCACTGACATAATTATATATAGGTATAAATACCAGTATCTTAGATCCTCTTTTGAACTGGCTTTGTCATCCTTCTAGTTTCCTTATTAATGAGTTATATAAAATTCTGGCTTATGTTCACTATGTTATTTATTTATTTATTTATTTTTATTTTTTAAAGATTTTATTTATTTATTCGACAGAGATAGAGACAGCCAGCGAGAGAGGGAACACAAGCAGGGGGAGTGGGAGAGAAAGAAGCAGGCTCATAGCGGAAGAGCCTGATGTGGGGCTCGATCCCATAACGCCGGGATCACGCCCTGAGCCGAAGGCAGACGCTTAACCGCTGTGCCACCCAGGCGCCCCACCACTATGTTATTTATATGAGAATTAGGTTTTTAAATTTTGAAAAGTATACTTTGACAAGCATACTCCTGATTGCCTGTACAATTCCACTTGCTCCTTCTTCCTAACAAAGTGAACCCTGATTTGTTCAGGGTGGCAACATGTACAGTTAAAACACTTGATCTCCCTGGCTCCCTTGCATCTAGTGTCAACCATGTGGCTCCTTTTTAGCCAGTGATATGCAGGCAGTAGTCTGGAGGGAAGGCATTACTTCCAGAACACAAAAGGCATAAGCTTCCCAGGAGAAATCCCCTCTGCTTTTCTCATTTGTCCTGACTGGAATACAGATGTGATGGCTGGAAATATAGCAGCCATTATGCAATCTTGAGGATGGAAGTCACATGCTGAGGAGGCAGGGCCACAAACCAGAAGAAGCCTGAGTCAACAATGACATATCTGACCTATACAAGCTCAACACTGCTTACTTACAAACTTCTTCTGACATAAGGGAAGTAAAACCCTAACTAGTAAGCTAGTTGTCTATTATTTGCAGAGTAATAATGAATTCCTAGCTATTAGAGCATAGTGGCTCTGACTCATGAGAGATCTACAGTGGACTTCTAGGAAAGGTTTTTTTTTCCTAGACACACAGAGAAGATAGCCCGTTTTTGCTCTGTCTGGACTACTGCCTGGAAAGAGTGACTACCATCCCAAGACCACGGGTAAGCCGTCAGTACTAAACAACGTCATACCCTGAGGGGGCAGAGACAAAAGCTAAAAGACACAGGGTCCTTGATATTGGGTTGAGTCAACTGACTGTCTCAGACCTTGAGCTGCCCAATCTTGGGTTTTCTTATTATGTGCAATGACAAACCTCTTGTTTAAGCAGCCTGAATCAAAGTTTTCTGTTATTTTCCCCAAGGGTATCGTAACTTAATTCCATCAACTCCCCTGCTGGGAATCTAGGGTAAGGGAAAAGTCAGAGATGTGGATGAAGATTTGATTATAGGGATGCTCACCATGGTTTTGCCTACAACGCAAAACACAGTTCATATCCTACATGTTAAAACAACGGGATTTTTTTAAATGTAGCTGTTAAAAATTACATTTTTTTTTAAAACAGTGACATGAGAAAATTCTCAGAATATAAAATTAGGTTAAAAAATAGAAAGCACAAATCTCAAGAGAATTTATGCTTATTAGAAAAAAACCCAATCTCAAAAGGCCCCATACGGATGATTTCATTTATACAACGTTCTCAAAATGACAAACTTATAAAGACAGAGAACTGATTAGTGGTTTCCAGAGGCTGAGGATGTTGGGGAAGAGGAGAGCAGGTGTAATAATGAGGGGTAAAACAAGGAAGATCTTCGTGGTGTTGGAATAATTCTGTACTGTGACTGCAGTACAAAACTACATAGGCGGTAAAATGGCAAAGAACCATACATACGCTTTACACCCATGTCAGTTTCCTGGTGTAGATATCAGGCTGTAGTTATATAAGATACAGGGAAACTGTATCTGAGGGATACTGACTGAGGGGTGTAAGGGACCTCTCCCTACTATTTTTGCAAATTCCTGTGAATCTACAATTCTTCCAAAAGTTTAAAAAAAAAATCTATCAGGAAAAAAAATTGCAGTTCAAAATTATATGTGTTTACAGATCTCAATTATAATAAAAAAACAGAAACTCTACAAAATGTGCTGGATTTTGTGCTGCATCCTGGGGAGGATATATTGTAAGGTAGTTAATGACATGGGGTTTGGCTTTGAGCCCTGACCTGGTCACTTACTGGTGGTGTGACTCTGGATAGGTCACTTTACCCTTCGGGACTTTGGTTTCTTCTTGGATATACTGAAAATGCGGATCTCTAAGTTGTTATGAAGACTAAACAAAATATTGAATGTAAAGCATTTAGCAGGGTGACCGGCATCTAATAAATGCATTCTTCAACCTACACATTCTTTAGATTTTTCTGAAATTTAAAAAAATATTTTATTTATTTATTTGTTCGTTCATTTATTTATTTTAGGGAGTGGGAGAGAGAGAAACCTAAGCAGGCTCCAAGCCCAGTGTGGAGCCAGATGCAGGATTCAATCTCACCACCCTGAGATCATGACCTGAAAGCCAAAATGAGCTGAAATCAAGAGTCCAGAGCTTAACTGACTGAGCCACCCAGGTGCTTCTGAAGTGTACACTTTAAAAAGGATGAATTTTGTGGGATGCAAGTTATATCTCAATCAAAAAAAAAAAAAAGACTGGGGTCCTAAATCCCCATAGGTAGGTGTTTAGACATTAGATTTTCTTGGGGTATTGAGAATTTTTCTCATGTCTGGTTTCTATACTGTATGACCCGTAAGAGGTGGGTTTCCTCCCTTGGCCTAGCACCATAATGGCCCAGTAAGCAGGCCCCTCCCACAGAGGGGAAGCTTGGCCTATCACGGGTGGTTAGATGGCAGGTCACTGCAACTGGGGCCCACTCCTGTCCCTTTCTAGGCAGTGTTCAAGACCCCAGCACCAGCCAAAGCTCACATCTTGGGTGGTTGTGGCCTCCCGCTGCCCATTACCCACCTACCTGCTCATTCTTATGCTGGGTCATGTGGGACTTGAGCTGGAAGTAGGTGCTGAACTTGCTGGGGCAGAACTGGCACAGGTAGGAGCTGTCGATGAGGACGACCTGCTTGGCCTCCAGCTTGTCCCCTTCATCCTCACCTGCTGCGGGCAAGGCTTGGGGCTGTGGAGCACTCGACAGGGACTGGCCCAACCCTGTGGAGAAAACCAGGGAAGAAGTCACTGAGAAGGGCAGCGGAAGAGTCAGGACAGAGAGCCTTGACATTCAGGAAGGATCCACAGAGCACATCCTGTGTGTTGCTGGGTCTACCCGGCCACCTGCCACGTGCTTGGTGTTGGACACTGTACTCAAGGTCCTACACTCACATTCAGCTTTGTGCACGGATACAGTCATTCCAGATGCTCACCTCCTGAATACTTACATCCTGATTGGGAAACAGCTATTGCCTCAAATCTACCCTCATAGCCTTTCCCTAGGCCTCTCCACAGTTATTAAAAATCCTGAACACTACTCCTGGCTGTATCCATCACACCTCCCCAGCTCCCCATTCCAATTACAATCATTTGTTTAGCTGACCTTCCCTCACTTTCTGAAGACAGGGGCCTCTGACCTCATCTCTACAGAGGCCTCCATAGCAGTCCTCCCTAAATGTTTGCTTCATGGTTGAACCCCTGGTGCTAGGCACTGTAGGAATTTTGAAAAAAAATAAGAAAGAGTTTCTTCCCCAAGGAGCTCAAAAAAAATGCATAGGGCACACAGAGACTAGCTAAACACACTGTAGGGCTAGTTCCAGCATGTGGCCACATGCTGCTCGTGCAGCAAAACACCCCTTTCGTTGGCTGGTATGTGGTGGGCTTTGCTCACCCGGGGGACTGTGCAGGAAGGGCTTAGGCCCTGGCCCTACACTGTCCAATACAGTGGCCACGAGCCACATGCGGTGACTAAGAACTCGAAATGTGGCTAGTCCATATCCAGATACGCTATACACATAAAGACACCCTGGATTTTGAAAACTTAGTATAAAAAAAGAATATAAAATGTTTAATTAATCATCTCCTTATATTATATGCTAAGCTGATAATATAGGTTAAATAAAACATATGATTAAAATTAATTTTACTTTTTTAAAGTATTGTTTTTATGTAGCTACTAGAAGGTTTTAAATTGTATATGTTGCTCATATTACATTTTTTTTTAAAGATTTTATTTATTTATTTGACAGAAAGAGACACAGCCAGCAAGAGAGGGAACACAGGCAAGGGGAGTGGGAGAGGAAGAAGCAGGCTCCCAGCAGAGGAGTCTGATGTGGGGCTCGATCCCAGGACTCTGGGAACACACCCTGAGCCGAAGGCAGATGCTTAACGACTGAGCCACCCAGGCGCCCCTCATATTACAATTTTGTTAACAGCACTGCTCCAGGCCTAGTAAGTCCTCAACTCCCATACAGAACAGAAATTAAAGCATTATCAGGGACATGATCATTAGCTCAGGGACAAGTGATGGCTCAGATGGGAATCCTACAAAGTGTAAGAGACCATCTGCCCATGGAAGTCAAACAGGTTTCAATTTCAAGTCAACTGATAGTGACTGCCTGGAGCAATATATCGAAAGTAGATTTTGAGGCAGGATCCAGGAGCAGCAAAAAAGACAGGTGATAGATTAGTGTTGTCTTCCACGGGAACAGTCTTAGAGTAAGGCCAGGCATACTGTACATTTGTCATTCCTTCTTTCATGCTATGTCCCATTTTATAGATAAAGTAGACTGAAGCCCAGAGAGGTCAAGGAGGTTGCCCAAAGTCACACAGCTAGGAATAAAACCCATGAAGCTTCAGAGGACAGGTATGGGAACAATGGCATTCCTCACTTCTACCTACCTGTGTTTTCCTCGTCCTCCTGCCTGCTGGGGTTGAGGGCCATGACCTGTACAGTCATAGAGTTGCGAGAGACGGTGCCACCGCTACGCCCTGGAGGCCACACCTTATGAGTCTGCATGTGTTTCTTGACATTAGATTTCTGGGCAAAGGCACGGCCACATGCAATGCACTGGAAGGGCTTCTCACCAGTGTGGCTGTGGGAAACAAAGCTTGTTAGCACCCTCATGCAGGAACTGGGATGTGACCTCAGCACAGGAGCTCACAGCTCCCAAGAAGGCCCAGACAGAGAATGCGGATGCCGCTGGCCATCACTGTGACACTATGAGGACAAGTCGGCAGGCCAGAGACAGAAAGACCCTGGGCTCTTGGTGACATTACTGAGTTGCTGAATCAACCAGCCCCGGAGCTGACCTTCTCTGTGGGCCTTCTCCATATGGTGAGATAAAACATTTTCTAATTGTTTAATCCCTCTCAAATAGAAATTTATTCTTTGAAGGAGAAATGGGCAGTCGCAGCATAGCACTTATACCATTATTTAATATTTTTCTTCAAATCAATCTGTTTTAAAACTTAAATTAAAAATTAAGCTTCCTGTTGTTATACGGAAAACCACTTATCATAAATACAAAATAACTGAAAAATGCAATAATTTATAAAATAATATCATTAAGATCTATAGAGCTGCATTGTCCAATAAGGTTGACACAAGCCACATGGGACTATTTAAATTCATTAAAATGAAATTAAGTTAAAAATTCAGTTTCCTAGTCCTAGCAGCCACATGTCAAGTGCTCAGCAACTACCTACTGTCAGTGGCTGCCCTACTGGACAGTGCCCATTTGGACATTTCCATCACTGTGGAAAGTTCTATTGAGCAGTGCTAGTGTAGACTAGTGGGTCTCAAACTGAGTTTGAGTTTGCCCTTCAGAGGACATTTGGCAATGCCTGAAGACATTTTTAGGTTGTGACAGCTGAGGGGTGAGAGGCCACTGGCATCTAATGTTAGAGGTCAGGGATGCAGCTGAACACTCTACCAGGCACAGGTCAGCCCCTCACGGAAAAGAATGGCGTGATCTACAATGTCAAGAGTGCCGGGGCGCCTGTGTGGCTCAGGCGGTTAAGCGTCCAATTCTTCAGCTCGGCTCAGGTCTTTTTTTTTTTTTTTTTATTTAACTTAATTTAATTTTCAAAAAAAATTTATTTCAATTCAATCAATTAACATATAACGCATTATTAATTTCAGAGGTACAGGCCTGTTCAGGTCTTGATCTCAGAGTTGTGAGTTCAAGCCCCACACCGGGCTCCACCCTGGCTGTGGCGCCTACTTAAAATAAATAAATAAATAAAAATAAACACAAGAAAATAAAAGTCAATAGTGCCAAGACTGAGAAAGCCTCGTCTAGTGAGAAGCTGCTCCCTGCCACAATTGGAATCTGACGTGTGCACGTGCGCATGCGTCCATGTGCTCTCTCCTTCTCTCTCTCTTTGCTGTAAAAGATGAGCCAGTATGTAAGGGGTGTTCAACGGAGACTAGCACCAAATCGAGGCTTTCTCCTTTGACTCTCCAAGGACTGAAAGAATTCGAAAAGAGAATGATTTTCTACATCTTTCGGAACTTCTCAACACCATAACCAGAAACCACCTAAAATCATCTCAGGTACCAGTGTATCCCATTCTGTGAGAACCATGGAACAAGACCCAAGACCCTCCCTTCCGCCACCTCACAGATGGAAAAGCCGAGGCCCAGAAGGGCTCCCTGCATTTTCTTGGGACAGGAGGTTTCACGGTTAGTCCTGAGTGAGCAGAACTTGCAAGTCACACAAGTGACCACAGCTTGGCATGGCAGCCCTTGAGGTCAGCCCTTTCTGCAGAGGTGAGGATTGAGGCACCCCTCACGCCTGCAAAGGCCCTACCTTTCAAGGACATTTCTCCCCCCACCCCACCTGGCTCGGACCTTCTCCACCATAGTGGGCAGACCCCACAACTTTCACAGATCCCTCCTACTGCTCCCGAGACAGAAGAGGGAAAACCGACCTGACTTGGACAAAGGTCTGAGAACCATGACAGGATAGATGGGGCCTTGGTCACCGCCCTGGGAAGGGGACTGAGGAGGGAGCCTTGCTTCTACTGTGGATGGCCCTCCAGCCAGGGCTGCCGAGGAGCCACCTGCCCCACCATGCCTGGGTACCTTCGGATGTGCTGCTGCAGGTCGAAGTTTTTGGTGAATGACTTGTCACAGTATGAGCACTTGAGTTTCTGAGCCTTTGGCTTTCCTGCAGCTGAAAAACAAGGTGGGGGGTAGGGGGGGGTGGTGAGGCTGGGGGTATAACTGAACGCAGCAAGAGCAGCCTCCTACCACTCTACCCCTCGATGTGAGGCCAGAAAGCCCAGACCCTGGGAAGTCTATACCCACAGACAGGCAGAGGAAGAAGCACAGAGCCTTTCACAGTGTCTGAAGGAGGAAAGCCCAGGAGATGCTCTGCCTGGAAGAGCAGAACAAGCTCGAAAGGCTCCCCTCTGTCCTTGGATAAAAATCCAGACTCTGTGCTGTGGCTACAGGACGATGCATCCTCTGCTTCCTGCCAACCTCATTGTTCTCGCCATCCAGCTGCAGTGGACTCCTTGCTAAGCTTGAAAGACCTCAAGCGTGGTCCCACTTCAGGGCTTCTGTACCTGCTATCCTGCTCACCCCTCAGACAGCCACAAAGCTGCCTCCTTGTCATCCCCAGATAGAGAAGTGGCATCATTCTCCAGTCTCCACCAGTACCCTCAATCATAGTGCCCCGATAATCTCCTTCCTGGAGCCCCCCATAAACAGTTATCCTGTTTTCCCTCTCTCTCTCCCACTAACAGTAACTGAGGGCAGAGAAATCATGGACCACGATGCTGGATCCTCAGCATCTGACACTGACCCTGGCACACAGATGCTCGACATGTATTTGTGGAAGGAAGGAAGGATGGAAGTAGTTGACTGGAAAACCCCTGAAAAATTCTTGATTTCTGTGCCCTCCCCTTCACCACCACTTTCTAGCACTGCCCCTGTCCCGTTGCTAGCATCTCTGAAGAGGTGACAGACACTGCTGCTTGCCTGCCTGATATCCATTGCCCCCCTTCTTTCCTCACAAATCCCCCAAGTAATGGGAGCATCAATATTTCTGGCTAAAAGAGACATTTCCCAGCTTCCTTTGCAGCTAGATAGGGTCATGTGACTAAGTTTTGATCAATGAGATGTAAGTAAAAGCATCATGCAAAACCCCTGGAACCTGGGAGATGCCCCTTTTATCCTTTCTACTGCCTGGAATATGAAATTGATGACTGGAACTCCAGCAGCCATCTTAGATGATGAGGCACCCTGAAAACAGAAGCTATGCCCTAGGGGTAGCAGAGCAGAAAGAGGAAATGTGAGTGCCCGATGACCATATAAGCACACAATTTCCCAATTGCCTGTCACTGGCCTTGTTTTGCACAGGAGAAAAATAAAATTCCAATCATTTTAAAGTCATTCTTATTTTGGATTTTCCACTACATGCAAGCACACTTCATCCTAACCATCATAAAAGGGAAGACAAGAACTAAGCAGCCTTATGGATAGGAGAATGTTGACGAAAGATGCCTCTGGCAGGCTGCAGGCCCACCTTCTGGGAGTCCACTGGCACCTTTGGCCCGTCGGGTCTTCAGCGTTGGTGGGGAGTCAAAGGTGGCCACTGTGCCCCCTGTGGCGCTGGTCATGGGGGCAGCCGGGTTTGGTCCTTTTGGTTTGAATCCCTGTTTGCCGGGGCTGTACACAGGAGGGGTGGGGTATACTGAAGCCTCCACACACTGGTTTGGCACCTAGAAGGACAGCACAGTGAGGGAAGGAGGACTGGGAAGGACAGAAAAGAGCTATACCAGCCAGGGGGACCCTCACTGTGGCCCTGGCTAATCTCAGCCAGGATCACGATCCTAACCCCTCCATCTGGCTCAGTCAGCTCAGTCACTCCCAACACCCTGTAGAACTTCATGGAGCCAGGAGGTTAGACGCAGCTTTGGAGCCAGGCAGTCTGGGTTCAAATCCTGACTCTGCCCCTTATCATCTAAGTGATCTTGGACAAGTCTTTCAACATCTCTCAGTTCCATATCTGTAAAATGGGGATAACCAGAGTACTCCTCTCCCTGGTTGTGGTGAGGATTAAATGAGTTAACAAGTAAAGAGCCTAGAACGGTGCGTGGCATACAGTAAATACTCGATAAACATTAGCTGCTGTCATTGCATTCTTGGCAGTAGTAGTAGTTTGTTAGCACAGGAGGACCAGGAAGTCAGCAGGTCTGTGCCCTCACCAGCAACCCCACTTCCTAACCGATCCTGCCCGATGCCACCCCAGCAGGCATCTCTCAGCTGAGAACTGACACTGAAGCCACAAGAAATTCATTCACACCAATGACTTTTGAGCCACTCAAACCTAGTGAACACTAAGTTTACATCATGACACTGGGGCATCGTGAAGAATGCATTAATTCAACGATTTACAATCATTCATTGGTTTTTCCAGGCTGGCCTAACCAAAACTTCACTTCCTATCCTTCTCTGCTTTTTTTTTTTTTCCTTTGTAGACTTACCATTATCTAATAAATTATGTGTCTTACTTACTTCTCCATTATCTGCCTAGTTCCACAAAGGCAGGGACTTTTGGTCTGCTTTTGTTTATTGCACTATTCCCAAGCCTGGAGTAATCCTTGGCACAGAGTAGGCATTCAGTAAGTATTTGTTGAATCAGTGAATTCATTTATATATTATAATACAACGATACATAAAAAACATATACTTGTCCATTCAGACGACCAAAATGTATTTGTCAGATATATCTGGTCTTCATCCACAGATCCTGGAAATGCTTCAGAGCCATAAAAGTGAAATGGGTGTCTTATTATTTTTTTTATTATTAATGAAACTGACTTTTGGCCCTGATCCAAGGGCAGGCTGGCTGCTGAGAGGACCAACCGTGCGACTGATGGGTTGGAACGTTCAGTCCCATCCCCCTGCCTCTGGGGAGTGAAGAAGGGCTGGAGGTTGAATCAGCCAGAGCCAATGACTTAATCATGATTACACAATGAAGCCTCCACAAAAACTCCAAGGGACTGGGTTTGGACAGCTTCCAGGCTGATGAACACAGGGAGATGTGGGGTAAGTGGCACACAGAAGCTCCGTGTCCCTTTCCCCACACCTCCCCTATGCACTGGGCTGTTGATTCGTATCCTTTATTATATCCTTTAATAAACTGGTAAATGTAAATGTTCTGAGCTCTATGAGCTGCTCTAGCAAATTAACAGACCCTAGGGAGGAGGTCGCTGGAATCGCCAATCTGCTGCCTGTCCGTCAGAAGCACAGGCTGCTTGCAACTGGCTAAAGTGGGGGTGAGGGCAATCTTGTGGGACTGAACCCTTAACCTGTGGGATCTGCGGTTATCTCTGGGTAGATAGTGTCAGAATGGAGTTGGAATTCTTGGACACTGTGCTGGTGTCTGGGAATTGCTTGGCACTGGTTGGGGGGGGGGGGTTCCCAACATCGGAATAGGGTCCAGGAGCCAGAAGAGTCACCGTCATGGATAGAGACTATTGCGGATGCAGGTACTGGGCATCTGATACGGCTCCATTGGAACAGGTGCTTCTGCTAGATTTCATCTGTTGGCCTTTGGCACCATTCCTACACTCTTCCATGCTCTCCCCTGATGTGCACATTCTCCAGATGTCCTTGCTGGCAAGGCTATGAGTACAGATTAGGTTCTGCCCACGAGAAGGACCTGCATGAGATCTGGAAGGCAGAGGAAGGTAGAAACTGCTTTCCTCTGGCAGCGGTGGCGGGAGACAGGAAGGTGTGCCATACTAATTTTGCAGTGGCTGGCTGAACGCTACATCCCCCTCCTGACCACCAGCCTCGAGGACGGCAGCACAGCAACAGAATCCTACAGCTTCCCCACCTCTGGGCACGGCAGGAGCATCCTGGCCTTCTGGGCCAAGCAACAACAGTGCACCTGAAAACCAGTAGCACCCATCAACTCACCTTTTGCTCCATCTAGCCCTCCCGAAGCCACCTTTGTGGCTTTAATGCAGCATCTGACCTCCTGCATTAAATCCCTTCTCCAGAAATACCTAGAGTGGTCCCTATTTTCCTGACCACTACAGCGCTCAATCAATATCACATAGATGAATTCACCCATCACGCAAGTCATTACTGAGCAATTATGTGACTGCCGCTGGGTTTGCTCTCTCTAACCTCAACAGCTCTACAAGGAGAGTTCCCATTTCAGAGGAGAGGAGACTGAGGTCAGAGGGCCCTATTTCAGACACCTCCTATAGGTGCACCAGAGGCCAGGGACTCTGCTAGGGGCTAAGGACGCCAAATCAAAGATGACTCAGGCTCTGCCCTCAAAGAGCACCCTCGTCCACATGGAAAACAAACAAGAGCAGCTCTCCCTGCTCCGGTGCCCTCTGCCTCCCAGGCCAGCATCTTCCTCTCAGCATCTCATTGACTTAATTTGTTTTTTTTAACTCAACACAGGGAAGCTTGCTCTATTGCCTCAGCTAGGATAAATCCCCTGTAGGCTCTCATAACATCACGTGGCTGGTGGTAGGATTTCCCCACTGGTCTGGTTCTCTTTAGAGAAAACCATGCTCTCTAAACATAGAATGTCTGTATGGCCAGACTGTAAGGTGAGTGGGGGTTAATGTGACCTCAAGTGCAGGCAGGCTCTTGCTGTCAGAACCGCGCCCCCTAGCACCGGGGTCAGGGCAGGTTCTGAACTCTGAGCACCTTGAGCTTGTAGCAGGAAATGAGTGGGGCACATAGGGTACACGGACTGCTTCGTGGCTTCAATTCTCTACCCCTCCCAATATCCGTGTCCTCCACAGTGTGATTTTGCAGCTTTCCCCATCGAGATGTGGCATCTGTTTCCCTACTCCTTAAATCTAAGTTGGCCTTGTGACCTACTTTGGCCAACGGAAGAGATCCGGTCAAAAGCCTAAACTCCAAAAGGCCACAAGCATTTCTGCTTCCGTGACCGCACCTCCACTGTTTCTGTGAGCGGGCGCCTGGCTAGCCCACTGGAGGATGAGGGATGCCCTGGAGCACAGCTGGGTCACCTAACTCATCCCAGCCCAAGCCATCCTACAGCAGCTGACAGCTGCCATCTCCAGATACCTGGGAGAGCCCAGCCAAGATCGGCAAGCCATGTAGGTGCAAGAACAATAAATACATTTTCCCATATACCACCGAGGTTCTGTGGAAACTTCTTACACAGCCATAGCTAACCCATATATCTAGCTTGTTAAAAATGTAAGAGACCGGGGCGCCTGGGTGGCTCAGTTGTTTGGGCATCTGACTCTTGATTATGGCTCAGGTCATGATCTCAGAGGTTGTGGGGATCAAGCCTTGTGTTGGGCTCTGTGCTCAGCATGGAGTCTGCTTGAGATCCTCTCCTTCTCCTTCTACCCCTTCCCCATGCTCTCCCCCCACCAAATAAATAAAATAAAATAAATAAATTTTTTAAAAATGTAAGAGACTTTGACAAAGATAATTTTTTGGAATCTTCTCCCTAAAACACTGGTGTTCTCTGAATGTTCTGAGCACTCCCTGAGGGTAGCTTGTATTTCTGCTATAACTTCTACCTCAGACCACCTTCTCATGGTTTGCATTTTACCTTTATAGGTATGATGGCTTGATCAACGTCCTTCTCTCCCATGACGTGGATACCCCCTTGATCTGGTTTTGTCTCCCACGATACCTCTGGCACAGTGCCTGGCACACAGTTGGTGCTCGGGAAAGGTCCAGGCTACCCATGATAACCATAACCAGCTTCTCCCCTCCGCTCCCAAACCCCGACCTCTGCTCACCTCCAGGGGTGGGTAAGGCTGCATTCCCAGTGCCTGGATCTCCACGGTGCCACTCCCAGCCAGGGGTGCTGTGGCACTGTATACCTCCACCACGCCATTTCCGCCAGGGTTGGGACGCCCAGGGGGGCCCAAGCTCTGGGGTGGGGGTGGGGGGGGCTGGGGTGGTGGGGGTGGGGGCAGTGGCGGAGGGGGTGGAGGAGGTGGCGGAGGCTGGGTGAGGTAGCTGGGTGCAGAATGCATGTTCAGGCTGCTCTGAAATCAGAAGAGAGAATCAAAGTGTCACACCCTCTTGATATCAGCTGTCTTGTTATCAGTGAGGAAGGACATTTGTCTTAGCCAGGCACGTGGAAAGAAGAGCCCCTCACAAGGCAGCTCAGAAGACAGGGCTGACGGGAGGCATGGCAACACAGTCATGGAAGAATACAGAAGAAGCATCAGCCAGGTGCCATTATCCCTTTACTCTAGGAAAGCCGACAAAAATGGCCCAGCTAGGGGCGCCTGGGTGGCACAGCGGTTAAAGCGTCTGCCTTCGGCTCAGGGCGTGATTCCGGCGTTCCGGGATCGAGCCCCACATCAGGCTCCTCTGCTATGAGCCTGCTTCTTCCTCTCCCACTCCCCGTGCTTGTGTTCCCTCTCTCGCTGCCTGTCTCTATCTCTGTCAAATAAATGAATAAAATCTTTAAAAAAAAAAAAAAAAAAAAAATGGCCCAGCTTGGATACAACTGAGTTGACCTACAGCCCCAGTATTGCTGTCTTAGGAGGGCTTGTTTGTGGGACCAGCTCTTGAATGGCCTCTGAGAACCTGCCTTGTGGAAGGTTGCCTATGACCAATAAGGCTGTTTTGCTCATCCGGGGCACTGACCAGTCTGTACCAGGTCACCTAGATTGTTTGTATGGACCATGTGACCTGTGGTGAACACCCTCCTTTCCTTCTAAGAGTCTGGAATTTTGCTCACCGTGGCACCTACATGCCAATCCCCAAGAAAAGCCCTGAGCCTAGAATCCTGGGTACACCTCCTGGGCAGAAACATGCATACAGATTGCTGCTCTTCACTGCTGGCGGAAAAAGTGTTTTGTGCCATCTCTCCCCATTGCTCCAAGAGGAGGAACAGTAGAAACCTATGTCTGGATTTCTCCAGACTCCAGCTGATGTCTTTCCCCCTTGCTGATCCTGCTGTGTACCCTTTGTCAGGAATAAACCACAGCTGTGAGTACAACTATCCCGGGTCCTAGGAGTCTTTCTCGAGAGTCACCGTATGTGTGGGTGGCTGTGGACCCCTGAAATGCAGCCACTGACTTCTAGAAATTTATTCCACAAAAATATAATTAAGCAGGTGGGCAAAGATATGTGTACATGGATGGTTACCCAGTAGTTTTTACAACAGCAAAAAATGGCAATGATCTGAGTGTCTGTTAACAGAAGGCTGGCTATACAGAGGATGGTCCATCCACACAATGGAATCTTCTACAGCTATTAAAATGTTAGTAATCACAGGTGCCTGGCTGGCTTAGCTGGTAGAACATGCAACTCTTGATCTCTGGGTCGTGAGTTCAAGGCCCACATTAGGCAAAAATCTTATTTAAAAAAAAATGATGGTGATCAGTATGTCACAAAGGATGTTCCTCTTAACTGCTGTTCCTTGGGTTCCACAGTCAAACATATTTGGGGAAAAATTTGGCAGGTGCCCCCCAACTTTTATTCTGAAAAGTCTCAAACCTACAGAAAGGCTGCAAAAAGAATACAGTAATCAGGGGCCCCTGGCTGGCTCAGTGAGTAGAACATGTGACTCTTGATCTCAGGGTCATGAGTTCAAGCTCCACATGGGTATAGAGATTACTTAAAAAAAAAAAACAAAACACTGATCAGTCTTTATACTGCATCTAATTTACCAGCTGTTACCATTTTGCCACATCTGTAATACGCATATGCGTGTGTGTATGTGTTATCTATGTACGTACACACAGGCTTCTATCTGTTTTAGCAAGCCACTTAGTAGTTAGCTGCACACATCGTAACACTCTGTTCTTCAATACTGTATTCGGATACACCTCCTAAGAACAGGATATTCTCCCGTAGAACCACAATTTGACAATCACACTCAGGAAATTGCATGTTGATACACTACTATTATCTAAAATATTCAAGTTCCTCCTATTCTCATTTTCCCAAAGTGTCCCAATAATGCCTTTAGATTCTTTCCCCCCTGAATCCAAGATCCGACCAAGAATTGTATATTGCCGGGGGGAAGGGTGGCCAAAACGGGTGAAGGGGAGTGGGACATACAGGCAAAAAACGAAAAAAAACAAGAAACAAAAATAGAATCGCACGTTGTTGCCAGTTGCCATGTCTCTCTAGGTTCCTGATTATGAGTAATTAAACTTTGTTTTTACTTTTCTACTGTGTATTTTCTAATGTTTTCCAATGGACTGGAACACTTCTGTTAAGAATAAAAATAGGAGGGGGCACCCGGGTGGCACAGTTGGTAAGGCATCCGACTCCTGATTTAGGCTCAGGTCATGATCTCAGGGTCATGGGATTGAGCCTCTTATGGGGCTCTGTGCTCAGCGGGGAGTCTGCTTGAGATTTTCTGTCTCCCTCTCCCTCTGGCCCCCTTCTCCCCACACCACCCCCTGTGCACACACCTGTGCTCATTCTCTCAAATAAATAAATCTTTTAAAAAAAAGAATAAAAATAGGAAGCGTGTCTGGCTGGCTCAGTCGGTACAGCATGTGCCTCTTGATCTTGGGGCTGTGGGGTTATGAGTTCAAGCCCCATGTTGGGCATGGAGCACACTCATTAAAAAAAGAGAGAGAGAGAGAGAGTAAAAATAGGAGTCAAAATACCCAGACTGTGGCAGTGAAACCCCAAAGTCATGTTCTAGGTCCCAACTGAAGTGACTGCTTCCCTACCCACAGCAGGACAGACCAAGGGGAGACTGACAGTCTCTCTTCAACATGAGAGAGCTGAGGCCAACCACTCTTCTTTCTACAAGGGTCCAAATCCACAGCTGTCAACATACAGGCCTGGAATTAAGACCCTAGGAAAAGCCAGCCCCCTCCTTACCTGCACTGGCGGGGGGCCCTGGGGCATGGGCTGGTCCAGGGATGTGAAGGCCGACATGGCAGACATGAGCACATCATCACTCACCAAGATGTTCCCCTGCACCAGGGTCTGGATCAGCGGGGATGGGGGCACTGTAATGTACGTGGAGATCTGGGTAGTGTGAATGAGAGAGAGAGAGGGAGAAAGAGAGAGAGAAGGGAAGGGAAGAGAAGAGAAATGTCTGAGGCTCTGGAAGGAAACAGGGCATGATGGAAAAGACTTGGGCTCCGGAATTCCCCAGACCTGTGTTTCATTTCCACCTCTACTTCTCCCTGCTGTGTGACCCTGGGCAAGTCACTCCACCTTTCAGAATTTCCATTTCTTTATCTATGAAATGAGACGAAGCCACACCTCTCTGTAAGAGAAATACCCCATGACCCAGCAATAATACTTTCTGGTATCTCTCCTCGAGGAACACTCACGCATGTCCACAGGGAGCCCATGAACAAGAGTATTCTCTACAGCTTTATTTCTAATAGTGAATAACTGGAAATAGCCTTGGTGTCCTTCAAAGGGGAAACGGAGTAAAAAATACAATACAGTCATAGCATAATAACATGCAGATTATATACTCTTTACTTCAAAATTTCTAAAACAATAGCACTACATAATTCCTGTGGGAATCACCATGCTCTGTGTTAGGAGAGGTCTATGGCAGCCTGAGAAGTATCAGTGTACAAGTCCTATGGATCTGGGGTGAATGTTTTTATTCTGACAGCAAGAATTATGTCTATACAGTGGATGGAGAAAATGTTTTAAAGGAATAAGGAGACAAGAGGAAGCCAGAAGGAAATGTGACCCCTTGACCTGGCGTCCTGAGACATGTCCAGCTTCCTTTATGAGGATTCTTTAATCCCTCTACGAGCCCCTGACCCAGGGTGTCTCTGCTCTCCCCTGACCTCCAGACTTGTAGATCTGTCTGCATCTTACCACCTCCACTTAAAGGTCCAACGGGTATCTCAAACCCAGCATGACCAGTTGAACTCCTGACTTCCCTCTCAAATCTTCTTCTTGCTGTTTTCCCCACTTCAGTAAATGGCAACGCCACCCCTGCAGTGGATCCCCCTTGACTCCTCCTGATCTGACACCTCACATCCAAGCCACCCACAAGCTCTACTGGCTCTGCCTTCAAAACATTTCCAAAATCTCATCCCTTCTCTCCACCTCTACTGCCACCATTCCGGTCAAGCCTCCACCACTTACTGCCTGCACTGGTACAACAGCTCCTGGGTACAACCTAATGGCTTTCCTGGGTTTCTCTTTGACTCCCACCAAAATCTATTCTCTGTACAGCAGCCAGAGTAGTCTAGTTTATGTGTAAATCAGACTATGTTCCTCTTCTGTTCAAAACCTTCCAAAGGCTCCCATCTCACTCAGAGTAAAAGCCCACCAGGCCCACATGCTCGCCAGGTTCCCCTGATGCCTGTCTGACCTTATCATCTCCCACCCTCTTCCTCACTCACTCAGCTCCAGCCACACTCACTTCCTTGCTGGTCCTGGAATAAATCCAGTACACTCCTACCCCATGGCCTTTACCCTTGCTGATCCCTTCTCCTGAAATACTCTTTCCCAAACTAGCAGCATGACTCATTCCCTCATTACCTTAGGTCTCTGCTCATAGGTCACCTCTTCACAGAGCTCTTCCCCAAGCACATATACAAAATGGCAAAACCTCCCATCCTTGTCTTGGCATCCCCATCTCTCTGCACTTTAACATCCTGAAAAAAGTATATCTCTACATATATGTTTGGGTACTATCTCACCCACCTCCATGAGGGCAGTGATTTGGAACATTTGTCCATCACAGAGCCTACACAGTGTGTGTGCTCAAAAAAGACTTGAATGAATGAATGAACGAACACACAAAGGAATGAATACCTGGCGATTGGCAGGAGGTGGGGCCTGCTGGACTGCCGTGGGGGCTGCCGAAGGCGTGTAGATGCTGTTAGTGGCCAATGAGACTGTGGCCAGGGGCGGAGCATTCCCCTGGCACTGTTCCCGCTTGTGGGTCATAAATGCTGGCAGCGAGTTGAACTGCTTCTTACATTTCCCACAGAGAAAGACATCCTCGTCATCTAGGGGTCACACCCACATGGAAGCAGAGGGAGAGGAACAATGATAAAAAGCAAGGTAAGTGAGAGATGGGAGAAAACCTGTGGCTGGACCACAGGCATGGCCAAACCAACAGCAATCTGTGATTCAGTGTGCCCGTGTCAACTGCTAACTTTGTGCTTCCAAAAGGAGATTTCAAAACCACGTAGGCACCTGCAGGAATATCCAGCCATGTCTACCCAGGCATCGAAAAATTAGAACTCAGGAAGTAGTAGAGCGGGTATGCTTCAAAGCTGAGAATATTTACCCTGCCTGAATTTGTTCATCAGTCCCCAAATGGGCTACGTGATCTTCTATGTCTCTGCATCCCCTATTCCCCCTGCAAGCTGCTTCTCTCAGAACAGCTCTGCTAGACTCTGCTCAGATGTCACCTCCTTCAGGAAGCCTTCCTAAAGGTAGTCGTTACAGTTCCTTCGGTTGGGTGCATCGCTCATATCACACTTTTCCCAGCACCACCAGACAGTGAGTCCCCCGAAAGGGAGGAAAAGAGTCTTACTTATTATCATAACTGCAATATCTCCTGGGTACATAGGCCCTCGATGGATATTTGCTGAATGAGTGAAAAACACAGTGAATGATTAGCTATAGCGGACACTCCCCACTGAGGGTCTATCACGGGCCATGCACTGCACCAAGTACTTGACACATTGTGGCAGAAATGTCTATTTGTCATTCAACATCCACTCTTCCTTCTTAGACAGCAATAGTGGGAAACATGACCGTCTAACTAAAGACTGTATCTCCCAGCCTTTGCAGCTAGACATGTCATGCGACTGAATTCTGACCAATAGGTGAGAGCAGAAGTATACTGTCTATGTAACTTCCTTTTACAAGGAAGGCATATAGGGGTGCCTGGGTGGCTCAGTCAGTTAAGCCTTACCCTTCGGCTCAGGTCATGATCCTGGGGTCCTGGGATCGAGCCCCACATCAAGCTCCTTGCTCAACAGTGAGTCTGCTTCTCCCTCTGCCCCTCACCCCACTCATGCTCACGCTCTCTCTCTCAAATAAATAAATAAAATATTTTAAAATAATAAAAAATAAATAAAAGGAAGGTGTATGACTTCCACTTTGTTCTTTCTTCCCTTCACGTTGACTAGAATGTGGAAATGAAAGTGGAAACCTGGAGCAGCCGACCTGGACGGCAGGTAGAGGGCATTAGAACCATAAGAAAGAAAGGGCCTGAGTCTCACCATACCCACCCCAAACGCACATCAGGACTTCGTGTAAGAGAAATAAGCATTCATCTGTACAAACTACAAGAAACTTGTGTTCCTTATTTACAAAACAGCTGCAAGTGAGTCCCAAGTATCCCCACAAGGTTTCTACGAGGTAAGATATTATCCTCGTTTTACAGATGTAGAAACTGAGGCATAGAGAAGTTAACTTACTTGCCCAAGGTCATAGAGCCAGGAACTATGGGAATAAGGATTCAAACCCAGGTGGGTATCTCTCTGTGCCTAGAATGGTTCCCAAGTATTCAAACATGTTTGTGGAATGAATAAATGAATACACAGACTCACGCAGGGCTCTAAAGTTCCTTGCCTTCTCTGTGTCTCAGGGGCCTGGCCTGGAAACTGGAGATTCAGGTTCAGCCTGTGCTTTTCATAGAGGGGAGGCTGAGAAATAACTTTTGGGTCAAAGGTACAAGCATTACTAAGCTCCTAGCCATTCCCTATGTCACAATCCTCAAATTCACTAAGTGATTGAGAAAGTGTGCCCTCGTTGCTAATCTGAGAAAAGCATGAGCCTGAAGACCCAGGCTGGGAGGAAGGGGAGAGGGTTCAGACACCAGACGGTATCCTGGGCACCCCAGTAGGCAATTCATTCTCATATCCCCTCATGAGCCTCACCTGTTTTTCACAAGGAGCTACCCACCCTTCCCACTGGAGACCCTGAGCAGATACTCACCCAGTGGCTGGATAGCGGGAGGTGCACTGACACTCTGGCCTGTTGGATCAGGGACCGCTCCTTGGCCATCCAACAATGACTGGACTGCCAGGACGGTCTGATTGTCCATTCCTGAAAAAAGAAATGGAGCCTCTGACTTCCTCCTTATGAGCCAGGCCCAACACAAGCCCTCTGTGGCAAAGACAGCTGGCTGTGCCCCAATATACATTCTCTCCTACTTCCACTGCCATAGAACCCAAGACTTTTGGCTGAAAATATGGCCCCACAATAAGGATTACATTTCCCAGCTGCTCTTGCAGCTAGGGAATGTCTAAATTCTGGACAATGGGATTTAAGGAAAGGTGTTCTATGGCAGTATCTGTGAAGTTTTTTCTTAAAACTGCCTGGCATGTGGGGCGCCTGGGTGGCACAGCGGTTAAGCGTTTGCCTTCGGCTCAGGGCGTGATCCCGGAGTTCTGGGATCGAGCCCCACGTCAGGCTCTTCCGCTACGAGCCTGCTTCTTCCTCTCCCATTCCCCCTGCTTGTGTTCCCTCTCTTGCTGGCTGTCTCTCTCTCTGTCGAATAAATAAATAAAAATCTTAAAAAAAAAAAAAAAAACTGCCTGGCATGTGATGCCCCTTTTTTGGCCCATCCTCCGTCCTGCTTCCTACAACAAGAATGTGATAGTGGGAAGTCCAGCCACCATCCTAAATCATAAAATAAGGGCCATACCCTAGGGATTGCAGGGCAAAAGCCAGAAAGATCCTGGGCCTCTGAGAACGTTGTAGAACACAGCCTCCCTTGGCACTCTGGACTGTCTTCCTCTGGACTCTCATACGAGAGAAATAAACTTCCACCCTGTTTAAGCCACTGCTAGATTGGGCTTCTTTCTTCTTCGGGGAACAGTCTGATCCTAAATCATAAGCCCCTCCACAGATCGTGTTACTGAGTCTTCCCCATCCTACCCCACAAATCCCACAAATTTGTTTGCACTTGGGCATCCTTACTTCTGCTGTTTTCCAACGTGTATTTCTCTTTTCAGTTCCTCAGTAAACAGTGTAATTTGAATTTATGGTCGGGGCACCCATGAGAAGCTGAGGACTTCCGCGTTTTCCAATCAGCTGCCACACTGCTGAGGTTCATAGTAGTACACTGTCTAGCCATATCACCAGCTGGAGGCTAGGCCTCCTCGCATCTAAGTGGCCACCAAAGCACATTGCCTCCCTCCCAAAACACCCAGAGGGTGCCTCCTTCTCTCTGTCCTCACAGCCAATGCTCTGCTTCCAACCTCTCAGCTTTTACCTGGACACCTGCTCCAGCTTCTAAAGGCAATGCAAATTAGAACCATAAGTTGCTGCAGCCGAAGTGAATTCATATTTTCTCTTGTCACAAGGCATGCTGTGTCTCTCCTGAGTCCAGCTCTTCCCTCCAACCCCTCCCTCAGAAACCACTCTCCACCAACTGGTCCCTTTCTTCACAGTATGCCTGCAACCTCTCCTTCCCATCAACAGCTACGCATGCTCAGTTTGCTCTAGAATGCCCTCTCTTGAACCCATGTTCCTATCTCTCTCCCTTCAACATGAAGCATCCCTCTATCTCCTCTACCCACCTCCCAATCCTCCTCTACCGACTTTATGCGGCTTAACCCCTCAGCATTCCACCAAAATCACCAAAGAACACCTGGCAGTATCGTACATTCCCTCCTGAGACACTCCCTTCTCTGGCTCTAGGATACCTCCCTCCTGGGTCTTCTCCCCCCGCTCTGCTCACTCCTTCCCAGCCTGCTCTGCTCTCTTCTGTCCATCCCCTAAATGTTTCTATTTTGAAAGGTTCCTTTAGTCTGGATTCTCTCTCCTCTCCCTGCGCAGACTGACACACCTCCTGTTTAGTTCTCCCCAAAATCTAGAGTCCCAAACCTGGGGTTTGCTCCCCTGGATGAGCTTCAGTAAATCTTCTACTATTTTAGGCAAAATTGGGAGTAGATTAGCATTTGTATGCAAATCTGCACATGAGCGTTCACAGCAGTTTTATTCATAATAGTAAGAAACTGGAAACAACTCAGATGTTCTCCAATGAGTGAATAAACTGTGGTACATCCATACCACGGACTACAATTCAGTAATAAAAAGGAACGAACTGCTGATATGCACAATAACTTGGGTGAATCTCCAGGGAGTTATGATAGGTGGGAAAAAGCCAACTTCAAAGGTCATATACTATATGATTCCATTTACACGACATTCTTGAAATGACAAATTTTAGAACTAGAGAACAGATTAGTGGTTGACAGACATCAGGGATGGCAGGCCGAGGAGAAGGAGGAGGGTGTGGCTATCAAAGGGCAGCCTCTTACAGTGATGGAACTGTTCTGTGTGTTGTAATATAAAACAGTCTTTCACAATATTACCTTGAGGGAAACTAGGTAAAGGGTATATATGAATCTACAGAAAAAAACAACGATTTCAAAATAAAAAATTTGATGCAAAGGGTGCCTTGGTGGCTCAGTCAGTTAAGCTTCTGCCTTTGGCTCAGGTCATGATCCCGGGCTCCTGGGATCAAGCCCCACATCGGGAGCCTGCCTCTTCCTCTCCCTCTGCCTCTGCCTGCTGCTCCCCCTACTTGTGTGCTCTCTGTCTGTCAAATAAATACATAAAATCTTAAAAAAAATTTTTTTTAATTTTGATTCAAAAAATACTGCTTGTCAAAACTATGGAGACAATCAGAAGATCAATGACTGCCGGGGGTTTTGGGGGAGAGATGAACAGACAGAACACAGAGGATTTTTAGAGCAGTGAAAATATTCTGTGATGATATTGTAATGATGGATATATGTCATTGTACATTTGTCCAATAGAATGTGCAACACCCAGAGTGAACATTAAGAAAGACCATCGACTTTGGATGATTACAATGTGTCAATGTAGATTCATCCGTGGTAGCTAATGTACCATTCTGGCGAATTATGTTGATAATGGGGGAGGCTAGCCATGTGTGAGGTCAGAGGGTATTCAGGAAATATCTGTACCTTCCTTTCAATTTTGTTGTGAACCTAAAGCTGCTAAAAGTAAAAAAGAACAGTCTTTTAAAAAACGCTGCCTGTCTAAAACTGAGATCAAGCTAAGTGTGTCACCCTCACCCCTCAGTTTTACCTCTTCCAGTAAACCTCATCAACAAGGATAGACACCAATGTCCACCCAGCCACAGCCCCTGGGGCACCTCTTCATTCTTTCCCCAACCTCTTCTCATTTCTAGTCCTTCAGCAAATCTAGCCTATTCTGCCTCTACTGCCTCTCTCAGATCCACTTTCTTCCATCCCACAGCTGTCCCCCTGGCCCAGGCCACCATCAGTTCTCAGCAGGACAACTGCAGCTACTTCACTCACCTCCCAGCTGCCACTCTGGCCCCCTTCAGCGTGTCTTCAGAGCAGCCTGAGTGAACTTTATAAAACATACATCAGATTGTGCTGCTCCCCTGCTGAAAACGCTTTCTCAGCTCCACAGTGATTCCAGGATAAAGTTCATAAGTCTCATCTCTAGCTCCTCACTCACATGAACTTCGGTGAATCCTAGAAGACCTCTCTTCCCCCAGGGCTTTGCAAATGTAGTTCCTACTGCCTGAGTCATCTCTGGGTCCCCACAATTCTGCTGTCCTTGACCTAGCTCAGCATGCATCACACTGTCCTAGGAACTGATTTTTCTTTTAACGTCCTCATCACTCAATACATGAACACATTCTTGTAGTGGAAACTCAAACATGGAGAACGTCCATGGAACCTAAAGACAAAGTAGGCCTCACCCTATTCTATTGGTCTCCCAGAGGGAACCACGCTGACCCTGGCCCTCCACATCCGTCACACCCATAACAGCACTAAATGCCAGCTAAGGTAATCTTTTATGGTTTACCTTTCTTATAATTCTAAAATTTCAATAGTTGCTTGTTCTATAACTTCTATATGCCTCCATCCCCTCACGTGCCACCTGCCCGGACTATGAGGCAGGAATTGTGTCTGGCTGTGTCTGTATTCCTGAGATTGAAATTCACCAGATGGCAGTAGGGTTTACCCCCATTTTATGGTAAGAACTCTGATCCTCCAAAAAGTGAGGGGACATGTCTGAGATGTCCTAAGGGACTCAAAGTCTCAGCCACATACTACTGGTCTGGCCAACTTTCAGTCTTTACCCTAATTATGTGTACACTGATCTTATCACACCCCTCTAAGCGCATTCTCGGGTCTGTAGAACCCCCTGCATCCACCCTGTGATAGGGTCCTAGTCACTAAGGCTCCTCCCCTTCCCACCCACCCATGCCCAGCAGGTGCATAGGGAGGCCTTCAGTGTGTGCTGTCTCCAAAGCCCACAATTCCTTGCGCCTGAGGTCCACTTCCACGCTAGGAGCCTCCAAACCACAGGTCTATCAGTTGGTGTCCAGTGTTTACAGGTTTCCGTCCGAGGGCACTGTGTGCCAGCCAAGCATACCATTGACACCCATCGTTTCTTGGTCTGAGTGTATAAAACTCTGCACCCCAGCATGGTGCACAAAATAGGCGCCTAGTGTTCTTTGGTCTGTGTCTGTGAGCACCGAATCCTGGCCTTGCACACAGGTATCACCTATCCTTTCCTGGTCTCATTTTGAGAGCTACCTCAAGACCTGAGGTACAGTTGGAGTTCAATTCAAGTTCTTCGCGGTCAGGACGCCTAGTTAGGCTGCGTCAGCTGCCAAGCCTCTCCGGCCCCCGCACCACTGTCTGCCTCAGCGTAGCCCTTGCGGGGTTGGCTTCCACGGTGCTGCCTCCCCGGCTGTTCCCTCCAGGAAACCCCTCCCGCGCCGGCCCGAGGCCCTCGCGGTTGACGCTGTTCCTGTCCAAGGCCTTTCCCCCCTCCGCCCCGGCCATGCCTCCCCGGCTGTTCTGCCCCGGTGCTCCCCCGCCCCCCCCCACCCCGTCTTTCTTTCCTCGCTGTTCCTGTCCCGTTGTGTCCCCTGCGCCGTGCCTCTCCTCCCGCGGCTGTTCTGGTCTCATGCCCCCGCCCTCCGCCATTGAGCCTATCTCCGCCGCTGTTCCGGTCCCGGTGCCCACCCCCCCCGCCGGGCCTCGGCTCCCGCGGCTGTTCCCTCCCGTGCCCCTCCCGCCCCGCGGCTGTTCCGGCCCCGGCGCCCTCCGCCCCGCGGCCGCCGCGCGGCCTGGGCCCGGCGCTGCGAGGACGCGGCGGGAGGGGGCACGACGCGGAACAGCCGCCTCCCCCGGCCCGGCCGCCGCTCACCCTCCAGGGCCTCAAAAATCGTCTGCGCCATCTTGGAGCTGCCACCCTCTCGAGAGCTGATGCGGGGCTACGTGAGCATTGTGGGAACCGTGGCGGAGTCAGGGCCGCCAGGGGGCGCTGGGGAGCTGCCGCTGAGCCCCCCAGTCCGGGAAATTCAGCCATGGCTCCCCCGGCCCCGCCTGGACAGCCCAGTCACCGGCATGTGGACCCCCATTCCTGTCTCACTTGAACCACCGATTCTGCACACTGACCCCATCCCAGCTACACACAGGGGACCTCCCAATTGGGTATTGGACCCCTAATATTATCTGGACCTGCCACCCCTGCCCTGCATGTGAGACCCCCAGCTCTGCAACATGGAACTTATTTCCACCGCACACAGTATCCCCCACCTAACCCGGACCACCCAACTCTGTCACAAGTGATGAGGGAACGGAAGGCAAGCTGAGGACAAAGCAGAAGCTGACACCTTGCAAACCCCCCCCCCCATGGGATGTATGCAACATTCCTCAGGCACCTAAAGGACAAAGAAACAGTCCTTACTACCTACAGCCCATCGACAAGTCCTTGAAACAGGCATGGTGACATTCCTCTAGGCAGTCCTAGCCTCACCCCCTGCCCTCCACCAAGATCCTGTAAGTCTACTTTAACGTATAAAAATTGCTTTGGAAACTTCCTTTATCTCTAGCCCCCCAAGATACGTATTGGCAATCATCCCCCAAGCATATGGCCCACCGATATACATCTGAAGGGTCTCATGACTCAGGTTTTATTAGACAGTAATAAGTGATCTTTTCCCAACAACAGCTAGCCCCCTCAAGGTCCTGGAAACCTTGCTTCCAAAATTCCTTAGAGACTTACGCTCTCCCTAACCCCCTCCCGACTTGAGGGTATATAATGGGCCATTCCTCACAACCCCAGGGCAGCAGCTCTTTCTGCCCACGGGTCCTGTCCCCGTGCTTTAATAAACCACCATTTTGCACCAAAGACGTCTCAAGAATTCTTTCTCGGTCGTCGGCTCCGGACCCCACCCCACTGAACCTCACTTATATTCCCCATCCTCATCATAATGCCTTCCACCTAACCCAAGACCCCTACCGTAGTTGTGCAATACTGATTCTCACTCCTTATCATACGGGTGTTGTCCCCAACCACAGTGAGCCCCATCACTACCTATTGGGAGTCACCTGTCTCCTGACGTGCCTCCCATCTCAGCCTGGTCTTAATCCCCCATCATCTCAGAGATTCACCCATGACTGTTGCTTAACCCCCCATTTCCACCATTTGGGAACCTCCGTTTCCTCTTCATACAGACCTCCATCCCTGGTCCTGGGGACTACTTTCTGTCAATAAAACCCCAATACCCGCCTCAGCAACCTCCAGCCCAGCCTTGTAGAAAGCCTATCCAGGTCTCCCAAGTATTCCCCTCTACACTCCAGTGCTTATTGGGACCCCCCTCCCCCAACACTCTCACTTCATCGTTCATGCTCCATGAGCCACTAATTGAGAGTTTACTATGCACCAAGTCCTATAATAGCTCCAGGACGCAGGGCTCCTTTCCCTTAGAGTTAGGGATGGGGGAAGCACACAGACATTAAATCTTAAAAATTATTTAATTACAAGATGTGACAGTGATTCCAAAGAAGTACACTTGGGCCACAAGGAAGAGTTGGGGAGTGTGTGGAGGGGAGAGGCAACCAGGGAGGTGCCCTCAATCATGATGTCCCATGAATGTGGTCAAATTCTCCAATTGGACTACGATGGGTTTGACTCTGAATGTTCTCATTGTTTTTTCTTAAATACCTATTTTAGTCTCATCCAAGGTAATAACCATAAAAATCACAATTTTCATTTTCTCATATTAACTAAATAAATACATAACTACTAAGAGTTAAAAAAAAGGTTTTTTTTGTTGTTGTTCAAAGGTCCTTTGCCCTTGTGGAACACTCCAACCACTGTTCCTGATAAGTTGCCTCACAGACCCTCCACCTACACACCCCCTCAAGGCCCATTTCTTTTTTATTTTGTTTATTTTTAGATTTTATTTATTTATTTGACAGAGAGAGCACAAGCAGGGGGAACTGGTAGGCAAAGGGAGAAGCAGGCTCCCCTCAGAGCAGGGGGAACCTGATGTGGGACTTGATCCCAGGACCCTGGGATCATGACCTGAGCCGAAGGCAGTCGCTTAACCAACTGAGCCACTCAGGCGCCCTCAAGGCCCATCTCTACTGGTGAATTCCCCATCTTGTCCCAAATATCATCCCTGTCTCCCCCAACACTATACCCCTTCCCCTTCCCCTTCCTATTCATCCTTGCACAGCAAGCCCTGAGCAAATGTCCCCCACAAAGAACCTACCATTTTCCCAGATTGTATGCCTCACCCTCTTTCCTAGGAACTTTGGAGACCCAGGGCCCTCCTCAAGCCCTAAACCCTCCTTTCCATTGCCTCTCTGACAGGAGTGAGGCCAGGGTTCCCTCCTCCTTATCTTTCCTTTAACATCCCCATTGATCCAATGGCCTCAGATTCTCGTCATCTCTCCCCTTCAAGAGCTTTTCAATACAACCGTTCTTTTAAAAAAAATTATTCAAGTAATATATTAATACATTCACACTCATTTAATTAGAATTGAACATTGAACAACATGGGGGTTGGGGCACCAACCTTGCACACAGTTGAAAATCCTGTGTATAACTTTTGACTCCTCAAGATGTAGCCACTAATAGCCTACTATGACCAATAGCATGAACAGTCGGTTAACAAATATTTTGTATGTTATATGTATTACATACTGTATTCTTACAATAAAGCTAGAAAAAAGAAAAATGTTATTAAGAAAATCATAAGGAAGAGAGGCATCTGGCTGGCTCAGTCAGTGGAGCATGTGACTCTTGATCTTGGGGTTGCAGGTTTGAGCACCACATGGGGTATAGAGATTACTTAAAAATAAAATATTTAGAAAAGAGAGGGGGCGCCTGGGTAGTTCAGTAGGTTAAGCTTCTGACTTTTGGTTTCGGCTAGGTCACGGTCTCAGGGTTGTGAGATCGAGCCCTGAATCAGGCTTGGTTCTCAGCGGGGAGTCTGCTTGGGATTCTCTCTCTCCCTCCCCCTCTGTCCCTCCCCCCGCTTGGCGCGTGCACTCTCTCTCAAACAAATAAAGTAAATCTTTAAAAAAAGAAGGAAAATCATAAGAGAAAATACATATATAGCACTGTGCTGTAAAAAATTCACCAGCACTGTTCAAACCCATTTGGTTCAACTGTAATTTAAAATATTTATTACAAGGGCACCTGGGTGGCTCAGTTGAATAAGTGTCTGCCTTTGGCTCAGGTCATGATCCCAGAGTCCGGAGATTGAGCCCCACGTCGGGCTCCCTGCTCAGCAGGGAGCCTGCTTCTCCCTCTCTCCCTCTCCCTACTCATTCTCTCTCTCTCTCTCTCTCTCTCTCTCTCTCTCAAATAAATAAATAAAATCTTAAAAAATAAATAAAATATTTTTTCACATACATATTGTGTTAGACATTGTTCTAGATGCTGGGGACACAGCCATGAACATAAAGACAAAAATCCTTGCTTTCATGGAGTCATTGTCCTGCAGGCAAGAAGGACTATAAACAAGAAAAAAAAAAAAAAGAAATACTCTGTGATTATATAATTTTTCCTCTGCAGGAAAGGAAGCTACTTTAGACAGGGTGGTCAGGCAAGGCCTGTCTGAGGAGGCCGACTTGAGAAATGAGATGGGGTCACATGGAGAAAAGGAAACACAGAGAGCTTATTAGCTGTATCATCTTGGGCAGATGCAAAGACCCTGAGGTCTAAACAAAAGAAGGCCAAGGACTGTAAAGGAGCAACTGAGGATAAGTGAGGTATGGGTGCAGGAGGATGAGGATGGAGAGACGACAAGGCCAGTGTGAGGGTTGAGGTTTAGTTCTGAGGGTGATGGGAGGCACTGGAGAGTAAAAGATTTCACTAATGCAAGTCTTGGCAGTTTTCCATATATTTCCATATATCCAAGTGTATATGCACATAGTTGATTTTTATCTCTTCTTCATTTTTTAAAAAGATTTTATTTATTTATTTGACAGAGATAGAGACAGCCAGCGAGAGAGGGAACACAAGCAGGGGGAGTGGGAGAAGAAGAAGCAGGCTTCCAGCGGAGGAGCCCAATGTGGGGCTCGATCCCAGAAGGCCGGGATCACGCCCTGAGCCAAAGGCAGACGCTTAACGACTGAGCCACCCAGGTGCCCCAATTTTTATCTCTTCTTCAGGCCTTTGCAAATTCTGTTCTCTCTTACCAGATGCTGTTCTTCTAACCTCATTGGAACAATACAAGCTTGCTTTGTGCCTCCTCTAAAAAGCTTTCCCTGATCTGCCAGGATAGATCCCTCCCTCCCTTGCTATTCCCGTTTCTCACAGTACCTAGTACTACTGCTGTCATGTGATACTTTTCTTGGAAATTCCCCTTTCCTCCACCCCCTCAATAGGAGCTCTCTGAGCTGAGGAGGTACTTCATCCATTCTGGTTGGAAACTCAGAGCCTGACACAGAGTAACCTGGGAAATGCTTGTTAATTGACTACCTGACTGATAGAACAACTGAATGAGCTTTCAGGGATGTAGAACCCATTTCCAACAGGCTCCCCATCAAAGCTGACCCCTGCTCTGAACTTTCTGCTCCTCACCTCCAACTCTTCGTCCACCCAAATCTGTCAGTCCTAGGTCCTATTTCCTTAGGGCCATCTGCTTAGCACTGAACTGAATCAAAACACAGCTTAGAGGCTCCTGGTATAAGTAACATGGTAATTCTAGCCATGGAGCCAAGAGGGAGGAAGGAAAGTTTGGGAAAACCTCCAGTGTCCCCCGCCACAATAAGTGCTCCAGCCACCCCAGAAAAGTTAACTTCTCCATGGGGAGGGAAGAAATCATGAGCAGCTTAAACCAGATTCCCAGCTGCAAGGGAAAGGAAGTGAGGACACAGATAGCAATGCTGGGCCCTGACATCTTGTTCAGTGGCATTGGTAGGAGACAGCAAAATATGGTGGTTGCTATGGGCTGAATTGTGTCCCCCCAGAATTCATATGTTGACATTCTAACCCCTAGTACCTCAGAATGTGACTGTATTTGGATATTGGGCCTTTAAAAGAAGTATTTAAGATTAAACAAGGTTATATAAGCAGGCCCTAATCCAGTATGACTGGTGTCCTTATAAAAAGAGGAAATTTGGACACAGGTATGTACAGAGAAGACCATGTGAAGACACAAGGAGAAGACAGTCACCTATAAGCCTTTCAGTGTTTTTCAGAGGATATTTTTATATTTTATGTAACATTGCCACTATTTTCAGAGGAAGAATTACCTGAATAAACTGGTCCACTATTACTGAAAAGGAAGAAAGGAAGGAAGGAAGGAAGGGAAAAAGAGAAAGAAAGAAAGAAAGAAAGAAAGAAAGAAAGAAAGAAAGAAAGAAAGAAAGAAAGGAGAAAGAAAGAAAGAAAATCTAGTTTCAGTGCTAAAATAAGCCAACTGTAATTCCTCCTTTACTGATCTCTGACCCCATCTTCTGACACTGACCCAGGCAATAATATCCCAGACAAAAACCACATGGCCCAAGTACTAGGGGATACCCTCACAAGCCACAGCCACCACTCAATGTGTAGCTGTTATCCAATGACAACTCCACATAGTGACACACATAAATTCCACCCACCAGTACTCTGGGAGATGTCAACCCCAAACTGTATTGCTTCAACAAGCATATGTTGGACACCCACCATGTGCTAAGTGCTGGGGTTACAGCAGAAAACAAGACAGACAAGGTTTCTGCGGTCATGGAATTTACAGCCTGGTAGGGGCAATAGATGATGGACATGTAGCAAACAAATAATTTCAGAGATTGAAAAGTTATATGAAGGAAATAAAAGAGAGAGCAGTGCCACTTTAGATGAGACATGTAGGAAGCCCTCTCTGAAGAGGTGGCATTTGATCTGAAACCTGAAGATTGAGAAGGAGCCCGCCATGGGGGTAATGCATACCAGTCAGGGAAATATTAGGGGCAAAGGAGCTGAGACTGGAGCCTTCTTGGCATGCTCAAGGACCGGCAAGGAGGCCAGTTTGGCTGAGTAAGGGGGCAGGTGACAGGATATGAGGTTAGAGAAGGAAGCAGGGGCCAAATTATAGTCTTTCTTGTGGACTGTGGGAAGGAATTTGGATTTGAAGAATAAATGGGAGCCCTTGAGAAGTCATATGATTTATGCCCTAAGAAGTTTGCTATGATCGCTGTTACCGAATCAGAACAATCTTGTGTAAAGATGAGGCCTGGCTCCTCCCAGTGTCGCCCTCCCAATTCTAGGGAGGACGGCTCCTCTTTCAATAAACTTCCTTCCAAGCTCTCAGGTGACATACCGCCTCCCAGCACGGAGGAATGAGGCTATTAGGTTGGACCAACCCAGAAGTGTGATTCTGACCTTCCTTAGAGCTAGGCGGGCGGAGCCTGTTGTGATTGGTTACAATCTCTCCCACTCTTCCAATCAGACCGCTAGTCCGGAGAGTGCGTGCCTCTCGTTCCCCGTGTGAGACGGGTGAGCCATTTGATCCGCTCTTGCCGTGAGAGTGACAGCAGACGCAGCCTGTGAGCGCAGAGACGCGGCTTCCCTGTCCAGTGCCGCCAGCTGTGCCGCCGGAACCCGGGGCTCTCGGTGCTGGTGCTGCTGCTTGCCCCTCGCCCCGCGCGCCTTTTGCGCTATGGCGGTCGGGCCGCAGCTACGAGCTCTGCTCCATGCGGTCAACGCACTGTTGCGCAAGCGCCGCTACCACGCTGCGTTGGCCATGCTTAAAGGCTTCCGGAACGGGGCAGTGTGAGTGGGGCCGTCGGGCTGGGCGGGGGCTGAGGGGCTGAGGGGTGGGTCCGGCCGAGGTCGGAGGAGCGGACTCTGGGCCCGTCGCCACTCTGTGTGCCCTTGAGCAGCACTAGTGTGTCTCTAGGTCTCGGTGTCCACCAGCTGCACAGTGGGCGCTGGGGATTTTGGGTTCCGTGCGCCTTCTGAGCTGGGGCTCCCGTTAAGCTGTTTCTGGGTCCTCCGTGCTTTGCAACCTGGAACACTGGCCTTGACCACCTCCCACTCCAGCCCCTGTATCCCCTCGTTTGGGCTGACCCCCCCACCCCATCCCCCTGCTTTGTGACCTTGGGTCTGTCTGGCTTTAACGGTCCCATTTGCACAATGAGAAGTGGCCACTGGCATCTAGCCCGCCTGCGGCGGCTTCTGTCTATGCTCCCACCGTTAAGCTGCCTGTGGGCTCACATCCCACTTCTCACTCCTCATCTGTATGACTCTAGCTCTAAGTCCTCATCCCGCCCAGGGGACTCCTGGGGCATAAGCCTGAGGAATGACCGACTGTGAAAGAAGCTGCAGATATTTGCTGGGCAGATTGATTGCACCCTGGCCATCAGATGTGCTGGAAAAGAGGTCTTGGGGTCATTTCACCTGGCTGGTAACTGCAGGGGAGCTCCCCCTCCTTTAAAACTCATGCATAACAGCAATCTTTTGCTGAGCGCCTACTGTGCCAGTACTGGGGATGCAACAGAGAACAAACCCAACAAAGACCTTCCCTCTTGGAGTTGACTTGCTTGTGGCAGCATGGCATGGTGGTGAGAATGCCTCTGGACTGCCTCTGTTCGAACCTTGGTGCCACCTACCTGTGTAATCTTTTTTTTTTTTTAAGATTTTATTTGTGTATTTGACAGAAAGCGCACAAGCGGGGAGAGGCAGAGGGAGAGAGGGAAGCAGGCTCCCGCTGAGCAGGGAGACCAATGTAGGGCTCGATTCCAAGACTGGAGATCATGACCTGAGCCAAAGGCAGATGTTTAACCAACTGAGCCACCCAGGCACCCCTACCTGTGTGATCATGAGCAAGTCAGTTAGCCTCTCTAACCTTCAATTTCTATAAAATGGGGATGATAATAATACTTACATCATGCTGGGGTGTCTGGGTGGCTCATTCAGTTAAGTTTCTGCCTTCGGCTCAGGTTGTGATCTCAGGGTCCTGGGATCGAGTCCCACGTTGGGCTCCCTGCTCAGCGGGGAGCCTGCTTCTCCCTCTCCCTCTGCCTGCTGCTCCCCCTGCTTGTGCTATCAAATAAATAAATAAAATCTTTTTAAAAAATACATCATACTGTCAGAGGATTGAATCAATATATGTGAAATGCTTAGCACAATGCATGGTACCTGTATAACTGTTGGCTGGTGTTACTGTTATATTCACATGGATGTCCGCCTAAATCACTCCATCACCTTTTCAGGCTTCTGCTTAAGTGTCACCTCCTCAATAAGGTCATCCCTGAACTCCTCATCTCCTCCCATACTTAATTTTTCTCCATAGTCCTTGTCACCATCTGACACTAAGTTCACCTCTGTATCCTGTTTTTATGCTTTGTCTTTCTCACTAGAAAGTGAGCTTCATGGGGACAGAAATGTTTATCTGCTTTGTTCCTTGGTGCATTCCTACTACATGGTACACAGCAAGCTCTCAAATATTTATTGAACAAATGAATAAGTGTGCAAGGTAGGAATTGTGACTGTCGCCATTTTCCAAATGAGAAGACTGGTTCAGAGAGGTAAACTCCTTACTCATGGTCATATCAGTTGGCCAGTGTCGGAGCCAGAATTCAAACCCAGGGATCCCTGACCCCAATGCCAGGCTCTTGGCGTCCATGTGAACCCAGAATCAGGTAGGACTTGTTCTTACTGGGCCTGAAGATTTGATCAGTTATGCCTTGCTGTGCCTAAGGTGGGATAACATCAGTGGCCCTTTGCCAAGGTATTCTTAGGACAAAGCAAGAGTGAAAATGAGTCATACAGTAGGTCCTGGTGCCAGTGGTCATTGGTCAATGCTAGCTTTGTACACCTGCTCCCAATCCAATTGTCCCTATGGTCTCAGGGACCTTCCCAGCCAGGGCAGTCACTTGCTAAGGTGAGGCTCTTTTCTGGCCCTGTTCCTTCATTTCAAAGCTGGGTGCCTTCATCTCTTCTAGCCTCAGTTTCATCCTCTATAAAATGGAAACAGTCTCACCCAAATGGAGTGCTCTAAGGCAGTGATCCCATTACTGTTCAGTGCTAAGACACCATGACCATTTGTAAGGACCTAGAGTCTAAGGTCCTAATGAGATCAATCTTTAAAATACCATGGCAGTGCCAGGAATGCTTTACAGAGGAGGTGATTGTGATGTTTTGAAGGGCAAGTTGTAATTTGCCAGGGGTAGAAAGGCAACCCAAGCAGGGGGAATGTTTGAACAAAGGCCTGGAGGTGGAAAAGAATATGCTATTTATGGAGAGAGGCCATTCATTCAGGGAGGCGGACTTGGACGACTAAGACATACGAGCTTTGTAAAATTGAACTCACTGACTTCCACTCCTAACTATGCATCTCTAAAAGTAAGAGCATTTTCCTATATGGCTAAATTATCATGATTACACTTACTAAATTAATAATAATCCTATAATGTTGACTACTATCCAGTTAATAGTCAAATTGTCCTAACTGTCCCCTAAATGTTCTCCCTAAATGTTAGTTTGCTGAGACTAGGCTCCTCCCAGACATCACATTGCACCTGTCATTATGTCCTTTAAGTCCTTTTAAACCCCAGGCATCCCTTTTTTCAGGACATAGAGTAATCTGGTGAATGGCAGTAACCAGCTCCCACCTGAGTTTGACAGCTTTGGGAATGGGGTCTGGCAGATGTAGGGAGCTGGGGGCACTATTCCACTTGTGTCTGGGGTATAAGGAAGGGCTCTTTTCATGCTGGAGAGCTGGAGGAGGCTGAGGGCCTCATTGTTCAGGGGAAAGAGACACAGGTGAGGCAGACAGCTTGCTGGGGTCAGGATGAGGGTCCTGCGCACTGCTAGGCAGGGGACAAGATAAGTAATTCAGCAACAAGAACACTGGCTTCAACTTGTTAACATTACAAATTTGATTTGTATTGTATTGAAGATTTTATTTATTTATTTGACAGAGAGAGCACAAGTAGGCAGAGCAGTAGACAGAGGGAGAGGGAGAAGCAGGCTCCCCACTGAGCAGAGAGGCTGACATGGGGTTTGATCCCAGGACCCCTGGGATCATGACCTGACCTGAAGGCAGACAACTAACCAACTGAGCCACCCAGGTGCCCCTTTAATTTGTATTTTAAAAATTAAGTAACATTAGGGGCCCCTGGCTGAGTCAGTCAGTAGAGCATGCGACTCTTGATCTCCAGGCTGGCTCACCCATATTGGGTGTAGAGATTACTTAAAAATAATATCTTAAGAAAAAATTTAGGTAACATTCAGGGGCACCTGGGTGGCTCAGTTGGTTGAGCGTCTGCATTTGGCTCAGGTTGTGATCCCAGGGTCCTGGGATCCAGCCCCGCATTGGGCTCCCTGCTCAGTGAGGAGCCTGCCTCCCTCTCTCCATCCGCCTCTCCCCCAGCTCATGTTCTCTCTCTCACTCTCTCTTGCTCTCACTCTCGCTCTCTCAAATAAATAAATTTTTTTTAAAAAAGTTAGGTAAGATTCAGAAAAGGCACAAAAGTTAGATGCTATGGGACGCATGGCTGGCTCAGTCAGTGGAGCATGTGACTCTTGATCTCGGGGTTGTGAGTTCAAGCCCCACAATGGGCATTAAGCCTAATTTAAAAAAATAAAAGGTTAGATGCTTTGAAGTCCTGCCCACTCCATTCTTCTGTCACCGAGTCCCCCTCCCTGGAGGTAACGCCTGTGTCCAGTCTCATCTCTCCCTCTAGAAATATTGTCCGCATATCTAAGCAGATACGTATATTCTTCCCCACACCTTTTTTTTAAAAAGATTTTATTTATTTGACAGAGAGAGACACAGCGAGAGGGGGAACACAAGCAGGGGGAGTGGGAGAGGGAGAAGCAGGCTTCCTGCTGAGCAGGGAACCCGATGCGGGGCTCGATCCCAGGACGCTGGGATCATGACCTGAGCTGAAGGCAGACACTTAACGACTGAGCCACCCAGGCGCCCCATCTTCCCCACACCTTTAAGACAAGTTTTATTTTGAAATAATTTTAAATTTATGGAAGAATTACCTCGTTTTACACAATTTTACATTTTACACATCTCGTTCTAGTATATCCCTCAGTGCACGAAGAGCTGCCTCAGTCTTTTACATCTGTGCAGCATTCTACTCAGTGGTGGGACCATTCTTTATTCACCCAAAAGCCCCCTGTGGATGGACATGGGTTTGCTTCCAGTCTTTTGCTGTTTCTAACAAGCCTGTGATGAACTGTGACAGATACTCGTATGACAACAATACGTAGCTCCTGGTATCGTGTCAAGGAGGCCATCAAAGATTTTTAGACCTTATAGCTTGGCAAGATCAGGACCTGGCACCTGGAGGACTTGGTGGGGCAAGAGGGAGTCCAATAAAGAACCAGAAAGGAAGAGACACTAATATTGGTTGAACTAGAACTTTTACATGTGCTATGTCCTTACCTGCCAGAAGCAACTCTGAAAGGGAGAATACTTTTTACTGATGGGAGAAGAGAGGCTCAGAGAGGTTAAGTGATTTATCCAAGTTCACACAGCAAAACATGGCAGGGCTTTGGCACCAAATATTACCTTTCTACTACCTACTTGAGTATAGTTAAAACAACGGGGGTGCCTGGCTGGCTCAGTCAGTGGAGCATGCAGCTTGATCTTGGGCTTCTGAGTTCGAGCTCCACATTGGGTGTGACTAGTTAAAAATAAAATCTTTAAAAAACAAACAAAAAATATTGAGGGTGAATATGTTCATGTTCACATAATCCCCAGTTGCTCAAATGAGGAGGTAAAAGGAGAGTCAGGAGAAGAGATTTGAGTCTTAAAAGAGGCATTTATGTAACATTTAAAATGTCTATTTTGGGACACCTGGCTGGCTCAGTTGGTACTGCATGGGGCTGTTGATCTCAGGGTCATGAGTTCAAGTCCCACCTTGGGCATAGAGCCTACTTTAAAAAAAAATGTTTATTTCAGTTGTTTTAATTTAATTTTTTAAAAAGGTTTATTTATTTATTTTACAGAGAGAGGAAGCGCACTGGGTAGGGAGGGGCAGAGGGAGAGGGACAGAGAGAATCTCAGGCAGACTCCCTGCTGAGTGCTCCAGTCATGGGCTCAATCTCACCACCCTGAGATCATGAACTGAGCCGAAATCAAGATTTGGACGTTCAACTGACTGAGCCACCCAGGCACCCCGCAATTATTTTAATTTTAAAAGCAATGCTTAACCATTACAGATCATTTTGGAAATATAGAAAAGTTAGAAAAAGGCAAAAATAAATTCCCATATTCCTCCGGCTCAGGGAACATTGCTAATAACTTTGTGGCATATTTTCTTCCAATCTTTTTTTTTTTTAATCCATTTTTACAACACTGGGGTCCTCCTGTGTATCATAGTTGTAAAGAAGTACATTTTGAACAGGTAGAAGGAAGTACGATGTTACTCAGCAACAGTTTTAGGGAATTTGTTAACTTTAGGGAATTTGTTAACTTTACGATAGACTAAGCTAAAAGTAGAAACTTCCAGAAGCCACCTCCCCTCACAGATAATTGAGGGCTGTTGTAGAATCAGTCAGCAATCATGTACAGAGCACATTGCTCTATGTCAAGTACCATGCAAGGTACTGGGGACTCTGCACAGGTCAAATCAAACAGTCCCTCACAACGCCCATGGTCTAGTGGAGGAAAGAGATAATTAGAATAGAATAAGTAATTATGAGTAATCGAGTCATTAACCCAGGACTGTAAAATGCTGCAGTGAAGCTTGGAGCTCCATGGCCATGAAAACATTGCCCTGACCTCGTCTGGTGGGTAAGAAGCCTCCACAGAGGTGGCAGCTGAGACTGAGGGGCTGAGGAGTCGGTGGCCGCATGAGGAGTAAGGAAGAGCAGTCTGGGCAGAGGGAACAGCCTGCCCAGAGGCAGGGGAGCAGCTCCTGGGTCAGAGAAACTCCAGAAAGGCCATGGGGCTGGAGCAGGAGAAGAGGGGCGAGAGAGGAAGGAGAAGGAAGCATGGGCCAAATCCTGCAGCACTTTCAAGGCTGTGGGAGGAGCCTGGGTTTTATTCTGTGAAGACTGGAAAGGTGGTGGTGGTTTTTAAGTTGGGACGTGATAGAAATTTTAATAGGGTGGGTGGGACCGAGGGAGCAACTCCACATTGCCACTGGGTGGGGACGGTGGAGGCCTTTGACACACATTGTCCCCTTTCACTGAAATTATAACCAGCCTTCTAGCCTGATGACCCCTTTTGCTGTTAGGCAAACTGAGGCTCAGAGAAGTTAAGTAGCAAGCCTGAGGCCCCACTACAAAGAAGGTGTCAGAGCTGGGATTTGAACCCGGATCTAACTTGAAAGCCAGCATTATCTCCCCTTCCTGGGTGACATTAGGATTAGTGCTGGAGTGGGGGAACAAGGCGTCAGAGAGCCCAGAAAGAAACTGTGAGGCAGTGATGCAGTTGTAACTGTTTCCTTTCATTTCTACAGCTACGGAGCCAAAATCCGGGCCCCACATGCGCTGGTCATGACCTTTCTCTTCCGGAGTGGCAGGTACCCACCCTCTCTGCACACCCCTGAGACTGGGGGATAGTATGGTCAGCCCTCAGTGCCAGGACACTTGCAAGAGCTTCCTATCTAGGTCTAGCCGGCCCCCCTGCCACCACCATCTCCTCAAGTATGACTCTGATCCCATTATTCCTGCTTAAAAACTCCCCGGGCTCCCACTGTCCTCCAGAGAAGCCCAGCTTCCTTCGTTAAAAGGCCCTCTGTAACTAGTGCTGTTGAGCATTGGGTGATGTATGGGGTTGTTGACTCACCGTATCGTACACCTGAAATTAATATAACAGCGTCTCTTCACTATAGTGGAATTAAAATTAAAACTTAAAGAAAACAAACAAACCCCAAAGGCCCTCTGCTGCCTGGCCTCAGCTGCAACCCCACATCCCTCCCTTAGGTCCACCACAGAGTGGCCTGGGTGCACAGGACCCCCTGCCATGCCATGTGTGGTTCCGCGGCCCCACCTTTGCTTAGGCAGTTACCCCCACCAGGCGCACCTTTCCTCTTCCACCCCACCTTTATTTCCTTCTTGGCAACCCATACCAGTTATGGAAGGATCACTTCCTTGGGAAAACTGTCCGTGACCTCCTTCACTCGCTCAAACTTCTTGGTCTTCCTCCCTCCCCCGGAGCTTTCCCCTCACGGCACTTCTCAGAAACCACTCTGTGGCCTGGTTTTCAATGCAGGTAGCCTCACCTGGTGCTTATAAGAAGCATACATGGAGAGCCTATTAGCCAAATCCAGCTTGTAAGATTTTTTCTTTTTGTATTTTTATTTAGGATTTCTCTTTTTCAAAAATTTTATTTATTTGAGAGAGAGTGTGTGAGCATGAGCTGGGGGAGGGGCATAGGGAGAGGGAGAAGCAGACTCCCCACTGAGCACGGAGCCCAACATAGGGCTGGATCCCAGGAACCCGATCATGACCTGAGCCAGAGGCAATTGCTTAACGTACTGAGCCACCTAGCTGCCCTCTAGAAACATTTTGAAGGCAAGATAAGCACCAACACAACTGGGAAATTCAGCTTTCTTGCATTAGAACTGGCAACACTAGAGGCGCCGGGCTGACTTGGTCAGTAAAGCATGTGACTCTTGATCTTGGGGTCATGAGTTTGAGCCCCATGTTGGACATAGCATTTACAAAAAAAAAAAAAAAAGATTAAAATTAAAAAAAAAAAAACAGCCTGGCAACACTGGCCTCATGTTCCTCTGAGGCAAGAACCAGCTGACTTCTGGCTGTCCCCACTCACCTGGCAGATTTCCACAGGTGCCAGTAAACCCACTTAAGGCCCTCATCTAGCCCTGAGAGCACTTGGTTGCACGATCCTTGAATTGACCTCCCAGAGTACACGCTGCCCTTCTCCCTGTGTTCTCTCACTGCCCCCTAGTGACTTAATTTTAAAGGATAAATAGAATCCTTGCCCAACTTAAATGTGCACCTTTCTCAGGATAAAGACTAAACTGCATGTCTCCACCTGTCCTCACATTCTTTCCCCCCACATTCTCTGCTCAGGCCTTTATGGTTTCTCTCTGTTCCTTTACTCCCCACTCTCTGTCCCTCCTCTGAACCTTTGCACGTGTTGATCCCTCTGTCTGGGGTGCAACCCCTCTCCCCTCTCCACCTCATCGACTCCTCATCCTTCGGATCCCAGGATCATCTCTGGTCAAGGTCGAAGCTTGCCACTTGCTTTGTGATTATTTGTTTCTCTCTCCCATTAGGTCATATACCTTATGAGGGCAGCAAGCATTTTTCCTCAGAACCTATCCCCAGTTCCAGTACGAAGTAGGCTCTATCGTACTCCCTCATTCGTGTCTTCACATGCTCATGCCAAAAGTCATTTTTTGAGTGCCTACTATGTGCCAGGCCCTATTCTGGGCCCTGGGGATCAACAGGCCAGGTGTAGACACTACCCTCTGGTAGCTTCCACTGGGATGGGGTGGGAGTGGGAAGAGATTAAGCCTATTAACATCAGCTGGTGGAAGCGCTGTGCAGCAAAAGGGGACAGGATGGTCAGACAAGGCCTCTCTGAGGAGGTGACATGGAGTCCAGTGGGAGAGCAGCCCTGAGGACCTGGAAGCTAGAGGCCTGGGGCTGAATGAGCCTCCCTGCTGGCTCAGGTTTGCATGCCCAGTGGGTGAATGCCCTGGAAGCGGTTGGGCCGGCACTCATGGCAGCTCCCTGTGTTTCTTCAGCCTCCAGGAGAAGCTGCGGGCCATCCTGCAGGCCACGTACACCCACTCCCGGAACCTGGCCTGCTTTGTGTTCACCTATAAGGGGCTCTGTGCCCTGCAGGCCCACGTGCAGGGCGAGACCTACCAGGTGCACTCGTTCCTGGCTGCCTTCGTCGGGGGCTTGCTGCTGTTTGGAGGTAACAATAACATCAACAGCCAGGTAAAGACCCTTCCCCGGGATAGGGCTCAGGGCTTAGAGGCCAGGGCAGGGAGGGACATGGTCCAGGTATAGAATTTGAGGTGGAGGTCAAAGAAGATGAGCTCTTTGCTCCCTTCCACATCTGAGGGTCTGTGATCCACCAGTCCCTGTGTGATCTTGGGAAGGTCACTTTCCCTCCATTTCCCAATCTGTAAATCGAGCAGCTTGCTGAAATTCCATGTTTCCCCAAGTCCATGTGCATGGTGTTCTCTGGAGCAAAGATTTTTTTTTTTTTTTTAATATGGAATGCTTCATGGATTTGCATGTCATCCTTGTGCAGGAGCCATACTAATCTTCTATGTATCGTTCCAATTTTAGTCTATGTGCTGCTGAGGCGAGCACTGGAGCAAAGATTTAAAAAGAAAAAGAAAAAAAAAACACTGTGCAGTGAAATGAGAAAAAAATGACTCTGTGGACCCCTGGCTGTTTCGGTCAGTAGAGCATGTGACTCTTGATCTCAGAGTCTTGAGTTCGAGCCCCACGTTGGGCATAAAGCTTACTAAAAAAAAAAAAAAAAGACTCTGGAATACCATTTTCATAAAACAAAACTTATTACACTCAAAGAATGCTCTTTTATTCTGTATCTTCCCCTCTTTAAAATCCCATTTTTTTGTGAAATGAAATGCTAGTTGTTGTTTTAAAGTCCTTCCTGGGCAACATGAAAAGTTGGCAGCCCCTCCCTTTGCCTCCCTCAAATTTATTAAATACTTCCAAATTATAAAAATCACATTTTATTTTCACATTTTAAAAAATGCAGACTAAGCACCCCCTGTGTGTCTGGCAAACTTCTAGGTGCTGGGAGTGCATCACAATAAAATTAGAAAATAAATTGTAAAGAAAGCTCCCATCCCCCTCCAATTGTCAAGCCACTGTCCAGGAACACTTTAACTGTGTCTTTTTTTTTTTTTTTAAGCCTTTTTTAAAAAATTTTATTTATTTGAGAGAGAGAGAGAGCGCGTGAACAGGGGCAGAGGGAGAGAGAAAAGCAGACTCCCTGCTGAGCAAGAAGCCTGATATGGGGCTTGATCCCAGGACCCTGGGATCATGACCTGAGCCACCCAGGTGTCCCCACTTTAACTGTGTCTTGTGTGGCCCTTCAGAAATTGTCTGTGCTTGTATCTGTACATACTGGGAGTCTTCCACCAGTGAGATCACACCACACTTTTTCTTCACAGAATGATGTATTTGGGAGACCTTTCTTGTCAGTCCATCATTCTTTTTAACATCAGCGATCTCTCAGTTGGGTCATGGACCAGCCTTGATTTCCCCAGTCTCCTCTGGATGGACACTTAGAGGGGCTCTAGCCTTTTGCCAGGATACACACACTAGTCTACATCCTTGTTTGGACATCTTCTTACACGTGTCAGTCCATCTGAAATTCCCTTACCGTGAAACTGTGGAATCTACAGATATGAGCATTTTAAATTTTGATAAAGTTTCCATAGCTTTTTTTTGTTTGTTTGTTAGAAATGTCACTGGTCTATGAACTTCCAAGGACTAGGAATCCTGGTCGTACCATCTCCTTCCCCCTCTCTTCCTTTCCCTGGCCCCTGGCAACAACTATTCTGACCTCCATTTCTAAAATTTTGTCATTTCAAAAATGTTAATGTAAGTAGAGTCATTGCAGTATGTAACCTTTGGGGATTGGCTTTTTGCACGCAGCATAATTCCCTGGAGATTCGTCCAAGTTGTGTGTGTATCGATAGTTCATTCCAGGGCGTGGATGCCCCACACTTCGTTTAAACATTCACCCATTGAAGGACATCTGGGTTGTTTCCAGCTCTTGGCTATTAGAAATACAGCTAAGGGGGCGCCTGGGTGGCACAGCGGTTAAGCGCCTGCCTTCGGCTCAGGGCGTGATCCCGGCGTTACGGGATCGAGCCCCACATCAGGCTCCTCTGCTATGAGCCTGCTTCTTCCTCTCCCACTCCCCCTGCTTGTGTTCCCTCTCTCGCTGGCTGTCTCTATCTCTGTCAAATAAATAAAATCTTTAAAAAAAAAAAAAAAAAAAAAAAAAGAAATACAGCTAAGGGGCACCCGGTGGCTCAGTCGTTAATCGTCTGCCTTTGGCTCAGGGCGTGATCCCAGCGTTCTGGGGTCGAGCCCCGCATCAGGCTCCTCTGCTGGGAGCCTGCTTCTTCCTCTCCCACTCCCCCTGCTTGTGTTCCCTCTCTCACTGGCTCTCTCTCTCTCTGTCAAATAAACAAATAAAATCTTTAAAAAAAAAAAAAAAGAAAGAAAGAAATACAGCTAAGAATATTCTTGTACAAGTTTTTGGGTGACCATAGGTTTTCATTACTCTGGAATAAATGCCCAATTGCTGGGTCATATGATACATGCATGTTTAAATTTTTTTTAAAGATTTTTATTTTTAAGTAATCTCTATAGCCAATGTGAGGTCCAAACTCAGAACCCTGAGATCAAGAGTCTTCACGCTCCAACTACTGAGCCAGCCAGGTGCCCTGTGCGTGTTCATTATTTTTTTTAAGATTTTATTTATTTATTCATTTGAGAGAGAGAAAGAGCTCAAAGCGCAAGTGGGGAGAGGGGCAGAGGGGGAGGGAGAGGAAGAGGGAGAGAATCTCAGCAGACTCCATGCTGAGCATGGAGACCCATGCGCAGGGCTCCATCTCAAGACCCTGAGATCATGACCTGAGCCAAAACCAAGAGTTGGATGCTTAACCGACCGAGCCAGCCAGGCACCCACATGCATGTTTAATTTTTAAAGAAACTGCTAATCCGGGGTGCCTGGGTGGCTCAGTTGGTTAAGCTTCTGCCTTCAGCTTGAGTCATGATCCCAGGGTCCTGGGATCGAGTCTGACAGCGGTCTCCCTGCTCAGCGGGGAGCCTGCTTCTCCCTCTGCTGCTCCTGCTTGTGCGCTCTGACAAGTAAATAAAATTAAAAAAAAGAAAGAAAGAAAGAAAGAAACTGCCAATCTATTTTCCAGAGTGACTGTACTATTTTACGTTCCCATAAGGAATATACAAACGATCCATTTTCTCCACATCCTAGCCAGCATTTGGTTTCTCACATTTTTAATTTTAGCCATTTTGATAGGTGTACTACGTAGTGCTTCTCATTGTGGTTTTAATTTGCATTTCCCTAATGGCTAATGATGTTGAACATCTTTACCTGTGCTTATTTTCCATCTGCAGAACCAGTTCAGTGAAACATCTGTTCACATCTTTTGCTTATTTTCTAATTGGATTGTTTCTTTTTTTACCATTGAGTTTTGAGAGTTTTTTAAAAAATATATTCCAGAGACAAGTTTTTGTCAGATATGTGCTTGTAAATACTTTCTCCCAGCTGTAGCTTTTCTTCTCAGCCTCTTCGTATGGGCTTTCACAAGCAAACCATTTTAAATTTTGATGAGATCCAATCTACCAATTTTTTATTTTTGTGCGGGTTGTTGTTTTTGGTGTCAAGTTACCTTTCAATTTTGAACCATGTAAACGTAGTCATTTTCTAAAAATTGTAATGAAGAAGAATGATAAATTACAGCAAAGGATAGCGACATTAAACACCTACTACGGGGCCGCCCGGGTGGCTCAGTCATTTGAGCGTCTGACTCTTGATTTCAGCTCAGGTCATGATCTCAGGGTCTTGAGATTGAGCCCCGTGTCACGCTCTGCACTGAGCGTGGAGCCTGCTTAAGATTCTCTCTCTCCTTCTCCCTCTGCCTCTCTACCCCTCTTCTCTCTCTCTCAAATAAATAAATAAATAAAATCTTTAAAATACCTACTACGCACCCCTTCAAATCATCTTGCACACTAGCTTTGAAAAGCACTGATCCAGGCGCTCCTGGCTGGCTCAGTTGGAAGAGCACAAGACTCTTAAACTCGGGGCCATAGTTTCAAGCCCCCATGGGGTGTAAAGATTACTAAAATAAATAAATAAACTTAAAAGAAAGAAAGACAGACAAACCCTGATCCCATGTGCAGTAGGTGCCCCAGGACATGGGGGTGGGCCGAAGGTTCCCAGCAGCTGTGCCCTCCCGTAACCCCTGTCCTTCCCTCCCTGCAGATCAGCATGTACCTGCTCTCACGCGTCCTGTTTGCCCTGTGCCGCCTGGGCGTGGAGGAGGGCTACATTCCCAAGCCCAGGTGGGACCCATTCCCTTTGTTCACCGGGCTGGTGTGGGGGCTGGTGCTGTGGCTCTTTGAGTACCACCGGCCCACTCTGCAGCCATCCCTGCAGTCCTCCATGACCTATCTGTACCAGGACAGCAACGTCTGGCATGACATCTCAGACTTCCTCCTCTACAACAAGAGCCTCCCCTCAAAGTAACGTGGCCCCAAGGTGCTGATGGCAGCTTCCACAGCCGAGATCGGCTCCATCGGTGAATCCCCCCAAAGGATCCTGCCTTCTCAAGATCATGGTTCTCAGACTCCAACTTTTATTGTCACAGGGTTCCATTTGCGGAAGCCAAAGCACAGATTTCCAAGTCCCGTCAGGTCCTCTCCAATGGTGGAACGAGGGGGAATCAGGCTGCGGAGCCTTGCACACGATTCCAGCGGGGCTGCTGGCTACCGTGAAGCCAGGGAAAGCCACCCTCTCTGGGTGTCAGGGGTGAGCGAGCTCAGAAGAGGGCCCTGAAGTCTCTTTCTGGTGGATTATGGTCTTTGAGCCTTCTGTGTAACAGGACTTCTTGCTGGGGGGCAGTGGGTTGCAAATATGTTAGAAATAAATTCCTGGGCTCAGGTGTTGCTCTAGTGGAGAAGCTCTAGAATTCCACTGTCCAATGGAAGCACAATGTGATCCGTATATGTAATTGAAATTTGTCTTAGTAGCCACATGAAAAAAAGTAGAAGCAGATGAGATTAATCTTAATTATATATTTTAACCCAGTATTTCTAAAATATTATCACTTTAACATATAAAAAATAATATAAAATTAATAGATATTTTATATTCTTTGTTCTTGTACTAGGTCATCAGAATCAGGTATATGGTATATACTTACAGCGTGTCTCGATGGGGACCCGCCATACTTCAAGTGCTCAGTAGCCACATGTGGCTTGTGGCTACCATACTGGGTAACACAGATAGGGAACACTTCTATCCTTGCAGAAAATTCTAGTTACAGAGCTAGGGGACATGGGTTTGAGTCCCCACTCCACCACTGTGTAACCTTGGGGAAGCTTCTTCACCTCTTGGAGCCTCAGTTTCTTATAAAATGAGGATAATCATAATGCACACCCAGGGTCCACATTGGACTTGTGTAACGACAAGGGCTACTGTTACCACTAATTACTTCCATTTAGTGAGCTCCTACGTCCTTCTGGGTGCTTTGCACATACTATTTTTAACCCATACAATGACCTTGCAGGTGTGTACTTTGATCCTCATTTCATAGATGTGGACACTGAGGATCAGAGGGGGGAAGTCACTTGCCCAAGATTATACAACCAGTATGATAGCCAAATCAGGGTTTGAACTCAGAGCTGCCTGAGTGCAATACCCCCTTTTTTTTAGTGCCTTATATTACATTTAGAAACCTAAGCTATGCTATGCAAATGTTAACTAGTTCTAGGATGGGCTCCAGAATGGGTTGCAAACTCAAATGCCCAGGCGGGTCTGGCAAGGGTCATAAATGAAAATGTGCACTCGGCAGTGATGACAACCTGGGGAACTGGAGACTCACGTGCCAGTCCGATTTTTAAAATCACTATGCTGGACAAACCAAACCAGGTCCCCAGGAAGATGTGGTCCATGCAGTAGGAATACTTCAGTCTCTTTTTAGAAATACTAGTAGAAATGTGCACAGGAGTCACTGGTGATGTCATTAAAATGCAGATTCTGACTCTGTGAGTTTGGGGCGGGGCCAGAGATTCTGCCTTGCCCATAGGCTTCAGGGTGCTGCTGCTGGTGCTGCTGGTTGACCCGCACTTTGAGTAACAAGGTCGTAGGGAATGATGCGCAGCCAACCATCATCTTGTGTTTCAGACGGAGGAAGCAAGTCACAGAGCTGTTAGGTAATCGTGGTGGGATTAGGCCTGATTCTAACAGCAGTGTTCTCAGCCATGATGTTGTACCGCATGCTTGGAGAAGGTGATCTTGGAGGTCCCTGAATTCACTGTGTGAAGGCTGAATGAGATCTCAAGGTTATGGGGAGGAAGGGGGTAGCCATCAGCAAGCAGATGTGGGGGGTGCTCCCCCGAGGCCCCTCTAACTGCCCTCTTCACTGTACACCAGCCAACTCTTCCAACTGCCACCCCTGTGTCTTTCTGCCTGAGGGCTCTTGCCACGGCACCTGCTCTGCCGCCCACAGTAGGTCTGGAGGATTAACACGTCCGATGACTCCGAGGCGTATGCTCCACACTGGTTCCCGGGGTTCCCTAGCAGGACCGAACTCCGGCTGCCCACAACGGTCACGCGCTTGATAACTCCTCCCCCAACCCTTCCCTGTCTCCATCCCTAACATGGGATCACTTCCCAAATAAACCACTTGAACTGAAATTCTTGTCTTGGGGTCTGCTATTGAGGAAACCCAAACTAAAATTGGCCTCTGGGGCAGCAAGCTGAGAGTCGGTGGAGGTTATGGACACAGACTCTGGAGGGAGAGTGCCGGGGCTCAGCCCTGTTTGCTCGGGCAAGTGACAACTATTCTGTACCTCTGTTTCTTCATCTAGAAGATAGGCATGCTAGTATCACTCACCTCACCGCATGGTGTGGAGGATTAAACAGTATGACGAGTATAAAGTAAGCACTCCATAAGTGTTTGCTGTTATCTCTAATATAGCATCCAAACGTAGGAGGAAGTGTGGTCCTAAGAACTGAGTACCCCCTGCTTTTAGCCTCTCCTGTGCCCCAGCTGAAGGTAGAGCCTTGGCTCTCTGCCTGCCCAGCATCCCCCCACTGCTGCGGGGGGCTGGCCGGCTACACCACCGACTGTCTCTGCTCTCTAAGAATAGGTCTCCCTCACAGATGGCATCTCTGCGGATCCTGCCAGAGCATCTGGCGCCTCCAACTGCTCACTCCAGGGAGCAAGGCTGTGTGGTCCTTGCTGAGGAGCAGAGCTCTGGCTTCCAGCAGACCTGGGAGGAGTCCCCACTTGGCTCCCTCCTAGCTGAGCTTCCATTTCCTAAGATCTGTAAAACGGGCATTGCCAAAGGACCCTTGGCACACAGTAGGCCCTCTGTAAATGCTAGTTCCTGAAATAGTACAATGGTTTACGTGTTTATTAAGCACCTGCCACATTCCTATGAAGTCTTCTGACATGCAAGACTGTAAAAAATAATTTTTCATCAATAGCCCATGCTCATAGTACAGAACTTACATGGTACGAAAGGTGTATCACAAGGAAAAGTCGGGCTCCCTCCTACACCTAAGCTCCACCCCCAAAACCCCTCTTTTGCCAGGGGCACTCACTGTTAGCACTTTCTAATACAGCCTCTCTGAGATAGTCTGTGCACAGTCACCTATCTTTGTCTTAGAAACTTTTCTTAGAAGATTTTATTTTATTTATTTTTCCTTAAGTCCCAACACGGGCTTGAACTCACAACCCTGAGATCAAGATCTGAGCTGCAATCAAGAGTTGGATGCTTAACTGACTGAGCCACCCAGGTGCCCTTAAATATTTGATTCTATTTTTTTTTAAGATTTTATTTATTTGACGGAGAGAGACAAGTGAGAGAGGGAATACAGGCAGAGGGAGTGGGAGAGGGAGAAGAAGGCTTCCCAGCTGAGCAGGGAGCCCGATGCGGGGCTTGATCCCAGGACCCTGGGATCATGCCCTGAGCCGAAGGCAGACACTTAATGACTGAGCCACCCAGGTGCCCCTGATTCTATTTTTTTTTAAGATTTATTTAATTATTTTAGAAAGAGCGCGAGCGGGGGAAGGCAGAAAGAGAGAGAGAATCTCAAGCATACTCCCTGCTGAGTATGGAGCTCGATCCCACGCCCCTGAAATCACGACCTTAGCCGAAATCAAGAGCTGGGTGCCTAACCAACTGTGCCACCCAGGGACCCCTAAAGATTTATTTATTTTATTTATTTACTTATTTTTTAAAGATTTTATTTTTAAGTAATCTCTACACCCCACGTGGGGCTCAAACTCTCAACCCCGAGATCAAGAGTCACATGCTCCACAGACTGAGTGGGCCAGGCACTCCTGTCTTCTGAGAAACTTTTACATCGCATTGTCATCTCCACAAGTCTTTGGCATTTTTTCCTTGCCCTCTGCATGTTTAGTTTCTCTTTGATCAATAATCTAATACGAAAGTGAGTCCTTTCTTTGAGCTGGTTCCTACCCCAACTCCACCCTCCAACTCCCCAAATATCTCAGACAGGTTCTTACTGTGATCAGTGTATGAGATGAACCGCCCAAGATATCTGGAGCCTTGCCGTCAATGACACCAAGCATTCAGGCCCACAGAGCTGCAAGTGAAATGGAAAAGACAAAACTGAGGTTAATTTGGGGCCCTTCTGCTGCTCTGCTCCCAAATTAGAGATCATTCAGTGAGCCCATGTGAGAGCAATGATTCACAGGCAGAGACGCCAAGAAACTGCCTCCCCTGATGCTCCCTGCTCCCGCCTTTCCCATCGCAGGCCCCAGAAAGAATCCTGGAGATGGCATTTCTTTCTCCATTGTTAGCTTGCATTTATGAGAATCGGGCTTTGAACCTGATGCCCTCCTAAACCAGAACATTGTGCTGGGTTCCACCTCCCAGAGGGAACCCGTGTCACCGCAATCTGGGACTTCAGATGGCTTGCTTTCTTTAACGAATTAGGGGGTATTTATAAAAAGAAACATTATTTTTTTTCCCTCCCCTTGTCATGTTCCAGATGGATAGGGAGAGAGTTTGTCTTACTTCAGCCCTGAAGCGTATTTTGGGTGAGAGGGGTTTCATTTTAACCAGAGGGTCCCCTGCACGACTCGCTCTTGTGAGCTGCCAACTGCCCTGGGCCAGCCGGAGGACAGAGGGAGAGCTGGACTCTTCTGAGTAGTGTTTTTAGAGAGGGCTTCCTAACGGAGGGCTCCCGCCTCCTGTTCCAAGTCTCTGTGCCCGGAGCTTTGTCGATGTCACGATTTCATAAACAAGACAGGAAACGAGGCAAAATGGAAGTGTAGCTCGTGGGGTCTCTGTTGCTTTTCCAGGCTTCTTCAGACTTTCCTCGTGGGCTAGATGTCCGCTGAGAGAAGGACCAGGGCCAGAGCACATCAGCTCTTTTAAGATTCTCCTTTTTAGGGGGTCTTTTTAGTCTGTGTCATGAACCCCTTGGGCATCTGGTGAAGCCTATGGACCCCTCTCAGAACGCTGTTTTTAAAACTCATTAAATAAATACGTAGGGGGCGCCTGGGTGGCTCAGCCAGTCAAGCGTCTGACTCTTGATCTCAGCTCAGGTCATGATCTCAGGGTCATGAGATCGAGCCCTGCATCTTGGGTGTGGAACCTGCTTAAGATTTTCCCTCTTCCTCTGCCCCTTCCCCCCAGCCACTGCTCATGTGTGCGTGCTCTCTCTAAATAAATAAATAAATAAATAAATAAATAAATAAATAAATTACATAGGATTACGAAAGACAAGAATTATATTGACTTGAGATAATTATCAAAATATTTTCTACATTTGTAATTTAGTCATATATATATATATATATATATATATTTTTTTTTTTTTAACACACTAAATAAATAGTGGCAGGTCTAGAAGTGTCATGATTTCATAGTATAAACGTGTGACATGAACAATACCTCAAGACCCTGCAGCAGCTGTGACAGGGCGTGGAAGGAGCTGTGGTTTCTGTTGCCAATGAAGTCCCGGTGCTGCTAATAGGCCTCCGGTCTGTGGCCTGCCTGAAGTGCAAGATGTTGCACTGCAGTCAGAGGCTGGTGAATATACAAATGTAATTTTGTTTCTGTCCAAGTTCGTGGAACTGGGGGTTCATGGATCAGATTCAGAACTTTTGCTTGAGAGTGACTTTCTCAGCCTGACCACATGGCAGGTGTCATTGTTTACCAAGCCCTGAACACAGGAATAAGAAAAATACCGGCTGATGTTGGCTGAGTGCTTACTAAGTACCAAGTACCCGGTGATATTGGACTCAGCAATGAAAGGGCCAGCTCCTGGCCACTGGAGGCTTACAGTCTAGGGAGGGAAGGCTGACATGTGAATACACAAATATGATAATTTGGGAGTGCAGTGGGTGCTAGAAGTCCATGGTACAGGGCAGTGTAATAGAATGACTTGGAAGGGGAGAATGAGAGGGTCTATTCTCCAGGGAAGGCCTGTCTGAGAGCCACGATGAGGAGAGAGCCATGCAAAGATACAGAGGAAGGGTGTTCCCAGCACAGGATCTGCAAAGTGCGCAGAGGAGGGAACCAGCTGAAAGCATTCCAGGGCCTGGCAGGAGGCTTGTGGGGCTGGGACAGAGCACCGGGTGGGGGTGCGCTGGAGCCCTGGAGCACTGGAGATGGAGGCTGAGAAGCTGGCTGGGCCCATCAGGCTGGCGTTGTGGGCCAGACTAAGTGGTTTGGGTTTTCTTCTAAGTGTTATGGGCAGCCTTTGGCAGGTTTAAGCAGGGGAGTGATGTGATGTGATTTACATTTTGGAAAGATTCTTCTTGCTACAAGTGGAGAAGGGTGTAGGCAGCTAGGCTGGCAGCAAGGATCCAGTGAGGAAGCCACGCGGGGGTCTGGGTGAGAGACCATGGTGGTCTGGACCAGGGTGGGCCTATGAGGTGGAGAGAAGTGGGCGCATATGGTGTGTAATTTGGAGAGACTCTGTGGCCCAGGGCTGTGGGGGGTTAGGAAGAGGGGTGTAGTGAATGACCCCCATGTTCCTCCTCCTTAGGCCTTGCCCCCCCACCTGAGAAAGGGAAGCCCTGACCTTGCCCCCCCCTTGCCTCTTCAGCCCCCTACAGCCCTGGGGCCCCTGGCATGCGGGCTTCCCAGCTGGCCCCAATTGTTGTTACTCCCCAGGGAGTCATGGGAACACACTCCCCCTGCCCCCTCCAGCCCCCTCTTCCCAGACAGGGCCAGGCCCTAACAATGCCCCCTCAGCCAGCCAGTGGCCTGGACACAATGGCCCTGATTCGGTTCATTGCCAGCTTCAGGAGGCCTGCTGGGTTTCCTGGCCTGTTTGGCATATATATAACTCTGGCTTCCAGCAGGGATTTTTTTTGTTAAAAAAAAATCCCTGGCTCCTCCTCTCTGAATATCTTAATATATTATAAAAACCCTTTCTCTTCCTACCCTGAGCCCTCCCTACTCCCCTCCCTAACCGCATTTGCCATGTGCCTGTCAACCCCGGGACCAAATGCAGGTCAGCAGGTGTCAGCGAGAAAATGAGAAAAAGGAAGAAAAGCTGCTTGCTCCACCGTGGCCAACCTCGAATGTGCGGGTGATGCTGAGGATCCTGAGAAGAATCTGAGGGCTTGTGACATGGCAGGCACCGTGCCCGGTGCGTTTTGTACACTTGATCTCATTCCTCCTAAGGCACCATCAAAGATGAGCTACAATGTTATTTGGGGCCCCAAAGAAAGAAAAGAGCTACCAACTACGATTTAGGACAGGCCATTGATTGTATGATGCGCCTCAATTTCAGAGATAGTAAAATATGGGGGGGACGTCGCAGAATCTGTGGAATATGGGATCACCTCATCTGTATACTTCATTGCCCTCTGAAGGTATTTTTCTCCCTATCTTTGCACTTACCTGTGCCTCCTAGAGTTGGGGGTGGGGCAGTGCAGGGATTGCTTCATGAACATTCTCCTATTCTGCAGCCTCTCCAGGACAGTTTTCTTTGCCTCCTTGCCACCTCGAGAGGAGATGTAAGCAAGCTGCTTCAGTGATTCCTCTTTGATTCCTAACAGCAGCTGACATTTACTGAGTGCTCTCTATGTGCCAGCTACTGTCCTAAGCACTTTAATGTCCCAACAACCCTATCCGCTAAACACTGTTTTTACCATTCTCCTTTGCCAGATGAAAACACAGAGCCCCTCTACTCTAAGGTCCCTTGCTGACTCTGCAGCCCTGGTTCGGGTGAGCACGGCTACTATGTCTGGTTTTTCCTCCTCTCCTTGGAAAAGCAGAATCCCCTCTCAGAGGTTGGTGTGATGCAGAGAATGGAAGTGGCACTGGGTGAACCTTAGAGAAAAGAGAAGCCCCCAGAGCACGAGTTCAGTGGGTAACGGGGTTTGGGGGAAGGGAGGATGGCTTATCGACCTAAGACCTGTCCATTTACACCATACCCTGGACCCTCTGGCCCACACCTTACTGAACATATGGACCGATTGATGGCCAAGGAATTAGCCAGGCAGCTGTTGGCTGGTACCAAGCCCCATGTCTCCTGTTTCACCACGAATGCCCACTTTCTCTACTCTGCCTTCTCTTTAGTTACCTGCAAAGCAGAGGAGATGTGCAGGTGCTGGTTAGTGCCTCAGCAGTAAGAATATTGCCAGAAGTAGTTAACATTTATTGGGTGCTTACTCCGTGCCAGGGGCAGACATCAGGGATTACAAACTCAGGTCCCTGGAATGGCAGGGCAAGTAAGGCCACTGAGGGTCCAGGCTCGGGCTCAAAGGGGGACAGCAATCGCTCAGCACCGTGATGGCCTGGCTAGTATTGCCAGATATTACTGCTTTAAAGGAAAGCTGGATATTCGAATTTTTATATGGCATTTCCCAATTTAAGAAAATTTTAAACTAATTCACAATTCAGAAAAAAAAAAATACTCCGTGGGCAAATGAAATCATACCTGTGGGACAGTTTGCAAAATCTGCTTGTTTTCTCATTTAACCCTGACACGCCTCCTATAAGGCAGCATTCGCCCCTTCTACAGAAGCCACAAGCCAAGCTCTTCAAGAGCGTGAGCCACCTACTCAAGGTCATCCAGCCAAGCCACGTAGCTGGGGTTTTCCTTGACTCCTAAGGCTTGCTCCTCTGTTTGATGGCCTCTCAGATGGGTGAGAGCCGTGTGTTCAGACACAGCCAGAACTGGCACAGTGATAGAACATCTCCAGGCACAGCACACCGTCAGTCAGAGAATTCAGTGTAGCAATGAGGGATCATTCGAGACAAATGTGATGCTGCAGACATAAAACTCCCCACCTCCCTCTGCCGGAACTCAACAATGGATGTCTCTGCGCCTCTTAATAAAATTAAGTCACCACAGAATCATTTCTCCCAATGATGCAGTCCTTATAATGATGGGATGTTCATGTTTGGAGATTTTTTTTTTTTTACTTTTTTTAAACCTAAGAATGTATGCTTCAGCGAGGTGGTGTATGTGGAATAAATAGGCTTGAATTATTTGTGTTGTTTGTCAAACTTCTTAATGAGCATATCGTGCAGGTTTATGTAAATAATTCTTTTTTTTTTTTAAAGCTTTTATTTATTTATTCGACAGAGATAGAGACAGCCAGCGAGAGAGGGAACACAAGCAGGGGAGTGGGAGAGGAAGAAGCAGGCTCATAGCGGAGGAGCCTGATGTGGGGCTCGATCCCATAACGCTGGGATCACGCCCTGAGCCGAAGGCAGACGCTCAACCGCTGTGCCACCCAGGCGCCCCTATGTAAATAATTCTGACTCTCCCACTGGACTGTGAGCTCCAGGTATCAGAGATGGGGTCTGTTTTGTGTCCAGCTGTCTCCCCAGCACCTAGCACAATGACGCAATTGCTCCATCAATATCTGTGGATTAAATGAGGTTCAAGTTATGAATTGACTTGTCCAAGGTCACACAGACCGAGGTTCCCATTTATATCGACCAGATTTAGAAGCTCTTCCTATCACTTCTACACAACCCTGCGTCTTGGAATAATTCAAGGGCAAGATAGCTCCACACTGTGGATGATGGTGGGCCCAGGAGTTTCCACCCCTTTGGACTCCTCTAGAGTTAGATGTTGGTGGAGGTGGTGATTGGGGTGAGCACCTACTAATTAAGCCACTATCCATCATAATCTTTTGGAAACCACACATTACAATCTTGACAGCCCTGAGCCTGGCTCTTGGGGTATTTACAGGGAGTGATGAGGTATGAAGGGCAGACACTAGGGTTTGGCAGTGGAACAGGCTAAGTTCCCCTCTCATTTCTGCTCTCTGACCTTGAGCTGCGAGTGCCCCTCTCTGAGCCTCCTTCTTCCTGCACCGTGTGGATAAACAAGCTTCACTTAAGGGATTATTGGTTGAAAGGAGATCATCGTTGGAAGTGGCTGCCCAGTAACTGTGGAGTTTTTGGAAGCCTACCAGCCTGAAGAGAACTGTTGATGTTGAGAACAGCCTTATCAGTATCTCCCAGGCTTGAGGCCAAGGGGCCCCATCTTTCAGGCCTTTGCTGCTTTCAAGTGGGTATTAATAGATACAGAAGGCCCTTATCTCTTTCTTGATTTCACACTGGGAATTCTGGTCTTCACTCCTTTCTGCTGCCGCAGGACAGGAGGGATTGTGGGAAGAAGGGCACCTGCTTCTACCTGGGAGGTTGGGTTCTTGAATACTTTGGGAGGGCAGGCCTTTGGTAAACTCCTAGCTTTGACCTCCACCAAGCATGAATAATAGCCTTTTCATCTGCTAGGTAAGCTCATGCCCTTTGGGCCTCAGCGTCCTCATCATGACATGGGGCAATAACAGCAGTATCTGTCTTCCTTCTCCAGCAACCACTACAGTGCTTGGCAGAAGACAGGTGCTCAATAACTGCTTGTTGAATGACTGTTGGGTATGAGAGTACTTTACAAAGCAAATGTTACTGTTATTGAGACCCTTTGGGATGATATGGAGAAAGGAAACTCCATCTGGAATAGAATAGGAATGTTGCTGGCTTCTCTTACTCTCTGTCAGAGTTGGGCCTGGCTATTTCAAATGAGACCTACCATTCTTTTTTTTAAATATTTTATTTATTTATTTATTTATTTATTTATTTATTTATTTATTTATTTATTTAAGAGAGCGAGAGACAGCAAATGAGCGGGGAGGGGGAGGGGCAGAGGGAGAGGAAGAAGCAGGCTCTCTGCTGAGCAGAGAGCCTGTGGCGGGGCTCGATCCCTGGACCCTAGGATGACCTGAGCCAAAGGCAGACGCTCAAACTGATCAAGCCACCCAGGCACTCCAGAGACCTACCATTCTAATAGTGGTGGCTTCTCTATCTGGGGAGAAGTGAGACAGGCTGATCCCATGGCTGGGAATCCACTGTAGGCCAGATCCTATCACTGGCTGACCTCACAGGTCCCTACTCCTGAACGGGCCTCTATTTTCCCATCTCTGCAGCAAGAGGCTTACACAGTCCATGGTCCCTTCTAGTGCTGACAGTCTCGGATTTACAACGAGCAATTTCTTTCTTTCTTCCCTCCCTTCCTTCCTCCCTCCCTTCCTTCCTTCCTTCCTTCCTCTTTTAGAGAGAGAGCGAGGGCGCACACAGGGTGGGGAGGGGCAGAGGCAGACAGAGAATCCCAAGTAGGCTCCACGCCCAGCACAGAGCCCGACACAGGGCTGGATCTCATAACCCTGAAATCATGACCTGAGCTGAAACCAAGAGTCAGATGCTTAACCAACTGAGCCACCTAGGCGCCCCCTACAATGAGTAATTTCAAAAACTGCTTTGGAAACTCCTGCTGTGTTCCTAAACCACCTCGTAGTTTATAGAACACTTACAGCAGATTCCTTATGTTTTTTATCCGAATGGCAACCCAGGAAGAGGCCAGGGCAATGTGCCCATTTTACAGATGAGGAAACTGGAGCTGAGAATTGTCCTCAAGGGGCTATAATTCAAGGCTGCACCACACATTTTGGTTATACAGGCATACTGTTTTTTCTCAAGAGCATAAAAATCACCTAGCATTGGGGGGTGGGGTGGGTAGGGGATTGCTGGTGAAAATACTGATTCCTGAGCACTTAGAGATTCTAAATTGGCAAGGCTGGAGTGGGCCCAAAGTTAACAAGTGCCCAGGTGATTCTGAAGCCAGGTGCTGAGGACTCCTTTAAGCGAGCCAGGGCCTCCTTTCTGTACTCTGTGTAGCCTCAGGCACCAGTGTGTTCCTTTCCTAACCTTTCTCAGCACCTGTTCTGGGCCAGACCAGTGTTGGGAGGAGGCCCTGTTGGAGCTTCCAGTCTGGTAGGAGAGGCAGATGGAGAAACTGAATGTGTGGTCAGTGTTGGAACAGAGGCAGCATTGGGCAATGGAGGAAGTGAGTAATTACGACTCTGGAGGGCTCTCTGGAGGAAGTCATGTTTATGCTGGGCCTAGGGATTTGATCTTTGTTTGTGTATTAGCTCCTTTTTAAATTTTTCCTGTGGGTCATCCCCACCAGATGGCAGGCAAGTTCATAGAAATGATCAAGTCTCACATCTCTGCCCTCAGAGCTGGCACAAGGCCTGGCACAGAGGAGAGGACAATATTGGTCAAATCAGCTGACCTGAGCAGCGAAAAATGGCTGATGGAGAGGTCCCAGGGCCTCCGGATTAAATGCATTTTCATGCTCAGCACCCTCACCTCCTCCCTTTGTGAGTTCTAACACGGGAGTGAATGATGGAAATTCCTCATCATATTCCAAACGTTGTTACCTCTGTTCCTCTCCTTCTCTTTTCACTAGTCTGAGCTCTTCAAGGTCTGAACTAAGAATGGGGCACAGAGCAGGCTCTCAAAACGTTTGCTGAATAAATGGGTGAATGAATGAGTTCAAGCGGAAGCTGTGCATTGGCTATTGAAGAGATTCCGGCTAAAAGGGGGCTTACAGGAAAGCCCCAAGCTGTACTGGGCCAGATGTCCCTTCCCATTTTCTAGCAGCCCCCTTCTGCTCAGGCTCAGGGTGAGAGGGACAAAGCAGGTGCAGGATTTGAAAGTAAGTGGTATAGGTGGGGCAAGTTGAGGATGGGAGCGGCAGCTGCGGCTGAGCCTAGAAAAGAGGAAGCGCAGTTTCTAGTGATCCGAACTGAGGTTGTTGGGGCTACAGGTGGCGGAGTCTAGGGGTCACGTGAGGTCTGCGTATGGCGTGAAGTGCAGAACGGACGCTCTGTCCTAAAGGTCTCCACATATAGGGATCAGCAGGATGCGGTGCGTCGGGGTGGGAGCGGGGCCACCACGCCTCGGGTAGGGACAGTCCCGGCTGGGGGCGGGGAGTGCGAAAGCTCCTGGCACCGCCCCGACAAAGCCTGCGCGCGCCCGGTCCCGCGATTGGCCGCGCCTCCTCGCGCCGACGCCCCGTCCCGCCCACCGCCGCCGGTCCGGCGCGCTGCAGCCAATGGGCCCCATCGCCGTCGCCTACGTCACAGTCCGGACAGCCAATGGTGAGAGCGCTCGGCGGCTCGTGGCTCTTTCGCGGCAAAAAGGATTTGGCGCGTAAAAGTGGCCGGGACTTTGCAGGCAGCGGCGGCCGGGGGCGGAGCGGGATCGAGCCCTCGCCGCGGCCTGCCGCCATGGGCCCGCGCCGCCGCCGCCGCTTGCCACCTGGGCCGCGCGGGCCGTGAGCGCCATGGCCGTGGCCGGGGCCCCTGCAGGCGGCCCATGCGCGCCGGCGCTGGAGGCCCTGCTCGGGGCCGGCGCGCTGCGGCTGCTCGACTCCTCGCAGATCGTCATCATCTCCACGGCGCAGGACGCCAGCGCCCCGCCGGCCCCCGCCGCGCCAGCCGCCGGCCCCCGCGACCCCGACCTGCTGCTCTTCGCCACGCCGCAGGCGCCCCGGCCCACACCCAGCGCGCCGCGCCCTGCGCTCGGCCGCCCGCCGGTACGGACACTAGGGACACTGGGCTGAGTGCGCGTCTGGACCCCCATGCAGACCCGGGCGGGGCGCGGTTTTTGGCCCGGAGGCAGCGGGGGCGGGGGAGGGGGTGGGCCGAGGCTCTCGGGCTGGGCGGAGCCGAGCCTGGGTTGGGCCTCCGCGCCCCGCCCCGGGGTGCGGGGTGACCTCGGGCCAGTCCCTGTTTGCTCCTCTGCTCTGGGCCTCAGCTTCCCGGGGCTGCTCGAGGGTCGGACTCAGTGGTAATAATGGCCCACGTGTATTCACTTGGCGTTGCCTGCATTGCCAGGTCTCTGGCAGACTTCGATCCAGCTAAAACTCACAACCACGCTGTGAGCTCAGTGTTGTCACTGTGCCCATCTGAACTGAGGCCCAGGGAGGGGAAGTGACTTGCCCCCGGTCATACGGCTGCAAGTGGTGGGGCTGGGATTTGAACTGAGGCCTGCTGGCTTCAGACCAGAACTCGTGGCAGGGTAGAGGGCATGGCTTCCTGGGGAGGTGAGGATGGGGTGTCCTGGGGCCAGACTGTTGAAAAGTCATTTAGGAGACCCTCCTTCCTGCCTAGATGCTCCACTGCCAGGTGCAGGCCTGGGCCTCTGGGGACAGGCCTCCTGGCCGGGAGGCCTTCTCTGCAGGGGCGGGGTAGCTGGGCCAGCTGCTGATCCCCTCCCTCTGCCTGTCCTTCCATCTGCCACCCTCCACCCTCACAGGCCCTGGTTGCCATGGAGCCTCATTAATCAGGCAGGCAGACCCCTAGGCCCTCAGGGAAGTACTGGGTGGGCTGGGCCTCTGGGAGCTGGAGTGGAGGCCCCCAGTGCCAGAAGAGAGTAAACATCCCAGGGAGATGCCTTGATAAAGTGTTCCCTGAGCAGCAAGAGGCTCAAGACCAATTTGGACTGGGGGGGCCCAGAAGAGGTTGCTGAATTACAGGGGAGAAGGGCGTAGAGGCCTGAAGTTTGGACCTGTGGGCTGTAGGACTGGGTGTGGAGACCAGTTTGTCTGGCAGAGCCTGTGGGTGAGGGTGGGGCGTGGAAGGCTGGCAGGGGGCAGGGGGGGCCAGGCTAGCAAGGCAGGATGGGGTCTCAGCAGGGGGCTTGGAGCAAGTGGGAGGGGTGAGGCAGAGCCAGGGAAAGGAGGTGGAAGCTGTCCAACTGCTTATGGGGGCCTGGGTGGCAGCTGGTCCCTGAGGCATCCCGGCAAGTCTCCCCTAACTCCCTTGGCCCCTCGCCCAGTGCTGCCTTCCTTCCGGAATCACCAAGATGCTAATAATAATAACAATAGGAGCCACCATTGTTTTGAGACTGTTTTGTGTGTCAGGCTGTGTGCCAAGCACTTCACCCAGTTAACTCCCTCAACAACCATCCCCTTTTACAGATAGGGAAGCTGAGGCCTAGGGTTGGTAGGTCATTCGGCTAGTGAAATGGTGGGACCAGTCCAGACTTACGGAGTGGTTAACCAGTTAGCCACTGGGAAGCTTTGCCTCCTGAAGATGCTAACAGAGGTTGAAGGAAGTTCAGGGACCCTTCTGGTGGGTGAAGGGAGGAGGATTGTACCAAGGGGTGGGTCATCTATATCCCAGTGGCCTCTCTCTGCAGGTGCCAGCCTGGGGCCTGGACCTGAAAACCGCGTTTAGCTGACTGACCAGTACTTAGCAGACTCCGGGGCTGTAGAGGCTCCGAGGGACTGCCAGAGACTGGGCTGAGGAAATGTGCTCCACCCCACCCCCAGTGGTGTCAGGGGCAGCCTCTGTGGGCCTGAGCATTCCATTCATTCAACTGTTGTTGAGTTCGTGAACGCCCAAGAGGTACTAGACCCAGGCAAGTAAGAGCCTCTGCCCTCACAGCACTGAAGCACCGGCAGCCGTTTTCTGCCGGGGGTGGGGGTGAGGGCTGGCGCCATCCTGGAGCTGAAGTCCAGAAACAGGGGCCCAGCTTTGGCCCTCCAGCACTCCCCGCTCTTGTACCTCAGGGTAGCCACCGAACGACTGAGCTGCGGCCTCCTCTGACCTGCACTGGTACTGGTTTGGGGCAGTCTTTGAAATAAGCTATGGGTTCAGCTTCTGCATCAGTGAGCATTCATTGAGCACCTCTTGCATACACAAGGCCCTAATCAATTCAGCCATTTCTCCTGGCCCTTCCTGTCCACTTCTGTCCTGTTGTCATGGCTGTTAAAAAACAAATTAAATATAATAGATATTTACTATAGAAAAAGAGTTAAGAGACTAAAAAGTTGAAGGATGCCAACCGCATCCGTTTTTCCTTCTGTTTTCTTTTCCTGCCTGTTTTTATTTTTAAGGTGGCTGTGACAGCTTTCTTTTTTTAAGTTTTAGAAATTGTCGTTTTTCCTTTATTTCTGTGTTTAAGCAGTGGGTCATCCACACTTTATAGATATGGTAACAGTCCCCCCCATTGTTGTCCCCCACCCACACACCATATAGAGGTTACTCCTAGAATGGATTCTAAAATATTAGAAACTAAACCAGAGAAAAATGTTTCATGAGGTTTTTCATCCAAAAAAAGGGTCATATAAATGCATTGCCCTCCAGCGATGTTTTTCTTGTCATTATGTCTTTGAGAGGATGTCACGCTGCCTTAGTTCTTGACAGCTACGTGGTATTCCAGGGGCCGGATGAGCCACACTTTATGAGGCTCCCCTTCCACAGATGGTTGTTGGAGTGGTCCAGACTAGTGGTCCACTAGTGTTCTGTGTATCTTCACCTCTGCCTTTTAAGGCTCCTGTGCCAAGATCTCTAGAGAGCAGTGGCAGAAATGGACATCTGCTTGAGCCCTTGCTTGAGGGTGTGGCATTGACCTGTCTTCAGGGTGGGCAGGGACTGGAGGAACAGGGAGAAGATGAGGGGTGCCTTTGGCAGGAGCAAGCTAGGTTCAGGCCCAAGGGGCAAGGCTGGAGAGGCGGTCCATGGGGCTTTTGGGGGCTGGCTTCTGGACTAGGCTGCAGGGAGGCAGGGCACGTGGTAGATAGGAACGTGGGCTCTGTGCCAGACTGTTAGGGCTCACATCCTGGCCCTACCTCTCACTGTCCGACCTTTCTGAGCTGCATGCCCCTTGGGAAGGGGAGGTCATCCCGGCATCTGTTGCAAGGTCTGGCAGAGGGTTTGATGACTAAATGCAGGTAAAGCAATCATTTAGCAGTGCTCGGTACACAAGAGGCACTCGGCATGTGTGAGTGCTTCTATCCCCGGGACACCCAAGGGCGTCCACCAACGTGCAGTGAGAGGGAGGCTCTGGGCCCCGCGGCATGTGCGGAGGTTCACTCGGCAAACGTTGGTTAACACCAGGCACGGTGGACAGTGATGATTCAGGCCCAGCGCCTGCCTCTGAGGGGGCACCGCCTTGTGGGTGAGACAAACACATTGCTGGAAATTTGTAGCAAGAGATAATGTGGGGAAAGGTCGGGTTTGAGGCACTTTGGTGGGAGAAGAGGTCTGGTCTTATTGCAGGATCAGAAAGACCTAAGTGATGGGTAGGGTGCCTGCCCACAGAGGTGGAAAGAGTCCGTGTGAACAGGAGGGAGGGCAGGAGGTGAGGGCACTCCTGGGAGGGAACCCGCATGGGCTAAGGCTTGGAGGCAGAGGCTTGTGAGAAAATCTGTCTCAGCAGAAGTTCATACGGAGAAGTGGCAGAGAGGGTACTAGGCTGGAGAGGGACAGATGGAGGCGGGGAGATGGCTGAGTGGTCCACATGGGAGGAGACAGCGGCTGTGCTGACGGGATTTCTTGGCAACCAGATGTGATGAGGGCGTGGCTGCCGAATGAGGTTCTAGCTTAGGAAACCCTGTGGGTGAGGGAGGGGCAGGTATGGCTGGTGTGGGTCAGGATGGGCCTGAGATCTGTGAGACTTCTGGGGCGATCTCCATCCTCCAGTGTGTGTGACTAAATCAGAGGGTGTTCTGGACAGGAATTCTGGCTCAGCTGCTTCCTGGCCGTCTGACCTTGGGCCTTTCTGGGCTTCAGTTACTTTATCTGTAAAACGGAGCCATTGTTATTATTATTTTTTAAAGATTTTATTTATTTATTTGACATAGAGAGCGAGCCAGAGAGCACAAGCAGGGGGAACAGCAGAGGGAGAGGGAGAAGCAGACTCCCTGCTGAACAGGGAGCCCGATGTGGGGCTTGATCCCAGGACCCTGAGATCATGACCTGAGCTGAAGGCAGACGCCCAACTGGCTGAGCCACCCAGGCACCCCAAAACGGAGCTGTTATTGTGCTGCTAGTCCATAGGACGGAATGAATTAACATGTGCAAAGCATGTGGGGAGCACTAACTGCCACCATGTTCATAGACAGAAACCAGAGAGGAGGTGACTGGCCCAAAGGACCGGTATTCTAATGGCTTAAAACAACAAGCACTTAACTAATACAACACTGTATGTTAATGATACTAGAATTGAAATTAAAAACTTAATAAAAAAAAACAATAACAAACATTGATTATCATACAGACTTGGTGGGGCAGGAATTCAGAGGAGACTTAGCTTAGTGCTTCTGGCTCAGAATCTGAGGTTGTAGCCAAAATGTTGTGCCAGGCTGCAGTCATCAGAAGGCATGACCAGAGCTGGAGGACTTGTCTCTGAGACTCATGTTGCTACTGGAGGAGGCCTCAGTGCCTTGCCACTTGGGCCTGTGTGACATGGCCGTGCCTCTCCCCAGGGTGAGTGGTCCAATGTAGAAGAGAAAGAGGAAGCTCGAGTGCATGTTTGACCCAGTCCAAGAAGTGACTTGTCATTGCTTCCATCACGCTGCTCCTTAGCAGCAAGTTACCAGATCTGGCCCGTATTTAAGGGCAGGAGAATTAGGCCCCATTTTTTTGAAAAGAAGAGTATCAGGAAATTTGCAGACCTGTTTTAAAACCACCACAGACACCCAGGAAGGTAGTGACAGAGCTAGAACTTGAACTTGGGTCTTTTGCCCTCCAGTTGAGTGATCTGTCCTGTGTGGTAGGATTGCGTCCCCTGGGATCTCCCCCTCCCTCACACTTCGGCGGCCTGGTAGAGAAGGTGGGGCAGGGGCGACACAGGAATACCACGCCCTGAGCCAGGTCTCTGGTGTCCTCACTCCTGGTTATTGGGCACCCTCCCATTGTCTCTGCCATAGGTAAAGCGGAGGTTGGACCTGGAAACTGACCATCAGTACCTGGCTGAGAGCAGCGGGCCCGCCCGGGGCAGAGGCCGCCACCCAGGAAAAGGTACCCACAGAGCTGGGGCCGAGGCCGGCCCTCTGACTGGGCCCAAGTTGGGGGTGCGGACAGACAAACATGCTTGCAAAGTAAGCTCTGGTCTGTCAGGCCTGGACCTGAGCCAGGCCTCTGGGGGCCCCGAGGGGCAGCTGGAGTGGCCGCCTGGCATGGCTTCCCCAGGCCCTGGGGGGTGGGGAGTTCCCCAGCCAGAAGAGGAATGTCGTGTGGTTGGCAGGCAGCAGCCCCAGGCCCTCCCTGTTGGCTTCGCCAAGGGGAAGGAGCCATCTGCCCATCCCACCCCCATCGTCCTGCCCTGCTCTGCCGGGAAGGCTAGCCTGCCTGGGTGTGGGGGTGGTACTGAGGGAGCCTCCTCCCCTGGACCCCCAGGTGTGAAATCCCCAGGGGAGAAGTCACGCTATGAGACCTCGCTGAATCTGACCACGAAACGCTTCCTGGAGCTGCTGAGCCGCTCAGCTGATGGCGTTGTTGACCTGAACTGGGCGGCAGAGGTGCTGAAGGTGCAGAAGCGGCGCATCTACGACATCACCAACGTCCTCGAGGGCATCCAGCTCATTGCCAAGAAGTCCAAGAACCACATTCAGTGGCTGTAGGTACCGGCCACTCAGGAGGGCAGGCAGAGGCTGAGGCCCGGGCCGGGCCAGCGTGGAGGAGCTGAGAGCGATCTCCACCGCGCTGTCCGCATCCTGGTCGTCTAGCTGCGGGAGCCGAGGCTCAGAGCGGGAGGCGCCGCCCCCCCCCCCCCCCCAGGGAAGTCCACAGATCGCACATCTGCAGCCCAGTGCCCTTCATGTAGTTCTTGGCCTGGGGAGCCACTGTCGAGATCAGGATAGAGAACAGGACTCAGCACTACAGAAAGTTCTCTGCACTCCTTTCCAGTTGGTGCCCACCCCTCCTACCCTTAGGTGATGGCTATTCTGCCCTCTCTTGCCATCAGTGGGATTGTCTAACACAACTGTTTCATTCTTGTTAATTCTTGTTTTATTTTTCCCTTCTCCCCTCCTTCTGGCCATCCTACTCCCCTCTCTTTGACACATCTTCCTTTTCGGTTTTCGGTGGATTCTATTCTGCGTCATTTTTTTTCTTTTTACTTGACAACACGTCTTGGAAGTGCATCCCCATCTGTACATCTGATACATTCTCGTCCTTTTATACAATCTTATAGTATTCCATGGCAGGCCCGTGCCATCATCTACTTATCCTGCCCCCTGTGAGGGGCGTGTCAGTATTTACAGCCATTCAGGCCCGATGTTAGACCCCTGCCAGTCTGACTTGGAGCCCAGCTTCCGCCCTCTGCTGTTGCCCAGCCGGGGAGCCAGAGAGGGACAAGGGCTTGCTTGGCCTTGCAGAACGGGCAGCAGCAGACTGGGGGCTGAGGGTTAGGGCTCCTGGGCTGGGAGCTGCAGACCCTCCCTTTGCGTCCTGCAGAGGCAGCCATGCGGCAGTGGGGATCGGTGGGCGGCTTGAAGGACTGACCCAGGACCTCCAGCAGCTCCAGGAGAGTGAGCGGCAGCTGGACCACCTGATCCACGTCTGCACCACGCAACTACGGCTGCTCTCTGAGGACGCCGACAGCCAGCGATATCCTTGGGCTGTCGGAGCGCTGCCGTGGAGGACAGGCTGGCGGGCGGGGCCCCATCCAAGTGGGACTCGTGAGGCGACCCCGGGCCCCGGATGCAGGAGGGGGCTCTGGCTTTGGATGCCAGTTCTGGGCTGAGCACTTAGTGTTAGCTTGGACAAGTTACGGAACCTCTCTGAGCCTCAGCTTCATCTGTAAAAGGGGAGAACTGCACAGATTAAAACAGTACCAGCAGTGGCAAACGTTTATTTAGTAGTGATTTGGTACAGGGCAGTAGCTTCAAGCTTAGAGATCTAAGTTCTTATTTGTCTTTCATTCACAAAAATATAAATTTTTTATTTAAGGTTTTATTTTTAATCTCTACATCCAACATGAGGCTTGAACTCAACCCTGAGACCAAGAGTCACACGCTCCACTGACTAAGCCAACCAGGTGCCCCTAGAAACTTTATTTTAAAATAAGTGGTTTTTGTTTGTTTGCTTTTTTTTAGTGAATACCCAAATTATGTGTTTTTTATTTTATTTTATTTGAGAGGGGAAGGGAGAGCGAGAGGGAACGCGCACACGCATGAGAGAGCGCAAGAGCAGGGGGACGGAAAAGCAGACTCCCCGCTGAGCAGGGAGCCCCATGTGGGTCTTGATCCCAGGACCCAGGATCCGGAGATCATGACCTGAGCCTAAGGCAGACGCTTAACTGACCACCCAGGCACCCCCCCAAATTATGTTTATAAGTTTTGGAGACAACCACCAACTGACACCAAGATCATGGGTCAGAATAAATTCTCAGCACCAGGTGTGGAGTTGTGTTAAGTCATGTGAAATTATTGCAGGCACCCATCATTACCTTGGGATTAGAGGGGTAGAATGATCTCATTGTACAGATGTGGAAATCGAGGCTCAAGGGCTTAAGACAGGCTCAACCACCAAGTATGTGCCAGGCCCTGGGGTGGGGTATGGAGAGGATAGGACAGACTAAGTAAGTGTGGGCAATTATGAACTCTCTGGGTGGGTGACCCCAGAGGTCAAAGGTCATGTGGTCCTTGACTCCACCAACCCTGGCCTACGTGACCTGCCAGGACCTCCGTAGCATCGCAGACCCTGCAGAGCAGATGGTCATGGTGATCAAGGCCCCTCCCGAGACCCAGCTCCAAGCTGTAGACTCCTCAGAGGTGAGACCCAGGACTCCAGACCTGCCCAGGACAGGCTGGGCGGGGTTGGTGGTCCTGTGAGCCTCCATTTACCCTGCCTGCTGCCTCCACCCAGACCTTTCAGATCTCCCTTAAGAGCAAACAAGGCCCCATTGACGTTTTCCTGTGCCCTGAGGAGAGTACAGGCGGGATCAGCCCTGGGAAGACCCCGTCCCAGGGGACAGCTTCTGGAGAGGAGGACAGGGCAGTTGACTGTGCCACCACAGTGCCTCCGACATCATCTCCCCCCTCGTCCCCTGCAGCGGATCCCAGCCAGTCCCTGCTCAGCCTGGAGCAAGGTGGGTGAAGGGTGGGCGGGTAGGGTGGGTCAGGGTCTCTCTCTCAGCTGGGTGGGTGGGCACGATAGCCCCCTCTGCCCTCCCTGCGGGCCGTCCCCGGCCTGTGATGCTCCCCCATCTCCCCAGAACCTCTCCTTTCCCGGATGGGCGGCCTGCGGGCCCCTGTGGACGAGGACCGCCTGTCCCCGCTGGTGGCGGCCGACTCGCTCCTGGAACATGTGCGGGAGGACTTCTCCGGCCTCCTCCCTGAGGAGTTCATCAGCCTGTCCCCCCCCCACGAGGCCCTCGACTACCACTTTGGCCTTGAGGAGGGTGAGGGCATCAGAGACCTCTTCGACTGTGACTTTGGGGACCTTACCCCTCTGGATTTCTGACGGGGCTTGGGGGGGACCAGGGCCTCCTGAGATGCCCACCCTGTCTTTGCAGCCCTGGAGCCCCCTGCCCCTGGCTGTCCTCCCAGCCCGATTGGAAATGTTTAATTTATACCCCTCTCCCCTGTCTCCAGAAGCTTCTAGCTCTGGAGTCTGGCTACTGCCAGGAGGCTGAGCAAGCCAGGAAGGGAAGGATTCTGTTTGTGGTGTGTATGTGCATGCACCCAACACCCAACATGTGTGTACACAGGGTGAGCGGTGTGTGAGCATGTGTGTGTGCATGTACCGGGGAATGAAGGTGAACACATGTGTGCGTGCACTGAAAACACGCCCCAGTGTGTCCACGTGTGTGTGCATGAGTCCATGTGTGCGCGTGGTGGGGGCTCTAACTGCACTTTTGGTCTCCTTGCTCCAGGGGCCCCACGAGGCCCAGGGTGGCCACCTGCCCCCAGAATCCTGCGTGCTGACCAGGCCAGGTGGCGAGGCCTTGGCCTGCTTGTTTGCAGGGCAGCGAGAGCACTTCTGTCGTCTTAAAGGTTTTTCTGATCGAAGCTTTAATGGAGCGTTATTTATTTATCAAGGCCTCTTTGGCAAGCCTGGGGCGCCAGCAAAGGGTAGGAGGGATGTGGGACTGATGCCCCAACTCCCTATACCCCTGAGCGGGGCAGGGGTCCCTGAGCTCTTCTTTGCCCTACTCCGAAGGAGCTGAGGCCCGAGCGGTTTATTTATTGGGAAAGTGAGGGAGGGAGACAGACTGACTGACTTGACTGACAGCCATGGGTGGATCAAGGGAGTGGTCCCTCCCCAGGGGGGGTCACTGCAGGGCCCCAGCTGCCCCCCAGGATGGATGTGAGATGGGAGAGGTGAGTGGGGGACCTTCACTGACAGGGTGGGCAGGAGGGGTGGGTGAAGGGCTTCTGCTAGCCCAGACCACAGGGGCCCCTCTGCCCCACTATTTGCTCTGCCCCACCCTCCAATCTGCACTTTGATTTGCCTTCCTAACCGCTCTGTTCCCTCATGCTTTGGTTTTAATAAATATTTTGATGGTGTTTGGGCTGGGTTTTGGGACTATGTACTGGGAACAGACCTGGGGGTGGGGGAGGTCCAGGTTGCTGGGAAAATGCCCCTTGTCTACTTCCCCCCTCCCTGCCCTTGCTTAGTTTCATTTGAGCCTCACAGCCACAAGAAAGGTAGTCTTTGTCACCATTTTTGTCCTAACTTAAAAACTGATGCAATGAAGCAGTAAGTGAACTCCCCTCCTATCCCCAGCCCCAGAGAGGCCACTCAGATTGCTGTGTTCCTTCCAGATGTTTCTGGGCATTTGTAAACCTGCAACAAATAATTACAACAGGATGATTCTGTGTCAGGTTCTTTCAGGTTCTGGGTACACATGTTCCTTCCTGGGGCTCTCAGGGTTGGCTGGAGGAGACTTATTAGACAAATGAGAAAATCAGAGGGCTTTCTGGAAGAGGTGATGCTTGAGTTGAGAGCTGTGGGATAGAGTTAGGAGGAAAATATGAACACACCTAGCGGACAGGGCAGTGTGGGCAAAGGCCCTGGGGCAGGAGGGAACAGGGCACAGAGGAGCTGAGAGAAACCAGTGTGGAGTCCTGAGGTAAGGGCCAGAGTGGAGAGAAGTTCAGACTCACTGGTGAGCCTGAGATAGCAGTGACATACCCTGTTTTATATTTTAAAAGTTCCCTTTGGCTGCTGTGTGGCAGATGAAGAGGGGCCAGAAGGGGAGGGAAAAGACACCTGAATTGAGTTTGAAAGGGGACAGGAGGGGGACTGGGAAGCAGTCCGCACAGACCTGTTTAACCCCTAGGTGAGCTTTCTCTGAGCCAGTTCCTATTTCAAACCCTTTACAGTCAGTAGGTGAGTCCCCACACTAATCCTTTATGGTCTCTCTGATTAACCCCATTTTGCAGAAAAGGATACAGATGCTCAGAGGTGAAGTCCGTTGCAGGTCTCACCCACAATGTGTCACTCTGTTGTACTGCAGTTTGCTCTCTTGACCCTACCGTGGTGTGGGACCTGCCCTCGGTGGGCACGTGGTGCCACCCCCTTCCGTTTTGTTCCCGGCTGTGTAGTACTCCCAAGCCCCCGCGCCCCCCCTCCCCCCGCCCCGCGCGCGCACAGCCAGTCCGAGCTGGCAGCGACCCCTCGGGTGGCTCCTGACTCCACAGTTGCCAACCTCCCTGGAGACTCTGGTACCAGAAGGCTTTTGGAGTTCTACATCGTGTGGCTCTTGCCCATCTGAAGGCCGGAGTTGCCTTCTCCAGTTGGGGAAGCGGCCCCCTCGGGAGGGGTGGGGGAAGGGGCGCCCGTGGCCAGCTGGGCGGGGGGGGGGGGGGGGGCGGGGTTGGAGCCGCGGGGGGCGGGGCCCTGGGCGTCCGCGCCGGCGCCAATGGGCGGGCGGCAGCCCAAGTCCGAGGCGGCGGCGTCCAGAAGCGGGAGCCGCAGCCAAGCCCCAGCCTGAGCCGTTGCCGAGTGGGTGGCGGCGCCATGGCGTGCGCGGGGCTGCTCACCGTGTGTCTGATCCGGCCGCCTGCGCCCGAGCCCCGGCGGCCCCCCGCGCCTGCCGCCGGGCCCGCCGGCCACGCGCTCTTCCAGGACGTGAGTGGGGAGCGGGCAGGGGGCGCGGGCCCTCTGGCCCTGGGGTCGTCGCTGTCTCTCCAGCTCTGTCCTCTCTCTCCCGGTGTCTCGCTGGGCTCTCAGTCTCTCGCTGTCTCTCCTTGCCCCCGGCTGTGCGTCTCTGTGCGTGTCTTTCCCTCCAGGGCTGTTTTGGGCCCCTGCTTCTTCTGTCTCTGGATCTCTGCTTCTCGCTGTCTCTCTCTGACCCTGCTGTCTCCGTTCTCTGTCTCTCTCCTTATCTCTCCTTGTCTCCTGGTTCGGTGTCACTGCCCCTGCTGCCCCCACCCCCAAGTCCACCCCATCTATGTCTGATGCAGTGGGGACGGTCAACACTTGATCGCAGGAGAAGTTCCCTCTATGGCAACCCTAAGCTGGGCTGACCCGGGCAGGGGAGCCTGGAAGAATAAACCGCCTTCTGACTTCTGACCCAGTGCTGATCCCAAGAGTCCCTCAGATCTGACCCAGGAGCCATGGGGTCCCATGGTTGGTCAGGATTGCCCACAGTGGTCTGTACATCCCTCCTGTGGGTGGCAGGTGGGCCTGCCAGTCCCATTGGGGTACCAACATGGAGCAGCCTAGCCAGGCCTCAGTCCCTTCCCTGAGCCCTTCCCCCCTTTCACCCTAGTGCTCACCCCATCCTGGTCCACTCCTGCCCCGACTTTCAGAGGTGTCTGCCTGTGGGGAAGACTGTATTCCCTTCCCTGCTGTCCCTAGTGACTCAGCACCTTGACCACAGTCCTCCTGGATGGAAGGTACCCGCTTCCCAGGTGGAAAAACCAAGGCCCGCGGAGTTCGGAACATGTCCACAATCACACATGGAGGCAGAGGCATGCTAGGGTGTGGCCCCAGATATCCTCACTCCCAACGTTGCACCCCTCCCCACCATCTCCATCTGCCCCAGTCAGGCCACGCTGGGCTGCTGTGTGACCCTGAGCCAGTGGCAGGCCTTCTGTGAGTCAGGTTTCTGGCCAGGGGTTAGATTCATGCCAGTGCATCACTGACCCAGAGAAAACAGCTAGAGAGGAGTGGCATTCAGGACCTGGAGCTGCTAGGGGTTCTCTGTCCAGGCTTTGGCCTGCCCCTCCTTGCCAGGTGTGCTGGTCTCCCATTTGCTGGGCTGCTTTGGGTGACTTGGGAGTCTCTGGTCCCTGAACATGTCTTGACTCTGCTCCTCTGTGTCTGCCTTTGTTGCCCTTCATCTCTGCTTCTCTGTAAATATAATCTGTCCACCCTTGCTTTGTGCCACTCTCACTTCCCCTTGCACATGTGCGTACACACACACATGCACATACACACGCATACACGAGCCTGCCCAAGGCCTTCACAGTGAGTCAGACTCATAGGAAGCCCCAGCCCTGGAAGGGTTAACCCCAGGCACCCACAGAGAAAGGACTAGCCACTGCCCACATATCAGGGTCTTAAGCACCCAGGGAAACAGCCTTGAGCAGGTAGAGTCTGGGATGGACCATGGCCATGCCGCAGAGTTGGGTTCAGGTCTGGGACAAGGGCCCAGGAACTTGGCCCATCTCCCCTCCTTCCTCAGGCTGGGACCGTGCCAAGGGCTGATGCATCAGACAGAATCCAGGATAGGCTCAAGGTGTGGGAGGTGGGGGTGCCAGAAGCTGGCCTGGAGCACCCGCCGTGAGGCCAGGCCCTGCAGGAGAAGTGAGCAAATGGTGGGACCTGCTGTGTGATCTTCCTGTGCCCCCCTTGTTGGAAAACCTCCTGCAGGGCTGATCTGGGCAGGGAGTTGGGACCAGGCTGGGCAGGAGGAAAGGCGATGTGGGGGCAGCATGGCCGCAGCTGGGGCCCTGATGAGTTGGGTGGAGGCCTCTTGCCTCCCAGGCAGCGCTTCCAGTTCCCATCTATGCCCCTTTGTCCTCCAGGTTTTCCGCAGAGCAGACAAGAATGGTGAGTTGTGGCTTCCCCTGGGTCAACAGTGTGGGGAGGGGTGGGAGACATCAGGGAGGCTCAGGGGGGTGTGGGACTTGGGGGTACAGTCTAGAATGGAGAAGAATCTTGGGGAAACCCAAATCAGGAAAATCACTCAAGGCATCCTTCCCAGAGGGAGTGCTGTTTGGAGTTGAGCTTGGCAGGATGGAGAGCGGAGGGAATGTTTAGTCAGAGGCTGGAGGTGGGGGCGTACTCTCACACAGTGCCCTGGCACAGTTATGGGTAATTCTTCTATATGACTTCATGTTGTCCTCACAATCACCAGCTAGGTGGGAATTCTTCACCCCATTTCACAGACAAAGGAGCAGAAGCCCAGAGAGGTGAAACAGGTTGCCTGAAGTCACACAGCCTTTAAGTGGTGGGCCTTGGACCCAAGTCTGTGTGATGCTTCGTCCCAGGCTCCCTGTGTAAGGGGCTTGGAAAGGTGGGGTGATAGAGATGAGGCCCGTGGGGGGTTTACTCTTAGATCTTTAGAGGGCTCGGTAACATTCTGTATGACCAGTCACCTGGACCCAGGGAGGGCTTGCACACGATGCTGCTGGGTCCAGGGAATCAGCTTCCTTGGCCGTAGGTCCTGGGCAGTCTCAGACCCCAATCTGGGAAAACCTTGAAAGCTAAAGCAGGAGCCCTCAAGGGAGCCCGCAAGCAAATTGCTGCCCACAGGTGACTTAGGGCAGCCCACTGTGCCCTGATTGGCCAGTTGAGGGTTTGAGCTGAGGCAGCCAGTCAGCCTTGGCCTCACTTCTCTCCGGGGTCTTCAGACCCTTTTGTGTTTAAGCTTCCTAGAGCCAGGATCATGTCCTAACCCACTGATCAGGACACATGGTCTTATTTGGATCACAGCGTTCTGTCTGGGAGGCTCAGACCCTACCCTCCTCTGCTCCCCCAACCCCATCTGCTTACAGACCTTACAGGCCAAATCCTCAGTGTCTTTGGCCATCCCACTGGGGCTCTTAGACTGTTACGTGGCCCCTGCAAAGAGGAGGTCATTCCCTCCTAAGCCAGCCTGCTGCTGCTTGCAGGGGATCCAACTCTTAGGAAGATCTCATCTGCCTCCCAGTGGCTTCTCTGTGAAGGGCGTGGGTCCAGAGCAGCCTGGAGCCAGGCTGGTGGCAGAGACTCAGCCTCCAAGTCCTCTGAGTGACGTCTAGGTCCTACCATGATCTGGCCGTGTCCCAGGCTGTTCATTTGGCAAACACGTATTGAGTCCCTATGTAATATGTGTGTGCTGCCCTGTCCCTTGGGTGCCTGCAAAGTGGGCCCTGTTGCCTGAAGTGGGCACCTCCAGGGACTCTTTTTGTCTCCCAACAGCCAGGTCCCCCCCCCCCCCCCTGCCGCAAGCTCAGAATTCCATTCCACCTGGCTGAGTAGTCTTTGGAGGGGGGTCTGATCTGGTGGCAGGGGTCAGGGATACTAGCTCTGCTCCCTGCCCCCCCCCCCAGATGATGGTAAGCTCTCATTTGAGGAATTCCAGAATTACTTTGCTGATGGGGTTCTCAGCCCTGGGGAGCTGCGGGAGCTGTTCAACGGCATTGATGGGCACTCTACCAAGTAAGTACAAGAGGGGGTGGGTGAGCCGTGGGTAGATGTGAGGCTAGGTTATCCCAGCCCCACTGTGTCCCCTGCTGCCTTGGTTCCTTGTGGAGGCTGGGAGGTTGCATAGGGAGAGAGGTGCCAGGGCCCGATGCCAGCTTTACCCGCCCACTCACCCCCTCCCTGGCTCCAGCCTTGTCCATCACACTGCTTCCAGCTGGGACCCCAAAATAGCCAGGTCTGAGTCACCACCCGTGGTTCAGCCCACAGGTGTCCCCCCCTCCCCATTCCCGCTTCCTGCAGGGACAAGAGGATGCCCGAGACTGGCTGGGCCCCGCCGGCTTCCACCCATGGATGCAAGTGCACAAATACGCACCTACCTCCCCATGTGTGTTCCCACATCTGCAGGCCTTAGCAGGAGTTGCACGCTTTCCTCCCCGTGCTTCCTCACGTGCGTGCACATGCATACACAGCTGTCCCTCCCTCTCCCCCTGCATCACCTTAGAATAAATTCCAGACTCTGGGTCAGCATTCAAGGCTGCCATGCCCTTCCCTGTTTTGAAGCCTGAGCTGGACCTTTTGTCTGCAGTGCTAGCACTCCCCACCACCAGACACTCTAATCAAATTCCTTGTCCTTCAAGGCCTAACTGAAGTAGCCTCCTGGAAGCCCTCCCGAACCTACCAAGTAATACCCCGTGGTTTCTCCGGACTTCCCCAGACCTGGCTTCCCCTTCCCAGCTCTGACCCCTCCTCTCTGGCCTGTGTCCACATTTCTCTCCCTGGGCCTGAAATCTCCTTGGAGGCCACGAGTGGGTCTGAATTTTTGCCCTCAGTAGTACCCTTGCTGCCCCTCGGCCCACTGAGCAGCTTAACCTGGGGTAGAGGCAGTAGTAGCTTTCTCGTCAGGCCGAGCTGGGCGGGCAGCGGGAGGAACGTTGGCTCCAAAGTCCCAGGTCACAGACTTAAGTCTGTGGGACTGACGGGTGCCTTCTCTTTTCCCCACAGCAATTTGGAAACAGAGAGACTGTGTGGTGAGTAGGCCCATGGGAGCGCTGCTCTCCTGGGACCCCTGGGCAGGTGGGCATGATGACAGGCTGTTCCTCCTCCCGTAGTGGGACGGGATGGGCTTGGCTCAGGATACGAGGCCTGGTTGGCTGGTGAGGAATTCCAGGCTGGGTAACAGAGTAGGTGGGAGGTGGTCCGGGAAGCTTTGAGCACCTCCTCTGCCCACAGACTACTTCTCAGAACACCTGGGTGTCTACCGGCCTGTGCTGGCTGCCCTGGAGTCGCTGAACTGTGCAGTGCTCACTGCCATGGACACCACCAAGCTGGTGAGTGGCGGGGTTGATGCTGGAAGGCTGGGAGTGAGGGCAGGGGTGTCTGCTGTGCTGTGGGAGCTGCCACTGTCAGGGCTCAAAGCTGTGAAGCTAGAGGCTTGAGTTCAAATCATGGCTCTCTCACTTTCTAGCTGTGCACCTTTCTCTCTCGGCCTCAGTTTTCTCATCTGTAAACTGGGGATAATAATAGAACTTACCTCCATACATTTGCTGTGACAATTAAATGAGAGCGAAGGCTGGGATTTTTGTCTTTCTTGCTCTCTACTCTATTTCCAGCACCCAGAACTCTGCCTGGCACACAGCAGCCACTTAATACCTAGAGCCGCTGCTGCGGCTGTTATTGGCGAGACCTAACTGTTGTGGGGTATTGAGCCCAGGACCCAGCAGGGATGGGATGGGGGAGGGCGTGCTCACACACGGCCATAGGCCCATGCTGGTGTGTGGAACCTGGGGGTGGGGGCAGGGTGTTTGTACGCATGTGTGGCCACATGTGCCTATAAGCACAAACAGTGCTCACAGCCAGGGCTTTAGGCTCTTGGATTGTGACTTTGAAAATACAAGCCACCCCTCCCTTTGTGTGTTCCTTTTAAGAAATGTCTCCACCCCCCCTTTGTCCCATAGCTCTTAATAATGAGGCTAGGAGGGAACAGGGAGGAGATCCAGGATTGTGCCTGACCCCACTTTTTACAGAAGGGGAAACTGAGGCCCTCAGTGAGTCAGTGATCAACTGAGGACAGGGCTTCCTTTTCTGGTTGCTTCTACATGGGATTTTTTCGGTTTTCAAAAGGTCACCCCTTGGGGCTTGGCATAGGATGGGAATCCAAACGGTATAGGGTGAGGGGTTGACGTGTTGTAATAATTTCCGTATCTGTGGCCTGGACACCAGTGGGAGTGTTGCCTTCCTTGTTGCCATGGAAACAGGGCCCTGGGGGTAGGCACCTGGACTGGTATTCTCTGAACTGGCACTGGTTAGGATAGATTCAAACTACTAGGTTGAAGTGAGGGTCCTCGGAGTCCAGACCACCTTCTCCTGGCTCAGTAAGGGTTAGGGGCGACCCATCAGCACATGATGACTCTGCCAGCTCCGATCACGTGAGACTTTTATCTGGAACTCAATGTCTCTGATAGAGCTATAGCTCCGCCCACCGAGCCCCTGCCTCTGCAGCCCCTCAGGTGGCACCTCCCCTCCGGTACAACACGACTCAGTTGAATACTTCGTGCACCAGCCTGGAGCCACACTCCTGGTACATGGCCCGGGTTATCCAGCGGCATTGGAAGGAGCGCAGGGAGGCCGCCATGGAGCCGCCTGTCCATACAGCTGTGCCACGCCCGGGCTTGGCCACCAGGCAAGGCCTCAGTGCTGCATAGCCGTGCCTCCGGCACTGCGCCTCCAGCTCCATTTCCAGGCGCTCAGTGAAGCCAGGGAAAAGTGTGGAGCCACCGGCCAGCACCACGGTATCAGCCAGCCGTTTCCGTAGTGTTGCAGGAACCTTCTGCAGTGCCCGGAAGACCAGTGCAGGCAGTCCTGGCTTGGCCTGGCCTAGCAGACTGGGCTGGAAGATGGGTTCTGGGCAGCGGAAGCGCTCGCTGCTGAGACAGACAGAGCACCCCTTGCCTAAGCAGAAAGTGGCCGGATGGTGGCGGTCAGGGTTCTGAAGGTCTCCCTCAAAGTCCAGTGACACATAGCAGCAGCGTTTCTTGAGCTGTGTGATGGCCTTGCGGGGCAGGGCCCGCAGCTGTAGGTGGGGGTATGCTGCCACCAGCAGGTTCCGCAGGTAGCGTGACAGGGTGCTGCCTGCCACGTCCAGCCGGAATGTGGCCTCGTGCCAAGAGTGGCCCCCATAGATGGGCGTGGCATGGCACACGCCCGCTCCTGCCTCCACGGCCAGCCCGCTGAAAGCGCCAGTGGAGCAGAGCGCCAACAACGCTGTGCTGGCCATGTGGCACGCGGGCACTGCCAAGGCCTCAAACAGCAGCTCGGCTATCCTCTCGCGGCCCGCCGGTGGTGCCGACGGAGAATCACTCACTAGCACGGGCCACTGCTCTGGGCACACCCGCAGGCCGCCCACCAGCAGGCGCTCCCACAGCCCCTCCAGGGCCTCCCAGTCCACTACCACACCGTGCTTGATGGGGTGTGCCCGCGCCACACCACCCATCAGCTCGCAGCCCAGTGCTCCGGGCAGCACGGGCCGGTCCCAGCTGGGCACCAGGCTGGAGCTCTTCAGCACCAGGCGCGGCTGGTGCTCGCCCGCGAAGCCCGCCTTGATGAAGCCCGAGCCCTGGTCTATCACCACCGCCACGCGGCCCAGCGAGGGTGGCCGACCAACCCGCCCGCTTCCAGACACCGAGGCCACCATGGCTTTCCGGGCTCGGCTCCACCCTTCGCCAGAGGCTCCGCCCCCAGAGGCTCAGCTCCGCCCCCTGCCTGAGGCTCCGCCTCTGCTGGCCTCACTGGAGGCCCGCTTTTCAGCTCTGGGTTCTGGCCCCAGGCCTAAGTCCTAGCCTTTCTGGCTACAGACCCAGCGCTCTCAAGTCTTGGCTGCAGCTTCTGGTCCTGAGCTTCCACTCTTCCGGCCAGACTGGAAGTACCTTTTCAGCTCTTGGCTCCGCCCATAGGCCCGAGGCCCCGCCTCTGGTTCCAGTGTCAGTCTCCGCTCTTGCTGGGCTTCAGCCACTTCAGGCTTCTTCGCCCTCCTCTGGCTCCAGGCTCCACGCTCCACCTTGCACCAGACTCTCTGAGGACTCACCTCTGCTACATGGCCTGCTCACAGCCCTGGAGGAGGCGGATGATGAGACGGCCACATCAAATCCTAAATAAGGAGAAGCCGCCAGGCGCAACAGAACTCTAACAATGAAGGGGACTTGTTGCAATGTTCTCCGGACCTATATCCTCCCTTGGGGACCCAGGAGTCCAGCCCAGTCCTTGAGCCCCAGGCAGTCTCCTGGCACCTCTCTCCTGGCCTTGGTTGTGGAGGTGGGAGGGGGTGGTCAGAGAAGGAAGGAAAAGAACTTGGATTGGACTCATTGTGACCTCAGTCCTCACTACCTGCTGTGCTTTCCCATAGCCCTCTCCACCCATGAAAACCCCCTGGACACATCCACTCTTCTGGGACAAGGCCAAGAACAGTGATTTGGGCATTGGGGGATCTGGCCTTAGCTGCCCAGCACAACCAATCTGATTCCTTCCCCAAACCACGTCAGATTATCTGAGGTGTTCTGGCCGGGTGTGCACCTACCCCCCCTTCCCTGCCCCAATCCAGTGCTGACAAGACAGCTCTAATCACAGATCTATAGCCGCTCTGAGGACCTCTGTGTGCTCAGCCCTGAGGGGCCCAGGCCGCCCACATAGGGACCCTACCTTCAGGGGCTTCCATGGATGGACGCTTGTGGACCTGAGTTTGTGACTCGGTTCTGAAGATGACTCGTTGTGTGCCCCTGAGCAAGTCCCAATCTCTCTCTGGGCTCAATTTCTTCCTCCAAAAGGTAGTCCTAATCCTCACACAGGAAAAGGCCACTTCTTGTCTCTGCAGAGTCTATTCTCTTTAGGACCATTTTGGTTGCAAGTAGAAGACCTACTCAGGGGAACTTAAGCCAAAATAGGGATTTTATCACAGGGATCTTGTATGTCTTATGGATACCAAGGGCAAAGATGAAATCAGGTTTCAGGAACAGACTGGAAGTAGGCCTGACTGCAGGATGTGTACTGTCTCTGCATGTTTTATTCTGAAGACTGGCTTAAGCCCACACATGTTCATGTAGCGAACAGTCTCTCACAGCTCCTGAATTACAGTCCCAGGGAAGAGGCTGATAGGACCAATCACGTATGACCAGGACGCGTGGCCACATTGAGGAACATGGTTACCGTGATTGTAACCACATGGATGGTAGGAAAGGGTCTGTTCTTACATTTCGGAGAGATGCTATGGGTCACACGACCTCCGCCTGATGCAGGGGGATACGGAAGGGATGGCGATTGTGTTGACACAAATGAAAGTGCATGTTCAGCAGAAGCTGGGCCTATGTCTTTAATCAGCTGGGGCCCCTGCTGCATCTGCCCCCTTTGGGACATTCTGAGGTGGTCACGAGTGGAAGGCTGGCTTCAGGTTAGGTAGAGCTGGGGCAGCACTCCGGTCTGGAGCTGGGTTTGGGACCCAGGAGAATGAGAACAAGCAGCTGGATCTTTCTCACAGAAAGCATGCCAGGCCTCTCCTGGGTGAATTAGGGAGGTGAACCTTGCTTTGGAGACCACAGTGGCAATAAGGCCAGAGCAGGGGTGAGGATAGGAGTCCCTCAGAAGCCCTAGAGGGAGAGACTAAGGCTGGGGGCTGGGCCTACACGTGACAACAGTAAGTTTGGGCATTTCCCTGTGGGCCATGTAGAATCAGTGGGAGCTTGTGAGGACAGTGCACTGTCCTACAGATAGCTGAGTGGTTTGGAAGAAGTCTCTGGCTGCAATGTGGGCAAAGGGATGGCTCAGAGTAGGCTGGGAGACAAGTGACTGAGGTGACTTGGGGGTCACCAAGCAAAGTGGTGGCAGGGGTGAGGGATCAGAGGCCCAGACCCCAGCCTCTCCTTCTGGGTGTGCTCACAGGCAGACTGTGAGTCCCCAGGCCCCAGCCCTGCTGAGCGTGGGGCCTTCACAGTTCTTTCCAGGGTGGTGGCTGTTTGCCTGGGCCCCTCCCTGTGCCTAAGAAGGACCTGTGAATGTTGGGGACTCTCGGAGATGTTAGGCCTCTGTGGGAAGCAGCCCCCTCCTCCGAGCGTGGCCAAGCCAGGGTTTGCTCAAACTGCCCTCCCTTGGGCCTGCAGACCTTGAAGGGTCTGTGACCCAGGCAGGGCCTGGAGTTGGGGGAAGAGGGAACTAGCCTCCCTCCACTGTGGCAGGGTGCCCCTCCCCAGCTCGGGGCAGGGGTTCTGACGCTTGGGTCACAAGGGGAAGGCACAGTTGGGCGGCAGGCCGTGGCCGTTGCTCTGCCATCAATATTCCTGTTTCCTCCGTCTCGTCCTGGGCCTCAGTTTCCCTCACCCAGCTCGGTGTCGCGCCGCCTCGGACAGAGCTAGCTGGCGCCAGGGTTGCTATGCGCTCTTTATTGGGCCGGGGGCCCGGCCGGGCGCTCAGGGCCGCGGGCAAGGGCAGCGGCGCCGCTTGCGCGGCTGCTCCTCGGCGGGGTCGGCCTCGCGGTCCGCTCCGCTCTCGGTCGGCAGACGCGCGTACAGCCCCTGCCAGCCCTGCGCCACCTTGGCTCCGCCCCCCGTTCCGGCCCCGCCCCCAGGCGCGCCCGCCGCACAGCGCCCCTCCTCCTGCAGCCGCGCGTCCAGCAGCAGCAGCAGGACCAAGATCTTCTTCATCTCTCTCTCGCGCGCGCCCTCGCGCTGATCAGCGCCGTCGCCCGCTCCTCGCAGCATGGGCGCCGCCGCCGGGGAGCCCGCCGGGGCGCCCGTCGCGTCCTCGCCTGGCCGCCCAGGCCGCGCGCCAGGGCCCGCCGCCACCTCGGCTAGCTGCTGCCGCTTGTCCAAGGGGAAGAGCAGCACGATCTTGGCCTGGGGGTGGGGTAGGAGCGTGAGGGGGAAGAGCATACCGTGTCTTCTTGCTGAGGATCCGCACCTACCCAGGTCCTGTCTCCTAGGACTCTGTCCGCTTTACGTTTTCAGGACTCCCGGCCTCCATGCCCGGGACCAGGAGTGGGTCTCCCCCTATCCCATCACCCAGGACCCCTGCCTTCCCTCTGAAAACCCTTACCCACCCTAGGTTGACCTCCCGAGACCTTGCACCTTCGACGTTTATGGGATCTTTGCCTGCCCTCCTAGCCTTGGTGCTGGGACTCTAATCCACCCCAGAAAAATAGCACATTTTGAGGCTGGGAGCTGGAAGGGGGCATAAGGGAACATCCTGTGTCCATAGCCTCTGTGGTCCCAGCTAGGGCTGATTCCCCATGCTGAGCCCTCTATCCATCTGTCCGGGTTGGGAGAATCCCTTCCTGCCCACCTTCCTGGACTCCCAAGTCTCCTGGTTTTTTGAATCCCTACTGTCCCTTTTGGGCTTTTAGGACCCAACCACACCCATAGGAGTTCCTGGGACCCTCATCCTCAGGAGGCCCTCGGACTTATGCCCACAAGGCCTAGACTCCCAGCATTCCCTCTTGTCCACCTGTTCAAGTACCCCTGACTCCCACCTACCCCTAGACCCTGGCACTCACGCTTGGCTTCTTCCGCTTGAGGTGGCTGAAGAACTGCTGTTTCCGCCCAGCCTTGTCCATGTCGGGCGGCCTCTCCTTGCGGGCCTGCTTGGGCACTTTGGTCCTCTTGTGAGAACTGTTGTTTCCCATGGCAGGGCCGGTCACCACTGGGGGCCACAGCCCATGCTGCCTCTGCCCTGCCTTCTGGCTGGCGGGGGGGCACCCTGCCCCTGCTCTGTCCCATGGAGGCCACATTGTGACCTCATGGGTCAACCTCACCACCTCCAGACTCTAAGCTCCTCCTCCCAGAACCCACAGGTACAACTTGGCTCCGTTTACTCTGTGATTTGTGGCTTTGGTTTCTCAGCTGTAAAACGGGGCTAATAATCACGAATGAGGCAATGCTTGTAAGGTGCTTAGTCTTAAGTAGAGAGGAATTTTTGTGATCTGGGTTTGAATTCTGACTCTGCCACTAACAGTTGTGTGATCTTGGCCAAGGTAATCAACTGCTCTGGGCCTCAGTCTTCTCGTCTGCAAAATGGGGTCAATTACAGTTCCCGTAAGTTGTTATGAGAATTAAATGAAATTCTGCTCGGAACAGGGCCCGACACATAGTAGGTACTATGTTAAGCCAGGTTTTTTGGTTGCAAGTAACAGAGACTGATCAATCATCTTAAGTGCTCAAAAGGGAATTTATTGGAAGGATTTCAGGGAGCTCAGAGCATGGCTAGGAAGTCCGGAGACCAGGCTTGGAGAGACAGGACAGAAGCCATTGGCCTGTCTAAGAGTGAGAGGACTCAGCCCCCATTCTGTTCCTGCCTCCTGGCTCATAAGCCTGGCCCAGCAGGGGCCATCTGATGACTGAGCTGAGGCAGGTCACAGACAGGAGATGAAGCCCCCGATGGATGGTTCCTCTGGAGCCCCTCGTGACGGGTGGGCAAGCCTCTGGCTAGACCATGGCTCCTCAGGACTTCCATCCTGGTCTGTGTCCTTTGTAGGAATTAACTCATTGAAGTTTTTCAGCAGCTCAGTGAGATGGCTGTTATCATCCCTGTTTTCTAGGTGAGGAAACTGAGGCACAAGGAGGTGAAGGTAGTTGGAGAGTCTCTGAGCATCCCACATAAGCAGCATAGGGCCTGGCACGTGTCGGCCTTGTCTTTTCTGCCCACCTTGGGAGGGGCTAAGTGGAGGCTAGTGATCTAGGGATCAGTGCTGGTGTGTGTGTAAGGACAGTGACCTGGCTGGCTGTCTTGTATCTGCAGCTCCCAGGAAAAGGTAAATGTTTGTTGCATGGATGAGTGAATGAATGAATGCATGCATAGACTATGAGTTTAGGGCCAGCTGGTAAGTTGGGGCCACATCACACTATCGTTTTGCCTCATGTGTCAAAACTGGCCTTGGATGCCCTGTGACCTGCTCTACCCCCCACCCACCTCGCTGTGCCTGGGGCCACACTGGCCGAAGGTGGTGGTCCCAACGGGGAAGGGGCCTTAGGGCCCAGAAAACAACAGAGGCCTCCCTGTATGTTGGCCTCACACCTCCCAGGAAGGGAGGCCAGGCCCAGACGAGGAGGGTCCAGGCCCTTGCTCTCAGTCCCAGCGCTGTCCTGCTCTGGTTGCATGCTCTCTGCTCCTCATGCTGCCTCTGCTGTTTTCATGGGCAAGGGGTAGGGGAGCAGGGCAGTGGCTCCGCATTCAGAAATATATGCCTAAGACCAGGAAATGTTGACCATGACCCCTCTGCCCCCAGGAGTATGAGCGGGCCTCCAAGGTGGACCAGTTTGTGACCCGCTTCCTCCTGCGGGAGACGGTGAGCCAGCTACAAGCCCTGCAGAGCTCACTAGAAGGGGCGTCAGATACCCTGGAAGCCCAGGCCCGGGGCCCACGGTACGTGAGGTGCCCTGCTGGTCATTGTCACCACATTCCAGGGCCCTTGGCTTCCATCACAGTCCGTACCTCCAGTATCCCAGAGCTGACATTCTTGTTGGCAGGGAGGCCAAGAAGGGGTGAGAGGGGGCGGCTGGTTTTGAGGCTGGGTCTCAATGTCCTGGGAAGCCTGTTTTGCCCCACCCAGGTCTGGCCCTGTTCTGGGGCCCCAGTCCTTGGCCTGTGGGTCTGGGAGCAGAGAGTCGACCTTCCACTTCCCTAGGTCAGACGAAGACAGTGTGGAGGTGAAGAGCAGACCCCATGGCAGCCGGCGGGCAGGGCGCAGGGCGCTGCGGAGCATCGGCCGGTCACCCACCTGGTCTCCTGGCTCCTCCCCCTCCTTGGACACAGGTGCGCCTGTGGCAGGGTGGGAGATCTGGCTGAGGAGGGTCGGGGGGGGCCCAGTGTCCACTCCTCCACTGCCCTTCACTTCATCCTGAGAGGTTTCCCGCCGTGCGGGGGCCCATCCCGGACTTCCCCGCCGTGTGTCTCCCACCCCAGGGCAGAGCTCAGAAGCCGAGATGCAGTGGCGGCTCCAGGTCAACCGTCTCCAGGAGCTCATTGACCAGCTCGAGTGTAAGGTGAGTGGTCACGTGGCCAGTGCCCCAAGGGGGAGGACCTTCCTGGAATCCGCCTACGCCAGGCACACGCCGGGGGCCCTGCACACACTCTGTGTCCCTCACAGGCCCCCAGGCTGGAACCTCTGCATGAAGAGGAGCTTACCAAGGGGCCTGAGTCGGTGAGTCCAGGAGAGGGACAGGCAGCTGGGTATGGTGCCAGGAGGAGGTGCTCATTAAGTGAGGGGGTTCACGGGGCCTGCTGCCCACTTGGCCTCTGTGTTATACAGATGCCCTTTTCCCAGGTTTGGCCCAGCCCTCATCCCCCAAGGTGCTGGGTTCTGGCCCTTGCTGTGTGATCCTGTAGAAATCATGGCCCCTCTCTGGGCATTAGTTTCCCTCATCTGCATTCCTGAAAGCCGGTCTGGGCGTGTGGATGGAGGTTGGAGGGGGAAATGCGCATACTCCAGGAGAGAGACAGTGGCTGGATGGAGGCAGTGACCTTGGCCACAGGGACAGGAGGATGGAATCAGTGTCAGGGGCCGGGTTGGGGCCGGAGCTCCACCTCACGGTGGGCCGGGGCTGGTGCAAGTCAGGAAGGGCAGGGTCCTCCTGAAGGCCACATCCGGTCCCTCGCCCGTGCCCTGCCTTACCCTGGCTGACCAGGGGGCCTCTCTTGCCAGCACATCCTCGTGGCCCAGCGGCAGGTGCAGGTGGCAGAGGAAGCCCTGCAGGATTTCCACCGTGCCCTGTGCTGCTACGTGGACTTCACGGGGGCCCAGAGCCACTGCCTGCAGTGAGTCCCCAGCTGGCCAGCAGGCTGGCCAATGTCGGGTGGGGGTGGGGGGAGTGAGTAGGGCAAAGTGCTGGGGCTGGGCATCCTGGGCCAGGGTTCCCATTAGACACCCCGGCTGGGTGGGCAGTGGTGGTGTTAGCCTGGGCCTGGCCTGGCCATCTCTTTGGCCCCACAGCGTGTCTGCCCAGAAGATGGACAATGCCTCTTTCACCCTATATGAGTTCTGGCAGGATGAGGCCTCCTGGAGAAGGTATGATTGGTGTCTGAAAACTAAAATTTATTGAGTATGGGCCCTGGAGTGAGTCAGGCCTGGGTTCAAATCATCCACTATTATTCCCTGGCTGTGTGACTTTGGGAGGGTACTTACCCCTCTGAGCCCCAGGGGTCTCCTTTCCAAAATGAGAGTAAAAGAGGTCCACCCTCCTATGAGCCCTGCGCTGGCGGGCAAGGAGCTGAACACAGTGCCGGTGGCACGGGAGGCAGGCCCTTGGGGACTTACACACGCTTCCCACCGTGCCACACCCTGTGCCAGGCACCCGTGTGTTACTTCGTGTAAACCCTGCCCCCCCCCCCCACCGTGTCCTGCTGCAGTGTGCACCACTGTCCCCAGTTCACACAGGGAACGGAGGCTCAGAGCCAGTATGAGGCAGGACTGGGATCTGAATCCCGATAACAGGACGGGTGGGAGTGGGGAGCTCTTCACCAGGTGGTGCTGCTCTTCGGGGGACCAACTCCAGCCTCAGGTCACTCCATGACCCTCCCCAGGCACCAGCATTCTGCCTGTAGTAAGGCCTTCCAGCGCATCCTCATTGACCACCTTCGGGCTCCGGACACCCTCACCACTGTGTTCTTCCCAGGTACGCTGTGGCCCCCAACCCTCTACAGCCCTATGGAGTGGCAGTGGGCCCCTGATGGCCTCTGATTCTCAACCTCTGACCCCTAGCCTCCTGGTGGATTATGAATAATAACTGAGGCCTGCCTCATTCTGGAGCTTCTGGACTGGTCAACTCAGCACCAAGATCAAGGACGCGGCCACTCTTAGTCCTGGGGCTGGGCTCTCAGAGCCCCCCCCAGACCCAACTGGTGGAGAGTCTCTCAGCCCAGGGATCAGGGACTGGGCGGCTTGCTTTCTGTTTATTTATCAGTGTATTTTATTGTTTCTAGCTTTGGCCTCTGAGGCACTCTGGCCTCTGCCTGGCTCAGGAGGCTTGGATTCTGGTCCCCTCTGTCCCGGCCTTGTTGTGTGACACAGAGCAGGTCACTTCCCTCTCCGGGTGGGCCTTGGGCTGTCTGACTGCCTAGTGGGTACCCTGCTTCCTTCCTGCTGTCTTGGGGCCAGGCTTCTGCTCTTCCTCAACCAGCAGCAGAACCAGGGCTGATGCTCAGGGACACCACCCCCCCACCAAACCTCGACCCCTGAGGCTGGGCCGGATCCGTCTGCAGTGTGGGGTAAGGACCTGGGTGTCCCCATCACCCTCCCGGGCTGGCAAAGTTCCCAACTCTTCCAGCACCCTCCGCTGCGCCAGAGCCCTCTGCAGGATCCTGGGTTGGTTTGCGTGTCATTTGCATATCATTTGCATGCTCATGCCCACCCATACTCAGGGCACTATGGGAAGTCCCAAGGTGACCTTGCCAAGTAGCAATAATTTGGGTCCAGTGTCACCTGCTCCCCCCATATACCTCTGAACCCCAGCCCAGAGGCAATAAAGGAAGTGGTCACCTCTGGTGTTGTGTCCTCTCTCTCGCTTGGCAAGAAGGTCGGTCTCTGGGGTTGGTTTGTATCTCAGACCAGCTGCTTAGGGCAGGCAACCTTTCTTTAGAAATCAACTGTTTCTCATCTTGGGCTCCCGTGTGTCTTTAGACAGTGGGAACTTCATCACAGCTGACCCCTGTTTCCTCAACTCAGGGCCCTCTCACCTCCATAAACCCTGGTTCTGGGGTCTTGCCTGGGCAAGGGAGTGGACTGGATCGGTCTCTGCTCTCAGCTCCCTGAAAATTGGCTGGCTATTCTACCTTCACCACCACCCTCCTTGCCAACAGGGTGTGATCTGGAGTTGGGGGCACAGAGTCTTCTCAGGGTCCCAAATAGTGTGGCTGGATGCCTGTGAGAATCCTGTCCCCTGACAGAACCTTCCTCCCCCAGCCCCTTCTAGACTGGCTTTGTCACCACTCCTGTCACCTGACAGAACCAGGTGTGGAATGGCCAATGTGGTCCACCCAGGCACTGGGGGGCCCTACTTCTCTGGAGAGAACGGATTGGGGGGCATGGAGAGAGGTGTCTGACCTGCTTGGCTCTAAAGGGGAGACACGTGGTACCACAAGGGCACAGGATGGCCTCTGATCTGGTCCGGATGGTGTCAGAGTTGGGAGTTTTTAGGCAAGAAGACACAGGCTCAGGCTCTGAGGGGGAGGAAAGCTTGCCTCCTGGCACTGAGGGAAGCCCAGCAGTCGGCTGAGGCTGGGGCAAGGGGACCATGGGCTGAGGCGAGGGTGGGGAGGGAGCAGGGCCTCAAAGGTGCTTCATCCTGAGAAAGCTGTGGTGGGTTTTAAGCCGGAGTGACCAGCCAGTGGGCTGACAGTTCACCAATGTTCCTGAATGCCCCAGTGGTGCCAAGAAGGCGACTCAGATGGTACCAGCTCAGCGTAGATGTCCTGGTCTGAGACTCCAGGCAAGGTCTTCCCTGGGGTTTCTCCCTAGTGACCTCCACAGGAGTTCAGACTTGACGGGGCCGGGGGGGGGGGGGGTCACAGAGCTGCTCCCAGCGGCCTGGCCACCGGCCAGAAAACCAGCACAGGGGTCCCTGGAGGCTTGTTGGCCACCCCTCTTCCCAGACTCCTGGCAGCTCCTAGAAAGTGCAGCCTGCACAGGTGCCACACAGCTATGGGCGGGCTTGAGGAGAGCTCAGTGTCTAGAGAAGCAGCCCATCCAGGAGGAAATAATCCTGCTTTCTGTCCTGTGTTCTCAATGCTTCTGTTTCCTCCATAAAAAACAGGGACAGCAAACCTCAAAACTAAAAAACTTCCCATTGGTATCTTTGAACAAAGACATCGAAATCCCCAAGCTGACCTCTTAAGGGACCGCTTCCTGAGGGCTGGTTCCCTTGCCTGCTTCACCCCGCCCTGGAGCTGGACAGTTCACGCTTTTTGTTTTCGTTTTTGTTTTTAAGAGGCCACGTCCTCCCTCCCTCACGCCGCTGGGAGGAGCTGGGGAGCGGACTGCAGGGAGGGGGTGTGGTCAGCCCAGCGGGGTGGCGAGGTGGGGAGGGTGCTGCACCCGAGGGAGCAGAAGGTGGAGGAGGGGACTGGAGGTGAGCCAGGAGGCCGGGCCAGAGGGAGTCTGCAGATGTGCTGCGGGTCAGGGAGCCAGGAAGCTGGGAAGCTGTGGGGAGCGTGGGACTGGGAGGCTGGAGTTTGGGCTCCAGCAGGGCTGCGGGGGGCACAGAGGAGGTGGCCGGGCCTTTACGTTGTGTTTACCTAACTCCACCTTCATCTCCATCCTGTGGTCACCCTAACCCCCGGGTCGTGGTCACCCTAACCCCCGGGTCGTGGCCACCATCCCTTCTCGCCTACGAGACTGTGGCAGCCTCTTCACTGGGCTTCCCATCTCCAGTCCACCCCCACCACAGTCATTCCCCGTAAAGGAACAGACAAGGGGCTTTCAAAACACGACCATGGGGATCACACGACTCTGCTAGAACTCTTCAGTGGCACACACTGCCCTCAGTTTGGGTTCTTGAATTGGCATTCAAGGCCCTTAGCAATCAGCCCCACTCCCAGTGTGTACAGCCTCCTCTCCCTAAAACACGCCGGCTGAGCTGGGCTACGGGCAGCCTCAGTCACTCCCTCTCGGCCTCCCCTATCGCCCCCCACCCTGTCCTGGTCCACCACAAAACGCCGCCTCAGCCTTCAAGTAGCAGGTCAAAGCCATCAGGTCCAGGTCACCATTCCAGGCCTTGCCCTCCATGCCCTGTGCTCTTGGTGGCTCTTCAGCTCACCTCAGCAGCCACTGGGTGCTTGCTTTGTGGCGGGTGCTGGGGATCGTGAAATGTCCCAAGCTGGTACAGCACCCAGGTCAGGGGCGGGTAGAGTGCAGATGCTGGGAGAGCTCGTAGGTCCTTCCACCAGCTACCACCCCACCCTCTTACCCTCTCCTTGCACCTGCCTCTTCACTTTCCTCCCACCTGTGCCAGTGACTCATTGGCACACATCTAAACCTGTCCTGGGGACTGGCCCAGTGCCAGGCCGGGTGCACGCTGTCTGAATGGCTGCCACCGCGCTCTGACTCTTGGAGGGCAACACGTACACGAAATCCTTAACACGGCCTCTGACGGGTCAAAACAAAGGGACTGAGAATTAGGTGGCCTTTCAGGAAGTTGTTATATCTACATATACTTTTTTAGAGCTCTCCACCCAACACGAGGCTTGAACTCACAACCCTGAGAGCAGGAGTTGCATGCCCTAGTAAGTGAGCTAGCCAGGCGTCCCCAGGAAGTTACTCTCAAATACGTAAGCAAGACACCATGCTCCAGGCAGGATACTGAGACAAAGACAAATCCTCAATGAAATCACATACCGGCGGAGAAGCAGGCTAAGAGAACAGCTTCCGTTTCAAAGGCTTCCCGAGCGCAAGGCCTTGTGCTGGGACAGCTCCCGCATGACCCCACTTCACCTCACAACCACCCAATGGTGTGGGCATCGTTAGCGCTCCCAGTTTATAGAAGCAACAAGCTCAGCGAGACAGCACCCTGCTCCAAGTCCCACCGCTGGATCGACTCCCCGGTACTGTAGCCGCTTGCTCTCAAGCATGAACAACGCTGAGGGAGATCTTGGGTGTCCTCTAGTAATGGAAGCCAGCGCAGGGCTGGAGGACAGTGACAGCTCTAACAAAGGAAGAAAGGAGGCCAAACCTTGGGGCTGCCCGATGGCAGCTGGGGCAGCAAGGAAGATCCATGGGAGCAGAGGTGAGGGGTGATCTGGTGTGGGCTTTCCAGGGCCCAGCCATCAGAAGGTAAGTGGTGGTGTGGCTGAGTCCTCTTCATTTCTGGAACTCCCCAGGAGGCACCCAGATAATGTTAGCTGAACTCATGCGGCAGAAAGGAAGTGTGGGAAAAGGTTGGTGCAAAGGGGAAAGGAAAAGTTGCTGGGGTGTGCACCCTGGATAGGTATCTGGCTTGCGGGCTGGAGGCACCAGAGTGAGCAAGTCGGGCTCACTCCACAAGAGGGCGCCCGGCACCAGGCAATGAAGCTGTCCTGGGGAACGGGGGAGGGGTGGGTGGTTTGTTGTGGGTTCCCCAACCTTCTAGGGAGGGGGGGACAGCGGAGGGGGTACCCCCAAACCAATACCCTGAAACTCCAGCAGTAAGAAACAAGCACAGACAGGCAGGAGGTGTTCAGATTGATACGTTTGCTCATTCTGATTGTGTCATCATCTCAGGCCAATTATTTCCCTTTATACTGAGAAACCTAAGTCAGTAGGCTCCATACTTGGTGAAGTTTGAAAGGGCTCTCCATTAGAAACCTACCTTCCAGAAGGAACAACTCTTTCCTATTTTCCATCTCCTTGTCTATGCATATAGTTCAAGCTTCGCTCATTTTCAGATCCATCTGATATGCTGGTCAGCAGTACACTGGGAATTTCAATGACTGTCCTCTCCAGAATTCGATTTTCAAATCTGCCTGGTTAGTTTCTTACTGTTTGCTTGCTTTTTTCCAGCACCATCTTTAGAGGTTTCATAGTTACGTTCTGTACCCGATACTAGTATCAAAGTCCCAGGGGTTTAAATCAATTTTTAAATTATTCCTGCTGACTCTTGCTCATAGTGGCTCATTTCCTTGGATGTTTAGTAATCTGGGAGGGCATTTTGTAATTGATAATATCAATATTTTTGATATTTTGATTTTTCTCTAGAGGATTTGCATTTTTGCTTCTGCCAGACACCAGGAGATACTGCATGCAAACCTAGAATCATCTTAATTCCTCAGCCCCAGGAGAAGGCAGACATGAGGTAGTGTCTCCAGTCAGATTCTCGTTCTTCGGAGGGGCAGGGTATTCTGCCCAGTTCCCTTTGCAGATAGATTTTACCCTGCTTGCCTTTTCGCTGAGGCCAAAGCCAGTGACCTGGCTTCACGGAAGGTCCCAGATCTGCTTCTCTGTTTTGTAGTGGCTTACACTGCCCCAGAGGCACTTAATCCCTCACACTCCAACTTCTTGAAATTTCTCCTGACCCGTTTCCACTTCTGTGTTCAACTACCTTTGTGGTTTTGGTTTACTGTCATTTTTTCCTGGCCTTTGGGGATTTCCTATACTTTCTCATCTGTGACCTCAGCAATGCAGTTAAAAGTACATTCAATGGAATTTATCCAGCATCTGGGTTTTTTATGGTAATGGCAAATATTTTGGTCTACGATTTCTTTTTTTTTTTTTTTAAAGATTTTATTTATTTATTTGACAGAGATAGAGACAGCCAGCGAGAGAGGGAACACAAGCAGGGGGAGTGGGAGAGGAAGAAGCAGGCTCATAGCAGAGGAGCCTGATGTGGGGCTCGATCCCGGAACGCCGGGATCACGCCCTGAGCCGAAGGCAGACGCTCAACCGCTGTGCCACCCAGGCGCCCCTGGTCTACGATTTCTATAACAAATTTAATACTATACCATATTATCACTCGAGTCCCTAGGATCTTTTTTTCAGACTGGATTACGGACTTGTCTACCAAATGTGCTTTTGTGCTAGGCTGGCAGTCACAAGGCTGAGATCCTGTTACTGTTCTAGGTGGTGGACTGTAGCGCTGGGCAGCTGCCCAGAGACTGGCAGTTGGCACCATCTGCATGAAAGATCACACAGCAAAGCCCCCACCTTGCCTTCTGGGGCCATAGCCACAGCCCAACCCTTTCTCCCTACCCTGAGAACACCCCTTTGCATTTTGGAGGCCTGTGAAGCTGGTGGTGCCAAGAAGCCTCTAGGGCAAGGCTGCTCTAAGAAGTAGGTTTAGGGCAGGGGTGCCTGGGTTGCTCAGCTGGTTAAGCGTCTGACCCTTGATTTCAGGGTCGTGGATGGAGTCCCGCACTGGCCTCCGTGCTCAGAGTGGAGTCCACTTGTTCCTCTCCCTCTGCTCCTTCCCCACTCGCACTAAGTAAATAAAACCTTAAAAAAAAAAAAAAAAGTAGGTCTAGGGCAGAGGTCAGAAATGGGTACTCAGGTGACAGGAGTGAGGATGGGGCCAGGGCCTTGGGAAGCGAGCCCTCAGGTCACCGGCTGGGAAACTGGACTGACAGCCTAAGACTCCATACACATAGGTGTGCATGGGTGTGCCTGCACCAGTCTGGGTCATGTCACAGCCGGTTAGACGACCTCAGAGCCATGTTAAGTACTACACAGGGTCTGCTGGAGGCACGCAAGCTGGTGATGGGTGTTCAGGAAAAGCAGTTTGAACTCACGTTCCACGGATCCAAGCAATGTTCAGTTCTAGAACTCTCACCTTGGAAAATTACCCCAAAGAAATAAATCATGCGAAGGAAGACATTCACTTCAGTATGCTGGACAGGAAAACTTGAAAGCAATCCAACCGCCTGACAGGAGGTGAAGAGTTAAGTCAATTAAATCATACAACCACTAAGCAAATAAACGTGAAGGCGACAGTGAACTCGCGTGATTTAACATCAGTGTAAAAGAACAGGAACGAGTCCGGCATGTTAACAATTTCTAGGGAAATACGTAAGAGCTATTAGAAAAAAGTACCTAGAAGTCCACTACCTTATTTTGCACTTTCTGTGGTTTATTTTCTGTACGAAGATCACTTCACAGTGAAGAGGGCTAGTGAAGAAGCCGGAGTGTCTGTAAGCTGCTCTGCCCTTGACCGCAGGCCCAGAGTGGGCAGCCAGCCTGACCACGCTCCCCCTGCCCCCCCACTGGCTTCCCAGAGGCCTAGCAGCTGGAACCAGCTCCTCAGCAGTACCTCCGGCTTTCACTCCCCTGGGTGCTCTTTAGGCCATGGCAAGAACCCTGGGAGGCCCCCCACGAAAGGAGGGGAAGTGGACGTGGAAGACTGCCCGCAGGACGTCTCACAACATGGACGCCACCTTCCCTCCCCGTCCTGTTCCAGCCCGAGTCAGAAAAGGAATATAGCCTTTTTATTGACTACTTTTAAGTAGAACAAACTAAATACATATTTAACAGTTTTGGTTCATTTATACAGTACATTAAATAAGTTATGCACAGAGTTAAGTAACAAAAATTCCTATCCGAGTAAAATGACAAAGCACAGAGAAACCAGACGACCGCATCCTGTGGTGCTTTCACATTCATCATCCCCCCTTCGAACCGCGCTCAGAGGCATAGCTTTCTATTTATTTACATTATTGGCTTTCTTTTATGGATGGAGCTTTTGTAGCCTCATCAGGAACTTGGAAAGCCGTGAAAGTGGACCGAAGGCTGCTGAGCCAAAGAGCACTTTCCATCATTCACCTAATGCTTATTGCTGCTTCTCTCTGCCAACTCCAGTGCAGGGACGGGGCTGCCTCTGCCAGCCTCCAGCCACACACGCCCTATTTGGTATAAGCATCAATGAGTGTACACTGGGCAGCTGCGGGCCGGACCAGGTGGGGTCTCCAGGGGAAGTGCCATTTCTGGGCCTGTGGGAGCAAGGGGATTCAAGGTCCACCCTCAGGCCTTCTAACCTTCTCCTGGTTCAGGATGGAAAAGGTCGCCGCCACCATCATCTTTGGAAATGAGCATGTCAACGCACGTGGGCAAAGAGGCAGGTAATTAATGTTTTGGTTTCACAAGAACTAGACACTCCGAGCTGGAAGGGCCCTATTCAGCAGCTCGCCCAGCCCCCCACCCCACCCTGGACAAACTGGCTGTCTGGCCCATGCTGGAACAGTCCAGGTCCCTCTGGCTTTTCTTACATTTGGTTCAAACATGCCACCACCCAGTTCTCTGCAAATAGCTTTAAAAACAAAAACAAAAACAAAACAAAACAAAAACCCAACAAAAAACAAACCAAACCCACCCCACCCAAATCTAAGTTGGCTTGGTCTACTGACCTGGTTCTGACACCAGTTCTGAAGAAGGCTTCGAAGATGTATTCTACTTTCAATGATTTATTCAATCCGTAATCCCTTCTACAGTTTCCAGGACAAATGGCTACCTGGTCATTATTTATGCTTGCTTTCTGAAGAGCTCACTACCATACAATTCCAATAATGTTGCTGAACCTTCAACTCCATTTGCTGAGATATCTTCTGCAACTACCCAGAACAAGGTCTACACCTCTGCAAGCAGGTGACAGCCCTGGGGATCAATCTGACTTTGGAACAAGGCCATACCGAGTTAAGTGTAGATTTTCTGTCTAGAAGCTGAAGATGTGCATGCTGACACCGTAAGTGAGGCGCTCCTGGCGGACTAACAGGCCCAGATGGGCAAAGGATGTCCACACTGCAGCCAACATGACACCGATCTGTGCTGGGTAGATGCGTCTGGTTTCCAGACTTAGATCCATTAAGATACGTATGACTCAGCACCGTCCAAGATCCACATGCTCCGTGACCTCAGGGTCACAGGACGGTGCCTGAGCACAGGGGCTAGAGGCCCAGGCCTGGAGCTGCAGGGACCCTCCGAAGTGCAAGTCCCACTCACACAACTCATAGGGTGGGCTGCCTATTCCTGAGCAGGTAGAATTAACCAACTTCTTCCCGAGTCTATTTTCACCACTCAATGGAGTCAGACGTGATGCAGGTGGTGGGGACCCAAAGGAGGACAAGAGGGCGAATATCCAGCCCTCAAGCATCCCTCAGAACACTGAAAGATGGCTCCCAGTTTGGCCACTTCGGCCTTCTCTGGTTCCTGCAACCATTCCTTGCACGCAGAGGACAGTGAAGTCCCGTCACTCCTCAGTGTCCCTCAGCGGGCGATGCTGAGGACTGGCCTCATCCTCCAGAAGTGCTCTGATGGGCGGGCAGGCATGTGTCGCGTTTGCTTTTCATTTCCACAATAATATCAAAGAGCCTGGGGCTGCCCTGACAAGACCTTCAGGCTTGATCTCCTTGGTCTTTTTTGTCCCCTCAAGTATTAACTATCAAGGTTGGTCCACTAAGCAGCCTGATTATATCAAGATATTTGAAGTCTAACTACATGAAAGCGGGGAGCCTGCACTTGTGCTCCGTACCTGGTAGCTGGGATGGTGAGCAAACAGTGGAAACCAAGTGGGAAGTTGGATTCACCCCGGCCCCTGCCACCTCTCCCCCTGCTCCACCCCCAGAGTGCCCCTCTTCCTCCCAACCAGAGAACAGGAACATTTCAGAGGAGGAGGATGAAGAAGGGGATTCTTTACATCTAAATAGGAAGTCTTGAACTGATGCCCTAGCAACCTAGATGTGAAAGTGACCAAGATTAACAGCAAGAGCTCTGAGAACTGAACTGCGGTGTGGAATGCTGCCCGGATTCTCAGCTCGGCCTGTGGGCAGCACATGAGCAAAGCAGTCCAGACCAGCACGACAGGGACTCTGCAAGCCACCTGTGGTTAGAGCCACAGCCCACGACGGTCAGCTAGGACCTGCACACCAAACTGAAACCTTAGCTACAGAAACTGGTATGGAGCCCTCGTGAATCGTCTGTTGGTTTTGGCTCTTTATTCCAACCAGGAAAAACCTGGGCTACCCCGGGTAGTCTTGTGGCCACAAGATTTAAAGAACCTGCCCAGGTGTGCACCTTGCCACTGAAAAGATAGTGAACTGGAGACAGATCCAGTGGGTGCCACGAGATAACCTCTTGCTCTGATTTACAGGCTCTGTCACCTCCTCACGGGACATCCCATGTCTTAACGGAAACGCAGGCAAGTCCTTGCCGGGGTCCTCATGTCATTCCTGCTGAAGTCAGGACACCCCGCCAACTGCTGCAGTCTAAGGAACTCCGCAGTAAAGTAACACTATTCATTCTCTGGGTATACCCTACTTTATGCAATGGAAATCCAGGTATTTTAAAGGTGCAAGGCCTTACACTGAGCTTCTTTGTAAGATAGAAAATCTTTAGGTAAAGTAAATTAAGGACTTAAAAGTTCTCACAGTAAGCTACATGTGTATGTGAGGATAATGCTACTATGCTGATCCCTCTTTCTTGATGAAACTGAGATCTTTTATTTCACTCTGGTCAGTACACAGAAGGGAGCCATCCAAACCTGGGCTTTCATGGGCTAGCTAGAGCAGGGCCAACCAACTCACCCCAACGGACTCCTTGGGGCAAGAGGGTGCTGGAGGCCTGGAGATGGACAGAGAGAGGGTCAGGGTCATTGGGGTGCCAACAAAATGCAAAATGGCAGGGAAGAATATGTGTGGCAGTTCCTAACATTTTAGAAGGGGTTATAGGTGATGTCATCTTTGGAGAGCCAGGTAAACATCTGGAAAACTCCCCGATGATGGGAAGAAAAATTGGTGAGCCTCTCTCAAAATGGCTGTCACATTTCACGGAACTTTTCTTAGCTCAAAGAGGGAAGCTATCGAATAGATAACATAAGGGAAAACAAGAGTGTATGCCTGATAGTATGCTGACATACTATGTATTATGGACGAGGTTTGAAGAATTCTCTCAGGTCCGGAAGGCTGCTGAGATGTGACCAGGCCTCGACTGCTTAGGCAAGTCCTAGCCACAACATAGCACATCCCACGGGACAACCATAGCTTAAAAGGGGCCAAAAACAGACCACGAGAAGAAGATCCACACAGTGATCTGGACATGCGTGGCCTCAGATAAAAGGGACACAGAACAAGACGACTGTGCAAACAGCCAAGCGGTGACAAAAGGTTCTGCATTTCCAACAGATCATCCATTCAATGATTTGACGATACTAGTTTGGCCAACATGCTCAGAGAGAACAGACTATCCACAATTGAGTCTCATTCTCCTGCAGACCAATCCATGCGCTGGAAACTATTTTCTGCATAAGCAAAATCAAGTAAGAGAAAAAAATGGGTCCCAAACTAAAGTAGCAAGCCAGGTTGGAAAATCTTGTCCAAAATGATCTGTGATGCCTGAAGGAAGTTTTATTTGTTTTTCATTATTACGGGTGCTTTTAGTGAAATGGTGACTTCTTTCCTGTGATTTCTGATAATCTTAACAAGTCTGAACAGCAGGGTCGAGGAGAGAGTCCTGAGTGCTGCTTCTGCCAGCCCAAGTCCTCGGGGGGGCTCATCAGTGGCGTCTGCTGAGGGTGGAAATGGGGCTAACGGAGCTACCCCGTCAGAGGGGATCTCCTCCACAGCCTGCCGTCAGCCTCCAGGCCTCCGCTGCAGGATGGTGGACTAGGAGGCTGTGCACGGGGCGTACTGCCTCCTGCCTGGGGGCCTGACAGTCTCTGCTGCCTCAAGAGGCAGGGAGGAGAGCTGGTGGTCTCCACTGCAAAGGGGCCGGCCATGCCAGTTTCAGCGGGGACAGGAACAGACCTGGAAGCCCAGGAAGGAGGCAGCAGCTCTGGCCAGCTGCCTGTGTGCAGAGAGAATGGCACGCTGGCTCCCCCAAGGACACAGGAAACTGGGGCAAGTGTCCGGAGAGGCCGTGGAGCAGCGTTTTCTGGGCTTGCATTCTTCCTGCCTCCACTTCACTTTTTGCTGATGACCCGACAGCTAATTGCACTGGTGCAAACGGCCAGGCCCCCCGGGCCATGTTTTGCTGTGCTGTGAGGTCATCAGAGGGAGTCTAGGTTCAGAGTCCGTTGGTGTCGATGGCAGTCACAGAGGCAGGCGTTGAGGAGCGTGAGGTGGTGGCCGAGGTCTTGTCCAGAGCGGGACTGGGCACGCTGCAGTCGGTGGGCCTGGCTGAGGGGCCCCGCCCTCCAGGAAGCAGTGGCCGGCTCTGGCTATGGGGGCTCTGGCCGTGCAGGTTCTGGCCACAGAGGCGGTGGTGCCGCTCCCAGTCCTTGTGCTGGCAGAAAGAACCGCAGTACCGTGCAATGTTGCAGCCGCTGCAGGTCTCACTGGCTTTGCGGCCGCAGTTCCAGCAGTTCTGCAAGACACAGGCAAGGGTTAGCTGCTTGGATCTCGTGAGGCAGGCTGAGCACCCCCTGTCCCCTGCGCCATGTGGGGAGAGCGTGGCATTTGGAGCCACATACACCTGGGCTTGTCCTGCTTCAACGGCTCTCTGCTGATGTGTGGGAGACACACGCGCCTCTCTGAAGTGCCTTCCTCGGTAATAAGAGGCAAACTGCCTGCCATGGGTTGGCAGGAAAGCAAGATGAAGGGTGCCAGGGAAGGCGGTGGGAGTTCTCACCCCTGCCGAAGGCACCTACTCATTGTTTTGACTCACATTTAATCCTCAGTGACCAAACCAAACTCTGTCCCAGGGTTCCTGACACACGCATACTTTTTCTCTTGCTGCTCTCAAAAGAGGAATGATCTTGATCGTCTCCCCCGACAACACCTGGTCCTTTAAAGAAGTCACCTGCCAGGGGACCAGGAGTGTGGGCAGCTGTGCAGCTTCTGTGCTGGCTCTCCTTTCAGTGATGTGTCTCATCACAGGTGGGCTGGGGGTCAGAGAACTACTTCTGGCTTAAGGGAACCCCCGAAACATCTCAGAAGGAAGTTTTCCTGCTTCTCTCAGCACTTGACAAGAAGGCGCAGGTACTGCTGGGCTTCAGCAGAAATACATGGGAGTGGTGAGGGAGGGAGAGCACCAACAGAAAAAGCACTAATTCTGACAGAAGGTAGGAGCCAATGAAACTTGGGTAGAGCTCTGAGTACAGTCCCGTGAAAGCAGCAGCAGCAGGCCCTTGGACAGGCAGCACTGCGCTTCCCCCATCAACTAAGGAGGGGAGGGCAGCAGCTGCTAGGTGCAGCTCCCGGCACCTGCCCCGTCCAAGTCTCCTTCTGGAGGCTTTCCTTCCGTAGGCTCCCCTGAGGACTCCACGAGTGAGCCTGCACCTGAGGCCGCTGGGCCCACTCAGAAGAGAAAAAGCCTCTGGCACTGGCTAGGTGAAACTATCAGGAAGAGGCGGTTTTTTTTTTTCCTTTTTTTACGAAAGAATTTTTATTTTTTAAATTAAAGATTTTATTTATTTGTCAGAGAGAGAGAGCACACAAGCAGGGGGAGCAGCAGGCAGAGGGAGAAGCAGGCTCCCTGCTGAGCAAGGAACCTGATGCGGGGCTCATCCCAGGACCCTGGGATCATGACCTGAGCCGAAGGCAGACACTTAACCGACAGAGCCACCCAGGCATCCCGAGGTGGGGTTTTCTTAGGCGTCAGGAAGGACCTGAGCACCAGCTGGCCTCCCAACACCCACCACAGGGTTTCCAGAATGGCAGAAGCCAATCTGAGGCTTGGCCTGAGAACTCCATAATCCCCACAGGGAAGAAACACACTGTCCCCAATGAAATCTGGACACCTGCTCAAGTATAAAACAACAGACAAGTGCTTGGGACCATCCAGCCCACCTTTTACAGATGGGACACTGAGAGCCAGCAGGCAGGGATGTGCCGAAAGCTATAAATGATTACATGGCTACGTAAAGCCTAGAAGCTGAACCCCCGACTCTACTATACTCAAGGTACACGTTTAACTTTGAAGAGCTTACAAAGATTACAGACTCCCTTCTAACACAACAGGCTTCTCAGGAAACACACTCTAGGGACTGCCCAAACTTGCCCAGCACCAACACCAGAGCGCCAGAAGAGGGAAGAGACCTCTTTCCCAGGATGCATCTATGGATCCTCGAGCAAACTACACTCCAGAGAATGTCATACTTTTGAGTCTGATAGGCTGACTCCAAATGATGCTTTGGCGGAACATTATCACTTGTGGGGCAGAAATCGGTTGGTTACTGCCTACATGGGGCCGCCGTACAAACAAAGGACAATGTGTCAGCCCCAGGGTCTCCCCCAGCCGAATGAGAGAGCCTCTCCTCCCTCTCTGTCCAAGCCTGCAAGAGCATCTCAAGCCAGGAAAGAGTATTAAACCACTAGTACTTTCACTTTGGCTGCCATCATATATTTATAATAGATTATTTTTCCTGTGTCTTTTTTCCCTGACAACCATGAGGCTTTTTGCCAAGATATAAGGCAAAAAGTGTATTACTGTTATGGTCACCCTTCAGATCAGCATTCCTCAAGGCTGGGACAGCACATACGGCCAAACAGCCCTTTGTAGCTAGCAGGACAAGGTCATAAACCTCTTGAGTTACTGGCTAGGGAAGTCACAATGGGGATTCTAGAATTTCCTCTTTTTAAGCACAGATCATCAGTCTCTGCCATTATTACAGGTTCCCCTGCTATCTGGAAGTGCAGCCCTCCTATGAAACCTTTCATAAGCCGAAATGGTATAAAGTAGAGAAACAATTAGCATAAGTTTATATGGAAAAATTTTGAGTGTTCCCAGACCCAAGTTTTCCTTACTACACATTTTGCTAATGGATGCATAAAATAAATTGAGATAAAGCACAGATGCTCAGAGACCCAGTTCAAAGCTCTCGCAGCTGACTGCTGAAGAGTGGAGTTCCTGGGGAAGGAGCTTGGCGGGGCCAGTCTTGCTGCTCAGGCCGTGTGCTGGGCTCGCTGCATAACAAATGCTGCACTATTTTTGCTGTTTGCCTTTTCTCATTAAAGTGAAAATCCTCTTCAGATTTCTTTCAGCGAGTGAGAATAGGTCCTAACATAGCCCTTTTGTAAAAGCAAAGGCATAATGTGAACTTTCAGAAAGTGAGGGATACCTGTAGAACATAGCTCAGTGCGGCCTGGGGATCGCCTGTATCAGAATGACCTGCGACTTGTCAAAATCCCTGGGACCCTTCCCAGGCCTCCTTGACCTTACTGCAAACCTGGCCCAAAGGAGAAATGACTCCCCATCTTACAATCACTGCTTGCCCATTAGGCTGGCAAGGAAATTCAGGCTGAGGACAGAAGGTGCCCTGTGGCAGAGATGAGGGGACCTCTCACTCCTTCCCTCTGTCCAAGGCATTATAGGGGAGACTCGTGGAGTCTGGCCTCAGAGGAGGCAGCTGTTCTCCAGGAGCAGGAGCTGCCACAGCTCATACAGGTACATTTTTACACCATAAGAAAATTCATGGGGCGCCTGGGTGGCACAGCGGTTATGCGCCTGCCTTCGGCTCAGGGCGTGATCCCGGAGTTCTGGGATCGAGCCCCACATCAGGCTCCTCTGCTGGGAGCCTGCTCTTCCTCTCCCACTCCCCCTGCTTGTGTTCCCTCTCTCGCTGGCTGTCTCTATCTCTGTCAAATAAATAAATAAAATCTTAAAAAAAGAAAAAAAGAAAAAAAAAATTCATTGCCTACACAGTGCATTGCCGTTTAAAAACACTTCCACAACCACAATCTCAATCTCATTATATTCTCTAAAAACTATGAGACCAGCAGGACAGGGGCTGCTACACACTCACTACACAGAGAAGGAAACAGAGTCCTTAGGGGTACGCTGCCAGTATGAGGGGAACTGGGACTAGAACTCAGGGTTCCTCACCTCTTGTTCTGGGCTCCCTCCATTATACCCCACCACTTCTCAGAGAATGAGTAAGAAACCTTAGAGATGCCTGCTGGATTTCAAGCAGAATTTTCTGGATGAAATAAAGGGAATTCATCCCTTCTGGTCCAATGCAAACTAACCCAAAGCCTCAGTCCTACTATCACTCCCGTTTCGGAAAGAAAGTTTGCTGGGATGGGTGCTGGTGTATGCCTCACCTATAGGTCACTTTGTGCACTGTTTAAAATGCCAGGTCCTTCCCAGCACAATGCTATGAACGGAGATTTAAACCACGCAGTCTAGATCCAGAACTCATGCTCTTGGCCAAAATGTTCCACTCCTTTTTTGGAGGCAGATGCAGTTAAAGATAAACATAGATATAAAAGCAGGTAAATATGTACAGATACTGATACAGGTATGGATGGTTACAGATAGAGAATTAAACGCACACAACAGAAACAGATGGCACCGCTCAGAATCAATCCTAAGAAAAAGTAGGAGGGGAGAAGGACAGGAAGAGGGTTCATGGGAACTATTTTCACGATTCTGTGTCCTTGCTGGGGCGCTACAAGGAACTGTCCCACATCCTCGATGAGGGCCACGTGGTAACAGGCACGTTCCTCTTCGCCTGCCGCGCTCACACTACTATACTGAGGGGCGTCTTTTACATAGAATGAGACAGTAACATTTCTGCTGTCAAAAAAGAAAAAAAAAAGCCAACAAAACCCCCAGCTCTTTACATCTCAACTGATAGATGGATCTGCTTACTTATAGAAATAGGCTTGTTTCAGGACTTAAAAGTTTATCTCAAAGCTGAAAAATGACTGAAATGAAAGTTACAGAAGAACTTTATTATATTCCAAAGCACTGTTATGATGTTTTAGTCATCTGCTATTTTCTTTTAAGTTTTACTTTTGTCCTCACTGTGGTACAAGTGTCCTGTATAGAAACATCACCATGTGCTGGGCCCTGGGTCTTGGAGAGGTGGACAGGTCTGCCAGATCGGTCACTTCAATCTACAAAAGACCTACCCTCTCTATAAACAGACCAAATGCTGTAGGGCCCTCCATCTCCTTATCCCTACCCTGGCTTCAGCACTAAGGGATTACATCAGTGAAATTCCTTAAGCCAGTTTCCTCTTTGTAAAATTGGAACCCAACAATACCTACCTCATAGGTCATTTGAGGAACGAAAAGGCCACACACACACTTAACTCTGTGTCTCTGGCACCTGGTGAGCCTATTAATCAAAGGTGGTCATCGTAATCATGTAATTCCACAAACTCTGTCTTCTGGGTGAGTTTTCAAAATTGAAACTGACACAATGAGCTGATTTATGTAAAAATATAATAATTAAGAAACAAAATTCTTCTGGTACTAGATAAAAATTATAATCATCTTGTTCAAGAGCTGACTGTTTTCTCTTATTACCTAGCACTGAAGAAGAAAACAGTGGGCTCAGTGACTGCAACTGCCCCAGCCCCCCGGCCCCCAGGGCTAATGGAACTCTGACCTCTGTTGACTCTTCTTGCTCATTTATGACGAGGAAGGCATCTTCTGCAGCCTGCCGTTTGACATCCGCTATGGTTTGCTCCATCCGAGCTCTCTCTGTTGCAATCACTTCAAAGGCTTTTTGCTCTGCCTCAGCAACGGCTTTCTGTACTTCTGACATGGCCTGAATTTTCACCTTATTCACAGCTTCTTCTAGAAGAAAGTGACAGTAAAATCAACTGGCCGAGAAATCTTTTCCCTCCCACTCCCTATCATTTGCAAGAAGGGATGGAGCTGAAATAAGAGGACTTTTCCAAAATACACAGGGTTTAACATATGACATACACATTCACTTTTATTCTTATACTGTCTGTTCATGTACTCATTTGTTCGGTGTGTAGATAGGCAGGACTGTGCTAAGGGCTGGGAATACCTAGAGGACTAGAATGTAGTCTCTTTGCCTACCTGTTTGTGATCAAGTACAAAGGTGGCTTGGGGTCCATGACATATGTCAGTATAAAAGATAAGAATTCCAAGGAAAAAAGTGGTCAGCTCTACAAGTGGTGGGGAGGATCAAGAAAATGTGTCTTGGTTGAGATGGTAGGTGGAAATGAATATTTGCAAAGTCTCGCATCCCATGCTAAGGACTTTGGCTCTTTTTCTAAAGAAAACATAAACTCCTGAAGGGTTCTGTGTAAGGAGAAAAGACTGAAGGCAGAGACAGCCTGCAAGAGGCTGGGGCAGTAGAAATTCAGCTGACAGAAGGGACTCTGAATTTAGGCAGGAGCAAGTAGCACAAAGGAAGGGATGAGGCAGAACAAGGCTGGTAGCATCTAAGGGTCTGGAGGTGAAGGTGAAGAATGGTAGTGCTATGAAATGAAGCAGGTCATAACCAAAATGCCATGTGGAGGCAAGTGAGAAGAATGATGGGCCCCTGGAATATCCAGGTACAAATGGCCAGGAGGCAGTTAGGTACAGAAGACTGAACACAGCAGAGAAATGTGGGATGGAGATACAGATTTGGGTCTGCCAGGAGCCTGGGCTTCCAAAGCCCTGTCCACAATCAGTATTACCCCACTTGGTTCCTGATCACTTCCTCCCATCACCACCATCCTGCCTGGTTTCCACAGAATGGATACTCCAAATGGCATACATTACACATTGAGCCTCATCTCCAAGACCTAATGTGAATGACCGCCTTCTTGGGTCCACAAGACTGGAAAACCCAGAAGCCTAAGGAAACTCCTTTACAACTTGGTTCTTTCATAGGGCCTAGGCTCAAAGAAGATCTAAACAAAGTGTTCTAGGCTGCCATCCTAGAACTTTCCATCTTATCACTCAAGCCTTACGAAAAGATGTTTTCACTCCAAGACAAGAATGATGCTGAGTTGACGGGACAGTGAGCTCCATGCTTCCTTTACTCTTGGTATCTACACAGGTCCACTGTGGCCCACCACTGCTACCCTTCACAACCCTCTCATTAGTTTCCAGATAGGTGTCCTGAGTCAACGTAATAATGCCCTGAAGTATATATTATCCTCTCAGGTTAAGGGTCAGTCAGTGAGAGTCACAGTTTGAGTAACTACCTTGCTGAAGTCACCTAAGGTCATAGATGACACCATAGCAGAGGAAGGACTCAAATCCAGTCAGGGCAACACCAAAGTTTGGCTCCTAACCATAGTTAACCAAAGGTACCTTGCAAGCAGGAAATCACTAGTTATCAAGGAGATCTTATGCATGGTAATCTTTCTCTCTACCTTAACAACAACTGCTATCTTCATTTCCCATAATTCTATTACACTTCTTGGTAATACATATTTCCCCATTCCCAACTGCAAAAGTTTTCCCAAGTTGCTATGTAGTTTTCCAAATTATTTTTTTAAGATTTATTTATTTGAGAGACAGAGAGAGAGACAGTGTGCGCAGGGGGAGGGGCAAAGGAAGAGAATCTTCAAGCAGGCTCCATGAAGCCTGTCTCGGGGCTTGATCCCACAACCCATGAAATCATGACCTGAGCTGAAACCAAGAGTCAGACACCTAACCAACTGAGCCACCCAGGTGCCTCCAAATTACTTTTAATGGCAAAATAATATTTTGTGTGGCTAAGTCTGGATGATACACTTTTGAAAGGAAGAATTCAAAAGCATGAAACACGAATGATTTTTAAGAATTTGTATGTACTGGGGTGCCTGGCTCAGTCAATAGAGCGTCAACTCTTGACCTCAGGGTTGTGAATTCAAGCCCCATGCTAAAAATAAAATCTTGGGGTGCCTAGGTGGCTTAGTCAGTTAACTATCTGCCTGCGGCTCAGGTCATGGTCCCAGGGTCCTGGGATTGAGCCCATGTTGGGCTCCTAGCTCAGCGGGTAAGCTGCTTCTCCCTTTTCCCCCTGCTCGTGCTCTCTCTCATGCTCTCTCAAATAAATAAAATCTTTAATTTAAAAAAGTGAAATAGGGGCGCCGGGGTAGTGCAGTTGTTAAAGCGTCTGCCTTTGGCTCAGGGCGTGATCCCGGCGATCTGGGATCGAGCCCCACATCAGGCTCCTCCGCTGTGAGCCTGCTTCTTCCTCTCCCACTCCCCCTGCTGTGTTCCCTCTCTCGCTGGCTGTCTCTCTGTCACATAAAATAAATAAAAATCTTTAAAAAAAATAAATAAAAATAAAAAACTGAAATAAAATCTTTAAAAAATTTGCACACCCTCAAGGCTGGTCACACCTAATAATTTCATATATAAACCTCTAATGAATTATTTAGTGTCATTAACAAGGTCCTCTAAAAACAGGTTAACAAATATATGTCGATAAAGACTCTGGGGGCTAACCAATCAAGGCTGCTTCATCTTATATTTTCCTAAACTGCCAGTCAGAACAAACATTCTGCAGTATGTTTACTTGTATTTCTCATAATTTGTTCATATCTTTCGTCCATTTGTTTATAATGATCTTGACGCTCCTGAAAGAGTCTTTACGAAGGACAAGTATTAACTTTTGCAGAAGTAAATTTTATCTCAAGAAAAAAACCAAGAACTGTTACTGGACTACAAAAAAATGGTCCTGGAAAAGGGAATCTGTAAGGAGAAGGCGGCCCATGTCTGGACAAAGGCAGATTTAGGGACACGCGGTTAGTTTTACCCAGTATCTTATCAGACCCACCCTCCTTTCAGTCTTCTAGAAAATGAGGCCCACCAAGAACAGTCTCGACAAAGCTGGGGACAATGAAGGTGAAAGGAAGAGCAGAGGGCTGTTCCAAGGCCAGAACAAACCAATGTGGTAGCGTGTGAACACGGTGTGGGTAGATTTGAGTGAGGACAACAGGCAGAAATGAATTGAGCTATATGCTCAGAAATAAGCCATATAAATAGGGAAGGAAAAGTTGGTTACTTAATGCCTCAGGATGACCCAGCATCCCGGGTCTGTAAGAAGTCATTCCAAATTCCTGACCTGCAAAGTAACGTGAGACGCAGTCCAGGTGTACGTGAAAGCTGGAGGGGGGAGAGGCAGGAGCCTAGAGTTCTGAGGAGAAAGTTCTGAGCCAATGACCTTTCCCCCAAACATGTACCCCATGCTTGCACACATTAGTGAGTATGTGACACAGAGGCAGATACGTACCAGTTTTTTTCCAAAACTCCACAGGTACATATCCTGTTCCTGGCCTACTATTGAATTCCCGCTGCGAATCTACAGGAGGGATACACAGCACAGGGTTAGAAGCAGTCTATAACCAACATGTTTTATTTTTATGAAAAATTTTAATGAAAAATCAGACCTCTCACTCACCACTTAGATTCAAAGACATATCTTCATTTAGTGCAAAAAACATTCTGATATGGAATAAAATCAGATTATAAAAAAGTACACTTAATGTTTAGTTTTAAAACACACACACACACACACACACACACACACACACACACACGCCTCCAATAGTAACGGTATTTCAATTCAAAGTAGTGAGATTAAAAGTGATCTTCACTTTCTTCTTTTATCTGTATGTCCTTATTTTTTCCCTATAACCATGAATGTATTTTTAAGATACTCCCTAAAATGTAAATATAACTACAGATAGATACTTACGTGTGTGGGTATCCCTATCCAATTTAACGATCCCCATCACGCACAGGTCTCTATCAACTGCTCTGCAGACATGTCAGAGAATACGGCTTTTGTTTCTTGGCAACTTTGAATATTTTTGGGCAGGGGGCAACTGTGAACTTTTACATGTGATTTAAGGAGGTTTCCTTTAAAATTTCTTAAAATGCTTATAAACAAATAAAAAGTAAGTAGTAAAGAAACTACTCTGATCTGGAACAGTGCATTTCAAATACACCCCAAAGAGGCATCCCAGAGGGTTGCTGGGAAGGGCATAAGGGGGGAAGGGTGACACACACACATACACGTATGTTTATTGTGATCTTAGGACATAATTTTTATAAGAAGTGGGTCCATTGAATTTTTCTTTTTTTAAATGAATCAATCCCAATAGACTTCCTCATTTCCTTATGCTTTACTGAGGCTAATCTGAAAAGCAGATTTTATGCTCTGAATACTCACCATCCATGGTGCAAAGAGGAATCAGGGGAACAGTCAGTGTGGCAGGGGAGGGCAGCCTGGCATGAAATGTTTGCCAGAGGAGCATTTTATAAATGGTTACTCCTCATGAGAATGCCTGGGAACTGGCTGTAAGCTGGTCTGGGACAGGGAGGGAATCTCTCCCATTCCAGGAGCTATCAGCACGAAGAACCTACTTCTAACCCCAGAGAGCTAGGAGGGGGTAATGGGGCTTTTTAAAATCGTGTAAAATACAAATAAAATCACCATTTTAAAAAGTGTGTAATTCAGCGACTTTTAGTACATTCACAATGTTGTACAGCGATCCTCACTAGTTCCTGAACATTTTCATCACCCCAAGAAGGAACCCCATAGGTTTAAAAAATTGATAGTACTAATACTTTTTGTGACACTGGGCTCTCTAAGAAGTGCTACTACTGTCAATAAAAAGCAAAGAGAAGGGCTCTCTTCAACATGGGTGAGGTTCCTGATTCACACAAGCCATTTGTCAAACACCTAGAGACTTAAGGATGAAATATAGGGAAAAACCTAGAATCAGAGGAATCAAAGTGACACAAGCTGAAGAAGGCAGTGGATCAATTTCAATGGAATCTTAAGTAAGAAAAACCAGTGAGAAAAAAGGTTTGAGTGTGTAGACAAGCTACCATTGGTATTAAATGATAGAAGAAACACTTGTTTACCTGTGGGGATGTGGGGGAAGTCCTGCCTGACCAACCAAGGAGAAGCCACTTCATTTCAGTTATCATATGCCTTGGTCATATCCTTTGTATCTGCCCAGTCCCCAGTGTTTTATTTCTCTGACAGATGTTAAAGGTGAGATGCACCTGACCCTACAGGAACTTCTCCGCTTACACAAAACATAGCTGGAAACTAGAGACATTTTCATGGTATTTCTGTAACTATTTTTATACCTCTAACCCAGAAAGGAACAGAAATCAGGATTTTGAGCTGGTTCACTAAGAAAACCAGAGTCTCAGAGGCTACTGTAATCAAAGGCAAGACAGATAATGCAAATAAATTGGTTAGAAATGGGCCGCGAATGGTACCGTGGTTCTGTAGGAGAATGCTCTAGTTCTTAGGAGAGTGTACCTACCTACCTATCTATAACGGGGCAAAGCAAATATGGCAAAATGTGAAAAACAGGACAAATGTGTGCACTTTTAACATTTTTATGTGTTTGATAGACTTCAAAATACAAAATTGGGAAAAATGTTAAGTATATGTATAGAAAATTGTTAAGAACAGACTAATTTGCTAATAAGTGAGCCTGGGGGAGCAGAAGAGAAAAGTGGGTGGCAGCAGGATTTTCACAATTTATAGGTTTCCATATTGCTTGCCCTTTATTACCATGCAATCCATTTAAAACAACTTATTTTAGAGAATAAACAAATAAAAATATCCAAGAAAATAAAGTCGATCTAACATCACCAGATGCTAAAACACATTCTAAAGTTGTAATAATTGCAAGTTTGATAAAGTGGTAGAACCTAATGGCTTAAGAGTGTGTGCTGGCTCTGGAATGCCATACTTAATCCTGATTTACTAGTAACAGAACCACTTTGGCCAACTGTTTAATTTATTTAAGCTGTAGTTTTGTCATCTGTCAAAGAATATAAGAGCAGTTTCTATACCTCAATAGCTTTGAAAACACACGTGAAAGGTTTAGCACTGGCTAGAACACAGTCAGGGCCCAGATAAACTCTTATTACTGAACTTGATAACTAATATAGTAGAAAGATATACAAAGAAAATTGAAGTATTCAACAAAATGGAGTATCAGATAATTATATAATCTCAGTATCTAAAGGATGGGTATTCATTATTTGATGGTAGGAAAATTTAACCGATTTGGGAAATTTTAAGTTAGACAGCTAGTACCCAAACATACAGACTTGAGTATGAAATAGACGAAATGTGTTGTACTTTGGATGGGGATCAAGATCAAGGAACAAACTATAAAAGGAAGTGATGGATTTGCTTCCATAAATATTAGCTATCTCAGCCATCAAAACAAACCAAGATGGGGTGGGGGAGAAAACAAAAACAAAACCAAGATCAAATGAACAAAAAGGCCTATATTCACAACCTATTAATTTTATAGCTAAGAATATATCCTCAGGGAAAAAGGCAAGATGTTTGAAAAATCATTACATATAAAGATTTTAAATATTACTCATCGAAAAACAAAAATAAAACAAGCAAAAAACAGGTAACGTTCAACAGCAAAAATGGCATAAAGAAATGATAGTATATTTACATGGTAGAATATTGTATAGCTATTGAAATTATGTTTGTAAAATCGTTAATGATGTGAGAACATGCTTAATACAAAGCCGTAACAGGATTCTCAGATATGTTTCAAAATTCTTCAGGGTGGGATGAGGAGCTAATGAATTCTTTCGAAGCTTCTGTATTTTCTACAATGAGCCATGTAATTTCAACTAAAAAATGATGCTTATCCCATGAGACTGCTCTGGGATACATAAAGGAATGGTTCTCAACTCTGGGAGACCAGGTCCCATCTCAGTCCAATTAAATCAGAATCCTGACATGAGGCCAGGGCATCAGCAATTTTCCAGAAGTGCCCAGGTGGAATCTAATGGACACTTAGGGTTAACCACTGAAGAAAAGTGCCTGACTTACAACCTGGTGTTCATGAGTAAGGTCTTCCAAACCATACTAGGAGGACAACCCCTCTGTTGGTCTTACGTATTTTCTATTCTAACACTGGTAACGTCTCTTCCTTCCAGTATTGCTACATCCTGTTTTTTCCGTTGTGGGCATTACTGCCTGACCAGCCATTTCATTCTCTTTTAACCCCCACCCCCACTCCACCCCAGACACATTCACAATTTCTTCCCCTACCATTCCCCCAGATAGAGATACTCAAATTGTCACACCAGTAGTCAACATTCACAGTAGAATGTAAATGGTAATCACAGCTGAGTCACGTGGTTCAGATTCTAGGAATCTCTGCATCTTCCTTAACACGTTTTTATTTTTTTAAGTTAATAATTGCCCTGTTTAGTCATGTGCTAAGTTTCTCATGTAATTATTTCTCATTCAATCTCAACTTCTCTTCCTCCTGTAGAAATACTTTATAAATTTCATTTTCTGAAATCTACAGCAAGCTTTTGGGCTATTCCAACCTCAAATGCTTTCTAGGCTTGCTGTACCCTGTTGCTTAGACACTCCCTCACTAGGTTAGGGATTTCCTTCTGTTCTCGGAGCTCTCCCTTTTTAAAGATTTTATTTATTTGAGAGAGAGTGAGAACGAGAGAGATCACTGAGGGAGAGGGGAGAAGTAGACTCACTGCCGAAGGCAGCCTCCTAACCAACTGAGCCACCCAGGCGACCCTCCCTCTGTTAAGACGGGTCCTGTTTAATCAATTCCATGTCTTCTACTCTGGTTTACTTCCCTCTTTTAGGGTATATCCTACTCAACTGTGGTAGATACCATGATAAAGGGTAGACAGGAAGTATGTTAAGAAAAACGTTATTTTAGAGAGAGGGAGCAAGCGAGAGCATGTGAGCGAGCGCGCACCAGCAGGGAGAGGGGCAGAAGGAGAGAACCATCAAGCAGACTCCCTGCTGAGCAAAGAGCCCAACACGGAACATAATCCCAGAACCCAGGAAATCATGACCTGAGATGCAACCAAGAGCCTGACGCCCAACCAACTGAGCCACTCAGGCACCCCAGGAGGTACATTTTTTGAAAAACCATGGGTTGTTAATCAAACATTTAATGGTTTTGGTCTAGTACAGAATTTTTTTAAAAGACTAATTCATTTATTTTAAAGGGAGAAAGAGTGTGCGTGTTCGAAACCAGGAAGGAGGGACAGAGGGAGGAGAGAGGATCCCAAGACTCCACGCCCAGTGTAGAGCCCCACCTGGGGCTCGATCCCATGACTGCGAGACCATGACCCCAGCCGAAACTGAGTCGGATGCTCAACCGATCGCACCACTCCGGTGCCCCAGGTCTAGCACAGAATTCTAAGTTAAAATAACTTTCCTTCAGAGTTGTCTTCTAACTTTCAATGATGCTAACTGGTATTTCTTTCTTCTACAGTGTGGTTTAATTGGTACACTGATTCAAGCTGGAATATCGGCTTTCAGTTCTGGATAATTAAAAAAAAAATTTTTTTTTTTAGTAACTACAGTCTTCGCTGTCTATCATGGTTTCTGAAACTCATTTGATTTGGTTTAGATGACTAACAAGTTCATAAAAATATTAATGCATGGTTTGGTGAAAAAAATATACAATGAGCATCCATAAACCTACAGGTCAAGAAAGATACTTCCAGTAACCCAAATCCCCAAGAGATGAGTAGTAGTAAGCCACAATGCTGTAAAGGATGCTAGTCAGACCCATAATCCTGTCCTCAGAAGAGCTGGTAAAGACAATGAGCGCTCACTCTGTACTCTCCATCACCCATAGCCTCCACCCCACACCCCTAGAGAAAACCATTCTCTTGATCTCTACGATGATCATTTTCTTGTTTTTCCTTGTGCTTTTTTTCTGCCTATTTATGCTTCCTTAAGTAAAACACCAAAATACATCCCTTGTTGTCTGAACCAAATTTATCCCTGAAAATATTGTGAATCACCAGTGTTCAGATAGAGGGAACCTTTATTTCATTATTTCAAATGGGAAAAATAATAACGCTATCCAGTCTCTAGTTATTTTCTCTCCAAATCACCAAAACACTTAAATACTAAACACTTATATAAATAATCTATGAGCGGTTTCTGCATACCCCAAACATTTAAAACACGAATTATCAAAAAAACAAAAAACACCCACAAACCACAAATTATCTAATTATTTGAAAGTCACTGGGGGGGGGCGCCTGGGGGGCACAGTCGTTAAGCGTTTGCCTTCTGCTCAGGGCGTGATCCCGGCATTATGGGATGGAGCCCCACATCAGGCTCCTCCGCTGGGAGCCTGCTTCTTCCTCTCCCACTCCCCCCTGCTTGTGTTCCCTCTCTCGCTGGCTGTCTCTGTCAAATAAATAAATAAAATCTTTAAAAAAAAAGAAAAAAAAAAAGAAAGTCATAGGTATGTCTCTGCGTGCTATGCCCAAGAACACTGGCGTGTGCAGAACAGTGCTGCGGCAAACGCTGGTCTTCAAACTGCTATGGTCCATCAGGAGACAGAGAACTTAGGCCAGAATGTACAACCTCCGCGTCTCCAAGCACACTGCTTCATGTAGAGGACTCTGGTCAAAGTCAGCAAACAGCATGCTGTGCCAGGCCCCTCATAGGATCACAGTCCAGTAACAAATTGTTTTTGGAATGGTCTGGTCCACATTTTGAATAGCATGATTATTTAGGACATGAATGATGCTTTCTTTCTACAGTGCAACAAACATGATAGAAGAGAAATAAACAGTAAAATAAAAATATGAAATATGTATGCTATGCATGAATGAAGATACTGAAAAAGATGAATAGAGGGTAATGCAGAACAGTGTTTAAATGGCCCCAGCAAGACCTGCCACGGGCTAGAGAAGAGCTGCCTTAGGACCACAGCTCGCTCTGTGCCATATGCCTCTCCCCTAAACACATGCAGACTGACTGGGGGAAGGTCTGTGATTTGGATGGTGAATTCTGGATGTTTCTGCAAGTTGTTATGGGGACCATCTGTGAAGGTTCAGATGGTGAGGGATACCTGAGGATGAGCTCTGAAGTTGTTCGTACATTTGTATGTATCTATCAATTAATGGATGGATTGACTGTAATCTCTACACGCAATGTGGGACTCGAACACACGACCATGAGGTTAAGAATCATGCGTTCTTCTGACTGAGTCAGCTAGGTGCCCCAAGCTCTGAAGTTTTTATGAAAATGATCACACTGCAGCTACAAGTATCCTGATGTTTTGCTAGGATATCCCACACAATGCTGCAGATCTATGGTTGCCTCCAGAATCACCTCTGTGGGAGGGGTGGGGCGTGGGATCCTTTGGTTACCAGTATCTTTGCCTCATTTTTTTTTGAAGTCTTTTTTAGACTAACAGCTGTTGTCTGTGAACATGCTAGGTCTGTCATAATAAGAGATTCATTCTCCCTGGTGAAAAGAGGGAGCTTGAAGTGGGTGGGTGGGGAAAAAGTCTGATCACAGATGACGCCTCATTTAGCTGTGTCTTTGGATAGGGAAACCTCTTCAGTTACTAGATGAATGTGATGGAACACTTTTGGGGAAAAAGCTGTGGCATCCTGCATTACCTTGGACTGAGAGAAGAGTTGTTCATGTTCCTGCTGCTTCAGGCTGATAAAAGGCAAGATGGGACAACCCAGCTTGGTACAGTAAAACTCTTTATAAAGGCCTCCGGGGGCGCCTGGGTGGCTCAGACAGTTAAGCAGCTGCCTTTGGCTCGGGATGTAATCCCAGGGTCCTGGGATCGAGCCCCGAGTCAGGCTCCCTGCTCAGTGGGGAGGAGCCTGCTTCTCCCTCTCCCTCTGCTTGTGCACTCTCTCTCTCTCTCACTCACTCTCGCTCTATCTCAAATAAATAAATAAAATCTTCAAAACAAAACAAAACAAACTAAAGCCCTCCAGACGGAAGTCAATAAATGCTATTTTCCTGGATGGGGAGTGGGAGGGAAAGGAGGGAAGGTGAGGGGAACATTTTTAGATTTTCAGGGCTACTGTTGAAGAATAAATGTGATGTACATGAGAGTAGCAAGGACATTCAGCCAGGGTGACTTAACAACCATTCTTTGGTCATCACCTAGCACACAGTTTAAAACAACAAAATCACAAATATTCTCATTATCCATGAGTTAGAAAATATTTCTTGAACATGCCAGGTACTGAATCCTTGACATAGTTTATCATTTACTCTTCATAATCACCTGGGTCTTTCTAACTCCACAATCTAGCACCATCTTCCTTTATTTTTATTTATTTTATATTATAATATTATATTATTTTATTTTTGTTACCATCTTCCTTTAAAGTAAAATACAAAAAGCCTTCCCTGCCATCTTAGGTGAGACTCTCCCCCTTACCATTGCTGAGAGAATCCGCGCTCCCAGGACTGTGCTGCCTGGAGACCAACTCACTCCCTGTCTTCCTCATCTCTGTGTTTTCATTACATCGTCTTTTCCAGTAGTTGAGTTCTTCACGATCAGATTCCTGACAGCGCCGCAGAACTGCCATGGAGCGCCTTGTCTTCTCTACCATTTCCATAATGCAATTCAGAGCCTAAGCAAGAGAGGAATTCAGGCAGAGATAAGATTAGAACTTTCAAATAACCAATACTGAAAATGAAGGACAGGTAAACTAAAGAATGAAGGCTTAAGAATCTTACAGATTCAGCAATATCAAGCCTACATATGAAACCCTTGCTTAACACCTTCTTTTTACTTATTTATTTAATTTGGGGGTGGGGAGAGAAGAGAGAGAATCCTAAGCAGGCTCCATGCTCAGCACAACCCCAACATGCGGCTCGATATTACAACCCTGACTAAGATCATGGCCAGAGCCAAAATCAAAATCAAGAGTGGGACGCTTAACTGAGTCACCCAGGCGCCCCTTAACAGCTTCTTTTTAAATATGTATACAAATTATTTTTTGGGGATTTCAAAATAACACTTTTTAGTTTCTTCCAGGTGGAAGCAGCCAGAGTCTCTCACCATAAGATAGTCCTTTAAACAATACGGTGAGACTACCCCTGCATGTTTTTGGAGAAGCACCAATTATTTAGCATTTCCTATATACTAGACCCTGGGATAAGCACCTTACATACTATAACCACCCTGTTGTGAATTTGAGTAATACAGTATTCCTTTTTTAAGACATAAAAATTAAGGCTGGAAACTGTAAAAACAACTTGCCCATGGAACAACGGTAGGAAGGAGCAAGCTGGGACCTGAACTCACAAAACTGCTTTTAACCATTAAACTTTATGATTTCACTTGGTTATATCCTAAAGTGATTACCCCACTACAAAGATTTGAGAGTTACTCCTAGGGGAGTAGCAGATAAATCAAGTTTATGTTATTACTAATATTTTTTTTAAGTAAGCTCTATACCCAACATGGGACTTGAAGGGCTTGAGCTCAAAACCCTGAAATCAAGAGTCACACACTCTACTGACTGAGCAAGTCAGGTGCCCTGACAAATCAACTTTTTATTGCAAAGACACTGTGGCTCTGGTTAAGTTCACTTCAGGCATATATCCTCCATTATTATTGGTAATATTAAGAATTAAATGTAATAGGAAAACTATACACTGCAAGATTCTTACATGATCAAGATGTTTCCATTCATCAGCCCATTCCCTTTCTGTCAAACGGTGGTCTACCAACTCATCTTGATAGCCTCCATTTAGACCTATTAGAAATTAGAAATTAAACTTGATGATAGAGGCAAGAATACAATAAACAAAACTCCACCGAGTAAATACACACAAATCCATACCAACTATGAGCACACCACTAGGGCAACGATTCACAATGGAGCGTAGGACCCACAAAATGACATAAAACCAACAACAAAAAAACTCACCATTTAGAATATATAAAAACTCTGACAAATCAATAATGAAAGACAAATCGCCCAAAAGAAAAACAGGCGAAAGAAATAAACAGGTATGCCACAGACAGGAAAGCACAGATGGCCCATACATGAAGACATTCAAACTTACAAGTAGTCACAGTGCAAATAAAATCTTCACTAAGATAGCATTTCATATCCATATATTGGAAAAAATTAAATTGTCAGGTAATACTAAATGTTGGTAAGGATGTAGCACAGTGCAAATAAATACTTCACCACCACGACTAGAATGGGTACAGACACTTGGAAACAACTTAGTATTACCAAAAAATATGTACGTTTTTAAGTAAGCTCTATGATCAACACGGGGCTTGAAATCACAACCCTGAGGATTAAGAGTTGCATGCTCTACCGACTAAGCCAGCCAGGCACCTCTCACAAAATATTTTTTATATGGCTTTAATTTATAATGAAATTTGCAAGAATACAATGATTGTGTGAATCAAGGCTATACTGAATTAAAAGCTGTCCACTATTTTGGAAAATCCTGTCACATATGACACTACTGGTCATAGTATTGACATCGCTAATATAACACAGCTATTATCATCTGAATTTACAGGTGTTGCATTGATAGTGATCCTGTATCATCTGTGTAAGCATCTGCTTATTTTATTGTATCTTCTTGTGTAGTCACGCTGGAACGCTAACATATTCTAATAATTTCCTCATATATTATGCTTGAGAATACTGATCCTACAATTATGGGTCTAAGACAGACTACAGTATCCCTAACGTTCATTTCAGTAGAGCAAAGGGGAGCGATGCAATGTATTTGTTTAAAAAGGGCAGGGAATAAGTGGTTTGGCAGGAATTGAGACCTAGGGCATATGCTTTCAAGAGGACTGGGGAAAATTAAGGAATCTATAACCAGCCCAGAAGACAAATAGTTAAACCTAAAACAAACCATGCAGGAAGAGGACTTAAGATTTTTAAAGCGGAACACTTCAGATTTAAAAAAAGTTTTTCTAGAATTTTTAGAAATGAAGGGAAAATCTGACCACAATGCAGTTAACAGCTAGTTTTTTAGCACACTTCTTTCTCAAGAAGTAATGAATCAAACTAGTTAAAAAGTACGTATGAATACAGAAGAAATCAACAGCAAGCCTTGTTTTTAACATCAAAAGAGGGACATGGGAGAAAAGGGACTGGACCACGCAGAACAGCTGCCAAGGGAGGCGCCACAGTATCAGCAATGTATCCAACCTCTGGGCATTAGATAGCTGGGGTCTGAATCTTGTCTCTGCCACTCTAGCTACGTCATTTTGGCCACAGTTCCTTCACCTCTCAGCTGTAAAAGGGGGTAACACCTGCATGGGACCACTGTGAAGATGGAACGAGACTACGTACGTATGATGTGCACACCTAAGCAGTACCTGGAAATGTTGGCAGCCGAGGTTGCTGCCATGGCCCTCACCATTCCGCTACCACTGCACGCAGCCAAGCCCTACTATGTCTCTGAAAAGTGCTAGTGAGCTGAGCCTAAGTCAGAATGGGGACAAGCAAATGTGCTGCAATTTTTTTACTCCATGGGGTACTCCAACAAATGGAAATGTAGGGAAAACTCTGGAAGTTAGCAGCCCTTTGGTTCTCTGCTCTGACACGTGCTCAGCAGTTAGTCCAAAGAAACCTACGGTAAACTTGTATGAGGACATGACAATAAGCTTTGTTCGAAACTCATCTTGGGTAATGCTTGTTAGGGGCTTTTTTGCTTCTTCCTAAATTTAACAGTTACTGACGATGCATATGCCCGGCATTCCAAATGTAACAATGACCCAGCACAAGTGGTAGTATCATCTCCATTTTAGAAACGAATAACCTGAGGCTCAGAGAGCATAAGCAATGTGCATGAGATCACACGGCTGGTTAGGATTCATAGCCAAGATTTCAATTTAGGTGTGCCTCACCTACTGACCTAAACATCCATGCGCTTTCACTTATAAGACCACATATTTTATTATCTTTGTTTGTTTGATTTTAAAAACACTTTACTCTGAAATAAATCCAGATTTACAGAAACAATGCAAGAATAGTATAAAGAATTCTCATATACCCTTCACCCAGATTTCCAAAATGTTCATATTTTAGTTCATTTGTTTTAATATTCGCCAGTTTTCTGCACCATGAGAATAAATGATACCTCTTTATTCTTAAATATTTCATTATGTATTTCCCAAAATTTATTTAATCCCAGTTCTATCATAAGGATAATAGCAACAAGCTCACTACAACTCTAATATTCTTTTTTATGTATAATACTGTTTTATCTTATCAGTGGAAAAAAGCAATGATTGTATCGTTTTGCTTTATAACTGAGTAGGAAAGAAACCCGAAGATTCAATCTGACCACGTTGCTCATGTCACTTACTAAGATTGTGGTGTCTATCACGAACTTCTCGATGTTCTAGCATCTTGTTGGGCTCACGATACAGATGGGAAGTTGCAATATCTTCTAAGGTGTAGTGCTGAAGAGGTGGAGGAGTAGGATGGAACTGACCCCCAGGGTTCATGAGGGGCACAGTGAGGGCAGGACTGTGCCGGGGAGCAGGGCTGATGGTGCATACTCTCTTGGCGGGAGGCTCGGGAGGAATTGTATCTCTTTCAAAACTGTTCTCTTCCCTCCTGTAGAAGAACCAGAAGTACATATCTGAGCCCATCAACAAGCGTTCATGCAAACATGTCCTAAGCACCTACTTTGTGTTATGTATCGTGCGATGCACTTTCACGAACAGGAAGATGATAAAGGAAGGTGTGACATGACATGAACTGAAATCTATCCAGAGGCCAGGCCGATAGAGAAACTGTGATTTATTCCAGCATAAAAGGAGAGGTTAAATCTATCCACAACCAGGCAGAAACAACTCAGCCTCATGAAGGGAAGGAGAGATTAGAGCATTTTCTTATGTGATAGGATATGAGGATTATGGGCTCAACTATGTTCAGCAATGTTTTGAGGTCAAATTTGCTACTCTGGAGGTCAGTTTTTGGACAGAATTCATCACATGGGAGAAAAAAGGCTCATGTAATTAATACACTTGCGAACTGGTACAGTTTCCAGTCATTTTGCTTCAATTTTCACACATTTTCCACCATGTTAAAATACTGCTTCCTTGAATAACACTTTCAGACACTCGTACTGGAATTTCCAGAATAAATTAATACAATTTCAGTCATCAAAATACAGGTGATTCATTAACAAGCATCAATTATTAATTGTTATACTTTTTTTTTTTTAAGATTTTATTTGTTTATTTGACAGAGAGACAGCCAGAGAGAGAGGGAACACAAGCAGGGGGAGTGGGAGAGGAAGAAGCAGGCTCCCAGCGGAGGAGCCCGATGCGGGGCTCGATCCCACAACGCCAGGATTATGCCCCGAGCCAAAGGCAGATGCTCAACGACTGAGCCACCCAGGCGCCCCTAATTGTTATACTTTATTACTAGATTTCACACATCAGGAAAAAATGCCTTGGACTGACTGTCTTCTTTCTTTTTTAAGATTTTATTTATTCATTTGACAGAGAGAGATAGCAAGAGAGAGAGCACAAGCAGTGGGAGCTACAGGCAGAGGGAGGAGGAGAAGCAGGCTCCCCGTTGAGCAAGAAGTCCGATGCGGGACTTGATCCCAGGACCCTGAGATCATGACCTGAGCTGAAGGCTCAACTGACTGAGCCACCCAGGCACCCCCAGACTGGTTCTGGAGCAGTGAACCCACAGAATGCCCTACAGTGGAGTCTCTCAGCAGGGGTGTACGAGTCATCTGAAGAGTTTCTGAAAAATACTTGTGTCCAGCTGGGAGCTACACCTATAGATTTGAGAATCATTCTGCTGTCAGATGTTGGGACAAAGCAAAACTAACCTTAGAAATTCTGAGTCCATACTATAACCACAGTAATTAAATTCTCTTTCCTTCACAAGCAAAGGGGAAGCTCAGAGTAATTCTAGAAAAGCAAGGACAACAAAAAACACTTCTCTGCTCACCTCTCTGGACTGGGCCTCTTTCCGTTTCCATGCACTTCCATGAGCAGCTCAGAAGAATCAGCAGGTGACGCAATACTTGTGTTGAGCAGAAGGTGTTCGTGCTGAGCCAGGTACTGGGATGGGGTCTGCTTGGCGGCTCGGGCACAGTGCAGCAGTTCTCGCTGCAGCAGGGGCAGGTTGGCCTTGAAAAGAAGAGGCAGGGGCTGGAAGGCAGTTTTCCAGGTGTTGGGCCCTACACAACAGGGCTCAGCACCCAAAAAGGCTTTAACAAATAAGCTAACACAAGACAAAAGCCCTTCTCTCCTTGTCAGCCTGATTTTTATATGCCTCTCTATGAGTAAAGTGACACCTATTAAATACTGAACTTGAATTATTGGCTGTCTCTTGCCCCCAGAAGGTATAAATTGTCTAAAGGGGAAGACTGTGCTTTATTTACCTTTGTGGCCTAGTACACAGTCAAAGCTCAATTAAGGTTTGTTGAACATAGTACGTTAAAAATGTATACACTTTGCGGCATCTGGTTGACTCAGTTTAGTACAGCATGCAACTCTTGATCTCAGGGTCGAGAGTTCAAGACCCACGTTGGGGGCAGAGCCAACTTAAAATTAAAAAAAAAAATTTTTAAACATATTATTTCTGAAGAGGTCAGTTCGAGAATTAGTACTGTCTACACAGGGGTAGGAGGAATTCAATCTTTATCATTATCAGTAAGTCTTGATTTCTCTCTTTCAAATTCCAACCCATCTCTGATGGCACTGCTCAACCTTCCTTTCATGTTCTCTGTGACAGTTGTCATGAAATTCTGGAAGCAGTGGTTATTCTGGCTTGGCAGGAACATGGGGTTTTGAAGAAAGTATTGGGAGTGATGGAAATGAAGGCAATGAGCATTAGACCAGCCTCTGAGGATGCACAGGTGACCCATAGGCAAAATCTATTTCTTACTGTGGCACCACAGTTGGGTATGTTTCCTTATTTTGTAAAGGATAATTAACTATATACTGATTATATTTACTTCTCAAACTTAGAAAACTTTTAATGGGGACAAATCATATAAAAAACCCTACACATCTATAAACTTCACTCTAAGTCCTTCATATGTAAAATGTACTTTTCCTATATTCCTTTTATTAAAAGAAAATAATTATCTTTTTCTCCCCAAATTTAAGAAAAATTCAGATTGAGCCCATAACAGAAGTCTTTATCTCAAGGGAACAGATGAACAAATAAAAGGAGAATTGTAATAGATGCAAGCAGTCATTCCTTTACCAAGGGTTAATTTAGCAGGCACCGTAATTAGTGACTGTTTTAAAGCAGAAATAAATTGACAAAATCCAAATGTTAGCCAAAGAGCTGCCATAACAACCTACCTCATGCTGTTCTCTAAAATAACAGAGTTAAGAATAGGGAATTTGACAATATAAAACACTTTTTAAGTCTGTTCTATAAACTCAATCTTGTAGCAACTATAAAAAAAAAACTTAATTAAAAAAAAAACATGTCAGATCTTTCCATCTTTCCATGCGCCCTCTGATGAATTTTTAAAAATATGTTAATTATTTCCTATTAACAAAAATTTCACAAATCTTTCTTGGTTCCGGAGCCTTAGGAGAAATAATTGTCTATTGGTCTGACTTACAGCAAAGAGACCAAGACAGAACCAGCACAGCTGTTTCAGGGCTGAAAAAGGCTCTACAGTCTGCTCTGAGGCGCGAGGCTTCAGTCCTATCAGAACAGAGCCACACACAGCCTGAGCACCTAACACCTATGCATTTTCCTGTTTGTTTGCTATACTCTAATTTTAAATCTTTTTTTGTTTTTTAGATTTATTTATTTTTGAGAGAGAGAGTGCGCACACACATGCGAGCAGGGGGAGAGGCAGAGGAAGAGGGAAAGCAGCAGACTCCCCCGCTGAGTGGTGAGCCCAATGTGAGGCTTGATCCCAGGCCCCCAAGATGACCTGAGCTGAAGTCAGGAGTTGGTTGCTCAACTGACTAAGCTACCCAGGCACCCCTACTCTAATTTTAAAAGATTTAAGAAACTGGTATCAATACTTCAGTAACATGACCCATCTTTTTGATGCTATTTTATACATATATATATATATATATATATATTTATGTATATGTGTGTATATATATATATAGTTTTATGTATTTTTTCTTAAGGATTTTATTTATTTAAGAGAGAGAGAGAAAGCATGAGTGGGGTGGAGGGTAGGAAGGAGAGGGAGAAGCAGACTCCCTGCTGAGCACGCAGACCAATGTAGCGCTCAACTTCAGGACCCCGAGATCACAACCTGAGCCAAAGGCAAATGCTTAACTGACTGAACCACCCAGGGACCCCACTATATTTTTTTAAAGATTTTAAAGTAGTCTCTATACCCAACATGGGGCTCGAACTCACAACCCTAAGATCAAGAGCTACATGCTCCACCGACTGAGCCAGCCAGGCGCCCCATGCTATTATATTTTTTTTCACGCTATTATATATTTTTTTTAGGAAGTGAAGGTAAAAGGTAAAAGGGGCATATTTATTTGGTCAGATATTTTAGGCTTTGTGAGTCAAGAGGAAAAACTGAAGATATTATGTGGGTAATACATATATAAGAGAGAAAACAAATTTCTACAAACATTGTGTTGACAAAAGTCAAACCACATAAACAACAGAATGTAATTTTTTGTAATATTAATCTACAGCTAATAAAAAGAATGGAATTCATTTTGTAGGGCTCAGAGTTGTGTTCCCTATCAAAAATTGATTACAAATGTTCATCTATAAAAACTATCCTTCTTAGGGCGCCTGGCTGGCTCAGTCAGTAGAGCATTTGATCTTGATCTCAGGATGGTGAGTTTAAGCCCCACGTTGGGCGTAGAGTTTAAAAACAATTCTCTCCAGGGGCGCCTGGGTGGCACAGTGGTTAAGCGTCTGCCTTCGGCTCAGGGCGTGATCCCGGCGCTATGGGATCGAGCCCCACATTAGGCTCCTCCGCTGGGAGCCTGCTTCTTCCTCTCCCGCTCCCCCTGCTTGTGTTCCCTCTCTCGCTGGCTGTCTCTCTGTCGAATAAATAAATAAAATCTTTCAAAAAAATAAAATAAAATAAAATAAAATAAAAATAAAAACAATTCTCTCCAGAGCTGTATAAAACCATGCGGAGCTGGGTCTGGGTCAGAGGTTTCCACACTATGCCTGGTCTGGAGAACACTAGTATGTGACTCTTTCATTGCCTTTTAGCTACTTTGTATCTTCCCAAATTAAAGATAACTGATAGCAATGCAAAGTAACTGGTATCTGTGGACATGCAAAAAATTATGGCGAGGAGAGGTTAAATTGACTTCCCTTGCCCACTCTATGGAAGCCAATTTTACTTCTGTTTGCACCTTCATATTAATAGTCTTGACGTGGAGGGCGCCTGAGTGGCTCAGTCGGTACAGTTCAGGTTATGATCTCAGGGTCCTGGGATCAAGCCCCACATCGGGCTTCCTGCTCAGAGGGAAGTCTGTTTCTTCCTCTCCCTCTGCACCCCCCCCCCACCTCGAGCTGTCACCCTCTCTCTCAAATAAATAGACTAACTAAATAGGTAAGTAAATAAAAAAATAAAAAGATTTTATTTTTTAGGTAATCTCTACAACCAACATGGGGCTCGAACTCACAACCCTGAGATAAAAAGTCACATTGTTCTACTGACTGAGCCAGCCAGTCGCCCCTCAAATATTTCTGAAGAAAAAATAAATACAAGACGAAGAGAATAATAGAGATATGATGAAATATTAACATTTGGAGAATGTGACTGAAGACATGGTATGGTATACAGGAATTTTACTGTAACATTTTGCAACTTTTCTAAGAGTATGAATTTTTTTTTTTTTTAAAGATTTTATTTGAGAGAGAGAGAATGAGAGCGAGCGAGCACGAGAAAGGGAAGTGTCAGAGGGAGAAGCAGACTACCCCCTGAGCAGGGAGCCCGATGCAGGACTTGATCCTGGGACTCCAGGATCATCCCAACCAACTGAGCCACCCAGGGGCCCCTGAAATTATTTTCAAATAAATTTTTTAAAGGGACTTATTAGATATAAATTTAATCCTTCCTCCCTCCCTCCCTTCCTCTATGTAGTGTTCCATGATTCATTCTTTGCATTTAACACCCAGTGCTCCATGCAATACTTGCCCTCCTTAATACCCATCACCAGGCTAGCCCATTCCCCCTCCCTCCTCCCCTCTGAAACCCTCAGTTATTTTCAGGAGTCCACAGTCCCTCATGGTTTGTCTCCCCCTGATTTCCCTCCCTTCGTTTTTCCCTTCCTTCTTCTAATGTCCTCCCTACTATTCCTTATGTTCCACATATAAATGAAACCATATGATAATCGACTTTCTCCACTTAGCATAATCTCCTCCAGTTCCATCCATGTCTATGAAAATGATGGGTATTCATCCTTTCTGATGGCTGAGTAATATTCCATTGTAATACTGCCTTATTTCTAAGGTAGGTCTAACAATTCTGAACAATGTCTCCCAAAAGTTATGTTGAGGGAATATGAATTCCAGAGGACATGATCGGAAGCTAGACTAACCGGGGTTGGGGAAACAGCAACACTGCCGTCCCACATGCTCTTCGGTCCTTAGGGAAAGTAGGAACTTATCCATTGTCTGACAGCCTCCTCAGAAAATACACACACTTCACCCCCTGGGCACAAACAAAAGATTTAGTGCCCAGTTACTTCCTCTGCTAAGCGCCCAGTCTCCACACCATTCCCACACTCACCTCCAGCCCACTCATTTGCTACCCTCACTGCTCCTGTGTGTTACCAGCAGTATCTGCATATGGACCACAACTCAAGCTCTTCTAATTCTCATCCCACCAAGTATAAGCAAGGCTTATCTGCAGACCACTCACATTTCTCCAGCAGACCCAAACAAGATAAAGATATGAAAATATGGCAAGCCACCCTGAGATCACAGAACAGGGATCAGCAGCCAATCTAACGGAAATGCTGAAGATAGATTGCATTCAGTAATTATCTCATAAAAATTACCTTGAGGAATGGAATCACAAAAGGACGAAGAGGAAAGTTTGTAGCCTCTTGGAGCTTGCAATGGAATTCTTCAATTGTTACTGTTGAGTTCTGAAAAGATAAATAACATTATCAATTTTTTTTTTAAGATTTTATTTATTTATTCGACAGAGATAGAGACAGCCAGCGAGAGAGGGAACACAAGCAGGGGGAGTGGGAGAGGAAGAAGCAGGCTCATAGCGGAGGAGCCTGATGTGGGGCTCGATCCCATGACGCCGGGATCACGCCCTGAGCCGAAGGCAGACGCTTAACCGCTGTGCCACCCAGGTGCCCCAACATTATCAACTTCTAAAACTGGTTACTGTCCCCCTAATATAAATCTAATTGTGCTAAACCATTTTAAATCAAGGAAAAGGATAATTCCAAGAACACTACTGTTAACTCAGATCCCTCTCAAAGGTTAACCAAATTGTTTCCCTTATGAAAGAAATTTGGCCTCATTAATTTTCTTTTCTCTACTACCCCAAATCTAAATTCTCCTCTGCACTCAGCAGCAGCCTGGGGGGCAGTATAGGCTATCCCTTCTTCACTATTCGTGAAGAGAGGCACTCAGGTCCCTTGTATTGAGCAGCCCAGGGCAAGTCACCTCCGGTATACGAAACTAACCCTACAATGTTCCCAGATGGAACCACCCTGAATGAGTCAAGGATATCAACTTCTTCTTAAGTTCACTTCTTCATTGGTTCTGCCCTCCTGCTAGCATCAGTTTCCTAAATCCTCTAAATATGAAGTTAAAAAAAAAAAGAAAAGAAAAGAAACAAACAAAGCAGAACAACAGATGCATCCTACCTTCAAACGGTCTGCTTGCATATTAGAGCACCCGGAAACAGACTGACTCACATTGGGAAGATTATAGTTTCCAGTAAAGTTATTATCACTTCCCCTGTATTTTTTCAAAAGCGTAGTTGTTTGTTGTTTGTTTGTTTTAGTAGGGTCCATGCCTAGCGTGGAGCCCAGTGAGGCACCTGAACTCACAATGGAGATCAAGACTTAAGCAGAGAAAGTCGGACGCTTAACCAACTAAACTACCCAGGCGCCCCAACAAAAGTCTAGCTCCTCTGCTAACGGGAATGTACAAATAAAAATACTGTCTTCAAAGGTCACAAAATATTTTTATTTCAATTCCTTAAAACAGTATAATAACAAGTTAAAAACAAAACACAACTGGGCATTAATCTGAATTCTTCCTTCCCCGAAAGAACTACCACTTCTAGGGATTCATTTTTATAAAATCAGAGTTCAAAGATGTAATAAGTAGCATACAAATTATTTATCAGTACAATATTGCTTCTTAACAATAAGGCATATAGGTTGACTACCAGGAAACTGCATTTAAAAATTAGGTACAGGGGTGCCTGGGTGGTACGGCTGGTTAAGCATCCGACCCCTGGTTTCGGCTAGGGTTGTGATCTTGGAGTCATGGGATCAAGCCCTGTGTTGCACTCAGCATGAAGTCTGCTTAAGACTCTCTCTCCCTCTGCCCCTCCTCACCACTCTCTCTCTAAAATGAACAAATCTTTAAAAAAATATTATGGTATAGTCATACATCAGAACATTAAGGGAGGGGGGGAAGATCTGTATGCATTAATAGGGAAAGGTGTCTATAACATACTGTTAAATGAAAAAGAATAGTATGCTCTTCTATAAGCCATTTATGGAAATAACACACACACATTTATATAGTCTTTTTAAAAAAAGATTTTATTTATTTGACAGAGAGAGAGTACAAGCAGGAGGGGCGGCAGTCAGAGGGAGAGGGAGAAGCAGGCTTCCCACTGAGCAGGGAGGACGATGTGGGGCTTGACCCTGGGATCATGACCTGAGCCGAAGGCAGATTCTCAACTGACTGAGCCACCCAGGTGCCCCTATATAGGGTTTAAAGTGCCTGGAAAGACAATTACAATAGCAGTTATTTCTGGATATGAAATTATGCTGGATTTTCCAAATATATTAATATTCAGTAAAAATTAAGAATATTTCCCTTTAGGGAAAAAGCATATCAAATTTAACCATGTTAAATCAAAATATTTGAAGTGTACCTCATTTCACACCAAGATAATTTATTTATTTTTAAAAAGACTTATTTATTTATATGAGAGAGAGAGAAAGAAAGAGTACGTGAGCTGGGGGGGGGGGCAGAAGGAGGGGGAAGCAGATTCCCCACCAAGTGCAGAGCACAACCCTGAGATCATGACCTGAGCTAAAACAAGGGGTCAGACGCTTAACACACTGAGTCACCCAGGTGCCCGCCCCACACAAAGATTCTTTTAAAATTTAACTGATTCTTTGTTTCAAGTACATGACATTTGTACAATGCAACCAAAGGTACGGCTCATCAGGAATAAAAAGAACATTCTTTCCCTACCGCAATGAATGCAATCAGGCCTCAAAAAGTAAACACGAACAGAGTAAATGTATGAAAAAAAATTGTATGAATGATTTTTAAATTTTCTTGTGGATGGACAAAGAAGGGAAAGAATGAGTCGTGTGGCCAGAGAAACTGACTCGGGACTGTATCTACTATGGATGCAGGGTGATCCTTCATCTGAGAGGAATGATATGCCACTGCTCCATTATCTTTCCCTCTCCTTCAGTTATTGAATTTATAAGAGCATGGTTGTTTTTTGTAAGATACACTGACAGTGTCGCAGGGAAACAGACAAGCAAGCTATTCATTCCAGTATGATCAAGACATACGTGAGCAGGAGACGACTGGCACACAGAGAAGACATGCTTGAGTCAGATTTAGGGGGACAAGGAAGGTTTTACGGAAGTGTCCACCCTAAAAAGTGAAAACGCAGCCTTGGGAAAGATGTTTCTGACAGAAGAATGTAAAACATCAGGGGATCTGGTCTTTGGATCACAAGGGCAACACCTACAATAGACTTTGAAGGCAATGAGTATACTTAGGCCACTGACTAACATTTATCTTTTAAAATTTTGAGATAAATATGATCGTAGCAAGTTGTAAAAACTACAGACAGGTTCCCCCACTGGTTACATTTTCTGTACTTGCAATGCAGTATCATGAGGGAAGAACATTGGTGAAAAGTGTATATAGTTCTATGTCACTTTAGTGCACATGTTTATTCCATGTAATCACCACTGCAGTCAAGATACAGAAGTGTAGAGGGACACCTGGGTAGCTCAACTGGTTAAGCGTCTGCCTCAGGCTCAGGTCATGATCCCAGGGTCCTTGGATCGAGCCCCGCATCGGGCTCACCGCTCAGCGGGGAGTCTGCTTCTCCCTCTGCCTCTGCTGCTACCCCCGCTCCCCTGCTTGTGCTCTCACGCTCTCCTTCAAATAAATAAATAAATAATTTTTAAAACGCTACAGAAGTGTAGGAACCTTATCTGCCTTTATGCTCTCTAGTTTAGAATACAACTGTCTTAAATATTTCCTTTATGTATATACATATATGTGTGTGTATATATATTTACATATACATATATATAGGCAACCATATCCAACAATGTTATAATTTTTAACAACCATAGTTTAGAAAACTCAAGAGAAGGAAAGCCTATTGTATTGACTTTTATTTTTGCTCTTTCCACTTTTCTTCCATCTACTGTGGTATTTCAAAATTCCTTCTTTTTTCATTTTCTTTCTGCTTCAGGAACTTCCTTTAGCTACTCTTTTAGGGGAGGTCTGCTTAGAGACAACTTCTCTTAGTTTTACTTCATCTGAGAGAATATTTTGATCGCTTCAGAAGTGTATTTTTGACATATGTAAGATCCTGGGTTGACAGTTCTTTTCTTTCAACACTTGAAAAATGCCACTGTGACTAGAATTTTTCCTTTATAGGTAAGATGCTTCTCTCTTGTTGCTTTCAAGATTTTTTGTCTTTTTTTGGGGGTGGGATGGTGGTGGTATCTTGTTTGAGATCTTTGTTGCTTTTTTGAATCTGTAGATTTAGGTCTTTTGTCAAACTTGGCCAAATTCAGTCACTACTTTTCAGACCCATACTTTCTTCTGTCCTACTGTGACTTTTGTTTTATTCTTTTAGGTCCCTGAGATTCTGTTCACTTTTTTAAGTCATTTTCACTCTACTGTACAGAATAAGTATTTTTTTTGTTGATTTTCCTCTCCATTTTACTGTTGAGTCCATTGCTGTTTTTATTTTTGTTCTGAAATTTCCACTTAGTTTTTTCTATCTTCTATTTTTTTTCCGAGCCTTTTTATTTTTTCATTTGTGTTAATTGCTCACTGAAGCATTTTATGATGCTGTGAAAACATCTGTGTCAGCTTAGTTCATGTCTGTTGGTTGGTTGTTTTTTTCATTCCAGTTCAGATGGTTCTGGTTCTTCACATGATAAGTCATTTTCTATTGTATCCTGGACATTTTGGGTTCAATGTTCTAGGACTCTGGATCTTATCTCTGACTTCTGTTTTGGAAGACTCCTCTGATACTTGTACACTGGAAAAAGGAGAATCTTTGATGCAGTCAGGTAGGGTATAATCCCAGGTTCCCCAATCAACCTCTGTTGATTTGGAGAGGGGGAAGAGGGACACATTGCTGGGAAGGGGTGGGAGTTTGGGTTCCCCACTGGACCTGTGATGGGAAAGGGAAGCCTAGCCATTACTGTAGTTCTTCCTAAGGTGTTGGCTACAATAGCGTGCTTTTTGTCTACAAGTTTTCGATCTTGCCTGGTTGCTTCTTTCCTGGTCCTTTGGCAAGAAAAAGGGTTTTCATTATTGTTGTTTGTGCTCATAAGTGTTTCCAGGTTACTAGCTTCTATAGACCACAGTCCTGGATATATGGTGAAAACACAGAACTTAGGGAACTCACTGCTATGTACTTCCTTCAGTCACAAGGTCACTAGCGTATCTGCCATCTTTCAGAGTCTTCTTTATTTTTGTTTTCTATATAATGTCCAAGATTTATTCCTCTGTTTGTCAGGAGGAATAGGAAGAATAGCTTCGTATTGTGCCTCTGCACCAACCTTGGTATTTAATGACTATGTCATATCCAATTGAACTGATGTATTGCAGTTTACACAGGATTTTACAGAACATTTAGCTGGCTTCAATTTCTTTTTGTCATCATAAATAATGTCGAACTGATGATCTTGGTGTACAATGATTATTTTCTTAGGATGAATTTCAAGGTGAGAAAATGCTTAGTCAAAAGAACAGCCTAGTTTAAGGTACCTGAAATTTGCCGAACTGCCCTCCAGAATGTGGATTCTAGATGGAATATAGAACATCCCCCTTCACCTTGCATTTGAAATTGAGCATGCTTGCCTCCTGGTACAGGTAGGGACTACCAGCACTTTACTTCTTACACACCAGAAACATTAAATTCACACAGGTGAACTATACTCCAGGTACCTAACTGTGTAGTCTTTTCTCACTTGGCTAATGAAGTCTTCTCCACACGGAACAACTGTTCCATTTATATATGCCTGCTAAAATCTTAACCATACTTTTTATAAACAGGAAATGAAATAAGACTTTCTTCTTCTTCTTCTTCTTTTTTTTTTTTTTTTAAGATTTTTCATTTATTCATTTGAGAGAGAGAGCGTGCATGTGTGAGTGAAAGCACTGGGGAAGATCAGAGGAAGAGGGAGAAGCAGACTCCCTGCTGAGCAGGGTGCTGGACTCAGAGCTTGATCCCAGGACCCTGAGATCATGACCTGAGCTGAAGGTAGTCACTTAACTGACTGACCCACCCAGGTGCCATGAAATAAGACTTTCCTGAATAGGGAAATATAACAATCTAAAGATTTAGATTAAACAAGTTAAAGTGTTCAATAAGATGGCAGCAAAGTCACACAAAATATAGAGTGGTAACTTCAAAAGCCACACACATAAGATAACCATTTGATCTATGAATAATGACAGTTTTTTTGATCTCTCACCAACCCTCATATCTTATTTGGTGGGTTAGAATATTCAGAATCACACTGAACAGAAGACAGAACAGACATTTTTTTTTTTGAAAGAGACATTCTTATCTGATTCCTGCTATCAGAGGGAAGCTTTCAAAATTTCACCAGTATGAGGCTTGCTATAGGTTTTTTGTTAGATGATAACTATCATCAGATTAAGAAAGTTCCTGCAGTAATTGTTTTGCTAAGCGTTTTTTTAAATAATCACTGGGTGTTAAACTTAAACATTAGTTTCTGCACCTTCTCCAAATAAATTTATAGTTTCAATACCAATTGCACTAGACTGAATGTTTGTGACCCCTCAAAATTTCCATGTTGAAACCTAATCTCCAATGTATTCGTATTCAGAGGGGGAGCCTTTGGGAGATGATTAGGTCATGAGGGCAGAGCTCTTAGTGCTATTACAAAAGAAACCTTGAGGGGTGCCTGGGTGGCTCAGCTGGTTAAGCTGCTGCCTTTGGCTCAGGTCATGATTCCAGGGTCCTGGGATTGAGCCCCGTGTAGGGCTCCCTGCTCAGTGGGAAGCCTGGTTCTCCCTCTCCCACTCCCCCTGCTTGTGTTCTCTGTCAAATAAATAAATAAAATCTTTAAAAAAAAAGAGAGAGAGAGAGAGAGAGAGAGCCCCTGAGAGATCTCTCTTGCTCCTTTGGATCTGTAAGAACATAGTCAGAAGACAGCCGTTTAAGAGTCAGGAAGTGGGCTTTCACTGAATACAGAATCTACTGGCACCACGTACCGGAATGCAGAACTGTAAGACAAATGACCGTTGTTTATAAATCACCGTGTTTGGTATTCTAACAGCACAAACAGACTAGGACACTAATCTTAATAAAAATGCCAGTATACGAGAGTATAAATTCATATAACACATAAGAAAACCAATGACCTTCCTTACATACTAAATTGGTATATACGCATACCTTATGAAATTCCAATTCCATTGTTCAGCGCAATGCTTGTACAATTGTACCATGCACAACAATGCTTACAGCAACATTATTTGCAATGATGCCTATATAGAGAAGAGTTAATACAGTAGGTTTAGAACTGATAACCCAAGAAAAGGGTGCTTTCAAGGTTGGGCCACTGGCTGGCACCTAGGAACTTGGCTGACAAACAGTTTCCCATACGGATGTAAAACCTTCCCTAACCAAAAAGGCAGAAGCACCACAGGGATTCAACAACAGATGAATGGACAAGCAAAATACGGTATATGCATGCAATGGGATATTTTCAGCCATAAGAAAGTAGAAAACTCTGACAACTACTACAACATGGATGAACTTTTTTTTTTTTAAGATTTTATTTTGTTTATTTGTTAGACAGAGAGAGAGCACAAGTAGGGGAAAAAACAGGCAGAAGGAGAAGCTGAGCAAGGAGCCCAATTCAGGACTCAATCCCAGGACCCTAGGATCATGACATAAGCCGAAGGCAGACACTTAACCGACTGAGCCACCCAGGTGTCCCAACATGGATGAACCCTGAGGACATTTGCTAGGTGAAATAAGTCAGCTATAAAAAGACAAATACTGTATGATTCTACTTAAATGAGGTATCTAGAGTACTCAAGCAGAATGATGGTTGATGGTGATTTCTCTCATCTATGGAACATAAGAACTAGAATGATCAGTAGGGGAAGAAAGGGATAAAGAAAGGGGGGGTAATCAGAAGGGGGAATGAAACATGAGAGACTATGGACTATGAGAAACAAACTGAGGGCTACAGAGGGGAGGGGGGTGGGGGAATGGGATAGACCGGTGATGGGTAGTAAGGAGGGCACATATTGCATGGTGCACTGGGTGTTATACACAACTAATGAATCATCGAGCCTTACATCGAAAACCAGGGATGTACTGTATGGTGACTAACATAATAAAAAATCATTATTAAAAAAAAAAAAAAAGAATGATGGTTGATGGGAACTGAGGAGGCAAGGAATGGGGAGCTACTGTTTAATAGCACAAAGTTTCAGTTTTGCATGATGAAGAGTTCTTGAGGTGGATAGTGGTGATGGCTGCACAACAATGAATACACTTATACCAATGAATCACACACTTAAAAACGGTTAAGTTGGTAAGTTTTTTTATATGGATTTTTACCACCTACTAATGACATCATTGGAAAAAAAATTAACCCAAGCATGGCCATTTAAAGTAGATAACTGGCTACATCTACATATAAATATTTCTAGACTTAAAAAAGATTTGGGGGGGGGCAAATGAGGGCTATCATTTTTTTCTTTTAAATTACCTTCAAGCACAGGCTCTACTTAAAGTAATCTATTGCTAGAATTGGTATGACATTCTGATGTCTAAGGCTTGCTTCCAATTATGTTCAAACTCATTTCGACATTTAAGTCCAATTTTATTAGTCTAGATTCGGTAGTGTAAAATTTGACCAAAAAAACACTTTTTCCCCCAAAACAAAAATAAAAAAAACTCCTAACTGATAAAGGTGGCTGACTGTGCCCAGGCCATTTTTGCAAACAATATGGTTTCTACTGAACACTGATTTTCCTTCCATGAATCTGAAGTTTCAGTAGGTGCTGGCAAACAGTGCCTATGTACCCAGATTCTAGTAAAAAAACTTGGGCACTGAGTCTCTAATAGGCTTCCATAGGGAAAAACATCACACATATGTTGCCTCACTTTCATTGCTGGGGGAAGAGTGAGCTCTGTGAGAGCATTCATATGAGAGAAAAGGGAAGCCTGCAAATAGATTCCTCCAGATTCCAACAGTATCTCTCTCCTTTACGATCTAGCTGTGTAACCTTATGCTTCTGTAACAAATCTCAGTTGTGAGCACAATTAAATGCCAAGTCCTAAGAATTCATTTAACAAATCTCAGAATCTCCGAGTGGTATTAGGGTCCCCTGACTGTGTCAAAATGCAAACAACTCATGTCCATCAAGAGCAAAAAGTACAAATTGTGGTATATTCCTATAATAAAATACTATACAGCAATGAAAATGAACAACCGCAGCTCTAAAACACAAAAGGGACTGAATCTGAAATGATGAAAAAGTCATTTATTATATTTTGCCTTGTATGAAAGTTGTTTCTTCTACACTAAGACTGAGAAATCTTTTAAGGTAGCAGTTCTTCATTTTTTAAAGTTTTTTTTAATTAAAGATTTTATTTATTTATTTGACAGAGAGAGCAAGCACAAGCAGGGGGAGTGGAAGCGGGAAAGGGAGAAGCAGACTCCCCGCTGAGCAGGGAACCCAATGTGGGACTCGATCCCATACTGGGATCATGACCTGAGCCGCAGGCAGATGCTTAACTGACTGAGCCACCCAGGCATCCCTAAGGTAGCAGTTCTTCAACTTTTAAGTCTCAGACTCCCTCTAATTCAGGTGGGTTACATCTATCAATAATCCCAGTATTAAAAATTAAAGTTGAGCACCTGGAAACTATTTATTATTAACCCATTTCAAAATAACTATATTTTCCCCCAAAATATAGTAAGAATGGCGCTGTCGTTACAGTTTTGCAAGTCTCTTTGATATCTAGGTTATGAAAGTAAAAGCTGGGTTCTCCTATCTACTTCTGCATTTAATCCACTGTGACAACCAATATCATGCAGCTTCTAGAAAATTCCAAAATATGCTCAGGATAGAGTAAGAATGAAAAGGCAAGTAACATCTTAGTACTATTATTATTATTATATTATTTTATATTTTTAGGTAGACTGCACGCCTAGTGTGGAGCCCAACCCAGGGCTTGAACTCATGACCCTAAGATCAAGAGTCAGACGCTTAACCAACTGTGCCACCCAGTCAATCCACATCTTAGGATTATTATGAACACAGGGGCACCTGGGTGGCGCAGTTGGTTGGGCATCTGACTCTTGTTTTCAGCTCGGGTCATGATCTCAAGGTTGTGATATCGAGCCCTGCACTGGGTTTTGCGCTCAGCAGAGTCTGTTTCAGATTCTCTCTCCCTCTGTCCCTCCCACTCAGGCTCTCTCTCTAGCTCTAAAATAATAAATAAATCTTAAAAAAAGGGTGTGGGGAGAAAATAATTTTGACCTCCTGAACCTCCTGGAAGGGTTTGGGCAAATTCAGGCATCCCTGATTACACTTTGAGAGCTACAACATTAAGGTTTAGTACTGGGATTCACCTTTATCATAGGTAAAGGCCAACATGCATGACCATGGGTGCTTTTTCAAGAGGTGTATCTTGAAGAATTCAATTTACAAACATAGTGAACTGTCAGTACTTTCCTTATATACACTTAAGAGTCAAACCCCACCAAGATGTCTATGTCAGAAAATCATTACCACATTCACTATAGAAAGAAAAATTATGTGTACATTGAAAATTCTGAAGAAACTCCATTTGCATAAGGAGCTGAAGAATGTAATCCCTTCAATACTATTTAGACTATGAGACTTGTAATTTTACAAATTATTACTTTGAAAATTAAACTCCTCGTTTTTCTTCTCTCTTGGGTTTGGAAACAATGCGTTGGACACTGAATATATTAAGTTACAAAACCTTGCTGTGACTTGGTTGAACCTCAGTGGCCTGTTGAAACTCAGTCTTTAGACAAATTCAAAGCTGCCTATTGGAATTAAATCAACACCCTAAGAAACAATAAAGTAAACATTGTGGATTTGTTTCTTTAATAAAACATTGTTATCCATAATTGAAACCCACAATTCTATACTTTCATACAAGTTATATAACTGTATTAGTCTATAGATTTTGCCATGTTGCTACAGGTTTGCTGGCCTGGATTCCGAGCCACACACTTAAATAGCGGTGGACAGTGACACCGTACTTACCACCAGCGCTAGAACAAGAGTCCGCACCTTCTCCCCAATCTCGGGTGAGATGTCATTGCCAAACTGTTGCAGAGTGGTAAGGAAGCGTTTCAATTTGCTGAGCTGCCGAGCACCACAAGTGGCTGGCAATTGTTGATTTGTTAGCGCAGATGACGTGGAAGAGGCAGGACCATTGCTGAATCTCTGTGGTGGTGACGGGGCACCATTCAGGGTAGGAGGAGAATGGTTGATGCCATTGCTTACTATAAAAGAAAGCCAAAATGAAAGACTGTGTAAGTGCAAAACATGTGGATCTTTGTTAATTTCTTGTTTGCATTAACCGTCGTTTATTCATTTCAATCTTGTAAAGCATGTATTAAGAGTGTACAAGAAACTGTTTCTGCCCTCAATGAGACTACTGTATAGCGAGACAGACTACCAGGTAAAAAAATGGTAACAGAATAACAAAGACATGTTAAAAACAGAAGAGTATGGAATGTTATAAGAACACAGAGAATGGTATCTAACTACAGCTGCTGTGGGCAGGGGTAGGCAGTGTTAGGATTTCTTGCAACAGGTACTGCATGACGTAAGTCTGGTAGAACACATATTTCTATTGACTGGACACTCGCACACATCTTTTGTGTTCCATCTCTTTCCTAATCTTAGGGTTCCAAAGAAAGTCATTTACAATGCAGCATGTGAACAGACAACCAGACACCAGAGTTCTGTTTAAGTGAAAAATGGTTTTTCTTTTTTCTTTTTTTATTTAAGAAATGTTTTCTTCTAGGCTATAGATTTAATGATCTATTCCTGCAATAAGGTATATATCTCATGGACCATTTAGAATATTCATGCCCACCAGTCAGTTTCTCCGTGCCCCAAAAGAGCTACATTAATGCCGCCAAATTCTTGGTCACTCAATAAAGCATTTTCTAGACACTACACAGGACATACCAATATTCTATTTCTGCACAAATTATAATACACATGATTAACTGCAGTTTTCCTATTTTCCCATTGTTCTTAGTCATTTGTTTCTAAGTTTTAATTTGGAACACCACCCTAAAGCTAAGTTCTTGGAGATATTAAGTAAAAGTCTCCTTCACGGAACAGTGAAATAAAATTACCTGGTGCCTAAGTGTCAGCAGATTTTCACTTAATCATACATAGGCTTGAAAGTCTAGGAAGGTAAAACTAAAACGTATGCCTAAAAACAGAAACAATTTAAGTCAAGACTTAAGCCAAATTTAAAGAGCCCAATTACTTAATCCTTACCTAACTTAGAAAACTGATATTTACTTATATTGGGCTTGAGGCCAAGTCATTAATCATGAAAAAACTTTCACTTCCCTTCTTCTTCCTCCAAGCCAGTCATAGTTGGTCAGCCCTACTGTTCCTACTTTTTGACTGACCCTGATTCACATTTGATCTGGCTAACTCTTCCTCATCCTATATACGCTCAGATACCACCGGTATAAAGAAACAATCCTAGGCGCCTGGGTGGCTCAGTCGGTTAAGTGTGTGCCTTTGGCTCAGGTCATAATCTCAGGGTCCTGGGATCGAGTCCCACACCAGACTCCCTGCTCTGCAGGGGAGTCTGCTTATCCCTCTTCCTCTTTCCCTCCTCCCTGCTCATGCGCTCTCTCAAATAAATAAAATCTTTAAAAAAAAAAAAAAAAGAAGGAAAAAAGAACATTCTTTAACAGATTCTGTTGCTGCATATTAAGGTAAACCCTGGTAGATTTAGTAACTCTTCCCTGTGCTGCCTATAGACGCTTCCATTACGTTACTTACTCACTTCCTTCTACATTTGCACTGTCTGAATAGACTGTGTACTTCTTGACGAACGCTATGTTATACATCTGAATATACTACAATTAGCAAAGTTTTGTAAACTGTGTATACCATATATATATATATTGGTTTTGCTCATTAGCTAGCAAAGTGTAAGTGTTGAGGGAAAAGCTGCTGAATGATTCACTACATGTAAGACTAACAGGCTGAGAAAGTGAGGGTGAATTTTCTTCTGTATCTTCCACTAAAAGAGATCACTAGAACTATTGGAAAGGAAAGCTTAACATTCAGCCTCAGCAATCCAGAAAATTAGTTGCAATGATCTGCTATTTCTTTGTGTTCACAGAAAGGTCAATTGCCACTGAAGAACTGCCCCCTTGGAAGAAACCCATAAAAATAACACATTACTGTGGCTTTTTAGCCACTTCAACAATCAGACAGGCTTTTTCACAGTCTCTTTAGTTCAAGTGTATGAGCACATTTTCCGAAATAAAACGTATCTAACACCAAGTAGTCAAATACGGAGGTAAAAAGGTCTGAATTTACATATACACATTCCTACTGTCTGTATCTTGAAATGTGAATGATAACCTAGGTTTCAATCCGTTCATTTCAAGATAGTACCTATATCTAAGGATGTATAACTTTAGGACAGAAATAGAATTTTTAGAAGTTTATAATACTTAATTTTATTCACTCTGGCTCAGACTGCTACAGCTGCCACTCACTCAATTTCAAATGTTTTGGAAATATAATAATTAAACCTTCTGTTAAAGCTGTACTTCCTAGATTCTTCTCTTGCCTTCTAAAATAATAAAAGCAAAAACCATAAGTGTTTGAGCTGTGTAAAACCCATAAACGAGTTGTGTAAACTTATGTAACGGCATTTAAAAAAGAAAATGCATACAGCACCTAGCACAGTGCTCTGACGCATTGTGGGCACTCCACAAATAGCAAGTGTCTTCTGCTTTACGAGGCAAAATGTCTGTAAGACAGTCAACATGCACTGGAGGTATCATGGGCATGGAAAGGCAGAAGAACTCAGATTAAAATCTAGTCATGTATGTATGTATGTTTAGATTTTACATTGGGCTGTCCCCGGATTTTTGTTTGTTTAAGTATACACATGTGTACAACTGACTGAGGAGTTAAAGGGTTTCCAAAAATTCAACTTTGGTAAATACTACCGAACAATTTTCTCATACTCAAACAATGTATGCAGTGTTCAGGTCACTCCACACATAGTCACCAAAATTTGGTATTCTTTTCTATTTTGAACATTCTTGCAGGTGGATATGGTATTATATTGGGTTCTAGTTTGCATTTCCTTGATGACTAGTAAGATTGAACATCTATATTTATTGGCTAATATAATTCTTATGGACCGAATTATGTCCCCCACAAATTCCTATGTTGTAGTCTAATCCCCATTACCTCAGAATGTGACTATATTTGGAAATAGTCTTTAAACGTTAAATGAGGTCATGTGGGTGGTCCCTAATCCAATATGACTACTGTCCTTCTAAGAAGAGGAAAGGACAGCTGGTATACACGTGCAGAGGCAAGGCCATGGGAGGACACAGCAGGAAGGGTAGCTATCTGCAAGCCAAGGAGAGAGGCCTCAGACACCAAACCTGCTGACACCTTGATCTTGTACTTCTTTCCTCCAGAACTGTGAAAAAAATAAATTTTTGTTGTTTAAGCCATCCAGTCTGTGGTATTTTGTTGTGGCAGCCCGAGCAAACTTAACACAATACTCATTCTCTTTTGTAAAGAACCTTACTGGGGCACCTGGGTGGCTCAGTCAGCTAAGCCTCATACTCTTGATTTTTCCTTTTTTTTTTTTTTTTAAAGATTTTATTTATTTATTTGACAGAGAGAGAGACAGCCAGTGAGAGAGGGAACACAAGCAGGAGGAGTGGGAGAGGAAGAAGCAGGCTCCCAGCGGAGGAGAACGATGCGGCGCTGGATCCCAGAACGCTGGGATCACGCCCTGAGCCAAAGGCAGACGCTTAACGACTGAGCCACCCAGGCTCCCCTCCCACTCTTGATTTTGGCAAAGGTCATGATCTCAGTGCTATGAGATCAAGCCCCGTGCTAGGCATGGAGCCTCCTTAAGATTTTCTCTCTCACCCTCTGTCCCTCTCCACCTATCCCCTCTCTTTAAAAAAGGAAAAAAAAATAAAGAAAAAATAAAGAAAATTTAAAAAGCAGCCTTACCATGATAGCCCTAGCATACTTTTAGAAGTAGTTTGGTAGTAATATGAAATTTACTTTGACTCCTATAAATCAATATAATAAATTTTTTTTTTCAAGTAGGCTCCACACCCAGCATGGAGCCCAACAGGGGCCCAAATTCACCACCTCGAGATCAAGACCTGAGTGGAAATCGAGAGTCAGATGCTTAACCAACTGAGCCACACAGGCACCCCTCAATATAACAATTTAAATACATTTTAGAGCCAAGAAATTAAAATAGCTACTTACCAGCCAGAGTATGAAAACAAATTATTTAGACCACTAAATTTCCAAATGCCTAAATTAGCTAAGTACTATTCTCAGAGGGCAAGGTAATTTATAAAAGAAAGAAATAACCATATGTGTGTGTATCTATGTATATGTACATGTGCATGTATATATAAAATATCTAAACAGTTATTTTGAAAGCGTTGAATAGTATATGCAGAAGGCTGAACAGCAGTCACTTAGATCTAAATGTCAGTCTGAACCACAAACCCAAGTAAATGAAGAGATCTCACATGCTGTAGGAGTAAATGACACTGGCCTGGGTCCTCCAGGATTTATTGGTGGCAGGGGTGGCATGGTAGGAGGTGAGGATCTTGACTGTATCTTCACTTCCACAGGAGATCCAGGCATTGCTGGCACTCTTTTCTCAGGACCAACTACAGAAAAAGTAATAGAGGTCAGAGTCTTCTGTTAAGATAATAAAAATCGTGACAATAATTTCAAATATATACATATTTTCCTAGAGACTAAGAAGTGAAGAAGACGCTTATTTTAATAGGCTGAATGGTAGCCCCCAAAAGATATCTACTGTAGTTCCCTCTTAGCCAAGTTTCACTTTCCACAGTTCTAGTTACCTGCAGTCAACCATGGTCTGGAAACATGAGTGTCCTTCTGATATGCAGTCAGAAGGTCAAGAGTAACCTAACAGTAGGCCATAATGCCTACGTCATTCACCTCATCACACAGGCATTTTATTATCTCACAGCATCACAGAAAGAAGGGTAAGTATGGTACAATAAGACACTGTGCTAAAGAGAGAAAGAGACAACATTCACATAACCTTCATTACAGTATACTGTTTTTACTGTTCTATTTTATTATACTTATTGTTGTTAATCTCTCACTGTGCCTTATTTACAAATTAACTTTTATTACAGGTATGCATAGGAAAAAATAGTATATAGGGTTTGGTACTATCTGCAGTTTCAGCTATCTACTGGGATCTTAGAATGTATACCCTATGGATAAGGGATGGGCGTAGGGGACTACTGCACCTCTTAATCCCTTCAACTGGGAACATTTGCTTATTTGGAAAAAGGGTCTTCGAAGATGCAGTTAAGGATCTTGAGAGGAAAAGATCATCCTAGATTATATAGGTAGGCTCTCAATCCATTATGAACAATATGCTCACAAGAAGAGTTGAAGAGAGACATACACAGGGGGAAGACTACACAAAGAACACGTGGTTGCACAATGAGAATGCAATGGGACAATGATGGCAGAGACTGGAGTGATGCATCTATAAACCAAGAAATGCCAAGGACTATCGGCAACTACCAGAAGCTCGGAGACAGGTATGGACTAGATTCTTCTTCAGAGGTCCCAAGAGGAATCAACCCTACTTATACCTTGATTTTGGGCTTCAGGCCTCCTGAAAAGTGAGAGATTATTGTTGTCTTAAGCCACCCAATTTGTGGAACTTTGTTATGGCAATCAAAGGAACTAAAACAAGCCAGCAAGATCAAGAGGTAACATGATCTGAAAGTTAACACTGAGGACAGTGGCTGAGAAAGGAAGAAACCAGGTTACAAATTCAGCTTATCTCAACTGCATTCTTTTTTGACTTCTCCTTATAAATCAATCAAATTAGTAGGGGAAAAAAACTAACGTGGGACTATCTAGACCAGTAGGCATCAATTGCATGGCATGGAAACAGAATCATAATCAGTTCTATATAAATTAATACAAATGATGGAGTATGAAATTTATATATATATCAACTAGAGTTAAGTAGGAAAAAAGAGATGAAGTCAACATCCCTGACATCAGTGATGTATGTCATTTATGATATACAGTATCCAAAGAGATGAAAAGTAGAGCTGAATCTAAACTAGGCACAGGCTACTTCACCATTGGCACAATTCACAAGTAGCTGTTTGATAACAGCGTACAACAAACTCAAGAAAAAGAAACTGACGGATTAAACTTGATGGCATTATAAATAGGTCTGGGCTGGGGAGCCTGGGTGGCTCAGTTAGTTAAGCGTCAACTCTTGATCTCAGCTCAGGTCTTGACCTCAGGGTTGGGAGTTCAAGCCCTCCACTGGGCTTAAAAAAAAAAGTCTGGCTAATATGGCTAATATCAATAAGACCTGGTACTGAGGAGTAATATTCTAATATTTTCACAGTTATTTTTCCCCATTAAAGAGAACATGTTACATACTTGGTTAATAACAGGGCCAGGGTCACCATAATCATCTTTGAATTATGTTTCTTTCAGTAACTCCAAGCTTTTCACTTAAGGACTATGAATCTATTCTCCAGTAACAGTGAATTCAAAGCAGAAGAAACAGACACACCAAAGGTTCAAATGAGAATGTTAAATCAAAGATTTCCTTCTGTGAGATCATAGCTATAGACACAATACATACATCACACTGGCAACAAGGCACATCTTCACACATTCATTCATAAGCATGCTCTAGTGAGGAAAATATCACCAAATATTATTTTGATGCTTCAGTTTGCAGCGGTATATTTTGGGAAGAGATATAATGAATCCATATAGTCCATCAAGGAAGTAATGTCCTCAAGTTACAAAACCCTTAACAAAAATGTGCAACTGTCTGAGAGCCATGTGGGCAACACTCTGCCAGCTCTTCCCATCTCTCTGTCCAGGACATTTTCTTTGTGAAATTGATGGTCGTCCTGTCTGATGAGTGGACTAATGAGCTGTTGCGTTTGCCTTTTTCTTCTTGACAGTATTTTTCTCAATGCCCTTCAAAGAATGGTTGACACGTTTCCAGCTCTTCCATCTGGGGCCCAGCTTTCTGGAGGGTGGGGGAGAAGGGAAGGAAGGAACTGACAGTTGTCTCGCACTATAATGTGTTATGTATAGTGTGCAACAACCTAGAGGGAGCCTTTCTTCAGACCACCTGCCTTTACAGCAAGGGCGCCAAAGGCCTGAGGAGGACTTAACAACAAGATGTGTTTTAACATTCAGCACTTGGCAGAATGAAAAACAGAGAGGAGTCTGAGCCCAACTGCAGAACACTGAATTATATACCAACCTCAAGCTTAGATACTCGGCAAAACCCAACCCCTAGAGTATTGTTTACAGATTAAAACTACCCATATCTCTTGTTCACATCACTACTCACAAACCTGCAACACTAGTGTTATTCCTCGTGTTTCAATAACATAGTGAGTACAAAAAGCATGGGTATGGAGACGGAGACATTTAGTGTGAATTCTCATTCTGTTGTACACAACATGGCTTTTATCAAATCATTTCACCTTTCTGGGTCATTTTCAACAAACATAAAATGAGAGACAGTAAGTCCGACCTGGTAGGAAAAATGTAAGGGTAAGAGATAAGAAGGTACTCAGGAAAGAAAAATGATTAGAAAATAGGCAGCCTAGTGTCAAGTTGTGCATTTACCACCTAACTAGCCTTGTGACCGGGTTCGAGTTAATATTAACATTTGACTTCCATGGAAAATGGATATACTGTTAACAGTCAATCCATCTAACCTCAGCAGTATTACATGGAATGATTCAAGAATTAACAGCTACAAAAGCACCAAGTACAATGTAAAGTGGTATTTTTGTTGGAGGCTGGGTGGCATGAAGGCACTTCAGGGTGTGAGAGATATATGCAAGTGGTTTATAACCTGACAAATTCAACAGCTGCTCAGAGGATGGATAGGAGGTATGTTACAAAGTAGGCATTTTAGCCCTCTGCTTTGTGACTGTCATGCCTTTATGTCTGTAACAGTGACTTCATTTCTGCATTTTTATGGAACGGATACTCATGTTTTATATTCTAGCTGAATTCCTTGAAAGAACCAACCACACCTTGAGCTCTTTTCAATTCCAGAGAACCTTAGATGACAAGAAATTCCTTTCTCTCAACGGGCACCTTGAGCCCATGAACACCACTACTTGGATTATCAAGGAGAAATAATGTCTTCAGTCCTAGAAATTCATAATAACCCTTAGTTCTGTCACAAAGGTTCGACCTGATTCTAAACATGGATTTTGGGGCGCCTGGATGGCTCAGTGGTTGAGAGTCTGCCTTCAGCTTGGGTCATGATCCTGGGGTCCTAGGATCGGGCCTCTCGTCAGACTCCCTCCTCAGTGAGGAGCCTACTTCTCCCTTTCCTGCTTCCCCTCTGCTTGTGCTCTCTCTCTCTCCCCCACCCCATCAAATAAACAAATAAAATCTTAAAAAAAAAAAAAAAAGACGACAACAACACAGATTTTAAGATTTAAAATAACTGATAATTTAGTCACTCCATGAGTTTGTGCTTTGCTTATGTGGAGACTTGGATATATATGGCTTAAAAAATAAAATCCGAACATATGACCACATGCATTTCCAAGACCACTGATGCTTGAACACCTAACCCTGTAGAGCCAAACGATTTGAGCTAGAGAGGAGGAGCGAACATGGAAAAGTATGTCTGAATAATGATTTTACTTCTCCATCGTGCAATATGCTATGCATGTCATGAAAACACAAAACTGATGAAAGAGAGAACACAGTAATAAACAGCTCTCTGTGTGACAGCAGTGCTTTTTTCCCTCCACATAGGAATTTGAAGAATCAGACATGAAACCGAAGAGTGGAACTCTTCTGTAGCTTTAACAGAAGTAATACTGAACATGAACTAAATCCCAGACAAATGCTACTTGAAAAGAATTCTATATGCTAAATTGCCCACTAATGAGTACATTTACAAATCTTTATAAACTGCCTTTAAAGTTAAAAAAAAAATCACTGAGGCTAACAATGGAACAAAAAATAGAAGAGGTATAAATATGAGATAAGAAAAATGCAGTTATGGGGCGCCTGGGTGGCACAGCGGTTAAGCGTCTGCCTTCGGCTCAGGGCGTGATCCTGGCGTTATAGGATCGAGCCCCACATCAGGCTCCTCTGCTAGGAGCCTGCTTCTTCCTCTCCCACTCCCCCTGCTTGTGTTCCCTCTCTCTCTTGCTGTCTCTATCTCTGTTGAATAAATAAATAAAATCTTAAAAAAAAAAAAGAAAAGAAAAGAAAAATGCAGTTATGTTAGGAGAAAGACTTTCCAGACAACTGGAAAGAAGAGAAACTCCCAGGACTGTAAGGAGAAAGCCAAGTTTAGATAAAAAATGAACTTGATGTGAAAAATGCTTTATCACTTATTAGTTTTTTATGATAATGATTTTCCTCATCTGTCTTTAGGATAACACTTCCAACACAAGGTTACTGTGAGGGGTACCATAATACACATAATAATGGCCAGTACACAGTAGACACTCTTCCATGTTTACTTGAATTAGATTAAAAATCTATTAAAATTAATAATTTTACTTGGCCATTGAGATGTTTATCTATGCTGAAGTTTGAGGAGAATAAGATATGGTCAGTGCTCCCGATTATCATCACTGAAAAAAAGGAAATGAATATAGATCTTTCAGATGCACATAACAGGATTACTGATCATTCCAAACATGTAGACCAAGGAAGGCATTACATCTATTTCTTAAAAAAAAAAAAAAAAAAAAGGAAAGAAAAAAGAAATCAGGGGCGCCTGGTGGCTCAGTCAGTTAAGCATCTGCCTTCAGCTCAGGCCATGATCCCAGAGTCCCGGGATCAAGTCCCGCATCTGGGTCCCTGCTCAGCAAGGAGGCTGCTTCTTTCTCCCTCTCCCTCTGTTGCTCCCCCTGCTTCCACTCTCTCTCTCTCTCTGCGCCAAACAAATAAACAAAAATCTTAAATAAATTAATTAATTAAAATAAAATAAAAATCAGACTCATAACTAAAAAACAATCGAGACGGTTTAAACATAAAATTATCTTAGGGGGCGGAGGCAAAAGAGATGATTTTCTTTTCTGCATGTATAAGTATATATTTATATGGTTCAGAAATCAGTATGATATAAAAATAAATACTCCTTGCTCCTGTCCCTACCTATCCCACCTCATAGGTTACCATTTTAATTGGTTTCTTGTGTATCCTTCCATTCTTTCTCTGTGTACAAAGAGCAAACACAAATATAAAAAATCCTATCCTACCCCCATTTATACAAAGAAAGTATAATGATGTTAAGCTGAATGCCCCCAATAATGGCCTCTCTGCAGCCACACCTTTTGCAGTGCATCAGAACTGGGACCCATTTCCCTATCCCCTGAATCTGGCCAGGCCCTCTGACTTGCTTTAACCAACGTAATGTGATAGAAGTGACAGAGTGCCAGTTCTGAGCCTCTCTTGGAACCCTGACCCTGCCATGAAGGCACATCCAAACTCATCTACTGCAGGATGGGACCACATGGAGAAGAGATGAGTTTTAACAGCTAAGGCCAGCTGATCCCTAAACCTGTGAGAGCCTAACCTAGTCAGTCTGCTCTGTAGCTAGCTGACTGCAGACGTATCAATATGAACAACTAAGAGCAGAACAACTCTCTGACTCACAGTCACAAGTAAAAAAATAAAAAATTTTAAATGTTTTAGGCCACCAAGTTTTAACGTGGTTTGTTATACAGCAATAGATTACTAGGCAACGGATCTATACCACAAACTACTTCTTAGTTTTTTTTGTTGTTCTTTTGTCTTGTTTTATAATTTCAAAGTATGCCCTGAAATTCTTAATTCCACAACCTTTTTTTCGTTAACAAATGCATGATATTCCACTGTGTGGACATACCATCGTTTATTTGAACAATCCCCTATTGACAAATAATGGGATTATCTGTAGTCATGTGCAGCTGAATTTTGAGGCTCTCTAGATCCCACGCTAATGACCGACTGTATTTGCCAAGCTTTGGGGAAGAGAGAAAAGAAGACAGGGCCCTGAGTTATGGGAAACACATATATTCAAATGTCTTCAAAGTACTAAGAAAATAAAGTAGTAGAAACATTACCATGTATGAAGGCCAAGGACATCTTTACAGAGCATTAAGTAGTTCAGTGGGAAGGCTACATGAACTTGCCAGGTAGCACAGAAGGACAAAAGCATGAAAGATAAAGTTTAAAAAGTGCCCTAAAGTTGGGATCAGAACCAAGGTAAAAATCAGAAAAAAGATTTCCTTGCCCACAGTCTCTCTTCAACCATTGCCAAGGATAGGGAAATGTTCTGAATGTGTTACTGTCAGATGAGAAACATTTCCAAAATTGACAATTTTAATCTGCTAAAGTTAGAGGAAAGAACATCGAAATTACTGTGGCACTTGTAGGATTATAAGGCTGGTTAAACTGACTGTGGGCATAGCACCTGCTTAAGGATGAGCATTTCCCATCTGCGTATCTCTGCCATGAGCTCAACAACACATCCAACTTTCTAATAGCATGCAGGCTTCATGTGCAGAGACAGCCAGGAATAACTGTTTACAATGACAGATAATTTATCATTCAACAAAAATTGAGGCATAAGGACTCAAGTAAAGAAATTACCAGAAAACGTTTTATAAGGAACCTTGAAGATATAGCTCAATTAAAACAAAATTAGTGCTTTACTTTATACAAACAATAGGGATTGAAAAAACAAATTTTTCCATTCCACATTTATAAATAAAGAAAATTAATTTATCAAATACATTCTCAAAGGTCGGGGATCAGCAAACTTTCTGTAAAGGGCAAGACTAAATATTTTTGGCATTGTGGACCATATGGTCTCTGTCACAACTATTGAACTCTACTGCTGTAGCACACTCTAGACAATGCACAAAGGAATGGGCTTGGCTGTGTTCCAATAAAACTTTATTTATAAAAATAGGCAGTGGGCCATAGTTTACTGACCCCTGCAATGGCTGATTAAAAACTGGAAAAATTGAATTTCTAATTCCTAGTCTATCTCTATGCCTGTAAAATCTATTTTACAGCATCCGCTGAGATGGGTCATCTAAATAACACTTTTACTCTCTTTAGACTAGATATAGGGACACCTAGGTGGCTCAGTTGGTTAAGGGTCTGCCTTCAGCTCAGGTCATGATCCCGGCATCCTGGGATCGAGCCCTGTATGGAGCCCTGTGTCAGGCTCCCTGCTCAGTGGGGAGCCTGCTTCTCCCTCTTCCCCTCCCCACCGCTTGTGCTCTCTCTCTCTCTCTCAAATTAATATATAAAATATTTTTTAAAACTTAAAAAAAAAAAAAGACTAGATATAAAAGAGGGGTGCCTAGGTGGCTCAGCCATTAAGCGTCTGCTTTCGGCTCAGGTCATGATCCCAGGGTCCCGGGATCCTGAAGATCCAAGCCCGCTATCGGGCTCCCAGCTGAGCAGGAAGCCTGCTTCACTCTCTCCCTCTCCCTCTGCCTCACATGTTCTCTCTCTCTAATAAATTAATAAAATCTTTAAAAAAAACAAAGACTAGGTATAAGAGAATTTATTTATGACCTCCAAGGAAAATAACATACAGAAATTAAAAAAAAAACATTATTTAAAGATAGAATACTAACAACATGAAGTCAGAGCTAGCTGAGGAGTTGCAAAGATGAGGCTAGTTATCTGATGTTCTTCCAAAAATCAGACAGACCTAAAAGAAGAACCTCCAAGATGACTAGCAAACTGGGAAGGATCACTTGCTTCATGATAATGCTAATTTCTTCCCCAGGCATCTCTCTATTCTCTATCTTCTACCAGTGCCATCTGATCCCAGACACAGAGACACGCAGAGTATATAAATAATCCTAATAATGTGATAATAACAAACAACGCAGAATGAGCAAGAGACATTTAAAGAGACAATTCCCAAGAGAAAATTTACAAATGGCTGATAAGGACATAAAAAGATGCTCTAGCCTACCAGTTACCAAAGAAACACAAATTACAATACCACAACAAAAAGGAACACACTACTGATAACTTATATTCAACAATATGGATGAATGTCAAAAGCATCAGGCTGAAAGATGCCAGACATGAAACAAAACTACATACCATATTATCGTATTTATACAAAACTTGAGACAAAATTAGGTACAAAAAGCAGATGAGTGGCTGTCTGGGACTGATGGAAAGAAATGGACTACAAAAGGGCATGTTGGGGGCACGGTAAATCTTTTTATGGTGACAGAAATTTTTTTTTTTTTTTTTTTAGATTTTATCCATTTATTTGACAGAGAGAGAGAGAGAGCACAAGCTGGGGAGGGGCAAAGGGAGAGGGAGAAGCAGGATTCCTGCTTGGCATGGCGATTGATCCCAGGACCCCAGGATCATAACCAGAGCCGAAGGCAGATGCTTAGCCAACTGAGCCACCCAGGCGCCCCTGGTGACGGAAATATTCTATATCCTGAGTGTAATGATGCTAACATTAACTATATAAGATAGCTGAAACACAAATGTATACATAAAATGAGTGAATTTTATTCTATCTAAATTATACCACAGTAAAGGTGAGAAAAAAATTAGCAAACCAAATACAGCAATTTATGTTTTTATAATCACAATCAAGGTGAGTTTATCCAGGAATACAAGGATAATTTTATATATTTAAAACCCAATATAATTCACTATACTAACAGATTAAAAGAAACCCCTTAAAATCACCTCAATAATTAGAAAAAGCATTTGGTAAGACCCAATTTCTACTCACGAATATGAACAAAACTAGAAATAGAAGATCAATTCCTTAACTTGATAAAGGGTATCTTCCAAAAACCCATATGAAATGTCATACTTATTGGTGAAATATTATCACAAGCAATGCCTTTCAGCTCAGAATGGAGATAAATCAGTGCTTCTATTCAACATTTATTCAAGAGTCAAGCCAAAGCAGCAGGACAGTTAAGAAGAAATAAGAAGTAGTAATGGGTATAAGGATTCAAAAGGAAGAAATGAAATTGTCCTTCTGTAGGCACCAGATAACTTTCTGTAAAGAAAACCAAGAGAATCTACCATCTATTAATTATGAGATTATGCAGCTTCAGCAAGATTGTAAGACAGAAGTTCAATATTTTAAAAATTAATTGTATTCCTATATCCTGGCAAACAAACACTATATGAATTACAACAAAAATTATAAACCACCTAGAGGGGTGCCTGGGTGGCTCAGTCGTTAAGTGTCTGCCTTCAACTCAGGTCATGATCCCAGGGTCCTGCAACAGAGCCCCTCATTGGACTCCCTGTTGAGGGGGAAGCCTGCTTCTCCCTCTCCCACTCCCCTGCTTGTGTTCCCTTTCTCGACGTCTCTCCCTCTCTGTCAAATAAATAAATAAAATCTTAAAAAAAAAAACAACCATCTAGAAATAAGCCTAACATAAAATATGTAAGACCTTTATGAAAAATATAAGTAGACTGAAAAGACGTAAGAAGAGATTTAATAGAAAGATCTGGAATGGGAAGACCATTACCAATATTTTCTCTTCATTTTAATATATAAATTTAATGCAATTCTTATTACATGCCAGCAGGTATGTAATAATTTTAGTGTAACTTGATGAGCAAATACTAAAATTTAGGTTCAAAAGTCAACATGTTAAATGTCGAGCAACAAAAGAACACACAACTAAACTGCAGCATATTCACAAATGAAATAATCAGTACTACTGAAATAAGTGAACTAAAGCTATATGTATTGAAAGGATAAATCCCAAAACAATGTAGTAATATTGGGTAAAAAGAACAGGTTGCAAGAAAAAGATGGACAGTGTAATATTTTATAAAAGTCTAAAAACCACAAAAATCTACATATGATAAGGGACCAATCTACATATGGTACATTTACTACGTATACATAGTAAAATCTTTTTAAGGGGCGTCTGGGTGGCGCAGTCGTTAGGCGTCTGCCTTCAGCTCAGGGCATGATCCCGGAGTCCTGGGATCGAGCCCTACGTCAGACTCCTCTGCTGGGAGCCTGCTTCTTCCTCGCCCACTCCCCCTGCTTGTGTTCCCTCTCTCGCTGGCTGTCTCTCTCTGTCAAGTAAATAAATAAAATCTTTAAAAAAAAATTTTTTTTAAAAACAAGGGAATAATAAACATCAAATTCAGGATAATGACTACTGCAAAGGGAAGAAAATTAATTCAATCAGGCAGTTACAAATTGTAGTTCTAATGTTTTACCTCTTTGAAAGATCTGAAGCAAAATAAAAGACAAACCACTAAATTTTGATAGCACCAAGAGTGGGTACATGAGTATTTGCTATGCTGTGCCTTTTTTATTTTATAAGCTTGAAATACTTCATAAGAAAGGAAAGATCACTGGCTGCAATGAGAAAAAATGGTAAGATCATAACGCAGGAAGAGACTACTTCCATGGTTGTTACAGTGAGAGAGGATTGTGGCCTGAGACTGGAGTAGAAATAGGAATGGGAAGGGGGGGGGTGGATTTCAAAGATACTTAAGTTAGAATAAATAGGATTTGTTGGTTGATTAGATGTGGAAGATAAGACAAGTGACCAAGACAGGCCACTAGAGGGAGAGTATATTGGAAAGGGGAGATGATGAGTTCAGTATTGGACACAATTGCTTTCGTGATGCCTCAGATGGAGAGGAAAGAAGGCTGGAATAAAACTGGAATATACAACTTTGAATTCTGATTGTTCTACCAATTTATCAGCTGTGGGACCTTGGACAAGTCACTCCAGAGTTCTGCTTTCCTCCTCTGTAACACGGAGGAAAGGGAGATGTGGAAAGGCCATAAAGTAACCAGTGAGAAAGTGCTCTGTTGCACTACTGAAATAGGAGATATTAGACAACTATCCACCAGTAATGTATTAACAATCATTATGCCACTATATGTTGAAAGTAACTAACGGGTCTCCTCCAATGCTAATGACTTTAATATTTAAAGATATGTTGTAATTGCCTGCCAACATCAAGACCCTGTTGATAACCTTAATGCAAGTTAAAAGCAGCAGCAACACAGCTGACTTGATAATGTAAATAGGGAAAAGTGAAATATGGATTTTTGCTTCCCAGCTCCAGCAAATGTTTATTTGGAATAATACAGTTATCTACTCCAACTGCACACCATCTGTTTCAAGTCTCCACCAACTTAATATTTCTCACATGAACAGAAATGACTTAAAACTACATTTGATTAGCATCCTGCCTTCCCATGGAGGTTACCATTACCACAATCTAAATCTACTGAATATCAGCCTCTGAATATTGTGTAGCATTATTGTTCTGGCCAAACACACGTAGCCTAAGTCAGATCGGAGACTGTCAGAGGATAAGCTAACTGCGGTCCTGGTTAAATAAAATCCTTCTTACATGTTTTATTGGAGATAAGGAAAAATGATAAAAATTTCTCACATAGCTTTCCTTAAGAATCAAACCCCGGTCTCTCTGGTTCCAGCTACCAATGCATCTGTGCTACAATTTCTCTGGAGCACAGAACCTTCTAGAATAATCCATCAGTAAATCCTGACAGGTCAACTCTAAAATACATCACCGTGTATCACTCACCCATCTCCATTGTTCCACTTTAGCTCAAGACACTGTCATCTCTCACCTGTACTACTGAAACTGTCTAACTATTCATCCTGCTTTTGCTTTTGTCCTTTCCAAGCCATTCTTCATGTAGCAGCCAAAGTGTTGAATTAAAAATCTCAAGTAGGTTGGGGCGCCTGGGTGGCACAGCGGTTTAGCGTCTGCCTTCGGCTCAGGGCGTGATCCCGGCATTCTGGGATCGAGCCCCGCATCAGGCTCCTCCGCTATGAGCCTGCTTCTTCCTCTCCCACTCCCCCTGCTTGTGTTCCCTCTCTCGCTGGCTGTCTCTATCTCTGTCGAATAAATAAATAAAATCTTTTTTTTAAATGATAATAAAGAAAATCTTTAAAAAAAAAATCTCAAGTAGGGGTGCCTAGCTGGCTCAGTCAACAGAGCATGGACTCTTGATTTCAGGGTCACAAGTTCAATCCCTTGTTGGGTGTAGAACTTACCAATAAATAAATAAATAAATAAATAAATAAATAAATAAATGATTTTTAAAAAATTTAAAACTCTTCAAGTAGATCTTTTTACAGATCTATTTAAACTGCTCTAATGTCTTCCAAATGCTCTTAGAATAAAACACAAACTCTACTTTGGCTTAAATGCAATGATCTATTCAGCAGTTCTCAAAGTGCGTTCTGGGAACTCTTGAGGATTCTGGACCCTTTGGGGTGTGTGTGTGTGTGTAGGGACAATTTTCATAATAGGAGGTTGTCTCATTTCTTTGCTCTTATTCTTTCATGAGTGTGCAGTGGCCTTTTCCAGTGACTACACAATGAATGATATCATTAAGGGATTCCATGCAGAAGCAAATGAAAATCCAGTTATCTTCTATTAAGTCAGTCAAAGAAGGGACGCTTGGGTGGCTCAATTGGTTAGGCATCTGCCCTCGGCTCAGGTCATGATCCCAGGGTCACAGGATTGAGTCCCACATCAGGCTCCTTGCTCAGTGGGGAGCCCACTTCTCCCTCTACTTGCTGCTCCCCCTGCTTGTGCTCTCTCTCAAATAAGTAAATAAGTAAAAATCTTAAAAAAAAAAAAAAAAAAAGCCAAAGAGATTTGTAAAACCGTAAACCAGTGTCACTTGTATTAACCAATTTCTTTGAAAACTATTTTTCATAAAAATGTTATTCATAATAACATGCAACAGATTTACTATTTTAAAGGAATATTTTTATTTTTTTTTTATTTATTTGTATTTTTATTTTTTTAAAAGATTTTATTTATACATTTGACAGAGATAGAGACAGCCAGTGAGAGAGGGAACACAAGCAGGGGGAGTGGGAGAGGGAGAAGCAGGCTCCCAGAGGAGGAGCCTGATGTGGGGCTCGATCCCAGGACTCCGGGATCATGCCCTGAGCCTAAGGCAGACGCTTAACGACTGAGCCACCCAGGCGCCCCTAAAAGAATATTTTTAAAATCTATTTTAACTTCTAATGGGAGTATGTGTGTGTCTCCCATGAAAAATGTTATTTGGGGTTCTTAGTAATTCTTCAGTGTGCGGGACTCCTGGGTGGCTCAGTGGGTTAAGTGTCTGCCTTAGGCTCAGGTCATGGTCCCAGGGTCCTGGGGTCCAGTCCCACATTGGGCTCCTTGCTCAGGGGGTAGCCTGCTTCTCCCTCTGCCTCTGCCACTCCCCCTGCTTGTGCTCTCTCTCTCTGACGAACAAATAAATAAAAACCTTTAAAAAAAATTCTTAAGTATGAAAAGAGATGCTGAAACAAAAGAATTTGAGAAACTGGTGACCTAGCCCTTGGTTATCTTTCCAATCTCATAACCTTGCTGTCCCGCCTTTACTCTGCATTAGGTATGCTGACCTCCTTTCTACTTCTCAAATACACCAAAAGAATTCCCACTTCGGGGCCTTAACTCAGGCTATTCCTTTGGCCTAGAACTGGCTTCCCCAAGTTGCTGCATGGCTGAATTCTTATCACTCAGACGTCAAGACAAACGTCACTTTCTTAGGGGCAGCTTCCCTAACTGAAGTTGTTCTCCATTCCCCCTACCAGATCATCCCATGTTCTTGTTTATTCTCTTTATTGCATTTATTATCATTGTACCAGTCAAGCAAGTACTTGTTTGCCTGACTGATGCCCAGCTTTGAGGAAATAAAGGCCTTGCCTGTTCCTTTACAATACCCTCAGAACCTAGAGTAGGCAACACTGAATCACAATGACCAAAAGTGGTACATCCCCAAAGTCTGGATGGACTTGAACCATCTTTTCTCTCACCCCCATTTTCTTTTCTTTTTTTTTAAAGAGTGGGGGCACAGAAGGAGAGAGAGAATCTTAAGCAGGCTCCATGTCCAGCACTGACCCCAACAGGAGGCTCTCACAACCCTGAGATCAGGACCTGAGCTGAAATCAAGAGTTGGACACTTAGCCAACTGAGCCACCCAGGCACCTCTCACACCTCCCCATTTTCTAAGAGTCAGTACAGACTAGTCATTTCTACCTCCTCAGACTCATTCTCAACCCCTTTTCTTTTCTGAGCCACTGCCTTTGTGCTCTCTCTTATCTTAGTCCCTCATCTCTCTAACTGGACTCTCTCTCTGCGATTCAAACTATTATGCACTATCCTACCAGCAGCCATTTCATCAAGAATCCCTCTATCTTTTGTTCCTTAGAATGGCCTTCATAGTTCTCAGTTGCTAAACTCCAGTACAGCCCACAATCGTTCTCATCAACAGTTCTAAATCCAAATTAGGTGGGTCTCCTATAAGACATGGTCATTCTCTGGTCGTACCATCTCCACTTCCCAGAACTCCTTCCTACTCCTTTCTCTAGATACATTTATATCTTCCCCAACACTGCTGTTCCAGTTTGTTGGTCCTACTTTTATCACCTGTCACCATGCCCAGGACATTACAAGCTCAAGAACAGTAGTTTGATAACAACTGTTAGTTGATGAACAAAGTTAAAAAAAAGACATAAAAGGTAATTATGCTATGCAGTTCTGTTGAAGCATGATGTTAATATTAATAGCATAAGCATAAGCAAGTTATGCTTACTCTAATTCTAGGCCACAGACTGTCCCATTAACCTCTAAACTTCATACAATTTTACTTGACAATAGGCAAAGTATGAAGATAAAATTATATGATTCCATCAATACCACTTAAAAAACCACCCCTCAAAAATACATGTATTACTACACTGTAAATGTATTTAATGTTACTGAATTGAACACTTAAAAATGGTTGAAATTGTTATGTGTATTTTGCCACAATGTTAAAAATATGTTTTCTTTGAACTTCTCAAACTCAATACACGAGAAACAAATAAACAAATCAAAAAATGGGCAGAAGATATGAACAGACACTTTTCCGATGAAGACCTACAAATGGCTAACAGACACATGAAAAAATGTTCAAAATCATTAGCCATCAGGGAAATTCAAATCAAAACCACACTGAGATACCACCTTATGCCAGTTAGAATGGCAAAAATAGACAAGGCAAGAAACAATTGTTGGAGAGGATGTGGAGAAAGGGGATCCCTCCTACATTGTTGGTGGGAATGCAAGTTGGTACAGCCACTCTGGAAAACAGTGTGGAGATCCCTTAAAAAGTTAAAAATTGAGCTACCCTATGATCCAGCCATTGCACTACTGGGTGTTTACCCCAAGGATACAGACGTAGTGAAGAGAAGGGCCATATGCACCCCAATGTTCATAGCAGCGTTGTCCACAATAGCTAAATTGTGGAAGGAACCGAGATGCCCTTCAACAGATGACTGGATTAAGAAGTTGTGGTCCATATATACAACGGAATATTACTCAGCTATCAGAAAGAACGAATTCTCAACATTTGCTGCAACATGGACGGCACTGGAGGAGATAATGCTAAGTGAAATAAGTCAAGCAGAGAAAAACAACTATCATATGATTTCTCTCATCTATGGAACATAAGAACTAGGATGATCGGTAGGGGAAGAAAGGGATAAAGAAAGGGGGGTAATCAGAAGGGGGAATGAAACATGAGAGACTATGGACTATGAGAAACAAACTGAGGGCCTCAGAGGGGAGGGGGGTGGGGAAATGGGATAGACCGGTGATGGGTAGTAAGGAGGGCACGTATTGCATGGTGCACTGGGTGTTATACGCAACTAATGAATCATAGAGCTTTACATCGGAAACCGGGGATGTACTGTATGGTGACTAACATAATATAATAAAAAATCATTAATTTAAAAAAAAAATGTTTTCTTTGACCCTGAATTTTAAAATACGTCTGGTTAACTCATTCACCTGGATGGACACTCTACAGCAATAAAAACCCACTTTAACACTTTTAAAAAAATGCACGTACTACTAATGCATCAACACACATAAAGACAGTATAATATTATATAAATCATGAAGCAATTAATCCTATCAACTATAAAAAAGCTGAGTATCTATGCTTTTAAATTGCTGGGGAATATCACGGACAACCAAACTTTTGTTCTTATTAACTTTCTCAATAGGCTTTTCCATCCCAAAGACGCCTATTTACCCAGATAAATCCCCCCCACATACATATACACACACACACTCGACTATTACTCTTTCAGACTGAAAATACTAAATATTAAAGGCTGTTAACTTTTGTTATTTCAATTTTTTTTTTTGCTATTTTACTTATATTTAAGTAAAAAATGTTTGTCCAATGCAAAGGCATATGTGCCCAGTGCTATCTTTCTAACATTGGTAAGGTAACCACCAAGTTAATTGTGACTTAAAAAAACTTTTTCTAAAATACATTACCATGCTGAGTTAACTTGGATGTACAAATGTTTTTCTTTTCTCTACATAATTATTCTTCAAACTTTACAGAAAGCTTGCCAATGCTACGGTTCCAACTTGGTTCTACATCCCCTTAATTAATTAATTAATTAATTGGATTAATTCAAATTAATATTTGAAGAACTGGTTCAAATGTTCCTCCACTCTGAAGAATAACCATCAAGCCTGTTAAGTTTCAGCCTTAGGGCAGATAACCACAAAAACAGAACTGCAGACTCAGGAGTATCAGAAACCAAAGATCAAGCTCTCTTCCAAATGGGAAGCTCCTGGACATCCTCCCTGAATGGCTGACACCCAGCTCCTGTAAGGAACTCTGGGCACTGAGGGGTTTGCCTTACTGCAAAGACAGCACATGCCACTGTTGGATAACTAAGAAGTGGTTCTGGCCGATGGTCACAAATAGTTCTGTCTCTCGGGGTCTTAACATTCATTGTCAAATATTTGAAGAAAACTATCTTATCGTGAGTAATCAGAAGACAAGTGGTTGTGCAAACCCACCAAACTACATACTCCTGCTCCACATAGCCTTAGGAGGCCAAGAAGAAGGGGAGAAAAGGTCTATGTGTTTGATTCAATATAGCTTCTAACAGTTTACTTATTAAACCCTCTTTCTGGGGAAACCTGGACTTTAAAAGAATAACAAAAACTAGCTGAGGGTTTGATGGTTTAACTACTTTCTGGAAGCTCTCTGTGGGCAGGATAATGAGATTATAGACATTTTTGAGTTTATGAGTAGATGAGCTCCTGAGTCATGCCAACAAATATTCTCTAAATTCTCATTATTCAGAGAAAGCTTCTGGCAAATCCATATGTAATGCAAAGATTCTTTCTGTAATGTTACGCAAATTAATATTGAATTCACATTTTCTAAGTATAGATTTTTGCAAAGGATTTCATAATACAGAGCTATACTGCTCAATATGGTGGTATTAGCCACAGACTGCTAATGAGCACCTGAAATGTGGCTAATCTAGACTGAGATATGCTTTAGGTAAAATAATACAAAGTTTAGTACTCAAAAAAGGAATACAAAATATCTCAGTAGTTTAAATAAGGATTATTATCTTGAAATATTTTATTTTTTAAAAGATTTTATTTATTTGAGAGAAAGCACAAGTGCGGGAAGGAAGCAGACTTCCCGCTGAGCAGGGAGCCCGATGTGGGACTCAATCCCAGGACCCTGGGATCATGACCACAGCCAAAGTCAGACACCCAACCGAATGAGCGACCCAGGTGCCCTGAAATGATATTTTGTTATTTTTTAAAAGATTTTATTTATTCATTTGAGAGAAAGAGACAAAGAGAGCACAAGCAGTGGGAGAGGGAAAGGGAAAAGCAGACTCCCCAGGGAGCTGGGAGCCCAACATGGGGCTTGATTCCAGGACCCAGAGATCATGACCTGAGCCGATGGCAGACTCTCAACCATCTAAGCCACCCAGGTGCCCCTGAAATGATATTTTAGACATATAATAATCATATATATTATTAAAGTAACTTCACCTGTTTCTTAAATAGAGAAAATTTTACATATGTAACCCCTATTTGTGACTTGCATTGTATTTCAGTTGGACAGCTTTTACAGAAGAATATGATACAATGATAGAAAAAAACATGGTCTCTGGTTTCAGACAGATCGTTCAAACGAGGCTCTACTACTTTTCTAGCTCTTTAATAGTACGAATAATTCCTCCTCAAAGTCTCAGTTTCTTGCTTATAACATGTAGTCAATACTGTCCAGCTGCCAGGTTACTGCTGACAATCAAATCAAATAAAAAATAGAATAGTACAAGCCATAGGAACAAATTCATCTTTTTGCTATTTCAAGGGAAATCTGGACAATGATGACCTCACACAATTGAGGCTGAACAATTAAGGGGAGGATAGTTTTGGTTTATTCCTCCTTCTCAGAATGTAAGCTAAAAAGAGAACTCAATTAACTGATCATTTTATGGACCTCGATCTTTGAGGAATATAAGATGCATATGTATATGTAACTGAGATGCTTTATTACAATGAATCTGGGAGAAGCGATATCAGATATTAGTTCCACAACAGATAAAGACCAGAGGAGGTGTCTCCTTAGCCTCCTTGTGTTCTTTGTGCCTGGCTAGACTTCCAACCCCAAAATCTCTAGGTCAGATTCACTCATTTGTGCATTTCCACAGCCCCAAACCAACCTGTACTGAGCTTCACCATCTTTAAGTTTCAGCTCTAATTTAAATCGTATGTTTTGGGGCACCTGGGTCGCTCAGTCATTAAGCATCTGCCTTCAGCTCAGGTCATGATCCCAAGGTCCTGGGATTGAGCGAGCCCTGTGTTGGGCTCCCTGCTCAGCGGGAAGCCTGCTTCTCCCTCTCCCTCTGTGTCTCTCTGTCAAATAAGTAAAAGCTTTAAATAAATAAATAAATAAATAAATAAATAAATAAATAAATCATGTGTTTTGCTTTTTTCACCCTTGAATTTTCCATCTACCAAAAACTTGCTTTTATTAATTAATTATTTATTTTTTAGTAAAAATAGGTCTTCAGTTTAATCAAAAGCTTTTTTATGAGGGGAAGGGATCTACTTATAAAAATGATTGGTTTTTTCCCTTCCTTTCAGCTCCTTAATGTTGAACCATCCCTGCATTATGGGATCATCTTGTTTGATTAGGCTGTGTTACTCTTAAATAGAGTATTGTTCTTTATAACCAATGAAGGAATAAAGGAAAAGATAATGCTGTTTAAGTTTTTCGAACAGGCCAAAAATGAAAGAACAAGAAAGAAGTATCATGATAAACTGAATAGCAATGGTACGTTTTTGGTTTAAAAATATATACATTTACAGGATAGGCTGGTGATGGGTATTAAGGAGGGCATGTATTGCATGGTGCACTGGGTGTTATACGCAAGTAACGAATCATGGAACTTTACATCAAAAACTAGGGATGTACTGTATGGTGACTAATATAATAAAAAATATTATTAAAAAATATACACATTTATTTATTTGTACCAGCTTTCTTTTTCTTTTTTTTTCCCTTTCCTTCCTTCCTTCCTTCCTTCCTTCCTTCCTTCCTTCCTTCCTTCCTTCCTTCCTTTTTAAGTAGGCTCCACATCCAGCACAGAGCCCAACATGGGACTTGAACTCATGACCCTGAGATCAAGACCTGAGCTGCAATCAAGTGTTGGACACTTGACCAAATGAGCCATGCAGGCACCCCATTTGCACCTAACTTTCTATTCTGATTACAGAAAATACTTCAAAATATTTTTTTCTTCTAGAAGTTTATCATTTTAATTAACAATTGAGCAAAGTTAAAACAAAAAAATGCGTATTTTAAACTAAAATACCAACAAAAGTAATATTTACGTCTATACGTCTACATTAATTAAGTTGGAAGTTTCAATCTTCCCATTTCAATGGGAAGACGCAATGATTCACTCTAAATTCCTGACTTCATCACTATCAAAATTTCTAATGCAATTTAAACTATGTGAATGAAACAGTGTTTACAACAAATGGTCCAGATGTGAGCATCTGCCTCTATTCGCCTTGGGACAGAAATCATGAGTTAAGATTAATGGCTTTAAATGCCAAAACAGCCCAGACATAACAGGTTAAAATGAAGTACATGTAAAATGATTTAACTTTTGGTCTTGGAAACATCCAGGATATTTTCTATACAATAAGGCAATATAATTAAAACTAATTTCAAATAACAAAGGCAAAGAATATTACATTTAAGTAGTAAAGTTTAGATTTAGGTAAAGACAATTCTTGGAGACTCTCCTATATAAAACTCTTAAAAAGCTAGCAATCCAGTTCCCAGTTTCAAACTAGGACAATCCTGAATTTCTATGTCCTAATTATAAATCTCCTAAGGAAAAAAAAAACAATCAAAATATATACCTCTGTGGGATCACAGGACTTTTTCCTGATTCAGAGCTGCTTTTCTGTCTTTACTTCTCTATTATAAGCCCCCTTGGCCTTCCATGCTCCACAAAGTACTTTTTATTATTTAGAAACTCCTGACTGTGAAGGATCTTAAAATTTTATCTATTTTTAACTCATATTCAATGCAAGAATCTGTTACAGAATCTGAATGGCTTTCCTGAATCCCATCTCTGCCTAAAACCCACAGAGAGGATAGGATGAGTAAGTTCCACTGTTTTGGGTAAAGAAGCAACATTAACAGCAATCTCTGTTTACTCATCTTTAAAATAAGAAGAAAAAGAATATTAATTAATTGCAACATTGACAGGATTACATGAGCATGTACTGGCGGCACTCCTTTCACAACATAAAGTATCATACCCATTAATTAGCTGCCTTTTTAGGGGAGTGGGGAAAATATCAAATTGAGACTGGTGTGCAAAGAAGGACAAAAAGATTAAACTCCTATTTCAATAGCCAACCACAAAGAGTAATCATGCTTTTCTTCTACAGTTAAACTTTCCTCCTAAAGTTTACTTTCAATTTACCATGGCCAAGGTTTTAATTATCAATTTCTCCACATTCCCGAAACCAGTCCTTCATCACTCTGCCACTCGCATAACAAAATGGGATAGTGAATTTTGGGAGAAAATAATGATGTGCTTCCAATTCAAACTGTAAAGCTTTATCTATATGCTTGTTACTTTCCATTAGTTACAGTATCTGATTACTAATGTACTAGGAAGAAAAGGCACAGAAATAAATGTATGTTAAAGTACCGACATTCAATTAGTGTGGTTAAAAAACGATTTCTCTGCCAGAAAAACGTTTCATACAGTTTGACTGTGTGACCTCACTCCTGGGAATTTGTCCTTAGAAAATAACTCAAGGGAAAAAGCAATTTATACCACAGAGGAATGGTTAATTAAATGGTAGAACTGCATGTCAATGTGAACTATAAAGGCATTAAAAATTGTAATCATGAAAATAATTCAACACTTGGGGAAATGCATACAGTGCATTTTGGTGGGGGGAGGCCTCCTACAAAAAAAAATGATATATACAGTATAATTACAATTATTTATTTAAAAAGATACATATGGTCACAGTATGGAAAGGAACACAAAAATGGAACTGAAGATGTGGGAGTAATAGGTAAATATCAATTTCCTCGAATCCTTTTGGAATATTGCTTATAAATATTCTCATTTGCTCTCTCACTAAATTTCCTTTTCTACAGAAGAATTATAAGACATCCACTGGGCTGCCAAGCATTCCTAACATTTTAAGTCTTTCTTCACACAGAAGAATTATGATCTAGTTACAGTGACCTCATTTTTGAAATCAAAATTTTGACAAGTTGTTAGGGTCAGTAACAATGGCACAGATTATTTGCAATAGGATGCGTGACAGAAAAACCAAAATTTGAAAGTCAGAAGCCCTAGAACCCCAGTCCTACTCCACCTGAGAGGAATAGATAGGTAAAAACATGCTCTTAATTTTGACCAACTGCCCTAGGATACAATCCCAGGAACTCCGTTGTATGACCAAAGGCATGTCAGTTAACCTGTCAAAATCTCACTGTGAGTTTAAAAGGTATCATTTTTTTTTTTGGTATACAGTGCATGCTTAAACAAATAAGAACATCTAAAATGGTTCACTACCTATGTAAAATAGACAAGTCAGCCTCTGTCCAACTTGTTTTGTCATCAGGAAATAAAGTTAATAATCCTGTTCTAAACTGCAAACCATTTCATGAAACATACCACCACCACCATTATCATCCACTATTATTATTACCTCTACTGCACCTACTAAGAAGCCAGCTGTATAAGCTGGCTAGAGTTTACTGAATGGGCTGAGGTTAAAATCTAAACCAAAAATGTCACTTAAACCTAATGACAAAGATGAGAGTATGCAATCAAGAAGGAAAATAGAGAGCAAGTCCACAATTAAATGCACGGTACAGTTGGTAGAAGACAGGGTACAGGAAAATGCTTCTAGCATTTTGAGACAGTTGTCCTCTGGTAGTGAAAGTACTGAAAATGAAGGCATACTACAACAGCACTCCCTGCAGAAAAAATACAACCGAGGAAATGGTCACCACCTAAATCCAAACGAGGTAACTCAGGACTTACATATATTTAACCAATATCCCTCTGTAATTTATTATTTTAATTCAACAAATAATTCACTCTCAATCGTGTGTAATTTTATCCTTTTCAGGATGATTTTAAAATATATTTCCTAATATAATTTACTTAATATTTTATACTGTCTTTATATTAAGGTCTTTATATTAAGACCTTTCATATAAACATACTGAACTCAGAAAGACGACACACCCCAAACCTAATCAAACATTATATTCAAAATATTGATTCATAAAAATAATTATATCTCCCCACTCAGTTGAAGAACTTTAAACTACAAAACCGGGGGCTCAGTCGTTAAGCGTCTGCCTTCTGCTCAGGGCGCGATCCTGGCGTTCTGGGACTGAGCCCCGCATCGGGCTCCTCCGCTGGGAGCCTGCTTTTTCCTCTCCCACTCCCCCTGCTTGTGTTCCCTCTCTCGCTGGCTCTCTCTCTCTCTGTCAAATAAATAAATAAAATCTTTAAAACCGTTTATATAGACAGTCCGTCCAGGCAAAGAAAATGAGACCAGAAAAGGATAAGGGGCTTGGGCTGTGGCCCTGGGAAAAGACCCATTACCATGTGGCTAGAACAACTTCACAGTAATAGCTAAACTGAAACAACAGATTCCTCAAATTAATACAACAGTGCTCTTGTATAAAGGATTGGTAGATGGCAACACAATCTAATTAATCTACAATCTAATTACAAATTACAAAAAAATTTATAATCTAATTGTAAATGTTACATGATTAAAACAATGCACATTCTGGGTGTACTTCTCCATTGAAATAATGACAGATATATATATACAGCAACATAGAAAAAGCCTTGACAGGGAAAAAGCAGAAGATAACTTTCACTGAAATAACATGTAATTAGCATACACATTCATAGGCAAATCTTAAAGGGAATGTGGAAAAACTAAGAAGTTGGTTTTTTGGTCTGTTTTGTTCTTGTTTTTTAAAGTAGGCTCCATACCCTACATGGATCTCAACATGGATCCCAACACCGGGCTTGAATTCACGACCCTGAGATCAAGACTTAAGCTGAAATCAAGAGTTGGACACTTAACCGACTGAGCCACCCTGGCGCCCCAAGAAGCGGGTTTAATAAAAGGCAGTGCTGTCATTCTTAAAGCAAGACATTGCCATGATGACTCATTTCATCAATCATTACCGAAAGACTAACATGGCCCAAGCACTATACTAAGTGCATGGAATACAAACATGAAGCTAAAATCCCAACCCTCAAGGAGTTCATGGTATAGCTAGGTGGTAAGAATTAAAAGAGGGGACCTCAAGTAGCCTGAAAGTGGAGACACACAAAAAAGGCAAGATTTAGCTGCATCTTATAAAAACGATCAAATCACACTGTATTAGGATGATGAAACAGGCTGATGGCCACTGTGGAGAATCAGCTAAAAACAAAGCTCCTGTTCATCAGATAAAGAGTATATCCACATACACTAGTGTTTCTGCAACCAAATCCAGGGGTGTCTCCTCTAGAGACTTGTCCACCTTTTTTTTTTTTTTTAATTTTTTTATTATATTATGTTAGTCACCATACAGTATATCCCCGGTTTCTGATGTAAGGCTCGATGATTCATTAGTTGTGTATAACACCCTGTGCACCATGCAATACGTGCCCTCCTTACTACCCATCACCGGCCTATCCCATTCCCCCACCCCCCTCCCCTCTGAGGCCCTCAGTTTGTTTCTCATAGTTCATAGTCTCTCATGTTTCATTCCCCCTTCTGATTACCCCCCCTTTCTTTATCCCTTTCTTCCCCTACCGATCATCCTAGTTCTTATGTTCCATAGATGAGAGAAATCATATGATAGTTGAGACTTGTCCACCTTCTTAACATACATCTTAGTTCACTTGCTTACAGATTTTAAGGCTAACTTTTCATTCTGTTTCATCAGAGGGAACAGATGGCCTACACAGCATAAACTCTCCCAAGAACTAATTTTTACCAATCACATCTGGTTAAAAATACAGATTTATACCTACAGATTAGTGAGCAACGGAAACCCTCATAATGACTTGACAATTATTCAGTGTGACAGCTGTTTGTACCACTATCAAATGTGAGTTTTAAAACATAGGCTAACACCTCTGGGTTCCTCTGGATTCAAACAAAACATCCCACCCTTATTAAAAAAAAAAAAAAAAAAAAGAACCTGAGTTACGATACTGAGCACAGGTACAAAACAAATCTTTGCAAAAAAAATTTTAGAAGGTGATACTCAGAAAACTACATAACCAACAAAACCAAACCATACTCACTCATCCCAATGTTCATGCTGTATACTAAGGCTTCAGGACATATTTTCATTAAAAAACAAAACCAAAAATCTGTACGCTGCAGATGAGTCCTACCGAAATGGTAAGATATATCACTTTCTTCGGTGATTTTATTTTTATTTCTATTTATTTATTTATTTGGAGACAGAGAGAGAGAGAGAGAGAGCAGGGGGAGGGACAGAGGGAGAGAGAGAATCTCAAGCAGACTCCACGCTCAGCAAAGAGCCAGAGGCGGGGCTGGATCTCATGACCCTGAGCCGAAATTAAGAGATGCACAACTGACTGAGTTACCCAGGCGCCCCCGCTGGGTGATTGTTTTTGACATGTCTATCAGCTGCTGCATAGGAAGATCAAAAAAATTTCATTTACATCACAAGACCACAAACGCATAATCTGTTCATTTCTGTTTCAGAAGAGGCCAGCCTCTGCCTCTCATGTCAAAAGCCCCTTGAGATTTGGAGCCATGTCTGTCTCAACCACTGCTGTATTCCACTGCCAACTCTGCTGGCCAGAACACAGTACACACTTGATTTTATTTAATTTTTTAAAATTTAAGTCAATTCTTAGGTATTTCTTAGTGGGCTATACATATTTTCTTAATAATAAGACTATCAGGTTAAAAATCAATCAGGATAAAACAAACAATCTGGATGGGAAATTAGGACCAAAACTTCAACCTTGATTTAAATCCAAATAAAAACAAGGTAAATGCTGGCTTTGCTTCTGATAACCCAAAGCACTCCTATTTTAATACTTTCTTCCTTGCTTTTACATATATATACTTTATTTTAAATATAACAGAGAAATTACACTGTGCAGTAATATTACTCTACAACTTTTCATTGAAATTACATAAAATGTATATTTTCAATTTTGTAAAAGTTTTAGAAATTCAAGACTACCTCTGCATTAAAAAGCAAAAAAGACAAGAGGGATAAACACACCAAGAAGTTATTTATGTGATACCATTAAGGATACAGAAGAGTCAAAACGACCTCAAAAAGGAACAAAGTCAAAGGCAAGTAATTTTTAGTAAAGGTGCCAAATCAATTCAATGAGGAAAGAAAATTAACAAATATTGCTGAAGCTGGATAGCCAAATAGAAAATAAAATTAATCTCAATCCTGTCATTCCATCTATAAAAACTATTTCAACATGGATTATAGACTAACACCCAGAAAACTTCTAGAAAAAGAACAGAAGAGTATCTTCATGGCCTTATGGTAAGCAAAGAATTCCTAGCCAGGTCACAAAAGCAGCACAAATCATAAATTTTTCTTAAATTTATCAATGAGACCTTATGAATATTAAGGCTTTCTGCTTATCAACAGATACCATTAAGAACATGAACAGATAGACCAAAGATTAAAAAAAAAAAAATTACTCACAGCTCATATATCTAACAAAGGACTGTTATCTAGAATGTATATAGAATTCTGACAAACAACAATATAAACAAAAATAACCTAATTTCTGACAGTGAGATTTGAACAATGTTTAGATGTAACAGATTAACAGATCTTCAGAAAGGAAGATATAGCAATGTCCAATACATACAGGTAGTCAACATCATAAATCATCAAGGAAATGCACAATAAAATCATAATGAGCTATGATCACATGCTCACTGAAACACTAAAATAAAAAATGTTAATGGACGCCTGGATGGTTCAGTTGGTTAAGTGTCTGCCTTCAGCTCAGGTCTGATCCTGGGGTCCTGGGATTGAATACCACATCAGGCTCCTTGCTCAGTGGGGAGCCTGCTTCTCCCTCTACTTACCACTCCTCCTGCTTATACTCTCTGACAAATAAATAAAAATCTTAAAAAAAAAAAATGTTAAGTAGGATAGGGACCATAAGGAATTCTCATACATTTACTGATGGGAGTATAAAAGGTACAACTATTTTGGACTCTTGGAGAACTGCTTAGCCGTTTTCTATAAAGTTAAACATACGTCTACCCAATGACTGAGTAATTTTACCCCAAGAGAAATTAAAATTATGCTCACAAAAATGTTTACAGCAGTCTTATTCATAACAGTAAAAAACTGGAAACAACACAAATGTCTACCAACAGGTGAATGGATGAACTGATGTACTTCCATACAACAGAAAAAAGCCACTAATTCACATAATTACGTGAAATAAAACTCAGAAACACAAAAGCCAGACACAAGAGAATACATACTATATGATTCCATTTACATGAAATGGAAATGCAGGGGGAGAAATGAGATACTGGTTGCAGGAGGTAAGTAGGATTTTACTGGTAAAGTGTTCTAAATTTTATTTAAGATTATGGTTATACAAGAGTAGACAACTATAAACAACTTACTAAAGACTGAACACAGTGTCTGTGCATTTTATCTGAATTCTATATATTTTTAAAAATCAGCTTGAAAGGATTCCACCCCCTATTCTGCTACCCTCCTCTCGGTAAGTTTCTCATGGTATAAGTTGGCATGTAGAAATCACTCAGGCTATCTGTACATCAGATCTCTGTACGATAGCTATGAAACGGTCTTCAGCTCTTCTGTACTGCCAGCTTATGCCATCCTTCAAATTTCCTGCTGTTTTTCATCCTTGAAGGGTAAGCTTGATAATCAGACCCATGCTCTTGCATCCTGACTGACCAGCATTCACTTCTAATCAATAACAGATGTGGGAATGGTGCCAGCGTGAGCCTTATGCCAAAGTAACAATTTTTCTCCTATTCTAAAGCAAACACCCTTCTTAAGCTCTAAGTCATCCAAACAGAGAAGACATCTGGAAATACACAACAATGCCATGTGTTTGGTCCCTCTGGATGATAGCTGTAGGCACTGCAAGCAGAGGGATGCTGTGCCAGCCTCATGGGACACTGCAGAGTACAGTAACTCCACAACCTGGTAAGAGACACAAAGTGCGAAAGACCTTTCTGAAGGGGAAGTAGTAGCAAATGGGTGCAAGCACACATTCATTTAATAAAATTCCCTTGGTTAGGATTCTTTTCCCATTTCAATATGCAACTTAGGCACCAATTATCTATTTATTCATAACCCTGACTTTTCAACTCTACCATTTTCCAAGGATTTATTAAAAAACAACAACAGGGGCGACTGGGTGGCTTAGTCGTGAAGCGGTCTGCCTTCAGCTCAGGGCGTGATCCCAGCGTTCCGGGATCGAGACCCACATCAGGCTTCTCCGCTGGGAGCCTGCTTCTTCCTCTCCCACTCCCCCTGCTTGTGTTACCTCTCTCGCTGGCTGTCTTTCTCTCTGTCAAATAAATAAATTAATTAATTCAAAACAAAACAAAACAAAAACAACACCTAATACTCCCAAAGAAACTAACACTCAATGTAATTCAATCTAAACTGCCTTAGAAAGCAGTACAAAATTTTAAAGATGTGGAAAATTTTGAATTTATAAAATCTGAATTGGTGTACAAACACCAATTTAGTAAGTTGTAAAGGAAAAAAGTGTGTGTGTGTGTGTGTGTGTGTGTGTGTGTGTGTGCGCGCGCGCGCGCTGGCAGGAGGCCATTAACCTTTGGTCTTACCGTGTTTCTGCAACTGTTTATATTATGCTTATGTAAGTTGTGACATTTTAATGTTACTTGTATTATGCAGCCATTTATTCTAGAGCATTAAAAAGTGACCAAGTGATAACAAAGGAAAACTGATTTTAAAAAGCCTTTCTTCAGGGGCGCCTGGGTGGCACAGCGGTTAAGCGTCTGCCTTCGGCTCAGGGCATGATCCCGGCGTCATGGGATCGAGCCCCACGTCAGGCTCCTCCGCTATGAGCCTGCTTCTTCCTCTCCCACTCCCCCTGCTTGTGTTCCCTCTCTCGCTGGCTGTCTCTATCTCTGTCGAATGAATAAATAAAATCTTTAAAAAAAAAAAAGCCTTTCTTCAGATATTCATGAACACAGTACACCTTTTCTTAATCCATACTGATAATAAAGCAGGTTTCCATTTTACTTAAGATTTAAGTAGAGCAACTTTTTTGCACAGAAGGATAACAGAAGTCAGGAAGCAACTACAATAATAATAATAATAATAATAGCTAATATTACTCCTGCTTCCGTTCATTCATTTGCAAATAACATAACATTTATTATGTGCAAAGAATGGTGCTAATAAGCACTCTATTAATATTTTATTTACACACACTGGAACAGTGGAAGGTACCATCATGATTAACATTTTACTCAGCCAGAAAATAAGGCTCAGGGAAGTTAAATTATGTTCAAGATCACATAGTTAAGAAGATGGGAGAGCTCTGTTTGGACTTCAGAGCCTATACTAAAGCAAAAGAAATCAACACTGAATGATGCTGAAAGGGTAAATTATTGTAAGACGAGGACTCAGTCAGGTTTGTACATTGTGACCAAGGATTTAATAAGAGAAAAGAAATGAACACTTATCTTAGCACAAAGAGACTTCCTATTTCTCTACAGTTTCTATCCTTCTTCCCAAATATGTGAAGGTAAATGTAGAGCCTACAGCTGAAGTGGGCCCAGGGGAAGTTAGAACACTGAAAAGTAGAAGGTATTATGTAAGAACCCATTTATGTCCTCAACTGACAATCAGAGAGGCTTCTGACAAAGCAGGCCCACTCTGTCAAATGAAATGGGCTTGAGGAGTAAGATAAATTAAACCAGGGGCGCCTGGGTGGCTCAGTTGTTGGGCGTCTGCCTTCGGCTCGGGGCGTGGTCCTGGCGTTCTGGGATCGAGCCCCGCATCGGGCTCCTCGCTGGGGGCCTGCTTCTCCCTCTCCCACTCCCCCTGCTTGTGCTCCCTCTCTCGCTGGCTGTCTCTCTGTCTGTCGGGTAAATAAATAAAATCTTTAAAAAAAAAAAAAAAGAAAGAAAGAAAAATGAAACCAAAATTTTGAAAATGTTGGCTCCACACCAAGATCATCCTTTTCTTCCCAGTACAGTTCCTCAAAATTAAAGTTCTCTCCTTCAGTATTTCCAAAAATCCCTATTTCCAAAAGAAAAGGGGATAAATATGACATATAGGCACAAACGTAAAGGGTCAATAGCCATCACTGCTCACTAAACTACTATTTTAACAATGACACCCTAAAACATAACCAGATATTTCTATTGTGTTTTCCAAGAGCGGCTGAAGGATAGAAACAGGTCAAAACCAGCTAGAAAATAAGATCCCTTTGGCAAACATTTTAGTGACGCAATTAGCACCTACTCAATTCATCTGTTAAGATAGCTCAATCTTATTTTGGCATTAAACTAAAATTGGTATAGGGGAAGATGGAATAAACATGGCAATAAATGAACTGGGAAAAGAACCAACTCTGGGATCTTATGGACAACTCCATCCAATACAGAATATAAGTCCTAGAGATGGAGCACACTCTATGTTTGGAAAGGTTTATCTTGCATTCTTCTTCCAAACACTGTGCTTCTTCAGCAAGCAGGAGCAGAAATACAAATATGCTGCAGCAAAAGGCTACAGCTGCACCTTGCAGATGTCAGGCTGTTAGCTCTGTGATCAGCAACCATGCTGTCTGCATTGCTGGCTCCCTCCTGGTCACTGCCCCATCAGTTAGCACTATGGCTGCGCCCAGAGAACTGTGAGAGGTTCTTCCTGTTAGACAACACCCTTTGGAATGAAGCAAAGGAAAAATAAATTATCTGGGAACTGACAGTCATCATAGAAATTTCTCTTCAAGATTTTATATTCTTATCTCTTAAAGACCAAGCCTGGGGAAAAAAATGCTGATATGATGACAATCTCTCACTTTTCTCCTCTGTAGAAATAAAAATACTACCACCTGGTTTTTATTTCCCCATCCCTGGGGGGCTATTATGAAGATAAAAAGCTTTGAAAATTAAAAGCGCAATGCAAATGTAAGGCTATTAATACAGTGTGGACTGAATCCAAACAACATAAATGGAAGGTAGATGGGTGCTTTGGCAGGGCAAATACCATGTCTGCCATCAAGCAAACTTCTAAGTTCCAATATCTACTTATATATTAAGAGAAGCTCTCCAACAGAAATCAAACAGAGAGCCTATAGAACAGACTGTTCCCTCTCCACAAACTGCCTGACTTCCCTGACTCAGTCACTTTGGAAACTTCTATATTAAGACCCAACTCAAAACTCACCCCATTAGCCCACCCAGAGACTCCTCAACTGCGCTCTGAGAAAATTAACTTTCCCACATCTGCACTCTCACAGCTCCTTATAGACACCTGCACGATGTCATCTGTCATATTGTACCACCATTTGTTTGTGCCTGTCTCTTTCTGCTAGCCCATGGAGCTCCTAGAGCTTTTCACTTTTATAACCATAGCAACTACCCAGCGTATCTGATACACAGTATAGCCTAGAACTCTTCTTCTAATTCCAGTTAAATGCAATACAGAAAGGTTTCTATACCTTTTCTATTAAAGCAGAATTTCCCAAGCTGTATGCCCAGAGACAATGAAGAGGTGTGAAAGACTGGGTGTACTGAGATACTGATTTCCTCGGCCTGGGGTGGCCAATCAGAATTTCTCTCTGTGCTATGATGTGAAAAGGTTGGAAAGCACTATATAAACGTGTAGTGAAGATTTAGGTTTTTTTAAATATTAAACTAACAGAAAAGTAGGGTTAAACACTACACAAATGGTGACATCAATTGAGGCATTCAGAAAGAACGTGACTAGAGACTCTTCAACAAATGGTGCTGGGAAAACTGAATAGCAGAATGCAAAAGAATGAAATTGGACCGCTTTTTTCACCATACACAAAAGTAAACTCAAAATGGATTAAGGACCTAAATGTGAGACCCGAAACCATAAAAATCACAGAAGAGAGCCCAGGCACTAACTTCCCTGACACTGGCCATAACAACATCTTTCTAGGTATGTCTTCTGAGGCAAGGGAACAACAACAAAAATAAAATATTGGGACTACATCAAAAACAAAAGCTAACAACCAACAAAACTAAAATACAACCTAAGGAGATGTTCATAAATGGCACTTACGATAAAAGGTTAGTATCCAAAACATGTAAGAACAGGGCACCTGGCTGGTTCAGTTGGTAGAACATGCGACTCTTGATCTTGGGGTAGTGAGTTCAAGCCTCATGTTGGGTATAGAGGTTACTTAAAAACAAAACAAAACAAAAATGGGAGCCTGGGTAGCTCAGTTGGTTAAAGCAGCTCAGGTCATGATCCCGGAGCTCTGGGATCAAGTCCCACATCGGGCTTCTCCTTCACCCTCTCCCTCTGTGTATGCTCTCTCTCTCAAATAAATAAATAAAAATTAAAAAAAAATTTATAAAGAACTTACATAACTCAACATAAAAACCCCTAAATAATCCAATTAAAAATGGGCAGAAGACATGAACAGACATTTCTCCAAAGATGACATACAAATGGCCAACAGATACACGAAAAGATGCTCAACATCATTCATCATCCGGGAAATGCAAATCAAAACCACAAGGAGATACCACCTCCCACAACTCAGAATGGCTAAAATAAAAAACACAGGAAGCAACAAATGTCAGTGAGGATGTGGAGAAACAAGAATCCTCATGCACTGCTGGTAGGAATGCAAACTGGTGCAGCCACTGTGGAAGACAATATAGAAGTTCTTCAAAAAAATTAAAAATAGAACTACCCTATAATCCAGTAACCACATTACTGGGTATTTACCCAGAGAATATGAAAGCACTAAGGAGATGTTGGGATGAAAGGGATACATGCACCCCTACGTTTACTGCAGCTTTATTTACAATAGCAGGCTAAGTGTCCATCAACAGATGAACAGATAAAGAAGATGTGGGATGTGTGTGTGTATGTATGTGTGTGATGGATTATTATTCGGCCATAAAAAAAGAAGGAGACCTTGCCATTTGCAACAACATGGACGGATCTACAGAGTGTAATGCTGAGTGAAATAAGCCAGTCAGTGAAAGACAAATGCCATATGATTTCACTCATATGTGGAATTTAAGAAACAAAACAAACGAACAAAGGGGAAAAAAAAGAGAGAGGTAAACCAAAAGCACAGACTCTAACTATAGAGAAAAAACAGATGGTTAACAGAGAGGAGGTGGGAGGGTGGTGAAATAGGTAAAGGGTATTAAGAGTACACTTATCTTGAGGAACACCGAGTAATATATGGAATTGTTGAATCACTATACTGTACACCTGAAACAAACATAACACTATACCTTAACTACGCTGGAATTAAAATTTTAAAAATACATGAAATAAAGTGAAATAAAATAAAGAAAGAATATGACCAGAATGATTGTTTCACATACTGTTCACAAGAAAATAAATGCTTCAGAACACTGGCATCAGGTAAAGCATATCCTGAAAGAGAAAAATAACACAGCCACCTCGCATAGCAGTCAGTCTGTGTAAACACCATATGGTTTGCTAATTTAATCAAAAAGAACCCCAGAATTTACTTTTTCATCCTGCAGATAAAAAAAATGAAAATAAAGTTGCTAGAAATATTTCAGAAATTATTTTGCCACCCCCAAATGTCTAATAAAATACATACAGCACCCAAGCTTATTCATCCTTTTTAAACTGCCCCTTGAAAAGCAGAAAAACCCTTCACAGGCCACATTAAAACAAACAACTGGTCAGCTCAGTCTTTTCATTTTCATTTGTATTTTAAAACCAATCATTACTTTGTATCACACCCTTCTCCCAATCCAGTTCAAACCCTCCAGCCCTCTCTATTCAACCTACAAGAGACAAAATACCGACTGTCACTATCTCTTGCCTAGATTATTCATCTCAAAATGGTCTCCCTGACTCTAAAACTGCCCCTATGAAATTCTCCTTTTGCCCAGAAGCCTCCATCATCCAAAATGCCAATCAAGTCACAACTCTCTGACTAAAAACAAAAACAAAGATAATAACAAACTCTGAGTTGTCAATGCTCCTGAACACAGCACAGACTATGCTGTATAACCAAGACACTGACTACCTTTAGAAAGGCTTATTATCCTCTACTTTGACCTCGTATTTTACAGGGCACTCTTCTCTTCATCTTCGCCAGGGTAACTTTTATTCATACAGGAACAGCTGACCTGGGTAGCACCTCGTCACTGCATACCCTTTCCTGGTTCACTAGGCTGAGCTAAGACTCTTCTACGTAGGTGTTGTCTAACCAGATGATGAGAACAAGGTAAAAACACAAGGTTTTTACTCTTTGTTTGAGCTAAAGGTTAGCGTAAGGGCTGAGTGGCAATAGCTTCATTTCATTTAGGACCCGTCTTCAAATTCCTTGGCTCTTGGTTCTCCGCTGGTTTTAAGGGCTTTTAAATCTTTTATCACTTGCTACTTCAAAATCTATCTAGGTACAGTAGAAAAGACCTTGCAAATTACCTGTAGAGAAGAGATTTTCAATATTAACTTAGTCCTCTACTATATATGAATGTTTCACATTTACCTTTCCATGCCTCACTGAGAGCTATACTTCTTTAAACCTTATTCCAAATTCTTTAGCCTTTCATTTGTTATTGCCTGCCTATGATCAAGAAGATCTATGCACCATTACAGGGAGAGTCAAGACTGTACCCCACAAGGAACTATCATCCCCAACCTTCATCATAATATGTACTCAATCATAATATGTAAGAGGCACAGGGTGTCACATGAAGTGCTGAACCTTTTCTATCCATCATCTGTTTACATGCTCAAAATCACCACTTTTTAGGTGGGACCATCCTCACCCTTTCTATACTTACCTCAACTTAACCTGGATTTCTTAAGCCCTTTCCTCTCTCCTTAGCATTTCTCAGTTTTTAAGAAGATTTTATTTATTTATTTGAGAGTTAAAGAGAACACACAAGCAGGGGGAGGGGCAGAGAGGGAGAAGCAGACTCCCCGCTGAGCAGGGCACCTGATGTGGGGCTCAAAACCAAGACCCCTGGATCATGACCTGAGCAGAAGGCAGATGCCCAACCAACTGAGCCACCCAGGTGCCCCAGCATTTCTCATATGATTGATATATATATATATATATATATATATATATATATATATATATATATATATATATATATATATATATATATAAAGCATTTATAAAACATATGTATTGTAGATTATATATATCACTTATTAATCATCCACTATCTGTCTCTCCCAGACTGAGCACTTAATAAGTATTTAAATAAATGGATGAATAACAATGACGGCAGATGTGCTAATTATTTGAAAGTACTCTTCTCCTTCACTCAATATTCAATTCAGAAGTTCAGAAAACTCAACCTCCCGGGGGGCGCCTGGGTGGCTCAGTCGTTAAGCGGTTAAGCGTCTGTCTTCGGCTCAGGGCGTGATCCTGGCGTTCTGGGATTGAGCCCCACATCAGGGCTGATCCAGGCTCCGCTGGAAGCCTGCTTCTTCCTCTCCTACCCGCCCCCCCCCCCCCGCTTGTGTTCCCTCTCTCGCTGGCTGTCTCTATCTCTGACAAATAAAATAAAATAAAATAAAATAAAATAAAATAAAATAAAATAAAATAAAATAAAATAAAGAAGAAAAAGAAAAAAGAAAACTCAACCTCCCACCAAAACATACCAAAATCATCTATCTTCTACTACCATGAGTCTAATTCAAACTTACCATTTTTTACTTCTGGTTTTGTTGCTTTCAGCCATGCCCCCATACAATTCTTTCTCTATACCACAGGAAGAGTGATCCTTATAAAATATAAATGAGGTCATGTTACTTCCCCTTCAATCGGCACCCATCACTCTCATATAATAAAATCCAAATTCTTCACCCTGCTTTAGAAAAGTCTGCAGGAGCTGTCTCCTATCTAACTTCCTCTCTGTCCTCTTCCCTTCGTGTACTACACTGTAGCTAAACTGGCCATTACTCTACACATGGAACACGTCAAGCTCATTCCCACCACAAGATCTTCCCGCGGCTTTTCTCCGTCTGGAATATCCTTGCATCTGCTAACCCCTAGGCTAACATGTTTATTATCATTCAGACAACAGCTAAGTTTACTTCTTCAGGCAGCCCTAAATTGACCATTCACTATCAATACTCTCTTTTGTTAACGGTATCTATTGCTCAATACTCATTTCCTTTATCTCAACTTACAAATATTCCTTTAAAAAAAACCAAACAAAAAAACCTCAAACATTCACTAACAGTACCAAGAACTCCCTTGATACCATTCAACTAAATTCACTAATCATCTGACCTATTTGTTTTTCATTATCTATCTACCTACTATCTACCCTTCCACTCATTCTACCAACCTACCTACCTACTTTGTGTAAACTGCTTGAGAATAAGCAGTTAACATCATACCCCCATCCTTAAATATTTCAGGGTGTAATTGCTAAGAGCTAGAATATTCACTTGTATAACCACAGTCCATTACCAAAATAATTGACATTAACAACAGCACTATCTAATCTACAGACCTTACTCTAAAATCCAAATGGAAAGCAAAACTAAGGGGTGTCTGAGGATCAGGACAAGCTGGAACGGTTGGTCACTTTATTATATAATGAAATACTATTCAGCCATAAAAAACTATTGATACATGCAGTAACAGGAACGAATCTTAAATGCATTACTCTAAGTGAAAGAAGCCAGATACAAAAGCCCACATACCATACAATTCCATTTATATAACATTCTGGAAAAGGCAAAACTTTTAAGGACAGAGAACAGATAAGTGTTTGCCAGAGGCTAAAGAGAAGTTACTGGAAGGGACTGACTACAAAGGGGCAGAAGGGAATTTTTTGAGGGTGATGGAAATATTCTTTACCTTGACTTTGGTAGTGGCTATGTGATTATCCATGTTTGTCAGAATTCATAAAACTATACACTTAAAAGAATGAATTTTACTGCATATAAATAACACCTCAATTGATCTAATTTTTAAAAAGTCACTAAGGATATAAAGAATATAATGAGAGAACGGGACATGGGTTTCTTTAAAGCACATTTGTAAAAGAATTAAATAAAATTTCTAGAAAGGAAATGCCCAATGAACATTTTTAAGCGCATATCAGGCAGAGTTTAAAAGTGGAGCACTAGAAGATAGAGCAGAAGAAATCACCTAGAACACAGTACACAGAGACATAAGGTAAAAAATACAAAAGACAGGAAACAATAGCATAAGAGGATCCGACATGCATCTAGAAGAATTCTAGAAGGCGATAAAAGAATAAATGAGAGTACAGAAAGAAGACACTACTCAAAGAGATCACAGATAAGAATTTTCCAGAACTGAAGACCTGAATCCTCAGATTAAAGGAGTACACTAAGTCCTGAGTACCACGAATAAATCCACAATTTACCACACCATAGTACAAGAGCAGAACACCAAAGCCAAAGCAGAAATCTTAGAAATAACCACAGAGGAAAATATAACCCAACAAAGGAACAAAAACCAACCTGACTGGAAGGAGACTTCGCATCTGCAGAACACCACAAATCTCCACTCAAGTGCTGATGGAAAATAACTGCCAGCCTTTACCCTTTAACCTCCATTAACCATCATTCAAGTGAATGTTCAGACCAACAAAAAGAACTTACCATCCATAAACTGCTTCTCTAAGAACTATTAACAGAGTTAGTTTGGCAGGAAGGAAAATTAACCTAGAAGGAAAAATTATAATAAACACGAAATAATATGAGCAGATAATTTGATAATAAGCCTAAATTAATGTTAGCTGTAAAAATAATAACAGTAATTATTCTCTTAACTAGGGGTGAGTATAAAACAAAGTGAAAATCAAATCCTAGACAGCATAATATATTGAGAAGTTGCTAAATCACAAAGTGTTCTAAGATCGCTGTTAAAAAAAAAAAAAAAGATGAGTATGTTAATTAACAATTTTAGACTTTAAGTACTGTATACATGATAAAATTTTAGAATAACCATCAAAATAATGGAAATGTTAACAGTCAAACAAAAAGAAATACAGAAAACATTTTTTCAGTCTCCAAGGAAAAGAGAAAAGAAAGGAATTAAAAGGAAAATAAAAAACCTAAAATGATACCAGTGAGTCTAAATATAGAAGTAATCCACTGAACATAAACAGGCCAGTTATCAAGTAAAAGATTATTTCTAGACTGAATTCAAACAAACAAAATCCAAGTATTTCATATTCATACGACTCGTGTCTAAACCCTAGCAATGCTGAAAGGTTAAAAAAAAATGATGAAAAAAAGCAAATGGATTAGCAAATGTTAATATTAGTGAAAATAGGCTTTTAATCAAAAAAGCACGATTCAGGACCAAAAAAAGGTCATTATCCAAATGATAAAGGAATGATTCATTAGGAAAATATAAGAATCCTGAACAAAGTATGTATACAACACAGGTTCAAAAACAAAATTTTGACAGAATTTCAAAGAGAAATGGACCACGCACAATCATAGTGGACAATTTTAATACATCTTTCTCAAAAACCAGTAAGACTGAAAAATTAGTGTAACTATAGCGTATCTGAACAACAAATCAAGTTTGACAACTGGAAATGTTCATTCGGCAGTAAGAGAATTCTGGAGCTCAAAAGACAAACATGACTTAAAGATACAAATTTAGGAGTCATCAGCATATAGATATGGGTAAAGCCACAGCAAGATGAGACTGCAGAGTAAAGTTAAAGGGTACTGAGCAATCACCCTCAAAAGAGCAGAAAATATGGAGTATGGAATATTCTCTCAACGTCTATCTTCAAACTCATCCACTATTTTTATTTGTCCAGTTAAGTGTATGTATTGATTTGTATAGGCAAAATGTGAGAAAATACAATAAAGTGGCACATTAAAAAGAAACAAACCAAAAGTTGAAGGACCTTCAAATACTTGTACTGAAGTATTTGAAAATGACTCCAGAAAATAAAATTCCCAAGACAAGTCAATGGTTCTCCTGCCCCTCCCCCAGACACACTTTTCAAAGAGATGGTTCCCTTGGTTAGTTAAAACAGGCGAACACTTTAATTTTATTCACTTTCCAAAATAAAGATGGAAAACAACATTTCTGTATCAATTACCAAATCTGCCATCTTTCTCCTACTTCAGCCATTACTGAAGAGCAGGGCCAGGATGGGAAGGTGGAAGTGAGGTGCCTACAGCCCAAAATTTAAGTGCAGAGCCAACTGCGGAAGTGAGGCCTCAAATTTTTTGCTGAGGTACTTCATTTGCCTCACTCCAGTCCCCGTCCCGTTGAAGAGTCTCTACTATTAATATTCTTCGGGCTATCAAAGCACATGTGGCTATTTGCCATGCTTCCTTATTTGGCACAACAGAAGTATCCTCTGTTTTTGAAAACATAGCTACTGTCGGCTTCATCATGGCTTTAGACCCAGGAATGGTATGAACAACTCATCTCATTAAAAGGGATGAAGAGAAAATCAGTCTCACACTGGACTTCATACTCCTTTTCCCTTGAAAGAATAAAAGAACTATATTTCTCTTCAGACAGGCCACTAAAGGAAAAACCCACTCTTCATGAACAACAAAAAAGAAAAACTTTTAAGAACACCTGCACACACCTCAAGACAATAATATCCCATGCAGTATCATGCCTCCTTACAATCAGTCCCGACTTCTTCTAGCTCCAAACTTCCAAAGAAGGTACTTAATCTGGTGCCAGGAGACTTTCAAATCTTAACGCTCCCCTTTCCTGACCTCTTTAAATGTCTATTATCTTCACTGCTTAAATGAGGCAGCAAATTTAAAAGCTCATAGAAGACTCTTCAAAAACTACAAATGCTAACCTGTTCCAAAGGCAATCACAACGCTTTACCTGGAGGCTTTGCCTTCACAGGAGCTGTCAGGTTAAGTGCTGGCTGCCAGGGGCTCTTCAAATTCTAGTACCTTTTAAAACTCCAAATTCCAGAAGAGAAAGAAAAAAAAAAGAAAGAAGGAAGGAAAAGGAAAGGAAAGCAGGAGGACGGAGGAATGAAGGAAGGAAGGAAGGAGGGAGGGAAAGAGAAGAAGGGCAAAAAGACATTTTCCCAAGAGAAATGGCCTTAAATTCTGTAATTATTTATAAGTACCACATAGCTAAGCTGAAAACATCCAAATTGTTACTTTAAATATGAAATTATTAAAACCCTTAATCTGAAAAGTTATAAACTCAAGATTTTACTTTAAGACTGTGTTGCACAGCTAAACACTGAACAGTCAAAAGATCTTAGGCAATTACCTCCCCCATGATTTTCTGGGCTATTTACTTGTAAAAGCTACCGGTACCAGATTCTCTTCATCGATAGGAGTAATGACTTTGCCAAGGTCACAAACAGGAGCCAAGAATTTCGATTTAGGGTTTTAAGCCTGGTAACCTGAGATTACAATCTTGATTGAGACCAATAACCAAAATAGAACACTTAAATTTGTTTATGGATGAAGGAAGAAAGCAGTCTAGGACACCGAATTTCTCACTGTGGTATTTATCCTAATAAATAAACTGGAACAACCATTTGTGCAAACACAGAAGTCAAACGACAAAATGCAAAAATTAAAGGATTTAACTAATTCTAACTACATGCAGTTTTCCCAGAAAACATATTATCATTTTAAACTAGGCCCCTTTCCTAACATACTGCCCAACCCAATTAAATTTAATAAACTGAAAAGCAAATGGGCAAAATTTCTGTGTTCCCCACCCCCACCCTAGGAGCTTCCTGGGCATGGTTTGCTTGAATGTTATGGGTGTGGTACGAAATATTTAAACCAATGACTAAAATTTTCCATAGAAGACCATCCAAAATCTAAAAAGCTTTACCACTCAGAAAGAGATTCATCTCCAGACATTTAAAAGATTTACTATTCCACTTATGACACTCTGGGTTTTTTTTTACATTTAATATTTAGGTAGGAGGTGGTAAAGGGGGAGAGGGTGTAATTAGTTTTGCTTGTAAAACGTTCATCACAGTTGTAGTGCCAACTGAGCTATACAGCCTACTGGGGGTCTAATAGATTTCAGCGTATTATAGTTTGAGTAATAGAGGTGGGGGTTGTGGTGGAAATCAATAAATGGCTACTACTTCTTTGCACAGACCCATATGGAAGTAATCAAGCGCAAGGGTGGCAGCTGGGGCCAATAACAGTCACCTGCAGTTGAGGGACATGGGGGTTTCAGATGGGTTTTTAATGCTAATTTCCTACAGAAACAATAAGCTAGAAAGAGCAGAGTAACAGACGAGGCCGGATGAAGAGAGACCAGCCAGAACAATGGCTGCACCTGGTGCTGGGAGCAGAGGGACAGAGCCGGCACGCGCCCGCCGGCAGCAGAGGGCACATCTGTCACCCTCCAAGCGGCCCATCCCCCAGCTCTTCCAGCAGGGTAAGTAATGCAAGGTCCCTAAACATTAACAGCTTGCCACACAGCAACAGGTTTGAGTTTTTAAGGCTGCTGCATTCTCTACACGCACCCTTCTCCCATGACTAAGAATTAGTTAAGGAAGCAGGGTTGGTTCCCTGTCAGTTTGGAGACTTACTGAAAATATGCAAGAAACACATTTTAACTAAGTCTGTTGGTTTACTGTGACTTTGATGCTTAAGGAGGGGATAAGAAAAATCATATGGGAAGATAAATCTTATTCGGTATCCATGCAGAAGCATCATGCTTGTTACTTTTTAATTTAATTCTTAGAACCCACAAGAACATCTATTTTTACTCCCATTTTACAAATGAGCAAATTGGGGCTTAGAGGTGAAGGTTAAATCAGCTCATGGTCACTAATGCCAAAGTCTATACACAATCTTTTCACTGCCTTTCCTCCACCAGTCCTAACTACCACAACCAAATGAAAATACATATTCTATTTACTTGAGAACCCCAGCTATGAGAAGCAACTACATACATGTGTGTATATATATTCTATACAGAAGTGTACCTTGCTAGGTATCTCCAACAAGCTGCTCAGGGTTGAATGATAACAGCATTTCCACAAGCTGTTGCTTAAACAAAGCACACAGAGTTGCTTTTTCAGGTTTAGGCATGCTTTAGAAAAGTAAATCCATATGCATTTTAAGTTTCCCAGCATAAATGTGATGCCACCTGTATTAAAAGTTGAACACTGTTTGGAAAGCCCATCAACCAGTGAGAATATAAAAGCCAGTTATAGTGGGTTATTTTTCCGCTAGATAGTCATCACTACTTCCTGTATTTATTGACTTGAACTTGGAGGGAAAATTAACCCACACAGTCCATAGTCGAAACCTTTTAAATTAGACTTTGCTGTTTAAAAAAGGGGTGGGGGAATCTGTATATATACAGATAAGTATCTCAGAAGCACACAATTACTCTTGGATTTGGAAAGATAACAGCAGCAAGGCATACTCGAAAGCTTTACAGAAATTTAACACTGTGCGGCTACGCATTTGACAAGGTCTGGTTTAAGGCATTGCGGTCTAATGGAAATTGAACCTTTCCATCTACCCACCATGCCTCTTTGGACAAGGAGTCTAAATCATTCTGTCCTAAGTTCTGATCAAATACTGTGTCTCGATAAGTGCTCGATTACCTGAGTTGGCAGTAATTTCCAGGACTTATCCACTTTTGTGCATTCATGTACACTTTATCTCCTCTACGTGACTTCTTTACCCTTTACTGTATCATCACATACAACAGGCAATGAAAAAATGTTTGCAAAATCAATGTCCTGAAAATTCAGACAGTTCCAGTCCAAGCTCAACCACCAACTAGGTAATTAAACTCTAGGCCAACCACTCCACTACCCTTCCCTCATTTTCCTTATCTATAAAATAATATATTTGATTAGATTGTCCTTAAGAGCCTCTTCAATCCTAACATTTTTCATCGGTCATCACTGGGGACCTATGAGCACTTCTAGCACTGAGTGGACTTAAAATAACCTTCAATAACTGATTCATCCAATCTTTCGGATTCATTTGAATTCTTCCAGTTGTATACAAAAGATGTTTATTCAAACTCTTCACCCTTCCTTGGTATTCCAAAGATGTAATTTAAATGTCATTATCCTCATCTCCAGTTCACTGACATTGTTTTAATATAGAATTTCAGTCTAACATGGCCCCTTGATATGAAAAAATCCTTGGCTGGGTCATTCCTGGAAACCAATTTAGGTTTCTGGGGCACCTGGCTGGCTCAGTCAGTAGAGCATGAGACTCTTGATCTCAGGGGTCATGAGTCTGAGCCCCACAATGGGCGTGGAGCCTACCTTAAAAAAAAAAAAAAAAAAAAGGTTTCTGCTTTGCATAGCAGTAAAGCCTCTCATAATGCTTTCACAATTTTCAGAAAGTGCTATGATTTTTAGTATTCAACTCAAAGATTATCTTGATTATTACCTCAGTAACAAGCAACTAGTCTCTTGAACTGTGTGGTTCTCTAGGACTTTTAATCAACTACCTTTAGTTAAAGTCAGTGGATCTTTGACATATCAAAATGCATATCATTTACCATTTTTTAACGCTTCTTGAAACTCAGCACTCCTAGTATGGGCATACAGTATATGCAAATCCCTTCTGTAAGCCCTTCACAGTGGACACAGCCTACCCTACACTTCAGTGAGTCATCTTCTCCCCACTCAACCAAGGAGCGTATCTCCCAGGGTGCAATTAGTGCTTGCTCACTGAAGGAGTATCATGTAAATTCCAAATGCCCTTCTCAGATATTCAGACAAGTCCCTAAAGATACTGAACTGTTCACCTATCAAAACAGAAACTCAAAAAAAAAAAAAAAAAAAAACCACCAAAAAACCCCAAAACAAACAAACAAAAAAACCCCAGAAACTGGAAAATTCTTACTACATCATTTAGCCAATCTGGCAAAATAGAATACTTACAAAAAGATTCTTTTAAAAAGTCTCCCCCCACCTCAAGAAATCTGACTGCAACATTGAAAGAAAAAACTGAATTGTACTGTCCTCCTAATAATTACCCAACTGACATAAGTGAAGGCTGAAGAACTTTAAGAAATAAATGTTATTTTCTTAAGTTCCTATTTGAGAACTAGTAGAATTTTCAAAAACAAAAAAATTTAAACAGTGTTGTAACAAAGCAGTATAATTCAGTATCTCACTCCTGTTGACTTTTTCAGAAGTTCTGCTCTGAAGAACAGGCTCATTTACATTACAATACTTAAAATACTTTCCAAATCATTTATAATCATAGTGAGGCTTAACAAAGAAAGCATGTAACATTTATAACAGATACAGATGATCTGAGAGGTACAGTGAGAGGAAGGTACCCTGAAAACTAGAGTTCTAGAAAAGATCCATTCTTAGCCTGAGAGTTAAAAATGCAGTTTATGGGGCTCCTGACTGGCTCAGTAGGTGGACCGTGCAACTTTTGATTCGGGGTTGTGAGTTCGAGCCACACTTTGGCTGCAGAGATTACTTAAAAATAAAATCTTAAAAAAAAAAAAATGCTAAGGGTTTAGGAACCAATTATAACAAAGTAATAAACACCCAGAAACTTCTGAAACTAACGTAAATGCCTCCTATGAGCCAAATTTTCCCAATAATGATAACAGGCGGGAATTGCACAAAATAAAAACTCAGAGTAAGTAGCTTGCTTGAAATCAGAAAACCAGTGAAAAATGGCTGTATAATATGTGTAACTCCCAAACCCATGCTCTTCCCTTAGGTATCTGGACTTGGAGGCCTGGAAGACATGAATACAATGTACAGAAACAGCAAAAAGCTAAATTACACTTCACAAATAACAAGGACTACAATACAATAGCTACGTATATATGAATTTATTTTATGACAAAATTACTCCAAACTCACAATTCAAGTCAGATTTGTGGTATTACTTGTTTACTTTGTATATAGGAAGTAAACAGACGAAAACAGCATAGGGGTAAAATGTACTGAAGGAAAAAAGAGCCGACTATATTAAAATTAAAAGATACTGTTAGTTTTACTGTAATTCACTTTTAGTTGTAATTTACCTGAATACACTGAAATAAAATCTGACAATAAGGAAGAGTATTCTATGAGCCATCTTTTTACACTGCCTATTTGTGTTATGCATACTAAGGGAGAAAAAAATTTCCCTCAAAATATCATCGACTCTATGTGGAATACCTTACAGAAATATTTGTGAGACTACTTTCCTAGCCACAGAATTCATGTTACATCTGATTCAAGTTTCCATTCAAAAAAGCATGGCATTCAAATATAAAGGTGGCAACTGAAAAAAGATAGATAAATATGAACAAAATGAAGGATCAAATCAACAATGAGTAGCTAAAGGCTAAACTCACATCAAATATAAAAAAATTCATATGACCATAATCTGAAATAAGTAAAAAGCTTTGAAAGGCAGACAATTGCCCACTTTAGCCCCTAAAACTAAATTAAAACGTACTTACCTCAAATGCCCAGATTATAACAATCCAGATTCTTAATATACCAAATTTATTCGAAATAAATATAAAAAAGCTCCTCTTTTCCTCCTCCTAATCTTCAAAGCCCAATCTGAGACCAGCCTTCCTCCTTCTTTCATTAGCTGGACATGTGTCAGCTCTCTCACATCTGCGATTTCTCACTGACTAGAGCTGCCTGTCCCATTCCAGGGAAACACAGATGGATCCCAGATGGGAAGGTCCTGCCAAACAGACCAGCTCTTCACCTTGCCAGAATCCCCAGATACAGTCAGTCTCTCTGTCTCTCTCTTTTTCTCCCTCCCTACTGCTCCCTCTCCCTCCACTACCCTTCCAACCCTCCCTGTTACTAGGGCTCTTTGCCAGCTGATGTCACTAAGTACACACCTCCCAGTGGCTCCTGGCCAATCTGACATTAACTTGTTAAATACGTGTAATTTGTTTATGGCTGACAATAACAGCAAGGATATTGTGCAAAACCTATCTGTGCAAGTCCCTCGTGAAATAACATGTAGAGACACACATAGATACACAGACTCATATTTTTGGGAACATTCAAATGCTTAACAATTACTATTTAAAGTCCTACATATTGTCTGGTTTCTGCTATTGTTTAATAGCTTCTGCTCTTTGAGCCAATTTTAAAATCCTACTTATGATAAATTCCTTCTTAAAATGAATTATTAAAACACTGCTTTGAACATGCAATTGGATAAAAAATGTAAAGTTGCAAATTAATCTGGGAAATATAAACAGAAATGTATGTAAATGATTCACACAAGCTGCCTCTCAGATCCAGACTTGGTAGCACTGCAAAACTGGCACGTGATTAAAATAAGACAATGCAGGCAACATGGTTCTGATGCTGTGAAGATTATAAATGAAAGATGGGGACACAATGCAAAAATTGTTTTAAAACAAGGCAAATACGAATGTGAGAAATAACAATGTTCGGCATTAAAGAAACTGCTAATGCCAAGTTTCAACAATGAAGAGCCAAAATAAAAAACCATTTTTAGAAATAAAACAATGAGGACCCAGAGAGAGGGACTGAACTGCTCAAGGTCAGTTTTAATCACTTATGCCTTCAAAAACCTAGCATATAAGAGCTGCTCAATTTTTAGTGAATGAAAATCAATCAATGAAAATCGATAATGTACTAAAGTTACAAAAATGGTTGCCACTGGGTATCAACTAGGTGAAGGGTCCACTGGACCTTTCCTGTGCATTCTTTTTTTTTTTTTTTTTTTTTGAACTTCCTAGGGATCCATGCTTTAAAATAAAAAGATTTGGGGGGCTTACTTGGTTGATTCCTGGGGTTACATTACATGGACACATATCCTGCACTAAAAATCTCCATGAACACAAAGTAGGAATGAAAGATGCTCCATACACATAATCAAACAGGTGTGGCTATAATTCTCTAGCCCTTAATCTTCTATCACAGTTTGGATATCTGGAATCTGTAAACAATTTTTCTGTCATGGCAATTTTTGGCAAACAGGAAGAAAGACTATTTCTGTCAAGGACAACCTACTGGCTAGGTTTTGGGTCTTTAGTTCATCCCAGTGGTGGTGGCGGTAATAGCAACAGCAGTGGGCTGAATGCTTACCAATAGCGCTAAGTGTCAGAATCTTCACAAAGATTCTGTATTATAGGACCTCTAAGGTAGGTAGTATCATTATCTCAGTGTTATAGCTAAGGAAAATAAGGCACAAAGAGTTAAGTAACTTAGTTAACCCCCCAAACTAAGTAAGTGTTAGCACCAGGTGGTCTGGATATAAAGCCAGAGCAGTATACTCTATTGTCAAGTTGGAAAATGAATCAAAGGATGCTACTGGCTATCCTGGATCACCGGCTCTCGGAGAAACCAGCCACCATGTCATGATGACACTTATGCAGCCCTAAGAAGAGGTCCATATGGTAATCTCTTACCAATGCCAGCATCAACTTGCTCACATACCTAGCCACTACCACCCAGCTTAACTGCCTTGGAATTCTGACCCATTGGAACTGCATGAAAGTATTTATTGTTGTTTAAAAAAAAAAAAAAAGAAGATGGTTCTTTAGCTTCTGGTTTCCAGATCATGGACCTTAAATACCATTTCCCACTACATGGAAGCCGGGCTCTTTAGAAAAATAGTTGACTCCAGGTATGGGGTAGGAAATGTATACAACTTGTCATGTCAGAAAACAAACTATCAAAGACTTGTGGAGTTGTGTCCATGGGACTCAGGAGCCAACCTGAAAAGGCTCCCACTAAGACGGCATATTCTGAGCATCAATAAAAGACAACAACTGCAATGGATCAGAACACAGCAAAATGGGGACGCTTGGGCGGCACAGCTGGTTAAGCATGCAACTCTTGGTTTCAGCTCAGGTCATGATTTCACGGTTGTGAAATCAATCCCCGAGTCAGGCTCCACACTCAGCGTGGAATCTGCTTGAGATTCTCTCTCCCTCTCCCTCTGCCCTTCCCAATCATGCACACTCTCTCTCTCCCTAAAATAAATAAATCTTTAAAAAAAAAAAAAGAACACAGCAAAATGTTTGAATTCATGACTTCATAATGGTACTTATAAAAAACTAATCACTCACTTTTTGGAGGATACTAGAGAAACAATTTATTATTCTGAAACTAGTGAACTAAGAATTTTACCTACCTTTCTATACGAACCGCACCTCTAAGTAAATACACAGTTGGTGAAAACTGATCCCTGTTGAAATAACCCAACTAAAATGAAAAAGATTATATATTTGCAAAATCATTTTGCTAATCTCTAATGGAAAACATTAATAAGGGTAATGATCAACTGCCACAAATATGAGGAGAAATATATGGACGTTAATGTGCCTAATGGAAGTGTACCAGTTATGAAGCATTCTTGACAAAGCAAGTAAATCTAATCTGATTCAGCCTCTAGATTTAACAACCAGTTTAGAGAACATTGAGGGGACATGGGAACATGTTAATGACAGCATGGGAATGTAATTAGGAAAATCCAGAATGTGAGAAAATCTATACTGCAAACAACCGAGATTTGTAGGAAAAAAAGAGGAAGTGGGGAAAGGAAGCTGGAATAGAAGCTATACATTAGAAGAGAAATAAAAGACTTAAACACAATGCGTGAACATTATTTGGATTCTCATTTGAACCAACTGTAAAAAAATAACCTGGGATAACTGGGAAAAATTTAAAACTCCTTAGATTAATTATATTAAGGAATTATTTAAAATTTTTCTTAGCTATAATAATAGATTTGTGATTATTTTTAAGAAAAAGTCCTTATCTTTTAAGAGTTACATACAGAAACACTGGTATGTTTATATGCCATCCAGGATTTCCTTCAAGAGGAGCTGAGTGAGTGATTACTGTAGCTGGGTGTTTAAGTACATGAGTGTTTAAGTCCATTTTTAGAGCTGTTTGATATTTCCACAATATAAAGTTAAAAAAGACTGGATTTCTTTAAGCAGTATGCCAAATTATGGGTGAGGCTGGCAGATGGACAGGGACAATTTTTTTAAAGGAACTCAGATAAAAGGAATTAAGTCTGACATGAGATTTAATGTGGTACCAACATATTCATTTACCTCACTGACCACATCCTGAGTTGATATACTGACAACTTTTTTTTCTTTTTGGATACACTGTCAACTTTTAAAAATAGAAGATGAAAAGCCAACAATGCAATATATCCAGAATGGTGAATGCAACTGCTAAGTTGGTTGCTTTACAACAGAATTTGTCAAGGAGTTCTGCTTTTTTTTTTTTTTAAATGTCCTCCTATGGGAAACCTATGATATACCAGAATGTTGGATTTGAACTACAGGTATCAATATGAACTCATGATTTTTATTTTTGTTATTATTTATCTATATTTTTACATTAAAAATATACGTAGAAACACAAACACATTCATACACTTCCTAGCTGTTTGCTGAGTGGGTCTAGAAGCAATGACACCTTGGGGTGCCTGGGTGGCTCAGTCAGTTAAGCATCTGCCTTTGGCTCATGATCCTGGGGTCCTGGAATCAAGCCCCGTGTCAGGCTCCCTGCTCAGCAGGGAGTCTGCTTCTCCCTCTCCCTCTGCCCCTCTGCCCCCCACTCCGCCTGATCATACTCTCTTTCTCAAATAAGTAAATAAAATCTTAAAACAAAACAAAAGCAATGACACCTTGTAGCAACGAACACATCTTAACATCCAGATCTTGATTTCTAAACTACATTTTCTTTTTTAAAGATTTTATTTATTTATTCGACAGAGATAGAGACAGCCAGAGAGAGAGGGAACACAAGCAGGGGGAGTGGGAGAGGAAGAAGCAGGCTCACAGCGGAGGAGCCTGATGTGGGGCTCGATCCCAGAACGCCGGGATCACGCCTTGAGCCAAAGGCAGACGCTTAACCGCTGTGCCACCCAGGCGCCCCTCTAAACTACATTTTCTACTAAACCCTGGTTCCTTAGAGAAATGGCAGGTGAGGTAGAGAAGGTACAAGATAAACCCTGGCTCCTTAGAGAAATACCAGGTAGGGCAGAGAAGGTACAAGATAAGTATGCAGTATTTTGTACAAGAAAGTAAAGGACTACTCAGAAATGATGGGGATATGTCAAAAAGACACTGAAGCCAGTTAGAAGAAGCTGCCATGGCCAACTGTGGGACAATTTGAGCAACATAAAAATGACAGTAATGGATTGAAGCATGACATATAAAATAAAAACTGAATTTTAAAAAATGAATCAGGGGCACCCACGTGGCTCAGTCGGTTAAGCATCTGCCTTCAGCTCAGGTGATCCCAAGGTCCTGGGATCGAGCCCAGCGTCGGGCTCCCTGCTTGGTGGGGAGCCTGCTTCTCCCACTCCCTCTGCCCCTCCCCTGTGCTCTCTCTCTCTCTTTCTCACTCTATCTCAAACAAATAAAATCCTTTTTAAAAAATTAAAATAAAAATAAATTAAAAATGAATCAACTGGGGCACCTAGCTGGCTTAGTCAGTAGAGCATGAAACTCGATCTCAGGGTCATGAGTTCAAGCCTCACATTGGATATGGAGGCTACTTAAAAAAAAAAAAGAAGAAGAAAGAAAAAAGAATCAATCAAGGAAGAAAGGAAATCTTATTCCTTCTTAGAGGATGCCAACTTGCAAATACAAAAAGAATGACAGAAGTAGAAAACCACCACTTGTAGACTAGTGAACAGAAAATTTATAAAAAACAGGATATCTACATTGTCTCAAAATATACCCTACAAGTTACTTATTGATCACACAAAGGAAAAGAATTAACTTTGCAGTAGAATAACCTGGCAGACCAACCTTAATAAAAACAAGGCTAATATTTAACACCATCAATCACCAATATTGGGACATACTGACATCATGTGCCTCCCTAAATGAAGGATGAAGAATACAGTATTACGTATATAGCGTTCTTGCCAAAGTCCATAATACAAATCTAATTACAAGAAAACATCAGACAAGTGAGGGACATTCCGTACAGTTGTACTCTGAAATTGCCAAGGTTAAGGAAGACTGAAAAGATAGAAAGAAAGAGGGGAAAGGAGGATTTAAAAAAAAAAAACAGGAACTGTTTCAGAATAAGAATTAAAGAGAGATGACAATTAAATGCTGTGTGGTCCTAGATTAGACTGGATTGGACTGGGGTACAGGGGCTATAAAAAAGCATTATTAGGATAACTAACTGATGGAATTTAAATACAGTTGTGATTAGGCAATAGTATTGTTATCAGTATTAAATTTCCTGGTTTTGATAATGTGGCTAAGTAAGAGAATGCATTTCTTTTTAGGAAATGTACATTTAAGTATTAGGGGCAAAAAGGGCACACTTCCACTGACTCTCAGAGTGATTGAGAAAAAAATATATATATACACACAATGATAAAGCAAATGGGCAAAAGAGTAAACAGTGAACAAGAGTTCCTTTTATGATTTGTGTAAACAGTTGGTGAACAAGAGTTCCTTTTAAGATTCTTTCAACTTTAAGTCTTCAATTACATTAAATACTTACCAAAAAGAAAAAAAGTCCCCATTCATAACAAAACAGTTTGAAAACTCCCCCTGTGAGTATCAAGTGAACACTTGTAGCAGTTCATGCAGTTCTAACAAAGATGCTCATGACAATCTCTTCTTTGGTTTCTTTGCAAATCACTACTGCCATGATGATATTAGACACTGAGTTACTTCACATTATTATTTGTAGTCATATAATGTTCATTTTATACCTATAATGAGCCACTGCTAAAAAACGAAGCATAAGAAACTTAAATATAGACTGCATAATTAAATATAAATGATAAATTAATAAATACAATATTATTATAAGTATTAAAACTATTCTACAAATATGCTTTAGATCCAGACTTTTGAGTTGGATTCATCAGATCAAATCTTTCAACCAGCACATAAAGATGACTCTAGATCTTCACTGATGTCAAAGGAAAAAGAAAAATAGGGTGCCTGGGTGGCTCAGTCGGTTAAGCATCTGCCTTCGCTCAGGTCATGGTCTCAGGGTTCTAGGATCAAGTCCTGTATTGGGCTCCCTGCTCGGCGGGGAGTCTGCTTCTCCCTCTCTCTCTCTCTGCTTCTGCCCCTGCTCATGCTCTCGCTCATTCTCTCTCTTAAATAAAATCTTTAAAAAAACCAAAAAAACAAAAAGAAACACTGATGCTTACAGTCAATTTGTTTTTCACTGTGGATAGTCTTTACATGCATACCTAGAATCTTCCTTAATTTGTCATTTTAAAACATTTAAATTTAAAAACATGTCATTTAAAAACAACTGAGTGGCTCAGTTGGTTGAGTGACAAGCTCTTGGTTTCAGGTCAGGTCGTGATCTCAAGGTTCGTGGGACCAAGATCTTCATGGGACTCTGCACTCAGTGGAGAGTCTGCTTGAAAGACTCTCTCCCTCTGTTCCTCTCCCCACTCTCCCATGCAAGCTCTTTTCTCTATCTAGAATAAATAAATCTCTTTTTTTAAAGATTTTATTTATTTATTTATCAGAGAGAGAGCACAAGCAGGGGAAGCGGCAGGCAGAGGGAGAAGCAGGCTCCCCGCTGAGCAAGGAGCCCGACTGACGTAGGATTCAATCCCAGGACCCTGGGATCATGAACTGAGCCAAAGGCAGGTGCTTAACCAAGTCACCCAGGCATCCCTAAAATAAATAAATCTTAAAAATTTATATATATATACATACATATATATGTATGTATGTGTGTGTGTGTATATATGTATATATATACACACATATATAAGTATGTATATATATATTTTTTTTATTTCAAGAATCAGGTTATATAAAGCTTGTTTTTTTGGAAACATAACACATTATAAAATTTAATCTACACTTTACCCAAAAACCAAAGGAATCTTTTTATTTTTATAAAGAATCATGTTTTGGGGCACCTGGCTGGCTCAGTCAGTGGAGCACACGACTCTTGATCTCAGGGGTCATGAGGTCAAGCCCCACACTGGGTGTAGAAATTACTTAAAAATAAAATCTTTATGAAAAAAAAAGAATCACGTTTTACTTAAACAGAAATAAAAAATTAAAGTACAAGTATACCAGGTTAAATTAGGGAAAGTAAAAAATACAGTATTATTAAATAATAAGAAAATAATTATAACAATCTTAAAGACTATATTTTAAATGAAAAATCACTTTAAGATTAGTCTTTTCAAAAATCACCTCTTAGGGCACCTGTGTGGTTCAGTTGGTTAAGTGTGTGCCTTTGGCTGGGGTCATGATCTCAGGGTCCTTGGATCAAGCCCCACATCGGGCTCCCTGCTCGGTGGGGAGCCTGCTTCTCCCTCTCCATGTGCCCCTCCCCACACTTGCGCTCTCACATCCCCCCCCCAAATAAATAAATATAATCTTTATAAATAAATAAAAGTCACCTCTTAGGGCACCTGAGTGGTTCAGGTGGTTAAGCGCCCAACTTTTTTTTTTTTTTCTAATTTTATTTATTTGAGAGCGAGAGAGCGGGAGAGAGAGAGAGAGAGAGAGAGCGAGCAGGGGGGAGAGCGAGCAAGCGTGCATGCATGAGAGAGAGCACAAGCAGGGAGAGGGGCAGAGGGAGAGTGAGCAGCAGACTCCCCTGCTGAGCAGGGAGCCCGATGCAGGGCTTAGTCCCAGGACCCTGGGATCATGACCTGAGCTGAAGGCAGACACTTAACCAAATGAACAACCAGAGTGCCCCAAGGGTCTGACTCTTGATTTCAGCTCAGGTCGTATCATCTCAGTAGGTCTCCGCAATGGATGTGGAGCCTGCTTAAGATTCTCTCCCTCTGCCCCCCCAAAAAATAAACAAACACCTCTTTAACATCTATGATACAAAAATGAAATCATCTTGGGGCACCTGGGTGGCTCAGGAGGTTAAGTGTCTGCCTTTAGCCCACGTCATGGTCTCAGGGTCCTGGGGATCAAGCCCCAGGTCGGGCTCTCTGCTCAGCAGGGAGCCTGCTTCTCCCTCTCCTCTGCCTGCTGCTCCCCCTGCTTGTGTGCAAGCGCACTCTCTGTCAAATAAATAAATGAAATCTTAAAAAAAAATGAAATTATCTTAAAAAGCCCTTAGGGAGAGTTGCATGATTGCATAATAGAGAGTTTTCAAGTCTAACAAAACGATTATTTATAGCATTAAGAGACGACTGTTTACAAGAGAGATCAGCAAGCTCTATAGCCTTACTGTTTTGGTAGGTAAAGTTTTACTATAATAAGACTACGCCCATTGCTTTACATACTGTCTTTCTGTAGCTGTTTCCCATGACAAGAGCAGCTGGGATGGATATCACGTAGCCCACAAAACCAAAAATGTTTACTATCTGGCCCTTTACAAAAACCCATGTTGAACTCTGATTTATACCAATAGGGTAGCTTTGGACCAACTCAAACACCTACTATGGGCCAGGCATTATGCTTAGCATTGAAGACAGAACAATGAATAAAAATATAGTCCCTGCCTACAGGTAGCCTGCAGTCTGTTAGAAAAGACTCTAATTATCATACAAATAAATGTATAATAAACAGTAAATGCTAGAAAGGAAAAAAACACAAGAAAATAATTAAGAGAATTACCTCACATCAGGGGATAGACGGAGGGTTAGTGAAGGCTGTATTACACAGGAGTATATTTTCATGTACTGAAATGTAAAGGAGAACTGACCTAGGCTTTTTTTTAAAAGGAGATAAAAGAATCTTTCAGGCAAAAAGAACAGAAGGTATGGGAAGCAACATGACTAAAGAACTGGAAGGAGGTCACCATGATTAGACAGTATTAAACCTGTAGAAAGAAGATGGAGGGGAGCGACAAGTGAAGGGACAGACCACACAGAACACTGTTGAGGGGGAGTAGGCAGACAACATACACCAATTTGTCTCAGTTTCTATGTGTCAAATAATCTTGTAAACTCCTCCAAAGTCAAAAGCGGTCTCACTCACCTTTCAGTTCCACAGGGTTTTACAACTAATGCTTAAAGTTTGAAATATACAACTGATCAGAAAATGGAGTGTCTTCCTTTTTAGATTATTTACCGCCAACAGTTTAAGAGACACTGATTTTCCCTCATCATTCAATAGAAAGAGCCTGGGGTAACTGTTCAGATTCAGCTATAAATGAGTTATCTAAACCATTAACCCACTGATCTGTCAAATTAGAGCATAGGACTAGGTGTTATGAGCCTTTACAGCTTTGTTTCTTTCTTGCTTAAACTTCTTTGTCTTATCTTAAACTGACCATGTGATGTAGTAAGAATATCATTAAGTTAAATAATCTGAAAATAAAGCAGAGGTTTGGGGCTCTCCAGAAATAAGATATTCTAACTTTCCAATTCATATGACAACATATAGATTCCTGTTTTATTAGTTATCAAGAGCTTCGTAATTTGCTGATTATTTGCTTAAAATACTTAACACTACAAAGCTTGGAAAAATTTTGCGTCAACTTAAAAAAAAATAGAGAAGCAATCAAATTTACAAGTGATCTTGAAAACAAAACTGAAAAACAATTCTCTTGATGTCTGAGTCATCAGCCCTTACGGGACACAAGTCAGACTGCAGCAGCTGTGGATCATCATTCAAAATCAAGAATTCAATTTAATTGTGATAGCAGATTTTTAAAAGTTGATGAATCAGAAGCACAGAAAATAAATGAAGCAGAAATTTTCATTTGCTGGAATAAATCGACATATAATCCTATATTCTAAGGCATAAGGGATCATATCGTTACTCTACCCAAATCAGACTACCAACCAATTTCCTTTACTATGAATACTTCTGTCAAATAAGCTCTTCACTATACACCTGGAAAATGATTCATCTTTAAAGACTTATCTCAAGGGTGTTCCCTTTGGGACAGACAATTCCCAAAGCTAGGAAGCAGAGCTGACAGTGGCCCCACCTAGTGCTATCCAAGAAGCCCGACAGTAGTATATGAGATACCACACTGGTACTTAACATATTCACTTATTTGTTGACCTGATCCTCCATTACTAATCTGAGGGCAGGGGTATGCTTGATCAACATATTCAATGCTTATTTCTTAGATAAATAAATTAAAATATCCTATTTGTTTAATACATAAATTCAACAGGATATTAGCTTTAGAAAGAACTTAATCTCGGGGCGCCTGGGTGGCACAGCGGTTAAGCGTCTGCCTTCAGCTCAGGGCGTGATCCCGGCGTTATGGGATTGAGCCCCGCATCAGGCTCCTCCCTCTCCCACGCCCCCTGCTTGTGTTCCCTCTCTCTCTGGCTGTCTCTATCTCTGTCGAATAAATAAATAAAATCTTTAAGAAAAAGAAAGAGAGAAAGAAAGAAAGAAAGAAAGAAAGAAGGAAGGAAGGAAGGAAGGAAGGAAGGAAGGAAGGAAGGAAGGAAAGAAAGAAAGAAAGAAAGAAAGAAAGAAAGAAAGAAAGAAAGAAAGAAAGAAAGAAAGAAGGAAGGAAGGAAGGAAGGAAGGAAAGAAAGAAAGAAAGAAAGAAAGAAAGAAAGAAAGAACGAACGAACGAACGAACTGAATCTCGGGGCGCCTGGGTGGCTCAGTCTGTTTAGCGTCAGACTCTTGATTTTGGCTCAGGTCATGATCTCAGTAGGGCTCCGCACTAGGCGTGGTCATGGTCATGGACCGGGCTCAAATAAATAAATAAAATATTTTTTAAAAAGAAAAGAGAGAATTGAATCTAGCTCCTTCATTTAATTAAAATAGGGAAAGGAGAGGATGAGGTCTGAAAAAGTTTGAATAAAATTCCTATTATCTAATAGTATTCAAATCAAATTATGTTCTCTTCAAGAAGTTTTATGAGAGCTGCTGTTTTTGAAATGGCAGAAACTTTTAATAATTTTAATAATTTCCAGACTACTTCGCTAATAACAATTAAAAATCACTAGCCCAGAGTGGGTTTTCCCAAACATTGAGACCATTTTTGCTGCCCCTGCTCTGTCTCAAGTAAGGTATCATTCATCGGGCATATACCTATTCGCAAAGACGATGTAGAGCATTGCATTTGTCAAGTTATTAGGAGCTACAGCTCTTACTTTATTTCAGAAGGCTTTATGTGAATAACAAAAGTGGATGTCCAAGTTCTTTTAAGATTTTAAGTCAGGTACTTCTTGAACTCTATTTTATAAACTTAAAAACAAGTAAGGTTGTAGGGCACCTGGGTGGCTCAGTCAGTTAAGAGTCCAACTCTTGGTTTCGGCTCGGGTCATGATCTCATGGGTCATGAGATGGAGCCTGCACCGGGACCCACACTCAGCTGGAGTCTGCTTGAGACTCTCCCTCTGCTCCTTCCCCATGCGCTCTTGTACTGTCTCCAATCAATCAATCAATCAATCTTAAAAAAAAAACACAACACTATAAGGTTGGTATCTTTGATGTGCCTAAGATCACAACATGAACCCTAATTAACAAAGCCAGTGTTCTCTTTCTATGTCCTTCCTGTGGGCCCTAAGCTTTCAAAACACCTAAACTAAATAAGCTGAAAGCAGCATCCATCTAAGTGAATGCCACCTGCAGGGCCACTCTGGGGTGGGGTGGGGGGAACATTTTTAGGTAAGAGTTTTAGGGGTGCCTGGGTGGCTCAGTTGGTTAAGTGTCTGCCTTCGGCTCAGGTCATGATATGAGGGTCCTGGGATCTAGCTCTGTGTCAGGCTCCCTGCTGAGCAGGAAGTCTCCTCCTCTCCCTCTCCCTCTGGTTGCTCTCCCTGCTTATGCTCTCTCTCTCTCTCCCTCTCGCTCTCTGTCAAATAAATAAAATCTTTAAGAAAATAAATGTTATACACATTTAAAAAAATAAGAATGTTATTGAGGTATAATATACATATCATAAAATTCATCTGTTTTAAATGTAAATTTAATGATTTTTAGTAAATTTATATAATTGTGCAACTATCACCACAATCCCATTTCAGAACATTTCTATCACCCCAATGATCCCATATGTCCCTTTATAGGAAATCCTATTTACAACCCACAATACCAGGTAACAACTAATCTGCTCACCCTATCCCTATAAAGTAGCCATTCCTGGGCATTTCAAGTAAGTGGAATTTTAAGATGATGTCCTACAGCACCTGGCTGGCTCAGTAGGTAGAGCGTGTGACTCTTGATCTCAAGGCTATGAGTTCAGATACCATACTGGGTGTGGAGCTTACTTAAAAACAAACAAAAACACAGAAATGTTGTCTTTTCTAAGTTCTTTCATTTAGTATACTGTTTTCTGGATTCATCCATGTTCTGGCATGTATCAGTATTTATTCTTTTTTATTGCTAGGTAATATTCTATCGATGGATATGCTACATTGCAACTGATGGACATTTGGGTTGTTTCCAGTTTTTGGTTATTGAATAACACTGCTGGAAACAATCCAGTACAAGTTTAAAAAGGTTGCTTCAAACAATTTTGCCTAATTTTAATCTGCTTTGTGGGGAAAGAATTTGCCAACTCCACCATTCAGAAGTTCCACTCTAACCAAGTGCATTCATTTTTGCTTATTTTTTAATATTTTAATATCTATTTTTTCCATGTTTTAAATTTAAATTCAATTAATTAACATATAATGTGTTATTGGTTTCAGAGGTAGAGGTCCATGATTCATCAGTCTTACGTAACACCTAGTGCCTCATTACATCACGTGCCCTCCTTAATGTCTATCACCCAGTTATCCAATCCCCCCACCCATCTCCCCTCCAGCAATCCTCAGTTTGTTTCCTATAATTAAGAATTAAGAGTCTCTTACAGTTTATCTCCCCTCTGATTTCCTCGTTTTATTTTTTCCTCTCTTCCCCTATGATCCTGTTTTGTTTCTTAAATTCCACATTATCAGTGAGATCATATAATTGTCTTTCTCTGATTGACTTATTTCGCTTAGCCTAACACCCTCTATTTCCATCCATGTCATTGCAAATGGCAAGATTTCATTTTCCAATAGCTGAGTAATATTCCATTGTGTGTGTATGCCACATCTTCTTTACCCATTCATCTGTCAATGGACATCTGGGCTCTTTCCATAGTTTGGCTATTGTGGACACTGCTGCTATGAACACTGGGGTGCAGGTGCCCCTTCGGATCACCGTATTTGTATCTTTGGGGTAAATACCCAGTAGTGCAATTGCTGGGTCGTAAGATAACTGTATTTTCAACTTTTTGAGGAACCTCCATACTGTCTTCCAGAGTGGCTGCACCAATTTGCATTCCAACAGCCAAGTTTATGTAAATGGTAGTTTCTCCTGATATTTTGAGATTATGGTTTTATCAGGAGTTCGTCTGATTTTGATGTCATGTTTAGAAAGATGATAAAAACACACTCCTACATATGTTCTTCCATGTTCTCATGGTTTGATTTTTCTAATTCATTAAGTCAAAATAGAATTTGATATATAAAGTTCGTGATCAAGATACCTAATATAACTCATTAAGAGTAGTTTAGCTACTGTTGAAGCCTATTACCCAGAATAAACTAAAGTCCAAAGACTATGACAATTAATTGACCTAAACTCCTAGTTCTCAAGGTACAGCAAACCTATAGGTGAAGATTAAAACACACAACAGGCCTAGCACTTCTGCAACAACCAGAACAATCCAGAGATACTACTTTCCTTATAAATTTCCCACTTTACATATTGGGATTATCTCCTCTTTTAACTCTTCAGTAAAGTGTTCTGGTTTTATAACAAAAGTTAGTAGGAAAATATTCACTTCAGAGAGTTTTTATAACTAGCTTTGTCAGAATTCCTTCATTTAAACAGTGGGAGTGCCTATATGGAGGATTTTATGCACTTAAATTAATATTCTACCAAGCAGACTTTATTTCCTGTCGTTTGATAGAACAGAAAAATGAGAACTAAGAAAATTCAAACCATTCAGTATTTTAAGCACACAGTCAACATCTCCGTTGGAGACACAAAATATTAAGGTTAATAGTTCTACTTTTAGGGGCGCCTGGGTGGCACAGTGATTAAAGCGTCTGCCTTCGGCTCAGGGCGTGATCCCAACGTTATGGGATCGAGCCCCACATCAGGCTCCTCCGCTATGAGCCTGCTTCTTCCTCTCCCACTCCCCCTGCTTGTGTTCCCTCTCTCGCTGGCTGTCTCTATCTCTGTCAAATAAATAAATAAAACCTTTAAAAAAAAAAAAGATAGTTCTGCTTTTATAAAATAACTTTAGGACCTACCTACACATAAATATATAATTCCTACATCTTGCTGGAAAATCCCTATAAATTCTTCAGTTCACTGTAATTATTCCTCTGCATTTTCTTTTTTTTTTTTTTTAGTTTTATTTTTAGAGGGGGGTGGAGGGAGAGAGGGGCAGAGGGAGAGGAGAGAGAGAATCTTAAGCAGGCTCCATACCCAGCACGAAGCCCCTACACGGGGCTTGTCTCACAACCCTGAGGTCATGACTTGGGCTGAAATCAAGACTCAGATGTTTAACCAAATGAGCCACCCAGGAGCCCTCACTCTGCATTTTCATAGAAAATTTTACTTTTACCACATTCCCTGAAACTTCTCTTAATAAGGCCCAATATGTCACACTTTTAACAAATTCTGGCTCTCATACAGAGAGGCAATATTAACTTGTTTTTCTTTGCTATTATTACAAGCGGTAAAATTTAATTGCAAAGAACACACATCCAAACAAGTCTTGGTGAGCTCAAGTAATTTTTTGGAGTAAACAAATTCAAAATCACATCAAGTGAAAATTTCGTTTCCTTTAGTTTTTAGGGCATGGCCGCTACGGCCAAGTTTTATAACCTGCACTAATTATCCTCATTTTTTAAATATAAAAATCATCACAGAAATGTTTGTTCTATTACGGTATCCTTGCAAATATTCAGGAAAAAGGAAAGAAAGTGACTAACAGACTATAAAGATACATTAGCAGTCCCATTGAAGTTTTATGTATGATTAACTATCTCTTCCCTTAGATAAACAATTTAAGAGGCAGAAAATTCAGTCTTATTATTTCCCAATTATTATTAAGAGTCTATCACATGGTAGATACGCACAGAAGACTCAGGCCTTGTAGGACATTTAACAAAACATCCTCCTACAGTAATGCTTTCATTATTTAAATTGGCACATGGCAGATTATGTTAACAGATTTATTTATTGACTAAGTCTAATCATATTTCCTCAGTTGGCATCAATACGATATCTACTATTTACGTCTCCTTCAACACTGGATATTTGTTCAAAAGTCTTCCATATTTGATTTCCACCACAAAATTTGGGGTTTAAATTAAATTTAGGTTTTATGGTAGATTACAAAAGATAAAGAAATAAAAGAACCCGAATGAGAGCTAAAATCGCTTGGTTTGTGAATCCCACTTCTAAGCCAAAACATTTCTTTTTATTGCAAGGAAACAGAACAGCAATGAACGAAGATCCAAAGTGACCTAATAGTATTTTTCAAAGATTGTTCATGTCATCACCTTTTCTGGCATATGGCTTTTCTATTTTAATGTTTTGTAAGTTTTCATTTGATTCAAAGTACAACTCAAGATAGCATTCTATTTAATAAATTATGTTTTCCAAAGTTTAAACGCCTATTATATCACAAAGATTTTGAATTACATGTATTTAAACCAAACAAAAATATGGAAAACATGGTTAACTTCATTTGTTTGTACAAAGCAAACCACGAAACTGTAAACTTCATGAGAACAGGGACCGTGGGTCTCTACCTTGCTTCCTATTCTATCATTTATTCATTCATTCAGCAAATATTTATTAAGTATCTACCATGTGCCAATGTTCTGGGCAATGGAGATACATCAATAAACAAAATAGACAAAAATCTGTCCCCTTTGGAACATACATTCCAATAAGGGGAGACAGAAAATAAACAAAATAGTAACTAAAATATAGAATATGTTAAAAAGTGAGTCGACAAAGGGGGCTGATCTGATTACGGGGGATGGGGTAGGCAGGGTGCCATTTTATTTATTTCTAAAAGACTAAGTAGTATCTATACCTGTGGGGCTTGAACTCACAACTCCAAGATCAAGAGTCTAATGCTCTTCCAACTAAGCCAGCCAGGCACCCCAGGGTGCCATTTTAAATAGCGTAGCCCGGTTGGCCTCACTGAGAAGAGAAGAAAGAAATGAGCCATGCGATAGGAAGAGAAAAGAGAAGTCTAGGTGAAAGTCCTGACATAAGGCAAGGACTACATTATTCCAGGAACTGCAAGATCTGTGTGCCTGGAGCTGGGAAAGTAGTAGGATATGAGTTGCGGGGGGTGGGGGTGGGGGGTAGAGATCACAGAAACCTTGAAGGTCACTGAAAAAACTCTGGTTTTATTTTAAGTAAAACGGGAGTCATTAACATGGTTCTAAGTAGAGAATTTACAATACCTGACTAAATTGGATCACTCAGAGAAAAAAATGAAATGAAATGAAACCACATAAATGAAATAAAATAAAATAAAATAAAAAATAAAACAAAAAACAAAATAAACTGGACCACTCTGATTGCTATGGTCAAAACAGATGGTGGGGCAAGAATGAAAGGAGGCAAAACAACTATCATGCAGCTCCAATAAGTCAAGTAGAGGTGTTGGACCAGAATGGGAGGAGCGAAGTTAAGAAGCTATTCAGATTATGTATATATTTTCAAGGTGGAACAAACAGCGTCTCCTGACTAACTAGAAGTGGGTAATGAAAAAAAAGTCAAGGTTAACTCCAAGATTTTTGCCTAGGTAACGGAAGAAAAAATAGACAAACTGAACTTCATGAAAAATTTTAAACTTTGTATATCAAAAGAAACCATCCACAGAGTAAAAACGGCAACCCACAGAATGGAATATTTGCAAATCATGTATATGCTAAGTGATTAACATCCAGAATATACAATGAACTCCTAAAATGCAACAACAGAACAATCCAATTCAAAAACTGGCCAAGGACCTAAACAGACAATTCTCCTAAGAAGATACATAAATTCCTGGTGCACTGTTGACAAGAATGTAAAATGGTACAGCCACTGTGGAGAAGAGTATAAATTTCCTCAAAAAATAAAAACAGAATCACCATATAACCCAGCAAGTATCTGGAAATATACTGAGAAGAACTGAAAGCAGGGTCTTCATGAGATATTTGAACATCCATGTTCATAAGAACATTATTTACAATAGTTAAACATGGAAGCAAGCTCAGTGTCCATTGATGGATGAATGAATAAACAAAATGTGGTATGTATGTACAATGGAGTATTGTTCAGCCTTAAAAAGTAAGGAAATTCTGCAATATGCTACACAGCCTGGATGAACCCCGAGGACATTTTGCTAAGTAAAATATGTCAGGAGCAAAATGATAAAATACTGTATGATTCCACTTTTCCACTTATATGGAGTACTTAGAATTGTCAAAATCATAGAGATCAAAAGTTTAATGGTGGTTGTCAGAGGCTGGGAGGAAGGGGAGAATGGGGAGTTATTGTTTTAAAAGTTAAGGAGTTTTGGGGCACCTGGGTGGCTCAGTCGGTTAAGTGTCTGCCTCCGGCTCCTGGGATCGAGCCCCACATCTGGCTCCCTGCTCAGCGGGGAGCCTGCTTCTCCCTCTCCTTCTTTTGCTCACCTTGCTTGTACTCTCTTGCTCTCTCTCTGTCAAATAAATAAATAAAATCTATAAATAAGTAAATAAATAAATGTTAAGGAGTTTCCATTTACAAGATGACAAGAGTTAACAGGATGGATGGTGGTGACGGCTGCACACAACGTGAAGGTATTTAATACCACTAAATGCACAAAATGGTGAAGATAAATGTTTATGGTTTTTTTTTAAGATTTTATTTATTTATTTGTCAGAGAGAGAGTGCATAAGCAGGGGGAGCAAAAGGCAGAGAGAGAAGCAGGCTCCCAGCTCAACAAGGAGCCCGATGTGGAACTCGAGCCCAGGACCCTGGGATCATGACCTGAGCTGAAGGCAGACTCAGCCAACTGAGCCATCCAGGTGTCCCTATATGTGTATTTTAACACAATTTCTTTAAAAAGTCTGATTAAAGTGGGTAATGAAGGGGGAAAAATAAAGTCTAGGCTAACTCCAAGGTTTCTGTTTAAAGAATAGAGCTAGGGAAGACTAAAGGAAAACAGTTTGAGGGAGAAGATCAGAAGTTCAAAGTTGGATACTTTTTAGTTTGAGGTATCTATTAGATATCCAAGTGGAGATGTCATGCAGGCAACTGAGATCTGGTCTGGAGATATAAATCTGGCAGTTGTGAGCTTACAGACAGTATTCACAGCCAGGAGATTTCATGAGCTCACCAAGGGAATGAATATAAATAAAGATAAGAGAGTCAAGTACTATACTGAACATTGGGCACTGGATAAGCCCAATGTTAAAGAGTTCAGGAAGAAAAGGAGGAACCATCAAAGCAAACGGAGAAGGGGCACCTGGGTGGCTCAGTCTTTAAGCGTCTGCCTTCGGCTCAGCGCATGATCCGGAGTCCTGGGATGGAGTCCTGGGATAGAGCCCCGTATCGGGCTCCTCCTCTGGGAGCCCGCTTTTTCCTCTCCCACTCCCCTTGCTTGTGTTCCCTCTCTCGCTGGCTGTCTCTCTCTCTGTCAAATAAATAAATAAAATCTTAAAAAAAAAAAGCAAACCAAGAAGATGCAGCTGGCAAGTAAGAGATGATGAAAAACAACAATGTGGAGGACCAAAAAAGAAAGTATTTCAAGAAGAATAAAAAATGATTGATTGGGTCAATTGCTCTATCAAGATGACAACTAAGAATTGACTATTGAATATCCTCCTATCAAGGTCAGACATGTACTCATTACAGTAAATATGCGTTCAGTGAATTTACACAGCAAAATATAATTAATCTTTGAAGATTTTATTTGAGAAGAGCGAGCGAGCGAGAGCACGAGCAGGGGGAGGGAGAGGGAGAAGCAGACTGCCCTGCTGCGTAGGGAGTCTGATGCAGGGCTCAATCACATGACCCTGAGATCATCACCTGAGCTGAAGGCAGACGGTTAACCGCTAAGCCACCCAGGCTCCCCAAATTATAATTAATCACTATTTCAAATTCTCTTTAATACTTCTGAAAATGCATCAAGTTTACTAAATATGTACAAATAAAATATCAACTTTGTCAAATTCATTTTTCTTTTACAAAAGTAATTTTGGTTCTGGACTTTGAGATTATCACAATTAAAACTGGAATTGTAAAAACAAACAAACAAACAAAAAGAACCACACCTGAATTGTCAGTGCTTTCACATATGGCCACCAAAATACTACTGTCTTCTACTTGGTAACAGTGGAAACCTCCCAATACTGGACAAAGTACAAAGAACAGTGGTCAGGGAACTAGTACCTGTCACTCACTTTCCCTAAGTCTCCATTTTTTTACCTGTAAAATTAATCTTCATATGTTCTTCCCTTTAAGAATGCCCTGTTCCTCCGATCAAATTCAGCTTCAGGTTCAGCTCCTACTACCTTCTCCCTAAGGATTTCCCAGGTTCTCTAGTGTCTGTTCCAACCTCTCTCTTCTCTGAACTCCAATAATCATCTGCTTTACTACATACAAACCTTTTGTTTGGTCCTACATCACATGCCTTGAGTATTCTCTTAGCTGTTTTATGAGTTTGTCTTAAGCATCCCTACAGTACCAGAAAAATACTTGATTTTCCCCCCTACAATATCTAATACAACATTGTATCAATAGAAATTAATGATTTAATGGGAGTAAATTAAGATTTAGTAAGGAAGACCTCTTCTGTTAGTTCCTACAAAGACTGAACATATAAGCTTTCTGTAAGACAGCCATGCTATAGATTTTTAAGACATACTGGATCAAAGACAAAATTCAAATGCATGTGTGTACATAATTAGCTCTTTGGGATAACTGAGACTAATCAGAAATCTTAAAACTAAAGTCAAAGGGTGCCTTAAACCAAGAGTACAGAGAGTTCATATTACTCCCCAAAATATGCAGAATACTAGATAGCCAGGAACAAAGTAAATCTAGTTATTGACAGATTTTAAGATCACTTCTCCCAGCAGAGATACCAAGGATTACTGGTTTTGACTCACCAATGATTTATAAAGACAAAGTACTAGACTAAATGCTTTAAACCATATGGGCCCAGAGGCACCTGGGTGGCTCAGTTGATTGAGTATCCAACTTCTGATTTTGACTCAGGTCATCATCTCACGGTTGTGGAACAGAGCCCCAATTTGGGCTCTGTGCTGAGCGTGGAACCAGCTTGGGATTCTCTCTCCCCTTCTCCCTCTGCCCCTACCCCCTGCTAGAGTGCAAGCTCTTTAAAAACTAGATAGATAGATAGATAGATAGATAGATAGATAGATAGATAGATAGATAGATAACAAACAAATATAGGGCTTTAAACCATGTGGGCCCATAGCCCACATGACGAAACTCTCCTGAGGAACTTGTCAAAATGCACGTTTCCTGGGTAAGTCTCTTCCAGCTAAGCAAATAAACAAGAAAGGGTTTGTAGAGAAGATAGGTGGGTTTTGAGTTCAGATGAGTTGGGAGAAATGTACCTACTATAACCAAGGGAAATGGAAAGAACTAAGAAAAAAATGATTTCATGCAGAAAACATATCAAAGTGGCAGGGCATCAGCCTACGCTAGCATGTGTAAGCCATATTGCCCACCACAATCAAGCCACTACTTAGCAATGGACAGGAGGAGAAACACATCTTCAGCCCTAGGAAGGCTTACACATAAGGAACTGAGCTATTTCTCTTCTTTCCATGCTCAGCTATATGAATCATCAATTTCAAGTCCTTTCCACATACCCACAGTATAATCTAAGAATGATGACCAGCCAATCTCCAGCCAATGGGGATAGGGCAGTTGTATGGATTTCCATTCATAATCTAAACCAAAATCATGACTCTAACTTGGGACTAAACTGCTTCTAATCACTTGACCTCTCAACAATCTCATGACTCTATCACCTTTCATATCCTCAGTGCTGGACCACATTCCTGACTCCAACCCATCACCGAAATTTAAAAATATCAGCCATTAAAGAGACATCCAATCACAGTTCTTCATGGATCCATGGGGAAGGTTAGGTGTCAGATAGTGACTGGTTCCAGAACCAAGATCTCTTTCAAGTGTCCCACAGGGTATCTGAAACTCTAGCTCTCAGCAATTTTCAAGTTGTTTTACTGACTTATTAGAGCTAAAGGCATGAAGTTAGTACCTCCTACTTGTACAACTTTAGGGTTACTTTTCACATTATATTCTATGTGAATGGCACCCCCTAGAGTACAACTCCAGAATACAATGTGAATGGTGATGAGGAGTTACGGGCCAGCCAGCCATATGCCAGTTAAGGGTTTCTCACAAGTATTCTGGTTCTCAAGATTTTATTAACATACTTTATATTCAAAGCACTACGTTAAGTTCTAACAGCTTTGAATGACTGCTGTGGATATTTAACATAATGAGCAAAAGTAACCTGTATCATCTTCTGGTTTTAAAGCCCATTATTTTATAACGCTAAGTTGGACTGGTGAACACAGATGTCAATTATTAGCAGGAAGGAAAAGATCCCAAAGTGGAGGGATAAATATGTTAGGACTTCCCGTAAGTAACACATGGGAACCATGATATGGCCTTGAACAGAATGAAACCAGTGTTTTGTTTTGTTTTTTAAAGATTTTATTTATTCACTTGACAGAGAGAGACAGCCAGTGAGAGAGGGAACACAAGTGGGGGGGGGAGTGGGAGAGGAAGCAGCAGGCTCCCAGCGGAGGAGCCCGACATGGGGCTCAATCCCAGAACTCCGGGATCACGCCCTGAGCCAAAGGCAGACGCCTAACGACTGAGCCACCCAGGCGCCCCTCGTGTTTTCTGAAGGCAACTTTTCACAGCCCCTAGTGAGAGAGATATGGGAGAAGAATGTCTGGTATTAGAGAGACTTTGCCATTAAATGATTAAAAGCAAACAAAAAAAAAGATATGATATAAGATATGATAATGCCTAGGACCAAGAAGATAACAAGAGAGGATGGAAAAGGACAGAATCTCTGAAGCAGTGACAACGTAGCTGAGGAGTAAGTAAGTAAAGGGCACCTGGGTGGCTCAGTTGGTTGAGTGACCAATTCTTGATTTCGGCTCAGGTCACGATCTCAGGGTTGTGGGATCGAGCCCCATGTCAGCCTCTGCGCTCAGCGCAGAGTCTGCTTGTCCCTGTCTCTTTGCTTCTCCCCCTGCTTGCTCTCTCTCAAATAAATAAAATCTAAAAAAAAAAAAAAGAGAGAGAGATAATTAGAAGAAAGTAAAACTGTCCTTACTTACAGATAGTGTAGATAATCCAATAGAAGCTACAAAAAGCTAATTCAGTGAATTTAGCCAAGTTGCAGGATGCAAGATCAATATGCAACAAACTGTATTTAAAAAAAAAAACAAAAACTGTATTCCTGAAGAGTAGCAATGAGCAAACAAAAGTTGAAATTAAAAACAAACACAATTACAGTGGTATCAGAAACTGTGAAATACTCAAGAGATAAATTTGACAAAGATGTATAAGACCTGTACTCCAAAACTCTGCTGGGAAAAAGCAGTGAAGACCTAAACTAATGGAGACACATGTTAAGTTCAAAGATGGGAAGATTCGATATTGTTAAGATGTCAGTTCTGTCCCCTAAAGGATTCAATGCTTTTGAAAACTGAAATCAAAATTCCAGAATGCTTTTTCTGTAGAAATCAGCAAGCTGACTCTAAAATTTGTTTGGAAATGCAAAGAACCTAGAATAGCCAAAACAACTTTGAAAAAGAAGAACAGAGTTGGAGGGCTAACACTAACTGATTTTAAGTTACAGTAAATCAAACCGTGTGGTACAGGCATAAAAATTAGACAAACATATCAATGTAATAGATCTAGAAATAGACCCACACATATATGGACGACTGATTTTTGACAAAAGTATAAAGGCAATCCACTGGAGAAAGGACAGTCTTCAAAAACTGATGCTAGGGGCTCCTGGGTGGCTCAGCTGGTTAAGTAACCGACTTGATTTCAGCTCAGGTCATGACCTCAGGGCGGTGAGACCAAGGCCCCAGTAGGGCTCTGCGCTGGGAGTGGAGCCTACTTAAGATTCTCTCTCTCTTTAAAAAAAAAAAAAAAAAAAGATACTCAAAACCTACTGCTAGAAATGTATATTCATTGGGAAAAAAAAAAAACTTTGATGAATACCTGACACCACGGTATGCAAAATGAGCTTAAAATGGTAACAGACATAAATGTAAAACCAAAAAATGTACATCTGCTTGAAGAAAGCATAAAGAAAATCTCTGTAACCCTGGGTTAGGCAAGTATTTCTTAGATACAAAAACAAAAGTATAGCCAGCACATAAAAGAAAAAAATTGATAAATTGTACTTCAAAAGACTTTTAAAACCTTCTACTCTTCAAAAAACACTACTAAGAGAATAGAAAGACAAGGCACAGATTGGGAGAACATCTCTGCAAAACATGCCCCAATAAAAGATTTATACCCAGGGTGCCTGGATGGCTCAGTCGGTTAAGTGTCTGCCTTCGGCTCAGGTCATGATCCCAGGGTCCTGGGATAGAGCCCCACATTGGGCTCTCTGCTCAGCGGGGAGCCTGCTTCTCCCTCTCCCTCTGCCTGCTGCTCCCCCTGCTTATGCTGTGCGCTCTCTGTGTCAAATAAATTAATAAATACAATCTTTAAAAAATAATTTATACCCAGAATATATAAAGAACTCTCAAAACTCAGTAATAATAAACAACTCGATTTGTTTTAATGGGTAAAAGATTTAAACAGACATTTCACCATAGAAGATGTATGGATGGCAAATAAGCACTTGAAAATATTTTGGAAAAATAGTTCAGGAATTTCTGAAATAATTCTGCACCTATCAAATGATCCAGCCATGCCACTCCTATGTATTTACAAAGGTAACTTTATTTGTAGTAACCAAAAACGGGAAACAAAGCATCTATCAACAGGTGAATAAAAATAAATAAATGTAATATGTCCGAACAATGGAATACTACCACAATAAGAAGAAATGAACAACTACTACATACAATATCTTAAAATAGTTATGCTGAAAGAAAAGAACCCAGAAAGAAGAAAGGAAGGGAGTGAAGGAGGAAATAGTATGAATTCACTTATATAAAATATAAACATGTACATGTAAAATTCTAGAAAATGCAAGCTAATCTATAGTAACTAAAAGGAGATCAATGTTGGGGCGCCAGGGTGGCTCAGTCGGTTAAGAATCTGCCTTCAGGGGCGCCTGGGTGGCTCAGTCGTTAAGCGTCTGCCTTTGGCTCAGGGCGTGATCCCAGCATTCTGGGATCCAGCCCCGCATCAGGCTCCTCAGCTTGGAGCCTGCTTCTTCCTCTCTCACTCCCCCTGCTTGTGTTCCCTCTCTCACTGGCTGTCTGTCAAATAAATAAATAAAATATTAAAAAAAAAAAGAAATCTGCCTTCAGGGGCTAGTATCCAAAATCTATAAAGAACTTGTGAACTCAACACCCAAGGAACAAATAATCCAATCAAGAAATGGGCAGAAGACATGAACAGACATTTCTGCAGACATAAAAATGGCCGAAAGACACATGAAAAAGTGCTCGACATCACTCGGCATCAGGGAAATACAAATCAAAACCACAATGAGATACCACCTCGCACCAGGCAGAATGGCTGAAATTAACAAGTCAGGAAATGACAGATGTTGATGAGGATGTGGAGAAAGGGGTACCCTCCTACACTGTTGATGGGAATGCAAGCTGGTGCAGCCACTCTGGAGAAAGTATGGAGGTTCCTCAAAAAGTTAAAAATACAGCTACCCTACAACCTAGCAATTGCACTACTGGGTATGTACCCCAAAGATACAAATACAGTGATCCAAAAGGGCACCTGCACCCCTATGTTTATAGCAGCAAGGCCCACAATAGCCAAACTATGGAAAGACCCCAGATGTCCATTGACAGATGAATGGATAAAGATGTGGTACACACACACACACACACACACACACACACACACTGGAATATTACACAGCCATCAAAAAATGAAATCTTGCCATTTGCAATGATGTGGATGGAACTAGAAGGTATTATGCTAAGCGAATTAAGTCAATCAGAGAAAGACAATTATATGATCTCACTGATATGTGGAATTTGAGAAACAAGGCAGAGGATCATAGAGGAAGAGAGGAAAAAATGAAACAAGACAAAACCAGGGAGGGAGACAAACCGTAAGAGACTCTTATCTCAGGAAACAAACTGAGGGTTGCTGGAGTGGAGGGGGGTAAAAGGGATAGAGTGGCTGGGTGATGGACACTGGGGAGGGTATGTGCTGTGGTGAGCACGGTGTATTGTGTAAGACTGATGAATCACAGACCTGTACCCCTGAAACAAATAATATATTGTATGTTAATAGTAAAATAAATAAATCTCAAAAAAAAAAAGAATCTGCCTTCGGGGATGGTCGTGATCCCAGAGTCCTAGGATCAAATCCGCGTCCGGCTCCTTGCTCAGCGGGAAGCCCGCTTCTCCCTCTGCCTGCTGCTCCCCCTGCTTGTGCTCTGTCAAATGAATAAATAAAATCTTAAAAATAAATAAATAATAAAAAATAAAAGGAGATCAGTGTTTACAGATGCTGCAGGGGAGCATGATAAGAGGGAGGGATTACAACGGGGAATGAGGAAACTTTGGGAGTGACTGATACGTTCACTATCCATGTCAAAACTTATCATATTGTGCATTTTAAACATATAAAGTATATTATGTGTCCATTATATTTCAATTTCTTAAAAAGTAGAAGAACAAAACAAAGCATAAAGAAGGGGAAAAAGTCAGGGCTCCTGGGTGGCTCAGTCGTTAAGCGTCTGCCTTCGGCTCAGGGCACGATCCCGGGGTCCATGCTTAGCAGGAAGCCTGCTTCTCTCACTCCCATTCCCCCTGCTTGTGTTCCCTCCATCGCTGTCTCTCTGTCAAGTAAATAAATATCTTAAAAAAAAAAAAAAAGAAGGGGAAAAAGTGATAAAGGTTTAAAAAGAGTCAGGAAGAAGCACTGTTTGTCCAGAAGGGAGTGGAGAGATCCCTGAGGATTCAATGTAGTTTGAAACAGCTGGATATGAGAAGATAGTGAAATAAGCCAAACATCATCTGTAGGCAGTGAGAAACATGGCTATGACACACAGAGAGGAATCATTCCTTGAGAAAGAGCAGAGGACAGAGCACAAGGCAGAGTAAGGTGCCAGGTTAGCTCAATACCTCATTAATCTATAACACACTATTTATAGTACATTCCCCTTGGCCAGTCAGCTTTTTAAAATGCAAAAGTCAGATTGCTCTCCTGGCTTATTTCACTGATAAATACAACTGAAACGAGATCCAGACAAAGCCCATATTCTCTCATGGGTCCTGTCCAGACAATCAAACTTAGCTCAGCTTGCTTTGAAATGGTATTTCTCAAGAGAGTCTTCCACACCTTGTATAATTCATCTTGATAATAAGCATTTCAAGGAAACACATAGTTTAGCAGAAAATACTGATATTAACTTGTATTTCTAAATTGCTTGAAGGAGAAAAAGCTTATTCAAAGTATTCTTGTGTCATATATGTAACAAAAATGTCATGTTCTAAATAAACAGCCCAGTGAAAAGAGCTAATAGACGTCTTATACTGCTGTCTGGATCATGGATCCAGTCCCTACCCTCTTGCCCTACCCTTCTGCAATAAACTCAAATCCCACCTTCTCAGTAAAGTCTTCCTAAGTCCCCTCCCTTGATAGAATTAATCACACTTTTCTACCCCTTGAACAACAGCACTTAGTTCCTTAGGCTATTAGAGGTTAACAGATGTCCTACTCATCACAAACCCTAAACACAGTGTTCTGTATATATTAGGTGCTAAAACAAAAAGAGTTTGGGGGTGGCTGGGTGGCTCAGTAGGTTAAGCATCTGCCTTCAGCTCAGGTCACGATCTCAGGGTCCTGGGACAGAGTCCCACGTCAGGCTCCCTGCGCAACAGGGAGTTTGCTTCTCCCTCTCCCTTTGCTCCTCTCCCCCCACCCCCGCGGAGGCTCTCTCTCTCTCAAATAAATACTAAAAAAGAAAGAAAAGAGTTTGATGGCATAAAGCCAAAGGTGACGAGACCTAAAGAGGCCAAGAGCAAACCCAAGGCTCACCAGAGTTCTGGTTTCCCTTGATTAAGTGTGGAAACTATAGCTTACTGGGTCTAAGAGGATGGGTTCTTAGGAGTTCATATTATTATTCTGTCTACTTTGTGTAAATTCAAAATTCTCCACATAAATTGTTAAAAAATAATAAAAGGTAGATGAAGATATGATCAAACTTTTTGTTCTTACTTTCCTACCTTTGAACTTTTCTTTCCTTTTTCCTTTAAACTTGATCTTTGCCAGCCTCCCCCTCTTGTTGTCAACAGGTCCACTGGGTCATTAGCCATTTAACAAATGGTGGTTTGGAGGATAAAAGACAGAGCCTTTGCACAAGCACTGGAATTCCAAATGCTAGACTCTTGGCTCCACAATGTCTGATTCAGAAGAACTGCTGGGAGCTATTAGTTTAGCTCGCCCACCCAGGCATATGAAGACTCGTAGAGTTCCTTTTACACCACTCCCATATGCCTCTCATTTATGCCTACACAGTTTTGTGATTGGGAGCTTTCTTTTAGCACAGGAACAGATCAGATCCAGTGTAACCACAGAAATTATTAGGAAGATCTAAGGATACGGCATCCAAAAGGAAGCAGTTTCAAATGTGGAATTGCAACAGAATTTTTTCTAGTGGGGCAATAATAAAACAAAAATGCACTTTCAAAATCCCCAGACACAAGATGAGGAGGATATACAGTAACAGTATATCAGATGCATCTGGCCTAAATGAGACCATTTGCCATTTTGTAAACTATCTTGTGCTTTCCCACCTCTGAGTCTTTACTAACATTCTCCTCTATACCTGCAACAGTGGCCTAAGGGATACCTGACTCTCTATTTTCATTGAAAAAACAAAACAAAACAAAAACTTGTTAAAGTATTACTTCTTTCTTCTTTCTTGATACAAAGATACTAGGAGTAATCTCATGCCTGTTTGGTTTTTTTTCCACCGCTCACAAAGAGAACAAAGTAAAGGGAAAGAGATGGGAAGATCTTCTACGGTAGCTATACTAGAGCTGAAAGAGGAATAGGTGGTTATTAAAAAGAACAAGAAATGTCATAACGTGAAAATAACTCAGCGTGGGCAGTACAAACTCCGAGTGGGGAAAAGATTAAAACATTTCCTCACACCAGCCCACTGGTGGCACCATGAGCCCAGGACTTGGTATTGGGTGCAACAGATTAAGTTGGTTCTTGGGCAGATAGGCTTCATTCTTGCCCCCCAAATATGGACAAGTTAAGGAAGGTCAACATAATCATAAATACACTCTGGCAAAAACGTGTAGAGTAGCTAAAGAGAACACTTATAACTCATATCCCTGATTCCACATGCAAGAACTGGGGGGAGAAGTATAACTTACACTTGAGTCAAAGGCTGATAAAGGCCTCACCTCTGATTGAAGGAAGAGAAAGGTAGCCAACAAACAAGCCAAACAAAAAATTGAGGATTCCAGTCATGATCTGCTCTTCTTTTTTTTTTTTTTTTTTTTAAGATTTTATTTATTTATTCGACAGAGATAGAGACAGCCAGCGAGACAGGGAACACAAGCAGGGGGAATGGGAGAGGAAGAAGCAGGCTCATAGCAGAAGAGCCTGATGTGGGGCTCGATCCCAGATCGCCGGGATCACGCCCTGAGCCGAAGGCAGACGCTTAACCGCTATGCCACCCAGGCGCCCCGATGATCTGCTCTTCTTTATATCACTTTTAAAGTTATCCTTCAAGGCCTGGTTCAGATGACATTTTCCACATACAACCTTTACTGACTATCTCCTTTACTCTATTCATATGTCCTCACCTTAACCTGTCTCACTTAGTTACTTGAATGCACAGTCCATACACCTCTCACAAGCTATCAAGTTTCTTAAGATCTGGAAAACTTGTCTTATGCAGAATTCCTAGCTCTCTGCCTTTCATGAAAATGGAATATATGGGGCTGGCTCCGTAGGTAGATCATGTAACTCTTGATCTCATGAGTTTCAGCCCCACAATGGGTATAGAGATTAAATAAAAACCTTTAAAAAATAAATAACCAGAAAACAAATACTTATTATAAAACATATACAAATTAGATGAGGTATAATAATTCTATCTAGGAGATCGAGGAGAATAATAATTTTTAGTAAGGTCCTGGATTTAGCAAACTTTACCAAATATATACACACAGAGCTAACACAAAAAAGTCTTATAATGTAGCTGAGGACTTAAACAAAAGCAGTGTGCTGTCAAGTTATCCTGTAAAATTGGCAAACACTGGAATGATCACACACTCAGATAATGACAGGTGTGGAGATCTGCTTAGCCCATCACTCAAACGCACACCTGCACTCACTTAAGTATGTGACTTTGTGACCCAACTCTTAGCTTAAATATCGCAATGCAACCCAGATGAGTAAGATGTAGAACTAGGAGAACTTCTGAGGCCTTCTGACCACAAAGAAGCAGACTGGGATTTATTCCTATCAAAGTGGTATTCAGAACAGTCCTCCCCACATGGAAATAGGCCTTACACACATACTTCCTTTATTAAAATCAGTTTGAAATTTTTATTTGGCCTTACTGAAAAAAGGTACAAGTACCCACAATAATATATCAGTATCCTGTAAGAAGCTAATTTACGGGGCACCTGGCTGGCTCAATCAGAGGAACATGTGACTCGATCTTGGGGTTGTGACTTTGAGCCCCACGTTGGGTGAAGAAATTACTTAAATAGGGGCGCCTGGGTAGCTCAGTCATTAAGCGTCTGCCTTCAGCTCAGGGCGTGATCCCAGGGTCCTGGGATCGAGCCCCGCATCGGGCTCCTCCGCTGGGAGCCTGCTTCTTCCTCTCCCACTCCCCCTGCTTATGTTTCCTCTCTCGCTGGCTGGCTCTCTGTCATATAAATAAAAATAAAATATTTTAAAAAAGAAATTACTTAAATAAAACTTTTAAAAAAGCAGCTAATTTATAATTCTGAATTGGGATTTTGACAATTTAAAACATTTTTTTAGGGGTGCCTGGCTGGCTCTATCTCTGGGTCATGAATTTTGAGATTACTTAAGTAAACAAATAAATAAAAATTTTAAGGAAAAAAAAACATTTTTAGTTCTGCCATAAAATAAATTTATTCATCAAACAGAGGTTTTGGTTTCATTAAAAAGATTTCTGGTGGGAGGGCACCTGGGTGGGTCTGTCGATTAAGTGCCTACCTTCAGCTCAGGTCGTGATCTCTGGGTCCTGGGTTCAAGCCCTTCATCAGGCTTCCTGCTCAGTGGTGAGTCTGCTTCTCTCTCCCTCCCCCTCTGCCCCTCCCCCCAGCTCATGTTTTCTCTCTCTCTCTCTAATAAATAAAATATTTTTTAGAAAAGGAAAAAAAGTTTTCTGGTGGAGTGCCTAGGTAGCTCAGTCGGTTAGGCATGGGACTCTTGATTTTGGCTCAGGTCATAATTCGGGGTCATGGCACAGAGCCCCGCACTGGGCTCCTCACACAGCACGGAGTCAGCTGGAGTTTCTCTCCCTCTGCCCCTCCCCCCACTTGCATGCATATGTGCACTCACTCTCTCAAGTAAATAAAGTCTTTATTTTTTAATATTTAATTTAAATTCAATTAATTAACAATGTATTACTGGTTTCAGAGGTAAATGAAAGTTTAAAAAAAAAAAAAAAGATTCTCTCTCTTTCCCCATCCTCTCCCCCACAACCGCAGGAACACTAGACAGCACTTAGCACCATACTTGGGAGCATTTTATTTTATTTTAAAGATTTGTTTATTTTTAGGGGCACCTGGGTGGCTCAGTTGTTAAGTGTCTGCCTTCGGCTCAGGGTGTGATCCCAGAGTCCTGGGACCAAGCCCCTCATCGGGCTCCCTGCCCTGCTGGGAGCCCTGGTTCTTCCTCTCCCACTCCCCCTGCTTGTGTTCCCTCTCTCGATGGCTGTCTCTCTGTCAAATAAATAAATAAAATCTTATAAAAAAAAAAAAAGGTTTATTTTTAGAGAGAGAGAGAGAGCACAGGGGGAGGGGCAGAGGGAGAGAGAATCCTCAAGCTGATTCCATGCTGAGTGAGGAACCTGATGCAGAGCCCAGGACCCTAAGATCATGACCCGAGCCAAACTCAAGAGTTGGCAGCTTGAACGAGTTGAGTGACCCAGGCACCCCACTTTGGGGTATTTTAAACAGCAAAATCACCAACAAAAAGAACAAAAATGTGAAAAACATGGCACTAAGTAATCATAAAAAAGACTGGCTTACAGTATGAGAGCTGAAGCAAAAAGCAGAGTGTCACCTTCTTCAGCTTCAGCTGGGAATGTGTTAGGCGACTCCAAATTTTCACTGCTCTGATCACATCCACAAATGACCACTATACATTGACTTGGAGATTATAGATAAATTTTAGCAAGTAGGCAAATCTGCAAATACAGAATCTATAAATTGATTCTGATTATAATGATAATCAATTGTGTATCATACAATGATTATTTAGCCATAAAAAGGAATGAAGTACTGAGTCATGCTATAACATGGATAAACCCCAAAACATGCTAAGCGAAAGAGTCAGTTACAAAAGGCCACATATTGTATTTCCCCCCCCAATTTTAAATAATCACAATTAATTCAGGAGAGTTTAAATATAATTCAAGTCAAACAAAGAATGTTTCTAATACTTTATATGAAATGTCAAGAATAGAAAAATCCAGAGACAGAAAGTAGATCAGGGCCTGGGAAAGGGAAAGATACACATTATTAATGTGTATGGGGTTTCTTTCGGGGTGATGAAAATATTCTGGTATACAGTGGTGATGGATGCACAACCATACATAAATACTAAAATCCATTAAACTGTCCACTTCATATATATATGTGTGTATATATATATACACACATACCCATTAAGAATATGGTATGTGAATTGTATCTTAATAAAGCTATTTACCAAAAAAAGGTTATCTTAAAGACATTATTTCCTGACTTATGCCCAGCAGTCATACAGGACTTTTTCAAATTAATACCCCCAAAAAATATATATTGTACTTTATCATACTCTCTTACCTGGGTATAACTTAATCAGCTCATTTCTAGTACAGTAAGCATATAGTTAACCCTCCTCCAAGCTCACAGTTTTCTATTAAGATTGATGCTGGTTTTTCAAAGAACGTAACTGAGGGACACCTGGGTGGCACAGTCAGTTGGGTGTCTGACTCTTGGTTTTAGCTCGTGTTATCATCTCAGGGTTGCGGGATGGAGCCCCTCATCAGGCTCCACTCAGCACAGAGTCTGCTTGAGTTTCTCTCTCCCTCTCTGCCCCTCCTGCTGGTGCTTTCTCTCTCCCTCAAATAAATACATCTTAAAAACAAAAAAAGGGAATGTAACTGAACATTTGATGAAGAAAAAAATTAATTTGTAACAAAATTCTTTTATTTGAATTTAATAACATCTGCAAGTTTGTAGCATGCCCATCTAAGCAACTTCCAGAAGAAAACAACCACAACAACAACAAAGGGAGAGAAATGTTACCAATCACTCAAGAACCCACAGTCTGAAAACCCCTTTTTCTACCGTTAGACCCATCCAGGTGGTTACATAAGCAACAGAGTGAGAAAACCACTTCTCTGTTCAAACTTTCAAATTCTGAATTCCAGCAAACTTTTCAAAGATCCAAAAGTGACAATAATATGAAAAAGAGAACAAAAGAACTTTAAAAGGTCATGTAAAGGTCACCTAGTTCTACCTAGGTTCCATATCCTTCTTTCCTACCCAACCAAGAATTCAGCCCGTGTGACTCACGGCAGGATAGTTCAGATTTTCTTAATAAAAGATCTTACTTGAGGTTTATTAGGAAACATTCCAATTTTTACTGAATGCTAACTATGTGGGAGGCACTGAATTACACCTAATTCTCTGAATCAAAAAGTAAAAATACCTATATATATTGTAGTGGCCTTAAAATGGAAGTCAGCTCCAAAACCTGACAGGTGATTAATGGGGGGGGGGGGGGGGCTGGGGGAGACTAGTGAAATACATTAGCTCTTGAACCAGAAGATTCTCCAAAGTATCAACTCCATGTATATTTGTATATATATTTGTTTGCTTGTTACTGGCTGTCTCCTCACTAGACTGAACCCTACAGGAGCAAGGAGTTCATTATCATTGCTCTAGGGTCCCTAAAAGTTAAAACTGTACCTGGCACATAGGAGGCACTCAATAATATTTGAGTTCTGTGAATAAATCATATTTGTGAATGAAGTCAAATAATCAGATGTTTTTCTCTGGCTTCCCTGTAATTACAATTTTTATAAAACTTCACTTTAACCTTGCACGTAAGAGGGAGAAGTAAGAAAACCACCACGCACTTATTTTTCCTCCATTTTCTTTAAAATTCCAAATAATCCATTGTTGTTCAAAGTCTCCTAAAGACCAACGTAATGGATTTATTTTACAATTCATGGCCAGGAAGATGAGCTGGTGTGGCATCATCACTCAGAAAAGGGAAGCTATATATATGGTATAACCCATAGTTTCCACAGTGGTTTCCACCTTCCTCTCTTGGAACCTCATCAACTTCATTGTGCTTTTGCTCAGGCTGATAAAATCTCCCTTTATCCTCTCTTTCTCCTACTTGCCTCTTCTCAAGAAGAGTGTAAATAAAAAAAAAAAAAAATTAAAAAAAAAAAGTAAAACTCCTTTCATCCATTTTTTTAAATATGCTCTTGGCAAATGAGAATTAGTCATCTTAATTCATTACAAAGTCTATGGTTTAACCCAACACATCTCAAATTTTTTTAAAGTTTATTTATTTTTAATAATCTATACCCAACATGGGGCTCAAATTCACAACCCCAAGATCAAGAGTTGCACACTCTACCAACTGAGCCGGCCAGGTGCCCTGAGATCCTGCATTTTTAACAAGCTCCTAGGTGATGCTGCTAGTCCCCAGAATATACAATGTGTATCTACTTTTCTCATTGCTAAGGTAAATTTGATGCTGCCTGCCCCACCCCTTCTGGTCTAGTTCTAAAAAGTATACAACTAGTGGACTGCCAAAAAAAGACCCTTAAAGGCTCATCATTCCTCTATGCTTTCTGTTCATCAGGCATGGCTTCTTGAACCTTTCAATTGTTTTCCTTTTTTAAGATTTATTTATTTGAGAGAGAGAGCGCGCGCACGCGCGCCCATGAGTGGGGGGGAGGAACAGAAGGGGAACAAAGAATTTCAAGTAGACTCTGCATTAAGCATGGCTGGTCATGGGGCTCAATTCCATGACCTTGAGATCATGACCTGAGCCGAAAACCACGAGTTGGACACTCAACTGACTGAACCACCGAAGCACCCCTCAACTGGCTTTTTTCTTAATCTAATTGGGGATCTTCTTTGAACCCTCTCGAATGCTGGCCACATATATCTCTTAAGCTGAAATACATAAATACGAAATTAAACCTTAAGTTTTCCCTGAATACAGCCCAAAGGTACGATAACTGTTTCTGAAACAACAATGTAATGAAGTTCATTTTAGTTTGTAGTCCCAGATGAGATGAAATTATGTACATAACCAGCTGCTCCCCTATATAAACTGGATTATTCACTTTGCTATTTCTTTGTTAAGTATCACTGGATTTGAAAATTAAACTTACTTTGAATTTAACCCAATTCTCCAAGGAACCAAACCCTGGTACTGAGAAGTATTTTCTCTAGATCTTGGTTTTCTCCTCTGTGAATAGTTAGAGGCAAAGGTTGTGACTGCTTTCTAGTCTTACTTCCAAGAATCTATGACTCTAGAGTCTGTATTTCCCTCTTCCCTCTATAGTGTATGGGATCTCTGACCTTTTATTTTGCTCTTTTTTGCCTAATGAAAAGCCCTTTTGCTTACTTCCCAGCTCTTCAAAGAGAAGAGCCTGCCATAAACTATATATACATTACTACATTTATCCTTACAAGGAACTCTCTCTCTGAGAAGTTCATATAATGAGCTGGAAATATCCTGAAGTAACTAGAGTCAAAAATCAAAACTAAAAAAAATAAAAATAAAAAAAAAATAAAAAAAATAATAAAAACTAAGTTTAAAAAAAACCAGGGGCCTCGTGGCTCAGCTGGAAGAGCACGTGACTCTTGAACTTGAGGTCGTGAGTTCAAGTTCCCCATCTGGTGGAGAGAGGACTTAAATAAAAATTTTTTTAAAAACCTTTAAATTATCTTCTCAGTGTCAATCCAACAAAACCATAAACAGCCAAATGTACACCTTTTTTGTTCACTTTTGTTGTTATCCTGACCAGAGTCAACACCTGTAAGCAAGTTAAAAAAAAAAAGCTGTGCTTAGGTGTATGCGACTGGAGAGCTGTAGCTGAGGAAAAGCAATCATTTAGCTCTTCTCTTAAGTCTCAGCAGCTGTGTTTTCCTGATGACAGAGAATCTGTCCACCTGCTCCCACAGATGGTACAGCTGTAGCTTAAGTAAAACACCTGGTTCCGTACATTCTTTCCATGCAGTTTGCTAGAACAATGCTAGCTGCAGATTAGGCAAGCCCTGGTCAGCATTTTCATTTATTGCCCAGATTAAGGCCAACCACAGGATGCTAAATATGCCTTTCATTCCCAAACACAAATACAACAATGTTAAAAAAGTTACAATAATAATGCCAAAGAATTTTAAAATGAATAAATAATAATATCAAAGAATTGTTAAAAAGTGTGACAATCCTAGATTACAAATTTGGCTATCATTAACCACTTCCCAAATTAGGACATTTACCGCAAGATAATCCTAGTAAAACAAGCTCAACCACCAGCAGCCAGTACTTGACTAAGAATGGTAGTGTCTTAGTGTCAGTATAGTGAATGTGCTGAATGAATGGACAATGCTAAATAAAAATCACATAAGAAATGAGACTTTCTTCCTAGTTTTACACTTAAGAAACTTTACAATTGAGAAATTTTTTATTCTCCCCAAGCAACCTTAAATTAACTTCTATCAGAGGAATTTTCTCCCCATTGAAGAAGATTCATCAATACTGGTAAACTACAAACAGTGATTATTTCCTGTGCAAAAAAACAAAAATACTCATGAGGTGATACATGATTTCACGCCATAGTCCATAAGTTAGTTTGAACGTTGCCAAGTTATACTTTTTAGCGTATTTGACGGCTTATGGAGAAAATGGTGTGAAATATTAGAAATTAGGGATATCCCAGGAAAACAATAAACTACAGACAATGAGAACTTGGTTAGCAAAAGACAACACAGCATTATCTGGTATATAAAAAGCAGTCAAATTCAAGTCATATGCCCTGGGTGAAAAATAAAATCAAACATCAGTCAGCATTAACTAGTCTTTCTCCCTAATACTTTCTCAAACATCTCCATTTATCACTTTTACCACAAAGTATCCCATAAGAAGTTTTTCTTCCCTGAAATGCTTCCACCATCAAGATTTTGATGGTCTTCTTGTCAGATTTACACCCTCTACAGCAACAGTTCCCAAAGTTGTTTTTAGACCACCTTTAAGAGAACTACTTAGGAAGCCCGAGGAAAATGCAGATTCCTGGGCCCTGCCCCAATCTCCAGTATTTAAATCTCTGGGAGGTGAAATCCCAGGAGCTACATTTAACAAGTTTCCCAGATGCTTGAGGTACACACCAAAGTGTACACCGCATATAGTAATTTTCCCTCATTAACCATTATTTTAATATGTCTACATTTACCAATTACTTGACATTATTCAGCTTCATTACTCTGGAATTCTGAAACAAATACAAATTCATTTCCTGTTTTGTCTGTCCTCCAAGAGTCTACTTCATTATCTCCCCAATTTGTCTCCTTGGTCCCCTGACTGGCCCAAAGCAGGTCTTATGCAAATGTTGAACTTATCTCACAAAGGCAGTTCGACTTCTTTTTCCTTCTGAGAAAAATATTAACAGCATGGGAATTTGATTACAATTTGATGAATGTGTCATGAAGTTAGATATCAAAAGCAAAATGCATAATCTGGGGCGCCTGGGTAGCGAGGTCGTTAAGCGTCTGCCTTCGGCTCAGGGCGTGATCCCGGCGTTCCGGGATCGAGTCCCACATCGGGCTCCTCCGCTATGAGCCTGCTTCTTCCTCTCCCACTCCCCTGCTATGTTCCCTCTCTCGCTGGCTGTCTCTCTGTCACATAAATAAATAAAATCTTAAAAAAAAAAAAGCATAATCTGTCATATGTATCATTTACATGGTGAGGAAAAAAATCCACCAAAATATCTCCGTGGCATTAATGAGCTGAAAACCGGCAAAGCTTCTGTAATTCAAGCCTGGAGAGTTCGATCCACCTGAAGCTCTTCTTCCTCTATATGTCACCAATAGAAGAAAGGACCTATTTTCATTTCCAAACACAGTTCTGTCCGGTTACAGGCTCATTAATTCCTCTTTCTACTATCAGACAGATGGAGAAACATCATCTCCTACAACCACAGGTAAGAGGAGGATCTGCAAGAGCCAACTGCTCCAAAATGGACGACCTTGCACTTTCTGAGAAAGGGATAAAGATTTGAATGGTGCCTAGCAGCCTCATGAAGCAGTCAATCGTTTATCTGCCTTTTTATAGAGCATTTGGAAAGTTCTCTGAAATGAAAGGTGTGACCACTTTAAAGGCATCTCACTACTAACATTGAACAAATCAATACTGAATGTTGCTGTTGTTCATAAAATCTGTTCCAAGGTACTTAAAACAACTTAAGAGATAAATGTCTTTGGTCTTGTTTAAAGCAAAGATCTGGCAGAACAGTTTCATGGACTTTCCATCTGACCAGAAATTATAAAGACTCTGCAAAATATTATGTATAGTATGATTCCACTTAAGAAAAACACTGCACCATTTGTGTACTACAGATGTATGTAAAGGTATCCAAAAAAAGTCTGGAAATACAAACTTTCAGTCATGAGGTGAAAGGGAATTTTTACTTTTTACTCGTCACAAATTTTTGTAGAATGTCTTAAATTACTTTTGTAAAATACTTTCCGAAAATTTAACTGTCAAAGTGGAATACTATAAAATAAATGATCCATCATTCAACATGGCTGAGAAATAGAACATGGTAGCTAACACAGTCAGTCTATACATCGCTATGGAGTTAGGACTTCTGTTGAGGTCTTGTCTCTTCTACCTAATCAGAGAAGACAGGCCCTGTGTGAGTCAATTCATCATCCAAGCAACCTGTTTCCTCAACTGTAAAGTGTAGGTGGTAATACTACTCAATTCCCAGGCTGTTTTGAGCACTGAATAATACATGTGAAATCCCCCAATAAACTATTATTTTTCAAACTATGTATGTATTACAAATACACTTTAAAATACAACACGAAACACTATATGGTTAAAGCTTTCTTCAGATATTCCAATGTACTTTGTACACAGTTTATGTATAAAACACTATACACAAGTCATAATGAACTCCTATAGTCATTATAGCAATGATCATTTTACACAGAGTTAAGACACAAGAACTATGTTAGACTAAATCTATACAAAGTCTAGTAAATTTCAGTCACAAATCTTTCAGAGAAGTACTCAGGAACTTTCTCAATAAATAAATTCCTAATATTTTACTTCCTTGTCAAACAGCTCTCACAAAAATAAGAACAAAGTCTGTACAATCTAAATTCTAAATAAGGAGCTTCACAAGTATTCAAATGATGAAGAGAATTTATCTATTCCCCCTATTTCACTCCAAAGGCCTTGTTGGGTCCCACCTCTACTTTCATTCACCATGTTATTTGTATACCCTATTAACCTACTCAACATCTCTAGTTGGATATTTTACAGACATCTCACATACTAAAAGTCCTCTGTCAAATTCTTGGTTCACCATCCTATCCCAAACCTATCTGGGGTTCCTAATGTCTCCCCAATCTTCTCTAAAATGAGAAAATTAGCAACGTAAGCCAATAATTTCAGAGTCATCTTTGACACACAACCTCCCACCAATTTCAAATCCAGTGAGGCAAATCCTATCAGTCATACCTTCAAAATACCCTGAATCCAACTATTTCTCCTTACTTCCACTGTTAACATTCTAGTCCAAACCACCAACCTCCTCTCTCTTGTCCTACAGCAATAATTTCTTAATTCACATTCCTGCTTCCACTCTTGCCCCGTGAAGAATGTTTTCCCCAACAGCAGAGTGATCTCTTTAAAAGGTAAAGGAGATAATGTCACTCTGCTCAAAAACTTCCAAATTTTTCCCATCTCATTTAGAAAACCCAAAATCCTTTCTATGACTCTTAAGGTCCTCCATGGTCTGGCCCTGTTCACCTCCCTGAGATCAGCTTCTCCAATGTCGCCCTTACTCAATGTGCTCTAGTCTTACTAGCCTCCTCGCTGTCTTGTGAACCTATCAGGCATGCTCCCACCTCAGGGTTGTGACACTTGCTATTTATTCCCATTGCCTGGACTCCTCCTCTCCCAGATATCCATATGGCTAGCTTCCTTCTTTCGGATCTTTCCTCAAATGTCACTTCATCAGAAATCTTTCTCAACTACTCTAATAGCACTCCCTATCACCCTCTCCTAACACACTCTTTCTACTTTACTGCTACCTAACTATATTAAACAAGTGTGTATAAAATATATTTTAATGTCATTAAATTTCAAGATCTGTGAGAGGGCTTCATTTTGTTCACCACTGTATCCCTCAGACCTTTACAAAATAGAGGCTCAGCAAATGTTAAAAGACTGGTGAGAACGTAGAATAAATGGAATTCTCACAGACTGCTGATGCAAATATAAACTGATACAACTCTGGAAAATTTTTTGGCAGTATCTACTAATGCTGAACATTCACACAATCAATGACCCTCCAATTCCACTTCTAGGTATGTACTCAACAGAAAGACACACATACATATACCCAGACATAGAAGAATGTTTCCTGCAGCATTATTCCTAATTAACCCCAAGCTGGAAAAAAATCAAAATATGCATCAGCAAAAGAATGGATAAACTGTGGTATACATTTACAGTGGAATTCTACACAGCAATGAGAATGAATTATTAACACAAGAACACGTGTCATTACTGTTGAGCAAAAGAAGCCAGATACAGAAGAAAACACAGTATATGACTATTTATATATACTGTTCATTTTTTTTAAAAGAGGCAAAACTAGGGGCGCCTGGGTGGCTCAGCCGTTAAGCGTCTGCCTTCGGCTCAGGCCATGATCCTGGGGTCCTGGGATCAAGCCCTGCATTGGGCTCCCTGCTCGGCGGGAAGCCTGCTTCTCCCTCTCACACTCCCTTTGCTTGTGTTCCCTCTCTCGCTGCCTCTCTGTCAAATAAATAAATAAAATCTTAAAAAAAAAAAAAGAGGTGAAACTAATGAATGGTAAAAGAGGTCAGGATATTGGCTATCCTGGGGAAGAGGGAGGAACAGTAACTGGAGGGTGAGAAGTGGGCTTCTGAAGTAATTGCGTAAATGTTCTATTTCTTGATCTGGTTAGCAGTTACATTAAGTATGATCACTTTGTGAAAATTCACTGGGCGGTAAATTTAGGGTTCACATAAAGAGAGAAAAATTACAGGAAAAGAGAAACACTGTCAAGCTATCTTCCCAACAGCTACTGCAACTATTATTTCATTTATCTTTTTTTTTTTTTAAGATTTATTCATTTACTTTAGAGAGAGAGAGCAGCGTAAGTGGGGGGAGAGGAAGAAAAGAGAGAAGCAGACTCCCTGCTGAGGGTCGAACGTCACTCGGGCCTGAGATCATGACCCACAGAAATGAACAGTCTGAGGCTCAGCCCACTGAGCCACCCAGGGGCCCCATTTATCTTTTAAACATCCCTCTATTGGAGTGCCTGGTTTGCTCAGTTGGTTAAGCAGCTGCCTTTGGTTCAGATCATGATCCCAGGGTCCTGAATCAAACCCCATGATGGGCTCCCTGCTCAGCAGGGAGTTTGCTTCTCCTTCTAACCCCCCTCACCTCTGCTCATACTAACTCACAGGTTCTCTCTCTTTCTCTCAAAATTATAAACAAAATCTTTATTTAAAAAAATAAACATCCTTCTATAAATAGCGATAGCAAAAAAATTTTTTTTACTAAGAAATTATTATCGGGTCACCTGGCTGGCTCAGTCAGTTAGTTAAGTATCCAACTCTTGGTTTCAGCTCAGGTCATGATCTCAGGGTCATGGGATCAAGCCCCAGAGCCTGAGATTCTCTCTCCCTCTCCCTCTGCCCTTCCCGCCACTTGTGCACTCATGCACTCTCTCTCGCTCTAAAATAAGTAAAATTTTTGGGGGCGCTTGGGTGGCTCAGTCATTAAGTGTCTGCCTTCAGCTCAGGGCATGATCCCAGGGTCCTGGGATCAAGCCCCGCATCGGGTTCCCTGCTCCACTGGGAGCCCACTTCTTCTTCTCCCACTCCGCCGGCGTGTGTTCCCTCTCTCGCTGGCTGTCTCTCTATCAAATAAATAAACAAAATCTTTAAAAAAAAAAAAAAAAGGTAAAACTTTAAAAATATTAAATAAATAAAATTTTTTAAAAATTACTTTCATTTAAGATATAATCCACAACTGGGGCGCCTGGGTGGCTCAGTCAGTTAAGCCTCTGCCTTTAGCTAAGGTCATGATCCCAGAGTCCTGGGATCGAGCCCTGCTTCCAGCTCCTTGCTCAGATGGGAGCCTGCTTCTCCCTCTCCCTCTGACACTACTCCCTGCTTGTGCTCTCTCTTTCTCTGTCAAATAAATAAAATCTTTAAAAATAGTAATAATAAAATAAAATCCATGATTAAGTGAATTATAAAGCCATACCTTCAGTCACCTATAAACTAGAATCCAAGTGTTAAGAAAACCAATCCAAAAATGCTTCCTCAATATGCCATACTACCTAAATACAAGAACCTATTTAAATAAGAAAAATTTATTCAACTGTTACTGACAGATCTTTCCACATAAGTTTCCTTTTTAAAATATCATCCTCCAGGATAAATTTAATAAAACCTGAAGCCTTCTTTCCCTCCTTAATCTGTGGGATCAAAATCAACCTGTCATGTTCTAATATTTAATTGTCATGGATTGTCTGCCTGTTTTCCCTGGAATCAAGAAGAGGGTTCACATGCAAACAGGATTGATCTGGCAAATGAGTAAACATACAAAGAGATCCTTTTCCCAAAACAAGTTTGTGCTCTACACTGGGCTAAACCCTCATACAATAAATTAACTCTTCAGCAGCTTCCAAGATCAAAAGCTGAAGTCAACCAATTAAGCCCTAATGGGATACCAATTTCCTATTTTCGATAGAAGTTTAAATAAACCCCTCTTGGTTTATACAAATCCCTATCAACCATCCAGATAATCCTGTCACACTCAGTTCCAAATTGGCATTTATGAATATGTGCTACAATAAAAAAAGCTTTGATTACTGCATATTAGAGCTTTCACTGCCACAACCAACATGTGCTTTTAAAAATTGGGAAATTTGGGGGTGCCTGGCTGTCTCAGTTGGTAGAGCATGCAACTCCTGATCTCAGGGTTTTGAGTTCAAGCCCCACACTGGGTGTAGAAATTACTTTTAAAAAATAAAATCTTAAAAATAAAAAAAAAAATTGGAGAATTTCAGTTGCTTTAAAAATGGAAATGACAGCCTTAATTAGAAAAGATGTCTAATACGGGGTCCTATGGGTTAAGCATCTGCCTCTGGCTCAGGTCATGATCCCAGGGTCCTGAGATAGGACCCCGCATCATGCTCCTTGCCCAGCGGGGAGCCTGCTTCTCCCTCTCCCTGCTGCTCCCCCTGCTTGTGCTCTCTCTGTCAAATAATTAAAATCTTAAAAAAAAAAAAAAAATGACTGATAAACTAAATTTGACCTAATTGCTGTCTCCAAACTTTGAATGTCCTAATAATCTGCAGTTATCCTATTGACCTGCAGCCACCAAAACAAACAAGTAAGCAATTGCTAAAGGACATGTACAGTGTCATCTGTTCCAAGGATTTTCTTAGGAGTCCTTTAGGATTTATTGTCTTTTAATTCATGGAACCAGAGACCGTGGAAAGAGAAGGACTTCAAAGATCCTTTATCATCTGCCTTTCCTGTATTTAGAGCATTCCTTCTCAAAAAATCTGTGTATCTACTACGTGGACCATAAAAGGTGTTCAAAATGAGTTCAAGGACACAGAGACAGCTAAAGCAGAGTATCCGATCACTGTCTATGTTTTTGTGCTGATAAAAGGCAGTTTCATAAAAATGAAAAGAAAGCTGACTTCTATTAATACAGCACAAAGTTTAAAATCAACAATAACACAGAATAATGCAAGGCCAGAGTTCCTCAGGAAAAGCTGATCAGCAACTTGACAATATGAGTTAGACATGTTTGCTGTCAGAAGTCTTTATGGGATACTAAATTCCATCTCAACTTTTCCTTCACATTAGAAGTTAGACAAAGGAGCGTAATTCTACCAGCATCTCTGAATATAAGGTGATGGCAGGAGGGAAAGGACAGAAATTATTTCGAACAATGATGTTAACCAGGAAGACAAGGTAGAGAATCACCTAGGAGGCTATTCTCAAAAACATACGAATGTATCATAATATGGATGTCACACCGATATTCTATTAACTCCCCAAGGTAATTGTGATCACACACCACCAATCCACCCATCCTCTCTCCCCAGAGGAAAACTAGTTTTCCAGTCATCTAGAACCAGAGGCTTAAAACAATGGAAAGCTGGGGCGCCTGGGTGGTTCAGTCGTTCGTTAAGCGTCTGCCTTTGGCTCAGGTCATGATCCCAGCGTTCTGGAATCAAGCCCTGCATCGGGCTCCCTGCTCAGCGGGAAGCCTGCTTCTCCCTCTCCCACTCCCTCTGCTTGTGTTCCCTCTCTCGCTGCCTCTCTGTCAAATAAATAAATGAAATCTTGAAAACAAACAAAAACAACTGGAAAGCTTACTAGGGTAGAATTGGGGAAGCTGTTTAACAAAACAACCAGCTGAATTGTTGTATACTTTATTTCGCATTCTTCAAAACGAGGAGAAAAAAAACGTGAGCAATACCTACAGAATTCCTGAAATTGTGAGCTATGCTATTCTTCTACTTCCTTGCTTTTTTTTTTTAAATAATCTCTACCCCCAGTGTGGGGCTCAAACTCAGGTCATGATCCCAGGGTCCTATGGTTGAGTCCTGCTTCGGGCTCCCTGCTTCTCCTTCTGTCCCTCTTCCCTCCAACGCTCGTGCACTCTTTCTCTCTCTCAAAAATAAATAAAAAATCTTAAAAAAAAAAAATCACTGTCAGTCCAAAAACTAATTTTTAAAAAAGCTGTTGGAAAGGAAAAAACAGATTTGGTTCAAGACAAGCATCACTTCCTGTCTTTTTTGAAGTACATCCACACATGTGTGCAGATTAGGTCAGATGCCTATCCTTGGTGGCTCCTGTCATGCTACTATCACTGTTTACCATTTGATACTGAAACTATCAGTCTCTCCCCTCTACTGGACTACACCTAAATTCAGGGCCTTAAAACTCTCTTCATAGCCCCCAGCATCTGGTACTAGTGGTTTAATGTTTGTGAAAGTAAATGAGTATCTGAAATCAAGAGTATCTTAGAGGAGGGCCTGGATGGCTCAGTCCACTAAGCGTCTACCTTCGGCTCAGGTCATGATCCTGGGGTTCTGGGACTGAGCCCACATCAGGCTCCCTGCTCAGTGAAAGTCTGCTTCTCCCTCTGCTTCTCCCTCTCCCTCTCCCTCTGCCCCTCCCCCGGCTCGTGCATGCACGCTCTGTCTCTCTCTCCCAAAATAAATAAAATCTTAAAAAAAAAAAGAGAGAGAGAGAGAGAGAGTATTGGGATGCCTGGGTGGCTCAGTTGGTTAAGCATCTGCCTTCGGCTCAGGTTGTGATCCAGGGGTCCTGGGATGGAGTCCTGCATGGGGCTCCTTCCTGAGCAGAGAGTCTGCTTCCCCCCTGACTGCTGCTCTGTCTCTCTGACAAATAAATAAAATCTAAAATATTAAAAAAATAAAATCACCTTTTTGCACAAAAATAAATAAAAGATTATAACCCACTGACTAAAATAACTCATATTTATATAAATAAATAATGGTTAGGAAAATGCTCTGTAGTAGAATATTAACAGAATGAAGAACTAACAGAAATAGAAAATTGTACTCCAACTATCATAGCAACAACTGACTCAGGCAAACAGTATCAAAAGATGCTAAAACCAGTAGGCTAAAGTTTGATAACAAGATATTTACATAAATTCAGTATCTCTCCCCATGATTCTTACCCATTAAAAAGGAAAAGATAATAGCTCTATAGTGGAGAATCCTAGCAGATAACACCTTGAGCAAGTGATCAAAGTTAACATCAAGTCCTGGACAGATGGACATCATGTGCCTCCTGATACACGCACTGAGAAGGACATAATTTCACTCTGTGATACTCCTGCCAATATGCAAAATCTGAATTAATTCGTAAGGAAAAAAATTCAAATTGAGGGACATCCTACAAAATAAACGGCCCACATTATTAAAAAAAGTCAAAGTCACAAAAGATGAGACTGAAGGATTCTTCCAAATGGAAGGAGACTAGAGGCAGGAAAACTAAATATGATATATATATCCTGGACTGGATCCTAGACTACAAAAAAAACCATATTTTTCCTATGAAGAACATTATTGGAATAACGGAAAAATTCGAATGAAGTTTGTATATTAAATAATACTATTGTATCAAGACTATTTCGGGATTTTGATGAGTGTATTGTGGTTACATAAGAGAATGTCCTAGTTTACGGGAAATATACACTAAGTTATTTAGGGTAAAGAGGTATCACAGCTGTAACTTACACTAAAGGAGTTCAGAAAAGTAATATCCAATATAAACAGAAACATAGAAAAATAGTAAAGTGTTGACATCTGGGGAACCAAGATGAAGAACAAAGAGGAATTTTAATAGTATTCTTCCAACTTTTTCATAAGTTTAAAATTATGGCAAAATACAAACTTAAAAGTACAAAAAGTGTTTTTATAATGCAAATCACCATCCCTGAATATGTCTGTGTTTTTCTAAAACGACTTACAGTATCATGTAACATATTTAAGAAGAGGTAAAGAGTATAGTTAAAACCACTTAGCCAGGGGGACCTGGCTGGCTCAGTTTGTACAGCATGAGACTCCCTCCAAGTAATATTTATTTATTTATTTGACAGAGAATGAGAGTGCACAAGCAGGGGGAGCGGCAGGCAGAGGGAGAGGGAGAAGCAGGCTCTCCGCTGAGCAGAGAGCAAGACTCTGGGATCATGACCTGAGCCGAAGTCAGATGCTCAACTGAGCCACCCAAGCACGCCCAGCATTTAAGGCTCTTGATCTCAAGGTCGTTCAGTTCAAGCCCTGTATAGGGCATAGGTTTTACTTAAAATAAACAGGGGCGTTTGGGTGGTTTAGTCGGGTGAGCATCCAACTCTTGATTTCAGCTCAAGATCTCATGGGTCATGAGATTGAGCTCCGCAAGAGGCAGGGAGTCTGAAGATTCTCTCCCTCTGCCAATCCCCCCTCCTGCGCACGTGTGCGCTCTGTCTCTCTCAAATAAATAAATCTTAAAATAAATTAATTAAATTTAATTAATTAAAAACATAAACACTTAGCCAGGGATTCCTGGGTGGCTCAGCTGGTTAAGCATCTGCCTTTGGCTCAGGTCATGATCTCAGGGTCCTGGATCAAGCCCTGCATTGGGCTCCCTGCTCAGAGGGAAGTCTGCTTTTCTCCCTCTGCCCCTCCCAATGCTCATGCTCTGTCTGATAAATAAATGAAATCTAAAAAACAAAACAAAAAACTTAGCCAGACCAACCCACCAAGGGAAAATTAAGGTGAAGCTTACAAAAACCGGAGCTGCTGACCCTAAGCCGCTCTAGGCAGCTAGAGAATGAATGCTGAAGGAACTAAAACTAACACCACTCCAATTTCCCTCTCCTAAACCATCTCTACCTTTATTCATAAAGAGGACTTGCTTTATGCCTGCCTTTTCTCCCTGCAAGGCTGGCTCCACTACTCTAGAGGGAAACAAAGTCAAAGACATAATCATTTTCTCAATAAAGAACTAAAAACATTGCCACATTTTTGGTGGAGAAAAATGTCACTATTATGTAAGATTTTACAGAGAGGGGAGGCAGAGGGCAGGTAGTGCTAAGGATATAAACTAGCTAAAAAATACATGGGGGGGACACCTGGATGGCTCAGTCGGTTACATCTGTCTTTGGCTCAGGTCATGATCCTAGGGTCCTGGGATCAAGCCCAGCATTAGGCTCCTTGATCAGCAGGGAGCCTGCTTCTCCCTCTGCCCGCTGCTCCCCCTGCTTGTGCACTCTTGCTCTTGCTCTATCTCTGGCAAATAAATAAAATCTTTAGAAAAAAAATAAAATATAAAAAATAATTTAAAAATGCACGGGAATTAGAGATAATTGTATCATTAGTGTAGTTTCTGGGATATAAGGTAAAAATGAGTAAGTCTGTGTTCAATGTCTGTTCTCATGCGGCTTCAAAAAATTAAAAGCAGGCGTGACCTCTGCATGGAGATGGCTAAGTTAACAAAGGAATACGGGAAACATTTGTAGCAGAGGAAAAGGTCAAAGCAGTGTGTCAAGGGAGCTGTGTTATGCCTGGTATTAACATTTCACTTGAGCTGCTGAAGAGGTCAGATTACATATTTGTCGCCATCAGCTAATTTAATTGAAAGGTCTAGCCAACTCCAAAGCTATAAATTCAGACAGAAGGATACCTAGCTCTGAGTTATTCTAAATTTTATTTTGATTTCTGCATTTAATTATGGCAATACAAAATAGAAAAGTAGAGTCAAATCTTCAAGAGTTCACATCGTAAGTCCATATACTATATTGGATGATCCATATTTGACAGCTCCTCACAGGGCCATACAAAATTAATATGGACATTACTTGGGCTTTTGATGTTCATTGCCATCATCTGTTTCACTGCTAAGATCAGGAAACATATGGGATGAATTGGTAAAGGATGCTGAGAGTTTCTGTTGCCCTTTTTTTTTTTTTTAATTCACCTCTAAGTCTAATTCAGGATACCTCTGAACAAGACCAAGATCTAGTACAGGAGTGGTCTCTAAATCATATTCCAATTCCTAACACTTTTTTTAAAATAAGAGATGTTAGAGAAAGTTAGTTCTTGAAGAAAGATGATGGGAAATCAAGTATCTTCAGGGAACACCGGGGTCCAAGGAACACATGTCTAAAAACCTCTAGTCTAGTTAGTAAAAAGAAGTCATGTGATAGTAAAAAACAGGTTTTGGACTCAGGTCTCAATGTAAAATGAATGAACTCAACACCAGAACTGAACTAAGTTTGAACAGTGCATCTGCTACTGATTAACTGTGTGACCTTGGGCAATTTATTTAAGTTCTCTGAGTCTTACTTCCTCATCAGTAAAACAGAGATACTAACTCCCTCCCAAGGTTGTTCCAAGAATTACATGAGATGAAAAACACCCAGCAGAAAACCTAGCAAAGACCCCCTTTTGAAGAATTCAACTGGACTTAAAAGTCCGATTCAGTTGACACATCTGCAATGGACTCATTTCACAAGTTTAATTTATGGTACCCCAGCCCCTATAATTTCAGATAGCTTCAAGGGGCCACAGACAGAAACCAGAGACGAAGGCAAAACGCTACTTAACCAGCCATAATAAAACCCAGAGACAGGATCTGTCACATGTACATATACTAGCTCATATTGCACATGGGGCCAGTCAGTACAGCAAGAGTGAGGCCCCTCGTCTTGGCAATCTTACCACAGCACAAACAATAACCAGGGAGAGACTGTCCCTCATTAAGTCGTCAAGCTTTCACAAATTTGAAGTAAATCTTCAGTGACTGCTTTCTATAATATGAGGTTCAAAACAATATTCTAAAACTAAGGAGTGATGATAAAACTGGCAGGTGAGAAATCTTTTTTCCACACCTCCTTCCTCCCATTTTTTCCTTATCCTGGAAGAGGTATGAACTTAGTGAATTAACTCATCTTGATCCTAGTGCTACATTCATTTGTTGTACACTACCTTTTGAATGATCTTTTCTGCCAAAAAGCATTCATTGCACTCAAATAACTGATCAAAAAGTCTAGATCTGCATGTCCCACAACAGGCTTAATACTCAGGAACAAGCTTTAAGTCAATTTGTATGGAGGAAAGCCAACGGGTTCTAAACCAGCACAAATGCATTCAACAATCAAAGATGAAGACAAAAATCATTACAAGTATCCAAAACATGATTCAATTTAGTAAGTCCCAACTCTCAAAATAACCAGTCAATAACCCTCAAAACAACTGAAATCAAAGGATAACTTTGGTTTTTTGTTTGTTTTGCTTGCGGTTTTTTTGTTTGTTTTTAAAGTAGGCTTCATGCCCAACGTGGGGCTTGAATTTAGGACCCCGAGATTAAGGGTCGCACACTCTGGTGACTGAGCCAGCCAGGTGCCCTGATAACTTTGTTACTAATAAGAAAACTTATACCCAATTCTACACAAGGACTCACTGAAATACCAACTCTATATTAACATGTAGATAGCAAGTGACTAAATAATTAAAGTTTCGTGGCAGTATTACTACTCTCAAAGCCTTCAGCTCATTTCACACTACTCTGCCATGGGGTTACCCAACATGCGGCAAAAAAGGTTCTGAACATCTCCCTCAAAAAGGGGAGAAACAACCAGAAAAACTTCTGTAGTGCAGTAATATTTATAGATATCTATAAGCACTGCTTCCCTTATAAATGCTATATTCTGAGAACTTAGATGACCTTTCAAATATAGGAACTTCACAGTGTCAGAGTACAGAAATTAGGGTTTGATTTTCCCATTCATTGATGGTCAGCAAATTTTTTTTTAAAGATTTTATTTATTTCTTTGTCAGAGAGGGCGACAAAGCACAAGCATGGGGAGTGGCAGAGGCAAAGGGAGAAGCAGGCTCCCCGTGGAGCAAGGAGCTGGATGAGGATGCATGCGGGACTCCTTCCCAGGACCCTGAACCCAACAGCAGCAGCTTAACAAGCCACCTGGCTGTCCCGGTCAACACATTTTTTTTAAGGTAGTCTCTATGCCAAAAGTGGGGGGTCAAACTCAATACCCTGAGATCAAAAGTCACATGCTCTACCAACTGAGCCAGTCAGGTGCCCCAAAGGTCAACTTTTTTTTTTAAGATTTTATTTTTTTTAAGTAATCTCTACAGCCAACATGGGGCTCAAACCTACAACCCTGAGATCAAGAATCACATGCTCCACCAACCAAGCCAGCCAGGAACCCCAGTCAACACATTTTTAAGTAACAGCTACCTTAATGTTAAGAGCTCAGGCTCTGCTGCCAGAAAAATCTAGATTTTAATCTAGACTTTGTCATTTATTAGTTCTATAACATCTGAGTCAATTTCATAATTTATAAAATCAGGAAATATACCTACCTAAAAGACTGGAGGATTAAAAGGCAAAAGGTAAATGCATGATATCTAGCCCAAAATAAACATTCACTATTAGTTATTATTAGCCAGGAATTATTCTCATTTATAGAGTAAACAAACTTGAGTCTCAGAAATTGAAAAACTTCCCAGAACTGGGCCTCAAACCCAAAGTCTGCCTGCAAATTCTTTTTCCATTATGATCAACAACCTGCCTCACATGTATCTCTGCCTTTTTAAATAGGCTACTAACTGCAGTTTAACTGGTCTGGATTGTGTGGTCACAGATTATGGTGCTTCTAGCGTTTTTTTTTTCTTGCCCAATCGTTTAGGGGAAAATGACTAAACGCATCAGTATGGCGTAGTAGGTAAGGACCAAAGAGAGGACGAGACCCTGTCTCTCACTGTCAGTATGCTTACCTGCGGTAGCCTTCCTCCTCTTCATGTGACTTGTTGCTTTTAAAATCTGCTTACGAGGGGCACCCTGGGCGGCTCAGTCGTTAAGCGTCTGCCTCCAGCTCAGGTCATGATCCCAGGGTCGTGGGATCGAGCCCCACATCCCACACTGGGCTCCTTGCTCAGCAGAAAGCCTGCTTCTCACTCTCCACTCCCCCTGCTTGTGTTCCCTCTCTCGCTGTCTCGCTGTCAAATAAATAAATAAAATCTTAAAAAACAAAAAACAAAAAACAAAAACCTGCTTACGAGGGAGTGCCTGGCTGGCTCGCTCAGTCAGAAGTTGTTGAGTCTGAGCCCCATGCTGGATGTAGAGATTACTCAAATAAATAAACTTTAAAAACTACTTATAAGCTGGGCTCAGACAAGTATCTTTGAGGAATGTGCAGAATATGAGTTAGCTCTGAGTGAAAGGTTGAGGTGTTACGCTATTAACGAGGTATACAAGCTTCAATCACAGTCATGGTCCCAGCAGGAAAGACAGCATACTCCAGAGTAAGGATAATTCAAGGAGGGTTTAATAACAGGACTATAAAGGTGATAATCACAAGGGAGAATAGTACCCTGGGATTAGAGAGGGCACTTCTAAGCTGGAGGAACAAAGGAAATAAAAACTTTCCAAATCCAGGAGCCGCAGAGAGAGACTCCTTTAGAGGAATAGCAATCTTCAATCAAGGGACACAACCAGCCAGAGGCAATAGCCATAGGAAGGGAGCATGGAAATTAAAATTCCCTAACCTTAGACGGGAAGGAAGCTCTTGATGTAGTTCATACAGATAAGTCAGCCTCCCAGGGAAGAGAACAGGCAACAGATGGAGAGTAGACCTAGAGGAGCGAACGGAAGGTACCTAATTCAACCTCCAGGAAGTCTTTCAGGTAGGTACACTTTCGCATCTCTTCTTTCATGCTAACAGACAAATGCCAGATAAGGAAAGCATTACTGAACAGGACAATCCTCACCCCTTTTGAATAGTAACGCACAGGACCTATCTACCATATCTGTAATCAAGCTGTTCACTAGTAAGTATGGTCATTTACCATTTTACTTGTAACTGTTCAGAATTCTTTGGAGGTCCAATGACTTATATACATTTCTCCATGTTTAAGGACTTCCCACTTACCTTGTTAGGCAAAGTAAGATTTAAAAAAAATGCAGATACTGTAACTCTTAAGGAGCTTACATTTAGGAGTTTATATTCTTAGATAACTAAGAAGGCAGAATGAGGTAAGTGTCATCAGAGAGAAAAGAGCTGCGGTGCTGTGAAAAGTTCTGGAATAGGCTTCCTTGCCATCTGGACCCTGCCAGGAACAACTCCAGCCAGAACTCACTGCTATCCTATTAACAAGGTATACAGGCTTTAATCAAGTTCCCTGCAGGCCCAGATCTGGAGACCTACTCACTAAGCCCTCCAGAGAATCCAAGTATCTGCTCAGCACCTAAATAGGTCCACCACTCCTCTCCCGGAAAATGCCCCTCTCCTTCTTAGCCCTGCTTCAAATGTCACCTCCTTTCCTAAACCTTACTTGGACCCTTTAAGAACAATTAGTTATTCCTACCCTATATTCCCAAAAGACTCTGCTTTGAGCACTTTATTATTATCTATGCATAGGTACAGGGCCCCTACTACATACCCTGTGAGATCCTAAGTCTTCCTTGTATTCTCAGGTACAAGCAACATCCAAAATAGTGGGTCAAGCGCAGTCTAAGTACTCTACATATGTTATCATATACGTTACCAATACATATTATCAATCATCGCAAAACTGTAGGTGGGGCAGGAACTCTCATCAACTCCATTTTAACAGATGAGGAAAATAAAGTGCACAGAAAGGTTAAATAATGTGCCCAAAGTCTCAAAGTTAATAGGACTGGACCCCAAGACTTCAACCTAGGCACAATTCCAGAAGTGAATCTCAACAGACTTCATGGGTTGAAAGGGTCCCATTACAAGACCAATGGTCCCCACCCCCAAGATGCACAGTTATTATTCACACCAGGGTATGCAAAGATGTTATTGGAACTTCTACTTATATTTTAGTTCATCCTTCGCAAAATGTATTTTTGCAAGTGTTATAAAATGTACATAACACAGACTACAGTTAGCACTGTAATTGTAACTTAAAACATCACATGTACGCATACTCAACCCTATCTACTGATAGAACACTAAGACCATCTGAAGCCAATGCTCGAGACTACTTTCCCCAAGGACTCGGAGCTCCTACGTTCTCTGCCCAGCACTTCAGTTAAACGCATTAACCAATCAAGACTATAGGTAAGCTCCAGAGGCAAGAATCTGCTTTATTCATCTTTGTAAGCCCTACAATAGCACAGGCCCTGGTGCTTAGCAGATGGTCAATGCTGAATCTAACTGTATCGTGGAAACGTCACTGAAAAAACCCTCTCAATATTTTAATGAAACTTACTATATGCTTCCAGATTAAAAGAGGGCACTAAGCATGCTAAGAATGTAATACAGAATTCTATTAGGAACACTAAAATAAATAAATAAATCTTCGTTACATAATAGAACCAAAAACTGCACTTTGTTGGTATATTTTAAACCAAAAATTACATAAAACAGGTTTGGATGTAAAAAACTTGAGTTGGTATTAACAGTCCTTTCCTTTACAGAGACGGTGCATCTTAGGCCTAACCGGTCACCTCTGCCTCTCTTTTGTTATAAGCTCCAAGAGGAAAGCCTCAAACTACCAAAAGCAGCAACTGTAGGCTTGATATGAAGAGGCATTGCTAGATGCATTTACTTTGCATTTCTTCAATCCAACTTTTAATGAGTGTCAAAGAAGTGAGACCGTGTAAAGCCTCCCTTTATATGAAAGACTCAGGGCTCTGAGGCTAGATCACAGTGTTCTTCAGTTTCATCTGTGGCAAAACGGGCATATTCAAATACTTAACTCTTATTTACACTATCACCAGGATTAAATGAAGAAAAAACAAGCAATATGGTCTCATGTTTCCTCATTTACCTTGTCTTCCCCTCCCCACTCCAAACGCAGAGGCTGATATGGTCTATCCATTTTTTTGCTATATTCCCAGGGCCGAGAATGCTACTTTTTACTTAATAAATGATTTAATAAACATTGAAAGAACAGAATGCAAAATGCCTGCTGCTCAAAAAAATGTTGACTATGACTGTTATTGTAACAAGAAACAATTAAAATTTTATTGTTATTAAGAGATACCACCCCTCCCCCAAGGATCTCAAAATTCTAGGAGGAACACTAGACAAATGCGGGAATAGAGAAATGGAGGTAAGAAAAACAACTGGATCATAAAGCAGGACTAACCTAAGACAACATCTTAAACAAATACACAACCAGAGCCCAATTTCGGGCTTTTCCGAGGGAGGTTCACCCTGGATGAGGTTTATCAGCGATTACAATAATAACAGTTTTCATGCTCGTGTATGTCCCAGTCTGTGCCAAACATTCTACTGGCCCCACAAAACCCAAGAACCCTGGCGGGGGGTATGGGGGTGGAAATGCTCTTCACACCCCCATTTTGCAGAAGAAGGAACTGAGGCTCGGAAAGACCCAAGGTCACATCCCCCAAGCGGGGTAACCAGAATGTGAACCCACGCAGTCTGACCCCTGAGCCTGCACTCAACAGGCCCCCTCAAAGAGGCCATCCTCGCCTCCTCCACCATTCGCCACACACCCCTTGAAACTGGGCATATGTAGTACTTCCCCAGGAGCCGGACTTAGTGGCCCCAGCACCGGAGAACAAAACAATCCTTGTCCGCCGGTAAATCGGATGGACGCCGGCAGGGCCTGGGCTCCGAGGCCGCGGTCCGCGCGGCTTCGCTCAAATCGCTAGCCCCGACCCCCCGGGGGGAGCAGGAAGCACCCGGACGGCCTCGAGAACCCGGGAAGGCCCGGCCCGCCGCGTGACCTTGGATCCACAGCCCTGCTTCGGGCCTCAGTTTCCCCAACCCCGCCTCGCGCCGGGGGCCTCCCGGGAGCTCGCGCCTGTGGAGCAGCAGGCCCCTCACACGCCCCCCTCAGCCTCCGGTCTTCCCGCCCTGCTTACGCTGGAAGGCGGCCGCTCCAGGGACGCCCACCATCGCCAAGCGCCTCCGCCGCTCGCCTCCCGCCTCCAACCGCGGCCAGGGTCGCTCGCAGGCGCCGCCGCGGAACCTGAAGCCGCGACGCTCGCCAGCCCCAGCACCGCCGCTGCTGCCGCTGCCAACGCCGCCTTTAGGCCGCGCGCCGCCCCGCCCCCCGGTTGGCTCCGCCCCGCCCGCCGGGCACGCCCCCGCCGCGCGCCCTCGCCCGCCGGACCAACGCACGCGGAAGCCCGGCCCCAAGAACAGCTCCAGCTAAGCCCCGCCCCCCTGACCTGCCCCGCCCCTTCCGCGCGAACCTGACGCCCTATCCCGGCTCATCCAGCTTCTCAGACCCGCCCCTACTGTGTCACGCGCGCCCATCACGCGCCAGGCCCACTCGTCTGGCACTGGGCTTCCGGCTGTGGCCAGGGCAGCGACCCAGTCCCGGAGGAGGAGGCAAGGCTGTAGGGGGTGGGGCTTAGGGGGGAGGGGACAGCGCCGCACCTGAGTTCTTCAGGTTAAGGCCTGGTCGCCCAAAGCCTGTCGTTGGGTAAGTCGCTTCCCCATTCTGGTCTACCCTGTGCCAAATGTCTAAAATGTCGTCATCATATTAATAACCGTTAGTTATCATTTCTATTACCGAGCTCTTTATCATCTTTAGGTGCTATTTCCATACACTCATCCAGTTAACCCTCACAATGAGGGAGAGAGGTACTATTTTACCTTTTCTGCCCATACATGCAGAAAGGGCTTTCGCTTCAACCACCTTGGCCACTGCTTACTGTTAACATAAAGTAGAGAAGGGATTGCAAACTAGAAACTTCGGACTTCAGACCCAGTACTTTGAGCTACTCTGAACTATTCTGCCTCCCAAAGACTCAAAAACAGGAATTAAAATTAAAACAAGAGATTAAAAACTACAAACTCCAGTGCATTTGGCTGGCTCAGTTGGCAGAGCATGCACCCTTGATCTCAGGGTCGTGAGTCCAAGCCCCACATTGGGCATGGAGAATATTTTAAAAATAAATAAATGCATAAATAAAAATAAATTTTAAAAAATTTCAAACTCCTCTATATACAAAAACATCATAAACAAATTTCTTTTAACTTTGCTTTCTTTTATAAGCAGAAGACAGGGATAAAATATCTGCAACATATTCAACAAAGGATCAATATTCAGAATAAATAAAGAAGCCCTATAAACCAATAAGAAAAAGATAATTTAATAGAAAATGGATGGGGGCACCTGGCTGGCTCAGTAGAGCATGCAACTCTTGATCTCAACGTCATGAGCTTGAACCCCACGTTGGGCATAAAGATTACTTAAAATTAAAAAAAAAAACGGACAGGGGCGCCTGGGTGGCGCAGTCGTTAGTCTGCCTTCGGCTCAGGGCGTGATCCCCGCATTATGGGATGGAGCCCCACATCAGGCTCCTCCGCTATGAGCCTGCTTCTTCCTCTCCCACTCCCCCTGCTTGTGTTCCCTCTCTCTCTGGCTGTCTCTCTCTCCGTCAAATAAATAAATGAAATCTTAAAAAAAAAATGGACAAAGAGGATGAATAGACAATACACAGAAAAGAAAATCTGTATGGCTAATAAACATTAAAAATAGATGTTCAACCTCTCTCATAATCAGAAAACAAGCAAGGAGTTGCCATATTTCATGCATTCGATTGGAATTTCCACTTGTGGGTCTCCATCCCAAATACTTGTTCATGTGTACAAAAAGATGCATAGGAAGGAAGTTTACATCAGAATTGTAAAAGAACAAAAATCAAAATTGGCTTGAATGCCCTACATGGAGAACTAGTGAAATAAACTGTAGAAAATAATATACAATATTTGAAAAGTAGGTAGATCTACTTGTGGTAATAAGAAAAGGTTGCCAATACATATTGTGAACTGAAAAAGCAAATTGGAGTTCCATGAAGCTATTCTTTTGCTTTACTTCCAAGTTTTGGATAATTGGATATTTTTCAACACCTACATACTATGTACACTCTAAAATGGTGTTAAATCCAAGAGCCCACACACCAGAGCCAGACAGCCTGGATATACAATCATGGCTTCACATTTACCAGCTATATAGCCTCAGACAAGTCATTTCATCTTTCTGAGGCTCAGCAAATGGCTCATGATAGGACCTAGCTCGCAAGATTATTGCATGAAAAACACAGTACCTGCTACATTTCTTTAAAGGTTTATTTATTTATTTGAGAGAGAGAGTGTGGGGGCGGCAGGGGGGTGGGGTGGGGGTGGGGGTGGATCTTGAGCAGACTCCCTGCTGAGTGCAAGTGCGAATCCATTGTGGGGCTTGATCTCAGGACCCTGAGATTATGACCTGAGCCAAAACCAAGAGTCGGATGGTCAACCAACTGAGCCACCCAGGTGCCCCCCTGCTATGTTTTTTAAATGTTGCAATTATTATTATATGCACTTCCTTTTTTTTTTTTTTTTCTAATTCCCATTCCTACTCACTATCCCCCCTAGCCTTTACCCTTCCTGCCTAGAAGTTCCTAGTACATATTAGGTGCTCAAAAAAATTCCATTGTTGGGGTGCCTGATTGACTCAGTCAGTAGAGCATGTAACTCTTAATCTTAGGGTCCTGAGTTCAAGGCCCACCTTGCATGTGGAGCATACTTAAAAACAAAATTTTTTTTCAAATTTACAGAAATACATTACCATTTGAATCCTGCTGTATACTGCCTTGCCTTCTCTTAGCACTTGGCAATCTGGGATATAATGAGTGAACATTTTATTATTTTTCTTAAAAGATTTCACTTATTAGAGAGAGCACATGTGAGAGAAAGAGAGAGAGGAGGAGCCGGGGCAGAGGCAGAGGGAGAAGCAGACTCCCTGCTGAGCTGAGAGCCAGACTCAGGGATCGCAACCTGAGCTAAAGGCAGATGCTTCAGATGCTTAACCAACTGAGCCACGCAGGCGCCCCAGCTGCAACATTTTAAATATTTTTATGATACAGACATTTAATAAATGCTTGCTGAGGAGCACCTGCCTGACTTAGTCAGTGGAGCATGTGACTCTTGATCTTGGGGTCATGAGTTTGAGCCCCACATTGGACATAGAGATTACTTAAAAATAAAAATTCTTAGAGGGAGGGGTGGGTGCCTGGGTGGCTCAGTCAGTTAAGCATCCGACTCTTGATTTGGCCTCGGGTCCTGATCTTGGGGTTGTGAGTTTGAGTCCAGAGTTGGGCTCCATACTGAGTGTGGAGCCTGCTTGGGATTATCTCTCTCTCCCTCTGCCCCTCCCACCCACTTAAAAAAAAAGTCTTGGGGCATCTGGCTGCCTCAGTCATAAGAGCATGCAACTTTTGATGTCAGGATTGTGAGTTCAAGCCCCACATTGGGTGTAGAGATTACTTAGAAAAATTAATAAATTTAAGGGGTGCCTGGATGACTCAGATGGTTAAGCATCCAACTCTTGGTTTCAGCTCAGGTCATTATCTCAGGGTCCTGGGATTGAGACCCAAGTCAGGCTCTGCGCTTGGGTACAGAGTCTGCTTAAGATTCATATTCTCTCTCTCTCTCTCTCTCTCTCTCATCCCCTTTCCCTCTGGCCCTTACTCTCTCTAAAATAAATAAACAAATAAAATCTTGGGACGCCTTGGTGGCTCAGTCAGTTAAGTGTCTGCCTTCAGTTTAGGTCATGATCCCAGGGTCCTGGGATCAAGTCCCACATCGGGCTCCTTGCTCAGCAGAGAGCTTGCTTCTCCCTCTGCCTGCTGCCCCCCCCTACCTCCCGCTTGTGCACGCTCTCTCTCTGACAAATAAAATCTTTAAAAATAAATAAATTTAGGGGCGCCTGGGTGGCACAGTGGTTAAGCGGCTGCCTTCGGCTCAGGGCGTGATCCCGGCGTTGTGGGATCGAGCCCCACGTCAGGCTCCTCCGCTGTGAGCCTGTTTCTTCCTCTCCCACTCCCCCTGCTTGTGTTCCCTCTCTCGCTGGCTGTCTCTATCTCTGTCAAATAAATGAATAAAATCTTTTTAAAAATTTAAAAAATTAAAATAAAATGTTAAAAACAAAAACGAAAACAAACAGCACAGTTCCAATCTGCAGGCAGTATAATGTGAACACCCTTATCTCTGGAACCTGTGAATATGTTACCTTACAAAGCAAAAGGGACTTCACAGATGTGATTGAGTTAAGGACCCTGAGATGGGAAGATTATCTTGGGTTACTCAAGTAGGCCCGGTATAATTAGAAGAACCTTTAAAAAAGAGTCCGAGAGGGGCACCCGGGTGGCTCAGTCAGTTAGGCAACTCTTGATTTTGGCTCAGGTCATGATCTCAGGATCATGAGATCGAGTAATATTGGCTACACACTCATGGTAGAGTCTCCTTTTCCCTCTCCCTCTGCTCCTCTCTGCACGTGCTCTCTCCCTCTCTTGCTCTCTCTCAGATAAATAGATCTTTAAAAAAAAAACTTAGTGTGGTGCCTGGGCGTCTCAGTCAGTTAAGTGTCTGCCTTTGGCTCATGTCGTGATCCCAGGGTCCTGGGATTGAGACCCAAATCGGGCTTTCTGCTAAGTGGGAAGCCTACTTCTGCCTCTCCCTCTGCCTGCCACTCCACCTGCTTGTACTCTCTCCGTCAAATAAATAAATAAATAAATAAATAAATAAATAAAATCTTAAAAAAAAAAAGGAATGAAAGAGGGGGGAAAAGAATGAAAGAAGGAACATTACTATAGACTTTACCAATAGTAATAAATAACAATTTTATGACTATAAATTTGATAACTCAGATGAGATACACCGATTTCTTAAAAGACACAGCCTATTGAAACTCACTCAAAATATTGATAATCTGAGCGGTGCCTGGGTGGTGTAGTCAGTTCAACATTTGACTCTTGGTTTCAGCTCAGGTCTGATCTCAGGTGGTGAGAATGAGCCCCTTGTTGGGCTCCATGCTCAGTGCAGAGTCTGCTTGAGTTTCTCTCTCCCTCTTCCTCTTCCCCTCCGCTCTGCTCTCGCTCTCACACGCACTCCCTCTCTCTGTGTCTCTCTCTGAAATAAATAAATCTTAAAAAAAAAAAAGTTGATAATCTAAATATTCCGGTATTTATTTTTTAATTTGTAAAAATCTTTTGGTGGGGTGGGTGTGGGGACCCACATCCAATATTTATTAAATAAAATAAATTTGTAGTTAAAAATCTTTTAGCCAAGGGGCACCTGGGTGGCTTAGTCTGTTAAGCTTCTGGCTCTTGATTTCGGCTCAGGTCATGATCTCAGCATCCTTAGATAGAGCCCTAAGTTGGGGGTCCTTGCTCAGTGGGAAGTCTGCTAGAGATTCTCTCTCTCCCTCTCCCTTTCCATCCCCCGTCACTCTCTCTCTCTCTCATAAATAAATAAATCTTAAAAAAAAAAAAAAACTTTTAGCCAAGAGAACCCCAGAGCCAACAGGCTTTAATTGCTAATTCTACCAAATATTTAAGAAGAAATAATATCAATTTTACAGTCTCTTCCAGAAAATAAAAGAGGAGGAAACATTTCCAACTCATTTTATGAAGCCAAGATTACCCTGATAGCAACAGCACATTAAGATATTATAAGAAAAGAAAACTTGAGACCAATATGTCTCATGAAGACATTAACAAGCAAAAATCTTCAACAAAATATTAACAAATTGAACTAAACAATATATAAAAAATACACTGCATCATGGTCAAATTGGAATTATCCTGGAAATGAGAGGCTGGTTTAAAAACTTACATTTATTTGTTTGTTTTAAATATTTTATTTTTAAGTAATCTCTATACCCAACACGGGGCTTGAATTTACAACTCTGAGATCAAGAGTTGCATGTTCTATCAACTGAACCAGCCAGGTCCCCCTAAAAACTTACGTTTACACAAAAACCTATATGTGACTTTTATAACAGCTTTATTCAAAATTACCAAAAACTGGCAATCATCTAAATGTCCCTGAACTAGTGAATGGATACACAAACTGTGGTATGTTCATCATACAGATGAACACTGTTTAGAGATAAAAAGGAACAAATTTCGGGCACCTGGGTGGCTCAGTCAGTTGAGCGTCTGCCTTTGCCTCAGGTCATGATCATGGAGTCCTGGGATTGAGCCCAGTGTGGGGCTCCTTGCTCATCGGGGAGTCTGCTTCTCCCTCTGCTTCTCCCCTCACCCTTGGCTCCTGTTCTCTCTCTCTCACTTTCTCTCTCAAATAAATAATAAATATCTTTAAAAAAAAAAAAAGAAATTTTTTTAAAGATTTATTTATTCATTTTAGAGAGAGACAGAGTGCGTGCATGCATGTGAGTGGGGGGAGGGGCAGGGGGAGAGGGAGAGAAGTAGACTCCCTCCTGAGCCAGACTTGGGGCTCAGATTCATGACCCTGAGATCACAACCTAAGCCGAAATCAAGAATTAGACACTTAACCAACTGAGCCACCCAAGCACCCCTAAGGAACAAATTTCTGATACTCAAAATAATATGGATGAATTTCAAAGAAGCCAGACCTGGGGCACCTGACTGGCTTATTTGCTGGAACATGTGACTGTTGACCTTGGGGTTGTAAGTTCAAGCCCCATGTTGGGTGTAGATTACTTTAAAAAATAAGATAAAATAAAACAAAGAAGCCAGACTCAAAGGGTTACATATTCTATTATTCCATTTATGGGATTTTTTTTTTTTTTTTAAAGATTCATTTATTGCGGAACCTGGGTGGCTCAGTCGATTAAGCATCTGACTTCAGCTCAGGTCATGATCCCAGGGTTCTGGGATCAAGCCGCATGTCAGGCTCCCTGCTCCGTGGGGAGCCTGCTTCTCCCTTTCTCTCTGCCGCTCCCCCTGTGCTCTCTTGCTTATTATCTCCTTTTCTTTCTCAAATAAATAAATAAAATCTTACAAAAAATAAAGATTCACTTATTTATTTTGAGAGGGGAGAAAGAGAGAGACTGGGAGAGCAGGGGGAGGGGCAGAGGGAGAGAGAATCTCAAGGACACTCCCCACTGAGTGCAGAGCCCAATGTGGGGTTCCATCTCAGAACACCTGAGATCATGACCTGAGCTGAAATCAAGAGTCAGACACTTGGGGCACCTGGATGGCTCAGTTGGTTAAGTGTCTGACTTCAGCTCAGGTTATGATCCCAGGGTCCTGGGATTGAGCCCCACATCGGGCTCCCAGCTCATCGGGAAAGTCTATCTCTCCCTTTCCAACTCCCTTCCTCCACCCCCACCCCCCCACTCATGCTCTCTCTTTCAAATAAATAAATAAATTAAATAAATAAATAAATAAAGACAAGTGAGGGTCCACCTGTCACTTGGGCTCCCTTGGCTGTGTCCACTCTCATTAAAAAAAAAAAAAAAAAAAAAAAAAGTCAGACACTTAACCAACTGAGCCACCTAGGTACCCTATGGGATTTTTTTTTTAAAGGCAAAATTATAGGAACAGAAAACAGATCTGTGTCATCAGATACTCACGGTAGGGGTAAAGCATGACTATAAAAAGGCACAGAGAAATTTGGGCTGATGGAAATGTTCTACATCTTGTTTATCATGATGGTTATGTGATTTTTAAAAGATTTTTAATGTATTTATTTGTCAGAGAGAGGAAGCACAAGCAGGGGGAGTGGCAGGCAGAGGGAGAAGCAGGCTCCCCACTGAGCAAGGAGACTGACACGGGGCTTGATCCCTGGACCCTGGGATCATGACCTGAGCTGAAGGCAGATGCTTAACCAACTGAGCCACTCAGGCATCCCATGATGGTTATATGATTATATGCATTTGTCAAAACTCAAAGAACTGTACATTTTTAAAAGTCCCAGATTATTTTATGTAAATTTTTCAAAAGCAAATTTAAAAGTCAAAAAGTGAGGGGTGCCTCACTGACTTAGTCACTAGAGTATGCAGCTCTTGACCTCTGGGTCGTAAGTTTGAGCCCCACATTGGGCAAAGAGATTATTTTTAAAAATAAATAAAATCTTGGGTCGCCTGGGTGGCTCAGTCATTAAGCGTCTGCCTTCGGCTCAAGGCGTGATCCTAGAGTCCTGGGATCGAGCCCCACATCAGGCTCCTGCACTGGGAGCGTGCTTCTTCCTCTCCCACTCCCCCGGCCTGTGTTCCCTCTCTGGCTGGCTGTCTCTCTCACTGTCAGATAAATAAATAAAATCTTTTTTATAAATTAATTAATTAATTAATTAATTAAAAAATAAATAAATAAAATCTTTAAAAATAAGTAAACAAAAATTTTAAAAAGATTGACAAATTGAAGTATAATATGTATGTATGGCAAGATGCATGAATGTCAAACATACAGTTCAAAGACCTGTTTCAGGCTTAACACCACTTACATCATTTTCCACCACCCTAGAAGGCTCCCTGATATCCCTTTCCAGTCAATATCCCCATCCAAACGTTACCTACTACTATTCCGACTTCTATCACTATACGGTCGGTTTTTGTTTAACAGCTTTATTGAGATATGACTCATATACCACACATCTGCCCATTTAAAGTGTACAATTTGGTGGTTTTTAGCACACAGAGCTGTGCAACCAGCACCAGAATCTAACTTTAGAACATTTTTATCACCCCAAAAAGAAACCCCATGCTCATTGGCAGTCACTCCCCATCCTGTCCTTCCCCAGCTCTTACAACTGCCTTTTAATTTTTTCTAAGCTTATTTATTTAATTATTTATTTTCAGTAATCTCTACACCCAGTGTGGGGCTCGAACCCACAACCCCAAGATCAAAGTCCTGTGCTCTACCTATTGAGCCAGGCACATGTGTGCGCACACACACACACACCCCCACTGATTGCTTTTTTTAAAACTTTATTGAGGGGTGCCTGGCTGGCTCAGTCCATAGAGCATGTGACTCATGATCTCAGGGTCCTGAATTCCAGCCCCAGGTTGGTTGTGGAACCTACTTAAAAAAAAAAAGAAAGGAGGGGCGCCTGGGTGGCACAGCGGTTAAGCGTCTGCCTTCGGCTCAGGGCGTGATCCCGGCGTTATGGGATCGAGCCCCACATCAGGCTCCTCTGCTATGAGCCTGCTTCTTCCTCTCCCACTCCCCCTACTTGTGTTCCCTCTCTCGCTGGCTGTCTCTATCTCTGTCGAATAAATAAATAAAATCTTTAAAAAAAAAAAAAAAAGAAAGGAAACTAAACACTTGATTGAGGTGTACCATTTATGTAGAATGAGCCACATCAACTTAACGGGCTCCATTTGATGAATTTTGATAGCTGTATATACCTGTGAAATCACCAGCACTATTAAGATAAAGAACATTTCCATCACTCCCATAAGATTTCTCGTGTTCCTTTGTAATCCATCCTTCCATCTGCACCTGGACCCAGCGAATCACTGATCTTTCTTTCTTTCTTTCTTTCTTTTTCTTTCTTTTTTTTTTTTTTTAAGATTTTATTTGTTTATTTCACAGAGAGCTAGAGAAAGAGCATGAGCAGGTGGAGGGGCAGAGGGAGAGAAAGAATTTCAAGCAGACTCTGTGCTGAGCCTGGCACCTGATTTGGGGCTTGATCTGATGACCCTGAGATCAAGACCTGAGTGGAAATCAAGAGTGGGACACTTAACCTACTGAGCCACCCAGGTGCTCCTACTTTCTATCACATTGGTTTGCATTTTCTAGAATTGTATGTAAATGGACTCATACAGCAGGCGTTCTTCTTTTTTTTTTCCCCCTAAGATCTTATTTATTTATTTGACAAAGAGAGCCAGAGAGCACAAGTTGGGGGCGGGGGGGGGGGGTGGAATGGCAGAGGGAGAAGAAGAAGCAGGAACCCCGCTGAGCGGGAAGTCTGATGTGGGGCTCCATCCAAGGACCTTGGGATCATGACCTGAGCTGAAGGCAGACACTTAACTGACTGAGCCCAAGTGCACCAGCATGTACTCTCTTATCTGGCTTCTTTCATCTGGCATAATGATTTTGAAATTCATCTGTGTTGTTGTGTCCATCAATAGTTTACCTGCCTTTATTTTTATTCCCTGGGAGTAGTCCATGGTTTGGATATACCACATTCCACTGTTTTTGAAAATAAAACTCTCTTCCCGAAGACCTGGACAGCCCTGGCTTTAAACCTGTAACTTTCTCAAGTTCTGTTTGGTTTCAGATGTAGAGAAAATAAATTAGTCTCCACAGGTTTACTACCTTTTCTGTTTCTTCACCTTTCTTGCTTAAGAAATGGTGTGTGTGTGTGTGTGTGTGTGTGTGTGTGTGTGTGTGTGTGTGTGTGTTGAAGGTGGGGAAGAGAGGCCCTCTGGAAACAATCAGCTCCAAGGAGCTCAGCCTGTGGTTGACTGGTTTCCTAAGGCCTAGAGGCTCAGGGACACTAACACCTAAGGGGCAGAGTCAGGCCTGGTGCCTTATAAACTGAATTTGATTTCACCTTTCCAGCAGCTCCATTTTCCAGCCAAAGGAGCAGACGCTCAGAGAGGTTAAGAGACTTACCAAAAAATTTGCCTGAGTCATAAGCTTAGTCTCAGATGACAAAATTGAATTCTGGCATTCTTGGGGCACCTTGGCCGGCTCAGTTGGTAGAGCATATGAGTCTTGATCTCGGGGTTGTGACTTTGAGCCCCCCATTAGGTATAGAGATTAGTTTAAAAAAACAAAAACAGGGGCACCTGGGTGGCTCAGTTGTTAAGCGTCTGCCTTCGGCTCAGGGCGTGATCCCAGGGTCCTGGAATTGAGCCCCACATCAGGCTCCCTGCACCACTGGGAGCCTGCTTCTTCCTCTCCCATTCCCCCTGCTTGTGTTCCCTCTCTCGCTGGCTGTCTCTATCTCTGTCAAATAAATGAATAAAATCTTAAAAAAAAAAAAAAAACTAACTAAAATTAAAAAATAAAAAAGAGGGTACCTGGGTGGCTCAGTCGGTTAAGTGTCTGCATTCAGCTCAGGTCATGATCCCGGGGTCCTGGCATCAAGTCCTGTATCAGGCTCCTTACTCCCGCTGCCCCTCCCCCTGCTCCTGCACACGTGCTCCCTCTCTCTCCTTCTCAAATTAATAAATAAATAAAATCTCTAAAAAAATAAAAATAAAAAAGAATTCTGACATTCTCTCACAACCTTTTATTATTTTTTTAAAATTTTTATTTATTTATTTATTTGACAGAGGGAGGAGAGAACAAGGAGGGGGTGCAGCAGGCAGAGGGAGAGGGAGAAGCAGGCTCCCCGTTGAGCAAGGAGCCTGATGCAAAGTGGGGTTCTCCATCCCAGGACCCTGGGATCATGACCTGAGCTGAAGGCAGATGCCCAACAGACTGAGACACCAGGTGCCCCTTGCAACCTTTTAAAGGAATTATAGATGTGATAGACTTGAGGAAATTGCTCGTGGCCCTGGCTGCTTCATGTCCAAACCAAGTGATTGTTTTTCTTTAACTAGTGACTAAGAGGATAAAGATGGGTGGCAGGGAGAAGTGCATGCTGCCTGCCATCTGCACTGGCCAAGCCCCTTCTGCTAATGTATAATAAACACAAGGCCTAGCCAGATGACAGGCAGTGAGGGGAGCCGATTTAAAGGTATATGATCCTTGTTGGATAAACAGGAGCCTGAAATGTCCATGGCACTTTAGAAAGCCTGTCTGTGCACTGGAGAACTATTTGGCATGGCTGGGGCTTTTCTAGTAAGCAAGACATTTTCTCTGTAGAAGGCTGAAGAGTCCTAGAGCCCCCAGGAGGAAAGATGACCAAGCTGAGTTATATTAAAATTCAGCATTATTTATGATCACGAGAGGAATGGGAGGGTTCTCATGGTGAGGAGCTTGTGTGCTATACAACAAGATGAGGAAGAAAATGAAAATCAGGGGCGCCTGGGTGCCTCAGTCAGTTAAGCATCTGCGTTCGGCTCAGGTCCTGGGTCCTGGGATGGTCCCCAAGCTTCTCCCTCTCTCTCTGCTCCTCCCCCTGGCTCTTGCTCTCTCTCACACCTTCTCTCTCTCTCTCAAATAAATAAAATTTTTAAAGATTTTATTTATTTAGGGGCGCCTAGATGGCTCAGTCGTTGAGCATCTGCCTTTGGCTCAGGTCATGATCCCAGCTTTCTGTGATCAAGCCCCGCATTGGGCTCCCTGCTCAGCGGGAAGCCTGCTTCTCCCTCTCCCACTCCCCCTGCTTGTGTTCCTTCTCTTGCTGCCTCTCTCTCTGTCAAATAAATAAATAAAAATCTTTTTTAAAAAATAAATAAAAATTTTTAAAAAAGATTTTATTTATTTATTTAAGAGAGACAGAGATAGCAACAGAGAGAGCGACAGAGAGAGAACAAGCCAGGAGGAGAGGGAGAAGCAGGCTCCCGGATGAGCAGGGAGCCCAATGCAGGACTCGATCCCAGGACCCTGGGATTATAACCTGAGCCCAAGGCAGACGCTTAACCAACTGTGCCACCCAGGCGCCCTAAATAAAATCTTTTAAAAATTTTAAAAAGGGTACCTGGGTGGCTCAGTGGATTAAGCGCTGGCCTTTGGCTCAGGTCATGATCCCGGGATCCCGGGATGGAGTCCCGGAATCAAGTCCAGCATCAGGCTCCTGGCTCACCGGGGAGTCTGCTTCTTCCTCTGACCCTTCCCCGTCTTGTGCTTTCTCTCTCTCACTTAAATAAATAAAATATTTTTACAAATTTTTAAAAGAAAATGTAAATCGCTCTTAGTTCTTAATACTGAGGAATAAATGCTCTCACCAGTTTACCAGATAGCCTCGATTTCTTTCTATTCATTAGTATTTGTACATAATTGAGATCGTGCTCTTGATGCATTTCTACATCCTGCCTTTTTTTGCTTTTATATACACAGTGTTTCTCCTTGTCACTAAAAATTATCCATCAATGTCACATCACTTTAGTGGATGGTCACATAATAGTCTGCTTTTGATAGAATCTGATTTGTATAATCATTAGGGCTGCTGCTTTTTATTTATTTATTTATTTATTTATTTATTTATTTATTTATTTTCATCATAAATAAGGCCTTACTGAACACCACTGTGCATCAGTCTTTCCTATTTTCAGGTTCTAATAACAGGTTTTTCAGGGGCGCCTGGGTGGCACAGCGGTTAAGCGTCTGCCTTCGGCTCAGGGCGTGATACCGGCGTTATGGGATCGAGCCCCACATCGGGCTCCTCCGCTATGAGCCTGCTTCTTCCTCTCCCACTCCCCCTGCTTGTGTTCCCTTTCTCGCTGGCTGTCTCTATCTCTGTCAAATAAATAAATAAAATCTTAAAAAAAATAAATAACAGGTTTTTCAAAATGGGATCATTGGGTCAAATAGTAGCAACATTTACAGTTTTACCCAATCCTATTTCCATCAGTAGTGGTCAAGCAGGCTCATCTCACAACACCCTGACAATGGCTATTAAAACGATCGTAGAGGGGCGCCCAGGTGCCTCAGTCGGTTAAGCGGCTGCCTTGGGCTCAGGTCATGATCCCAGGGTGCCGGGATCGAGCCCTGCCTCGGGCTCCCTGCTCCGTGGGTTGTCAGCTTCTCCCTTTCCCTCCGGGGCTGGTCGTGCTCTCTCTCTCTTGCTCACTTTCTCTCTCAAATAAATAAGTAAAATCTTTTTAAAAACTTATTGTAGAACATTCCCAGATTTGTAGATGAAAATGTGATCTACCGCTAATGGCCAGTATTGCTCCCTGAGAGGTAAGTAAATTCATGAGGTTCAGAAGTGCCCGAGAGGAGAAGTGGCTGCCACCCCAAAGCAGTGCATCTCTTGTCCTGCAGGCAAGGATACAGAGGCTTGCTTCTCTCAACTTCCATACCGTTCTTCACCCCTTTGACTTCACAGAATCCGTGTCTTTCTCCTCATACTCACTTCCGCTGCCCAGGCTGAGGTTCTCATCACCGCACTTTTTTGGTCTCCCTTTAGACATTTTATTGCGAATATGTCACACTTGCAGACATGTGCACTGCTTGCTGCAGACTTCTCCTCGTTGGTTTTCCTGCGTCCGAGGTTCTTCCTTCCTCAACCGTCCTCTGCAGCCGGAGGATGTGACCACAGCTCACCTCGGATTTAGTTTCCCTGCCCATTCTCCAGCCTCCTTTAAATCCTGACTGGCTCCTCACAGCCTGACAGGGACTATTCAAATGCATCACGCTATTCGAGGCTGTACCCACTCTGGTCTCACTTACCCTCACCTTCTGCCTGTCCTGCCTTCCTCTCCAGCCACACAGAAATACCGCACATGAGGGGCGCCTGGGTGGTTCAGTTGTTAAGCGGCTGCCTTTGGCTCAGGTCATGATCCCAGGGTCCTCCCTGCTCGGTGGGAAGCCTGCTTCTGCCTCTCCCTCTGCCCCTCACCCCACTGTGCTCTCTCTCTCTGTCAAATAAATAGAATCTTTTTTTTTAAAGATTTTATTTATTTATTTGACAGAGAGAGACAGCCAGAGAGGGAGCACATGCTGGGGGAGTGCCCTGTCATGCAGCATTTTCACTCGTAGGTAGATGCTGGACAGGAATGCTTCCATGTGTGCGTGAGAAGACATGTACCCAGTTACAGGAGCACTGTTTACCAGAGCCCAAACGCGAAAGTTCCCAAGTGTTTGTCAACAGGAGGATAAGTTGTGACACCTTCACACGGTGGAATACTGCATAGCAATGGCAGTGAATGAACTATTGCTATACAGACAACAGAACTGAATCTCACTTAGTGTTGAGTTAAAGAAGCCAGACACAAAACAGTACATACCGTATGATTCCACTTACATATAAAATTTCAAAAATAAGTAATACTAGGGACGCCTGGGTGGCTCAGTCGTTAAGTGTCTGCCTTGGGCTCAGGGTGTGATCCCGGCGTTATGGGATGAGCCCCACATCAGGTTCATCCGCTATGAGCCTGCTTCTTCCTCTCCCACTCCCCCTGCTTGTGTTCCCTCTCTCGTTGGCTGTCTCTGTCTCTGTCGAATAAATAAATACAATCTTTAAAAAAAAAAATAAGTAATACTAATCTGTGCTGTCGGAAATCGGGGCAGTGGTGACCCTGAGGATGGAGGAAGGGTAGTGACTCGGCTGGCACGCCGGGGGCTGGTGATAATTCTGATTATTGATCTGGGAGCTCACCTTCTCGGAGGTGTATTTAGCTTGAGAAAATTCACAGTTAAGATTTGTGCTCTATACGTTTTTCCTCCAACAAAAATCAAAACCAAAACCAAAAGAAAAATACTGCCCAGACTCCTCAATGTCCTATATTGCCTGGCCCAGACCTATCTCTTACACCTCCCCCAGCCCTCTCCTGTCTTCTCCACCTGTCCCTCGCACAGAGCTCTTCAGACCCTCAGCCGCACTCCTCTTTCTGCTGGGCGGGGAGGCTGGGCTGCCACTTGGAGACCTGGGAAGGGGAAGGGAGGTCACAGCCTGAGGCAAGGGAACGCATATGAAAGGTTTCAAGTACTCCCCAGAGGGCTCTGATTTGCTTTTTTTTTTTTTCCCCCTTTAAACAATTGGCCACAAGCCACACTGGAAGTGAAGAGAAATCCAGAGATTTAGAGTCTCCTCTGAGAACGTGTGAGAAGCTCATCTGTTGAGAGTTGCCCACTCATAGAGGAGAGGGTCTCAGACGTCATGCTTATGCAACTGAACGCCCTGAGGCACTCAGAATTCAGTCTCCTTCAGCTCCCTGACTGTCAATTCTGATTGTATGTGGGGGAGTGGTACAAGAGACACACTTTAAGTCTGTTACTAATTTGGGGCCAGTCAGTGCTTCTGAGCCTCATTTCCCCATCTGCAAAGTCAGATAATAACAGTGCCTGCCTTAGGGGCCCTGGGGATTCGATGAGATAACCCTATTAGGTGCTAAGTGTGGTTCCTAGCACACGGCTTGTGCTTCCTTCCTTTACTGAGCACCTACTACGTGCAGAGTCCTGGGAATATAGGACTGAACAAGATAGCCAAAATTCCTGCCCCATGGAACCACCATTCTTGTGAGGGGACCCACACAATGGACTGACAGCGAGCAAGTAAATACTATGATAGGTGTCCTGAGGAGAAATAAGGCCCAGGGAGTTCTGTTTTATATAACGTGGAAAAGAAAGCCTTCTCTGAAAAGGGTATTTTCCATTCTTAAGACCTTAAGGTAAGAAGGGAAAAAAAAGTTGCTAGAAGCTGTGTGAGTTAAGAGTGGCTCCTGGTGGAGGGTAGCAGGAGCAAAGGCCCTGAGGCAGGTGTGTGCATGGCACAGAAAGGACACCAGTATGTGGCTGGACAAGGGGTCAAGGGCTAGATAAATGGGGCCCAGTAGGCTGCAGTAAGGAAATTGACTTTGTTCTGAGTGAATTTCAGAGCCATTAAACAGTTTGGAGCAGAAGAGTAACATGGTCTTTATGCCTCCAGGGTGAAGAGTATACTGGAGGAGGCAATGGTGGGAAGCTGCCACAGCAATCCGAGAAGGAGACAACGGTGGCTTAGACCAAGGTGACAGCGGGACCAAGGTGACAGTGGGGTTGGATTCAAGATTGATTGATTTTAAGACTAAAACAAATTTTTAAAAAGATTTTATTTATTTATTTGAGAGAGAGAATGAGCACAAGCAGGGGGAGGGGCAGAGGGAGAGGGAGAAGCAAGCCCCCCCACCCTCCGCTGAGCAAGGAGCCCGACGTGGGGCTTGGTCCCTGGACCCCGAGATCATGACCTGAGCCAAAGGCAGACGCTTAACTGACTGAGCCACCCAGGCGTCAACCCCCCCCAAATTTTTTTAAGTAATCTCTACACCTAACATGGGGCTCAAATTCACACCCCTGGGATCAAGAGATCAAGAGTTGCACGCTCCACCAACTGACCCAGCCAGGTGCCCCTCAAGATGTATTTTGAAGGTGAAGCCGATTGGATTTGCTGATGGCTCCTTTGCAGGGTACGGGAAAGAAAAGGGTAAGGGTATTCTGAGATTTGGGCCAGACCCCTGGAAGGATGGGGCAGCCATCCCCAGAGGTGGAGACAGCAGCGGGATGAACAGACACATCGTGGAGGCAAAAGCAAGGGTTCTGGCTCCAGGATGTTAACTTTGGGATGTGGGTGGACAGTCACATGCAGGTATACATGTCTTGCTGTGGTTGTTAAACTCCATTAGTGAGGTGGGACCACAGCGGATGCATAACGTTCGAAATAGCCTGAATGTAACCTATTTACGCCTTTCAGCCTCTGGTGCAGCTGAGCCTTGGCACTAAGAGGTTGCTAATCCTCTCCCCTCCGCTCTGGGCCTCCCATCTGGTGCACCTTCCCCAGGTGTCAGCTGTGCTGGAAACTGCTCATCCCAGGCTCAGACTTGTTGTGTGACCTTAAACCGCCTATGGGAGGCGGTGGGTCCTGGGCCCGAAACTCCCAGTGTCTCCCCTCCCTCATCCGCATCCGGGCCCAAGGAGGCTCCTGCTGGTGGCTAGGGCAGAATTGGGTGCAGCTGTTTGCTTTACAACGCGGATGATTGCGCCCACCCCCTCGGTGCTCTAGGGCACAGCTCCACACCTGTTCTCCACCCTCCTGCCCAGGTGCAGAGAACAAAAGAACACCCACTCACCAAGGTCATTACCTTGAAGGGGCGGGGAGAAAGACTGCAATAGGGAGAGCCCTCTTTGGGAAAAGGGGAAAAGCTCTGGGGAATGAGAGGGTTTGCATCAGCCCGGTTTCACCCAACTTTCTTTGCTGCTCCGCGCCACCAGGACACACGGCTGTAGAGCACTTAAAGTATGGCTGGTGTGACGGAGGATCTCAAGTTCCGATTTAATTTAATTTAAATTTAAGTAGCCACTTGTGGCTAGTGATTGCCTTATTAGACAGCACAGGTTTAACAGTTGGCTCTGGAGGACGTTAGGATGATAATATGTTTAAGTAATAGCAAGCTAACATCTGTGATGCACATTCTGTGCCAGGTTCATTGCGTACGTTCTCTTATTTACTCCCCGCTGCTACTCTGTAGGAAAGGTAGGTTATTGTCCCCATTTTACAGATGAGGAAACTGAGGGTCAGAGTGGCAAAATCATCTGGTCAGTGTTCCAGAATAAGGAAGTGCTGAAGGCTGAAAGGGAACACCCAAAATCACATTTTCAAAACCTGACTCAGATCAAATAAGCCCAAAGACCCCTGCAGGCTTTGCAACTTCTAGCTCTCTACAAATGAATGGAGTGTGCAAATTGCTAAAGGAATGCAAATCAGTCTACAATTTGGGGGACAAAGCTCAGATCCTCTGGTCACACCCTGCATCTTTCTAGGCTGCGGGTGGGTGCGGAGGCTGAGTGACAAGGAGGGAGCTGGGAGGAGGGGGAATTGGGGGGAATGGGGGTGGGGGTGGGGCCAGCCAGCTGGTGTCGGAGACCCAGGACATCAGCTGGCTGGCGGGCTGGCGGGCTGGCGGGCTCAGACAATGGGCGGGGGACCTGGTCAGAACCCTCCTCCCTCCACACCCGGTCCTCTCCCCTACCCTGGCCAGCTGCCATGGGCACCTTCTCCTGTCTTGGGCAAGACCTGGGGAGCAGGAGACCTGGGGGGCCAGTGCAGGATGCTGGGGAGTTCTATCTTGAATGACCTAGGGTGGAGTGAGGGGTGGGGGTGAGGGTGGGGGTGGAAAACAGGAAGTTAGGAGCTTCTACGGAGGTCTCCATAGTGACAGACTTTTTGCCGGGGGCTTTGCAAAAGTCCTTGCACTTGCTCCTCCCACAGTCCCCCTGGTGATGGTAATAATGATTATGATTAACATTAGTAACCCAGTGGCTCAGCCCACCTGTCTGGAAAGGAAGGTGTTATCTCTGTTAATCCTCAGGACCACCTAGGGAACAAAGGACTTTTATGCTCTCCCTTTTCCAAAGGAGGAGCCTAAGGCTCAGAGTGGTTAAGAGACTTGCCCAACATGGAAGACTTACAAAACGTCCCTTCTTCACCGTAGTCTCCCTTTCTTTCTTTCTTTCTCTTTCTTTCTTTCTTTCTTTCTTAAAGATTTTTATTTATTTATTTGACAGAGAGTGAGACAGCGAGAAAGGGAACACAAGCAGGGGGAGTGGGAGAGGGAGAAGCAGGCTTCCCGCTGAGCAAGAAGCCCAATGCGGGGCTCGATGCCAGGACCCTGGGATCATGACCTGAGCGGAAGGCAGACTCTTAACGACTGAGCCACCCAGACACCCCCACCCTTAACTTTCTACTTAAAGTTTTATTTTGGAGTTTTGCAAATTATAGCCCTCGCCTGCCCCACTGTTCTGTACCGTTTCTGAAGTGTTTACTAACCTTAAGCCAAGTTTGAGGTCTGTAAGTAAAGGTTTTTTTGAAAGCAGCTGGCTTTATCATTTACATATTGTTTATGTCTAATTGCTACAGCAGCGGGTAGCCTAGGTTTTACTATCTGTCCATTTATAGGAAAGGTTTGCCCACTCCTACCCTACCCCTGGCTCCAGAGGGAGGCTGGGTATTCAAGCTCACAGTCCCCTGACGGTCCTCTTCCTGACATTCCCTGACCCTTGGCTACTAAGGACCCTAGCAGATCATGCATTCATTCCACAAACAGGTCTGGAGCACTTGCTATGTGCTAGGCACTGGTCTAGGCATAAGGGACAAAACAGATGTGGTCCTTATCTACAGATATCAACAGTCACCCAGCACATCTCTAAATACAAGTAGTACAGCGTGCTGTGAACAGGGTGTATGGAAGTTGGAGAGCATTTGACATGAGAGCCAAGTTAATCTGGCCATCAGGGAGAAATTCCTGAAAAAGGTAATGGTAACATTCAAGGTCTGAAAAACAGTAGGGTTCCAAATTGTAGGTATCCCCTTTTGGGGAGACTACGGAGACTACCAATTGTAGGTATCCCCTTTTGGGGAGACTACGGAGACTACCAATTGTAGGTACCCCCTTTTGGGGAGACTACGGAGACTACCAATTGTAGGTATCCCCCTTTTGGACTCGCCTACCCATTTCAATTCCTTTTCCTCTCCTCGGAGCCTAGATCTTAACTCAGACGAGACCCCTGACGTAGGGCAAGGGGCACAGCTAGAGAGAGGCACTCCCCTCTCCATCATGAGTTGAAGCATTGAGTCAGGCACAGAAGGTAGGTGGATAAGTTGGCAGTCACTCTTTTAAAAATGATTGCATGGTACCTTTATGTAGTATTTACAGCAGTTTATTCATTATGTAATTGATTCATTTGTAAACATTGAGCAAATATTGAACATGTACTGTGTGCCAGGCACTGTTCTAGACCTTGGGGATACAGCAGTGAACAAGACCAAAAAAAAATACATATATATATATATATATATATATATATATATATATATATATATATATATATATATATATATATCGCTGCCCTGGGGGAGCTTCTCACCACCTGGTACAGGAGGCAGTTCATAATGTATTGAGTATGTTAAGCGATGACCACCACCATGGAGAAAAAATAAAGCTGGAGCAGGTGGCAGACAGACCCTTTGAAATAGGGAAGTAAGAGAAACCCTCCTGAGACGGTAACAGTTTGGGGACACCTGTGTGGCTCAGTTGGTTAAGTGCCTGCCTTCGGCTCGGGTCATGATCCCAGTGTCTTGGGATGAGTCCCACATCGGGCTTCTTGCTCAGAGGGGAGCCTGCTTCTCCCTCTGCCTGCCGCTTCCCCTGCTTGTGCTCTCTCTTGCTCTCTCTCTCTCTGACAAATAAATAAATAAATCTTTAAAACAACCGAGAAGGTAACAGTTTGAGCAGAGAGCTGAGGATCTGTGTGGGTGTCTGGGGGAAGCATGCATTGATGAATGCTAAGACGCCATGAAACTCGAATCAATAGCATTCTCCAGTCATGAAATTCTAAGTAATAGAATTCTGGGGTTTATGGAACGCTAATCAATACTTCTCTGGTGCCATAAAATTCTAATCAATAGAATTCTCTGGTTGTGAAATTCTAACTAATAAAACTCTGAAGCCATGAAATTCTAATCAATCAGAAAACCTCCCTGGGGTGCCTGGCTGGCTCAGTCTGTAGAGCGTGTGACTCATGGGCCCAGGGTTGTGAGTTCAAGCCCCACATTGGGTGCAGGGCTTACTTAAAAAGCAAGCAAGCAATCAATCAGGAAACCTACATGTGAAAGCAGGTGGGGAGCAAAAATCTCAGTCATCAGTGGGTGTTAACTAGGTGAAGGCAGGAATAATGCCCAGGAGGAAATTGCAAATAGCACGTAGGATGGGCCTGTGGCAGGAGGGTAGAGAGGTTGGGAGCTGGAACCTGCCCTCTACCCAGCCGTTCAGTTGGTAAGACAAACTGTTGCAGAAGGATCTGTTTCTCTTCCTTTGAGCCATGACACCAGAGTTTCAGCAGAAGAGAAGCTGGGGAAAATAATATACCTAGGGGTGCCTGGGTGGCAGTTGAGCATCTGCCTTTGGCGTCCATCATGATCCCAGGGTCCTAGGATTGAGTCCAGCATCAGGCTCCCTGCTCAGCGGGGAGTCTGCTTGTCTCCCTCTCCCCCCACCCCCACTTGCTTGCTCTCGCTCTCCCTTTCTCTTTCAAATAGGTGAATAAATCTTTTTTTTTTTTTTAAAGATTTTATTTATTTATCTGACAGCGAGCAAGAGAGCACAAACTGGGGGAGCTACAGAGGGAGAGGGAGAAGCAGACTCCCCACTAAATAGGGAGCCCCATATGGGGCTCAATCCCAGGACCCTGAGATCATGACCCAAGCCGAAGGCAGCTGATTAACTGACTGAGCTACCCAGGCGCCCCATCAAATAGGTGAATAAATCTTTAAAAAATAACAATAATAATATGCATAGAGGCACATCTGGGCTAGTCAGGCCCCAGTGCCAGGTCTGCTTCCAATCAGGCCTATGGCCTATGTAGCTCTCTGCCTACTGCATTGAATGAGAGGACGCTGGAGGGACTGTATATGGGCCTCAGTCCTACTTCTTGCCCTTACGAATATTATAATATGGTATTGCCCAAGACTGCTTCTCCCACCCCCCACATTTATTATTCATTGCTCCATCAATAGCATTATTAACAATAGCAATAATAGCAATGCCACGGACTGTGTCAGCGATGAAACCAAATGATCTATAATCATTGCTACTGAAAGTGTGGTTCCTGGATAGTGTTTGTTCCAAAACCGTCAGCACAAAATATGTAAGACATGAAGAGTGTTGAGAAACTTTTATGACAGTTTGACATTGCCAGGACATCCAGGCGCGTGACTATTTTTCCAACACTTCATTTTCCAGGTATTGTACAAAAAGTATCTGTCCGTAGTAGTTTAGAAACAGTAAACTGAAAAGAAAAGGAAAAAACAAAACAAAACAGTAAACTGGTCCCTTATCACAGATGGTAGGAGAGGCTCTCTTTATCCCCGATATCCCTTTAAAACTCACAACGAGCCTTGTGCAGCTGGTACTTTTATTCTTTCCACTTTCTGGTTGCAGGAACTGAAGCTCAGGGAAGTTGCCCAAAGCAAGTGGCAAGGAAGGATTCTAGATCTGTCAGAAGCAGGAGGCTGAACTCTCAGGCACACCTCCCTGCTCCCTCACCACCTCCACCTCTCAGCCCCCACCTGCCATCTGGGTTCCATAACCTGTTTACTTTAACTCCGCAGGTACCCACCCCTTCCTCCCCTGAGTCCTAATGAAAGGTGGTTCCAGCCCAAACACCTGCCCCGCTCCTATTCCTGCTGCTCCCACCCTTCAGCGTCTTTCCTTGCCGCCATCTCGCCATCTCCACGAGCGCTCTCCAACAGGAGTCTCTGAGACAATGGAGACGTCTATTATCTGCTTGTCTGGTACAGCAGGCATTGGCCACATGTGGCTATTGAGCACTTGAGAGGTGATTAATGTGACAGGGGAACTGAATTGTTAAGTGTCATTATAAATAACTACATGTGGCTGGTGGCTGTTGGATTGGATCGTGCAGATCTAGAGAGGAAAAAGTCCAAACCTCACAGCGCACTCAGAGCCTTTGGTTTTGGATCAGGAACTTGCTGAGTGACCTCTGGGGTAACAGTCACAAAGTGAGGGCTAATAGATCTGGATGCAAATCTGTGTCCGCAAGCTGTGTGGCACTGGGTAAGTTACTTAACCTCTCTGTGCCATCAAGTCCTCATCTGTGAAATGGGACTAAGAATTCCCTTCTCCTAGGCTTAATTGGATTTTACTTACAGTCCTTAGGAAACTTTTTTCACTGCATACCAAATTGTGCTTCTTATAGACAGCAAGATGGAGTCACTCACGTCAAGCAGTCACCCATGCCAAGGAGTGACGTAATGAATCAGGAAGGCAGCCAAGGGCATGAGCTGAGGATAGATATCACCAGAACCAGAACATGCTGGCAGCCCTCAGAACTGATAACTAGCAAAGCCAAGAGAGTCTGGAAGAACCAAGAAGTGATCATCAGTAGAACCAGAAGAGGTCTGGGAGCCCTAAACACTGATCAAATTCCTCTGAAGAGGGAGGATTTCTGCAGCAAACTGTCACATTCTCCAGACACTGACTCTTCCACGTCGGACCCTGTTAGAACGGTCTTTGCCCAAGACCCGACTGAGCTCTGAGCATAACAGAGAGCCTCCACTGCCGGAACGGAATGAGCAGTAAGCACCGAGAGCCGAGCCGGGACCAGAGCCCCATCTCAAGCTCACAGCCTGGCTTCAGGTTGGGTTTGTTAACTTCTTACCTTTGTGGTATCTTGTTTGTTGCGTGACTTTGTATTGTACTTTGTTTTGTGTGATGGGTATGGAGCCAAGTTGAATGGGATGTCATTGACTTTGGAATCCTGAACCTGCTTTACAGTTATGTTGACCTTGCTTTATGATTGAATAAAACTGACACTGCGGAAAGACAGCGCGTGTCCTGGCCTTCGTAGTCTCAGCTCCATGCTTCTGGGCTCCTATTCTATCCTCTGTCTCTTCCTCCCCTCTGCATCTGTGCAAACTGAGGCCCTGAAGGGGTTTAACTTTCCCAGAGTCCTTCAGGAAGCATCAGGCAGGGTAAGGTCTAGGTTACCAGGTCTCTTCACTCTTTAGGTTCTACCACCTGGAAGCTGTGTGACCTTGAGCAAGTTTCTTAACCTCTCTGAGCCTGGTCTTCCCTTTTTTAAAATGTAAAGAAAGCAGTCTTACCTCACAGCAGTCTTAAGAGAATTCAGTGATTAAACGAGAAAATGTGGGCGCGTGGGTGTCTCAGTCAGTTAAGCGGCTTCCTTCGGCTCAGGTCATGATCCCTGGGTTCTGGGATTGAGCCCCGCTTCCGGCTCCCTGCTCAGTGGGGAGTCTGCCTCTCCCTTTCCCTCTGCCTTTCCCTCTGCTCATGCTCTTTCTCTCTCTCTCTCAATCTCTCTCTCTCTCTCAAGTAAATAAAATCTTTAAAAATAAATAAATAAATGAGAAAATGTGCATTTAGCATACTGATAAGCTCTCAAGGTCAGCAATTACTCTTGCTGCTCTCTCGGTACGGTAATTAGTTTAACTATAATAATTATTATTATTCATAATTACTCCAGCCCAGGCCTCTTTCCTAGGCCTTTATTTATTTATTTTCATTTTTAAAAAGACTTATTTATTTATTTATTTTTAAGTAGGCTCCACACCCAGTGTGGGGCTTGAACTCACCACCCTGAGATCAAGAGTTGCACGCTCCATCAACTGAGTCCGCCAGGTGCCCCTCCCCTGCCTTTAAAGAATGGTTTGTAGCCTGAGGCCCTGTTCTAAAACCTAAACTGGTTTCTCTTCCCCTCTATGGAGGCCTGAAGTCTGAACTCCTTACTGGAAGGAGGTGGTAATAAAAGGATGGGGCACAGGGGCAAGTGCTGGGAATCTGGAGGTGAGAATGACGCAGGGCCACCTCTTTTTTTTTTCTTTCTTTTTTTTTTTTTAGATTTTATTTTTAAGGGGTGCCTGGGTGGCTCAGTCGGTTAAGCACCTGACTTTGGCCCAGGTCATGATCTCAGGGTCCTGGGATGGAGCCCAGCTTCGAGCTCCCGGCTTAGCAGGGAGTCTGTTTGTCCTTCTGCCCCTCCCCGCCTTCCTCATGCTCCCTCTCTCTCGAATAAAAATAAATAAAATCTTAAAAAAAATATTTGTTTCTAAGTAATATCTACACACAACGTGGGCTCGAACTTATAACCCTGAGATCATGAGTCACACATTCTATGGACTGAGCCTTTTTTTTTTTTTGAATATTAAATCCAGTATAGTTAACATACAGTGTTGTATTACTTTCAACTATACAATATAGTATTTCAACAATTCATTTTTTTTAAGACTTTATTTATTTGAGAGAGAGAGAGTGAGAGAGAGCACAAGCAGGGGAGAGAGGGAGAGGCAGGCTCCCTCTGAGCAGGGAGCCCAATGTGGGGCTCGATCCCAGCACCCTGGGATCATAACCTGAGCCTAAGCAGACACTTAACCGACTGAGGCACCCAGGCGCCTCTGTTTGAACAATTCTATACATGACGCAGTGCTCATCACAATATGATACCAGTACTCTTAATCCTCTTCACCAGTTTCACCCAAGCCCCCACCGCCCTCCAGGGTCATCTCTTGGTGTGTGTACATGTGTGGGCTGGCTTGGCTCTTGCAGGGACCCGCAAGCAAGTGTCAGTACCTGTACGTGAGCCAGGGCCTACCTGGCTTGGGGCTGGGTGGGCCTGGAGGGGACGCTTTGAGGTCCCAGGAGACCAAGATGAGGCTCACACAGCTGCAGAAGCACCTGCAGCCTGGGAAGAAGGTGCCACTGATCTACTTCAGAGATGCTGTGGAAACCGCAACCCTGCGGGCTCCCCCTCACGGTGCCCCGGGACCTGTGGCAGGTCAGCCTCCAAGTTCCATGGGAAGTCACGTGGGCTGTGCCCACGGCTGGGAGGGAGAGGAGACACAAGGAAGGACAGCAGCAAAGTGAGGAATTCCTTTATTCCCTGGGAGGCAGAGGGGGCCAAGAATGTGCACTGGCCTGGAGTCCTGGCGTGTTCTGGTTTCGAGTTCTGTGTCTTCCATACGCAGATGGGGAGTTCTGGTGCTGTAGCCACACAGACCAAACACCAATATTTGGCCAGCGCTAATAGCTTTGTGACTTTGGGCAAAACCCCTGTCTTATCTAAGACTCCATTTCCCAATCAGTGAGCAAAAAGTATACCTACCCACTGGGGTGTGGGGACCCCGAGTGTAGCGTGGTGCCTGGCACATGGCAATTACTCATTAAATATTAGTTACTTTATCATCGAGTTGCTCACACTTTCTGATCTGCAGGGCCGGACTCTACTGAACTGTGGAGATCAGGATAAGGTCACAGGCAAGGCAGTGAATTGTAGGGCTTAGAGTTTCAGCTCTGGATCTCTGCCTAGTGTGCCTTTGGGCAGGTCCCCCTGCCCTCTGAGCCTCCACTTCCTTTTTTTATATAATGGGAGGGCTTTAAAGTTTGGAAATGCCTGATCCTTGCTAGAGGCTTCGTGGGCCTCCCATTTTCTTCACCCAGCTTCTGCTTCCCAACTTTTTGTAGGCTGACCAATTGACCTTTTTTTCCCCTAAGATTTTATTTATTTATTTGACAGAGAGAGAGCACAAGCAGGGGAAGCAGCAGAAGGAGAGGGAGAAGCAAGCTCTCCACTGAGTGGGGAGCCCAATGTGAGGCTTGATCCTAGGACCCTGCGATCATGACCTGAGCCCAAGGCAGATGCTTAACTGACTTGAGCCACCCAGATGCCCCATCAATTGACCTTCTGACCAATTTTTTTTCTTTGCACACATGTCTGAACAATTGTTAAGGAACCTTAATTCTGGGAATGGGGTTACTCCTCCCTTTCCTTGGGTGGCAAAATTGGGGGCTCAGAGAGGTGAAGGGACTTGTCCAATGCCGCACAGACCTAACTCCTGGATCATGGACTTGATTCTGACCTGCCCTTTTTCCTTTAGCTCTGGGAATGTTTTCTTTTTTTAAACACAGAAAGGCATACACGGGGATTTGCATTAAGGTATTTGCATTAAAAAAAAAAAAAAAGCCCAGGGGTGCCTGGGTGGCTCAGTCTGGTTGGTTAGTCAGTTGAGCCGCTGGCTGACTCTTGGTTTCAGTTAAGGTCTGTGATCTCGTGGGTTGTGGGATCTAGCCCTGCGCTCAGCGGGGAGCGTGCTTGAGATGCTCTCTCTTCTTCTGCACTACCCCCCGCTCATGCGCTCTCTCTCAAATAAATAAATCTTTTTTTTTTTTTTAAGATTTTATGTATTTATTTGTCAGAGAGAGCACAAGCAGGGAGAGCTACAGGCAGAGAGAGAAGCAGTCTCCTCACTGAGCAAGGAGCCTGATGTGGGACTCAATGCCAGGACTCTGGGATCATGACCTGAGCTGAAGGCAGACGCTTAACCAACTGAGCCACCCAGGCGTCCCTCAACTAAATAAATACTTTTTAAAAAAAAGCCCACTTCACACACCCATTAGGTTGGCTATTACCCCAAAAAACGGAGACTAACAAGAATTGGTGAGGGTGTGGAACTGAAACCCTTGAGCACTGCAGAGAGGAATGGAGAATGTTGCTATGGAAAATGGTATGGCAATTCCTGGAAAAACTAATTATAGAATTGCCATATGATCCAGCAATTTCACTTTTGGGTATATATTCAAAAGAACTAAAAGTAGGAAGGCTCCCTGGGGGTGCCTTGCTGGCTCAGTTGGTTACTCTTGATCTTGGGGTCATGAGTTTGAGCCCCATGTTGGGCATAGAGCTTATTTAAAAACGAAAAAAGAGGGATGCCTCGGTGGCTCAGTCAGTTAAGCATCTACCTTTCAGCTCAGGTTATGATCCCAGGGTCCTGGGATCCAGCCCCACATTGGGCTCTTTGCTCAGCAGGGAGCCTGCTTCTCCCTCTGCCTGCTGCTCTCCCTGCTTGTGCTCTCTCTCTCTTTGTCAAATAAAGAAATAAATCTTTAAAAACAAACAAACGAAAACAAAGGAAAGTAAAAAAACCCAATTTTAGGAAATTAAAAAAAAATTATCTGGGTACCTATTTCCCTAAATAATTGAATACTGTACTACCGTTTTAATCATGTTACTTCAAATCTTTTTTGTTTTCCTTTTCAACAAAAACGATAAAGCATTATAGCTTCAGGTGAAAGCCTTTGTTTACTCCTCCTCTACCCCACTGCTCTTCCTGCCCCCCCATCGGGGAGTTTGGTGGTTTCCATAAACGCTTTAGGTTTAGGGTTTCCATACATTGCACGCATGTTTTTACATCCATACTTGTGTTGATACAAGTGTGCTTCCATTGCACTAGAATCATCACACACAATATTATTCTTGTGTTTTTAAAAATGTCACATATGTCCTCATATTTTCCCCACATCTTTCTGCAACTTGATTTTTTCCGCTTCACCGTATGTTTTCAAGATCCATCCATTTTGAGTTCATTCCCTTTACCTGCTGTGGAGTTTTCCACTGTATAAATAGGCCACACTTCATTTGTTTGTTGTCAAAGAGAGGTATTTGCCAAGGTGAGCAAACCGTTTCCCCAAACAGATTGGTCTGCAAGAATTTCCTGGGGCAATTAGTGGCGTTATTTATCGGTTTCCAGTCCTATTTTTCCAGGCAAGAATTTCCTGGATCAGATAGTCGAGTCTTGTTAACATCGGGGTCCTCTTTTCTCAGGCCCGGGCGTGGAGAAAGGTTGAGGACGGTAGTCTAGGTTCGTATGTTTATCCAGTCCCCTATGGATGGGCATTGAGGTTAATGCCAGTGTTTTGCTATCACACCCAGTGCTGCAACGACACTTTGTGAGAGCTTTTCTGGGGTCCCCACACAGACGTGCAGTTGCTAGCTAGCAAGATGTGTGCATGTGCAATTTCCCTAGAGCCCTGTGTTCTTTCCGGCCCACATCCCTGCCTCCCAGAAGAGGAAAATCTCCCTCCACAGCCACCAGAACAGACGGCAGGAACTGCCAGGGCTTTGCCCACACCGGCTGCCTGCCCACCCGCCCGCCTTCCCTTGTTCTGGCAGATGAACGGTGACCTGTGACCCCGACAGGCTGGCCACACTCCCGGCCAATTTCAGCCTGTCGAAAGGAGTCCCCGGGGGTGGTTAGGGCTTGGGGATGTGTTGGCCAGATGGGCCTGGGAGGTCTTGGGTTGGCTTATCCCAGGAGGCAGAGCAGGTGGGCAGCCCCCCGCACCCCCACCCCTGTTTCCCCATCATGCATCACTGCGCTGGAGCTGGAGCCAGATGGTGGGGATGGGGCAGCCTTGCAGCTTCTGGCCTGACAAAGGATCCTCTGTACTGCTCCCCCACCCTGACTGGCGTGGCTGGCCTAGTCTGACTGCCAATCACTCTCAGCCCCGGCCTGCCTTGCCCTGGGCAGCCTTTTTGCCTAGAAGGTCCCTTCCCCCACCCCATTTACGGAGGCAGTTTCCCAAGCAATGTTCCTGGAGAGCCTTGGACTTGGAAACCCACTCATTATCCACCTGAGAGTGGGCAGGTAGGACCAAGGCAGTGTTGCCTGGAGGTTATGACAGGTCACATATTCAAATGCACTAATAAGATCAAGTGCAGTGGACCAGGTGGGGATTGTGCCAAATGGGTGCCTGGCACTCAGTGAGCCCTCATCAATGGGCCCTGCGATTATTATAATGGGGGAACTGAAGCCTAGAGAGGAGGGTGCTGGCCCAAGAGTCGAGGTTAGGAGAATACACTTGAGAGTCAGGCCCACCTGAATTAATTCCAGATCTGCTACCAAGAGGAGTTCTTGGGATCACCTAAGCTCTCATTCATTCCTCATCTGAGATGGAGCTAATTAAATCTTTATCACAGAAGACAGTCCTGAGGGAGAAGTAAGATAATGCCTAGAAAGCATCTGGTACAGAGCTAGCCCCCAGTACATGCGGGCTACATGTCATTATTACCCTGGGACCCAGAGCGAGGGTGCAGGCACTGCTAAGGACAAGAAAGCCTCAGAGCGAGGAGAGGAGGATCCTAGGGCAGCGGTAGCTGACTGGTTCAGGCCGGGGATCCACCCTGAGGACTTTCCAAGTCACAATGTGTAACCTTCTTCTTGACCAGGACTCTGTTTCCTTATCTGTAAAATGGGTTAAATGACAGCAGTTAAATGACATAGGAGCTGTAAGGATTAAGTCAATTTTTTAAAAAAGTTATTTGTTTGTTTGAGAGAGAGAGAGAGAGAGAGAGAGAGCACAAGCAAGGGGAGAGGCAGAGAGAGAGGGAGAAGCAGGCTCCCCGCTGAGCAAGGAGCCTGATGCAAAGCGGGGGGGGGGGGGGGGGTTCTCCATTCCAGGACCCTGGAATCGTGACCTGAGCCGAAGGCAGATGCTCAACCACTGAGCCACCCAGATGCCCCCAATTAAAAAAAAAATTTTTTTTAAGGGAGGTAGAAGTTGATTGAATACACTGCAAGGGAGTGGCGGGCAGGACAGTCGAGGAGAGGCTGTCTGCCAGGATTAAGTCAATTTTCACCTGGAGAGCTTATGGACCGCAGTCAATCAGTATTAGTTATTATTGGGAGGCAAGGAGTCATTTCTGACTCCCCTCATGCAGGCTAGGGTTTGGAGGGTCTCCGAGTCAGATCTGTTTTGGGGGCATAGCAGAGGGGAGGAAGGGGGAAAGCCTGCCCTGGGGGGCCAGGGGCCCTGGCTACCCTTCTGGGTGCTGCCTCTATTTTGCTGGGTGACTCGAGGCCTCTGGAGAGTGGATGATTTGACCCCCACTGTTTCCCGGGAGTCTGGTTCTAGGATTCTCTGACCTGGGCAGGGGCATGAGGGAGGGAAGGTGGATGGGCTGAGAGACTAGCAGGGGTTAGCCACGGAGCTGCAGCCAGGCCAGCCTTCATGTCGGGCTGCCTCCAGGAATCCCTCCCCACACGCTGGGTCCAGGCATGTTCCAACTGGCTCCTTGATGCCAACTGAAGTCTATTAATATCAAAGTAATAAGGTAATTACTGTGATTTGGAAAAATTACTAGTGAATGCTTTTGAGGGAATTTCAGAGCAGAGAGTAGGGTGAGTGAAACATCTGTGAGAAGAGGATGAAGGATTATTCTGGATGCAGCATGAGGGTGGCAGGCTCTGGGCCCAGGGGGAGTTCCCTCCATACTCAGCAGCTTGGGACTCCTTCTGCAGTGACTGAGTAGAGGAGAGCTCTCAATGCTGCTCTTGGGGGGGGGGGGGAGGTGGGAGGAGGCACTGGCTTTTGCGGCTTGGGAGAGGAACCGGGGTGGGGGTGGGGGGGTGGGAATGTGGGGTTTTTAGGCCCTAAAATGACTCTGGCAGATAGCCTGTGACCTCTGACTCAGAAAGTGAGTGACCTCCTGCCCCAAAGTCTGGGAGAAGGGTTAGACGGAAGGCCCCTGAGTCAGAGAGGCTGGGAAGAGCATAGAAGCAGAGGGTGGCAATGTGTGACTCTTGGACCACAGCATCGTCATCACCTGGGGACTTGCAGACCCACCAATGGCAAGCTCCGGGATGGGGCCCTGTGATCCGTGTTTGAACAAGCCCGGGGTAGAGGTGTGGGATAATAGGCAGGGCCAGGCCTGGGAAGTGGGGCGTGAAGACTGCTTTGAGAGGTTTTTAGGAGGTTGACTCTGTAGGAACTGATGACAGGGTGGACGTGGAAGATGGCATGGTCATCATAGTCCTAGAAATAAGAAGAAGCCGCAAATCTATGCTGTGGACTCATTCAGTGGGACAGAGTGCTAAGCACTTTCTCGGTATGACCTTCATTTCACCTCACGAGAACCCTCACGGGTAGGGACGACTGTGGACCCAATATTTTGGATAGAAACTGAAGAACAGAAAGGCTAGATGCCCAAGGCCCCACAGAGCCAATCTTCAGATACTGGCGTTTTGCTTCCTCTCTGAGAGCAGCCTGCTTTGGTCTCTCTGAGGAGGGCGGTTGGTGACCTGGGTGAAGGGTAAAGACTGCTCAGGGGAGAAATAACTTTAAGGGAGGCTAGCCCTGTTTTGATTTTAAATTTACCAAGCGCTTACTATGTGCGCTTGTTTGTGCATTGTCACTTTTATTTTTTATTTTTTTGTCACTTTTAAATGTCACTCTGGGGGCACCTGGCTGGCTCAATCAGAAGAGCATGTGACTCTTGATCTCCGCGGCTTGAATTCAAGCCTCACGTGAGACGGAGAGATCACTTAAATAAATAAAACTAAAACAAAAAAAGTCACTTGGATCCTCTAGGTGCTGCAACTGTCCCCATTTTACAGATGTTGCAATTGAGGCTCAGAAAACAGGGTCAGCTGCCCAAGGTCACATAGCGAACAGCACAAGAAAAATTTCAAGCAAGGCAACAGGAATTTGGAATCCTGCCTCTTAATCCAGATAAGCAGACCCTAGACTTGGTGGGGACCCACCCTTACACAGAGGTGCTTTCCTGGTTTCCGTCCATTTGGGGTGCCCACCCCGTGTCCCCAGGCACCCAGGATAGGTCCAGGCACAGAGTGTGCACAGAGTGGATGTCTGTTAAGTGACAGTCATAACATTTGTCTAAATACAACAGTTTGTGGAAGCCAGAAGAAGGGATTAAAATGGAAGGAGCCTCTTCCATACAGAGCCACTTAATTCTCTCACAGCCCTTCAGCCTTTTGTTATATTATCCCCATTTCACAGATGAGGAAAGGAGGACTCAGAGAAGAAATGATGTGTTTGAGGTCACGCGGTGTTGGTGGAAGGGCCAGGGTTGTGAGGCCAAGTCTGCCTGACCCCTCAAATCTGGTTCTTTTTCCTTTGGCTGGGTCCGTGCCTGGGTGGTAGGGGTGCAGAGATGGAAGGGGCTCAAAAAATGGTGGCTGGCATAATAATTATTATTATTGTTATCACCATCTGTGAAATGGATGTATAATCCTTACCCGAGGAAGGGAAGAATGCGCTTCACCCGGTCCAGACTCCCATCAGCTCTAGGGCCGGATGGCCAGCCTGCTTAGGACCCTGCAGCTCTGGCTCTCTGCTGCCCTCTGCTGGCATCAGCCAGATGTGGCGCTGGGCTGTGGAAACCATGTGGCCCCAGCGCCCTAAGCTGGTCTCCAGCTCATTAACAGTGTCTTTTGCCAGTGACCAGTACTGAGCTGGGGTGGGGACAGGGCTGGTGAGGCTCTCCTTTGTGAAATGTTGGATTTGGAACTAAAAACTCTTAGACCGTGACTCTGAATCTGTCTCTGCCAAGGTTGACACCTTCCCGGCTCCTCATTATCTCTAGAGGGAAAGCCAAACCCATTGCCCTGCCTCCTGCCCCCTGTACTTCTAGCCTCTGAAACCTTCTTGCTTCTTAACCTGAGCATTATCAAAACCTAGTCTGAACCATTATCATCCCCCCACAAGGTTTATTTTCTTGCCCGGGGGTTAGAATCAGAACCCCAGGATGATTGTCTGGTTGAAAGAGAAAAACCATCTCTTAATGCCCTCCCCCCCAACAAAACACACCCAAGAGCAAATGTCCTGCTTCCTGCCATGGTTGTTTAACCTTGCTCTCTCCTCTTTGGCTTGATTTCTACCCCAGGGCTCAGCCCTTGGTTCATTTTTCTTCTTTCTCTGCACTCTTCCTAGGTTATTTTTGGCGGTCACACACTTTGAACGTCTCCCAACTGCTGTTGACTCTCCTGAACCTCCCGCACCCCAGCTTTTAGCTACTCTTATCCATCTTCCCTCCTCCGTACCTGCTAATTATATTTACTCCTCTCCATCCCCGCTGCAGCCACTCCCGAGTCCCCGTTGCCACCATCTGCCATATGGACGACTTCAACAGCCTCTGGGCAGATTGTATTTTCCAGAGATGGCCGTAACAGCAGCTCCCATCCCATATGCTCTTCTAGGATCCTCTCATTCTTCCATCAAGAGGTGGAGTACCATTCTCCTCCTCTTGCATATGGGGGGACTTCTCCGACTGTCTTGATCCACAGAGGACAACGGAAATGATGTTATACGACTTCCCAGCCTAGATCATAAGAACACCATGACCTTCCTTCCACCTTGCTTTCCCGGGACACTTGATCTTGTGCGCCAACCACCATGCTGTGGGGAAGCCCAGCAGCTCATGGACAGGAACAGAAGTCCCTGGTCCCCGGCCTCACCTGGGCTCCCAGCCAAGAGTCCATACCAATTTGGTAGGCAAATGAATGAGCTGTCTTGAAAATAGATCTCCCATCCTCCAATTAGGCCTGTGCATTTGATACTATGTGGGACAGAGATGAGCTGTGACCACTGAGCTCTGCCCCAACTGCAGACAGTGAGATATAATCGACTGTCACTGTTTTAAGCCTCTGAGTGGGGTTGATTTTTACACAGTAATATATAACCTGAATACTCTTTTAAATGGTCTCCCTGCTTCTAATCCAACCCCCCTCACATTGTCCATATTCTGTTTGGTGGCCAGAGCGATCTTTTAGAAACATAAATCAATTAACCATTTAGAGGATTAGATACTTTGAACAGCTCTCTTGCTCAAAAAAAATCTACAAGTGCAGGATAAAAATCTAAAAATATATTACTGAGCTGCTCAGAGTGAAATGGATATGGCAAAACCTATTTTGATATACAAGCATTTCTGCAACATCTGAATCATACTGCTTATAATATGGAAATAAAGGAAATTATCAATTCGTTAAGGCTTGCCACATGTAAATCTCAAACACGACGGGACAGGAGTAATTATCAGCCATTCTAGATCTTCTCTCTCATATTTGGGGACATGAGTCAAGTATGACAGTGGAATCTTTGGTTCTGAAAATTTGGTTCTGCAAATCGGTTCGAAAAGAAAGAAAAATCTCTCTTTGGTTGGAATAAGCTGGGAATCACATAAGTACGTTGTTGTATGGAGATATAATTTACATACCATAAAGTTTACTCATTTATTTTATTTTATTTTTTAAAAGATATTATTTATTTATTTGAGAGGGCACAAGAGTGGGGTGGTGCGTGGGGAGAGGCAGAGGGAGAGAGAGATGCAGACTCCCCACTGAGCAGGGACCCCCCCCCCCCAACACAGGGCTTGATCCCAGGACCCTGGGATCATGACCTGAGCTGAAGGCAGATGTTTAACCAACTGAGCCACCCAGGCACCCCAAAGTTTGTTTATTTAAAGTGTACAATGGTTTTAGTATATTTACAGAGTTGTGTGACCACCACCATAATCTGGTCAGATTTTCATTTTGTATTTTATTTATTTATTTATTTATTTATTTATATTAAAAAATTATTTATGACAGAGAGAGCATGAGTGGAGGGGGGAGGGGCAAAGGGAGAGGGAGAAGCAGACTCCCTGCTGAGCAGGACCCCCCCCCCCCCGCCCCGCCGCCCCGCAACACAGGGCTGGATCCCAGGACCCCACGATCATGACCTGAGCCAAACGCAGATGCTTAACTAACGGAGCCACCCAAGTGCTCCTATTTTCTTTTTTAAAATATTTTATTTTTAAGTAATCTCTACACCCAACATGGGGCTTGGATGCACAACCCTGAGGTCAAGAGTCGCACGCTCCACTGACCGGTGCCCCTCACTGTATATTTTCATCGCCCCTCAAAGAAGCCCTTCACCCCTTGGCAGTCCTGTCCTCCTCCTGCTCTAGCCGTAGGCAACCACTGATCTCTCTTCCGTCTGTGTACATTTGCCTCGTCTATACATTTGCCTGTTCCTTTCATATAAATGGAATCCTACAATACGTGGTCTTTTGTGACGGGCTTCTCTCACTTAGTGTTTCTGAGGTTCATTCATGCCGCAGCATGTATCAGTACTTCGTTCTTTCTTATTACTTAATAATAATCTATTGTATGGATAGACCACATTTTGGTTATCTATTCATCAGCTGATGGACATTTGGGTTGTTTCCACCTTTCGGCGATAATAGTAATAATGTGAATATTTGTGTACAAATTTTTGTGTGGTCACTGTTTTCATTTCTCTCAGGTATATACACTGCTGGGTCATATAATAACCCTATGTTTAACCTTTAAGGAATTGCCTAACTGTAAAGCTGGAATAATCTATTAAAAACATTTTTTAAGGATTTTACCTATTAGAGCGCAGGGGGAGGAGCAGAGGGAGAGGGACAAACAGATTCTGCACTGAGCACAGAGCCCAACGTGGGGCTCCATCTCATGACCCTGAGATCACAACCTGAGCTGAAACCAAGAGTTGGACGCTTAACTGACTGAGCCCCCCGCCCCCCCCCCCAGTTTTAGATTTACCAAAAAATTGTGAGGATAGTACAGAAAGTTCTCATACATTCCACATCAAGTTTTCCTTATTATGAATCTCTTACATTATTATAGTACCTTCATCACAATTAACCAGCGTTGATACATTATTATTACCTAAAGTTCACACTTCATTCAGATTTTCTTAGTTTTTGCCTAATGCCCTTTTTCTGTTCTGTCATTCTGCAGGACACCACATTTCGTTCATTTATTATAAGTAGGCTCCACGCCCAATGTGGGGCTCGAACTCACGACTGAGAGTCGGATGCTGTCCTGACTGAGCCAGCCAGGCGCCCCCACATTTCATTTAGTCGTCACGTCTCCTTAGGCTCCTCTTGGCTGTGACAGTTTCTCTGACTTTCCTTATTTTTGATGACCTTCCCAGGTTTGAGAACTGTTGGGTATTTTGTAGAATGTCTCTCTCTTGGGATTTGTCTGATGTTTTTTCTCACGATTAGACCTGGGTTATAGGTTTTTGAAAGAAAGACCAAAGGAAAGAGCATTTGCGAGACAGCAAACTTGTCAGTAGCTTCAGCGGAAGCCGGAAGGCAGGGCTGAGGGAAAACCTGCCGACCTAGAATTCCCACTCAGCGAGACTATCTTTCAAGAACAGCATAAAATTAAATCATTTTCAGATGGAGAGAAGCAGAGATTTTCTGTCCTTGGCACTTTCCCTTCTTCTTCCCCTGGGGCTGTGCCTCGTTGCATGTCGGCTGGTCTGGGAACCCGGGTTTGGTCCTGGGTGTGGTTAGCAGGATCGGAGGGTACAGGGTGGATCTTGGAGGAGGGCGGCCCTGCTGGGCCTCCAAGAAAAGCCATGTAGACATCCACAGCCTTGGGTCTCTTGATGTCTAGGATTTACTGGTGGCAGAATGCAGACTTCGAGTGGACCAGGAGTGGGAAGGGGTCGGTCGGGAGCCACAGGCCAGCAGATTGGCTGCAGCCTGAGCTCCTTGGTTCAGTCTGTCCTGTAACAGGAGTTTCTCAGCTATGGAGTTGGAATACAAGGCTGCTGCTGCTTCTTTTTAAAGATTTATCTATCTATTCTAGAGAAAGCGAGAGAGAGCGAGCGTGGGGAAAGGGGCAGAGTGAGAGGGAAGGGAAAGAATCCCCAAGCTGACTCTTCAATGAGTGTGGAGCCAGACACAGGGCTCCATCCCAGGACCCCAGGACACCCCCCCACCCTCCCCAGATCATGACCCGAGCCAAAATCAAGAGTCAGTCGCTCAACTGACTGAACCACCCAGGTGCCCCTGGAATGCAAGGCTTCTTGCAAACCACTGACCCTGTGCTTTCCTGAGAAAGGGTACTCAACAGTTCTGGTTGACTCAGTCTCACAAAGCTTTTGTGTAACCTGAGGACTGTAGAGAGGCCTGTACCCATTTTGAAGAATCAAAGATTATTGTTAATCTTTGGTAAAATTTCTTTTTTTTTTTTAAAGATTTTATTCATTTGACAGAGAGACACAACGAGAGAGGGAACACAAGCAGGGGGAGTGGGAGAGGAAGAAGCAGGCTTCCCGCCGAGCAGGGATCCCAATGCGGGGCTTGATCCCAGGACCCTGGGATCGTGACGTGAAGAGAAGGCAGATGCTTAATGACTGAGCCACCCAGGCACCCCGATCTTTGGTAAAATTTCTAACTTGTATCCTCCTTCCTATCTGGAGAAAGAAAATAAAATTCTTTAAGTCAAAACAGAAAGAAAGAAAAACAGCGAGTTTACTGTGAGTGTATCCTCACTCACTATGGGAAATTCTAGAGGATATAATTCAGAGAAGGAAAACAATCCCAGAAGAAAGTTGTGAGATGCAAGAAACACCAAAGAGCAAAGAAAACATGTGGCTAACCCTGAGGGAACGTTCTCAGTGTACACAGCGATATCAAATTTGCGGGGTTAAGAAAAATAACGAGCACCAAAGTACTAGATAAATACAGCAAATAATTTGGGAGGGAGTAATTGAAGGCAATAGAGTTAATACAATTAGAGAACGTAACTTCCAAATAGTAGAAGGGAAGTGTCCATTGGTAAGACTTTATTTTTTAAGATTTTCTTTATTTATTTGAGAGACAAACAGAGGTAGTGAGAGAGAGCACAAGTGGGGAGGAGAGGGAGAAGCAGGCTCCCCGCTGAGCAGGGAGCCTGGTGCGGATCTCGAACCCAGGACCAGCAGCTTAACTGACTAGTTATTTTAAGTATATATAGATTTTAAAACATTTATTTATTTATTTATTTATTTATTTATTTATTTATTTATTTAAATGTAGGCTCCAAACCCAGTGTGGAGCCCACTGTGGGGCTTGGACTCCCCACCCTGAGATTGAGACCTGAACTGAAATCAAGAGTCAGACATTTAACTGACTGAGCGACCCAGGCACCCCTTAAATATTTTTAATAGTTAATAGAAATTCAACGTAACCCAGTCAAACAAACCATGCTAGTTCTTCACTGAAACCCTCCAGTATCCTCTGGCTTGGAATAAAATCTGGGTGTATTTCCTTGTTTCAGAGGATGTCTGGCTCCTGTGGTTCTCCCTTGGTCATTAAACTAGAGCCATCCAAAGAAGCCAAGGTCTTTCCCACCTCAGGAGCTTTGCACAGATCTTTCCTCCAGGCACAACTGGCTCCTTGTTAACTTTTAGATCTTAGCTTGAATATACCTCCTTCCATGACTATCCTCCAGAAGGTCCCTGCCCCTTGTTATCCTCTATCATTGTTCCCTCTTCATTGTTTTTTTTTCAGGCACACATTAGGTTTGGTAATTATTTTAATTGTTTTTTTTTGTTGTTGTTGTTTAGGAAAGACTCCCCCATTAGACTATAGATGCCACTAGGGCAGGACTGTATATATATATACCTCATTCATTCATTCATTCATTCATTCATTCATTTTTAAGTAGGCTTCACATCCAGTGTGGGGCTTGAACTCATGACCCTGAAATCAAGAGTCGTGTGCTCTGTCGACTGAGCCAGCCAGGCGCCCCAGGACTGTATTTACCTTGCCCGTGGTCTATCCCTGATACATACCACAGTGCCTGCCTCAGAGTTGGGACTTCATAAATATATTTTGAATGAATAAATAAATGAATTGATGTCAGATAGATTGAGAGAGGAGGCCCAGGAAAGGTCTGTTTGATCAGAAAGGATGTGATTTTCCATACCTATCCCAGCTCCACTCACCAAAACATGTTGAGTAAATTAAAGTAAGAAGGAAAGAACTGCAGCTGTGGATGGCATCCTTTAAAGTGGAAACCAGAACCCTTTTCTGCTATTCATCATTCATTCATCAAACATCACTGTACTTTGACTGCTTCTCAGGTCTTGTTGTGGGCTTTAGTAGTGGGTAATACAGTGCCTGCCCTAACAGCGGGAGGTCACTGGATCCTGGATGAAGGTGTGAGGTGCGAGCTCAGCCCCTCTCCCAGCCTTCAGCCTGGAAGACCATCTCTCTAGTTATCTGTCAGGGACCTAAGCTCCTATTGCTCTCCCTCAGCAAGCATTCATTCATTCATTCATTCACTCACTTAAGAGATATTTATAATAGCAGGCACTATGCTAGGTAGACAGAGCTCCTGCCCTCAGGGGGTGTCCCGTCTGGTGGGGAGACAGGTGATAGGCAAACAGACATGTAAAGCATGAAGTACTGGTTGTCATGACTGCTGTGAAGGAAGCCAATAGGATGGTCGTGGGAGAATTATATTTTTTCTCAGCTTTAATTTGAACAAGTTTTTGGTTTTTTTTAAAGATTTATTTATTTATTTTAGACAGAGAGAGTGAGGGAGGGAGGGGCAAGGGAGAGGGAGAGACAATCTCAAGCAGACCTCCTGCTGAGCTCAGAGGCCAATGTGGGGATCAGTCTCATGGCCCTGAGGTCATGACCTGAGCCGAAATCGAGAGTCAGACACTCACCTGACTGAGGCACCCAGGTGTCCCCATTTGTTTTTTTAATGATTTTATTTATTTATTTGAGAGAGAGTGAGAACTACAGAGAGAGAGAGCACACAAAGGGAGAGGAGGAGGGAGAAGCAGATTCCCCGTGGAACAGGGAGCCTGAGGCAGGGCTCAATCCGAGGACCCTAGGATCAGGGCCTGAGCTGAAGGCAGGCGCTTAACTGCTGAGCCACGCAAGTGCCCCCCAGGTGCCCCAATTTGAACAAGCATTTTAAGGAGGCAGGCTGAGGGGCTCCTGGGTGGCTCAGTCAGCTAAGTGTCTGCTTTTGGGTCGGATCATGATCCTGGGGTCCTGGGATCAAGCCCCACGTGGGGCTCCCTTCTCGGCGGGAAGCCCGATTCCCTCTTCTCCTTCTCCCTGCTCATGTGCTCTCTCTCTCTCACACAAACAAATAAATAAAAATCTTAAAAAAAAAAAAAAAAGGAGGCAGCCTGAATCCCCTGCACTGAGACCGCAAGATTAAGAAGTGTGAGTGTGAATTCTCTCTTCCTGCCTTGGCTTAGATGGTAGGGAGTAGCCTCTTAACTGGAATGAGCTGCCTTGTGGAGAGGTGAGGTTCCCATTACTGGAGGCATCCAAGCTCAGGCTAGAGGGGAGCTCTCAGGGATGCTATAAAGGGGCTTCTTTTTTGGGGTTAGGTGGGGAATTGGAGTTGGTGACATTTGATGGGTCCTCCTTCTAACCACCAAGACTTTAGGATGCTAACATTCCTTTACTCTAAGTTCCACACGCTTACCTACATGCTATGAATCTTTACATTGACTAGGATCCTAGGGTAGCCCAGTAGAAAGGACTAAAGCTTTGCAATCAGAAGTAACTTGGTTCACAATCAGGCTCTGCCATTTATTAGCTGTATGACTTTGTACAAATCCCTTTCCCTTTTTAAGCCTTGGTTCCTTCCTCTGCAAATGGAGATGGTAAAGCCTGCCTTAGCAGGCTGCAAAGCAGATTGAAAGGTGCTGTATAAGGGAAGCACTTGGTTTGGTTTCTATCCCACGGGGCACCATGGACTCTTAGACTTTGGAAGCCTCTCAACCTCCAGTAAGATCCAGGGGCTCTTGGGTGGCTCAGTCGGTTAAGTGTTTGCCTTCAGCTCAGGTCATGATCTCAGGGTTCTGGGATTGGGCTCTCCTTGCTCAGCAGGGAGCCTGCTTCTCCCTCTGCCTGCTGTTCCCCCTGCTTGTGTGCGCGTGCTTTCTCTCTCTGTGTCAAATAAATAAATCTTTAAAAATTTTTTTTAAAATTAAAAAAACCTCCAGTAAGATCCAAACCTCTCCTGGGGTGCAGTATGATGTCACAGTGAGCCCTGGTGCCAGACTGACTGGGTTCATCATTTCACGTCTCTGAGCCTCAGTTTCCTCATCTGCCTAATGGGGATAATAACAGGACCTACTTCCTGGGTTGTCTTGAAGATTAAATGAGATGACCTATGGAAAGCAGTTATGTTAAGCAGTGGATCCTGTAAACTCACATTATTGCTGCCATCTCTGGGCCTGGGAGGCCAGGGATATAGGAATCTCTGCTTCCTGCCTTGGAGCCCGTGCATAGAGACCTCCCCCTTTGACTAGGGCTCCAGACTCTAGGTCCAAGGGGTTGAGCCTGCAGAGCCTGCATTGGGAATTTGGAACAAGTTAGCTGGGTAGCTCCCCTTCCTCTTTCCTTTGCCTCTCATTCCTTGGGACTGAACTGGTTTCCTCTGGGAGCTGTGCCCTGGGGTTGGTGGGGAGCCAGGCCCGCGTGTGTGTATCTGGAAGGCCAATTCCTAAGCTATAGCAGAGAGGCATCAGCTGACCACAGGGGAGGGGAGAGTGTTCCTCCAGCTACAGGGTTCCTGGGGGTGGGCTGACTGGGGCACAGCTGATTGGCATTGCCCGTACTGTGTGATCACTGACACATACGCGCACGTGAAATACACACACATACTCATATACACACACATATGCATGTACATATACACATGCATACATCACTCCTTTTTTCTGGCTCAATATCCTTTGCCCTTCTCTGCTAGCCTCCTCTTATTCTGTACACATCACCTCTCTCCTTCCTCCCTTCCCATTATAACCATAGAAAATAGTCCCCCAGGGGAGGAATTCTGTATCAGGGCTCTTTCTCACCAAGTTTGTCTGGGGCTCATTAAGTCTTTTTTAAGCAGGGCAATACGTGGGGGGACTTTTAAGGATCTGGCTCCAGGCTTTGGTCCTGGGAAAGGAGTCTGGTCTCTTGCCCTCCCCTGGTCTCTTGCCTCCTCCTTGATCCCTCCTCCACTCCCTCTCTGCCTTTAGAGTGAAGCTTTCAAAAGCCAAGTAGAATGTAGTTCTCATTTATCGCAAGTGTTTACCCTCAATTTTCTCAGGTTGCTCTACCACCTTTATTTATTTATTTATATTTTTCTTTAAAGATTTTATTTATTTATTCATGAGAGAGAGAGAGAGAGAGAGAGAGAGGGAGAGGCAGAAGGAGAACAGGCTCCCCGCTGAGCAGGGGACTCTATCCCAGGACTCCGGGATCATGACCTGAGCAGAGGGCAGACACTTAACCAACTAAGCCACCCATGCACCCTCTCTACTATCTTTAGAGCACAAAACTCATACTTTTAAAATATCAATGCATAGGGGTGCCTGGCGGGCTCAGTCAGAAGAGCATGTGACTCTTGATCTCAGGGTTGTGAGTTCAAGCCCCACATTGGGTGTATAGATTGCTCACAAAACAAAACAAATCTTAAAAAAAAAAAATCAATGCATAATGCTATATATTTTTTTCTTTCTTCCTCCCCTCCTTCCTTCCTCTCTCACTTTCTGTCTCTGTCTTTCTGTCATATTTACTGAATATCATATATATGTGTCAGACCCCGTGGTGTGTGTGTTTTAGGTGTGTCTTTTCTGTTTTGATACTTACCACTCCAAATTAAAGCTATTTAACTGATTCCTGTTTTCCAAGACAATTATAACTCACATTTTTTCAGTGCTTACTATGTATAGGAATTGTGCTAAGCAGTTTACCAGCATTATTTTATTTATTCCTTATAATAACCCCAGGGATAGTAATTTCAATAGTCTCATTTTATAGATTATAAATGGAAAGCTAAGGTGTTAAATAAGTCACCTAGGACTACAGAGATAGAAAATGGCATAGTGGGGCGCCTGGGTGGCTCAGTCATTGGGCGTCTGCTTCCGGCTCAGGGCATGATCCTAGCGTTCTGGGATCGAGCCCCGCATCGGGCTCCCTGCTCAGAGGGAAGCCTGGTCTCCCTCTCCCACTCCCCCTGCTTGTGTTCCCTCTCTCGCTGCTTCTCTCTCCGTCAAATAAATAAATAAATAAATAAATAAATAAATAAATAAATAAGTAAAAATTTAGAAAGTGGCATAGAGTTATATGTCAGTTACATCTCAATAAAGATGAGGGGAAAGAAAGGGCATAGTGAGAATCTGAATGTAGAAAATCAGGATACAAAGCCCATCCTCTTAACTACCATGGGATCCTGCCTCTCAGTGGGCTGTATGTCCTGTGAGGTGAGCCCCCATCCATCTTGTTTACAACTACTTGTTTACAGCTATCTTGTTGTAACCTAGTGCTTGTAAACCTAGCACTGTGTCTGGCATGTAGGGGATATGCAACAGGTATTGTTGAATGAATGAATTTCATACTCATCGTTTGCTGCTATGTGGGCTGCAGAAAGGAGGAGTGGGAGTGAATGGGCTTGGAAACCAGACAGAGCCAGATTAGAATAGAGGTCTGTTCTTACCAGTGCTGTGTCTCAATTCCCCATCTATAAAGTGGGGATAATATACAGGCTGTGCAGGATGTGTGAGGTTTAAATGGCAATGTCTATAAATCTGCCAGCTCACATGCCACTGTACAGTAAGCTGAATAAATTGCATCTATGTATTATATGTACATGTGTATGTAATACATATGTATTATGTATGTGGCCTCAGTTGATTTTCAGTGTTATAGAGCCATTCCCTTATTGTTGGACAGTTAGGCTGGTCTCTAGTTATTTGCAACCATAAGTTTGCTGTGGACAACTGGTATATGTACATGTTTTCTTGTGAGTTTCCTTTTTCCCTTGATCATATCTACCTGAAGGTGCAGGGAGTCTACATAGTTATGTGGTCCTAACTATTTATTGCCTAACACATCCGTGCTAGGAGTGGAGGCCAGAGACGAGGGGCAGATATGAAGGCTGGGTGAAGTGTGCGATTTGGCGGGATTTTTCTGGTAATGATCCCACTTCACTTCTGTATTTGGCAGCTGCCGGGCAGTGGTTCAGTGCCGAGGCACTGGTGTCAAACAAGCCTAGGTGCGAGTCCCTGCTCTGTCCTACTCACAAATGTGTGACAGGCCAATTAGGCCTTCTAAATCCAAGTTTTCCCTAATGTATAATGGGAGTGCTGTTAACTGCAGCTACTCCGCAAGGCTACTGTAAAGTTGAAATAACACAGGGACATGATCAGATCTCGTCCTGGCCAATTCAATAAATAAAAGCGACTAGGGGCACCTGGGTGGCTCAGTCATGATCCCGGGGTCCTGGGATGGAGCCCCATATGGAGCTCCCTGCTCAGCGGGGAGCCTGCTTCTCCCCCCCTCCCTCTGCTGCTCCCCCTGCTTGTGCTCGCTCTCTGTCAAATAAATAAATAAATAAATAAAATCTTTAAAAAATAAATAAAAGCGACTATATTCATTGCACAGGAGTCGCAGTTTACAATGCATTTTCACATTGATCCTGAAACAAGCCCTGTGAGGTAGCGATTCTTGTGATCCCCATTTCATAGATAAGGAAATTAAAGCCTAGAGAAGTGAAATGATGGGATTAAGGTCGACAAGGAGGTAACAGGGTGACGCTCAGACCCAGAACCCCACCTTCCAGTCCTCTTTCCTTACACCAGGAGCTCTGGGTTCTCCTCCAGCCAGGTCTCTCTGAGAGTGAGGGACTTCAGGCTTTTCTCTGTTCGACTCTTAACAGAACAGGTGGTTAATCTCTTAAACTCCCATCCAATTTCGAGGTGGGGACCATGTCCATCTCGTCCCCAAGCCCTATATGGCCCGCAGCGGGCTCATCCCGGTGGGCGGGATCTGTCAGCCTTAGAAGCCACGCCCCGGATAAGCCACGCCCCCAGGCTTAAGGCCGGGCCCCACAGCGGGAAACCAGCTCCTGCCAAACCCGGCCTGCGAGTCCCTGGGGTCTCGGTGTCTACACAAGCCCTGTCCCTGGAGAGCAGCTCTCCACCATACATAGCTCTGCCCCGACGCCGAAAGGCTCGCACCAGGATCCATGGTTCTACCTCTTTCTCAAGGGCTCCTACACCCGTGAGCTACGGTCCTGGCCCTCGACGGCCTTGGGCAGCTCAGAGTGTCTGTCGCAGGATACTGCTCCCGATACGAAGCCCCGCCCCCTTATGGCCCCGCCCAGCTCCGTACTTAGCCGCATCACTCCTTACCTCTTGACCCTTACCCCCTACCTCCTACTCCCTACGTCCGCAACCCCCAAGTAGTCCCACACTGCATCCTTCAGGTCCTGGGCGCAGCCGCGTCCTACCCTCAGTTTGCCTGCGTCCCCGCCCCTCGCCGTAGCCACACCCCCTGGACAGCCCCGCCCCCGAGGCTCCACCCCCAGCGGCCGGGGGTAGGGTAGCGGCTGGCCCAGTTGGGCCCCCGCTGCCCTCTGCCCTGGGCGCTCGGTCGGAGCGGGCCGGGCACTGCGGGGCAGAGCGAGCGCGGCGGCCCGGGGGCTCGGAGGCGAAGATGGCGTCAGGCAGGCGCTCCCCGCGCACCGGGCTGCTGGAACTGCGCGCCGGGGCTGGCTCGGGGGCTGGCGGCGAGCGGTGGCAGCGGGTGCTGCTCAGTCTCGCGGAGGACGCTCTGACCGTGAGCCCAGCCGACGGCGAGCTCGGCCCGGAGCCCGGCGCCCCGCGGGAGCAGGAGCCCGCGCAGCTCAACGGCGCCGCCGAACCTGGCGCGGCGCCCCCGCAGCTGCCCGAGGCTCTGCTGCTCCAGCGGCGCCGCGTGACGGTGCGCAAGGCCGATGCCGGCGGGCTGGGCATCAGCATCAAAGGTGGGCGCGGGGGCCCCGAGGGCACGGGGGTCGCGGTGTCTGTGGGGCCGCCGAGGGCGCAGGGGTAGCGGAGGCTGGCAGCCTACGGAGGACGTGGAGTTGGAGGACTACTGTCTGGAGCCAAGGAGGGTGTCTGAGGGGTCAGAGGGAACGAGGACACTGGGAGCACCAAGGTTGGAGGGGTTTCGGGAGTCGGAGGCCTCACTCCGAAGGCACAGGTGGAGCGGGTTTGGGTGCACCAAGGACAGGTGGGTGGGGAGTTCTGTGCGGAGGCATAGAGATGTCGGGGTTGCACGGACATCAAGGGCAAGAGGGGCCTTAAGAGAGCAAAGGATGGAGAAAGGGGATTGAGGCCTGGGAAAGCTACTAGGCACGGAGGAAGAAGTCCCTGAGACAAAACCAAGGTGGAGGGGAGGGGTAAGATCTAGAGTTGGGAGCACAGGTTTGGAGACTTGGGTAGAGGCACGCTGGGCTCACAGCTAGGGGTCCAGAAAGGACCTAGAAGTCTGAGGATCCAGGATCCTGTGTACCTAGGCGGAGAGTCCTGGGCTTGAGTTTCCTGATCTGGCCATCATCACCTTGCGCATAATTGAGAGGAGTGGACATAGAGTTGTTACGCCTCTCTGAGAAATCTCAGCCCCCAATACTGAGAACTTTCTTTAGGATGCAACCAGACTGTGTTTGAGTCCTGGATCTGTGTGAACTTAGACAAGTCACTTCCCATCTCTGGACTTCAGTTTCCTCACTGTATAATGAGGCTAATGATAGAGTTGTAACTTTTCTGTGAGAACAGGAGTCTGAGGTACTCACCCTGCCAGCACACAGTAGGTGCCTAGTTAATTATTGCTGTTAGATGAGAGGAAAAATGGAGGCCAAGAGAGACTCCCAAAGCAACTTACCATAGTGCTTAAAATCCCACGATTCTCCCAGCAGCTAGGTTCACCATTCCTACCCATCTGCTTCTCGGGGTGCTATCTGCCTTGGGAAAGGGTGTCAGCTCTGTATCACCTTGGATATACACTGTTCTCTCTCCCTGGTGCTGGGTCTATTCATTGGTGTCTCCAGACCCTTGGGCCTGGGTGAGAGGGTGGGGATGGCTACCCCTGTGTGCTGAATGCTGTGCCTGGTACTCTAGGCTTATGGTCCATTTCATCCAGGCAACAAGTGGTAAAAACTGGGGGGCATAATCTCTATTTTGCAGGTGGAGAAACTGAGGTTCAGAAAAGTAAAACAATTTTCCCAAGCTCAAACAGTGAATGACAGTGCTGGGATTTGAACCTCAATGATCAGGCCTTAAGAGAATGCCCAGGGGATTTGGTTCTTCCCCATGGAAGGGCACATTCCCAGGCAGCCGACCAAAGGAATCTAAAATGGAGAAATGGGGAAGACAGAGAGTGGACACCAATCTTGTCCCTAAACTCCATAATGGAAGAGGGCAACAGATCAATCCAAAAATTTTACACTCAATGTGTTAAAGCCGAAAGGAGCTTAGAGTTAATACAGAGTTCCATTTTACAGACGGACAAGCTGAGACTTGGAGAGGAGCACAGACTTTCCAAGGTCACATAAAGTTGCTCCTTAGCTCCATACTTCCAGGTGGGAGTGAAGGTACTTTTAGGAGGGGTCAGGGGAAGTACCAGCTCCATTCAGTTCTTCCTGGATGGAGCCTGGGCTCTTGTTGCCATGGTGACCTCCCTCTGAGGGTCCTGCCCAGCCTGAGGCAGCCTGGAATGATCATAGCTTCAAACCTTGAAGTCCCTAGTTTCTGGTGGAGGAGAGCAGATATAAATAGAAACGCATTCCTAGGGGCGCCTAGGTGGCTCAGTTGGTTAAGTGTCTGCCTTTTGGCTCAGGTCATGATCTGAGGGTCCTGGGATTGAGCCCTGCATCGAAACAGGGAGCCTGCTTCTCCCTCTCTCTCTGTCCCTCCCCCTGCTTGTGCTCTCTCTCTCTCTCTCTCTCCCTCCCTCTCTTTTCCTGTCAAATAAATAAATAAAATCTTAAAACACACACACACACACACACACACACACACACACACACACACACAAAACACAACCCATTCCTTTCTAGGCTTCAAATCCTGTGCAGTGCAGTGAGTAAACTGTTGGGCCTGCGTGGGGGCCAGGAGAGGCGTTCCAGCCCGAGCCTTGCCACCAATTTGTTGTGTGACCTTGAAATAATGACCTTCTCTTTATGGGCCACTAGTTCCTCATCCTCAGTATTCTGGGATAGTATTCCGGTAATGTGATATCTGAGGGCCTGACTTACAGTCAACCATAGGGTTAAGAGTGTTGGTTCTGGAGCCAGGAGACCTAGGTTCAAATACTGCCTTGCTGCTACCAACAAGCTGTTTGACCTTGGGCAAGGGGCTTCTCTCCGCACTTCATTTTTCCTGAGAGGGAACTGAGCATGCATGTGTGATTGGGAGGTTGTGAAGATGCAGTGAGACAACACTGAAAGCAGTTAGCACGGCGCTTGGCACTTGGTATGTGAAACTAATGTGAACTATTATGACTATTTCATATTTTAAAAGGATATTCAAGAGTTTAGCAATAAAGCAATTCAATAAGATGTATTAGCTTTAGCTTTTTTTTTTTTTTTTTTTTTTTTTTTTGTATCAGAGATGTAATTTGGATAGGCTTTTGAAATCTAGACTTTAAGGCCTTGGTGTCCTGGATTGTAAAACTTTCCGATTGCTAAAGAGATCCTTGGGGGAACATAGCAATAACTGGTTTCTGTCTTTATTCCAGATTAAGGGGTATCAGTGGGTTCCTCCATTGTAGGAAAATGGCTTAAAATACAAAATATTTAAGAAAAAGCTATTGAAGCACTTGTAAGTTACTCAAACATGGGTGAACACCCAAAGCATTTAGCCAAAGATCCAGTGACCGACCTCCATTATGAACTTAGAACATGATTCGTTAGTGTTCGAAGACTCTAAGACTCATTTCTGAGATCCTCTTTACTCTCATCCCCGCTTTCCTGGCACTGGGCTGGGCACCGAGGTAGGCCTTCAGAAGTAATTTTGCCTTCATAGGACTCTCAAGCACTGGAGTGTCTGCCTCAGTTTCTTCCTCTTTCTGTGCCTGTGCAGGGGGCCGTGAGAACAAGATGCCTATTCTCATTTCCAAGATCTTCAAGGGCCTGGCAGCTGACCAGACCGAGGCCCTCTTCGTGGGGGATGCCATCTTGTCTGTGAATGGGGAAGACCTCTCCTCTGCTACCCATGATGAGGCGGTGCAGGTCCTGAAGAAGACAGGCAAAGAGGTGGTGCTAGAGGGTAAGCACTGGGGACCAAGGGTGTTCAATTCTTTCCTGCTTCCCCCAGGCCTCAAATGGCCTCAGCCCAGCAGTGGGGGCTGGGAGGTGGGCAGGGCTGAAAACAGAAACAGAACTTGGGGACCTGCTTTGACACAGAATGGGGTGGTAGTGGGAGAGCTGGTGCAGAGTTAGACAGACCTAGTTTTCATTTCCTCCCTCCCATTCATGAGCTCTGTAGACTTGGACAAGTCATTTCATTTCCCTGAGCTTTAGTTTCCTCATCTGTAAAACAGGGATGTCACTTCTGTCTTACTGGGTTGTGTGATCAGGACAAAAGGTACATGGCAGGATCTGCCACCCAGCGAGTGAATCGGGGGGAAGAGAGGGGCAGGGAGGAACTGGGGAAGGGGTGGCTAATATTCTCTCTTGAGGAAACTGGAGAGCTCTGAGCTCCAGGGACCCTGAAACCCCTAAGACCCATCCTCCTTTGGGAGAAGACATAAAGACTTTGGGCTTTATGTTGCAGAACATCAGATCCTTCCAGCAAGGATCAGAGAGGAGTTTTGGAGGGGGACCTTGGTGGTTCCCCTCCACTATCCTCGCACTGTGTGGTCTTGGATGACACCTTTGTCTTCTCTGGCCCTCGGTTTCCCCATCGGTTGTGATAAGCCTCTTGCTGTGGCTGTCCCATATCTGCCTTTTGCCATCTCTCCCAGGAGGTTTCTGCTTTGCTCAGCCCTTTCTTCAAACTCCCCTCTGTCAATTCCGGAAGCTGTGGGGGCCTGAGGAATGTGTGTTTGGCTCTTGGCCCAGAACAGGCACAGGGAGATGGCGGGGGCTGACGGAGAATGCCACGGCTAGCAGAGCTGCTGAGCTGAGCCCCAGGCCTGCGTCCTGATAGATTGCCTTTGTTTCCCCCAAACAGGTCTCCAAAAGGCCACAGAAACAAACAGCCTCTGGGTGATCTTTGCCATGCTTGTGGCCCTGACCTCGGGTCTCTCTCAGTTTTGTTTTATTCTTACATTTTCGGTGTATGTATTTAAGTGTCTCTGGTGCATCTTTTACGTATATACTTAAAAAAAAGTCAGCTCTGTGGTATTGGTCCTTGAAGCTTAAGTATAACAGTCATATTTTAATAGCAAAGTTAAATAAGATCACTCATAAGTGATATAGATCTAAGAGACTCGCCCTACCCTATGCCTCATTACTTTGATATTTATAGCCAGTAATGCAGTTGAAACTCATCGAAATGTCATTTTTGGTTGACTTGAGATCTTTTAGTTTCTGCTTGAAAGTTTAATCTGTAGGTGGTAAGATTCTTCTGTAGACACATTTCTAATCCACACCGAGGTCCCCTCACCCTCTTGTCTTTAGGTTGAGAACGTCTATCTGGGTTCTCAGCATGGGTCATTCTGAGAAGATAGCATCTTTGAGCATTGGAAGCTCGAGGCTTCTCTTGGCTTCAGGAGCTAACACCCGAGCCTTCTGCATCATTCTGGTACTCCATTCCTTCCTTACTAAGCCAAGAAACATTTATGTACCTACTATGTACCTGGTGTGCAGAGCATTGGGTCAGAAGCAAAATCAGACCCAGGCCCTCTTCTGAAGGAGCTCACCATCTGGTGGAAGACACAAAACATAAACACTGTCTCGTTCATACAAACTATTTAAAAATCAGTTTCTAAAATCTGTCTGCCCTGTGATGAATCTCTGGCCTTGGGTAAGACCCTTGCCTTCTCTGGCCCTCAGTTTCCCTATCGGTTGGAATTAGACTAGATCAGAGATGACCAATAGCTTTCATTTTGAGTGTCATCTTCCCAGGTGGCTACTGGGAGGCACATATTTGGAAGGATTGGGAAGTCTTGTCTGGGGTCAGCAGAGAGGAGCTGGAAGTGATTAGCAATGTCTGTCATGGATACAGTAGGGATGAGAAGTAACGTGTACCGTTCCAGGATAGAGGGTCTCTAGCTGTCATATTTTCTGAGACTTTTCCCGGGGTAAGATCTTTCCTTGGCAAACCTTGTCCCAGGTCTCCAGCTGGAGCCTGGCCCATCTCTTGCCCAAAATAGGATGTGGCACATAGTAGGCACTCAATAAACATTAGTAACTGTCCTCCTCCCATTACATTTATTTAGAATTGGTATTATTTCCTCCTGAAATGTTTGGTAGCATTCTCCAAGGAAGCCATCTTTGTAGAAAGGTTTTTAACTGCAGTTCTAGTGTTCTTAATAGGGCAATTTCGATGATCTATTTTTTCTTAAGGGAGCTTCACTGGTTAATGTCTTTTAAAGAATTTGTCCATTTCATTTAAGTTAACAAATTTATTTTATTATAAATTTGACAACGAAAGATTTGACAAATGAAATAAATTTGTTTATAATCTTCCCATATTTACTCCTCCCTTCTGGATGAGAATGAGAGTGCTCTCTGCTTTCTTTTTCCTCCTCCCTTTATATTGCTCTGCTCAGTGGTTTTGAGGGGAATCTCGGTGTAATGAGGGGACAGCTGAGCAAAACTACCAGATTATGGATATGTCATAGGTGCTGATTTGGGGTCTGTCCAGGGATCAGAGGAGGCAGTGGTTACTTCTCTCTGGATAGTCAGGAAAGACTTCCTGGAAGTGGGGATGCTGGCACTTTATGAGCAATAAGCAGATGTGGGTATGGGGTGGGGGAAGGGCATTCCAGGCAGCCAAGCTGTGTGAGCAAGACCGCAGGGGGGTGAAACGACTTGACTTAGCTGGGGAACTGCCTGGGAACTAATTAGCTATATCTGAGCCGAGGGTGTGAGGGAATAGAGAAAGAGGAGGCTATCCAGACTGAGAGCCTTTAGGGCCTTGAATGCCAGGCTAAAGGCATTTGGACTTCCTCTGGAGGGAAACAGAGCCATTGAAGGGGGGTTCAGCAGGAGCACCACCTGGGCACATCTGGGTTTTAGCAGCATCAGTCTGGTTTGGAGGGAGGCAGAAATAGATGCAGAATGGCAGCAAGGAAGCTGGGACCATGAGCAGGAAGGAGATGGTGGTGGTTTGACCTAAGCAGGATTGGATAGGAGGAAGAGTCTGGAGATGTGGCTTTCTTTTTTTTTTTTTTTTCTTTTTAAGATTTTATTTATTTATTTGACAGAGAGAGAGATAGCCAACGAGGAAGGGAACACAAGCAGGGGGAGTGGGAGAGGAAGAAGCAGGCTCCCAGCAGAGCAGGAAGCCCGATGCGGGGCTCGATCCCAGGACCCTGGGATCACGTCCTGAGCCGAAGGCAGACGCTTAATGACTAAGCCACCCAGGTGCCCCTGGAGATGTGGCTTTCTTGTTACTTTTTTCTAGCTTTTTCTTAGCTGAAGTCTCTTTTGAGCTACTGTCCTAGCCCAGCAGGCTTGTGGAACGATCATTCCACCCAAGGCAGCAAAGGGGCGGGGGCCAGGCATTGGGTTCAAGAGTCTTTGAATTGCAGAAGTGACCTGAGAAGCGCGGAGGATTTGAGGGAGCTAGGATGCTGGGACGTGGTTGGTCCTTGAGATTATGGGGGAGCTTGTGGAAAAGGTAAGGGTCTGGCAGCTTCACCAGTCTGGACTCAGGGCTCCTGAGACGCTTTCTGGGCCTCGGTTCTGCCTTGGAGCCCAATTACTAGCCACATGGTTCAAAACTTCCTGATCCCCATCCCACTTCTTCTTCTTTTTTTTTTTTTTTAAGATTTATTTATTTATTCGACAGAGAGAGAGACAGCCAGCGAGAGAGGGAACACAAGCAGGGGGAGTGGGAGAGGAAGAAGCAGGCTCATAGCAGAAGAGCCTGATGTGGGGCTCGATCCCATAACGCCGGGATCACGCCCTGAGCCGAAGGCAGACGCTTAACCGCTGTGCCACCCAGGCGCCCCTCCCCATCCCACTTCTGAGGCCACCTCCAAGGGACCATGGAAAGATGGCCTGTCCTTTGGATGTGAACCTGGCAGGGCAGCTGGGCATCTTTCCTGATGCCTGGGGCTCAGTGGGTACAGAGCCCCCTGAGAGCATCCTAGAAGGACAGATGTCACTAGCTAACTCTGGGTGCCAGCCCTACTTCCCTGGCCTAAGTCAGGGGTTCAGCTGGGCCTCATTAACCCCAGCCTGCCTTCTAGACCCTTTTCTCTGCTAGGTCAGGGGTTTGCACAAATGTTTTTAGCTTGTTCTCAGCCACAGGGATGTGTTTGTGATCGGAGTCTGGGCCCAAGCTGGCAGCCAACACGCCTCTGTCTGCTGCTTAGAGAGGCCCATTGTGTGCACAGACCTGGAGCCAGGGCTAGCCTGGCCCTTAGAGACCAGGCCTGGGGGAAAAGGGAGAGACAGCCAAATGCTATCCACCCCCTCCACACCCGTTGTGGCTGGCAAGACAGGGACAACAGAGAGCCTGTGATGCCTAAAAAAAATAATACTAAAGGACAGGGGCACCTGGCTGGCTCAGTTGATAGAGCATGACACTCTTTTTTTTTTTTTTTTTTTAAGATTTTATTTATTTGAGAGGGAGAGAGAGAGAGCGCGAGAACAAGCCGGGGAGAGAGGAAGAGGGAGAGGAGGAGGGAGAGGGAGAGGCAGGCAGGGAGCCCAACGTGGGGCTTGATCCCAGGACCCTGGGATCATGACCTGAGCTGAAGGCAGACACCTGACCGACTGAGCCAGTCAGGCACCCCATCACACCTTTTTTTTTTTTAAGATTTATTTATGTATTTGAGAGAGAGAGAGAGAGAGGAGGGGTGTGAGTGGGGGGAAGGCAGAAGGGGAGGAAGAGAGAGTCTTTTTTTTTAATAAAAGATTTATTTATTTATTTGAAAGAGAGACAGAGAGAGAGAGATTGATCATGAGCAGGGGGGAAAGGTAGAGAGAGAAGCAGGCTCCCCACTGAGCAGGGAGCCCGATGTGGGACTCGATCCCAGGACCCCAGTATCATGACCCAAGCTGAAAGCAGATGTCCCACTGACTGAGCCACCCAGGACCCGGGAGAGTCTTAAGCAGTCTCCATGCTGAGCCTGGAGCCTGAGGTGGGGCTCGATCTCACAACTCACAACTGAGATCATGACCCGAGCCCAAACCAAGGTCTGATGCTTAACTGACTGAGCCGTCCAGGTGCCCCATGCATGTAACTCTTGATCTTGGGGTTGTGAGCTTGACCCTTGCTTGAGTGTAGAAATTACTTAAAAATAAAATCTTTTTTTTTTAAAGATTTTATTTATTTATTTGACAGAGAGAGAGGCAGCGAGAGAGGGAACACAAGCAGGGGGAGTGGAAGAGAGAGAAGCACGCTTCCCACTGAGCAGGGAGCCCAATGTGGGGCTCGATCCCAGAACACTAGGATCACGCCCTGAGCCGAAGGCAGACGCTTAACGACTGAGCCACCCAGGCGCCCCACTTAAAAATAAGATCTTTAAAAAATACTACTACTACTACTAAAGAATAGTAAAAATACATCCCACATAAAGTTCAAACTTTTTAAAGATAACAGCCATAGAGTAGCATGTCCGTAAATATTCATGATTAAAGGTAGTATAGTGTGGGGCGCCTGGCTTGCTCAGTCGGTTGCGCATCTGACTCTTGGTTTTGACTCAGGTCATGATCTCAGGGTTCTGGGATCGAGCCCTGTGTCAGGCTCTGCACTCAGCACGGTCAGCTTGTGAATTCTCTCTTTTCCTCTCCCTCTGCTCCTCCCCCTTCTTCCTCCCCCCAGCTCTAAACTAAATAAATAAATCTTTAAAAAAAGACAGCATAGAGTGATAGCAATTAAGTAATCCCCATTTTACAGATAAGGTCACCAAGGTTCGTTGAGAATAAATAACTTTCTTCAGGTCATATGACTAATAAATTGACAGAATTCAAACTGAGGTCTGTCTGGTTGCAGAGGCCACTATTTCTTCAGTCTTGGGTAATACCTACCTTGCATGGTTATCTGTGAGATGAGAAACTAAAACACCCCAAGGCCAGTGCTCATAGTAGGTACTCGATTATTTAGTTTTTTTGCTCTAAGGTTGGGACAGTGCATTTGAAGTGCATAGCACAGTCTTTTGCACGTAAGCGTTCAGTGAATGTCAGCCTCTCTCATCTTTATGTCAGCAGCAGGCTGCCGCGTTGTTTCCTCCAGTGAACTCGAAGGTCTTTCAGGGCAGGAGTCGTGTGCGGTCTGTCTCAGAGCCCCACGCCTGGCACTGAGCCCAGCGGCATACATTAGCTCTTGGTCAGTAGGGATTTGTCCCGGGGGTACATCTCTGACCCTTTCTACTTTACCTGAACCTTGTCAATTGCGGTTGGCTTTCCTAAATGTTTAAGATGGGGCTCAAAGCTCAAGCCGGGCTTGTTGAAGTCCTGAGAGTATCCATGATGAGTCCTTGGAACTCCTGCCGGCTCCTCCCCTGGGAGATGGGCGCTGCCAGGTGTCCTGCCCAAAATCTGGCTTAATGTATCACTACTGTCAAAAGACGGATTAAGTCCTGGATCCAGGTAATATGAAGCCACCCTGCTTGGCTTAGCGAAGTGCTGTTGATCCCCTGAGGCACCCGAGGGACTTCTGAATGAGGCCCCCATCCAGTCCTCCCACGGCCACAAAGACCTGTTGTTGTAATCACTGTTCTCAAGGAAACATTTATTTGGCCACACACACACACACACACATACACAGCCATACACATGCTTACATGTTAAGGCCATGTGACTGCCTGTAGATAAAACTTGGCTTAATCTAGGCCTGGCCTGTTCCCTGGATCTTGATTAAAATGCCTGTGGTCTCTGGAGACAGGTTCTGGCCTCAATTAGCTGTGTGAGCCTGGCTGCTGATGGTGGTGGAGGAAATTACGATGATAATGATCGTGATGATAGTGTCTGCTGTTTATTGAGCACCTACAGTATGCTAGGCACTGTGCTCGGTGCCTTCCATATGTTTTCTCACTGAATCCTCAAAACCGCCTCTGTGAATTAGGCTTGTTATTCATCCCATTGTGCAGATGACAACACTGAAACTCAGAGAGGTGATGCTGTTTTCCCAGGGTCATACAGTGGCACAGATGGAATTTGAGCTCAGATCTGTCAGATGTAAAAACTCGAGTTCTTAAACATTTCTGATGTGCTACAAGTCATATCACCCCTGTGAGACTGTTTATTCAATGTATTCAACTGTTACATAAGGATCATGTCATTGAATTGTTACGATTGGGTGAAGATGTGTTTGTGAGAGTCAAGCTTGGTGCTTGGTCTATGGTGGGCTCTCAGTAAGTGCGAATTTCTCCCAGGACTAAGGTCCTGGAGCCCTTTGCATCGAGGCGATGAGAGCTCCATCTCTGGATCCTGTCTTACATTTGGAATGTGTATATATATATATGGTTTAAATTCAATTTAGTTAACACACAGTGTATCATTAGTTTCAGAGGTAGAATTTAGTGATTCATCAGTTGCATGTTAACGCCCATGCGGTGGTATATTTTTGAAAGCAAAGTTGATTTTAAAAATAATGTAATAAGTAATATACACCTATAAAAAAAACCCGGGAGAATGTAAAGCAATTATCATCTTTTTTTTTGAAGATTTTATTAATTATTTGAGAGAGAGAGTGCACAAGTGGGGTGGAGGGAAGGGCAAAGGGAAGGGGAGAAGCAGGCTCCCCACCGAGCATGGGGCCCAATATGGGGTTCCATCCCACGATCCCGAGATCATGACCTGAGTCAAAGACAGACACTTAGCCAACTGAGCCACCCAGGAGTCCCAAGCAATTATCTTCTTGTAGAGACAACCACAGTTGATATTTTCACACTTTCAGAAAGTTTCCATATTTGTTTCTATCATTTCACAAGTTGAGGACATATTTCCAACTCAGTACATGTAGCTCTGTCTCGTTCTTGTTAGTGGTTGTATAATATCCCCTTATTGGGACTCACGTATTCATTTAACAGGTATTTACTGAACCCCTGCCCTGTGCCAGGATTTGATGTTGGCACCATGGACATAGCCATGAACAAGACTGAGTGGTCTGCCAGTCAGGGAGCTCACATCTTATATTTCGCCGCCCCTACTCATGGACATTCAAGTTGTTCTTAGCCTTTTGCACCATAGACAATGGCACTGTGAGCCCTCTGTGCACTTGTGAGCCTTTATCTGCAGCTGGGTTCCTGCAAAGTGTATTGTTAGGTCAAAGGGTTCACTTGCCTTTAGGATCTTGAGGGATGGTGTCCCCTATACTGCACAAGGGTGTAGTAAGGTGAGACTGTTATACCCCAGAGTGTGGCAATGCAGGCTCTGTTGGTCAGGCCTGATGCAGGGCCTGCCAAGGGCTGGGAACTATTTATAACCCAGCCTTGTGAGACCAGCAGAACCTTAAAGGTCGCCCCTTCCAGAGCCTGTTAGACTCCTACATTCTCTCCATACCATCCATGACAGGCAGGTGGGCAGCCTGGACTTGAATCTTCACAGTACCTTACTAAGAGAGCCAGCGCATCAGTGCTCATCATATAGGCAAGAAAAACGAGGCTCACATTTGCCAAAGCCAGGTGGCAGGTGACAGGGCCTGGATTGAAATCTTTGCCTATCACTGCTTCCTGTGCCTATCCCTTAGACAGTCACACTAAGAACAGCGGCAGAAATAATAACCACACTGCAGTTTACTGAAGACTTAGTGTATGCTGGGCAGGGCAAAGTGCTTTATAGGTATTGAGTCTCAGTACCCTGAGAAATGGATATATTTTACTCCCATTATAAAGATGAAGAAACTGAGGTGCCTGGGTGGCTCAGTTGGTTAAGCGGCCCACTCTTGATTTCAGCTCAGATCATGATCTCAGGGCTCTGTGCTCAGCTCAGGGTCTGCTTGAGATTCTCTCTCTCCTCCCCCTCTGCCCCTCCCTCCTCTCCCTGCTTGCATCTGGTCTCTCTCTCTCTCATTCTCTCTAAATAAATAAAATAAAATAAAATAAAATAAAATAAAATAAAATAAAATAAAATAAAATAAAATAAAATCTTTACAGATGAAGAAACAGAGGGTCATAGAAGTCAAGTCACTTGTCCAAGGTCACAGAGTAAAGAAGTTATACCCAAATCTGCCTCACTCCAGAGCCTACCTTCAGTGTTTTCTCTCCAGGATGAGAAGCCCCAGGCCTGTCTATATTCATTCATTGTACAAATTTCATACTTACCGATTACCCGGTACTATATGTCAGTACTATACTAGATGCTGGGATACCCTAGTGAATAAGAAAACAGGTCCCTGCTCTCATGGAACTGACATTTTGGCTGGAGGAGAGACGCTCTAGCCTAGTAGACAATTGGATAGACCATGTAATTTTGGGCGGGGGCAAGTAAGTGACCACCCACTGAACAGACAAGGAACAGCCTGAGCTTAGAGAACAGGCTTCAGTCAAGACTCAAAGCCAGGACATTCAGTCACAAACATTTATTGAGCACTGGGTTAAGTGCTGGGGATACTGTGTTGAGCTAAAACAGATGTATCCCCTTCTCTGTGCAGTACATATGTTCCCTCCCAGTTATACTGGGCCTAGGTGAATTGTCCTGCCTATCTCAGGTCCTTGTGTTTCTGGTGGAATCTATTTCCTGGATCCTTGGGGCCAAGGCTGGGTGCTGTCTCTTCTTGGCAGAGCTGTGGGGGAACAGGGGACTCTGGAAGGGGCAGGGTGTCCTACGTTTGTGTGTCTTAGCTTCCCTGAGGAGGAAGGATCCATGTGTTACTGCTTCACCATGCTCCTGGGTCGGGGGCTTGGCTGGGGAGGGTGTGGATACCAGCTGGACTTATCTTTGGAGCCTCAAGAATGCTGACCACAGGGCCATCAGCCCTCAGGCCACTGCCTTTGGCTAGCCCCACCCTGCCTGGGCGGGTGACTCAGACTGAAATCAGAGCAGAGAGGAGGCCTCAGAGCTGGGCTATTTATGGCCACACTCTGGGGCCCCCTGAACCCCACCCCCACTCTGGGACAAGCCAATTGTTTTGTGAAACCCAAGCCCTGTTTTGGGCACTGGCTGGTGTGCTGACCATTTATAGTATGTTTCTGTGGGAAAGGAGAAGGAGGACCCAGTTCTGGGATGGCCTGGGTGAGCAGGGGCTCTAAGTAGTTTCTCCGGCTTCAAAGTTCACAAATGTTCATTAGCTGAGCGTGTAGCGTAGGAGATCCCTGCTGGATTCTGGGGACACAGGGATGAGTCAGATGAGGTCCCTGCCCGCACAGTGTTCCCAGCCTGGTGGGGGACACAGACTCCCACACAGACACATAGAGGAGTGGGGTCTGGGGGACTGCAGAAGTGATGGGCGTAGCGGATCCAGAGTGGGCATCTGGGAGGGCTTCCTCGAGGGGTGATGGGACTGGCCTGGGCTGTGGCACCTTCTCCCTCCTGAATGAACCTGTCCTGTCCTGGCATTCATTTCTCCATGTACAGAACACTGACTCTGGCTTCAAATCAAGTCCAGTTTCTGTCCTCTAGGAGCTCCCCTTTTGGTGAGAGAGCCCCAGCACACGAAATCACAGCCGAGTTCTAAGAAGGGCAGGGGCGGCTGGTGGGTAAGAAACTCGTATTTCTTGAGTCCCTTACCTCTGCCACATATTTTACATCATCTTATTTATTCTAACATCTCTCTGAGGAAGACATTGTTATTCCTCTTTTATCAACTTGCAGAATGAGGCCCAGACAGGTGAATTTCCTTGTCTGTGGTCACGCAGCTAGACAGCGCTGGAGCTGGAATGCAAATCCAAGAGTGCCTGTCTCTTAACTACATACTGAGGCTCCTGGGTGGCTCCGTTGGTTGCGTCTGACTCTTGATTTCTGCTCAGGTCATGATCTCAGGGTCGTGAGATTGAGCCCTGTGTCAGGCTCCACGCTCAGTGCAGAGTTGGCCTGAGATTCTGTCTCCCTCTCCTTCTGCCCCTCCCCCACTCAAGCACACGTACGTGCGCACACACATTCACTCGCTCTCTCTCTCTCAAATAAATAAATAAATAAAATAAAAATAAACTGTAGGGTGCCTGGGTAGCTCAGTCTTTAAGTGTCTGCCTTTGGCTCAGGTCATGATCTCAGGGTGCTATGATCGAGCCCCACATTGAGCTCCCAGCTCAGTGGAGAGCCTGCTTCTCCCTCTCCCTCTGCTGCTCCCCCTGCTTGTGCTCTCTCTCTCTCCGTCTCTGTCAAATAAATAAATAAATAAATAAATAAATAAATAAATAAATAAAATCTTAAAAAAGACTATATACTAAGGGCATTCTGTGCAGAGGGAACTCCATTTTCAAAGGTGTGTAAGTTTGGAAATGCATACAGCTTCTGAGAGCTCTGAAGAGGCCAGGATGATTAAACTAGAGGGTGAGATTAGGGATGTAGCAGGAGGTGAAGCCAGAGAATTAGACAGGGCTCAGGTCCTGGAGAGGCTTGGATTTTTTTTAAACTTTTATTTATTTATTTGAGAGAGAGAGTGCACATGAATGAGAGAGCACAAGCAGGGGGAATAGCAGAGGGAGAGGGAGAAGCAGGCTCCCCGGTAAGCAGGGAACCCGATGTGGGGCTTGATCCCAGGACCGTAGGATCGTGACCTGGGCCAAAGGCAGATGCTTAACCGACTGAGCCACCCAGGCCCAGGTGCCCCGAGCCTTGGATTTTGATGAAAGGTGCAGGGGAGCCATAGCAGAACTTTGTGCAGGGGAGGAGTGTGGCTAGTGACAGCAGGGGGATGTATCAGTTGTATCCCCCCTCCCCATACAGGGTGGGAGGTGGGGAGGCTGTATTAATCAGGATGCTTTTGTCTCCAAGTAACAGGAACTCAGTTCAAAGGGGTTTAGACATGGAAGGAAATGAGTTTTCTCCCAGAATACCTAAAAGCAGCGTGATTACAGGGTAGATTAATTTAAGGCCTCACCATCCTCAGTGTGTGGACCCCAGTCCTTGTGCTCAAAAAGTGACTATCATTGCTCTAGAACCAACTCCCCTCCCAGCAACTTGTAAAGGCTAGAGAGAGGAGAGAAAGGGAAGGCAGTGTGCTTTCCCTCACTTCTTGTTGCCCAGAATTGTATACTTTGCCCCTTGCTAAACCAATCACAAGCAAGAGGGATGGAATGATCATGATTAGCTTTGACCAGTCATGATTTTCTTCCTTGTTTGGGGAGAAGCCCAACCTGTAGGGCTCAGGATTCTGTTAGCAAAGAGAAAAGGGGGGAATGGCTTGGCTGTCAGTTAGGCTGTGATGTGTCCCACCTCCACTGGCCCTTGAGACATAATCCAATAGTCAGTCCTGGGATTAGTCATTGCTGTAATGATGAGGATGAGTCATTGAGTCATTTTTAGTCCTAGTTCCTAAACTTCAGACCTAGGCTTAATTCTTTCAAGAAAACCTGCTCTTGTTTTCAACTTAATTGCTCTTCCAACCCTAGTAGGGTTTGTGACTCCCTGTTGCTTTCACTGCTGTTTGCTTTGGGTCCTGTTTGAGCCTGAGGGACAGTGTCCTGTGATAGAAATAGCTTCTTATCTGGCTTTTCCAGGGAGCTGGGCCAGTACTGCTTCCTCACCCCTTCTTGGCTCGTCTGCTCACAGGCAGAGCATACTGGCGAGGTTCTGACTGCAGAAGTTGGATGGTTAGCAAGCCAGATGGCCATGAGGGCATGATAGTTGAGGGAAGAGAGGGGGAGGCTGCCCAAGGACTAGCAGGCATAGGCACCCCTTAGTAGTGCAACAGGGGGGAAAGCCTAGCTTGGGGAAGAGAGACCAGTACTTGGGCAAGTCTTTTAACTACTTTGATGTACACACTGCCTTCCCACTAGCTGATTTTAGGGATGAGGAGACTGCTGCTCATCAGAATTGGGAACAGTCCAGATGCCAGGGCAAATGTGATTGATTTATGATGTCTTCCATGAGCAAGGGATAACGAAGTGGTAGCTTAAGTGCATATGTTTACCATCCCAGTCCTACCTAAGGCCAGTCCAATACCTGGCACACAGTAAGTACTCAGGAAAACTGACTTGTTTCTGAATCTCTACTCCTATCAGATCAACCTTGTCATCATATTGCCTTTTCCTTCTAGCTGCCATTGTTAGTGAGATCTTCCTTTTTTTTTTTTTTTAAGATTTTATTTATTTATTTGACAGAGAGAGAGACAGCCAGCGAGAGAGGGAACACAAACAGGGGGAGTGGGAGAGGAAGAAGCTGGCTCCCAGTGGAGCAGGGAGCCTGATGTGGGGCTCGATCCCAGAGCCCTGGGATCAGGCCTTGAGCCGAAGGCAGACGCTTAATGACTGAGCCACCCAGGCAACCCAGATCTTCCTTTTCTAAAAAGGCATGCATCCAGGCCCCAATCAAGACTGTTTTGGCTGCAAATATCATAACTCCTGTTGGGACGGCAGTTCGACTTTCTAGAGGACGAGTATCAGAAACTGGAGCATTAGCAGGCGATTGGCAGGGCCTTCCCTCTGTCTCTCAGCATGCGTCTCCACTAGTTCTCTTTACAGACCAGCTTTCTCTTCTCTGTCCCCACAGAAGAAGGTGGTTGCCCCCATAGCATTCATGTGCGTTCGAGAGACCAGTCTCGACTCTCTCCCCGTCTCAATTTGGGTAGCCTAGTGTGGGTCAGGTGTTCACCTTGATCTAGCTAGCATAGCCAGAAGGGCAGGATCACATGTCAGAACATGAATTTATGGGTCAGTTGGGCAGAGAAGTAGATCTGTGCTGTTATTCTAGAATTCTGTTGTCCAGTGTAGTCACCACTAGCTCCAAGTGACTATTTGAATTTAATCTTTAATTAATTAACATTAAATAAAAATAAAAATTCAGTTCCTCATTTATACTAGCCACATTTCAAGTGCTCCATGGCCACATGTGGCTAGTGGCTACTGTTGGACAGTGTATATATGGAACATTTACATAAGCACAGAAAACTCTGTTGGACAATGCTATTCTAGAAGGTGTTTACTATACTTACTCAATGATGTTTGTTTGGTCAGAGCTAAGAACACCTATATTGGTTAGGGTACTAGGTACTGTAGCAAGAGACCCATAAAATACTGTGGCTTTAATATAATAGAAGTCCCGGGGTGCCTGGGTGGCTCAATCGGTTGAAGATCTGACTCTTAGTTTCGGTTCAGGTCGTGATCTCAGTGTCCTGGGATGATCGAGCCCCTCATAGGGCTCCGCCCTCAGTGCAGAGTCTTCTTATCCCTCTCCCTCCCCTTCTGTTCCTCTCCTGCTTGAGTGCTCTCTCTCTCAAATAAATAAATAAAAATATATTTATAAATGTATATTTATAATATAATTATTAATAAAATATTTATAAATATAAAATATTTATTATTATATATACATATAATATCTATATAATATCTATAGAAGTTGTTGTTTTCTTAGGTAATGGTCCAAGTCTGACATGGCATCTCCAAAGTGTCACCATCCATTTATTTCTGTTTTGTTGGTCAGCCTTCCTTAGACTGTGGCTGATGTCCTCATGGTCAAGATGGTGCTTCACAGGTCTGTGTTCCAGCCAGCTCAACCCTGTCAGGGGAAAAGAGGAAAGGAAAGGCATGCATCTTTCTTTAATAGGCAGAAGTTGGCAGCAACACATATCCCTTCTGCTCTCATCCTACTGGCCAGACTTGGTCATATAAGCACTTGTAACTGTAAGGGAGCCTGGAAAAGGAAGTCTCAAGATTGAAGGCTATCACTATACTGGAGGACTATTGGCAGCCACTCGGTCCCATGGGACTAGCTCATTCCACGTCTCCTCTTTGCAGATGAGAAGGCTGAAGAAAGAGAGGCAAACAATGGGCCAGTGGAAGAGCAGTCATATCTCCTGACTCCCGTCTCAGTGCTCTTTCATTGCCTTGTTGTGGCTGTTGTCCATTCCCTTTAAGGTCCAAACACTTCTACTTACTTGGTTAGAACTTAGTCATGTGGCCACACCTAGCTGCAAAGGAGGCTGGGAAGTGTGGTTTTTCTTCCAGGCAGCATGGGCATGGGCCTATAAACCAGGGGCAACAGGAGAGCATGGATGTTGGCATGCATCCAGTGTTTTCTACCTCACTGCCCTGTCAGAGACTTTAACCTAGAGGAGGATAGTGATATGGGACATGAATTAAACTCTTATGAATTAGTGACAGTTGTAATGAGTGCTGCGTGGGAGCCCATGTCACAATAGTAACTGCTGACCTGTCCTTTGGCCAGTCAAGTACATGAAGGAGGTCTCACCATACTTCAAGAACTCTGCCAGCGGAACCTCGGTTGGCTGGGACTCGCCTCCTGCTTCACCCCTTCAGCGACAGCCACCTTCCCCTGGCCCCCCACCCCGGGACATCAGTGATGCCAAACACATGTCCTTGAAGATGGCGTATGTCTCAAGGAGGTGCACCCCCAGTGACTCGGAGCCCAGGTAAGTCTGGGGTGGGGAGCAACTCAGACAGATGTTAAGTGGTGGGGCCAAAGGAAAGATAGCCCTGTGTTGCAAGTGGCCAGCACCATGCCTGAACATAGTAGGGCATAAGAAATGTTTGCTGGATGGATGTGGCAGTGCAGTTAAGGGGATGATGGTATGCTTGGCTTCTCTCTTTTTCCTCTGAGCAGTTCACATCTGAGGAGGAGCTTGGTCTGTAGGAGAGCCCTGGGTTCTAGTCCTAGTTCTCCTTGAATTAGTCCCTTTTCCTCACTGACCTTTAGATTCCTCACCGGGAAATAAAGTTTCCAGACTCAGTCTCTTTTAACTCCGCTGAGGTTCTTAGATGTCTATAACATTCGTGTCAGGGCTGTGGAAAGTTACCATCCTTCACAAATGAGCAGCCCTTAACAGTTCACTGATGATAAGATTGGTAACAGCCAACATTATTGAGTGTTTACCGTGCACAATTTAACTCTCACAGCGACCCTAGGAGCAAAGTCCTGTTATTTCACCCCCGTTTTGTAGATGAGGACAGAGAGAGAAAGTAACCTGCCCAAGATCACACACCCAGGAAGGGATGGAACTTGCCTCCTTCCAGGTAGCCCTCTCTGCTTTAGAAACTGTAGATGCCTGAGTGACGGTGCTGGTTGAATGGTGCATGTTGATGAAGTGGGGTATGCAGTATCGGGGTGGTGTATACAGAGCATGAGCATAAAAGGCTTGTGCTGTGGGTCCTAGTCGCAGCTGAGGTTCAGGGCCAGGCGGATGCCCAACATTGGCCTGGAGGCTCAGCATCTGCTCTCCCAGCCCTACCAATGCCCCAGCCCCAGCCTGCCCCCATGAGGCAAGAACTGGTGATTGACGGGTCACTGTTGGATGAAGGTAAGGTAGTATTAGTCCTTCCAGAGACTTACGGAACATTAGGTTAATTGTGGCTCCCAGCCTGATCCCAGACATCACCTGAAGCCTGTGTGTACATGTATTTCTGTGTGTACAGGTGGAGTTGACATGTAAACGCAAGTGTTTGTGTGCAGATGTGAGCATTTGCATGAGTGTGGGTGTAGATCTGTGCATATGTGTTTGCATATGTTTATGTTAATATTCACATGTGTATATGGACGTAGGCACATGCTTGACCATGTGCACACGTGAAACACAGGTAGCTTGGATGTAATGCGGTTCCCTGTCAGCACGAAATATCCCCGTCAAAGGAACACAATCTGCTAACCAAAATATAATGAGAGATATTTCACACTTATTACTAAGTGTTAGGATTACGTCGGGCTGCAGGTATCAGAAACGCCAGTAAGCAATGGCTTAAATAAATGAGGGGCTTACTTTTCCACATGTTTAAGAAATGGTTCGGGGTCAGCTACTTAGGCTTTTATCACTACTCAGAGAATGCCCTTAATGAGTCAGGCTTCCAGCCTCTTCCTCTGCCAGCCCTAGCTGCAAGGGAGGCGGGAACTCGAGTATTTTGCTTCCTAGTTCTGCAGTAGAGGGAGGCAAAGGTGAAGGGGGTTGGAATAGGTATTGCGTGAGTCACCCTCCAGTCTCTGCCCCGCTTCATCTGTGACAGAAAGGGCGAAGAGGAGCACATCTTTAATGGTCCACATAACATTTAAATACCCTTTCCCTATCACTGCTCCTCTTGGTACCTCCCCGAAACCCTTCCCCCACACTTGTCCACATGGCTTTTTCCCTCTCTCCCTTCTCCCTTCTCCACTCCTTCAGCTCTTTTTATGTAGACTGACTTGGCCTCTCAGTTGTCGTGCTCTCCCCCTGCCCCCGCCACCATTAGTGTATTACTTTGGTCTTGTGCCACAAGGGAGAACCTGGGAGCTGGCTCAGCAGGAGAATCCTTCTCCTTAGAAACCAGGAGGAAAAAAACAAGATCATGAATCCTCCCATGTGTGGTAGGAGATTTTGGCTCCTACCACACATGTTTGCATATGTGTTTAATTTGTATGTATATGCCTATGTGTGTATGTGTCATAGTCTATTGTCCCTAGACCCCGTGAAGCCCCAGTTGTGGTTGGAGCCCCAGCCGTGAGCGTCGCTCCTGATTGTCTCATGGATACCCCCGTGGTTTCTCCTGGTTTTGCAGTGAATGGGGTTTTGGGCCAGATTGCAAGGTTGGGCAGCTGCAGCCTAGTAGACCGGTCCTCCTTTCCACTCTGTTTGTGCCTGCAGGTATTTGGAGATCCGTTCAGCAGATGGCCAAGACACCCTCTTCCTGAGGGCCAAGGATGAGGCTAGCGCAAAGTCGTGGGCAGCTGCTGTCCAGGCCCAGGTCAACGCTCTGATGCCTTGGGTCAAGGACGAGCTGCAGGCACTGCTGGCAGCCACCAGCGCAGCTGGGAGCCAGGACATCAAGCAGATCGGCTGGCTGACTGAGCAGGTGCCTGCTGACCCAGGCATCTGTCCCCCACCTTGACCCTTCCCCCGGAGCTAACCACATTCCCATGCACCATCCCACTCCACCCTGGCCCTCTGACCTCTCCCCTCCCTGCCCCACCTCACTGTTGCCTTGCCCCCTGCAGCTGCCCAGTGGGGGCACAGCACCCACCCTGGCCTTGCTGACCGAGAAGGAGCTGCTTCTGTACTGCCACCTACCCCAGACCCGTGAGGCTCTGAGCCAGCCAGCCCGTACTGCCCCACTCATTGCCACCAGGTATCCACAGGCAGGCAGGGGTGTCTGTCTCACCCAGAGGTTGGGGGGGGGTTTGATGCTCTCAGTGGGCCTCAGAAGTGGAAGATTCCAGCCTCATTCTGCCCTGAGTTATTTCCCAGGTGACCTGAAGCAAGTCTCTATGTTGTCGGGGCCTCAGTTTCTTTATCTGTAAAATGGGGGCTTGCAAGAGAAGGATGTGAGGTCCCACTAGTCACTCACTGATTGACACCTACTCTGCCCAAATGTGCAGCATGGTTCAGGGGACGGGGAGCTGATCCCAACAGTCTGCCCTCGGGGAGCACCCAGTCTGGTGGGGGAGGCTGATCTAGGAACAGCCTTCATAGCCCAGAGTTGTAGGAACCCCTTCACTCTGCCTGGCCTGTTGGGGGAGGCTTTAGCAGGATGTGCTACTGAGCTGGACTTTGACAGATGAGTAGAAGTTTGCTATTTAAGAAAGAGTGGAAGAGCATCTTATACAGAGAGAACAACATGGTCAAAGGTACAGAAGTATTAAGGGCTATAGGGTGTTCACAGAGCTCTGAGTGTGCTGTAAGCGGGGTGTAGACTCTCTACAGGAAATGGAGAGAAACGAGATGGGGAGTCAGCAGGGCCTGATCTTGCAGAACCTCTCCTGCATGGTTAAGGAATGCTAGTAGCTTTATCTTAAGAGTTGTGGCAGAGTGCAAGGGTTTTAGCAAGGGAGGTGACCTGGGTGTGTGTTGGTGTGTGTGTGTGTGTGTGTGTGTGTGTGTGTGTGTGTGTGTTAAGATTTTATATATTTATTTGACAGAGAGAGAGGCAGCGAGAGAGGGAACACAAGCAGGGGGAGTGGGAGAGGGGGAAGCAGGCTTCCCGCTGAGCAGGGAGCCTGATGTGGGGCTCGATCCCAGAATGCTAGGATCATGACCTGAGCCAAAGGCAGATGCTTAACGACTGAGCCACCCAGGCGCCCCTGTGTGTGTGTGTTTTTGAAAATTTTCTTAAATTAGTTTTTAAGCTTTTTAAAAAATTATTTTATTTTAATTTTTAAAGATTTTATTTATTTATGAGAGAGACAGAGAGCGCAAGAGAGAGCAGGACAGGGAGAAGGGCAGAGGGAGAGGGAGAAACAGACCCTTCCCCCCTGCACCCTGCTGAGCAGGGAGCCCTACACAGGGGCTGGATCCCAGGACCCTGAGATCATGACCTGAGTGGAAGGCAGATACTCAACTGACTGAACCACCCAGGTGCCTCTTTATTTATTTATTTTAGGGAGAGATTGAGAGCGAGCAGGGGGAGGGGCAGAAGGAGAGGGAGAAGGAGAGAGAGAATCCCAAGTAGACTCCCTGCTGAATGGGACCCCAAAGCCGGGCTTGATCTCGTGACCCCGAGATCATGACCTGAGCCGAACCCAAGAGTCGGATGCTTACCTGACTGAACCACGCAGGTGCCCCGACTTGGGTTGAGTTTTAGAAGAATCCTTGTGGCTGCCACGTGGAACATGCCCTGGAGGGGGCAGGATAGAAGCTGGGAGGCTGGTGCAGTCATGCAGGAGAGGTGGTGGAGGTGGGTGGAGGCAGCAGATGGAGAAGAAAGGCCGCATTTGCATGGGAAGACACATGGGTGGTAAAATTAACTGGGCTTAGTGCTTGCCAGATGGGGAGGGTGAGGGAGGTGTCCAGGATGAATGGATGAATGGGAGGTTTGGAGCTTGTGTCTGGGCGAGCAGTGGGACTAGGGGTGGGAGTGCAAAAGGGGGAGGCTGGAGCAAGATGCTGAGTTGAGTGCAAATTGTGTGGGCGACGGAGAGGGAGCTTGGATAGGAATCTTGGGAAATGGCAGGTTTATAGTTGTGGGCTGGAAAATGGGAAGTTAGGTGTCAGCAGCAGCTCTAGTGGGTAGCTGAAATTACGAGATAGAGTGTATGGAGTGGGGAGCAAAGGGGGCTAAGGCCAGAACTCTTGAGTCTGTTGCCCAGAGAGGGGGAGTAAGCTGCCCAAGATTACACAGCAAGTGGGAATCAAACTGAGTGCCTGGGTCCTTGCTACTCATGTCTCTTCCTCTGGATGGGGCTCCGGCCCATGGGTCAGAAGCCAGCTGTCTACCAGGAATAAGCAGGTCATGGAGTGCCAAACTAATCACGTGACTCATCAGTTCAGGTCACAGATGTTAATTAAACACCTACTACATGCCAGGCATTGCTTTAATTGCTGAGACTAGAGTGGTGAACAAACCAGACAAAAATTTGTATTCTAGATGATATTCTAGCGAAAAAGGCAATCAAAAACCGAGCGAAACAAATAAAGAATAAGCATAATGTGTCATGTGAAAAGGAAGGCTAGTGAGTGCCAGGGGTGCTATTTTAGAGGGAGATCAGGGAAGGCTTCTCAGAGGAGAAGCAAAGAGCTGAAGGAAAGGAGGGAGTGAGCTATGCAGGCCATCAGGGAAGAGTGCACTTGACAGAGGGAACAGCATTTGCAGATGCGCTGAGGCAAGAATGTGCTCGGTGAGTTTGAAGACGCTAGTATGACTGGAGCTGAGGAAGCAAGCGGGAGGGTGGCAGGGGGTGGGCTCCTGTGAGTCAGTCAGGGCCCAGCTGGAAGTCCTGTTCACTGATGAGGTAAAGGAGTCACAGGGTCCCTTCCCAGGTCACCACCCCCTTGGCCTATTTCCGCACTGTCTGCGACCTCACACTTAGCCCTGTCCCCCCTGCCCCTAGGCTGGTGCACTCAGGCCCCTCCAAGGGTTCGGTGCCCTACGATGCAGAGCTCTCTTTTGCCCTGCGCACGGGCACACGTCATGGTGTGGACACTCACCTGTTCAGCGTGGAGTCGCCGCGGGAGCTGGCCACCTGGACCCGCCAGCTGGTGGATGGCTGTCACCGGGCTGCTGAGGGTGTGCAAGAGGTGTCTACAGGTGGGCTGGGTGGACTGGGGAGTGCCCCTCTGGTAATGACCCTCTCACCCCCAGAGGCATTCAAACTGCCTTCTCTAGGGTGCTTCAGGAAAGGGATATAAAGTGGGCTTTGGGATCCCTAAGAGCTCTCTCTTTTGGATGTGCAGGTCACCAATAGGTAGTAAGGCCTTTTCCCTGGGTTTTCTTGCCCTGGCTTTGTGATTCCACTGGGGAGGATGTGAGAGATGGGTCTTGGAGTATGGTTACCAGATAAAATATAGGACCCCTACTTAAATGTGAATTTCAGATAAACAACGAATATTTTTTTAGTGTAAGTATGTCCAAATAATCCATTGTTTATCCGAAATTCACATTTAACTGGGTAATTCTATGGGTCTCTAAGGTCTCCAAGGGCCATGATTGGTGGGTCTACTGATACCTTTATAGGAAGTGAGGGAGTGGGCCTTCTGAACATGGCAGAGTTTAAGCTTTCCCTTTCCACTTTTGGTATTGCTGGAAGTGGGACTAGAAGTGGGGTATCGTTTCTCTAAGCGCCCATTTTTCTGTATTTGAGGGTGGGGGCAACTCGATACCGGGTGAATGTACAGATGGCATACCAGGCAGTGAGCTTCCCATCCCGAGTGGTATTCAAGCCCCATTTGTGGCATTGCTGGTGAGGGTCGGAAGCAGGGCTTATGGTCTCTGAGGTTCCAGCTGTGCCTGTGCCCGTGTGCCCCCCGCAGCCTGCACATGGAATGGCCGTCCCTGCAACCTCTCTGTGCACATCGACAAGGGCTTTACACTGTGGGCGGCGGAGCCCGGTGCGGCCCGAGCCGTGCTACTTCGACAGCCCTTTGAGAAGCTGCAGATGTCCTCGGATGATGGTGCCAGCCTCCTCTTCCTGGACTTCGGGGGTGCTGAAGGAGAGATTGTGAGTGGAGGGGGCGGGGGGCTATGTTGTCCTGGAGGCCAGACTGGATGGGGCTCCTGACCCTTCTCTCCATCCACCCTGCAGCAGCTGGACCTGCATTCGTGCCCCAAAACCATGGTCTTCATCATCCACTCCTTCCTCTCAGCCAAAGTCACCCGCCTAGGGCTTTTGGCCTAGAGGTCACCGGATGCACTCGCCCTGAAGAGAGGGTGTCTGCCACATGGCCTGACCTGGCCTCCGCTGACTGCCTGCTCACCACTGGGCTGAGGGAAGGGAGCGGAAAGGAATAAGAGTGCAGAGTCCCAGCCTCTAAGGGAGGCTGGGATAGTCTTGGGACTGGGACCCAGACTCAGGACACAGTGGATCCTGCCTGTGATGGGGTAACCTCCCAGCTGCCCCACCATTTCCCCACCAGTGCCTTTTGCAGAGAGATATTTTGTGTACACAAAAGCCATTCCGAGCCTGGGACCTGCCCCTGTGGGGATCCTGACCCCAGACAACAACTGCCAGGCCTCCTAGAGGCCCCTAAGCCACCCCCAGAGGCCTCATCTGATGCTGGAGTTCCCTGGGGTCCATGGCAAGAGAAAGAGGAGGAACCTTTCTGTTCATTTCTCCCCTCAGCTCCACCACCTGGGGCATCGGTTTTTCTCTTCATCCTCTCCTCCTTCCTCTTGGATAAATAAACAGCCTGTGAGCACATAGGCAGCCTGGCCTAGTGTTTGTGGTTTGTGCCTTGGCCTCTGGACTCGATGGCCCCCATAGTCCCAAGATGGACCAGACCCAGGATTGGGGCTCTTTTCCAGGAGAAGAGCAGACCTTTAACCACAGGGCCATAAAGAAAGTGTATTTGTTGTCTGTTGTTGTGTGACAAATTACCCCACATCTAACAGTTTAAAACAAGGAATGTTTATTATTTTTCAGGTTCTGTGGATCAGGAATATGTGAGAGGCTAAGCTGGGATGTTGTAGACTCAGGGTTTTTTATGAGGTTGCAATCAAGGGTTTGGCTGGGGCTGCACTCATCTGAAAGCTCAACTGGGGCTAGAGGCTCTATTTCCAATATTGCTCACTCGTTGGCTGTTGGCAGGAAGCCTGTGTTCCTTACCATGTGGGCCTAACTGTAGGGGCTGCTTGAGTGCGCTTGTGACAAGGCAGCTGGCTTCCCCCAGAGGGAGTGACACAGAAGAGAGAGCCAAGAGGAATCCACAATGCCTCTTATGACCCAGTCTTGGATATCTCCTGCTGTCAGTTCTGCTTTATTCTGTTCATTAGAAGTGAGTCACTAAGCCAGCTGACACTCAAGGGGAGGGGAATTAGGCTCCATTTATTGAGGAAAGGAATGTCAGAGAATTTGTGGACCTATTTAAAAACCATCATAGAGAGCTTCATTTTCGAGCAGGAGATAGGACACTTGGAACATGATTTGTGGAATGTTCTTCAGAAGCTCTAATGTGCTGGCTGGGTGCTGGCTGCGTGTGAGTATGCCACATTTATAACTCTCTACTTGCTTGCATTGTCCAGAAAATCCGTGACAACAGTAATGAGAGCTTATAACTGGAGAGTGCTTGCTCTCTGCCAGGCACTCTGCATACATGGGCTCTTCACCCCACACCTATGATCTCCATTTCACAGGTGCAGAAACTGGGGCTCAGAGAGGGAAAGTGACATGCTTAAAGTCACACAGCTCTGAGATATCTGAGCTTGAACTCAAACCAGGTCTTTCTCGCTTCAGAGCCATGTGCACCTTGGAGACGTCCTGGCCCTGCTCTATACATTAGAAATATAATGTGAACCACGTGTGTAATTAAACATTTTCTAGTAGCCACACTTGAAAAAGTAAAAAGGTGAGAATAATTTTATTTTATTTTTTAAAAGTTTTTATTTATTTATTTGAGAGACAGAGAGAGATAATGAGAGAAAGAGCATGAGTAGTGGGGGTGGGGTAGAGGGGGAAGCAGGCTCCCTGCCGAGCAGAGAGCCCAATGTAGGGCTTGATTCCAGGACCCTGGGATCAAGACCCAAGCCCAAGGCAGATGTGTAACCGACTGAGCCGCCCAGGCACCCCGAGCATAATTTTAATAATATATTTTATTTAACCCAATGTGTCAAAAGTATCACTTCACATAGTATAAAAATCTATTGAGATGTTTTACTTTTTTTTATACTAAGTCTTTGAAATCTGGTGTGCATTTTATATCTACAGCACATCTCGATTCGGGCGCCAGATTTTCATTGGAAATTCTTTTTCTTTTTTTTTAAAGATTCTATCTATTTATTTTAGAGAGCGAGAGTGCGTGAGCAGGGGGAGGAACAGAGGGGGAGTGAGGAGGAGGGGAAAGAATCTCAAGCAGACTCCATGCTGAGCACAGAGCTCACGAAGCGGGGCTGGATCTCAGGACCCTGAGATCATGACCTGAGCTGAAACCAAGAGTCAGACACTTAACCCACTGGCCACCCAGGCGTCCCAATTGGAAATTCTTGATTTATATTTATATTTCATAAAATTTATGGTTGAAAAAATAGATTCACATGCCCAAGTTGTTCCAAATGTAGTAAGATTTTCCAATAATTGAATAGTGTCAGTTTTTAAATTAAAATGAAATAAACTTAAATAAAATTTAGTTCCTCATTCACACTAGCGGCGTATCAAGTGCACAGTAACCACACGTGGCGGGTGGCTCTTGTATTAAACAAAGCAGTTCTAAGCAAGCCTCTGCATGAGGGAACTGAGGCCCACGTGAAGTCACATACCATGCCAGAGTCAGAGCTAGTTCTGGAAGCCTGGGGAGATGCAGGTGAGCAGAGATATTCCAGCCTTGCCTATGCATCCATCCATCTGCCCATCCATCTGTCAATTCACTGTTCATCTGAGAAATAGCTAGTGCATGCCTTCTCTGTGCTAGTTCTTGGGGCCAAGAGCTGATTTGCTGAGAGCAAGACTGACAGGTCCCCAGGCACAGGGAACAGAAATCCAGCAGGCACTCCCACAATCATATGTGTGATACAGACTGAGCAGACATGGAAATAGCAGAGGGGCCAATGGGGACATGACCTACCCTAGGGGCTTAGGGGAGGTTTCTCTCAAAAAGAGACATGGGAGCTAGTGTTCCTCTAAAGGAGTATGCTAAAAATCAGCTCCCACTGCTGTAATGCTATGGGGGGGGGGGGGAACCCAACCCAACCTCAGTGGCCACGGCCACAAGCATTTATTTGCATGCCCCCGGGGCTGCATGTTGACTGCAGCTTGACCATTATAAGCTGGGTTTGGATGGGTGGCTTTGCTCAGGCTCTGGGTTGGGCTCAAGTCTACTCTATGTTCTTTCTGGAGCCCAGGATGATGGGACATCAGCTCTCAGGGCATGTTCCTTTCTCTTGGCAAGTCACTGGAGTTCAAAGACAAGCAAACTGCACAAGCACAGTTACACCTTCTGTCTGCATTATGTCTTCTCTCATTCCATTGGCCAAGACAAGTCCTGTAGCTGAGCCATCGGTGGGGAAGGGGAAGGCGAGGAATAATAGCTCAGTAACACAACTATCACCCACCAGTAAGATTTAGGTGCAAGGGTGAATGGCATCCTAGGGGAGAGATCCTGAGGTGAGATGGAGCAAAGGGGCTTCTAAACTCCTGGAATCTGGATGGGTGGGGGGTTGTTTTCATCACCTTCATTGTCCAAGACACAACACTGTTTAAGACTCTACAACATGGCAACTAAATGTAGACCCTTGTGGTTGGAATGTGGTGAGCTGTTATGCAGGGGTGGGGGTAGGGAATGGTCCTGGGTTCCCAGGTGGCCTGGTATGGGTGTGGGGCAGGACAGTAGGGGATGTTGGTAACGGATGTTGAGTGTGTGTGTGTGTGTGTGTGTGTGTGTGTGTGTGTGTGTGTTGGGGGTGCAGCATAACAGAGAACACCCCTCGTGCTGCTAGCTTCATTCCATGGGAATTAGAATTGCAGCCTCCTGCCCTGACCACAAAGGGGGAAGGTGACATCTCCCTGGGGGGCTGCTAGGGGAAGGGCCAGATTTGAAAGAGCCAGTTCTAAGAGCCCTAGAAACCTGGGTTCAAACCCTGACTTTTCCCTGACTCTCACATTGGAGCCTCTCACAATGGCTTCCTTCCAGCTCAGAATTCCTCTCTCCTGAGACCCTAAGAGTACAAGACTGAGAGTAAAGAGGGGAGGGCCATGATGATACCATAAGCAGGACCTGAAACAGGGATTTGGTATAGATGGAAGGACAGGGCCCGTGCTTGATGGTCACCAGGGAAGAAGGGGCATTGTCCCCTTTGGCAGTGTGGAAGGTATCACCCCCCCGCCCCAGCCCCCGACATAACTCATATTGGATGCAGGTGCTGTCACCATAATGGGGCTCTGTGTGGCACAGCTGCCCCCTCCCCCATGGCCACATTAGGACAGGACATCTTTGCAGTAAAAAAACTTCACAGTAGACCTGAATATTTTTCCAGCTGGAGTCTTTAGATCCCAGAGCATCCAGGAACTTGTCTCTAGAGTTTAAGCATTTTCCAGGAATTCTGAAATGTTGTACTTTCATGGTACTGATAATTACCCTAAATGATCAGATCACATTCTAGGTTATCTGGAGAACCCACAGGAAAAATTACGAACCATAATACAGTTTTTGGCCTGTGTTTGTCTTTGTATTTTTTACTGAATTGGCACCCAGCAGTCATCTAAGGAGATGAGCTTAAGTCCAGTGTCTCGCACACCTGAAATCCAGGTTTGTTTCCATCATCCTCACTGCCCCAAGACAGCACAATTGTCCCAGACTCCAAGATCTTTGGGCAGCCGCCACAGCCTCCTAAATGCTCTCCTTATTTGTCTCTCCATCCTCTTACTCCCAATGCAGTGTATTCTCCACAGCTACCTTATAGGCAAAGAAACTGGGAATCAGCAGGGGTGATTAACTTGGCCTTGGCTATCATGGTGTCAGAGCCTTAGTGGGAACCCAGCCAGTCTGACTTTCATTTAGTCAGTCAGTGGTAAGAATAGCGCCTTGGGGTCAGCCGGCCTGAGGGTGGATCCCAATTCCGCCATGTACTGATTGTGCCAGCTTGCACCTGACCACCTTTTGTATTTTCAGTTTTCTTGCCTTAAAGTGCGCCAATAATAACCTCATAGAGTTCTAATGAGGAGTTGAAGAAGTCATTGCAGCAGGGACCCCAAAGTCTTACTGATTCAGAATGCTGGGGCCAGTGTCTACACCTTATTGACACAGGGCGTTCTTCCAAACCGCAGACCTCCACGCACAGAGCAGAAGTGCTGAGGAGGTAACACACACAGGAGCAACTTTCTACCATGACTGCTAACACAGAACTACTCTAGCTTCCTCTCCTCTTGGATGAAATAATTCTGAGGTGTGTATACTACGGTTTCCCAGAACTGCCCAACAGAATTAAGACCCAGATGCCCACCAAGGTAACATTCTTTTTTTTTTTTTTTAAGATTATTTATTTATTTATTTATTTGAATGAGACGGAGAGAGAGAGAGTGAGCATGACTCGGCATGGGGTGGGGGGAGAGGAGCAGAGGGAGAAGGAGGAGCAGACTTTCCGCTGAGCAGGGAGCCTGATGCAGGGTCCATCCCAGGACCCTGACATCATGACCTGAGCCGAAGGCAGAGGCTCGACTGACTGAGCCACCCAGGCACTTCCTCATGGTAACACTCTTTATTGGCTATCACCCCTACCCTGTCTCATTCCCTGACTACCCTATTAGGGTTTCCAGAGACCACCGACTTGCACTGGAATCTTTATCTTGGGGTCTGTCTCTGGAGAACCCAAACTAAAATATAATGCAATCATTTATTCATTCAACAACTATTTATTAAGGCCTTCCATGAGTTAGGCTCTGTGCTAGATCCTGAGGATGTTGCAACGAACAAGACAGAATGTGTCCTTGCTTTCAGGGAGCTACGATCCTGGGGAAGAGGCAACAGCAACTAAACAAATGATGTCATTGTTTTGGATAGTGATAGTACTGTGAAGAAAATGATGTGATAGTGATGGAAGCAGGTTATATGGGGTGGTCAGGGAGGGCCTCTCTGAAGAGTTGGTATTTAAGCTGAGACATGAAGAATGAGAAGGGGCCAGCCAAGAAACAATCTGGGGGGAAAGGCATTCCAGAAAGAATAGTAAGTAGACTCTGATATAAATATGGGCTTGGAGTATTTATTGAACGAACAAAATAAAGTTACGGAGTTGAGGTGTAGTCAACTAGAGAGAACATGTTAGGAGAAGTAAATTGGGGAAGTAAAAGTAAGCAGAGGTCAGATCATGCAGGCCCTAGGACACAGTAGGAAGTCTGGATTTTATTGCAATGGCAATGACAAGCCACCCAGAGCTTACAGCAGAAGACTGATGTGATCTGAGTCAAAGCCAAAGTCAAAACAGTCTCTTTATTTTTAAAGGTATTTATTTATTTATTTATTTATTTATTTGAGAGAGATGGGGGGAAGGGGCAGAGGGAGAAGCAAGCTCCCGGCTGAGCAGGGAGCCCAACGTGGGGCTCCACGTGGGGCTGGATCCCAAGACTCTGAGACCATGACCTTAGCTGAAGGCAGACGCCCTACCCACCAAGCCACCCAGGTGCCCCCAAAAAACAAATTCTTTTAGGCTCCCTATGGGAAATAGTCTGTAGGAGACAAGGGGAAGGAGCAGAAACAAGGAAACCAGTTCGCTGGCTATCGCAGTAGTTTCGGATGAGATGATGGTGGCCCGGGGCTAGAGTTGTAGCACGGGAAGTGGGTAAATTTGAGACATTTTGGAGTTAGAGCGGACAGAACTTGCTGACAGTTTGAATGTAGAGGTTGAGGGAGAGGGGGAAAAAATGACTCCTCCGTTTCTCCTAGAGTAACTGGGAGGATGGTTGGGCCATTTACCGATATGGTCTAGATTGGGAAGGGACAGGTTTTGGGTGAGGATGTGAATATGGAAATGAAGAGTTCTGTATTAAGTTAGAGTCAGTTATTAGATACCCAAGAGGAGGTGCCCCGTAAGCAACTGAACTATGGATCTATCACTCCCACCCCGGGGGGGCTGGGGCGTCCAGGCTGGAACAGCGAATGCGAAGTCTTTAATCTATAGAGCAGCGCTGTCCGGTAGAAAGAGGACGTGAACCAGGTATGCAATTTAAAATGTTCCAGTAGCCACATTAAAAAATAAGAAGAAACAGGTGAAACTAATTTAAATTAGATTCATTTAACCGAGTATATCCTAAATATTATTTCAACACAATATAAGCATGACTGATGAGCTATTCTGCACTTTTTCTTCGACATCCGGTGTGTATTTTACATTTCGAGCACATTAATTCGCACTCACGCCGTTCCAAGCACGGGACTTGCCACAGGACTCAGGTCAGCGTAGCAGCGGTTGCACAAAGCCGGGAACCGGTACCCACCCGGCCATACTGGGAGAAACCATTCCGCTGGAACTGCCCGGACGGAAGTCGTGGCGGAACGGAAGTCGCGGCAGAACGGAAGTCGCTCGTGTGCGCGCTCTGCGGCGGAACAGTGAGGCGGGATCCTGGGAGGCTGAGGAGAGCTTCGGTTCCCGGATGCTGGGAGCTCGGGTAGCGGGAGGTGAGCGGTGCGGTTGGCGGAGGTGGTCTGTGCTTGGGGCCGCAGGGCGACGGAGCCCCGCAAATGCTCAGTGTTCAAGGGGAGGATGGCGCGGGCCTTGGAGTCAGACTGTCGGGGTTCGCGCCCCAGCCCCGCTGCCTACTCGCCTGTGACCTTGGGCACGTCATCCCCGTTGCCCCCGAGCCTTAGCCTCGTCACCCGTGAAGTGGGGTTGGTAGAACTTGCTTTACAGTGTCGCGGTGAGGATTAAATACCGTAATCCACGGGAAGCGCTAAGTACCGCGCCTGAAGCATTGTAGCCACCCCCACAAAATGTTTGGGATGTTTTATCGTTTAGGTTTACATCTGTTGAGATGAGGCTGCTGTCTCGTCGGTATTGCAGACTACCAAGTTTTGAGGCACCGCCCCCCCCCCGTGGCTCCTACGTTGTGCTATGCAAACATTTTATTTGCATTGTCGCATTTCATCCTCGCAGCAGACACGGAGATAGGTACTATTGTCCCCATTTTGCTCATGGAGAAATGGGAGCTTCCCGAATTTAAGAAGCTCCCCAGGTGCCCAGGGTTACCTGGCTGGGCAGCAGTTGGGGCAGACTGACTCCAGAGTCCATGCCGTTAACCGGATTGCTCTCGATCTCCCATGAAAGCGAGTGCGGGCTGCAAGTGTGCAGTTACTGAAGACTTAGTTGTGCCACGTTGGGTTTTTAATATCTTCTTTAATTCTCACAATGCCTCTGGGACATAGGTACTACCTTTATCTTTATTTTACAGGTATGGAATTGGCAGCTAATAGATAGGAATTTGACTTGCCCAAGGTCACACAGCAAGCAAGGAGCAGAAAAGGGTGACTTTAAAGCTCACATTTAAAGGCTGTTCTGTGATACTGAATGTAGGTTAGCATTTCTGCTGTCTAAGTCCTGGTAGCATGTACCGCAGGTGACCGAGTAAGAGAGGTAACAGGCTACATCTGCTCATTTTACATGTGCAGCACCTGCCATGAGCCAGTTACTGAATGGGAGCTGTCGAAGATGTACAAATGGATGAGATTTGTTCCCTGCTTTTAGGCACCTCCCAGCCTGTAAGGGATGGCAGAAGTGTAAGTAGTAATTAGCAGCCAAGTGTGATGAGTCTTGAGATGGAGCTTAGAAAGAGGCTTTGGGAACCTAGGACCCCAACCTAGACTTTGAGAATGGTGGCTAGGACAGGCTTCTAGGAGGAAGCAGAGACCTGAAAGCACTCAGTTGGCTGAGTCAGAGAGAAGATATAGTGGCCAGAGAGAAAAGTGTGTATAAAAGCCTAGAAGCTAGTGAAGATCTGTACAAAATGGAGTGAGGCAGTCAGTGAGGTCTGTTGAGGATGTGTGGTGGGAAGTGTGTCCATCTCTTGTACTTTTTTTTTTTTTTAAAGATTTTATTTATTTATTCAACAGAGATAGAGACAGCCAGCGAGAGAGGGAACACAAGCAGGGGGAGTGGGAGAGGAAGAAGCAGGCTCATAGCAGAGGAGCCTGATGTGGGGCTCGATCCCATAACGCCGGGATCACGCCCTGAGCCAAAGGCAAACGCCTAACCGCTGTGCCACCCAGGCGCCCCAATCTCTTGTACTTTGAGTCACCTAGGTTCCTTCCTGGGAGGCAATCACGGTTTCTTATGCATTCTAGAGATACTGTGTTCATTTACAAGTATGTACCTTAGTATTCTGTGCTCCTCCTGCAGATTAAAGTATAGCATACTGTAGATACTATTGGGCACTTTGTTTCCTTGTTTTTGTCATGTATGGATACAGCCTTACTTTCTAACGGTTGCATTTTATCCCATTGCATGGATGTACCATGACTTATTTAAATAGGATCCTTATGATGACATTTAGATCTTTTCCATTCCTTTGCTGTTAGAAACAGTGCTGCATTGGATATTCTTACACATGGGTCATATCTGTAGGGTAAATATCTAGGAATGGAACTGGTTGGTCAAAGGGTTTGTATGTTTGTAATTTTGATGGAAAGTGGCAAATTGCCTTCTTTAAAGGTTGTGCTGTTTTCATCCCCCCAGCTATGTGTGAGAGGGGCCTGGTTAGAAAGTTTGAAGGCAGCAATTCAAGATTATTGAAGGGTAGGAGTCACTGATCAGACATATGGTGCCCCATGTTAGATACTTTACATTTGAAGAAACTCAAAGGAAGATGCCCTCAGATAGTAAGTGGTTTTCATAGTAACAGGAGGCAACTTAGCAAGTTGGCTAGGAGCATGGGCTTTGTGGTCATATAGATCTTCATTTGAGTCCTGGCTCTGTTGCTTAGGAGGGAGCTTAGGTAAGTTCCTCAGCCTCTCTGTGTCTATTTCCTGATCTCTGAATGGGGGTAATAGCACGGTCTGTTGTCTGTTTTGCTGAGGATTGCTGTGAAGAGTTAATGCCCTTGAAACTTCCTGGCACAAGGTGCTTCTTTGTTCTTTCGTCACACCATCTCATCTCATCTCTACTACCCCTTTGTTTTGAAAACTACCTGGATTTGTATCTTTTACCTTTGGCACTCCTTTGTGTGATCTTGGGCAAGTTGCCCCAGTTTTCTTTTTTTTAACTTGTAAAATAGAGATAATATTAAGAATATCTTCTTCTTGGGTTTTTGTATATTAAATGTAAATATACTGGATGTGCTTACAGCATTGCCCTGTAATAGTGTTCAGTAAATATTGGTGATACCTGTTATTCTTTTGCAGACTTTGGGCTTTGATTTAGTGCCATGCATCCTTTACAGTGTGTTCTGCAAGCACAGAGGTGGGGGCCCTTGGCTTCCGTATCCTGGCTGCTGCTCAGGACCTGCAGGGCACATAGTGGTGTCCCCAGCACTGCATGTCCCAGTTCAGAGAGGCAGCAGGAAGATGGAGTTCGGAAGGATTTCAGCTCCAGGCTGGCCAATGGGCCGACTTTTCAACATTTTTTAAGAAGTGCTTCAGCTCCTCAAGAGCAGCCAGACATGGAGGACCCACCCCCCTATCTCACAGTGGATGAACTTTTAGGGAGGCAAAGAAAAGGTTGGTTTTACTTTTCTTCTCTCTTCAGACTTCCTGCTTTGCTCCTTTCCAGCATCCACAGCCTGATTCTTAATTATTCGTCTATTGCAGAGGGTTAATAGGGTGGGAAGGCTAGGTTATAGAATTGTCAGACTTCATCAAGTAACAATATAAAGAAACTTGTGGGTGCCTGGCTGGCTCAGTTGGTAGAGTGTGCAACTCTTGACCTCAGGGTTGTGAATTTAAACCCCATGTTGGATGTAGAGATTACTTAAAAATAAAATCTTACTTAAAAAAAAAAAAAAAAAGAGGGGGCCTGGGTGGTTCAGTCAGTTAAGCCTCTGACTTCTGCTCCGTTCATGATCTCAGGGTCCTGGGATCAAGCCCTGCGTCAGGCTCTGTGCTCAGCGGGGAGTCTGCTTCTCCCTTTCCCTCTGCCTTTTCCTCCACTTATGCATGCTTGTGCACTTTCTCTCTCAAATAAATAAATAAAATCTTAAAAAAAAAAAAAAAACAACCAAAAAACTCGTACTTTTGGTCCTTGTAACTAGGGTGGGTGGAAGTCCTGGGGACTCTTCTTTTTGGTTACCTTTGGAAACCCTGTAATCTCTGTTCTGATTTTTAGATCATCTTAAGTCATAAGACAGCTTTCACAGTTGGTGCTGTAGAAATTCATTACGCTTAAACAAATTTTCTTTTTTTCAAATTAAAAAAATATTATTTTATTTATTTGAGAGAGAGAGAGCAGAGAACACGAGCCGGGGGCAGGGGCAGAGGGAGAGGGAGAAGCTGACTCCCTGCTAAACAGGGGGTCTGATGTGGAGCTTGATCCCAGACTCCATCCCAGGACCCCAAGACCATGACCAGAGTGGAAGGTAGACACTTAACAGACTGATCCACCCAGGTGCCCCTCTTTTTTTTTTTTTTTTTTTTTAAGATTTATTTATTTATTAGAGCGTGTATGCATGCTCATGTGAGCTGGTGAAGGGGTCAAGGGAGAGAATCTTTAAGCAGACTCCCTGCTGAGTGCAGAGCCTCATGCAGGGCTTCATCTCATGACCCTAAAATCATGACCTGAGCCCAAATCAAGAGTTGGGTTGCTTAAGCAACTGAGCCACCCAGGTGCCCCTTTGAAATTAAATTTTTAAAAATTGGTATAAAATATTACATTATGCTGTGCTATGATGTACCTGTCCCCTATAGTTGGACGTTGTTTCATACATACACACACCGCATATACATATAAATGTATATATGTCCTATTAAATTTTTTTCCCAGCATAAATATCTAGGAATTACTAGTATGTACATCTTGTGACCCCTGCTAGGTATTTTGTACTCCTTTACATATATGTAAATATGTATATTCGTTGTTCCCCTCAGTTCTCTGATGTAAATATTATTTTTATTTTATTTTTTTTAAGACAAGGAAAATGAGCCAAGAAAGGTTTAAGAAAACCCTGACATTTCTTCCTCCCTCCCTCCTTCCCTCCTTCCCTCTTTCTTTCTTTCTTTCTTTCTTTCTTTCTTTCTTTCTTTCTTTCTTTCTTTAAAATTACTGCTGTTTTATGTTGGTTTTCATATGATTTTTTGTCATTAACTTTTAACTTCATTTGGACTTTTATTTGGGTCTGTTGATTAAAATGTGCTGGGGGGGCAGGAGTTGATGTAGGAATTTAGTTTTTTTTTTTTTTTAAAGATTTTATTTATTTATTCGACAGAGATAGAGACAGCCAGCGAAAGAGGGAACACAAGCAGGGGGAGTGGGAGAGGAAGAAGCAGGCTCATAGCGGAGGAGCCTGACGTGGGGCTCGATCCCATAACGCCAGGATCACGCCCTGAGCCGAAGGCAGACGCTTAACCGCTGTGCCACCCAGGCGCCCCAGGAATTTAGTTTTAAAGGGCTTGCCAAAGTACGAAATTGATGTTCTTAAAAGTTTATGCAAATGTGTTTTACATCATAATACAGCCATGCTTGCTTGCTTTCTTTCTTTTAAGTTTTGTTTTTTTTTTTTTTTTTAAGATTTTATTTTTAAGTAATTCTCTGCACCCAGCATGGGGCTTGACTTTAAAACCTGGAGATCAAGAGTTGCATGCTCTACCAACTGAGCCACCTAGGTGCCCCAGTGCTTGCTTTCATTTAGTTTGTTTGTTATTACTGTAGAAAGTTACCTCATTTTTATTTTGTGGCTTTGTGTACCCTCTGGCCACTGCTGCTCCCTTCAGAGGTTGGAGAACTTCATTGTGAGAAAGATGGGTGTAATGTGTGGATTTAAATTTTTCCCCCAGTTGATAATCAGCACTATCAGCTAGTCCTCCCTTTCTAATTGTTTTTATAACTACATTGCCTTGATTCTCAGGTGCATGTTTCTCCTGTATTTTAAATGATATGGCCTGTAATTATGTGTGTATATAATGTAATATTTCTTTTGTTCTGAAAGGCTGTCATTAATTTGGGGATACACCTGGAACTTAATGGTGTCTTAGAATTGAGGCAACAGGGGATTTAGTGGATAACCAGTTGCCTCAGATGTTTCTGGGGCATTTGGGAAGGAGACCTTTTGGGACATGCAGTCCCTTTTAGTCTGCCTACTGTGGAATCCCCCTCTTATTGCAGTCTATCTGGAGACCTATGGCTGCCAGATGAATGTGAACGACACAGAGATAGCCTGGTCTATCTTACAGAAGAGTGGCTACTTACGGACCAGGAACCTCCAAGAGGTACATGCATTTTCCTTCCATTGTTTTCTGGGCCTGGGTGAGACTCTGCTTTTGTGCCAGTTTTTAGATGTAGCTTCAGAAATAGGGTGTGGCCTCGTGAGAGTGAGTTCCCTTGAGTAAAGTAGGTAGCATGGAACTAAGGTGTATTTTTGTTCCAATTAGTTTTGAAACTTTTATGGTGGTGCTCGCTTTTAGGCAAGGAACTAAGTTAAAAATGGGCTGGGAGGTGGAGGGGAATGGGGTTAGCGTTTGATGGGTACAGAGTTTTAGCTGGGGAACATGAAATGGTTCTGGAGCTTGACGGTGGCGATGGTTGCACAACAATGTGAATGTACTTAATGCTACTGAACTGTACACTTAAAAATGCTTAAAATGGTAAATTTTATGTTGTGTATGTTTTACCACAGTAACAACAAAAAAAAGGGCTATGGATAGTGATTCTATAAGGCAGATTTCAAAGATCATAATTTTCCTTTTTTTCCCTTGCTTTCCACTCAGGCTGATGTGATCCTCCTTGTCACATGTTCTATCAGGTAAGAATTTGTGCTTCACCTAGAGAGTGAACATGTTTTATGCCAGAGTTAACAGTGCCAGGCTGGCGGACCTGTGGAGATCAGTCAGTGGACTTGTGGTTTTACAACAGTGGAGATAGCAGCGATAGAACTGGGTTGACGTTTGCTGCGCACGTACTGTGTATCGGGTCCTGTGCTGAGCACTACACGTGCACTAACTAATTTAATTCTCACAACAACCCTATGAGATAGGTGCTATTATCAAACCTGTTTTATAGATGAAGAAACAGAGTTTGCCGAGGCACCCAACTTTTCCTAAGGTTTCCCTTGCAGGTAACAGCACATGTTTATGATGTAATTCACATCATAAGGGTTAGGGTGCAGTCAGTGCAGAGATGGTGGCATCCATCAGAAGTGAACATACTATTTCTTACTTTGTTTCCGTGTACAAGGCATATTAGTGTTAATGTTCCCTTAGTGTTAATATAATGCAACGTTTTTGTTTGGAGTGTTTCTGCTATAAGACACTGAACTACATGGCTTTGGGAGATTCACAAATGAACCCCTCTTCCGTGGAGCTTGGCTTTAAGGAACTTTGTCTGATATGGCAACTAAGGCAGATACACAAATAGCTCTAACATCTGGCAGAAAGCACTATGAAAAAAATCGAACAATAAAAGAGAAGTTGCTAACTACAGGGAAAAGTTTAGTTAAAGTGATAGTGCGGCTAAAGGGTGGGCAAACCCTCTGTGGGGCTTTGTGAAGTAGATTGTTGCTGAGTTTGCCTTAAAGGCTTGTCAGGTTTGGAAATACGCAGAAGGGTGAATTACAGCAAGTGGTGCTTCTTCACTTGTCTCCCTGCCTATCTTCCCTTAACCTAAAAGATAGATATTCATTTAAAGGGTTGAAGTTTGTTTTTATTTTATTTCCGTGTCCTACTCTTTTAGCTTGTGCTCTAGTTTGTTTTGAGGTTCAGTTCTACCTCTTAATCTCTGTAGGGAGAAGGCTGAGCAGACCATCTGGAATCGTTTACATCAGCTTAAAGCCCTGAAGACGAAACGGCTCCGCTCCCGAGTACCTCTGAGGATTGGGATTCTAGGTATCCGGTAATTTGCAGATTTTGTGTTTTCGCACTTGGGAAACTCTTAGAGGCTGGATTCCCAGTGTTTGAAGAATTGTTATATACCTCACGTAACTCTTGTATTTGATGTCAGAGGCTGTAGGATTAAATGAGAGGGCTTTTCATAGTGCCTTGAAGTAATAGGTACTCAGAAAGTGGTCTGTCCTTCCCAGAGTCTAATGTAGCTTCTGGCAGCATAGAGTTATGGATAGGAGAGAGTTTGGAGTCTGGAAGAACAGCATGAATTTGCAGCATAGGCACTTTTTTTTTTTTTTTTAAGATCTTATTTATTTATTTGACAGAGACAGTCAGCGAGAGAGGGAACACAAGCAGGGGGAGTGGGAGAGGAAGAAGCAGGCTCCCAGTGGAGGAGCCTGACGTGGGGCTCGATCCCAGGACTCCGGGATCATGCCCTGAGCCAAAGGCAGACACTTAACGACTGAGCCACCCAGGCGCCCCAGCATAGGCACCTTTCATCTTGACTCCTGATGTATACCCACGTGAAGCTCTAGATCTGCCCCGACCAGTACGGTAGCCACTAGTCACATGTGGTTCTTTAAATTTAACTAAAATTAGGGACCCCTGGCTGGCTCAGTCAGTGGAGTATGCAACTCTTGATCTTGGGATTGTGAGTTCCAGTCTCGCACTGGGTGTAAAGATTACTTAAAAAAAAAAAAAAAATCTGTGCCTGGATGGCTCAGTCGGTTAAGCGTCTGCCTTCCGGCTGAGGTCATGATCCTGGAGTCCTGGGATCGAGCCCCGTATCGGGCTCCCTGCTCAGACTCAGGGAGTCTGCTTCTCTCTCTACCCCTCACCCTGCTCGTGCTCTCTCTCTCTCTCATTCTCTCTGTCTTTCTCTAAAATAAATAAGTAAAATCTTAAAAAAAATAAATTTAAGTAAAATTAAATAATATTAAAAATTCCCTTCTTCATTTTCACTAGCCACATATTGACTGCTCAGTAACCAGACTTGACTAATGGCTACCAGTTTGGACAGCACAGATAAAGAACATTTCCATCATCTTAGAAAGTTCTGTTGGACAGCTCTGATCTAGATAGCTGGGAAGCATATTTCAAAAATGAATATTCTGTACCCTTTTGGTCCCAGAATTTAGTTAGTGTATTTAATTTTGAAACAGACTGTCCATTGTGGAATAATTAAATTAATTTCTCTTGATGAAGGGTCCAAACATAGTTGGAGCATATGCTGTTATACAGATTAATGTACTAAGTGATGTAAAAGATTGGAAGGATTAGCTGAAATGTTTCACATCAGTTCCTTTGTTATAGAAGCCCCTCGCTATATCTTTGTTAGGAATTTCAGAAATGCCCCCAGTACTTTGTTTTTTATTGTGGTAAAATATATATAACATAAAATTTATGATTTGAATCTTTCTTTCTTTCTTTCTTTTTTTTTTTTTTTAAAGATTTTATTTACTTATTTGACAGAGATAGAGACAGCCAGCGAGAGAGGGAACACAAGCAGGGGGAGTGGGAGAGGAAGAAGCAGGCTCATAGCAGAGGAGCCTGATGTGGGGCTTGATCCCAGAATGCCAGGATCACGCTCTGAGCCGAAGGCAGATGCTTAACGACTGCGCCACCCAGGCGCCCCTTTCTTTCTTTTTTTTTAAAGATTTTATTTATTTGTTAGAGAGAGAGAGAGCACGAGTGGTCGAGGAGGAGAGGGAGAAGCAGAGTCCCTGCTGAGTGTGGGGCTCGATCCCAGGACACTGAGATCATGACCTGAGCCGAAGACAGAAGCTTAACTGACTGAGCCATCCAGGCGCCCCTAGACTTTGAAATTCTATAGCCTTACTGATGAGCAGTGGTTTTTGAGGATATGGAAGATAGGAGCATAGAAGGTTAATTCATTTCTTAGAGTATTACCAAGTATTATGGGTAAGAAAAGGGATAAAGGATATAAGCCCGGTTGTAAGTAAGTTTTATTTTTAAAAGTAAGTTCCTGAAAAAAAATTTTATTTGGAGTACCAAGTAAATTTCAGTTGAAAAAAGAAATGGTTCATGTCTAGAAATGTTTTTGGGTGGTGGCCTAATTTTTTTTCTGGGCATTTAATTGAATTTCTTTAGTTGCTCGCTTCCTGTGGTTTTCTTAGGAAGATACAGGTTCTAGTGCTGTGGAAGTATTGGGCAAATTTGAGGGGTGATGATGCTAACCTTCTAGAGAAGTTTCTGTGCCCTTGTCTCTGATCCTAGCTGGAGGTTATGTGTACTGAGAAGTAGCCATGAAACCAGATGAATTTGGGAACAGGTGCTTATTTTTTTTTTTTTTTTCCTTCCTAGGCTGCATGGCTGAGAGATTGAAGGAGGAGATTCTCAACAGGGAGAAAATGGTGGATATTTTGGCCGGTCCAGATGCCTATCGGGACCTTCCTCGACTGCTGGCTGTTGCTGAGTCAGGCCAACAAGCTGCCAATGTGCTGCTCTCTCTGGATGAGACCTATGCTGATGTCATGCCAGTCCAGACAAGCCCTAGTGCTACTTCTGCCTTCGTGTGAGATACTGCCCAAGAGACAGGGAGTGAACTTCTCCTTTCTCACTTTTATTTATTTTTGAGGGGGGTGGTGTAGAGAGAGAGAGAGAGCGTACACACATGTGCTGGGGTGGGGGTGGGGAGGGACAGAGGGAGAGAGTCTCAAGCAGACTCTGTGCAGAGCCCAACAAGGGGCTTGATCTCACAATCCTGAGATATGACCTGAGCTGAAACTAAGAATTGGATGCCCAACAGACTCTGCCATCCAGGCGCTCCTCCCTTCTCACTTTTAAAATAATGTTAAGGGCAGGGGCGCCTGGGTGGCCCAGTCGGTTAAGTGTCATGGGATCATGACCTGAGCGGAAGGCAGACGCTTAACCGACTGGGCCACGCAGGTGCCCCTATTAATTCCTTTTAGAGAGAGAGAGAGGGAGAGTGCACGTGTGCACAGTGGGGAGGGGCAGAGGGAGATGGGAGAGAGACTCCCAAGCAGACTTCATGTGGAGCTTGGAGCCTGACGGGGGTTTGCTCCCAGGACCCTGAGATTGAGACCTGGGCTAAAACCAAGAGTCAGACACCTAACTGACTATGCCACCCAGGCTTCCCAATTATTTGGTTTTATGACCTTATTTTAAATGGTGAACATGTCTTACATTTTAAAATTTTCTATAATAGAGATTGGCAAATTGGCAAAAAAATTATAGCCTGTTTTTTGTAAGTAAAGTTCTTTTGAAATATAGCCATGCCCATTTGTTTATATATTATCTGTGGCTGCTTTTGGTACTATAATAGCAGAATAGAGTAGTTGTGACAGGGACCATATGGTCTGCAAAGCCTAAAATATTTTCTGTCTGTTTTTTTATAGAAAGTTTGCCAACCTCTGTCATTTTTAATGGCTATCCCATACTCCGTTGTTGGAATGCTTAATAAAAATAATAGCTGATATTTATTTAACAGTTCGTCAGTGAACATCTTTGATACATATTCAAAATTATTTCCTTAAGATAATTTGAGGCTTTCAAATACAGGATGCCAATGGAAGAGAGTGATTTAACTTAGATACTGTAATAATTGGATCAGGAATGAGTGAGAAATATGGAACCTTCTGTCTTAAATCTGAGGTTTCTATTCATTGTACACATTTTATAATATTTTTTTTTCTGGTCTAGATATAAAAAGTTCAAACAATATATTTATATTTTATATATATGGGGTACTGATACACCAGGAGTGGCTCCTGGCAATCTGTACCCCATTCCCTCACCACTTTGCTCCCTCAGGGAAACGGCTATATCCACCAGTTACAGTGTGGTTTTTATCCTGTGATTAAATACTAGTTTTTAAAAATAAAACATGTTTGCCTTAAAAATGTCTCAGATTGGTTCACTGTGAGTATGGTACCAAGAGGATTCAGAGCCAAAGGATAATGCCAACGGAGCTATGACCTGCTCCTTAGGTGGGAGCAAGGCATCCTACTCTTGTTACTCCTGTTACTAAGTTTTGGTGCTTTTCTCCCCAGGTCTATCATGCGAGGCTGTGACAACATGTGCAGTTACTGCATTGTTCCGTTCACACGTGGCCGGGAAAGGAGTCGGCCTGTTGCTTCCATTCTAGAGGAAGTGAGGAAGCTTTCAGAACAGGTGAAAAGTTGTCTAGGCTTTTGTCTTGTAAGTGTGTTTTTAGGAGGATGAGGACAACTTTCTCGTTATGCTGCCTGTGCCATCTCTGAGCTATGTAAGTTTAGAACCCATACCTGGCCAGAAATACCTGGGTGAATATCTTTGGTTTGCTGCTTATCAATTATAGGCAGAACCATGTGAAGTTTGCTTAGGAGGCAGCACAGTGCTATGGAGAGAGCATGAGTTTAGAATCTGATGATCGAGTATGTATTCTGGCTGCAGCATTCTTTGGTTTGATGCCCTGGTTACTTAACTATCATCTTTGAAACACAGTTTCCCAATCTATGAAAAGAAGATAAAACAGTAAATTCCTTGCTGGGTTATTGGAAAGATTGTTGTAGTTTAAGTGTTCTTCTCTCCGCTTCTCTTCTCTCCTGTCCTCTCTCCTCTCTCCTCTCTCCTCTCTCTTCTCTCTTCTCTCTCCTTTCTTTTTTAAGAAATCTCCACACCCAGCATGGGGCTTGAACTCAATAACCCTGGGATCAAGAGCCACATGCTCTACTAACCGAGTCAGCCAGGTGCCTGTATCATTGAAATTTTTTTTTTTTAAGATTTATTTATTTTTAGAGAAAAAGTATGCATGAGGAGGTAAGGAGCAGAGGGACAGGGAGAAAGAGAATCACAAGCAGGCTCTTCGCTAAGTGCAGAGCCTGACGTGGGGCTTGATCTCACAACCCTGAGATCATGACCTGAGCCGAAACCAAGAGTCACGTGCTCAACCGACTGAGCCACCATGGTGCCCTGAAAAATTTTTTTTTTTAAGATTTATTTATTTATTTGAGGGAGAGAAAGAGTTGGGGAGGAATGGGGCAGAGGGAGAAGGGAAGGGAGAAAATCTCAAGCAGACTCCCCACTGAGCAGGGAGCCCAGTGTGGGGCTCAATCCCAGGACCTGAGCCAAAGGCAGATTTTAATCAACTGAGCCACCCAGGTGCCTCCAAATTTCTTTTTTTTTTTTTTTAAGTTTATTTATTTTTAAGTAATCTCTACACCCAACATGGGGCTCTAACTCACCACCCAAGAATCCCAAGCTCTACCTACTGAGCCAGCTAGGTGCTCCTCAGAATTTCTTAATTATCCAAAATATCTTTTTTTTTTTTTTTTAAGATTTTATTTATTTGAGAGAGAGAGAGCACGCACAAACGGGGAGGAGCAGAGGGAGAGGGAGAAGCAGACTCCTTGGTGAGCATGGACTCAACGTGTGCTCAATCCTGGGACTCTAGGATCATGACCTGAGCCGAAGGCAGATGCTTAACTGACTGAACCACCCAGGCTCCCTATCCAAAAATGTCGTATTGCTTTTTTTATTTTCAAACCAAGATCCAGTCAAGATTTGTGGTTTTATTTGGTTTTTATACTTCTTCAATCCCTCTTAATTTAAAACAGCCCTTTCACTTCTTTGTTGTTTGCTTTAAATGATACTTTAAGTTTTTGAAGAGATCAGATACGTCTGGATTTGTCTGATTGCTTTTTCATGTTGTCATTTAAAATTTTCCTCTGAATTCTGGTAAACTGGAAGTTAGGTGTAAAAGCTTGATTCAAATTAGGCTAACTGTTTTGGGAAGAATACTTCATAGGCAATGATTATATAATATTCAGCTGGCAGAATGCTGTCATAATTTGATTTATGGTGTTACAAATCAACCATTATTATTGAACATTGAGTTTGTGCCCAGGTTTTTTGCTACTCTAAAAAATGCTTTGAAGGTAATTTTTATTTAAGGTTTTAAAAATTCATAAGTTCAGTTCTTCAGACAAGATGCCCAAATGTGAAATTATTGGGTTAAAGACCAAATAGAATACATTTATGGATGGCTCTTGGTAGGTTCAGCTAATTTCAATTAGTGATTTGGGATGAAACTACCAAAAAAGTTTTAATTTGCTTCCAGTGTATTTATTTTCCCTTTCTTAGGGGCTGAAAGAAGTGACACTTCTTGGTCAGAATGTTAATAGTTTTCGGGACAGTTCAGAGGTCCAGTTCAACAATGCAGTGTCTACTAACCTAAGCCGTGGCTTTTCTACCAACTATAAACCCAAGCAAGGGGGCCTTCGTTTTGCTCATCTTCTGGATGAGGTCTCCAGAATAGATCCTGAAATGAGGATCCGTTTCACCTCTCCTCACCCCAAAGACTTTCCTGATGAGGTGAGTATCGACAGTGAACCGTGCCAAGCTGTTATCAGTATCCTTAAGTATGCCAAAGGCTGGACCCAGTGGGAGGCAGCAGTCCTTGAATCTTGCTTAGGGAATCTTGTGATTGCTCTGTTGCCCTTTAGTGCCACCAAAGATTTAAAGTCCACCACGGTGATGGTGCGTGGGTGGCTCAGTCAGTTAAGCATCTGCCTTCAGCTCAGGTCATGATCCTGGAGTCCTGGGATCAAGTCCCACATCAGGCTCCCTGCTCCTCGGGGAGCCTGCTTTTCCTCTTTCTTTGTCTCATGAATAAATAAATAAAATCTTGAAAGAAAAAAAAAAGTCCACTAAGGTGGGGCAGAGATGGGACTGATATATTTATTAAAAATTTGTCTTCAAGGTCATCAAGGTCAGATTGTCATCTTCATCTGTAAAATGGGATTAATAATAACCTCCTGCTTTGGGTTGTTGGGAAATAGGTATAATGTATGGAAGGTACTTACCAAAGTGCCTTAGCAATGCCTGGAGTGTATAGCCCACATGTGAAACCTTTTTTTTGAGTTTTTTTGTTTTGATGAAATACCTGTTTTTTGGCCCCACCCTTACCTTTTCCCCTGTGGATTATCTTCTTATTGAGTTGTAAAAGTTTTTTATGTGTTCTTGATATAAATCTTTTGTCAATACATTTTTTCAAATATTTTTTCTTATTTCTAGTTTCTTTATTTTATTTTATTTTATTTTTTTAAAGATTTTATTTATTTATTTATTCGACAGAGATAGAGACAGCCAGCGAGAGAGGGAACACAAGCAGGAGGAGTGGGAGAGGAAGAAGCAGGCTCACAGCGGAGGAGCCTGATGTGGGGCTCGATCCCAGAACGCCGGGATCACGCCCTGAGCCGAAGGCAGACGCTTAACCGCTGTGCCACCCAGGCGCCCCTAGTTTCTTTATTTTAAAGATTTTATTTGTTGTTTAAAGATTTATTTATTTTACAGCGTGCAAGTGGGGGGCAGGGGGAGGGACAGAAGGAAAGGGAGAGAGAGACTCTCAAGCAGATTCCCCGATGAATGCAGAGCCTAACACAGGGCTCAACTCCAGGACCCTGAGATCATGACCTGAGCTGAAGTCAGGAGTTGGACACATAACTGACTGAGCCACCCAGGTGCCCCTTAAGGATTTTATTTGTAAATAATCTCCATACCCAATGTGGGGCTTGAACACAACCCTGAGATTAAGAGTTGCATGCTCCACCAACTGGGCCAGCCAGGTGCCCCACCTAGTTCCAGTTTCTTGATGGTGTCTTTTATTTTTTAATTTTAATTTTAATTTTTTAAAAAGATTTTATTTATTTGAGAGAGCGATAGCGAGAGAGAGCTCGAGCAGAGGAGGGTCAGAGGGAGAGGGAGAAGCTGGACCTCAGGACCCAGGATCTCAGGACCTGGGATCTCAGGACCCAAGCTGAAGGCAGACACTTAACCAACTGAGCCACCCAGGCACCTCTTGATGGTATCTTTTAAAGTGGCTAATTAGTTTGGAAGTTAGATGAAACAGATACCATTTTTCCTTTCTTGTCTGTGTCATCCCATGGCTTGAATTTGATCTCTGCTTGCTTTCTTCAGTCTTTGAAAGCAGAGATGCCATCAAGTGAAATGTCTGGAACAGATAACGTGGCTTGAGTAAAAGTAAATGATTTGGGTAATTCATGTGTTTGGTTTAATTGGCCTGTTAATTACTTGAAAATTAACCTTGGTAAAGAAACAGTGGGGGTGGTATTCCTTTCTGCAGATTTTTTGGTGAGGCTTTGATGACCTTTCATGTGTTCAATCTGATCAGGTTCTACAGCTGATTCAAGAGAGAGACAACATCTGTAAACAGATCCACCTACCAGCCCAGAGTGGAAGCAGCCGTGTATTGGAGGCTATGCGGAGGGGGTCAGACTTGCTTGGGGAGGGGGCATCCTGCACCTTTCCATGTTTTCTTAAGGACCACAAGAACCCAGTATAGTGTGTGGCACATAGTAGCTGCTCAATAAATATCTGTTATATGAATAGACTCATGAACATGATAACTTGCTTCTGTTTACTTCAGAAGTATGGACTAAGGACTGAATCACTCCTGTTATTTATTTAGCATTTTTTTTTTTAAGATTTTTTATTTATTTTAGAGAGGGTGTGCGTGGAGGGGGCAGAGAGTCTTAAGCAGACTCCTCACTGAGTGTAGAGCCTGATGCGAGACTAGATCTCATAACCCTGAGCCAAAATCAAGTCAGATGCCCAAGCGACTAAGCCACCCAGGCCCCCCAGCATCTTTTTTATTAAGCACCTACTGTGTGGCACACACTTTTTGAAATTGGAATCCTGTAGCTTTTAACATTAAAGCTTTTTAAGTCTTGGAATTTAAACATATCTCTGTGTGTTCACTGACTTTGGGACTAATATGTATTGTAGAGGTAAGACTGAAAGGGTAAGGTGACAAATGGCAAGCTATATGGAACTAGTGCCTCGCCTTATCCACATCGGCAATTTTAGAGATCCTCTTAAATGTTTAGTCTGTCCTCAATTAAATAAAAAGGCTATTTACTTATTTTTTTTTAAGATTTATTTATTTGAGAAAGAGAGCATGAGTGGGAGGGGCAGAGGGAGAGAGAATCTCAAGCAGACTCCTTGAGCATGGAGCCTGACACGGGGTTCGATCTCATGACACAGATCAGGACCTGAGCTGGAACCAAGAGTCTCGCCTAGCCTGCTGCGCCACTCAGGTGCCCCCTACTTATTTTTTTAAAAGGCTGTTTAAAATAGTGTATGTTCTTGAAATAAAGATTCATGGGTTGTAGATTAGGTTACACTACAGGATATGGATCAGAAGGCTCTTTTGGGTTCTTGAACCTACTTTTGTACTGTCCTATGTGGATGAGAAGTGGTTATACAGTAACTCATAGTGTTATCTTTTTGTAGTATTCATTTAAAGAACATTGATTTATCTAAGCCTTTTCTTTTTGTTCTTCATTGCAGATATTCAAGAGAAGCTTATGTGGAGTTAATTCATCATATCAGAGAATCTATCCCAGGTACGTTTAAGAAATATTCTGTCGAGCACATCGCTCTACCAGTGATCACAGCGTTTTTGTCAGATAAAGGCAACGCCTGTGATGCTACCTTATGACACCATTTATGCTTCTTTTGCTCCTCTTCATTTTTCTCTTTCTTTCATTTTACTCCTTTCTACTTTTTTAATGTCTTGGTCTTGCTACAGATACACAAAGGCTTGTGATCTCAAGGTGAAAGAGATTTCTATAGTCTTTGTGTTTCTTAATGTATGGGACAGATCTTGTTCTTTCTTGTTAGTGGGCAAAGTTAGTTTGGTCTAAATTAGTTCTGATTTGGGGGCAATTGATATCTTTGAAAATGTGTACATGGAGGTAATTCCTTTCCTATTATCTTAACTCTTACTCCTTTTTCTCTTTTCCCTTCCTCCTAATAAAATTACTTTGTTGTCTTTTAATTTAGATTTGGTTGACAATGTCTACATTTGTTTCCAAATTTCAAATTATTGTAACTTGCATTATGTATAAATAGTTTCATTTTGGAGGGGCAGGATAGTGTGGAGGTTTTCTGGGCTGCAGTTTCCTCATCTATAAAATAGAGTTAATAAGGGGTGTTTGGCTGGCTTAGTTGGTAGAGCATGGGACTCTTGATCTCAGGGTCGTGAGTTCAGGCCCCATGTGTGGCATAGAGTTTACTTTAAAAAAATATATATATGTATATATAAAATAGAGTTGATAGTACCTCATTGGATTGTTGGGATAATTACGTAGAGTAAATTAAATAGATAGGAAAGTGTAGCAAACAAATAGTTATTGTTCCTATAGTCTTTTTTTTTTTTTTTTTTTTAAGATTTTATTTATTCATTTCAGAGAGAGAGACAGGGAGAGCACAAGCAGGGGGACAGGCAGAGGGAGAGGGAGAAGCAGACTCCCTGCTGAGCAGGGAGCCTGATATGGGGCTCGATCTCAGGACCTGGAGATCACGACCTGAGCTGAAGGCAGACACTTAACCATCTGAGCCACCCAGGCGCCCCTGTTCCTATAGTCTTAAACATTGTGTGAAATTGGCTTCAAAAGTATGTTTTTTTTGAAGATTTTATTTAAGAAATTTTATAAAAGACATATTTATCTTATAAAGATTTATTTATTTATTTGAGAGAGACAGAGAGAGCGCGAGCATGCGGGCGTGTGAGGGGAGGAACCAGAGGGAGAGGGAGAGAAGCAGACTCCATGCTGATCGTGGAGCCCCACACAGGGCTCGACTTCATCATCCTGAGATCATGACCTAAGCCAAAACCAAGAGTCGGACCCTTAACCAACTAAGCCACCCAGGCGCCCCAAAAGTATGGGAACTGGCATAGGAACATTCTGTATAAGCAGGCCTATTCCATCTTGCTCTATAATGACTATTCTGTTTCACTTGCACATGGGCTGAACAGCTCCTTACAAATTGCTATTCTGCCCTCTGTAGCCAAGTGCCAAAGGCTTCTCTTGAAGGTAAGCAGCAGTGACATGTTGTCCTTTGTCATGTGTTGCAGGTGTGAGCCTCAGCAGTGATTTCATTGCTGGTTTTTGTGGTGAGACGGAGGAAGATCACCTCCAGACGGTGTCTTTGCTTCGGGAAGTTCAGTACAACATGGGCTTCCTTTTTGCTTATAGTATGAGACAGGTAAGCCCTGGGGTGGAGGAGAAGGTACTTCTGTGCTGACACCGACAGAATTGCTGACTGGTTTCCAGTTGATTGTTGACAACTGGGAAGAAAAGAAAGTGGTAGCAAGGTAGTCCTTGAGAAGCCACGAGGATCTTACCACTCATTTCTTTATTTTTAATCAACCTGTCTACTATTTTATACAATGCAGCGATTTGAAATGGAAGTGGATTACTTGTGACAATATTTGTTTTCATTAAAATATTTTCAATTATGTTCAGATCATTTAGAATTTGAATGTGGAGGTAGGGATGCTATTTTCCTTATAAGAAAGCTGAAATTATGCAGAACTTTTTTGGCCTACAGATGCACCGTGTTGTCCTCCTAGCCATCCTCAGCTATTTTATTTTTATCTTTTTAGGCCAAGTGAACCTACTGATGGCCACTATAGAGTTTCTCCTGTACACAGATTCCCAGGAAAATAAAGCAACAGGAGATGAGGAAGGAAAGGGAGAGTAATGTGTATTTCCCACGGAGAGGGAATAGTCCTGGTCTGTTGCTATTTTCTCGATGGTAGGGATGGATTTGCACAGGTCATTTCTCATCTCTCCAGTCACCTCATTGGGGGCTTTCCTTGTGTTTGGGCTGGAGGCTGAAGAGGCTCTATGGCCAGGAGGCTCAGGAAAGCTGATTGGTGAATGAAGGATCCCATGACCTTAGCCACCACCATCACTCAGCTGCCATCAACAAAACTAATTCATGTCTTTTAAAGCCCACTGCCTAGTGTTTCTTAGGCAGTGTAAGTGGGCCATTGTGTATATTTATGTCTGTTACAGAATTATTTCAGGGATGAAGCTTCAGAGTAGATTTGGGTTCCAAATCTGCTTCTTTTCCATGGACATTACAAATATGCAAGAGAAATTCTTTATAATGCTAGAATTGGGAAATGGGTTTACAGTGTGTGGTGGAAGCATCATGGGCATTGAATATGAGTGTTCACTTTGGGATCTAATTTCTAGGTTAGGATTAAGGTCATAGAGACTTAAGTAGTCTAGTGGATGTGAGCAAGCTTCAAATTCTGCCATTCTTACTTAATGACTATGTGATCTTGAGAAAGATCCTTGGTCTCTCCACCTTTGAAATGAGAGTAGTGCTTGGTAATGGTAAATGCACAATAGAGACAAGCTTTTGTTAATAAGAAGACAAACTAGAGTAAACCCATTCACCATTTGGTTCTCTCAAAGGCTGATAGGAATTACCACACTTTGGTGTATAGGTTTTCCTGTTATTCCATACTTACATCTAGCTCAGTGATTCTTCAACTGTAGTATAAGCTTGTATACAGAAAACTTAAAAAAAAATGTGTTGGGCGCCTGGGTGGCTCAGTCGGTTGGGCGTCTGCTTTCGGCTCAGATCATGATCCTGGGGTCCTGGGATTGAGTCCTGTATCAGGCTCTCTGCTCAGAGGGGAGTCTGCTTCTCCCTCTGCCCCTCCCCCTGCTCGTGCTCACTTGCTCTCTCAAAAAGAAATAAATAAAACCTTTAAGAAAATATGTTTGGGGCGCCTGGGTAGCGCAGTCGTTAAAGCGTCTGCCTTCGGCTCAGGGCGTGATCCTGGTGATCCGGGATCGAGTCCCACATCAGGCTCTTCCGCTATGAGCCTGCTTCTTCCTCTCCCACTCCCCCTGCTGTGTTCCCTCTCTCGCTGGCTGTCTCTCTGTCACATAAATAAATAAAATCTTTAAAAAAGAAAAAAAAAAAAAAAAGAAAAAAAAGAAAATATGTTTATATACACACAACATGTACATGTATGGACCCCATCCATGGTTTTGGACAATTTAAAGGCTTTTCAAGGATAAATTTTCTTAAAAAAATTTTTTTGGACTAGGTAGTATGAGCTCATTATATAAAATTCAAAAGTTCAAAATAGTATGCAATGAGAAGTACTTGTTCTTCCTTCTTCCCAGGTTACCTGGTTTTTCAGTTCCTTCTTTGAAGGCAACCACTCTTAGAAATTTCTTCTGTAAACTTCCAGAGATATTTCATGTATTTATAAACCTATTTTTATTTATTCTTTTTACACCAAAGTTGTCATACATGTTGATCTGTACCTTATTTCTGTTAAGAGTATGTTTTGGAGGGGCGCCTGGGTGGCGCAGTCGTTAAGGCGTCTGCCTTCGGCTCAGGGCGTGATCCTGGCGATCCGGGATCGAGTCCCACATCGGGCTCCTCCGCTGGGAGCCTGCTTCTTCCTCTCCCACTCCCCCTGCTGTGTTCCCTCTCTCGCTGGCTGTCTCTCTGTCACATAAATAAATAAAAATCTTTAAAAAAAAAAAAAAAAGTATGTTTTGGAGAGCAGTCATATCAGTATATTTGGAGTTATTGCATTCTCTTTTTTCACTGGTGTAATAGTCTGTTGTGTAGATAAAGCATAACTTGTTTTACTAATAACCTATTGGTAAACACTTAGGCTGCTTTGCATTTTGTGTCTTATAAATAGTGCTGCTAATGAGTTATTTAGTGTATATTACATTTGTATAACGGTTACGTTTGTATCCAATGTATCAGGAACAATTTTGAGTCTGATTTTCATGTGCTAAATTTAGAATTTAACCCTTATAAAAATGTGACTTGACTGCATAGTTACCTTTTTATTTTAGAATGCTTCTAGAGATAGAGAACCCTTTTGGCATGGCTCGGGTTCCTGTATAGATGTCTGTAACTTGGAGGTGGAATGAACCTGGTTCCCCTCTGTACCTTAAGAATGGATTCTGTGGGGTGGGGGCACCTGGCTGGCTCAGAGTGTTGAGCATCCGACTCTTCATTTTGGCTCAGGTCATGATCTCAGGATCCTGGGATCTAGCCCCTTGTCAGGCTCCCTGCTCAGAGGGGAGTCTGCTTGAGGATTCTCTGTCCCCGTCTCCCCCTCCCCCTTCCCTAACTTGTGTGTGCACGCAACTCTCTCTCTCCCCTCTAAAATAAATAAACCGTTTTTTCTTTTTTTTTTTAAAGATTTTATTTGACAGATAGAGAGAGTGCACAGGCAGCGGGAGCAGCAGAGGCAGAGGGAGAAAGAGGTTCTCCACTGAGCAGGGAGCCAACATGGGGCTTGATCCCAGGACCCTGGGATCATGACCCAAGCTGAAGGCAGACATGTAACTGACTGAGCCACCTAGGCTTCCCTAAAATAAATAAATCTAAAAAAAAAAAAAAAAAAAAAAAAAAAATAGGAGGGGGGAAAGAGATTCTATGAGACCTTGGTGACCTCTGTTTCTCTCTCTCGATCTCTCTCTCTCTCTCTCTCTCTTTTTTTTTTTTAATGCAGAAGACCCGGGCATATCATAGGCTGAAAGATGATGTCCCAGAAGAGGTAAAATTAAGGCGTTTGGAGGAGCTTATTACTGTCTTTCGAGAAGAAGCAACAAAAGCCAACATGGCCTCTGTGGGTTGTACCCAGCTAGTGCTGGTGGAGGGGGTAAGGTCATATGTATATATATTTTTTTGTTTGTTTTTTGAAACACAATATGTCTCCCTTTTATTTAGGTCTTCTTTGATTTATCAGAGTTTTTGTATTAAGGATCCTATATGTATTTTGTTAGATTTACACCTTAATATCTTTTTTTTTTAAGGCTATTATAGCAGCTATTGTGTTTTAATTTCAGGTGTTTCATGTGTTCATTATATTGTACAGAAATAATTGAATTTTGTATGTTTATCTTGTACTCTGTGACCTTGCTGAAATCAGTAGTTCTAGGAGGTTTTTTTTTGGCATTTTCCTTGGGATTTTCTGCATAGGTAATCAATGTCATTATGTTTTTTTCTTCCTTCCTAATGTTCCAAGCTTCCTCCTTTTGTGTTTTCCTTTCTTTTTAGAGAACTTCCTTTAGACACTCTGGCAGCAGATTCTCTTCCTTCATCTTAGAATGTTTGGATTTCTCCTTCATTCCCGAAAGATATTTTTGTACTTAACAGCAGAAGGATTAGGGAGAAGTATATCTGCTCCATCTTTCTGGAAGCATTACCATATGTATGTTTTTAGAATCAATTTTATTATCTGTCTTCAATCCTTTTTTATTTTTATTATTTTTTAATTTTTTGAAGATTTTATTTTTTAAAGTAATCTCTACATCTAGTGTGGGGCTCGCCCACAACCCCGAGATCAAGAGTTGCAAGCTCTACCAACTGAGCCAGCTAGGCGCTCCTTCAGTCCTTTTTAAAATCACATTTTCTTAGAAATGTACTGCATTTCAGGAAGTTTGGGGTTCCTGTAGTCTTCTGTGGTCAAGCCTGGGAACCTAGCTATTAGAGCACTAAACAGATGGAATAAGGGGTGAATTTGGGAGCCTGAAGCTACATGCAGCAGCCATTGGAGAGGAGGGGAAAGAGGAGGGGAAAGAGAGAGATGGGGCCCTTTCTGTGACTCCTCACAAGTCCTGGATTGAGAAAGGAGAGTCCTGTTCCATGCCTTAGGATATGGTAGCATCAGAGCCACTAATTGCCTGGTATTTGTGTTTGTTAGGACTCCGGTCAATAACAATGAGAAATTTCTTCAAGCCATTCCGCTTAAGCCAGAAGGAATTCTTTTTTGTACTTCAGGGGTGTCTTGTGGAGCCCAAGGGCAGGAAGGACTGTGCCCAGTCTGGGAAGCCCTTTAGGCTCATACTTTCTCCTCTCCTTAGACCAGCTCTTCCTGCTTCGTCATCTTTGTTGCAGAGCACAGCAGCCCTGTAGTTCCTGTGTTTACATATTATAGTTATAGCTATTCACAGACCAAAATTGTGTCTCTCAGCCCAGCCTCCAATTTCCTGGGGTACTTGATAAGCTCATCTGGGTTAGGGGATCTTCCTGTGGTCTAGACTGGCAGTTGGCTGATGGGTGGTGATGCTCAGCTACTGTCATACCCCAAAAGGTGTTTGCCTCACTAAATGCTTTGTAATTTAGCGTATTAGCTGTGATTCTGGAGATCTGTATGTGTACATGTCTATTAGCAATCTACATTTTCTCCAGTAAGAATTAGGTCTTATTGTATTCCCAGCTCTCCTCACAGAGTGAGGCACAGAGTAGTGTACTTGTCTTTTGAATGAATGAATAAGTACTCAGAGTTCACTGATCTGTGTCCCTGACTTCATCAGCCATACAGAGAACCTATGGTAATTAAATAAACCGAAACAAGATTCCTTCTTATGCATATAACATAAGCCAATACTCACTTGGGGCTAGAGAATAAATGGATTTTTTAGGGCTAGCAGTTGGGAGTCTGCTTCTTTTAGAGGAGACTTTCTTTCCTTTAGTCCTGGCCAGTTTAAAACTTCAGGCTGCTATATCCAGAGTGGCAGAGAAGATGATTATAACTCATGTATACTGAGCATTTATTGTCTGCCAGGAACTATGCACTTTTTTTTTTTAAAGGAACTGTGCACTTCATGGTCATCAGCACATTGAGTCCCACCACAGTTTTTGGAGGTAGTGCTATTATTAGCCCTTTTATGAGATTAAACAGAGATTCAGAGAAATAGAATAACTTCCTGAAGGCCATACAACTGGTGTGGCAGAGCAAGAATTTGACTCAGGTCTATCTCATTCTAGAGCCTCTAAACAACATTCCCTCCCCTCCCCCCACTTTTTTTAAATTATGGGAAATTAAAAAAAATACATAGAGATAGAGAGCAGTATAATGATTGCCCATGTGCCCATTAACAAACCTCAACAGCTGTCAGTACAGTGTTAATCATGGCTAATCTCGTTTTCATCTTTACTGCCCCCATTGGATTATTTTGAAGCAAGTACCTTATACATCATATTATACATATTATACTTACACATCATAGTATTTGGTCAGTAAACATTTCAGTATATGTATCTTTAAAAGATAAGGACTCTTTTTGAAAAAGATTTATTTATTTATTTTAGAGAGGGGAGGGAGGGGTAGAGGGGGAGGGAGAGAGAGACTTAAGCAGGCTCTGAGCTCAGCACAGAGCCTGATGCAGGGCTTTATCTCACAATCCTGAGATTACGAACTGAGCCGAAACAAAGAGTTGGACTCTTAACTGACGGCACCACCCAGGTGCCCTAAGATAAAGATGCTTTTAAGAAAAAACCCCTAACATAATGCTAATTATCGTATCTGAAATAATTGGCAGTCGTTTGTTAATATTATCAAATATTTAGTCAGTGTTCCAATTTCTCCGTCTCATAAATATTCTTTTATGGTTGGTTTGTTCAAATCATGGAACCTGAACACTGTCTTTTTAAAAATTTATTGTAAAACAATCATAAACTTACAGAAGAGTTGCAAAACAGTACCAAGAACTTTTTTCTTTGACTCATTTGAGAGTTAGTTGCTGACCTGATGCCCTCAACCCCCTCAAATTCTGTAATATATGTCTCATATAAACAGGGACATTCTCCTACATAACTACAGTACAACCTTCAAAATCAGGAAATTAACCTTGTTAGATTTCTGCAATCCAATCCCGCAACCCCATTTAAGTTTCTCCACTTGTCTCAGAACTGTCCTTTATAGGAAAAAGATTCAGTTCAGTGTCATATGTTGCATTAATTGTCATGTCTGTCTGGTCTCCTTCAGTCTAGAATAATTCCTCAATCTTTCTTTGGCTTTCATAATCTTAACACTTGATGATTATAGGCCTGTTATTTTGTAGAATGTTCCTTAATTTGAGTTTGTCTGAAGAGTTTCCTTGTGATAAGATTCAGGTTATATATTTTTATCCTTGCCTTCAGGACTGTTGGAATTCCATTCCTGAGGAAGGTAATTCTGTAATCAAAGACTGATTGAGTCATTTATGAACATAGAGTCAGCAAAACTTTATTGAGTTTCTGTAGTGTGCTATGCATTGTCCTTGTTGGGGAAGCAGCAGTAAACACAGTCTTCAGTGATTCCTTGATTAAGGAATGCTCTGTAAGTAAGACCCTTAGGGATCTGAGACAGAGAAGGCATAATTTCTGCCCTCCCAGAACTGATGACTGTGACAGATTCATAACTCTCTGTTCTTTCTGCAGCACAGTAAACGCTCTGCTACTGATCTGTGTGGCCGGAATGATGGAAACCTTAAAGTGATCTTCCCTGATGTGGAGATGGAGGACGTTAATAACTCCAAGGTCAAGGTCAGAGCTCAGCCTGGGGACTATGTACTGGTGAAGGTAAGGTGTCCTTTTGGGCTTTTGGCTTGCATTGTGAAATGGATGTTGGGTTGGGTAATTGGGGGAATGAAATTTGTTCCAGGAGAAATTCTTTAGTAAAATAAAAATCTCTTCTCAGCCTGAACAGTGAAAGGGCAAGACCTTGAACTGAATTTTGAACAGCTCCTGTCTAATGCCTTCTTGTTTTTCTTTGCCTTTCTTCTTAGAAGGTTCTTTTTGGGAATTTGGTGAGATTGGAGTACATAGTAGCACACAGTTCCCTGATGTAGAGAGGCTAGGAAGTGTAAGTGATTCTGAGTGACTTAATCGTCTCTCTCTCAGAGATGAGCATGCCCTTTGAGGTTGCTGATGCCCTAGGTATCCCTCACTTCTCCTGGACTAGCAGGTCCAGATGAATGGCGGGATTTCCCCTTCCTTCTTTCCCCTCCCTTTCTTCCCTCCTTCATGTACTTTCTTCCTTCCTCTTTTTTTTTTTTTTTTAAAGATTTTATTTATTTATTTGACAGAGATAGAGACAGCCAGCGAGAGAGGGAACACAAGCAGGGGGAGTGGGAGAGGAAGAAGCAGGCTCATAGCAGAGGAGCCTGATGTGGGGCTCGATCCCATAACGCCGGGATCACGCCCTGAGTCGAAGGCAGACGCTTAACCGCTGTGCCACCCAGGCGCCCCTCCTTCCTCTTTTTCTTATCGCACTATACAGGTCTGTTACTGCCATCTTCCTTTCTTTCTGATCCTCATGTCTACTTTACCCCAGAACCAGAGCCTGACAGGACACATTCTGAGGTAGGCCGGAACAAAGCTGCTTCTCCCATACTGAGCTCTGAAGAATCTGCAAAAGAGAGAGATGGGGAGAGGGTGCTTCTTTTCTCTGCTGATGCTGATCAGTATTACATCCTTTGCCCTGTTCCCTCATGCCTTACCCTCTACTTTCTGTCCTTGCTCTTATTGTCACATCTGTCTTGTTATAGGGGCCCTGGTCCGTGGCTTGCAGCTGAAGAAAGCATTAACTTCTTTGGATTGACCTGGAAATTTTACCACTGCTGAGATGTTCTGTTCTGTCCATCTGACAAAAACTTAAAACACAGTCAGTTTGCTGGTTGGGGACTTTATGTGATCCTACTCCCTTCTGGCTTTATTTCAACTGGGCTGTGTCTTACTTTAAGAATTTACTAAGTGGAATAATCCCTACTAGACAGCAATGTGATTGAGTCGGAAATGATCCTTCATGGGCTTCTCCATTTGTTCTTTTTTTGGGGACAGTGTCTTGTTTGCTTATTTCTCTGTCTTTTGAACATTTGCTTTTTTGGTTTTTAGTTGCTTTCCCACCCCTCCTACTTTCTTTTCAATGTAGCTAAAGGTTACTTAAAAAGGGGGATGAAGATGGTGTGCTGGGTTGTATTGTTAATATGATATTTTTTTATGTAATGGAAAAATTCCATCTGTTCAAGAAAGGTAGAAAGGTGATGCTGTATTACTTGCTATTCCTTTTTGTTCCCAAGTGACATAAACCCCACAAGTAGATTTAGTGGAAGGATCAAAATGAAGAAGGAGCTGTGGAACTGGGGTTCTTTTGGCTCTCTCTGTTCTTCCTCTCTGCTGTTCTCATTTCTCTTCACATAGAGTTTCTGGGCTGCACTAGAACCACTCTCTCGTATATTTCAATTTTTTAAAAAGTTTTTTGTTTGTTTTTAAGTAATCTCTACACCCAGCATGGGGCTTGAACCTACAAGCCCAAGATCAAGAGTTGCATGCTCCACCCACTGAGCCAGCCAGGTCCCCTAAATTTCATTTTCTTGTCTCCCTTTTTTGTTTCTGGTGCTTGGTTGGTGCTAAACCCCAACCCTGGTGAAAGTGGTTATCTTCTGTATCTGCGCCCTAGCAGCTGAACATCACTAGGGAAAAGCATGCAGATAATCTGTAATACATAGATTAGGTCAGATGATGGTGATTAAAAACTCAAAATACAGTGGCTTAAATATGGTAGTTCTCTTCTACATAAAAATCTAGATATGGAGGGTCCAGAACTGGTGATTGTGATGGTTTCATGATTGTCAGGGGACCAGGCTCCTATGTTTTGCTCTGCTGTGTAACCTTAAGGTTGTTCCATGATCCTAGGTGGTTGCTCCAGCCACCATGTCCGTATTCTAAATAGTAGGAAGGAGGAAGAGAGGGAAAGGGCGTGCTTTCTTTCTTTCCGGGCAGTTTATAGGAGTTCCACACACAGTTTGTAACATATTATACAAGGCTGCAGAGAAGCTGGGAAGTGTGGTCTTCATTCTGAATGATCAGATACCCAGCTAATAATTGGGAGTTCTGTTAGGAAGAAGAGGAGAAATGTTGGGAGACACGTAACAGTCTCTGCCGCATGAACCCAGCTGCATTCAGTTCAAATTCATGACCATAAAACTCACATGAGCGCTCAGCATGGCCCTGAAATCCTGATCCTACTCTATTTCCCTAGTGAATTGACTTTCCTACTCTTTCTCCTTAAATCTTTACTCATTTATCCAAACCCTAATCTCAGCTGATGTCTTTGCCTCATATTTCATGGAGAAAAGCAATACAATCAGATGAAACCTCATTGTCTCATCATTATTTCTACCAGCTCACTCACATCCCTACCCATGCGTGCTCTCTGCTCACATGGGACTGTATAGGAAGCATCTTCATATTCGGTCACACTGTCCCTTATGTTTTCCTTTCCATCCCTTCTCATCCTCTCAAGAGAATTGCATTTATATCCTTTCTCTCTTGCGTCTTAAACTTTATATGACCAAAATAGAATGAATTCTTCATTGCGATTTTCTTCTTTTGTCAGACCCTCCTTATCTCAGTAAATGGCACACTCAGTTGCTCAAGTCAAAAATATAGGACTCAGTCTAGGTACTCACTTTCCTGTACTTTATCAGCAGTCCATCTGTTTTAGCTCACTTCTGGAATGTATCTTAAACCTGCCTGTTTCTTTCCATCTCCAAGCTACCATCATTTCTTGGCTGGGAGATTTCAGCAGTCTTCTCATGATTTTCTGCTTCTGTATTTTATTTTATTTTATTATTTTATTTTTTTAAATTTTATTTATTTGATAGAGCACACGCAGGCAGAGCAGCAGGCAAGAGGGAGAGGAGAAGCATGCTCCCCACTGAGCAGAGAGCCCGATGCCTGGGCTCAATCCCAGGACTCTGGGATCATGACCTGAGCCAAAGGCAGATGCTTAATCGACTGAGCCACTCAGGTGCCCCTCTGCTTCTATATTTTAAAGATGGATTATTTTATTGAAGCATATCATAAATGTAGAAAATTGCCCATATTATAAGTATACTACTCGATGAATTATTACAAAGTGACCCTGTCCCTATAACTACCACCTGGATCAAGAAATAGAATATTTTCAGAACCTCTAAGACCTTCATGTTCCTACTAGTTACTCTTCTTCCCTACATCCTAATTTTTTTTTCTTCTTCTTCCTCTCCTCCTCCTCCTTTTTTTTTTTTTTTTTTTTTTGAGAGAGCGTGCTAGAATGAGTGTGGGAGGGGCAGAGGGAGAGGGAGAGAGAGAATCCCAAGCAGGCTCAATGTTCAGCATGGAGCCCAATGTGGGGCTCGATCCCTCAACCCTGAGGTCATGATTTGAGCCAAATCAAGAGTCGGACACTCAACCAACTAAGCCACCCAAGTGCTCCTACATCCTAATTTCTAATGCCATTGTTTAGTTTTGACTGTTTTTGTTATAAAATTGAATCATACAACATGTGTTTTCGGTGCTTGTCTTCTTTTCCTCAGTCTTACGTTGTGCATTTCATCCCGTGATTATATTTATCCATGTTATATGAATATACTGCAATTTGTTTATGTGTTGTACTAGTAATGGCCATTTTGATTCTTTCCAGTTTGGAGCTGTTACGATGGGATTGCTATGACTATTCCTGCACATGTGTTTTAGTGCACATATGTATTCATTTCTGTTGGGTAAATGGCTTAGAATTGCTGGGCCATAGAGTATATATAACAGAACTAGCCAAAGTAATTGTACCATATTGCCTTCCCACCAGCAGTGCTTGAGAATTCCAAAAGCTTCATATTCCCCACTTCTATTCTTGCCCTCCTCTAGTCTGTCTGCCCCACAGTGTCACCATGGTCTTTCTGAATCAGATCACTGACTCCACTGCTTAAGCCCTCCAGTGGTTTCTCATTGGAGCCAGCATGAACTGCGCAGTGTCTGAGGCCTTATATGATCTGTCCCAGCCACCTTTCCAACCTCATGTCCCCTCTACTCTTCTTACGCTCTCTCCTCCAATCTTGGTGGCCTCCTTTTTGCCCCTCAGACCTAGTTCTAGTGTCAGAGACTTTGCACGTGTCGTGTTGCTTGGGAGGCTCTTGATTTTTATGTGACTGCCATCTTTTTAACCTTCAGTTTCTCTCTGAAATGTCACCTCCTTGAGATGCCTTATCTTTAGGGAAGCTAAAGCAGCTTCCCTTTATCACATCAGCCCATTTCGTCTTCATAAGACTTTTCAGTGTCTGAAGTCATCTTTGTTTACATATTTTTTGCTTGTCTTCTCCTGAAAGCTCCTCTGGGGTCACATGCTTTCAGCTCTCATTAGAGAGAAAAGAGCTTTTCTCACCAAATTTTGGCCATAAATATCCTAAGGAAGAATTTGACCGATAAGCCTAGATCACAGCTTACCCCTGGGTTTAGGAGGGCAGGGACTGTGGTGGGCAGCTCACACTAGAAACTTACGTTTGGTGCTGGAGAAGAGCCATCTCTTGAGAAAGAAGGGAAGTGGTAGTTTGGGACTGAACTATTTTAGACTTCTTAAATTATACATATTACCATTGTATCAGATGTCTCTTCTTCCCAGGTCTGGGGGCACATGGGAACCATGCAGTCTCTGCTGGCCTGTCACCACCTCCATCAGATCCCTATTGATGGCTTCTCCTCTGGAGGCTCCACATTAAGTGCAGTCCTGGTTACCTTGCTTTCTTCTGACTGGTTTTCTTTCAGATCACATCCACCAGCTCTCAGACACTTAAAGGACGTGTTCTCTGCAGGACCACCCTGAAGGACTCCTCAGCATATTGCTGACCTGAGTGGATGGGCTTAGAGTCGACATGGGCTGTCCTTGCCGACAGGAAGGGAGATATGACTGGTCACTAATGAAAGAGATAACGAAGCTCTGGACACAAACTGCAAGTGCTGAAGCAACTTTAAGTCAAATGGAAAATACATCTCTTTGCTGCTATGTGAACAGCTTTACAGTCATTAAATTTACCGAAAGTAAAGTGGTCCCTTTGTCTCTCTACTTTTACTTCATTTCTATTTTGGTTATCATTTCTGGGATTTTCCCTACAGTCTGTGTTAAGTGTTTCCCAACCCAATTTTTGTCATGGACACTGCTAACTAACTTGCCTGATTTTCAACTCTGGACCCTATGAGTTAGAGACTAAAGGAGAGGAAGGTTGGCGCCTGGGTGGCACAGCGGTTAAGCGTCTGCCTTCGGCTCAGGGCGTGATCCCGGCGTTATGGGATCGAGCCCCACGTCAGGCTCCTCCGCTGTGAGCCAGCTTCTTCCTCTCCCACTCCCCCTGCTTGTGTTCCCTCTCTCGCTGGCTGTCTCTATCTCTGTCAAATAAATAAATAAAATCTTAAAAAAAAAAAATAAAGGAGAGGAAGGTGGAGAGAACCATTTGCTTGGGGAAATACTGTCTTACATCTTTCTAATATTTTGGTTTAATGACATCGACTTAGCTGCCTGTCTCCTTATTTTATTCTCATACTTTACCTGAGGATTTCCCTCATGGGCGTCTTTTTTTAGTCTGTCAGGTCATTCATTGCCCTTAGGTCTGACAGCACTTGGAGGTTTTTTGTGCTTTTTTTCCCCCTGATTTTATTATACTTTATGTTTTTATTTTATTTGTTTTTGGTTTTATGTTTTTATTTTAATTCCAGTTAGTTAACTGTTGTTATAGTTGTATATAACTAATACATTAGTTTCAGGTGTACAGTATAGTGAATCATTACTTCCATACAACACCCTGTGCTCATCACAGCAAATGCACTCCTTGTCCTCATCACCTATTTCAGCCATCCCCCCACTCTTCCCTGCTGGTAACCATAAGTTCTCTATAATTAAGAGTCTGTTTCTTGATATGCCGATCTCTCTCTCATTTTTTCCCCTTTGCTTATTTATTTTGTTTCTTAAATTCTATATAGGAATGAAATTATATGGTATTTGTCTTTCTCTGATGGACTTATTTCACTTAGCCTAGCATTATCTAGCTCCATCCATGTCACTGCAGATGGCAAGATTTCATTCTTTTTTAGGGCTGAGTAGTATTCCATTATATATACATACACACCACATCTTTATCCATTTATCAGTTGACGGATACTTGGACTGCTTCCATATCTTGGCTACTGAAAATAATGCTGCTATAAACATAGGGGTGCATGTATCCCTTTGAATTAGTGTTCTTGTATTCTTTGGGTAAATACCTAGTAGTGTGATTAACTTTTTGAGGAACCTCCATCCTGTTTTCCACAGTAGCTGCCCCAGTTTGCATTCCCACCAACTGTGCACAAGGGTTCCTTTTTCTCCACATCCTTGCCTTGCCTTGTTGTTTCTTGTATTGTTGATTTTAGCCATTCTTTTTTTTTTTTTTTTAAAGATTCTATTCATTTATTTGAGAGAGAGAGAGAGAGAGAGCATGAGCAAGGGGCGGGGAGAGGGAGAACAGGCTCCCCCACTGAACAGGAAGCCCATTGTGGGGCTTGATCCCAGGACCCTGAGATCATGACCTGAGCTGAAGGCAGATGCTTAACTGACTGAGCCACCCAGGCGCCCTTGATTTTAGCCATTCTGACAGGTGTGAGGTGATATCTCATTGTGGTTTTGATTGGTGCTTCCCTGATGATAAGTGATAGCATCTTTTCATGCATCTGTTGGCAATCTGTATGTCCTTGGAGAAATGTCTGTCATGTCTTCTGCCTGTTTTTTATTCGGTTTATTTGTTTTTTGGGTGTTGAGGTGTTTTTTAAAAAAATTTTTAAAAAAATTTTATTTCTTCATTTGACAGTACAAACAGGGGGAGTGGCAGGCAGAGGGAGAGGGAGAAGCAGGCTCCCCGCTGAGCAGGGGGGTCCGAAGTGGGGCTTGATCCCAGGACCCTGGGATCATGACCTGAGCCAAAAGCAGACACCTAACCAACTGAGCCACCCGGGTGCCCCATGGATGTTGTTTTATAAATTATTTATATATTTTAGATACTAACACTTTATCAGATGCATCATTTGCAAGTATCTTCTCCCATTCCATAGGTTGCCTTTTAGTTTTGTTGATTGTTTCCTTCACTGTGTAGAAGCTTTTTATTTTGATGTAATCTCAATAGTTTAGTTTTGCTTTTGTTTCCCTTGCCTCAGGAGACATATCTAGAAAGAAGTTGCTATAGCTGATGTCAAAGAAATTACTGCCTGTGTTCTTTTCTAGGATTTTTATTGTTTCAGGCCTCACATTTTAGGTCTTTAATCCATTGTGAATTTATTTTTATGTATGGTGTAAGAAAGTGGTCCAGTTTCATTCTTTTGCATGTTGCTGTCCATTTTTCCCAACGCCATTTGTTGAAGAAACTATCTTTTTCCCATTGGAAAGTCTTTCCTGCTTTGTCCAAGATTAATTGACCATAAAATTGTGGGTTCATTTCTGGGTTTTCTGTTCTGTTGATCTATGTGTCTATTTTTGTGCCAGTACCATACTGTTTTGATTACTACAGCTTTGTAATATAACTTGAAGTCCAGAATTGTGATGCCTTTGTTTCTCTTTTTCAAGGTTGCTTTGGCTATTTAGGGTCTTTTGTGTTCCATACAAATTTTTGGATTGTTTGTTCTAGCTCTGTGAAAAATGATGTTGGTATTTTGATAGGGATTGCATTAAATGTGTAGATTGCTTTGGGTAGTGTGGACATTTTAACAATATTTGTTCTTCCAATCCATGAGCATGGAATGTCTTTCCATTTCTTTGTGTCACCTTCAGTTTCTTCCATCAGTGTTTTAAGATTTTAGAGTACAGGTCTTTTACCTGTGGTTATGTTTATTCCTAGGTATCTTATTATTTTTGGTGCATTTGTAAATGGGATTAATTCCTTAATTTCTCTTCCTGCTGCTTCATTATTGATACATAGAAACGCAACAGAGTTCTGTACATTGATTTTTGTGTCTTGTGACTTTACTGAATTTGTTTATCAGTTCTACCAGTTTTTTGGTGGAGTCTTTAGGGTTTTCTATATAGAGTGTCGTGTCTTCTGCAAATGGTGAAAGTTTTACTTCTTACCAGTTTAGATGCCCTTTATTTCTTTTTGTTGTCTGATTGCTGTGGCTAGGACTTCCAGTACTGTGTTGAATAAAAGTGGTAAGAATGGACATCCTGAGGGGAAGAGCTCTCAGTTTTTCCTCATTAAGGATATTACCTGAGGGTTTTTCATATGTGGCCTTTATTACGTTGAGGTATGTTCCCTCTAAACCTACTTTGTTGAGGGTTTTTATTTTTATTTATTTATTTATTTATTTATTTATTTATTTATTTTAAAGATTTTATTTATTTATTCGACAGAGATACAGACAGCCAGCGAGAGAGGGAACACAAGCAGGGGGAGTGGGAGAGAAAGAAGCAGGCTCATAGTGAAAGAGCCTGATGTGGGGCTCGATCCCATAACGCCAGGATCACGCCCTGAGCCGAAGGCAGACGCCTAACCGCTGTGCTACCCAGGCGCCCCCGTTGTTGAGGGTTTTTAAATCATGAATGGATGTTGTACTTCAAGATGCTTCTTCTGCATCTATTGAAATGATCATATGATTCTTTTCTTTTCTTTTATTGATGTGATACATCATGTTGATTGATTTGCGAATATGAAACCAGCCTGGCAACATAGCAATAAATCTCACTTGATCGTGGTGGATGATTTTTTTAGCGTATTGTTGAATTCAGTTTGCTAGTATTTTGTTAAGAATTTTTACCTCTGTGTTCATCAGGGATATTGGCCTGCAGTTTTCATTTTTAATGGTATCTTTATCTGTTTCTGGTATGGAATGAACTTGGAAGTTTTCTTTCCTTTTCTGTTTTTTGGAATAGTTTGAGAAGAATAGATATTAACTCTTCTTTATTTTTATTTATTTTTAAAAAAAGATTTCATTTGAGAGAGAGAAAGTGAGCAAGCAAAAGAGAGAAGGAGCAGGGTGAGGGACAGAGGGAGAGGGAGAAGCAGACTCCCCCTGAACAGGGAGCCCGCTGTGGGGCTCGATCCCGGGATTCCAGAATCATGACCTGAGTCGAAGGCAGACGCTTAACTGACTAAGCCACCCAGGCGCCCCTTAACTCTTCTTTAAATGTTTGGTAGGATTCGCCTGTGAAGCCATTTGGTCCTGGGCTTTTGTTTGTTGTGCGTTTTTTGATCACTGATTCAGTGAGCACTTGGAGTTTTTGAAATGTCATTACCTACTAGTAGGCTCTGAGCAGTCATTCTTGGACCATTCACTACCAACATTATGTCATTCTGTGGGTATCATGAAAAAAAAATCTAAAAGATGGTAAGATAGAATATTTGGAATCAAAGTAACTTGAGTAATTATTTTATTTTTCTGTGCCTTGGTTTTCTCATGTGACATAAGGATAATAATAAAATGCTCATCTCGTGTGAAGTTCACTGAGATTATAACTTGTAAAGAGTGTAGCACTATGAAGTAGTAAGTATTTATCACATGGGAGCGATCATTAAAAGATTTTGCTTCTAAAACAGACTGTGTATATTAGGGTATGCTGAGGCCTTTATTGTGTGTCTGGTTATGATCTCCTTTAGACTCTTTCCACTGACCTGCATGGCGGCCTTTGGGAACTCTTCCTCAGATGCTGGTTTGGCCTGGGAAGATTGGTTTCTGCTCTCAATGTCCATCTGCTGAGGAAAATACTTGTTACTGCTCTTCACCTCAGTTGTTTATTCAAAAGGCATTTTTAAAATTTTAAAATTTGAAATTTGAAGTATGAAGAAGTGAGACATACATATGGTAAATAATTCAAACAATACAATAGGTGTCTGTAATTGGTCAGTTTCCCTACTTAGCACTTTTCTCTTAATTTAGTTCCTTTTTATGAAGGCCAGCACTTTCAGAAGGTGGAGGAGGGACAGTAAAGTATCTTCCAAACTGAGAAGGCACTTTGAGACTGGAAAATGTGGCAGATGTCTACAGTTTACCCAGAGTTTTATTCAGTGTAACTTACTGATGGGGGATTGGGTGGGTGAGAGTCTAGGTGCTGCACAACTATTCTGTTTGCCTGAACTTTAGTCCACAGATTTTATAGAACGAAGGGATGTGCAGAGGGCATCATGGTGAGACCCAAAGGTCTGACATTTAACAGACCTTGTGGTACCGCCTGTGTGCCAGAAGGTGGGGGGGAGAAACTATGTTATGTCTACTAGTTATCTAAACGAATTTAGGAACGACCAGAGCAAGCCTTCCTGCATTCTGGTCAGGGCATACTTTAACCTTCAAGGGGCCTGGGAATGTGTAGCCTAGAGGGAAGTCATCACATAGACATGAATGAGATGGAGGGCCAAAGATGGAAAATACAAGTAGACCTATAAGTAGTAAGGAGATTGAACTGAGTAATTCATACATTCTATTAACATGGAATATTGCACTGATAGACATTATTCAACCTAAAAAAAAATGAAGTATGACACATTATATAACATGGATGAAACTTGAAAACATTATGCTTAGTGAAAGTAGACGCAAAGGCCACATATATATATGAAATGTCCAGAATAGGAAAATCCAGAGACAGATAGTATAGTAGTATTTGCCAAGGGATGGGGGCGGGGTGGGGGGGAAGTGACCACTATTGGGTGTAGGGTTTCTTTTTGGAGTAATGAAAATGTTCTGGAATTAGATAGTGGTGATAGTTGCACAAACTTTATGAATATACTAAAACCCACTGAATCATGTACTTTAAAATGGTGAAATTACTGGGATTTGAATTACATTTCAATAAAAAGGGAAGAAGGGAGAATTCAGCCCCAGTGGTTATAATAATATCAGACAATGTAGATTTTAAAGCAAATGATTGATGCTCATAGTATAGTTGCTCATAGTATTTTTTTTATAATCCTTTGTATTTTTCTAAGATTGGTAATTATGTCCCCTCTTTTGTTTCTGATTTAGTAATTTGAGTCTTCTGTCTTTTTTTCTTTGCCAGTCTAGGTAAAATTCTGCGTATTTTGTTGATCTTTTCAAGGAACCAACTTTTGTTTTCATTGATTGTTTTTCTTTTCTCTATTTCATTTATTTGTGCTCTACTCTTTATTGTATTCTTCCTTCTACTTGCTTTGGGTTTAGTTTGCTCTTCTTTCTCTAGTCCATAGGTAGGAGGTAGGTTACTGATTTTTTTTCTTTTTCTTTTTAAAAATAGACTATTTTTTACTTGGCATAATCTCCTCCAGGTGTTATATGCAAACAATGAATCATGGGCCACTACATCAAAGACTAATGATGTACTGTATGGTGACTAACATATCATAATAAAAAAAATAAAAATAAAAATAGACTATTTTTTAGAGCAGTTTTTAGATTTACAGCAAAAATTGACTGGTAAGCACAGATAATTCCCTCCTGCCCCACACATGTACAGCCGCCCTCACGATCAAAATCCTACACCAGAGTGGCACATTTGTTAAAACTGATGAATGTACATTGACTCATCTTTATCACCCAAGTCCATAGTTCGTTTATACTAGGGTTCTTTCTTGGTGTTACACATTTTATAGGTTTTGACAAATGTAGAATGACTTGTATCTACCATCATAATTTCACTGCCCTAAATAGTTTCACTGCCCTAAAATTCCTCTATGCTCTGCCTGTTCATCCCTCACCCCCAACCCCTAGCAACCACTGGATTTTTTATTGTCTCCATAGTTTTGCATTTTCCAGAATGTTGTATAGTTGGAATCATGCGTTACATGGCCTTTTCATTTTTTTAAAAGATTTTATTTATTTATTTTGAGAGAGCGTGTGCGTGAGAAAGCATGAGTGAGGGGGAGAGGGAGAGGGAGAAGCAGACTCCCCCCCTAAGCAGGGAAGGAAGCTTGAAGTGGGACCTTAGCTGAAGGCAGCCGCTTAACCGACTGAGCCACCCAGGCGCCCTATGTGACCTATTCAGATTGGCTTCTTTCACTTATTAACATGCATTTAAAGTTTTTCCATGTCTTTCCATGGCTTTAAAGTTCGTTTCGTTTTAGTGCTGAACATTATAAGGATGTACTACAAAGTGTATTTTCCATTCACCTAATGAAGGGCGTCATGAGATTTTAGCCATTGTGAATAAAGCTGCTTATAAACATCTGTGCACAGGTATTTATGTGCATGTAAGTTTACAACTCATTAGGGTATATGTCAAGGAGCATGATTGCTCGCTCCTGTGGTAAGAGTATGTTTAGTTTGTAAGAATCTGCCAAAGCGTTTTCCAAAGTGACTGTGCCATTTTTATTCCCACCAGCAATGAATGGGAGTTCCTATTGCTCTCCCTCCTTGCCAGCCTGTGGTGTCAGTGTTTTGGATTTTAGCTATTCTCATAGGTGTATATAGGTATTTTGTTTTATTTGCAATTCCCTAATGACATGTTGAACACCTTTTCATATATTTATTTGCCATTTGTGTATCTTCTTTGGTGAGGTATCTGTTGAGATCTTCTGTCTACTTTTTAATCAGGTTGTTAATTTTCTTCTTATTGGGTTTTAAGAGTTCTTTGTATATTTTGAATCCCAGTCCTTTATTAGATGTATGTCTTGCAAATATTTTCTTCCCAACTGTGGTTATCTTCTCATTTTCTTTTTTTTTTTTCTTTTTTAAAGATTTTATTTGTTTATTTGAGAGAGACAGAGCACGAGTGAGGGGAGGGGCAGAGGGAGAGGGAGAAGCAGACTCCCCACTGAGCAGGGAGCCTGTCATGGGGGTCAATCCCAGGACCCCGAGATCACGACCCGAGCTGAAGTCAAGACACTTAACCGACTGAGCCACCCAGGTGTCCCTATCTTTTCATTTTCTTAACTGTATCTTTTACAGAGTTTTCAATTTTAATGAAGTTCCACTTTCTTTTTTAAATATTTAATTTATTTGAGAGAGAGAGCATGAGCTGGGTGGGAGGCAGAGGGGCAGAGGGAGAGGGAGAAGCAGGTTCCCCTCTGAGCAGGGAGCCCGATGTAGGGCTCGATCCCATGACTCTGGGATCATGACCTGAGCCAAAGGCAGGAGCTTAACCGACTGAGCCACCCAGATGCCCCTAATGAAGTCCTACTTGTCAGTTTTTTTTTCTTGGATTGTGCTTTGATGGTGTACCTGAAAAGTCATTGCCAAACCCAAGGTCATCTAGATTTTCTCCTATGTTCTATTTTAGAATTTTTATAGTTTTGCATTTTATGTTTTATCTTTGATCTATTTTGAGTTAAATTTTGTGATGAATGTAAGATCTGTTTCTAGATTAGCTTTTTTTAGTATGTGGATGTCCAGTTGTTCCAGAACCATTTGTTGAAGAGATTATCTTTTCTCCATTGTCTTGCTTTTGCTCCTTTGTCCAAGATCAGTTAATTGTATTTGTGTGGGTCTATTTTTGGGCTGTCTGTTCTTTTTCATTGATCTATTTGACCTTTTGCCAATACCACACTTTGTTGATTAATGTAGCTTTGTATTAAGTCTACAGGTTGATTAGTGTTAGTCTTTGTTGTTTTCCTTCAGTACGTATTGGCTATTCTGGGCCTTTTGTCTTTCTACATAAACTTTAGAATCAGTTTGTCAGTATCTACAAAATAACTTGCTGGGATGGTGTTGGGATTGTGTTGACTCTATAGATCAGGTTGGGAAGAACTGATATGTTGACAATATTGAGTCTTCCAGCCATGAACATGGAATATCTCTTCATTTATTTACTTCTTTGATTTCCTTCATCAAGAGTTTTATATAAAGTTTTCCTCATGTAGATCTTGTATGTATTTTGTTAGATTTGTGTACTTAAATATTTAATTTTGGGGGTGCTGTTGTGAATTTGTTTTTAATTTCAAATTCCAATTGTTAATTGCCAGTAGATACACAGATTTCTTTCTTCCCAATCTGTGTACCTTTTACTTACTCATTTCTTATTGCATAGCCAGGGCTTCCAGTATGATGTTGGAAAGGAATGGTGAGAGGCAAATCTTTGCTTTGTTCCTAATTTTATCAAGAAAGCTTCTAGTTTCTTTCTGTTAAGTATGATAACTGTAGTTTCTTTGTAGATGTCTCTGTCGAGGTGAGGAAGTCCTCTTCTGTTGCTAGCTGCTGAGAGTTTTTATCATGAATGCTGTTGGTTCTGTGAAATACTTTTTTAGCATCTATCGTTTGATCATATGATTTAGCCTACTGATGTGATAGATTACATTGATTTTCAAATGTTGAACCAGCCTTGTGTATTGGAATAAATCCCACATGATCTTGGTGTATAATTATTTTTAACGATATTAGATTTGATTTGCTAATATTTTGTTAAGGATTTTTGCATCTATGTTCAGAGATACTGGTCTGTGTATTCTTTTCTTGTAACGTTTTTATCTGATTTTGGCATTAGGATAATAATGCTGGTCTCACAGTATGAGTTAAGAAGTATTCCCTCTGCTGCTATCTTATGGAAGAGATTAGTATAATTTCTTCCTTTTTTTTTTTTTTTTTTTTAAGATTTTTTTTTTTAGGGGCGCCTCGGTAGCGCAGTCGTTAAAGCGTCTGCCTTCGGCTCAGGGCGTGATCCTGGTGATCCGGGATCGAGTCCCACATCAGGCTCCTCCGCTGGGGGCCTGCTTCTTCCTCTCCCACTCCCCCTGCTGTGTTCCCTCTCTCGCTGGCTGTCTCTCTGTCACATAGATGAATAAAATCTTTAAAAAAAAAAAAAAAAAAAAAATTTTTTTTTTTAAGCAATCTCTTCACCCAACAGGGGGCTCAGATTCACAAGCCTGAGATCCAGAGTCTCGTGCTCCACTCCAGCCGCCCCAGTATAATTTCTTCCTTAAATGTTTGGTAAAATTAACCCATAAAGCTATTGGGCCTAGTGCTCTCTGTTTTGGAAGGTTATTAATTATTGATTCAATTTCTTGAATTGTTATTGGCCTATTGAAATTATGTATTTCTTGTGTAAGTTCTGACAGATTGTGTTTTTTCAAGGAATTGGTCCCTTTTATCTAGGTTATCAAATTTGTGGGCATAAGGTTTTTCATAATTTTCAGTTATTATCCTTTTAATGTCCATGGGATCTGTGCTGGTATTCCTGTTTAATTTTTAATTTAATTTTTAAATTAAAATTAAAAAAAAATTTTTAAGTAATCACTATGCTTAACATGGGGTTTGAACTCACTACCCTGAGATCAAAGGTCACACACTCTACCAGCTGAGCCAACCAGGCACGCCTTGTTTTGTTGTTTTTTTTTTTTGCCCCTGTTTAATTTTTGATATTAGTAATTACTGTGTCTTCTCTTTTTTTGTTAGTTAACCTGGATGGAGGTTTATACATTTTTATTGATCTTTTAAATTTTATTGATGTTTTCAGGCTTTTGGTTTTGTTTCTTAGTTGATTTTCTGTTTTCAGTTTCATTGATTTCTGTTCCAATTTTTATTAATTTTTTCTTTCTGGAAAAGAAGTTTGGATTATTTTGGAACAATTTGCTCTTTTTCTAGTTTCCTAAGGTGGAAGCCTAGATTATTGGTTCTACGTCTTTCTTCTTTTCTTAATAAATGCATCTGATGTCATAAATTTCACTCTAAGCACTGCTTTTCCTGCATCCCCCAAATTTGAGTAAGTAGTGCTTTTATTTATTTATTTATTTATTTATTTATTTATTTATTTATTTATTTATTTATTTTATTGCTGTATTTATTTATTTATTTATTTTAATTTTTTCTTTTGATTTCTTTAATCCATTGCTTTTTTTTTTTTTTTTAATTTTCTAAATTTCCCTCTGTTACAGATAGTTCTTTTCGTTTCATCGTGGTCATTGAAAATACCTTGTAGGACTTCAGTCTTTTTAAATTACTGGGAATTGTTTGTCATCTGAAGTACTGTCTCTCCTGGGGAATGTTCTGTCTGTACTTGAGAAGAACAAGTATTTTCTTGTTGGTGGTAGGTTCTATATATGTTTGCTATGTCTAGTTGGTTTATAGTGTTTTTCAAACCTTCTTCTCTCGTTTATCTTTTGTGTAATTGTTCTTTCCACTATTGAGAGTAGGATCTTGTGCTCTCCATCCGTTACTATTAAATTGTCTATTTCTGCTTTCAGTTCTGTCACAGTTTGCTCCATAACTTTTGGGCTTATATGCACATACCTTTATAATTGTTATGTCATTTTGATAAACTGCCTTTTTATTATTATATAATGTCCTTTGTCTCTTATAACAGTTTTTGTTTTAAAGTTTATTTTGTGGGGGCGCCTGGGTGCCTTACTCAGTTAAGCAGCTGCCTTCGGCTCAGGTCATGATCTTGGGATCCTGGGATCAGGGACCTGCGTTGGGCTCTGTGCTTAGCAGGGAGTCTGCTTCTCCCTCCCCGTCTGCCCCTTCTTCGCCACCATCCTCCCCGCCCTGCTCATTCTCTCTCGCAAATGAATAAATAAAATCTTTAAAAAAAATAAAGTTTATTTTGTGTAGTACTAGTATAGTTTCCTCAGTTGTCTTTTGGTTACCATTTGAATGAAATCTCTTTTTCCATTCCTTCACTTTCAGCTTATTTATGTTTTTGGTTCCAAAAGCAAGTTTTTCCTCTTGGTTGTGCCCATTTCTCAGATTTTCCTTGTTTTTGATGACCTTGACAGTTTTTTATTTTTTAAAGATTTTACTGATTTGCAGAGAGCACAAGCAGGGGGTACTGCAGGCAGAGGGAGAAGCAGGCAGAAGGAGAAGGCAGAGTAGGCAGAGGGAGAAGCAGGCTCCCCACTGAGCAAGGAGCCCCACTCGATCCCAGGAGCCTGGGAGAAATCAAGACCTAAGGTTTGGACAAAAGGCTGAAGGTAATGGTGTGATTTGGTCTTTATTTTATGGGGTGTTGCCCCTTGCCGTGAGGCAAGCCTAGTATCTGCTTCCCCTACCTGGTCTTTGTGTCCACAATCTGAGTTCTTTTGGTTCTAGAACAGACACTGGGCACAAGGCATAGAGTCTTTGCCTGATGTAGAAATCACAGTTGTGTTTCTCAGTATCCCTCTTGCATATTTTTCTGGGGTTCTTTGCATTTATTGGTCTCCTGACTGCTCAGCTTAGCTTTCCTCCCCCAGCCACTTGGCATGGCCTATAGTTCCTAAGCTGGGACCTAGATCATTTGCTGCCCTATTCATGGTATTGCCAGGCTCTTCCCTGATCTTTTCTGTTCAGCTTTTAGCTTTTGGACTGTGCCCCTCGCTGTTTATGGGGAAATTGGATTCTAGCCCCTGTGTGATTTTCACATTGGGCCAACGGGTAAAAGAAAGCACTTGGAATTGGAGAGGGCAGGAAAGAGATATGGGAAGAAAAGTCTTAATCATTGTCAGGATTGTCCCCTAGTACACTAGATAAATTAACCCTGGGTTGCCTCATCATTCATACTATTAATTTTTATGTCCCTAGTAAATAGTACTTTTACTAGTCATAAACATAAGACAGAATTCGTATTTGTATGAATTGAAGACAAAGGAGTCATTTTTTTTTTTGCATGAAAACAAGTTAATTATTAAAGAAGTGATTACAAAATGCCAAAAATCCCTGGATTCTTGCTTTTCTTGCACTTGTTAATTCAAGATAATGTTGGTGAGATTCCAAAGAATAGTTGGCATGTTCAGAAGACTATTCTACTTGGCTTCTTAATGATAAGGATGTCTTTGGCTCAGTATTTCTTAGAGAAGTTTTAGAATGCTTTCATTCTGGAAAATTGTCTGGCATCAGGTGTGCTGGGTTTAATTTGCTGCCTGAAGATCGTTCTATGAGGAAATAAAAGACAACTAATTATACTCTTAAATACATAAGCTGACTATATAGGCACGGGCTAAGCTAGCCAGTGCACTCCGTCCCCCTGCCCACAGCTCTTGCTTTGAGGATGGAACAATCAGGGTAATGGGAGTCCCAGAGGTTATTTCTGGGTGGTTGTTGTTTGAACTATTCCAGAGAGAAATGGAGGGTGAAGCTTCTGGTAGGTAGAGACCTCCATGTGCACCCAAAATAGAGCTCACCTAGAAATAGTAGAGCCAAGAGATGGATTCTGGTGTCATCATTTGGGCCCTGAATCAGACCGCTGCTGAAGCTAGTCTCATCCCTGGGTGTGCACTACCTATAATTTTATTGTTGCATAAACCAGTTCTGGTTGGGCTATCATTTGTAGCTGGAACATAGTTGATGTTCATCTAATCCAATCCCTTGACTCAAGGCTGACTTCGGGAGGCTAAGTGATATGTCCAAGGCCACTCAGAGCCATGGAATGTAAGCACAGGAGGCAGAAAACCAACATTGAGGTGAATGCTGATTTACTCTGCTCTATACTCTGGTAGTTGATTTGGCCACATATCCAGGGAAATTTGGGGGTTAAGTAAAACCATGAATATACAACTTCTGAGATTTGAGCCAAAATGAAAGAAGTTGTTATTTTTTCCAGTTGGATTATATACTTGATAAGCATGTTTATCAAGAATGGAACACCTAAGGGTGATGGAGATTCTAAACTTATTTGCTCTCTCATATATCTTCCCTCAGCCCACCCTCATCATTTACTGTTTGTCTGGTGACAAATTTAAATAAAAATCCCATTCTTTTACCTGTTTCTTAGGAAGCAAGTTCTCTTTGAAATTTTCTCTGGGTTTAAGGTTAGATAGATGGGAAGAAGGAGGGAAATTTGAGTCAGGGTGGCAAGAATGAGAGGCTCCAGCATACAGAAGGTAACAGTGTGGATGAGTCAGGCATATGGGGTAGGAATCTTTCCAAAGAAGGGATTGAGGCATATTCAGAAAAGTAAGGGGATGGTAGACTATGTGTCTGCATATAACCAAGAGTGTCTCAGTTTTAGTGCTTGTGAATAAAGGGACAGTAGGCAGTGAATCTGCCTAGGAAAGAGTGGGGAGATTGATTGGAGCTGGTAAGGTAGCCTGGAACAGACTGAGGCTGAAGCCCATTGGCCCCGTTCATTCCTGTGAAGGTTGAAGTATAGAGTAGGCCTTAGTGCAAAGGGGAAATATTTGTATTTCTCTCTTACCGATTTCAGTACTTCAACCTTGGCTTTGGTTAGAGGATTTGAGGTTATTCCTGGTGGCACATTCCATGCACTTGTCATTTCTGAAATAAAGAAGGAGAATTTTAAGATAGAGTTGAAGAAAACAATGACCAGGCTGGGTTGTTTTAGCCATAGTCAACCAGAGGGATCTCTGGTCAGTGTACGGCTCTAGGAGAAATTGCTCCCATGCCCATTCAGTGGACAGATTTTAGACATAGACTCTCTTAGTCGTGTGTGTGTATGTATGGGTGAGTTTACAAGGATCAGAAATGACCCTAGAACTAACTGGAAACCTGGTGGGTATTCTATGTATAGAGAATCAATATTAAGAACCATGTAGGCATGTCTGCCTTCACTAACTTAAGAAGATTAAAAGACCCTGCTATTTTGGTGTTATTTGCGATATTTTGAACCCCTCTAGAGTTCACCACAAATATGTACAGGTGGCATTTTGTACCATCATCTCTTGATGGTTGTGAAGTTCATGATCTCAGTCTCAGGTTTCTCAAACTCCAGCATCTCTGTGACTGGGTGATCCAGGTCCATGTTTCCTCTAAGTGGTATGATGATGTTGGTCCTGAAGACCCTAGTGGGCTAGATTTCATTAGGACCTGCTGAAGAGGCATTTAGATTTAATTTTCATGTTTTGCCATCTCAAGATTCTGAAGTCCCTATCCGAAAAGAAATGATTTTCAGCCCAGATGGTGATTGAAAGATACTGTGCTCAGTGCCGTAGAACATTCTGTAATGTGGTTTCACAGTCTTGTCCCTTTCTTATGACTCTTCTACGTGTTTACATTATTAATTCCACATACCATTAAGGGCAGACAAAAATTTCTTCAGAACCACAGGCATTACATTTTGCGCCTCGTCCTCCTGGAAGAGATGGGAGAAGCATTTTTATAAGTATATCTTGGGTGCCCCTGATATGTGGGTTTTTCCTAGTAGAAGTCTGTTACTGGATGAGGCTAGGTGGGGAGGTGGAACTTGGTCCGTCCCTCAGGCTTCTTCTGCTTTGGGGTTTTCCAAAGCCTTTCAGTAGGTTTTGAAGCCTTAGGTGGCTCCTTAAACAAACGTTTATTGGGTTCCTATTATGTTCCGGACAGTGCTGTAGGCACAGCGGTGCAGCTGCATATTCTCAAGACAGATGCTGAATTCAGTGTGGGGAAGGCCTGGTTGTTGCTGAGCCTGCCTCTTCTGCATCCCCTTCTCGGGTCTCCAAGTTCTGCTTCTCTCTGCTGGCATTCTGCTCACCTTTCCCCTCTTCAAAAGGCCTATGATTCCGTGATGCCTACCTTTGACACATCCTGTTTCCTCTACCTAGTACGCACTTTGGGTCTGTAGTAAACCACTCCTCCTTCAAGGCTAAGTTCAGGCATCATCTTCTCAGGGAACTCACTGTCTGCCTCCTAGTTGGTGCTCTCTCTACTCTGTCATCTTTGTGCTGAATTGACAACTTTCTGCGTAAATGTCTGTGTCCCTCGTTAGGTGGGTAGTTACACAAGGTTAGGGACCATGCCTTCTACGATCCTTCCCCTGCACAGAGCCTAGCATGTCACGTAGCTTCCCAGCACTGAAGATGAGATGCAGGATCATTGGGCTTGTGACACTCCCAGAGTTTTTCTCTCAACTGACTCCTCTTTATCTCAGGGCTGACATATGAGATGCACACAGCCTCTGTAGTCACCCGTAGTTATAAGGTTGTTCACTTCTGGGTGCCCCATGTATGCCTCCACCCAGTGTGTGGCTACTAGACTCTTAATGATTTACCTGATTTGTGTATGATTTTAATCTGTCTCTGTCTTCCCACTTAAACTTGAGCGTCACTCTCGGAGTCAGGGATCTCATCATTATCTTATGTTGTATTCTAGGGCTGGGCACATAGTGGTGCTCACGAAACATTTGTTAAATGAAGGTGTGAATATGTATAAGATCAAATATCCAAAAGAGGGGTGTGGTTGGTGAACCTCCTGTGAATTTCCTGGAGTCTGCTCACTGGGCCCTACCCTCACTTTTCCCGTTTCCCCACTTCCAGGCTCTCATCTGGTGATCCATGTGCTCACTCCGTAGAACATGGGTTGAGAAACACCGATGGGAAGGGTCAGACCTTGGGAGGCTGGGTGTATTTTTGAGCAACTCCTGTGAGCCCATGCAACATTAGGGTCTAGATTATCTTTTCATTCTTCCAGTGGACTCTGGAACTGCCTTGTGTATCAGAATCACCCATGACACCAAAAAAGCATGGATTTAGGCCTTCCTTAGGTCACTGACTGAATGTGGAACTCCAATAATGGGGTTTGGGAACTAGTTTTAACAACTCTTCAGAGAGAGCTTAGGTTTGGAACCTCTAGTCCTATCCCACAATGCATCTGTGATCTAGTCTGTGTGACCTTTTCCTTCCAGAGTCCCTGTGTCACTGAGCATCTGGCATTAAGATAATTTCTCACATATAGATATTTTAAAAATAGAATCCACTTACAGCCTCAGGGGGTGTCACCCAGTGTTCAGAGCTGTCAGGAGACAAAGTACAAGGAAAAATTATTTTCACATAAAAAATATTAACCAATTCTAGAGTTTAGGTATTAAGTCACTTCTCAAAGCCATTTATGAAATGTCAGATACAGAGGAGTAACCAATTTTAAGGTGAGTAAAACTCCATTTTTATTTCCCTATAATTATGCATGTGATTTGAATTGGGTTCTTAATATTTGTTTCTATACTGACAAATGTCAAGAGGATTTTGTAGTTATAGACAGTACCTCTTAATCTTGATGTCTAGTATCAATTTGTCTTTTGAAATCTGGCAGTCATGGGCGATGATTAAGGTCTGCATTAATATAAAACAAACATGAGTTAAAAATAATATTTTGACCTGGCTAGTCAGCAAACGTGTCACGTTGTGATATGACCAACAAGATAAGGACAACGAGGTAAGGACCAGAGTGGAGACTACCTGGTCTCAGGAGACAACCTGTTTATTTCTTCTGCCCTGGCGGCTGAGCCCACAAGCCTCCCTTGTCGTAGGGACACCCAGGCACTTGGGCGTGCAGGGATTTGGCATTAGCTCCCTTTACACTCCAGACCACTCTTCTTTCCATGTAACCTTTGTTCCTGTTAGTTCCTCCTCACAGCTCAATCCTGATTTGTTATTCAGTACTTACCGTTTTCCCAGTAGCAAAACTCTCACCATCCTTTTCCACAGTGACCCAGTAGGTGGCTTGGATTTGGTTGCCTGATTGGAAGGAGTAGGCTATTTTGGTGATGCTTGCAGCCAGGTTATTCATCTGTTTTAAAGAAGTCATCATTTACAATATGGAGAGGAAGAATGACTGCAGAATGTTGCCTTGTAAGATACCCATGCATTATTCAGTTCATTTATTCAAATACTTATTGGCCCTCTAGTATGAATCGGTTACGTAGCTGGGTGCTGGTGCATCTGATGTGACCACAACAGACAGGGTCAAATTCCAAATATTTTCCTATATGTCATTTCCTTTCTCAGAAGGACAGTAGGGCATTTAATACATAAAATTTTGCTTTTCTATTACCCCTCATCCAATTTAAACCCATTTCTTTTTTTGCTCTTGTGGCAGAGTGCTCTGCACTTGATCGTTTGGGGATGCTGTTAAGGAAACATTGTACATTGCTGAAACTGAGGTCGGCCCCTAGAAAGTACTCCGTGATTATTATATCCTTGTTATTACTGCCTCTCTTCCTTTTCTCACGGCCAGAAGCAAACGAATACCTCACATGTGGATAAACCCACTCCCCTGTTCATACTGTAGCTGTGGGTAAATGACTTCTCTTGCTTTGATTCTCTGTAAAATGGGGATAAGAATCCCTACCTCCTAGTACTATTGTGAGAATGCGAGGACATTCATTATGTAAGAAAGACACCTGGCTTTGTCCTTGGCATAAAGAAGGTGCTCAGAAAACCTTTGTTCTCCTCTGCCCCTGCTCTCTGCTGTCCCTCAATGTCGACAAAGATCCATTTACATGATCATAAAGGGAAAATCTGCACCACAGCACTTCCTCATATTTATCTCTGGAAGAATGTTCTGGAACCCACTGCATTTTCACCTTCTCTCAGGTGACAGACTAGGCTTAAGCAAAGAGGAATATGGTACCAGGGGCTATGTAGATGATGCTTACCTTGACAGAGCTCTGCTTGGCACTTTGAGTGACGATTACTCTCAGTAACTGATGGGACAGAGTTAGGGAAATGTTGGCATTTTTAGGATCTGGTGGCAGGGGACTTCCGGGCACAGGGACTATAGCGTTGTTAAAGACGGCTTTAGCCTAGAGAGAGCAAAGCAGAAAAATCCCTGTCGTCAGGTGAGACTAACATCAATTCCTGTGTCTTTGGAGGCCCGGCTGAGATTTCGAGGAGTGAAGCGGCCCCCTGTGAGCATTGCAGTGGAGGAGAATGATGACAGCAGTAGACCCACCCAGCCTCCGTGTTGGGGGTCTGTGGGAAGTTTTGGTGTTTGTGGAGACTGGAGAGTAGGAATCTCTTGTAAAGAAGGAAACACTGCTCCTCTCTAGTGGATTAGCTCTGATGTAGTCCAACTTAGGGCTACCATACTGCTGATTGTCTAAGAGAAGCCACAGATCCTCACTTTTCAGGTGAATTCCCCCATTTAAGTGTTCTTTAAGTAGCATATATTTTGTGAGTTCAGGGATGTCTCCAGCCCTCCTACGGAATCTATTGTAAGCATAAAGAACACTTACACAGTAGAAGATTGAAAGACCTTGTGTAGAAATCCTGGAACTTTTAACGTCATACTTGAACAAGCCAGTAGCTGCAGGTGAGAGGAGAGAGAGCATATAGACACCCCTGCAACCCCTGGGCTCTTGTTGGCTTTGCCCTCCAGATGGGGGACTAGTGTGGACACCTCTGTCTTTCTCGCTCCCAGGCAGAACGTTGGTGCCCTAGTGGCTCTTCCATTTCTTTTTTTTAATTTTTTTTAATTTTTTTATTTTTTTGGCTTTTCCATTTCTGGGAGGAGGCTTCAGGGAGGAAGACAACACAAGGGCTTGGCCCTATTCTTGTTGTGCCAAAACCTCAAGTGAGAGGAAAAGCCTTGTTGCCCAGGCCCCAGTTTCATCTACTCTGGGACTTGGGAAATGTTACCAGTTCCCTGTTTTGACTGTCTTGGCAGCCGCTGTCCCACTATGTCCTATCATTCCTGTCTCCTGGATATATTTGGGGACATTGGAAGGAATTTTTGCTTCTCAGCTTCCCTGGCATGAGGACTAAGAATGCTCCTTGCTCCAACTCCACACACATATGCACTTTGCAAGCCATTTGGGTGGTGGGGTTACCACAGAGACTTCTAAGGAGCTCTTTTCCCTGCTCTGTCCTGGAGAATGAGTCACAGTGATTCAGAGAAGCTGGTAAGTCGCCACATTTTCTGCCGTGAGGGTGCTGAGGTTTGAATGGTTGGAGGTACATGGTATTGTAGCTCACAGCCCCATACTCTCCTGTCTGTCATCTGGTGGCATCCCAGAGGAGCCCTCCATTGACCTGTGAGCCCCAGGGAGGTCTGGTGTTTGTACTCACAGTTCTTGCATTCGTTGAAATCACTGAGATCAATGTCACACGATTCCGGTTCTTGAAACTGTGAAATCACCACCAGTTAGCTTTGATAGTGCAGCAGGCCTGTCCTCCTCTGCCGCCCAGCTCCTCTTTCCCTTCTTCCTGTCCTCCCTCCTTCTCCCTGTCCTATTTCTTGGATTTCTCTTTGGGAGAACTCATCCTCTCACCCTCCCAGCCTGAGGCATTATCCTGTCCTGCTGGGGTCTTTTGGGCCAGAAGGGCTGATGTCTCCTTCTTGAGTCTCTTCCAGCCTCAGCCCACATCTGAGGAAAGGACTCCTTCCTGTCTTTCCCCCAGTGACCTAGCCCTCTGAGGTGGTGCTCTCCTCTTTCCCAGGACTTACATTTTCTTCCATAGCTACTGTCAACACTTGAGAAATGATGTTGTCCAAAGGCAGAGGCACAGGGATAGGCACTGGCAAAGTATCTGTGAGCCTGGGAAAGACATGTGGAGAACTGTGTGATTCTTGCATTTCTGGATCTTTCCCAGACATTGGAAAAACCCCATCTATTGATGAAACAGCTGCATGATGTCCTGGTTCTTAATTTGTGCAAGCACCTGAGCCCTTTTGTCTACAGTTTCAGTCATTAAGGAAGATGCAAGGATACCTGGGAAAACTGTCAATGCCTGACATCTGACCCAGCGATCCCATGCAGAGAGATTTATCCTTCGGATACTCGTTCACGTTAGTGAACAGATTTGTCTGGGACCTTAGTAGTTGGAGTTGGATACAAAAGTTAATAATTGAAAAATGCAACTCTTCCTTGATAAGGGATTGTTAAATTGTAGTGTATCTTCATTAATGCAATGCTAGGCCATAAACAATGAAGAAGCTATTTATATATGGATGCAAAAGATTCCAAGCTATTTATTTTAAGTGAAACAATCAGAGTCCAGAAAGGTGTATATAATATCTGCCCCTTTTGGTGTGTGGATACGTAACACAACTGTACACATGCAAATAATATCTCTGAAAGCCAACGGAAGAGACTAGATCCATTGGGTGCCTCCGGGGAGGATAATTAGCCAGTTGGCATCCATGCGTGGGCGAAGACTTTTCACATGGCTTCTCGTATCTTTTGAATTTTGAGCTAAGTGAATGTATTGCTTATGCAAAAAGAACAAAATACAAAGAGTATGCCTAGCATATACGGGCAGAGTGAGAGAAGACTGTTTTCAAACAATGGGCTCTTCCCAAACACAGACCCCTCACTGAGCCTCCATTTACTGATCATTTAAGCCATTGGATTGGCCAAACCCATCTCTAAGTGGGGACATTCTGGCACACATTGATCTAGAAAATGAGAAAAATGGTCTCACGTACATGTCCACTATCTGAAGCGTCACTTTCTTGGCCTTGATGTCCTTTTCCTGGACTTGGAGGTTGACACACTGGGTGTTGTTCGTGGAAATGCCAATTTTCACGGTTACATCCCCGTGTACTTGATATCCCAGTATGCTGACTACAGGTCCTGCTAGGCTGTGGAGAGCAAGATGCAGGTGAAACCAGACCTGGCTCTAAGATGTCCCTCAGGCCAAGCAATAGGCGTTTTGGGAATCAGCCTCATGAATTTATCTAGATTAATTGAGAGAGGGAAAGTTTGGTGCTTTCCAGTGAGCATGCCTCAAGGTTGGCCTTCCTCCTCTACACAGCATTCGGAGCCTGGCTTGTGGGAGGCATTCAGTAAACATTGATAAAATCACTCTCCTCACCAGCCTTCAAGAAGTCTTTTGTTGGTGGCACAAGGTGACAAAATGCCCATTATAGGTTACACTTTTGTGCCCAGTATCCCCAGCTGTCTGTTGCGTGGGTGACAGCATAAGAAAAACCCACCATTTACCAGAGCCAGGTCTCATTAAAGCTGGTGTACTGGAGAAGACAGATGTTCTTCCTGATACCGCTAACTGTAGTGGTCACAAATATGGGTTCTGGAGACTCAATGCCTAGGTTCAAACTCTGTCAGCTGTGTGACTTTGAGCAAGGTTTGTAACTGGTTTTGGTCGTCTAAACTGGTTTCCTAGTCTAGAAACAGGACTGCTTTTCTGATGAGGTTGTCTAAGGGGTTCAGTGAGTTCAGAGTGCCTCAGTTACGTGCCTGGCTGGAGCTTGCTCAGTGAGAGGTTTCAGTGCTGTGTGTGTTAGTCCAAGAAGTCTTCTCCCCAGTGCGGATTGCCTTTCCCTCTCATGTCTTCCCCTGAGCCTTGGGCCTACACTGTTAACCTGTTCCTCTCCACATGTGGATGCTCGCTGAGGACAGGGACTGCCATTAGTCCTCCTTCTGTGCCCAGAACAACATCTGGCATAGAGCTGCGTATTAATTACCCATTGGGTGGCTGAATCACCTCCATCCCCCCTTACTGCCTTAGACAGTGTCATTTGTAGAGTAGGCCGATTCTCCTTGGAGAGTCCAGATTATTTGGAGTCATGATACCAGTGTACATGTCATTCTCTGAGGTTTCTCTCTTCATTGCCCATGTATAAAATTGTGCAGATTTCACATGGAAATCTGGATTTCTGGCTGTGCTTCATGGAAATCTGGATTTCTGGCTGTGCTTACACTCTTTGAGGATGGGGCTCCATGGGGTCATTCTCCTGCATTAGTCCTTTGGGGCAGAGGCGAGAGACAGCTGTGCCTGGTGTCCAATTTATGCCATCCTCAATCATCCTACCTTATTCTGTATTGTCTCTGCCTGACCCTTGGACCCTGAATCTTAAGTCTTTAGTCTATGCTGTCCCAATTGACTGATTTGGAAACAGACTCACCCTTTTCCACCTATGAAGGCAGTAGTTGTGGCTTGGACGAGGATTCCATCACCTGTCATGGTTGATGTCATGCTTTCCACGGTCACTTTTTGAACATTTAATCTGCAAAGTGACAGCATCATGGGTCAGTCCTGGCTCCAGAAATCAGCCTGGGCAGCAGGAGAAATAACCCTCGAAGCAGCCAGTTAATAACTTACCAACCCACCCATCCCTGGGACTCCCTAGCCCCCTGCCCCACCCTGCTCCTTAAGCTCAAGAGATCTTGAACATATTTCCCTCTGAAAGGGCACTCTTTCAGCACAGAACTAGAATATTGCTTCATGAAGATGTGGTTGTCCCTTTCCATGAGGTTGTTGGAGGTTGAACTTAAGTGTCCCTAAACAGCAGCTTTCTTCCTATGCCAGACCTTAGGATCAAGGAGTCACTTACCCCAACAAGAGATCTTCTAGGTTAATACTTCCCAACAGGCCTGTGACTGCATCTCCAATGCCTGCTGGAAGTGCATTGTTCAGCATGCCCTGGGTGGATTCTGTGAGCTTTCCGGCTTGGTCACCCACATCATTCAGGGGCAGGGGGAGATTTGCAAGACCAAGGGAGTCGACGAGGCCTTTTGTAGGATTCTTCTCTGCACCGGTGGGTAGTAGGCTGCCCAGATTCTCTTGGATATTGAGGGCATCAGTGACTTTTGAGAGTGATGGCAGTGGAAGCTGTGGGGATTGGCTACCACTTCCTTTGCCCAGGATACCACCAAGAGCATCACCTCCAGGTAGTATGTTGAGGGATGAAGTGATATCTAACACAGACAGTAGGTTGGAGTTAGACACCATGGATAACACTTTTCCAATTGTACCAGACAGAAGTACCTTCTCACACATCAGCTTCTTCTTGATCTTTGGGGGCAGGGTGGCATTCATATCTGAAACGGGTCAAGAGACATGATCCTGCTGTTGCTTGTCCAGCTGGTTCAGCCAGAGGAATCTTCCCAGCTGGAAAACCAGCACCTATGAATTGTGAGACCCGTAGGTCCTGTATGTCATGCCTTCTGGATATATCCATCCCTCCCACTGCCCACAACAGAATAGCTTGGTGATGCAGAGATAATCTGTCTTCTGTCAAGAGCTAACATTTTTTAGCACCTACCTGAGGCCAACTTGGTGTCGAGTATGTTACTCTAAAGCAGTTTGGGCATGGAACAAAAGGACTTAGTTTAGCTTTTGAGCCCAGTAGCCCTGAATTTATAAGGTCTAGACTCTGTTCCTTGAAGTCTGAGTGGCCCCAGGCAGGGTCTTCTCTTTCCTGAGCCCCAGTCTCTACACCTGTGCAGGAATGCAGGATAGAACCTGCAGCATGGGTTGTTGGGTACAGGACTAATGAGTTAAGCCAATTTTAACTGCAGAGTAGGGTTGAGGCGGCTAGTGAAGAGGTGGTATTGCTGACAGATCTGGACTCTTCTGTTCTCCATCTGTGTGATTTTGTGCAAGTCTCTTCTCCAGGCCTCATTTTCCCCTTGTGGGTCATTGGGAGGTCTTGCCACCTTTGACAAGCTGCCCATACTAAGAGAACACCCGTATCAGTGCTGATCCTCCTGCAGCATTGTTATCATTAGGGTGGAGGCCGTGCTCGCCATGTCTTTGCCTCCACACTGGAGATAAGCAGGACAGGGAGAAGTGCAATCCCAGAAGATGGTGGGGAAGGAGAGAGGGTCAAGAGCCACCCTGGAGAGCCATGAAGTCACAGGGGTCCTATCCTATCATACTGGTCTCAGTGGCCTGAGGAAGGAACTCAGAAGGGGAGTTGTTACATCTGGGTGGTGGTCAACCATGCCTAGCTCAGTAAAGAAGTTAACTGGACCAAAGGACAACGGAGTAGCAGGAGGAAGAAGTTCTCTGGTACCAGCCCTGTTAAGCTGATGGGCTTTGGCTTTTGGAGTCTTGCTGCTGCTTGCCATGCGTGGGGCTCTATACTGTGGGGAGCCCCTGCCTGTGTAGGGTGATGTGGATGCACCCGCATCATAGCTTTATGCCTAGAGAATTTCACGTGAACACCAAAGACCCATACAGGGGTGTTCAGGTCAGCGTTGTCTGGAGTAGCACAGACTTGCACAGAACAGAAATTGAATAGATGCATATTGTGGAGGATTCATCTAGTGGAATACCATGGTGAAAATGAAGGGAAAGTCTTCCTCATTAAACATGGATGAATTACCCCAGAAACAAGATTGAGAGACAGTGCAAGCAGGTTACCTTTTGGGAAACTTTACAACAGGTAGTGCAGTTTTTTATATTGAGAAGAAATAGCCACACATCACAGCATATAGAGAAATGGCAAGGGAAAAATCATCAGGCCGGAGGTCTCCTCCAGGGATGGGAGAAGAAGGGGAGGGAGGGAGGCAGCCCTACCTGGGGCCTTCAGCTCTATGGCTGAGTTTTATTCCTTAATCTCAGTTGTGTGTAGAAGAATATTTGCTGTATGTATCTTTTAAGGTTTTGTATGTCTGACCATGAAATTAACAACCACCATCACCAAATCACTGTTTGTTGGGTATACGACTGTTATTTTTTAATTTTTTTTAAAGATGTATTTATTTATTTGAGAGAGAGAGAGAGCATAAGCAGGGGGAGGGGCGGAGGGAGAGGGAATCTGAAGCAGACTCCGCACTGAGCAAGGAGCTTAGTCGGGGCTCAGTCTCACGACCCCAAGATCATGACCTGAGCTGAAATTAAGAGTTGGATGCTTAACCGACTGAGGCACCCAGGCGCCCCCACAACTGTATTTTTTACCACTATCTGAACTTTTCTGTATATTTCAAGGATTTTTGTCATAAGGCAGGATGAGTGTAGGTAGAGCGGAGGAAATGTTCCCGAAGAGGCAAAGCAGTGGATGTGTGAGCTTTGGGCCTGTGCACTGGGATCATTAGGCAGGCACTGATTCCCCTCTGTCACCCTGTCCTGTAATCCTGGAAGGCTGGCTGTAGGAGCCTGGCTGCAAAAGGCCATCACAGGTTGCTTTGTGGGCTTTCCTACTAGCCTTCATTTGCTGATGAGTCCTACTTCTTTCTTGGTCTCCAAAAAGAGTCACTTCTTTGCCAAGCCTTGGAATTCCTGAGCTCCTCTGCTCTCTGGCCCTGGGAGATTGCTGGAGGACAAAATTCCACATCTTTGAGGAGGAGGCTGAGACTCAGGAAGGGCATGAGAAGGGAGCTTGGAGAGAGCAAATCTGGTCAGGGGGTTTGGCAGTGGACCTGGATTTCCCATTTCCTGCTTCCCTGTTACCCGGGTCGATGCTCTAAGCACCTGTGGGTGTTTGGGATGAGCTATCGAGCCTAGCATTGAGCAGCTGTGAGAGCTCCCAGCAGTGTCCAGGTGATAAGGGTCACATAAAACGCAGGTAACCAGACATTTTGCTGGATCCAAGAGTTCCCTTCTCCAGGGTTGCTTCGACCAGTCCTTCCCCATGTGTGGACTACAGATAAGCAGCTTCAACATCAACTTGGAGCTTATTAGAAAACCAGGTTTCAGGCCCACTGCAGAACCGCTGTACCACAGTGTCTGGGGGTGGAGCCCAGGCAGCTGTTTTGTTAGCAAGCTCCTAAGGCGATTCTGGTGTATTCTCCTTATTGAAGGTGTAATTAGCGTTTGGGCTTAGAAAGGAGAAGTGTGTGTGAGGGGGTGGAGAATCAAAGGTGTGCAGGTGAAACAATTTTTACTTACATTCTTCGAGGTTGCTGTTAGACATTGAGTACTTGGCCACGGGTAGACACCTGCCTCCTGGGGTCCTAGCTTGACGTTTTCTAGATGGAGAGCCTTTTCGGGGACCACTGAGCAGTCTTCCAGGTAGATCAAGAGGGGCATTTTTGAGAGCCGCATTGGCTGCTTCATTGACAGGAAGAGTTCCCAGCAGTGAAGATGGATTCAGCAGGTCAAGTGCTCCTGCCTGGACGGTCAGCGTGATGACCAGGGCCCAGAGGGTCAGCATCTTGGCAACTGATACCTGAAAAAGTGAGCTTTGTCAGACACCACATTCCAGTGGACCGTAGGGGTGTCAGTACGTTCTTACTGGATATATACATACAGGGGTTCTAGCTCTTGTGGAGAGGTGCCACTCACATTATTGATATTTTATCTGTATATTGTATTCCCCAGAAAATGCTCCATCACATGGCAAAGTCTTATTTTTTCTACTTTTCCAACTTTGCATGAAGATGTCTACAGGCTGGTGGCAACCTTTGAGTACAGGCCAAGCCCTGCCAATAGCCTTACCTCTAGGGTCCACATCCTCCTGCCAGTCTTCCTTTCTCAAATATCCTTGGAGCCTTCTGAGTTATCAGCTGGGGAATTCAAGAATTTTGAATGATCCAGCCACAAAAGGTGTTGCTCCAATGATGCTCAAAGTCTCTCCCAGCTTCTGGTCAACTAGGTATAGCACTGTCCTTATTGGTATGAGATTTCTATGTGTCAGCCCCTTTGTGGAGAGTAAATGGACATCAGTTGCTCTAAACCCTCTACACAACCCTGCGAAGGAGGGTATATCCACATTTTACTGATGGTGAAACTTGTGGTACAGAGCAGGCAATATTCTCACCTGTGCCCACTGGCCAGCCTCCAGCCGGTAGTTTTGCTCAATCAGGAGTAAATCACTTTATCAATCAGTTGCAGGGTTGGCACCCTCCACCCCTTTGGTCATTGGGCTGTCCTGGTCATCTCAGTGTGCAGAGACTAGAGCTATCTTTGTCAGTATGACCATGTCAGGCCTTCTCTTGTCTTTTTAAAGCCTGTTCCCATGATCTTGGAGAGCAGAGGCATGGTCCGATGGCGGCATTGGCCTATCCTCACTACTGTGTTGGTGGCTGGCACAAAGGAGGCTCCTCTAGGTGTGGATTGATGATTGAGTTAACCCATTTACCCACTTTCTGTAGCTTCTTCTGTTGCAAGGCAGTGGGTGGTCCTATTGACTGCAGAGTGTGTGGCTTCTTTTTGTTTTGGCCAGGGTTGAGCAGCTGTAGCTGTTGTGAAAGTGTAGACTTGTAAGTCTTGACTTTGCCTCTCTTTGTTGGGATGTGTCCATATATATCTACTCGTGGAGTACTGGTCAGTGTAGGTACTGGTCAGTGTGCTAAGTACTTGATCCTCAACATCTTATATAGTCCTCACAGAAATCCAGGAACTAGATAGTACCCCATTTCCAGCAGAGGAGACTTAGCCTCAGCAAGAAGACAGAGAGCTGGGTTCACACAGGCAGAAAACCTGTTTGACTCCGAGCTCAGGTGTGTGACTCAAGGGTAGCTTCCCTTCTCTGGCCGTCAGATTCCTCCCTTACACGGATTCTCTCAAGTCTCTCTCTCATGTTTAAGGTAATAGGGAGGTTTGTGTCTTAGGGTATTTGCCCTCAGTGAAGCCAGTAGATGCTGGAGTTCCTCTCTGTTTGCATTTTTTTACCTTGTCAAGTTTTATAAAGTTGGGCTTATCAGGGTGCCTGGGTGGCTCAGTCAGTTAAGTGTTGGCCTTTGGCTCAGGTCATGATCCCAGGGTCCTCAGTGGGGAGCCTGCTTCTCCCTCTCCCTCTACCCCTCCCCACTGCTGGTGCGCATGCTCTCTCTCTCTAATAAATAAATAATAAAATCTTAAAAAAAAAAAAAAACCCAGGCTCATAGGCCTGTGCTCATGCCACACATAGGCATTGCCCAAATCAAGCTGCCTGCCATTTACCAAGACCGAGAGGAACTGCTATTGCCAAAATGTTGGGAAAGACAAAATGGGAAGTCAGTGACATCTTTCACATTGAATAAGATTGACTTTAGGAAAACACTCATCACATTTTCATTATTTTTCTCATTTTACCTTCATCTGTGAGAGATTGGAATTTGGTGTCTAAGGCAACACGTAGGTGTCCTACGAGGGAGAAATAATAAAATTCTCTGTGACTGAATTTGTGGCACTATTTTTAAGGCATCGTCTTGGATGGAATCATTCAAGAATCTCAAGAATCATTCAAGAATCAAAAGATCCCTCATTTTTTTAAAAAAATATTTTAATTAATTAATGTTTTTAAAAGTTTATTTAAGTAATCTCTGCACCCATTGTGGGGCTCGAACTCATGACCCCGAGATCAAGAGTCGCATGCTCTACCGCCTGAGCCAGCCAGGCACCCCAAAAGATCCCCCACTTTTAAAAGCAGTTGCATACCAGGCAATTGTTAACACCTAGCATGCTAGGTAGAGTGCTGCGCATTTCCGTAGGCAAGGGGCACTGCTAAAGAGATGATAAGCGCAAAACCCTAGGTATCGATCTTCCGGTGAGCTGTCCTATGCTTGTTCCTGCCTCAGAGTTTTGACCTTTACTTTCTCGAGTTTTGATTTAGCAAGTTCTTACCTTGCCCAGTGTTGATAGGTCTCTGTTGATAGGCGGACGTTTTTGGAAGCTGCCTCTCCTCCTGCTCTTGCCTGTGAACTGTCAGAAGCAAAGCTGCATCTCATTTTATAGCCCAGTGTCTCTCACTGAAGTTGTCAGACATGAAGGGGCATGGTCCAAATGTGCTGATAAGGGCGGCATGATACAGGCTGACTGCCAAGATCAGCACCTGCTAATGGTTGTGACATTTGCCGGTGTCTTTCTGAGAGATGTTCAGGGTGCTTACCTTCTCAGGCTGTTATCTTCAGGCTAGCTGGGTGCCAGGTGAATGGCAGAGCAGAGGGGTGTGTAAGGCTGCCAGGTGCCAGCCCGGCGAGAGCCCTTTTTGGTGCCGATGCCGTGCCCTCACCAGTGACCAGTGCTAGGGTGGGGATGCGAGGGGGAGGGGATGGGGTTACTCTGGAGAGGGTGTTTAGGGACAGCCTTCCTGTCAAGTGACATTTTACATCAGATGTACATGGTGAGAAGGAAGCGACGGATGCAGGAGGATTAGAACGCACACAGTGTCTGTAACCGATGAGAGCGTGAGTGCATGCCTGGGGGATTGTAAGCATAAGAGTTATATAATTTGGGGGCGCCTGGGTGGCTCAGTCGTTAAGCGTCTGCCTTCGGCTCAGGGCGTGATCCCAGTGTTCTGGGATCGAGCCCCACATCAGGCTTGTCCACTGGGAGCCTGCTTCTTCCTCTCCCACTCCCCCTGCTTGTGTTCCCTCTCTCGCTGGCTGTCTCTGTCAAATAAATAAACAAAATCTTTAAAAAAAAAAAAAGGAGTTACATAATTTGCTCAGCCCTCTTTCCTTTCCCTAACTGGGCTTAGAATAAAACTTGAGCAGAGTCCGTAGCCTGGTGTAGTGTCATTTGTATTCAAGAATTCTAGGCTCTTTTTCATCTGTTATCTCATTTAATGGCCCCCGGAACTCTAGAGCTTATGCTCTGGGCCTCTGGCTTTTCCTCTGTTTTAGAGAAGGCCTAGTCACCTGTTAGGTTCCTGCCACTTAAAATTTTGTGATTTTGTACATCCTGTATGATCAGCGCAAGAATCTAGGAGAGAGAGATAATGCTGAAGGGGTTGGTTAATGCCTGCTCCTGCCAACCTGAGGCTAGGGAGTTAGCCTGGATCCCTGCCCTCACGCAGGCTCCGCATGTTTGCCGCAGGGCCCTCTTCAACCCCATGGGGGTTCTCATACTGTGAACCTCAACTATAGCTCCATTTGCCAAATGTCCCATTTTGGGCTTTGCTGAAATGTTGGATGCATAGAACGAATGACAGTTGACCTTTTCTCAAAGGGCAAAATGTAGAGTTTTATATATGATGATAAGTAGAAGACAAAACCCAACTGTCTTGGGTCTTATTTTTCTTGGACATCTGAGGGAAATGGAGTCATCTTTTAGGCATAATTTGTGACGGCTGTTGGTGGATGTGGCCCTTGAATTTGGTGCCTACAATGGTTCTCTGGACCCAAAGAATGAATCCAGCTTCAGAGGTTGGGAAAGGGCACATCCCGGATGCAGCCTCTAGTGGCCCTTGGGGCCTCCCAGTTCTTTGTCCTTCTCTCCTTCAACCTTGGGAGGTGGGGCAACCACTGAATTCTGCTAATCCAAGATCTACGGGAAGCCCATTCACACAGGATGGCTTATCATGCTGGGCAAAACGGCCTGCTTGTTCCCAAGCCCTAAGTGATCTGACCTGCTGACTCGTGAAAGAGAGGACCCTTTCAAGGCTGGCCAAGGCTTGGCTGAGATCACAATTGCAGATGATAAGGCAGGTACCCATTCTTAATGCCCTCTGTGAGAAGATGTCTCAATAGGTCTGGCTGAGCTGTGTGTGTCCCGCTGACAGGCATCAAGATTTTGACCTTTTGTAGGTGTTTCTGTAGTGACATACACACACCTGCGTACATATTTATATGCTTGTCTATGTCTTTTTAGTACCTGGAACTCAGCGGTCATGTCCAGCACTCCTGCCGCAGTTTCCTTCTCTGGTGTAGGTAATCTCAGATCTTGGCCAATAGCAGGAACTCACAGGGGCCTCCTACAGGAAACTTGTATCCCTGCACACTCTTACATTGCTTGTAAAGTTTGGGTCAATTTTCATTCCTTAGGCTCTCTCATGAGATTTTCAGTGGGCTTTGTGAGTTATCAAAGGTGAAGAATATGGGTTTTAGGAGAAGGTGAAGTTTCTGCCTACAGGCTTTGGGGCCAGACAGACCTGGGTGTGAATCTTGGTTCAGCCACCTGCCGGTGTGTGGTCTTGGGCATTATCCAACGTTTCTGTGTCTTAGTTTCCTCATCAGTAAAGTAGGGGTAATATTGTCCATATATAGGATTGTCATGAGGATTAAGTGAGATGAAATATGTTACAAGATTAGCACCACACTTAGCATATGTGAGTATTCTATAATTTGCTATCATCATCGCCATCATCATCATTTTTTACTATCATGTTGAGCATTTTCAGTTTTGTTCACCCACCTTTCTCTCAGATTTTATACCATTTCTCTAGATTTTCCCTGGATTTTGGCAACTACTCATACCTTGTTTGCAACAAGAAAATACGGATTTTTGGATTGTTTCTTTACCAAAAAAATGGATCCTTTACAGTGCTTTTACCAAAATAAAGGCAGGTGTAGAGACGTGTTAATGTTACTCTTGAGTTTTCATTGTTAGTAGAAGGATAGAGTTTTCTTGGTATATTCTACTGAAACTGTACTAGTGAATAGACCTTCTCACAAATGCATAAGAGGTTTTAAAAGCCTAAGTATTTACTTCCAGGACATGTTTGCAAATGTCCGTGTATTGGCTCTGTTTTTTTCTACCTAGTTGCCCCACAGATGTCACTGTCCAGAGTCAGGCCAGTGGTCTCGACTTTGCAGGCCAGAGGTGACTGTGTCTGTGCTGAGAGGAGCTTTTTATTATCCCCAGAGGGGCAAGTAACTGGCGGCACCTTGTCTTTGCTGCTGTCCCTCTGAGCACCTGCTAATGGGCATCCTGTTCTGAAAGTGCAATAAGTTGGTTCCATATATAGCTGCAGGTGTCACTATGGTGGCATTTGCCTATGGTTTCAGCCAGCTTGGGTTTTACATCATGGGGAACCGGCTTTGCCTGAGAAGGAGGGAAGGGTCATGTCATGGAAATCACAATGAAACTCGAGTCCTAAGGCTGTGGCCACAACCACCACACCCCTACTAATGAGCACTCAGAAAACGCTTTCCACCCTGATGACAACCTGTTACCATCATCATCGACAGCATCATCACCATCATCACCCACATCCCCATTTAGAGATGAAGAAACTGTGGCTCAGATAATTAAGTGATCCTCTGTTGTTGGACATGTAGCTTGTTCCCAAATTTTCATCATAAAACCAATGCTGTGGCCACAAGTCTTGCCCTTAAATCTTTCTCTGAATCTCTGATGATTTCTTTAGAAAATCTCCAGAAGTAGAAATTTATCATATGCTTTTCAAAGAATACGAATATTTTCAGGATTCCTGATCCATGTGAGATCTGGCTTGCTCTTGCCAACCTCAAGCATTTGGGTTTCTTGTGGGGGAAAAGTGAGTGTCATTTAGTGAAATATCTGAATTATAAGTTTACGGCAGACGGAAAAGCAGTTTGACTCCATCTAACATCTCAAACTAGGTTTTGCTTTAAGGCATCACCTAAAGAGCTCTTTGCTTGGGCGCCTGGTGGCTCAGTCGGTTAAGTGGCTGCCTTTGGCTCGTGTCATGGTCCCAGGGTCCTGGGATTGAGTCCCGTGTCGGGCTCCCTGCTTGACGGGGAGCCTGCTTCTCCCTCTGCCTACTGCTTCCCCTGCTTATACACTCTCTCTCTGTCAAATAAACAAAGTCTTTAAAAAAAAGAGCTCTTTGCTTTAATAAGCAGATAAGGATTATTTCTCCTTGGAATATATATTTATGCAAATGGAAAATCTGAAGTCCTTGGCCCTGCCTCCCCTCTGGTTTCTAGCAGTAGTGTGTCCTCAGATGGGAGCAGGGCCTGGATTAGTGGTGATGAGTTCATCCATCTACCACACATCCATCCTTCCATCCATCCATCCATCCATCCATCCATCCATCCATCCATCCATCCGTGTATTCTTTAAATATTTAATTAATTAATTAGTTAATTTGAGGATTTTATTTATTTGAGAGAGATAGAGAGTGAGTGAGCATAAACAGAGGTGGGGGCAGAGGGAGAAGCAGACTCCCTGCTGGGCAGGGAGCCTGATGCAGGGCTTGATGTCAGGACCCTGGGATGCGGACCTGAGCTGAAGGCAGACGCTTTACTGACTGAGCCACCCAAGCGCCCCTCCTCAGATATTTATTAAGCACCTACTATGTATCAAGCCCAGAAATGTATCAATGAGCCATGGTCTCTCCCCTCATAATTTGTAGTCAGAGAGACAGACACAGAACAAGTAACAAACCATTCAATAAAATAATGACAAGTTGTGCTAAGTGTTCTTAAAGAAATGAAGGTTTGAGATGGGAGTAGTGGAGGGCCTCTCAGATGAAGTGATTTCTAAGTTGATGTAAAGGATGAGAAGAAACTATCCCATGCAGGCTGGGGGGAAGAGGGAGAGGGAATGGCTGGCACAAGCCTGCAGTAGGGAGCAACCCGGTGGGGAGCGAGTCAAGGCTGGTGTGCCTGATGAGGGGAGGGGCACGGGGACAACTGGAGACCAGGAGAGGCAGAGGCTGGGGGCTGTGGCGAAGACAGTGGGTTTTCTTCTGTGTTGGATGGGAGGCCGTTGGACGGTTTTAACAGGGAGTGACATGATTTGGGTTATGTTTTGAAAAGTCTTTTCTGGCTGCTGTGTTATAATGCAGGTGAGAGAAGATGGGTACCTTGTCCATGTGGTGTTGCGGCTGGATGTGAAAGTCATTTACCAAGCAGGACAACAGGATTGGACTGGGTATTGGACCAGGCGTGGAGGAGGCAGAGCCCACAGCTGGAGGATAGTGGTGCCTCACTGCAGGTGGGGAAGAGGGAGAGCCTTCCGTGTCCTTCCTTCTAGGCCTTTTTCTATCTTCTGATCAATTTCCCTCTTCATTTTTTAAAGTAATCTCTACATCCAACATGGGGCTCGAACTCACCACCCCGAGATCTAGAGTGGAGTAGCATGCTCAACGGAAGGAGCCAGCCAGGTGCCCCTCCCCCATTCTTTAGGTTACTATTCTATCTGTTAAAACGCATCCATCCTGTGTTCGCTTCCCTTAGGGCCCTGATCCTTGGTTCTTGGTGGCTCATGCACTGGGGCCTCCCTCCTGGGTAACTCAGTATCTTAACTCTGTGGAGCATAGAGGTTCTTCAGATGTGTCTGCTTTGGAGGTTAGAAGGTGGAACTAGAGGGGTGCCTGGGTGGCTGAGTCGTTGAGCATCTGCCTTCGGGAGGGCAGGGTCCTGGGATCAAGCCCCGCATCAGGCTCCTAGCAGAGCAGGGAGCCTGCTTCTTCCTCTCCCACTCCCCCTGCTTGTGTTCTCTACTCGCTGGCTGTCTTTCTCTCTGTCAAATAAATAAATAAAATCTTAAAAAAAAAAAAAAAGAAGGTGGAACTAGAGGGGTGGAACTCTAGCCCCGAGCCTCATTCTAGTCAGAGCCCCTCTCTTGTCATCTCTTATATATCAGGTTTCTTTGTAAGCTTTTATTTGAGGAAATGAATCATTAGCCTTGAAAAAAATGTGAAAACTACTTCTTAATATTTCCTTAAAAGGACCTTCAGGAGCAATGCCACTGGGGAAGACTTTAGGCCACCAGAGCAGGTGAATGGCACAGGTGTTTTGGGCTCTTTGCTCCCCAGCTGAGCGAAGAAGCCTGGGATGGGGGCAAGGGGCGGCCATCTGGGGTGGAGGGAGGAGGATGGTGGTCTTTGGAGCCCGTGTCCTGACTTCCAGTACCAGAGGGGTGTGGGCAACCCTGCCTGGGCAAACGGGGGTAATTGCATACCCCATCAGGTGCCGCTCAGTGTTATAAGAATCTAATGGGATAACAGCTGTCTGTGTCTATAGACTGTTAAGTGAGATGCACCTGTTACTGTCACAGGAGGGGAATGGAGGGGCTTCCATGGTAGGACAGGCCCTCTCATGCCTGGATAGCTTATTCCTGCTGAGGAGCAGACCAAGGCTTCCCCAGCTTTCTTCAAGGTCCTGAGGATGTCTCCATTCAGTTATTTAGTACTTACTATGTATCTACCATGCACCAGGCTGTGTGTCTACCCACCGGTGGGACAATTCTGGGGTTAGAATGCAACTGTCCTCTGGGGAGGTGTCTCCGAGCCTCCACCCTATCTTAGGTGTATCACGTGTGCACCGAGGGCTGGGAGACTGCAAGGCTGAAGTGCAGTGTGGTCCTGCCCTCTTGCCCAGGGACTTCTCTGGGGGCTGCTTGTTGGGGACTTATTTCCTTCACGGCTGGGCTTGTGGTTCATATTTGTAAAACAGATGGGGAGTCAAGTAAAGAACCCACAGCAGTGTTTGCTCTGGGCTGCAAGCTCCTACTACAGGCCAGGGACCCTGCACCAGATCCATGAGGGGCACTCCATGGTTTGGGTGGCCGGTGAAGGACTGGCCTCCGGGAGGGCCTCCCCATGGGCCCGCCAGTTTCCAGAGGCCAGCTGGGGTTACTGGGCTGCTGATCCCTGTTCACTCCTGAAACAGAGACTATTATGAGCCTCCATCCCGCCCATGATGGGGATTTTATCACAATCCAGTTTCCCCTCGTCTGCCCTTTCCTGGGGCCAGTCCTAACTCGTTGTGGGTTTTGGCAGGTTACCCAGGTGTGGGAGTGGGCATCTGCCCTCTTTGCTGCCCTTGGCAACCATGGAGCTATTCACATTTCTGACTGTGTAGCCCTCTGGGACCTGGGCTTTCTTTGCTCACTGCCCTGCTCTGCCTGGGCCACATGGGACTGGATGTTGGTTGGCGGGGGGACTCCTCACTCTCTCCCTTGATGGCCCTGCTCGTGGGCACATGGTAGTCACTCTCCTGCCTGTCACACCTCTGCGGTGTGGCCATCTCATAATCCTCCACCTGGACCTGGCTCCACACTTAGGGGTCTGGCTGCTTCCCTTAACCCCTTTCCTCTGTGTTCAAATATCTCAGGCTCCTGTAGTCCCCCCCCCCTTTCTTAGGGACATCAAAACTGTTTCCTTCCTCTTCTTCCCTCTCCAGCAGGGAACTTTCCTGTATGTGCATATTCCCTGTGTCCTTTCTGTGTCCCATCTGCTCAGGGCCTGGGCTCTTGAAGCTCAAGCTCTTTCTCTGTTTTCTGAAGAGCCTCCCTTCCCCGAGACACTGAAGACAGAATTCAGAATGTCTCCCTCACGGGTCAAGGGAACACAGGAACTATCAGGGAGGAAAAACCTTCCTTTAAACATTTCAGGGTAGCCTCACCACCTCCCAGAATCCCTCAGCAAACTCAGAACCAGACTCCTCAAGCAAGAATCATCTTTTATTGCAACTGAGATTTTCCATTGTGACTGTAGCCATTCCCGGCCTCTCAAGGATCCAGAACGCGTGTGGCTGAGGGGAGGGACAGGCCCTCGGCAAGAACCGGCTATTCTTCTGGAACAGTCAGTAGCACATAACCCTGTGGATGGAAGCAGGTAGACATGCCCAATCTGTCCTCGCTGCCCATAAAGCCAGCTCTCCCTGAGGAGGCTCAAGCCATCTTGAGAGGGGTTGTATGTGTCCTAAGGGTACAACTTCCCCTGTTGGCAAGAAGGCAGAGTCAGGGACAGACTGGACAAGGGGAAGGAGGGTCTTGGAAATGTTTGTGAAGGAAGGAACAGATCAGTCCTTGGAGCTCTTCCTACAACCTATCAATCAAAAGTCCTCTAATGTTTCTGATGCATTGGGGTTCATCCTGCCGGTGTCACCCTGAGATAGGTCTCTCATCCAGCTAGAGCCTTCCACATGCCTCCACCCACAATGCCCAAACCATGCTGTTGGAATCCATCTGCTCTTGTACCTGTTTTTCCACCAGAAGGGGAGCTCCTGAAGGTTCCAGGGACTGGGTCTAACTCCCAGCATCACTCAGCACAAGGCCAGGCACAGAGCAGCCAGTGATATGTATTAACAGAATGAATTAGTGACAGTGAATGAATGAGGGAGTGTTCAGGGCAGCCATGTAAGGATGTGCAGATTGTGCACTGCCCAACTCCAGGTGATGTCGTTTGTGTACTACAGTATGAGTGGTGCATCTTGGAGTTGTGTAATATGTAACTGGCACAACAGTGAGAGGCAGCCTAGAAGTGAATCAGTGGGTGAGCCTATGAGCCCCCCCACCCTCTCTCCTCTTGCCTCTGTAGGTCTGGTTATGAGAGCTGCTGGAACTGTGTCCTGACTTTGCCATTTTTGGCATTCAGAACTATAGAGAGGCCCTTGCCTGGCCCACCTTGCCAGGAGTTGTGGCCTCGTTTCTGGAGCAGCTCCAGCCCCTGTATTACCTGTAGTAGCTCTTCCAGCCCCGACCTAGGGTCATCCTGGGCTGACCCCTCCCTGCCACGGTTACCCCAGGTTGGGTGCGGTCTCGGTCTGAGGATGGGGTGGGGGAGTAGCACTGGCCGGGAGCTGGGGTTTTATGAGACAAACTGCTGCTGCCCTCCCGCCTCCTGCACCATAACTTCTGGTTCTTGAAAGCAGATTTCTAGTGTCTCCCGAACGTCAGGACTGGGAACTAGGCATCCTGAGTCCAGAATTGGGGCATGAGCTGAGGATCCTGAAGCTCAGACGATGTGTAGGAGGGTGGGTCAGAGTAGGGCTGGGTGAAATCCATGGTCCTAGCAGTTCCTTGTGCTTCTGAGGGGAACCCTCACCTCCACCTTATATCTTTATCTCAATGTTATAAACGGGGACAACAGGCCGAGAGGGGGCGGTGGCTTGTCCGACGTTGCACAGCCAGGAGGTTCCGTCTGATTTGCTCTCTGCCCTGCCCCCAGAGCTCCTTCAGCACTGCTGTTTAAGAGTGGGAATCTCGTGGGGCTCCTGGGTGGCTCAGTCGTTAAGCGTCTGCCTTCAGCTCAGGTATGATCCCAGTATTCTGGGATCGAGCCCCGCATCGGGCTCCCTGCTCAGCAGGAAGCCTGCTTCTCCCTCTCCCACTTCCCCTGCTTGTGTTCTCTCTCTCTGTCAAATAAATAAATAAAATCTTAAAAAAAAAAGTGGGAATCTCGTGAAGGTGGGAAACGAAGAAATGAAGGGCAGCTCTGAGCTCTGCCCAGTCCCACCAACCCCACCTGCCTCTTCTCAGATTCTCCTCACTGAGGGATGGGACAAAGGCCAAGGGGGTAGGGCGACGCTAGGGGCAGATTCAGAGCTGGCGCACTCCCTTGGCAGCGCCTCTGTGGTTCCTCTGCTGGTTTTCTTGGCCCTCTGCTCTTTGGCCTCATCTTACCTCCCTGGCATTTAGCCAGCCTAGTACCGGCCCGGGTTCCCACCCTCTGGCAGTTCACAGAGAGCAGGTGCCAGAGGCAACAGCCCTGTTTTGGGCATCAAGACACCTGAGTTTTTGGGGAATGGGTGGTCCTGGCTAAGGGTAAAGGCTTTGAAGTCAGATAAACCCCAGTTGGAACCCTGGCTCTGCTACCCTGGGCAAGTGTCTCTACCTCTCTGAGCCTTAGTTCCCTCTCTTGTAAAATGGGAGAAATAATAACATTGACTTGGTGGAGCTCATGATGAAGACCACCTGTGTGAGGCACTGAAGCTCTTGGTGAGCCTGGGGCCTGGCTCCCTGAGGGATGCATGGAGCCCCGTGGAGCCTCAGTTTCCTCGTCTATAAACGGGGCATCACATCCAGGATGGCTATGAGATGGTGAGACGAGGGAGGTAAAGGGCTTGCCACATGCAGTGCCTCCTTGTCCCAAGCCTCAGCTTCTGCCCCCGCAGGACAGGGACAAGGCACCTGTAGGGTTCCAAGACCCTTCTAGCTCTGACCTCCCATGGCGGGGAGCGGTCTCAGGAAGCTCTTTTTCTTGGCATTTACCTTGGAGGGCTCCACTTCGGCCTGGTCGAAGGAGATGCCCTTGACGTTGGGCAGCGGGAGGTCTTGTTCTCCGAGCAGCTCTGCGAGAGGTGTGGGTAGGGGAGCTCAGTGCCCTGGTGAGCGCAGGGTGGGGCCATGCCAGCTGACCCCTGGCTGTTCCACTGTCCAGAACAGGGAAGGGACTTGGTGTGGCCCCTTTCTCCTCCCCTTCCTCAGGGGACACTGTCCCCTACCAGAAAACTCCACTCCAGAAAACCAGGTCTCTAAACAGCTACTCTGCCCATTTATTAAAAACCTATCTTGAGGGAATTTCTTCTTGAATATATTCAGTAACTATGAACACATTCTTATGAAGATATTCTTCCTAGCAGCATTTCAAAAAATGTTCAGTTCGTTGAAGGCATCTTAGGAATCTATTAATGAATTTCATTCTTCTCATTTAATTGAGGAAAACAACTGAAACAATGTGTTCCTAGAAATGCTAGAATGTTGGCAGAAACAGAAAATGTCTCAGAAAAAGTTTAGAAACAAGTCAATGTAAACTGAAAAATCAACCTTAAGACACTAGGAATTTGGTTGTACAATAAGAACATATCCATTAAATATATCAAAGAAAATATTCATGAAAATACTCACTTATCAAATATATGAAGGGTAGTCCTTGGAGTAAGTTTTGGTAAGTTGGTAAATGGTAGACTTGGAGAATTGGTCATTTACTAAATTGAGTTTCAAAGAATTAATCATTTGGCCAGTAGATTTTTGGTAAACTGAGTTTCTGAGATTTGACTTTGAGGGTCTGGCTTGGGCCCCTCCTGCCCCAACCTTTGCGCTGACCAGCCCTTATCTCGCCCTGGCTCCCCACCATCACTTTGGGCTCAAGGGAGGGTCTCATACCTCCTTGCTGGGCCAGTGTGTCATTCCGGCCCAGTTAGGTGAGGGGCAGAATGGAGGAAGCGGGACAGGTGCCTCTGGTCTCCCATCTGGCCTCTGATCTGCAGAGGCCTTGTCACCAGCCTCCCAGCTCCCAGCCTCTGGACCCCTCCTCACTGCAGTCCTCTCTCTGTGTTGGGACCAGATGACCCTGACTGCAGCACAGGCTTTTGTGAATCTCTGCCGATTCTCTTACTCTTAGGCTGCTTCTTACAAGCAGTCCTCCTGTGTTATTTCCCCAGTGGCTTTGGCCCTGCTGCTTTTTTCCTTGTTGCGGAGCTATGGACAGGACCCCAGTGTGAATGGCACCCCCTGGCATCGTGCAACCCTCTGGCCTGGGTGTTCAGACCCTGCAAGACTATCTAGGCTTCTTGAACTAGACCTAGCTCCTGGGTCATCTCTTGACCCTCACCATAGCTCTCTTTGGTCCAGGATCTAAGATACACTTATTGAATGAGCTTCCCTTGGTAGGCAGTGGCCAGGTCAGGTTGCAGCCTTGCCCACCTGGACTCTCTGGCTGCCTTGCTGGACCTTACATCACCATGTTCCGCACCTCCAGTTGGTCCTCCTTCTTGAACACAGATTTACTCACTTTATTCCCAGAACTTTCCCTGGCTATCGTGGGCCACAGAATGATGCCAAACCTTTCAACCCGACCAGCATTTGAGCTCCGTCTGCTCCTCTAGCCTCACTCTGCAGTCCTAACAGGAGTCCTCAATTTGGAGCATAGAGAGATGCCCGTGTAAGGGAAAACAAAAAGCTGGAGTTCTGGGCTCAGCTCTGCCAGAGATTTGCTGTGTGACCTTGGGTAAGTCATTTAATTTCATTGAGCCCATCTGAAAGATGAGGAGGCTGAGCCAGGTGACTTCTCAAAGGTGAGCTGGTTATCCTACATGTACTTTCTTTTTTTTTTTTTTATTATAATTGTCAATTTTTTTTATTTTTTTTATTAATAATGATTTTTTATTATATTATGTTAGTCACCATACAGTACATCCCCGGTTTTCGATGTAAGGCTCGATGATTCATTAGTTGTGTATAACACCCAGTGCACCATGCAATATGTGCCCTCCTTACTACCCATCACCGGTCTATCCCATTCCCCCACCCCCCTCCCCTCTGTAGCCCTCAGTTTGTTTCTCATAGTCCATAGTCTCTCACTACATGTACTTTCTGAGTGTCTCCTGGGTGGGAGGCACTGGACAGGGTGTGGGGGACACAGTGAAAAACAAAGACAGGGTCCCTGCCCTCGGGCAGCTTACCGTTTGTTTAAGTACAGAGGCACTGACCAAATAATCATGTGAGTAGGTGGGCGATTGCTACACAGACTGCGTCAGGGCCGGGAGAGCGGTGAGTTCTATGGAGCAGAGGAGCCTGACTGGGCTCCACACTCCTGCAGGACTCACTTCCCACACTCCTCCCACTTCCTGGGGTCATCTCCCCAAAATTCTGCCTGCACTCTATTATCTCAGGGTCTGCTTCTGAGGGAGCCTGAACTAAGGACAGTGCTGTTTTGGAAAAGTTTGATTTTGTTGCTGCTATCTACGTAGGCGTGATGTCTCAAAAAGTTCAGCTTTACAGCGGTTCCCAAAAACACAAAATATCCATCCTATTGGCCACATAAGACTGCGCTGAGTGTTAGCCGCCCATCTAAGGCAGGGCACGTTTGCCATCGGCCCCACCTGGGCTGCTTCCTTTGGAAATGTATCTCCCTGGACCCTGTAAGCATTGGAGTTGTGAGCTGGGGGCTCCACCATCTCTAAGGGCCCTTCCTGTTCTCACTTTCCACGATGCCAGCCCTCACCTCCCCTAAGAAGCCCTTCCTGGCCACCCATCCCACTTCTGAGCTCCTGTAGGCACTAGCTGCCTGGGCAAAGAGCAGGAGGGCACCCAGGGGCCCTTCCACCCTCCCAGCTGCCACACCCCAAATTTCAGTCTCTACCCTGCCTCCATCTGCCTTGCCCTTGGGCAATTCTTAACCAACTCGGGGACAAGGCAGAAGCAGCTGTCCGGGCAGAGCTTTGGTCACAGTTGATGCTGCTCTAAACGGCATGGTATGTGGGCATGAGGAGAAACACAGGGGGCTCACCGTTGTGATGGGGTAAAAATATCCTGTTCAGAAGCTCTAAGAGAAAGGCCTCCATACGTTTTTCCTGCAACAGATGAAAAAGGAATAGGAAGGTCACTTCGGCTTGGTTGGCAGATTCTGACCGGGGGAATGGGCGCCTCCACTGTACAGGTGCCCACAGGAGATCAGGAGTGGTCCTTTTTTAAAAAGGCATTTGAAAATGCCATTTTTAAAGGACATTGGATCCAGATGACCAGATAGTGAAGGGCCTGGGGAAAGTTGAGGGGGCTGAAAAAGAGTTACCCTCACCCTAGGTCACAGGGACTATCTTCATATCTCTGTCGGATAGCCCAGGGGGAGAGCAAATGGGTTGGGCCAGAGGAAACCCCAGGACCAGAGCTTCACAGGGACTGATTTTGGGTCAGTCCAAGGAGGAGCTCTCTAATACTGAGACCTGTCTGGTAATGGGGCAGGAGTTTTCTCTTTGAGATAGCAAGCCTCCTGTTAGCCGGGATGTTTAAGAGGTTCAAGAGTTTGATCAGGGCTGCCCCAATCCATTTGGACAGATTGGAAAAAGACTCCCTTTCTTTAAGACATTCTTTTCCCGTGTGTTGGGAGACTGTTATAAACATATTTGTATCTGTATTCTATGGTGTGGGTGGCTTGTAGAGTGCACAACCTGTGCAACCATACAAAGTGGCCCTGGTCTGGATGACCGCCCTCTGATGATGTCACAGAGGGGATCCCCTGACCTGGGAAGATAATCTTTAGGACTTTTCAAGCCTGGGATCCTATGCAAGTAAGACCAGAGCAATAGCAGGGCTGATAATTTTGAAGTGTTTCCCAGCACATGTTCTTGTTCAGCCCTTTCATTTTGTTGTTTTTCCATCTTGCAGCCTTCCCCCATTAAGGGCTAGAGCATGAATTCACAGTCCTGTGGAAGCGGAGGATGGAGGGATGTCCCCAGGGTGGGGAAAAGGGGGAGTTACTTTAAGGGGCTCCCTCAGACAGGCAGAGGCAGTGAAAAGCTTTCAGTGTAGGATAAGAGCCACCCCTGAGGGAAGAGACCATGTGTTCCACCTGTGGACTCATTAACAAGTGGGGCCAGTGCCCAGGGTGGGGAGGGCCCAGACCCATCACACCACAGCAGAAACTCCTCACTGCCACGCGGGATGCAGGCAGCAAAGGTGGCTCGGGATGCGATGCTGGGAAGCCCATGGGTGTGGAGACCCAGAAAGGGGACACACAGCCCTGCTGGGGGTGCAAACGGAATGTTCTCCCAAAGGAGGCTGTTTTTAACCTGTAGAGAAGGAGGTGCTCTTAAAAATCTGGGCATCATCCTGCACACCTCTCTCACTTCTTCCCCACATCCACTGCAGCAGGAAATCCTGTCAGCTCTACGTTCAGAGTATGTCCTGCATCCGGCCAGTCCCCCCACTGCCACCTGCCACCGTCTCGTCCAAGCCTAATGAGGCCTCTGCATTGTTCCACCAGCCACCAGTCAAGCCCCCTCCAGTCTGCTCCTTCTATGCTCACAACCCTCCATCAGCTTTTATCGCACTCAGGAAGAGCCAGCCCCCCCACTAGTAGGCCCTGCTCACTCACTGACCTCCCCTCAATCCCTCTGATCCAGCCACCCTGGCAACCTCGCTGTTCCCTGAACTATCAGGCACACCCTTGCCTTGGGGCCTTGGGTCCCCTCCTTCCCATGCCCCCACAGCTCTTTCTGTCACCTCCTCCGGTCTTTGCTCACTTACCTTCTCAGTGAGGCCTTCCCCACATTTCTTTTTAGTATTACCCTCACCCGCAGTCCTGATCCCCCGCGCCCTCTTCTTTTTCGTAGCATTATCGCTGGTTCCATACTATGTGGTTCACCTTACTGTGCTTATTGTTCATTATCTGACCTCATCTTGCTAGAGTGTGGGTTCCACGAGGGTCCTTTGTTTTGTTCACTGACATATCCCAAGTACCTAAGACAAGGCTGGACATATAGTAGGTGCTCAGTAGGTATTTGGTAAGTGTATGAAAGAGTGAAGTGGACAAGTTTAAGTTCTGGGGGCTACTCTGACCCCACGGGGTATGGGGACGCCAGGGCAAGATGAGATCAGTGATAGAAAGTGAATGAGGCTTTCAACTGCCTACATCAGTGACTCAGGGTCTTTTCCCGGGGCTGCTGACAGGTCCTTCAGGACCATGGAGAGGCCAGAGGTAAGGAGAGACTCACCTGCTTTGCAAGGCCAGCAGGGTAAGGGCCCAGGGTGACTGTGGTGCTACCAGAGAAAAGAGATCACCCTTTCAGGTCACGGCAGCTGCTTGGGGGTGCAGTGCTCAGTGAGCCTCTGTCGCAGCACCCCCTCCCTCCTCTCCCCCCTCCCTCGTACACACTGTTCCATGCGCTGACAGCAGGTACGGGAACGCACCCCTGACCACACTCCCCCACATTCCCCCATCGCTCTGTCAATCCTCTTATTTCTTCTGAACATCCAAAACCAAAACAATGTTACCTGTTTGGAGAGAACTGTAGTTTTAACTCCTGATTTCTTGAGGAAAATACAGCTTTCGAAAGGAGATTCTATGGGAGTTGAAATTAGGTCAGGAGAGGAGTTTATGTTCCAGCTAGAGGGATTCCCTTCACCCTGACCCCCATGAATGCTTGTGAGAGGGCTAGCCCCTCTCATGTGGTCCTTTCCCCCTGCCCCAACTGCTGGTCGTGTGTGTTCACAGCATGCCTATGTGGGTGTTGCCATGGGAGAGGGCACTGGTGGTGCTGGGCACTCCCAGAAGCCAGGGCAGGCTGGGGCTGGGTACAAGGCTCAGCCCAGTGGAAGGAAAACCTTTTGCAGGGAGGCACTTGGCCATAGAATCACTGTTGCTGGAAGCCAGAGGACGCCTTGGTTTTGACGGGTTTGTCCATGGGCCTCCATGATTCACACAGTCACCTTATAGACCAGAAATAGGGCTTTTCACTACCAGTCAGAGATGGCCTATTCCTTTTTCTTTTTTTAAGTTTTTATTTAAGTAATCTCTACACCCGACATGGGGCTTGAACTCACAACCCTGAGATTAAGAGTCGTATGCTCTTCCAACTGACCCAGCCAGGCCCCCCAGAGATGACCAATTTCTTGAACATAGAGTCATGCCAACTCCTGTGGCAGATCCCAAGGTCCTGTGTGTACTTCGGATGCTGCTGGGCTCACCCGTGGCCGAGCAACCCTCCGGTCCCCCTTATCTGAGGTGCCTTCCCAATTTTAAGGTCTATGGAATGGGAAATAGGAACCCCAAGAGGGCTCAGATTAGAGAAGTAGAGACTTTGGGGGGAGCTGTATTTCCTGAGAAATAGAGTAGAGAACATAGACACGCTGAGCTCCTCGTGAACTATTTCTCTGTCTTTCTCCTGGCTTTGTGGACAAGGGCCTCCGATGCAGCCATGTCCAGGGAAGACAGAAGATTCTTCAACTATCTGCAAGGCACTGAGCAGAGGGTGTCGGAGGCAAAACCCTGCAGTTGCTGAGGAGGTCCCTGGGGAGCACTGCAAGCTGCGCTCAGGGGAGCAGGTGCTCAAGCATTTTAATGTGCTGGCAACAGGTGCGGCTATTGGGGTGTGGACTGATCGAATATTAGCAGGAGACTGCACGCTGAGGTTTGGCGGTGAGGTCTGCCGCCGCCTCAGTCAGCCGGCCCTGGAGGGGCCCCCAAGTGGACCCAGGCCCTCCAAGGAACAAAGAATTTCAAGGCTTACTCACCCAGGAAACTGAGACAGAGGAGGTGTTGCTGGGCCCCAGCAGCACCAGCGAGCCCGGCTGGGTGACGGTGGCGGTGTGGCCATCCACGTGGACAGTGGGAGGGTCAGGGGCGCCGATGGTCAGTCTCACACTTGCTCTGGACTGATCAGAAGTCTGAAGGAAGTTAAAGCAGAAAAGGTGCAGACAGGTCGAGAGGATGGAATTCCTTAACTCCCAGCTTGGAGGAATGGGAGCAGGATCGTAGGAGTCGGGGCCTCCGAGTGTATTCTAGCTGTGCCGCAACTTGCTGCGTGACCTTGGGAGGATTACTTAAACCTCCCTGAGCTCCTTTAAGGTGAGAGGCCATCCTCCTTTTCTTGGGCATGTGTAGCAAGTAAGAATGTAGATTTTGGAGCCAGAATCCCAGCTCCACCTGTAGGCTGTGTGGCCTGAGACAAATTTCTTCATCTCTCTGTTTTCATGCTTGTAAAATAAGGATAATCGTGCCTCCTCCACAAGGTCGTTGTGGGGATTAGACGAATTCAGTCGTGTAGAGCGCTTAGGCCAGAGCCCGGCAGCTCTCATGCTATTGTTACTGTTGGTGACTGTGTTTTGTTCATCAGATGCCATATTCTCTCCAAAAGCTTTTGGAGAGAGGACACTGAGCATGGAGTTTGGAGTCCGGGACTGGCTTCAAATCCTGTTCTGCCGCTTACTGAGCGATGTGAGCTTGGGCAACTCCAGTCACCTTGCCGTGCCTCAGTTTGCTGACGTATGAAAATGGGATGAAGTGCGGGGTGTCTGGGGTTATGTTGGTGTAGGTGGAGGGGCCTGGCACATAGTCATGGCTCACTGTTGCTCCCTTGTGCTCATCTGTCCGCCTCGGTCGGTATGCCTTGGCGGGGTCAGGGCCCTGTTCAGTAGTGAGTACTAATGCCAGCCACCTGGCCATGGTCCCCTGGCCGGGCGACGAGCTAAGTGCCTTACTTGGGTCAATTCCTCTAACCCACATGGCACCTGCAAAGTAGCTGCTGTGAATTTTGGAGTCCACAGTAGGAAACCCTGACCAAATGGAACATGCTTATGTGGCCCAACCCTGCCCCCATCCCAGACTCTTTCCTGAGACCCTGGCCGTGGTGCTGGAGGGGAAGGAAGCTGGCCACACACCCACCTGCGGCCTGGGCTCCCGCTCTCCCAAGGACAACAGTTGAATGAGCTTGGCAGCCTGGAAAAAGGGCAAAATGTGTGGCTTTTAGAATCTTGTAGATCTGTTCTGAGCAGCTTCGGGGGTAGGGGTGTCAGTGGGGTTCAGTGAGGTATAATTGCTTCCAACTGAATGCACAATCCGCACGTCAGTCATTGTCAGCATGGGAGGAGCCGTTCACCCTGGTTCACCATGATATATCTGGAAATGTTAACTTTTTGTTGTTTCAGTGATCTCCTCCCCCCAATATTTTACTGTGAAGATTTCCACGTATGCAGCAAAGCTGAAAGAATTTTATAGGAACATTGTATTTCATCACCTATTCTTCAATGAACATTTCCTATCCTTGCTTTATCACATTTCTGTCCATCTATCCATACTCCATTGGTTTTTGCAAATCATTAATCACGATAGAAAACAGTAAAAAATGTATAAAGTAAAAGGTATAAGTCTACCCCAACACCTCTTCCCCTTTTCCTTCAAATCCAATTTTAGGGATAACTACTATTGGCATTTTGGAGTACATCCTGACTGTTTTCTACACACATAGAAACTTGCATGGATGAGAGCATTCTAACTGCATGGTCCTGCACTGTGTTTTTTTCTCTCAGTACCAGTATATATAGAACGAGCCCAGTCTGTTTAACAGCTGCATAGTACTCTGCCTTGTATGACCACAACCAGACTCATTTTACCAATTTGTTATTGATGGACACGTAGGTTAACTTTCTTTTTCACCCCGTAGCAAGCAAAGGTAGAAAGAGCACCCTTGCCCGAATAGTCTTGCCCACTGGTGTGAGAACCTCTGCAGACATGGAATTACCGTGTTCACTGATAACTGTCTCAGAGCTGCCACACCTGTGTGGGAGGAAGGGCACAGCATGGGGAGACCTGGCTCTGCTCCTGATCCCACCTGCTGGGGCCCCTTGGGCAAGTCACTTTCCCTATCTGGGCCCTCGTTTCCTCATGCAAAAAATGGAGCAATAACATTAGGTCTCCCCTGGATCTCCTTAGGATTTCGTATTTCAGAGTTTATGAGCACCCACTGTGTGCTGAGACATACGATAGCATCCATAGTCCCTGCCCTCAAATGGGGGAGACAGTAAGCACGCAGAGTTAAATAAACCCCAACGAACATACATGTGTGTATATGTGTACACATGACTTTGCATGTATAACTTTTACACACACTCAGTGTGATTAGTGTTTTGAAGGGAAAAGGACAGAGAGAGAGAGAGAGAGAGGAAGTGGGGGGAGAGAGAGGGAAGGGTTATTTTGGGTATTTAGATGTGGTGGTCAAGGAGGGCTCTCTGAGATGACATTTGCACTGAGACCAACAGTGGCAGGAAGAGTGTTCCAGGCAGAGAGGCCAGCATGTTCAAAGGCCCCGAAGTGGGCACCAGCTCAGCCTGTGCCGCTGGAGTGTAGCGGGTAAGGAGACAGAGCAGGAGAGGTTGGCAGGGAGCTGCAGAGAGGACACTGGGCTTTATTCAGTGTGGTGTGGAGCTGCTACGGGCTTTTAGGCAGTAACGTACCTGGATTTCTCCCTCATTCGATCCCCTCATCGACCCTGGGCACTTGCTCTTCTTGCAGACTTCTGGGCATGTGCCTCCTTGTCCCCATTCAGGCCACCTCCTCAGAGACGTCTTCACTGACTGCGGCACCCAGGGCAGCCCTGTCATCCCCACTAGTCACTCGCTGACCCTTTGCTCTTATTATAGATAAGATAAATTATTTTATTTATCTGCCTGTTTCCTTGTTCAGTTTCTATTCTCCTCCTTGACTTTGAGCTCTGCAAGGACAGGGCCCGTGGGTGCACAGGGTCTGGCACATAGTAGGCTTTCAATAAATATTTGTGGCATGAATGAATGGATAAGTGTTATGAAGAAAGAAACAATAAATGCACCTGGATGTTTAAGGAAGTCTTCCTAGAGGAGGGGACTTCTATGCTGGGTTCTGAAGGCTGAATAGGAGTTCTCTCAGGAGGTCCAGAGAGAAGTGACTTACCTAGGTCCACCCAGAAAGGCACTCTGCCAGCTGGGCCTTGGTTTCTTCATGTGAAAAGTAGAGCAATAAAGTTATGTACTGCCCTTTCTTGAGCACTCACTTTGGAGTCCTGGGAGTCCACATGGATCACCTTGCTGGTATAGAGGCAGGACAGGATGTCATTGTAGGTTTCTAGCCCAAAAGCCAGGTCCGCCATGCTGCCTTGGGCTAATTTTGGAAGGGGTTGAGGGGTCAGGCGGGCAGGCCTTCGGGGTCTCTGGCCAGGGCCGCAGGGTGTCACAAGCTTCAGAAAAACGAAGGAGAAATTCAGGGGGAACAGTTTCTCTGCCCAACAAGTGGTTACAGCTGTAACCAGTATCAAGGGCTGACTTTGCGCTAGGCGGTGCTGAACGCATGTGCGCAATCTCATTGCAACCTTATAAGGGTGCACCGTAACTGTCCGCATCGGACAGATGAGGAAATGGAAGCCCAGAGGGGTAAAGTGACTCGCTCGAGGTCCTACATGGTAAGAGGTGGAGCTGGGTTTTGAACCCACAAGCCCCCTCTCCTTGCTTCTCCCTCCTCTGACCCCATTCCCTTCTCTGTGCCTTTGTTAACAGTGCCTCCCTCCTATCCTCTCACATCTATCCTTCCTGTCCACCCGACCCACCTCTGACCATTCCATGGGGACGAGGAAGGACCAGTGAACGGGAGTTGGGCAGCCAGCCCCCTCCCTTCTCTGGGCCTCGGTTTCCCCATCTGAGGGGTCCCTTCCAGCTGAGCGTTACACATGATCCTGCACCCCTGAACTGCCCCACCTGCCCTCTTGTTGGAGCCTGATCCCCGCTCACAGGGCACGCAGCCCTGTGGCCACTCCTGCTCTCCAGGGTGGAGGCGGGACTCTGCTCAGCACCAGCTCCCGAGGGCAGGGGCCTGCCAGCTCTCCCCTCCCTTCTCCCTCCTTCTCTCTCTTCTCCTCTTTTGGCCTACCACCTCCTTTTACGTGCTCCTTCTCCCCCTCCTTCTCCTCTTTATGCCTCCTATCCAGAGAAGCCCCACCTCACTTTCCGCTTTGCCCGTCCTCCCGCAGGCCAGTGGATGGAGGGTCTGCCCTGGCTGGGAGGGGGGTGGTGTACCTGGACGTTCATCAGAATGGCCTCGTCTGTGAACTCCGTGGTGGTGACATAGTACTGGAAGTCTTCTGGGCCCGAGATGGCTGGGGCTGCAACGAAACCAGGACTCAGCTTCCCCTGGGGGTGGGTGGAAGGATGTGGGGAGGCAGGGAAGCAGGCAGAAATTTGTTCTCTGTCTCTGCTTAGCTTGCAGTTCCTCGTGGGCTAGGTCTGTGCTTCTTGTGACAACATTTATTGAGCAATAGCTTTGTGCCAGGTTATATGTCTTATTGCAGCAGTGCAGTCCACTCTGTAGGTCTAGGATTAGTTCCGTTTTACAGATTGGGAAACTGAGGCTCCAGGGGAAAATGACTTGCCAAGGTCATAAGGCATAGTGCCCTTTCTCGCCCGCACTAGAAAGGAGGCTCCCTGCGGGTAGACTTGTTTTGTTTGTTTCGTTTGGTTTCCTGTCCTATTCTCAGAGCCTCAAGCATTGTTCTTGGCACACAGTAGGGGAATGGAAAATAAGCCGCATCCTTGGCCAGGAGCTACGTACGCAGAGTGACGTGTAGCAGGCCTTCCAGCAGTGAGTTGAGTAGAGTCGTGGCCAGGGGGCACACCTGCAGGGAAGGCACGACGGGGTCCTTGTCAGGTCGAGGGGCTCTCCCTCGGGGTCACACCCCTCTCCCAGGAGGCGGAGGAGGATAAACAACATACTATCTTCTGCAGGAGGAAGGGCAGTGCCTCATCCAAGACACTTGTCACCAACGCCAGAGCTGTGTTCGCGAGGAGGGGGTCCATCCTAGTGGTGGGGGAGGGCAGGTGGGGTCTGAGACACCATGGAAGGGGAAACTGAGGCCAGAGGCAGGAGTCCAGGGCAGGGCTGGAGGGATCATGTAACATGGAAACTTTAGAGTGGCGGCTTCCTTCCTGGTGTCTCTCTTCTCCTCCCCTACCCCTACCCTTTCCTTTTCTGTTTTATCTCCTTCATGCCTTCTTGCTCTCTCTCTCCATGAGTTCCTCCTCCTCTATTTCTTCCTGATCATCCCTCTCTGCCTCCGTCTCTTTATTTCCTCTCTGATAAAGGTCTCTGGGATTTTCAAGGAGGGAGAGTCATGGAAGGCTTCCTGGAGGAGGTGGTTTTTGTGCTAAGGTTATCTCAGCACGTGGGTTAGCTCGTCTTTTCCCCACAGCTACCCCATGCTGGCTGAGTTCGGTGGGCAATTCCATTTCACTGGTGAGGAAACAGGCTCTACAAGTCAAATAGCTTGTTCAGGGCCCCTGAGTTAGGAGGCAGCCAAGCTGAGATTTGACCTGAGTGGATGCCCACTCTCATCCATGACATTCAGTGTGGAGAGAGGAGATGCTGATGGATGGTGTATGCAGCTTGCAGCCCCGGAGATGGCCCTGTCCCTGATGCCCTTGGTCACTCAGAGAACGAGGCTGGGGAGAGATAGCCCCTGCGGTGAGTCTCAGTGAAGGGCTGGGCAGCGGGAGCAGTGCAGGAATTCCTGGCACCCACTCCTGCCCAGTGGTAGCACAGGTGTGGGCAGGTACTCACTGCTCCAGGACCTTGATGCTTAGGTATCCTGGCGGCGTGTGACACTCCTCGAAGACCACCTTGGTCTTGTTCCCCGTCTGTTCCAGCCGTCCCCCAATGCGAATGTTCTTGATGACTCTGAGCCGCAGTATCCTGTAAGGGCAGCGTGTCTAGGCAGGCTCCAAGCCACAGCCCGAGGCAGAGGCCAGAAGTCATAGGCTGGTGGCCTGCAGCTGCCTGCAGGGCTCAAATGAAAAACTAGGGGAGGTCGTTAAAGATACGGATCTCATACTTCGGAGAACCTGAGAGATCTGCCAACACCAGCCAGCGTCCTCGTAGTGGGGCAGTCACCTGGGGCTGATGGTGACCTTGAGGTGAGCCAGAGGTGCTCCAGGTGCTCCGGTCCCCACCAGGCCCAGGGCTAAGTTGTGTTTTTACCGCTCATCACTACAAGGGCGATGAGAAGAAAGAAATATTTCTCTGTGTCCATCGCTCTACCAAAGACATATTTCTTTATGCTCCCTTGTCTCTTCAAAAGTCAAGCTGGACCAGGAAGGCCACATTTACAAGAAAACCAGGGGTGGCCCTGTTCCTAAAGGGCGTTTATGGAGATTTGCGTCATGTGTAGACACCACCCATAGCTGTCCCTCTGTTGCCTGCTGTGGTCCGAGCTCCCGGGTCAGCAGTGAACGCTCGTAACAGCCATGTGCGGGAGCGGACAGGATCATCCCCGCTTGGTAGAGGAGGATGCAGGCCCAGTGAGCAGAAGCCCTAGTTTAGGTTGCCTGGCTGGTGAGCTGGAGCGGAGTCCTGTTCTGCTGCGCTCTGAGGTGAGCTTACACCAGCCCTCCTCAGGCCATCCCGTTACCGCATCCGCCTGTCACTCAGGTGGGACACATGTTCCCCGACATGGGGTCGGAGGGTTTCATCCAGTCTCTGCTGCTGCCTCACCGTGTGATCCTGGCTGGGTCCCTCTCCCCCTCCGTGCCTGGGTTTCTCCATCAGTAAAAATGACTTTGAAACATGCCCGAGTGGCAAGGATTATTAGGACCCTTCTCGTGACATAGGCAGGAGGCCTTTGCTAGCCCTGCAGGGCTGCCTCTTGAGTCATAGCGGTGGGGGGTGGGCCTGCCTGGCACCGAGGGGCGGGGGGACGAAGTACCCAATGTACTCACTCCTGCAGCGAGAGGTACAGTTTGCTTCGCAGCGTGACCTGCAGCAGGCTGTCGCTCAGGGTGTGCAAGGTCACCTCAGGTCCTTTGACATCTTCTATGACCAACCTGCCAGAGAGGTTCGGGCGGTGTTGGTGTGGCCGGGTAAGGCCGCTGTGGTTCTGTAGCGTGTGTGTATCCGGGTCGGCTGGAATAAGGGCAGACCCCAGGAAGAGTGGGAGCAGCTTTGGGACAACCCCGGCCCTGATCCCCAGCCCAGATGAAGAACCAGCCTCCAAGCCTTCAAACCTGGCTGAATCCCTTCCCTTCTTCGGGCCTCAGCATCACCCTCTGCAAAATGGGGGGAATACAGTAGAGGGCCTATGTACCTTGAGCCTGCCTAAATTCAAGTATAAGCATCCTGCAAAAGGGAAGCAAGCAGGCAAGAGTCAGAGAAAGCAAGATGGCTGGTGATCCCACCGCCATCCGCTGAGGGACCATCTGCCCTGTTGAACGTTCCGGAGGGAGGACATGAGCCTTCTACTCCCCTCAGTGATGTCAGTTCCCAGCATCTCCTTGAGCTGAGAGGAGCCCAGAGTATGTTTTGAACATGAGATACAAGCTGGTGACTCAACTGGTGCCCACTAGAATGGGCAGCAAACCATCCCGAACTAGGAGACAGGCGTGGAAGCAGCAGTGCCCACACCTTGCTCTTGGACTTCGGCCCCCAGGACTGTGACACAATGAGCTCTTGTTGTGTAAGCCACCGTTTGTGGTACTTTGTTATGGCCGTCCTGACAAACTATACCATCAGAAAACCTAGATTTTGATTGAAACCCTCTTGATTTTTAAATTTTGGCAGTTCCTTAAAATGTTTAAAAATTTTTTTCTTTTGTAATTAGTGTTTTTCTGTTAAAAATATTTTTTTATTATGTTGTGTTAGTCACCATACAGTACATCATTAGTTTTTGATGTAGTGTTCCATGATTCATTGTTCACATATAACACCCAGTGCTCCATGCTGTATTTAAATAACACCGTGCAAGTTTGTAATACCCAAGTGTAGACTGAATGTAGAGGTCTGGAGGGCCGCCAGGCTGAGATTCTTGATTTAGACTCTGCTTTGTTCCTTGGATGATTTTAAGGGGCTTGGAGAGATTTAGAACACTAAAGGTGCACTTGCTGAGTGCTTTTCAGGCTATAGAGAACCTCCAAGGACACCTGGGCCTCCCACCCGCCCAGGGCTCCACTTGACGTGTGAGAACACTGTGGCTCAGGGAAAGGGCCGAGCCTGAAGGGGAAGAAAGGCCAGAGCCAGCCTCTGCAGACTCACCCTCCTGCCTGGAGCAGCTCCCCCAGCAGCGGGAGCCTCTTCTCTGAGAGCAGGTCCCCGACCAGGGACAGATCAAGCCCACTGCTCTTCCTGGAGAGGCCTCCTCTTACGAAGGGCAGGTGGTCCAGGATGGTGGCCCCTTCACTTGTGGGCCCCGTCACAGGAATCCTGGCCATGCGGTCCAGGACGTGGTGCTCCAAGAATAGGTCTGAAATGTCTGAGGACACAAGCCTCTCCTCAAGGTGGGGCTCACCCCTCATTCAGTCATTCTACAAATGCCCACTGGCACCAGCTCAGAGTCCGCGATTTAGATGGTCATTTAGTGGCAAGTACGTATCAAGTGCACACTGTCTTTTGGGCTCAGAGAACAGGAACAGTGACCAGTCTGCCCCTGAGAAATGTACATTCTAGTGGGAGAGACAGACAACCCAGCATCCGGATAAGCAAACAAGGCAATTTTTGAAAGTAAGTGCTACAAAGAAAATAAAATGGAGTCGAGTAGGAACATGACTGGGGTGAAGGTCTACTTCATATAGGGTGGTCAGGGAAAGCCTCTTTGAGGAGGAGGCATTTGAGCTGACCTGAGTAAAGTGGAGGAATCCATTATTGCAAGATCTGAGAGGAAAGCAATGTAGGCAAGGGGGAAGAGCATGTGCAAAGGCCCTGAGGTGGTAATGAGTCTGGTGAGTTTATGAAACTGAAAGATCAGTGAGGTTAGACTGCAGTGAATGGGGTAGGAGGTGGATGGGCAACAAGGAGCTCATGGTCAAGAGGGAGAGAGACAGACAGACAGAGAGGATAATTACAACACATCAGGCTAATGTCATAGATGAGACTTCACCAAAGAGCTGTGGGAGCTAAGAGGAAGGAGACTCCTGCTTGGGGAAACTGGGAGGGACTGTTAGAGCTTTGCCTTAAAGGATGAGTCAGAATTCACTACATTGGGAAGGAGGGAAAGAGAATTGTAGGTGGAAGAAACAGCACAGGAAGAGAAGGAGGCTGGAAAGTCTGTGGGAGTGGTCAGGGCAGGTGGCAGTGGAAGAGGCTAGGGATGCAGGGCCTTGAATGCCAAGATGAGGAGCTTGGAGCTTCTCTTGAGGGCACTAGGGAGCCACAGCAAGTGTTAGAGCAGGGGAAGGAAGAGGTCAGGTCTGGGTGAAGGAAGGCAAATTCTGCTGCTAGTGACGGGGAGGCCAGAAGAGGAGAAGCCTTGAGGAGGGCAGATGGTACGGACTCCCACCCTGCCTTTCCCTGAGATCTTGCCTCCTGAAGCCCACCCCTTAAATTTTACCTGTTTCCAGCTGATTCTTGCTGATTCGTAGGAAGAGCAGGTGCTGGGCCTTCCCTTGAGCTTCGGGCAGCAGCCCCCACCATAGCAGTGACCCCCAGAACAGCAGCATCCTCCCAGTCAAGACCTTTGGACAAAGAGCTGGAAACCCCAGTGGCCACCTCCATGTCCCCACTGGAGACCCATTGCCTAGGGTCTCCTAGCTCTGCCTCCCCTAGGACCTCCCTCCAGCTTTCCTCTCCTTGCCTTTCCCCCAGCTCCAGATCTGCTAGTCCTTGAACACAGCCCGCACCTCTCGCCACCTCACACTACTGCTTTTGGTTTCTTCTTCCTGGAATGCCCTTCCGCATCGTGTGGACTGCTTTCAAATCCAGGCTCTGCTACTTCCTGACTGTGTGACCCTGAGCAACTTACTTGGCCTCTCTGTGTCTCAGTGTTCTCATCTGTAAAATGGGGATAAACTAGGTTGTTGTGAGGAATACAGTATGTGCAGAGCACTTAACAAGCAGGGTGCTCAACAGCTGTTTATGTGGCTGGGTGACATGCTGAGATGTTAGAAGTGTAGTACTCCCTTTGAACCACGGAGGTTTCTGGATCTTGATGGAGGACAGAGGATGAGGGTCCTGGGGGAGGTGTTAGAGTGGCTGGGGTACGTACCGGGGATGGGGCTTGAAGCCATGGCTCTTTACCAGCTAGGGAACTATTTCAATATTCCAACCAGGATGTTTGTACAGGTTCTTACCGGCTGAACTTCAGCCCTGCCCAGGTGGCCAAAGGATGTGGTTGGGACCCTGGAGACCGCAGGCAGGGGCCCTCTGGGTGGGCAAGCACATGCCCCCAGCAGATGCAGCCTCTGGAACCGCAAGGCAGACCAGCTGGGATGCGGACCTCTCCAGCATCAGCAGGGCCCACCAAGGAGCCCCCCCCCCCCACACCCTCTGCTGCACCCATGAAGCCGCCACCCAGAGGGTACACGCTGCCCCTGAGTGAGGACGGGAGGCCCCCAAAGGCTGAGCCTACTCTGAAGTACCTGAGAAAATCCTGGCAATGCCTTGAATTAGTAGCATCCGGTTTTTTGTTGCTTGGTATCATAGGAGCTCAGAACAGGGATTACATTGGGTAATAAAAAATGTATTTGTTCATTTGCATATGCAAGTTTTGGACTGGAGAATTTGTTCTCATGGCATGAAATATTCGTATTTTGCTTCCAGGCTGATCTGAAATTCACCCATGATTCATCCACCAGGGTTTAGTCGGTCCCTATTTTGGCACTTTTCTCAATCAGTTCACCCGAGTTGGGTCTCTCCCCGCTTCCTGCCCTTCGTACATCACACTGTCTCCCAGCTCTGCCCCTCTTGCCCTAAATCATCCCTACCAGCCCCAGCTTCTACTTGAGTGCTTACTATGGGGCAGGCACCACGCAAGGACGTTGTAAAGCTTCATCACATCACTGAGTCCCCACCACAACGGTCTGGGATCACACATCACAAGTCCAATTTACAAATGACAAACCTGAGGCTCAGAGAGGAAAGACGACTCCCCAAGGTCACACAGGTAGCAGAGCTTGGATTCGAATCACTAAGAACCTGTGCACCCCTTCACATTCTTGTAGGTGCTCAAGAAATGTTTGAGAAGTGCCCTCCTTGTCCTTACCTCTCCAATCACAGGATTGCCCGGAATCTCCCTGGTCTGTCTCCAGCCTCCCAGAAAGGCACAACTTTTATAACCTGAGCTCTGAAGCCCGGCTGGGTGGGGCCAGGGCTTGTGCTCAGAGGAGCTCTTCAGTGGAGGAAGGGGTCCTCTTGGCATCAGGCAGCAAGGGGCTTGTGGCCAAAACTGATAGGGCTCATCACTGAGGCCTGAGGGGCAGGCACTGGGCCCAGGGCCAACAGACCTCCGCGGGGAAGGGGGGTAGGGGGTGTAGGTTTTGGGGCGGGTCCTTTCCCTTAGGCATGACATCAGAGCTGTGGAGCCTGGGGCAGGGCCTTCAGCTCTTGGGAGAGAGCCGAGAAGGCTCCCAGTACGGGATGTGGCAGTCACAGAACCTAAGTGAGTAAGGGAGTGTATTGGGGGTGTGTGGAGGAGAGCAGGTGAATGGTAGAGCCAGCCTTTTCCATACATGGTTCTGTGCTATGCCTCTGCAGCCAGACAGGCCTGGGTTCAAATCCCCACTGTCACTCAGCAGCTGTGTGACTGTGGGCAAGTTGCTTTTTCTTCCGAGCCTTGCTTTTCATGTCTGTAAAACGGGAACAATAAATCTACCCATGTCTTTGCGGTATTTGTGAAGGGTCACTGAGGTAACTCATATAGATGTTAGCACAGGGCCTGATCCATAGGAAGGGTTCAGAAAAGTTACTTATTTTAATTTCCATCTTAGAGAGGAGAAAATTGAGGCTTAGAAAGGTTAAGTGATCTGCTCAAAGTCACATAGCTAGTCTGCCGTGGCAAAAGTAGGATTTGAAATCAGGGCCCAGAGAAGGGACTGGCTACCCAGTGAAAGGGAAATTGGGTGTGCAAGAGTCCTTTTACGTGGGAACCCTGGTGCCCCCATTGTGAGTGTCAGCGCGGACTCCATTAACGCCGCCCGCAGGGAGTGGATCTGAGAGGTGATCCCAGTGGAGGGGGAAAGAGGCGGGGAAGGAGCCAGCCCGTAAAGATGTATTAGTAAGCAGTGACCCCCGTGGGCTTGGTCCCATGGGGCGCTGTGGGAACCAGGGTGGAGTTGCTCCCCTGCCCCAATGAGTGAGGAAACAGGTTATTTACCCACCAGCCTCTGGGATGCTTCTCCTCCAGGAAGAGCTCATGGGTGGCTGGAACCTAGGAGCCACGGCTGTTTTGGAGAAGTGCTCCAATTTGGCTGGGTGTTGGAGCCTCTGGCCTCTAACAGGGTCGTGGGGTGGGACAGACATCCCATCACTGGGGCCAGATGGAACCAAAGACTAGAGGCCCTGCCTCATCTTCTAGGCTCTTAAAAGCGCCCCTTCCCCCGAGATCCTCATGCAACCCTAGGGAGCCAGAAGGGACCTGCCACTGACAAGGGGACATTGGCTTTCTCATCTTCATGGTGAGAGAGGGTTCAAATCCAGACTTTTCAGTTATGATTTAGGAAAATAATGGAATGTGATATGTGGGGATGTAGAGGGCAACGTGTGTCTGGGAGTCGAGGATATGTGGGGAAACTGTCCCGTGGGGCCTGGCCCCATAAGTGTTTGCTGACCCTATGTACGCACCTCATGCAGGGACTTGTCCTGTCCTTCTCTGTCCATCTCGGCCTAGCCCATGTCTTCCTGGCTGCATTCCCAGGCTGTCACCTGTTCTTATGCCCGTTTGTGTCCTGAAGTTGGGTCATGCCTTTTCCTGAAACACCCACCTGTCCCTTCCTGTGGTCCCTTGTGTAACTGAAGGGCTCTATGTACTGAAGCAGGCCTGGAGTCTGGAGAACAGGGGCCCCGTTGTTTGTCCTGAACCTGCTGACATCAAGGAGGCCAGGAGACAATGGCCGTCACACACTGTCCAAGTGGGAAGGGCCTTTAGTGATAAGGCCCAACATCCTGAAGGCCAGGTAACAACAGTGACAATGACATCACCCACAGATGACATTGTCTGGGTACCTCCCATGTGTCAGGAACCCTTCTCTCTCATTTCATCCTCATCCCCCCGCCCCCTCCAACATGGGGACTATGATTGTCCCCATTTTATAGAGAAGGAAACAGAGGCCCATAGAAGGGAAGCCACATCCGAGGGTCAACCCAGAACTGAAAGCCGAGTTCATGTGCCTCCAGAGTCACCCTGTTCAGAGATCCCTCAAGTCAGCACACTATCTGGGTCAACAAAACATGTGCCCCCACCAGAGAGGTTGTCCCACCGTAGGTGCTACTGAGGCTGACACAGAAGGGAGGGGGGCGTAACTGGCTTTGTTATTCCCGAAGCCCGGAGAGGCAGCCATGACCCTGGACATTATCCATATACAGTCCGTAGATGGGCCAGACATAGCGCGGGCTTGGCCCAATTGTCTCAGAGGGGCCTACTCAGGACCCAGATGTGGCTGGGATGTCCAGTTCCCAAGCCTGCCAGAGCCAAGATGACTCCTGAGTTAGGACAAGGATAGACTCCAGACTGTAGGGGTCACAGACAAGTCTTTATTTATTGCAGAGAGAGACAGTCTACAGAGCTGGTTCCATACTCCCTCTGGGACCCAGCCTACCCTGGATGGCCACCATCCAAGCCTTCATGGGAGAGAGGAGAGCAGTCCAGGGCTCTACGAGGAGGCTGGGGTGACCACAACGGAATCCTGGAGTTGGAAGAAAAAAGTCAATTCAGTGTTTTACCTCCCGCCTTGATGTGGTTTATGCTGCTGGTCCTCCGCAGGGTGGCCCTGGCACTGGGGACCACGACTCTGCACTCACTCGCACAGAATTCTTGGAAGGATCAGAGGAGTAGAGTCTGTGTGTGAACAGTGATGCCGTGCAGGGCCTGGGGTACAGGGAAAATATCTGCATGCAGAGTATGGGATTGTGTAGGACCATTGTCCCCAAGCCCAGGTGATCACCAAAACTCCCCAAGAAGTTTCATAAAATGCAGATCCTAAGTGTGATTCAAGGAACTTAACCTATTAGATTTCCCCCAATATTTTAGTGTGATAATTTTTAAACAGAGAGCGAAGTGGAAAGAATTTTCCAGTGACCACTTGTATACTCAGCACCTAGATTCTACCATTAGCTCTTTCTAAACCATACTTGCTTTATCTCACATCTGTCCATTTATTCATTCCTTCAGCTAGCTTTTAAAATATATGTTACAAAGCTATAAAAGGAAAGCAATGGGCTGCTAGCTGAAAATAAATGAATAGAGCAAAACGGGAAACTTGGAAACAGATCCAAAGAATGACACAATACCTTTCCAACCCAAAGTGCAAATGATGGATTATGCAATGCAAGCTGACTAAAAAAAAAAAAAAAATGAAAGTAGATAAATGTCCCTTAATAAGAGAGATGGGAAATAAACCAAGCGGTAGCCACCCAGTTTACAGACACTTGTTTATGCAACATGAATCGAGTGTAATACGTATTTTAGATGAACTGCTTATATTATAAGTGGATCATTGTACTGTAGTCCATTAGTGTATGACCCGTGTGTTCATCCATCTGCTGGGTTTTATGGAGGAGGAAGCTGGGCTCAGGCCAGAGGACCTGCCTGAGCTCATGGCTAGAGAGCGGCAGAGCCAGGACTGCACGGGTCCTCCGGTTCCTGAGTCTTGACTTTCAGCCTCTCTCTGTACTGTCCACGGCACTGTTCTCATTATTCTCCATCACAGCCAGCTGAAGGGTGGGCCACTGATAGTAAGTCATATGTCAACTTGCCTTTGAAACTAGTTAACAAAGCCTCCTACCCTTCCACCAAATGTGACCTCAGGGCATGGGGAGGCATTTTTGAGACTTCCTTTCCTCTCTGAATTTCTCCAGAATGAAACAACTCAGGAAGTCAGTGATACCAATCTACAGCTTTGGGCAAATCAGGACTAATGCAAGTTAAAGGTTTGGCCAAAAGTGCCTTCCGGCCTTGGGTTGGACACCTTGGCCATGGAAGGGTAGGCAATCGCCTGTGGGTTTTCTTCATTCTAAACAATTCTGCTTTCAATGTCTCCGCCACGTAGAGTGGACTAGAAACTCCAAGAAGGTAGGGGTTTTGTTCACTGTCGTGCTCAGTGCCTGGTACACACTAGGTGCTTAGGAAATGCCTGCTGGCTGGCTGACTGAGACGGGCCCACCTCCCCGTCATTGGCCCCTGCAGAAGTTGGGGCCCAAAGCAGGCGTTGCAAAGGCAGGTGCGGAGTGCAAATCCCAACTTTGCCACCTACTGCATGCGTGTCCTTGGAAATGGATTTGCCATTTTTGAGTCTCAGTTTCCCTATCTGTAAAATGGAGATTACAGGCAGGATCTGCCACATGGATGGGTGTGAAGACTGAACAACATGCTGTTCGGTGGCACGAAACGATGCTGGGCTACTCAGTATTATTAACGCTAATATTTGAGGGTGGGAGTGATGCTGCCACAGCCCCCCCCCCCCAGCAGCTGTCAGGGAGCGTCTCCTGAGCACTTACCGTGTGCCAGGCCCTACTGAATGAAGAAACAAGTGAATGAATGAATAACAGGTAGAGTGGAGAGAGCTGGAGGCACATGCTCCCCAGGCTAGGACAGTCGTCCTCTTACTCTTACAGATGAGGAAGGGAGGCCCAGAGAAAAGAAGGGGCTGGTCCCAGGCCCCCCATGAGTGACCGGCAGAATCAGCATTGGAGTACAGGCCCCGCCTCCCAGCCCAGGACTCCCCCCAGCAACTGTGCCTTCCCTGGGGCAGAATGTTTAACCCCACTCACCTTGGTGAGAAAGGATGAAGCTTCCTCGAATCCCCAGGCCTTCACCAATGGTATCTGGATCCCGGATCTTAATTTGCCTGAAATAATCAACGTGGTCAGAGACTGCTGGGCTTGGGTTGAGCAGCCCTGGGCAGGGAACTTAGGGCCTGGCACACCCAGTTCGGACTGTCCCTCTTGCCTCTGCTCACCTGCCCTGTGGCCGCAGCACCCCCCAGCCTCATCTCCCTGCCCCATGCTTCCAGCACCAGCTGCTGGCGGCCCCCAAGGGCACCCCTCACGTCCTCTCACACTTCTGCTAAAGAACCATCAGGGGCTCCTGTCATTCACAACGGAGGTGTCTATACATTGAGATTTCCTACTCTAATAAAATAAAGAGCGAAAATGATGTAGTTGTCATAGGTTACTCATTCTCCCCACCCCCATAACCTGAGGCTTAACTAGAGTATTCTACCATTTCTCTCAGCTTCCTCCACTAGTAACAAAAACAACAAGGCAACATCAGCAACAGTTAAGAGAGGTTGAGACCCAACTGTGGGTCAGGCCCCTCCTTCAGCCCTTTATAAACATTGTCTCCTTTATGCGTCGGAGGAAGGTACTTTTATTTTCCCATTTTACAGATGGAGAAACTGAGTTAGGATGATAAGGCAGCTTGTTCCAGGCCAGGCAGCCAACAAGCAGGGGAATCAGCACTTGAACCAGGTCTACCCGAGGCCCCTCGAGTGTACTCTAGTTGTCTGTTTACACCTCTGTCTCTCTCCTGCCGTCAGCCCTGTGAGGCAGGGGCGTTGCCTGGTTCAGCTTTGCACGCCTAGGTTCTGGCACTAGTAAAGGAACTGGCCTGGGAAGTTGGAGACGGAAGAGGTCATTTCTAGTTGGGCGACCAGGAAGCCTTCCTGGAGGAGGGAGAATTTGAAGTAGACTCTGAGGGTGGATGGAAAGTGAGATGCAGGCTGGAGGAGTGAAGCACCCACCATCAAAACCCTGGGGAATGGGGGATGGAGAGCAAAGGGACGCACCGTTCTCGTTCGGCAGTAGGACAGAGACGAGGATCTCAGTGGTGATGTTTTTCAGAAGTTCAGGCTGTGAAAGAGAGGGGCCTTGTTACCCTGGCGGAGGATCCAAAGTCCCCCAAGCCATTCCTAATATGGGTACAGCCCCACCCCATGGCCAGGGCAGCCAGGGGAGATGCTGGAATCCCAGGCTCCTGCCAGTCAGAGCTCTGAGGGTTCCCAGGACCAGACAGGGCAGTACAAATCCAGCTAGGCCCTGGGTCCCAGTGCGCATGCGCGTGTGTGTGTGTGTGTGTGTGTGTGTGTGTGTGTATGTGAGCATTGGAGGGATGCCACCCCCAGGGGCTCCACTGCTACGTTCCAGCTGAATTTGCCCTGAGGGAATTTCACCCTGCTTCCTGAGTTTTGACTTCTCCAGTGAAGTCAAAGTTCTGATTTTCATGTGGGAACCTCTCCACTTAAAAATTAGCCAAAAAATAATAAAATAAAATAAAATAAAATAAAATAAAATAAAATAAAATAAAATAAAATAAAATAATAACCAAAACATGTGGACCAAAAACCAAAACAAAACAAAACATGGCAGAAGACAGGATGCAGCCAGTTTGAGATCTCTGATCCACTCTGACTCAGCTGGGGAAACAGAGGAGCAGAGGGAAGGGGTTGTCCAGGGCCACTGAGATGAGTCTCGTGAGCAAAATGAGATTGCAAAAAGAAGGGATTTGTTTTCTAATTAAGAATCAAAATGTTACAGAAGAAAAGTGAATGCGTATCTGTGTATTTGTGAGTATGCACGTGTGCTCAGCTGCATCTGCATACAGTAGGTGCCCAGTAAACACCAGAGCGGGGAGGTTGGACTTTGTGGCTGATAATGTGGAGGCTGGCCAGTCCACCATGGGGCTGCCTATGGCGACATTGTTCCAAGCAGATCTTGGTCAACATCTCTCTTTTTTAAATGGACCGTCCTGCACTGTCCCCTGTGCCCCAGGGACAATCTATTAATACTCACGTTGAACAGGCCAATGCCTGAGTTCATCAAGTGGATCCGATCAGAGCTGCAACAGAAGATGCCCTTGAGAATGGCCTCTCAGAGGCACATTCATTCATTCTTTCAACAACTATTTATGGAGCACCTACTACGTAGGGTTTGATTTGTCCCAAGAGGCTCCAGTTTGCACCCCCTGAACCTTTGGGGTAGCAGGAGGGCTGCGGGATGTGGGGAGAAGGTGGGCAGAGGTGCAAAAGGCAGCTGGAGCACTGTGCTTCCAGGCTGGGCTCATGGGGGTCAGCATCTGGGCTTGACGGTCACTGCCACGGTCTTGGAGTTGTGCAGGATGGGCTGAGGGGATGGTGCTGGCCACGCTGTTCCCGTGGGTCAGCCTGTCCCACAGCTGCTGCAAAGCCACTCTTCTTTCCTTCCCTTTCTCTGATATTTGGTCCCCGAAGTGGGACAGTCCAGGCTAGGTCACCTTTCTGCACATCCCGGAGTAGCCTTTATTCCATGCCCCTACCCCGGAGGTTCAAACACTGGGTGTTTAAAGCAATCCGCTGGTCAAAAGGTGAGACAATGATTAACATGTTTACCTGATTTCATTTAAGTTGAGCATAAGTCGGTCATCTTTGGTGTAAAACTGGGCTTCTGAGCTGGCTTCCTGCAATGAGAGAAGCCCATTTCTTTTAGGGGTTGTGTCAAGCATAGGGGGAAAAATGCTCTTCCAGCTGATGTTGCCAACCTGATAGGATATTATCAGCTTGGGGCACTTCCATGAGGCGATAATCTGAGGATGAAGGCAGTACATAGCAAAACAAAGTTGTGCCAGACGGGAAGAGAAGAGTGAAGATGACATTGACTGGATCCAGCCATTTTTGAAGCTAGACCATCTGGACGTCTCAGTTATATGAGCAAATACAATTCCTTCTGTGCATGTGAATTAAGTGTCTGCCCGAAGACCCTAACTAATAAAGTCACAGGACCAGAGCTGGGCCTCCAACTGGGTGACAAGGGTGGTGGAAGCGGTTAGCAAAGCAAGAGGGGGGAACAGGAACAGTGAACAGGAGGGTCCCCCTGGTTGCTGCTCATGCCACAGACAGTTGAACTCACGATGCCCAGGGTAAAGAAGGGGCGGTGGGCTTCATTGGTGGCGAATACTTCCAGCACGATCAACTGGGCCACCTTTGCACTGCCTTGGTCCAGAAGGAGCTCTGGGGTCTCCTGAGTTACAATCTTCACCATCTGTGTGGGCCCCAGCTGATTTGCAGCCTGGAAAGACATCAGATCCGCATGAAGCCTCCCAAGTGCCTCCCCATGGCCCACAGGCCCCATGTACACTCTGTCCCCCTTCCTAGCCTCCCTCTTCCCTCTCCTGCTCCAGCCTCCGTCCTTCCCTCTGGTCCTGGAATGGATTGTTGTCCCCATCTCACAGCCTTTGGTTTTGCTTCTCCCTCTGTCTGGATTACCCTTCTTTTCAGGGAAGGTCTCTCTCATTTCCTAGATTATATTAGGCGCCCCAGAATGCCCTCATAACCCCTAGAATCTATCCTCGTCACCACACTTGTAACGGAAATATCATCTGTGTACTTGATCCAGGTCGCATTTGCCCTGATAGACTGAAACCTCTGTGAGGGCAGCAGATGGCCGTGCTAGAAGGAAACAGAGCAGTCCTACCTGTATTTGACGCCCCAGGGGGCAGCGGACAGACTACAGCAAATACCTGTCAAACTGCAGAAGCCAAGTGGACCAACCTGTTCACTGATCACGTTGATGTTTGACTTCAACCGGCGGGCCAGCTCAGGAAGCTGAGGATGAGAGGAAGGCAGAGCAGGTCAGCTGGAGGGGAGGGGGGAGACACACCTCCAGCAGCCCCACTGCCCGGATCCCCAGGACCCCAGAAAAGCTGGGTGGGCCTGATGGTCCAGGCCCCATGACTGTCACTGGTGGAAGCCAGCTCCTGTGTCAACTGCTGCAGGGCATGGGGTCCTCACTGGCTTGGACTTTTCCTGTGGGTTGTTGGTGGTTGTGAGTCTTGGGCAGCTCCCTGCTCTCCGAGGACATGGAGACGTGACCCAATTCTTAACTCCAGTCGTGAATGTGGTTGCCGGTGACCATTCTCCTTCTCTCATCACACTAACTTTGGGCCAACCCCTTCCCCCTCTGGGCCTCAGTTTCCCCATTGGTGACTCTGGAGGAGGTGGCACACTCCAGTTGACTGGTGGTGGTTGTCTGCTGTGCTGGGTTGATAAGGATTCCGAGACTGAGTCGGCATCTAGGCTCAATAGTAAGGAGGATCCTGATCGATTAGTGATGTCTGCCATGGGTCCCACAGTGGACAGCAGGGGCACGACTGCTATCCTTGGACCACTCACTCTCTGAGATGCCCTTTGGCTCAATGGGACCGTTATTTGGTAGAGGAATCAGGTGTATCAGGTTCCAGAGGGCAGAACTAGGACTGGCGCTGGATATTACAAGGAAATTTGCAGCTTTAGAGCTCTATGTCAGAGGCAGGGTCCATTAGAGGAGGGAGTGAGCTCTCTATTACTGGAGGGATTTAAGCTGAGCCTGACAGGGGATTACTGGTCAGAGGCTTAGGGCAGTCCTTGAGCCCCCTTGATTCAGGAAATTCCCATGATGCAGCAGAGAGGGCCCCATCCTCTCACGCTGAGACTGACCACATAGTCCAACAGGACCACGAGTTCCTCCGGAGGGAGCAAGACAGCTACTGCAGCGTTCGCCACATCCTGCCTCACAGTGAGGCTGAAGGGGGTGCTGTCCAGGTAGGGCACCGTGAGGGAAATTGCAGACTTGTTGAACCACTTGGTCACGTCTCCACGGGGGTCCAACAACTTGGCCTAAGAAGACACAAAGCAGACAGCTGGCTGGGAACTTGACCTCCAATATCTTACCCAATAATGACCTAGAAGAAAATGAGACCATTCAGCCTGTTTCCCTTTGCGCCTTTGCTGACAGGACGCTTAGCCTGGAATTCAGTGCCTTCCCTGAGGTGGTGAGTGAGCTCACGTGGCCGGCAACATCTACTCCACCAGCACCCCTCAGTTAATCTCTGATTTTTTAAAAACTTTGATGTCTTCTTTGGCATATAGGTTTTGACTTCTCAGATACCTCACGACCCCTTTGGATAAAGGGAAATTTCAAAACTGCAACAAAGTTGATGAGAATGTTTGCTGCGGTTTCCTAAAGCATGCATGAAAACTGTGCTATCCAGGTTCACCTGGTCCCTCAGGACTCCAGCCCCAGTATGAGCGTGCGGCCCCGCACAGCAGCTCCTGGCTCCTCCTGCCCGCCAAGCCCTGTGCAGCCTCACTTCGTCTTCCCCTTGGTGACTAGTACTGTCTACATTTTACAAGTGAGGAAACTGGGGCTCAGAGAAGTGACGGAACTTGCTCAAAGTCACACGGCCAGGGAGTTGTGAAGCCCAGAGAGACATTCAGGTCTGTGCGATCTCCAGGGATGGGTCTTGATCCTGGGCTCTTGTTTCAAGGTCATCAGATATTTGGGGTTTGGCAAGGTTGCCTGAGAGGAAGGTCAAGAGCCCCAGTGCATACGCTGGGCTCTGACTGGGGAAACCAGAGGCAGAGGCCAGATTGCTGGGGCCGATGCTCTGTGCGTCGCCCTTGGATTCCACCCACTGGGGTTCCTCCACCAGGATGGTGTCCATGGGACACGTTCGGCCCGCTGAGTTCCTAAATCAGTCTGTGTGTCCTAACTGTGAGTGGTGTTTTCTCCCCTGAAACAGACCCATGGTGTCTGGTCCTGGGCAGTCAGAGAAGGGCGGTGATGTCTCCACTTTACTCTTGAGGTCCCATAACACTCACCCCCAGCTCGAGCTGGATGACGTTACCCTTGATGGCAGGAGACAGAACGTCAAACTCCAGGCGGTCAGAGCCGAGGGAAACAGGCACTGCTTGGGGACAAGAAGGAAGTTCTGTGAGGGAGGAGGGCAATATCGGATGGGGCGCTTTGGGGGCCGCTTTGGGCTGGAGCTGCATCATTGCCTGGGGGTTGTAGGGAGGAGAAGGAATAGCGATGTTGACAATGAGAACGATGATGAGAATGACATTTATTGAGCGTCCGTCAAGCGCCACGTGCTGTGCTAAACCTTTACACTTAAACTTTACACTCAGTTGGGCTTCACAGTAACCTTAGGAGGTGGGTCCTGTTTTTATCCCCATTTTACAGATGGGGAAACAGGCTCAGAAAAGCAAACTGAGTTGCTCAGGGTGATATTGTGAACGGATTTGAGCCCAGTCGGTCCGATGCCAAGGTCCTGAGTCGGAACAAGACTGAACTACTGTTTATAACTCTCTCCCTCCTCCAGGGGACTGGGATCTGCACCCCTCACCGGGACAGAGTACCTGGTGCACGCCCATCTATGCCCTGGATGGTTTGCGCTCGCCTGAGGATTCCCCACTTGGCCGCCAGGTGGCAGTGGAGTCTTACCTGCCCGGGCTGCTGGGTGGGGAATGGGGAGGGCTGCAGAGAGGTAGGTTCAGGGACAGGCAGGGAGTGAACCCTTGGACCACCTGCTCCCCTGAGGAGACCTCCTGCTCTGCCCCTGAGGGGCAGAGGAGCCAGACAGGCTTCTGTTCGAGTCCCAGTAGCCTTGGCTACTCTATTTCTACCTCTGAACCTCAATTTTCTCATCTTATAATGGGGTAGAAATCATAGGTCGTACAGGACTGGTCCCTGTCTAACTTGGCTTATGTCTGAATTACACCAGACCTGGAACTTGCAGAACTGGGTTCAAGCCTTCTCCTATGACTAATTTCCTCTGTGAGCTTGAACAAATGACTTAATTTCTGTAAGCCTCAGTTTTCTTGGTGATGATGGCTACTTCATGGAGTTATTCGAGGAGTCAGCGAGACCCAGCCCAGTCGGAGCTCTTTGGGTGCTCACTGCATACTGATTCCATTCTCCTCTTTTCCTCTGCTCTGGTCACCCTCTGAGTGAGCTTCTTCAGATCCCAAAACAGTGGATGGTAGCATTTTCTTCTTCCTGCTAATTCCCACTCTGAGACCTCTGACCACAGCACAGTTGTGAGATGAGGGCAGAAGCCTGAGTTCTCCCATCTCTGCTATTCTCAGGGAGGGAGAAATGGCCTCCTTCCTGAGCGCGTATCTTGCCTCTTCCCTTGTTTTCTCTTCTCTAATAGCCCGCAATTACTGCTGTCTCATCCACACATTCATTCTTTCATCCATTCCACTCCCGTTTGTAAGCACTTCTCTGTGTGGGCAGAGCGCCTGCTACGTGCCTGGAACCTCCCCCGTAAAGTTTTAATCCTCACTAACAATCTTGTGACGTAGGGATATAGAAACCCCATTTTACAGATGAGGAAACTGAGGATAAGGAGGTGGAGTGGCTTTCCCAAAGTGACAGAGCACGTCAATGGCAGAGCTGGGATTTGAACTGGGAAATCTGACTCACATAGAAACTTGCACATAGTAGGTACTTGTGAAGTCACAGGTGTGGTGAATTCCTGTCTGTGCATCTTCGGGAGGGATTCATAGATGCTTGCTGTTGGGCCAAGTTGCTGCTCAGGCTTGACTTGGGAGGTCTCTCCTGGGCAGAGCCAGGGTGTGGAGGCTGGCTCAGCAGTAAAGGAAAAAGGTGGGAGAGAGCAGAGCACCTACCGCTCACCAGGCGCAGGATGTCCGTACGCGCATCCTCAAAGGCCGCCTTGACCACGGGACACAGCTGCAATGGCACAAATGCAGAGGCTCCACGATCGGGGGGCCAGAACACAGCCCCACAGTGACCCGTGCCCGGCCCAGCCAGCCTGAGCCCCTGCGTCCATGGCCAGCCAGGCTTTTGTCCATGGGACCAAGGACTTGGTATTGTGTCCACTCCACATCCATCCCTGCATTCAGAGCCTACCCCGGCCCCCAGCATTGCCTGGGTTCTTTTGCAGTGGCTTGTCCCTTACCCTATGCCCAGGGTGCCCCTGCCGGCCCGCTGCCCTCTCCATCGGACTCCTTGTCCTGTTCACGAGAGCCCGTGTTTTCCATAAGAGGGAAATGGAGAATGTATTTCTTCATTCACTTACTTAGTCGACTAGTCATTACTGAGTTCCCTCTTTACGCCAGACTCTAGAACGGGGCGGGCAAGGCAGACCCAGCCAGACTCGTGAACAATCTCTTGCCTTTTGTGGGTTTCTAGCTCCCAACACATTCCTTTGCCTACTGAGCTCTTCTTCCCCTACAACTGCCAGCGGTTCTCAGCAGGGGCTGATTCTGTTGCCTAGGAGATATTTGGAAATATCTGGGGACACTTAGTTGTCACAACTTGGGGGAGGTGTTATTGGCATCTAGTGGCTAGAGGCCAGGGATGCCACTACACATGCCACAGCGTGCAGGACAGCTCCTACAACAAAGATCTCTATGACCCGAATGTCAATACTGTGGAAGGTAAGAAGCCCTGGCCTCACAGAACCCTGGCCTTGCCTGTTTTGCTTAAGGAGGACGTTAAGCCTCTGACTCACTTGCTCCCGAGTCTCAAGAGTCTTGTTCTCAGGCGCCTGGCTGGCGTGGTCCGTTAAGCGGCCGACTCTTGGTTTTGGCTCAGGTCGTGATCCCACAGTCGTGAGATCGAACCCCACGTCGGGCTTAGCACTCAGCGTGGGTTCTGGTTGGGATTCTCTCTCCCTCCCCCTCAGCCCCTCCTGCTCATGCTCTCTCCCTCTCTCTCAAATAAATAAATAAATCTTAAAAAACAAAACAAAGCAAAACCCAGAGTCTTGTTTTCTGCTCTAGGTAGCCCATTTTCTAGGGCAGTGCCCTGGGATTTTGTCATTTGTCTTAGATACAATATCCCCAGTGGAAGAATCTTCCGGTTGACCGCCCATTGCTACTCTTGAGAAAGGACAGTGCACTTCAAGAAATTTTTTCTATGAAAGTTTTCTATGAACACTTAACTTTTTCTATGAAAAACCCATTCCCTGCTTCTAGCTGCTCTGCCAATCCAGAACGTAGGGGGCGTGGAGGCCTTGCGCTCGGAGACCCCCAGCATTGGCTGCCAAGGGCCAGCGTGTTCCTCATGGGGAGGGGGTCACTGGCAACCTTGGCATCGTCTCTCACAATTCCCTTTCTCTCACTTTCACCAGTGGCTGTCAACCCTGACTACACGTTAGAATCCTCTGGGAAACCCGCTGGAATTCTCTGGGATACTACATTCCCCCCAGCCCCGTTACATTGGAGTCTCCATCAGGATTTTTAAAATCTTCCCCAGGTGGTTCTGATGTGCAGCTAGGGTTGGGGCACACATATTTCCACTGAAAAGGGCTTTGGCATTTTCTAGATGGGTTCCTGACAGATTTAAACATGGCGTGCCCTTTCCCTGCATTTCACGTAAAATATGCTTACGACCATTGTATTGAATCCACTGACCTATGGTGGGTAACCATGGTGATTAATGGAACGCCAGGTTTCTCCTCTCATTCATTATACTCACATACTTGCACCCTTAAAAACAGATATTATTCAAACAGCATTTTTATTGTCTGTTTTCTAGTAGTAAATACATTTTTTAGCTAGTAAAGTATGATGCCAATTAAAATATGATTTAGCTGGAGGCTGGGGAAAAATTTCCAGCTGGGCCCTACTTTAAGAAACTCCCACCTCTAGGGGCGCCTGGGTGGCGCAGTTGGTTAAGTGTCGGACTCTTGGTTTCGACTCAGGTCATGATCTCGGAGTTGGGAGATCGAGCCCTGCATCGGGCTCCGCGTCCAGTGTGGAGTCCGCTTGAGTTTCTCTCTCTCCCTTTCCCCTTGCCCCTCCCGACTGAGCCCTCACATTCTCTCTGTCTCTCTCTAAAATAAATAAACTCCCACCTTTAAATAGAAAAAAAATTCTGAAAAAATATCTCATGTAAGAAAAGACAAATTTTACAGAATTCCTCCCTTTCAGATTCCTTTTAGAAGTCTCTCTGGAATGGCTTAGTCAAGTCTTAAATATGATGCAGCTATTACAACAATTATGAATTTCATACAGTGGCGTAGAACATAGGTATAACTTAAGGAATCAAATCGTACTGACACTGAGTACAGCCGCATGCAAATATGAATGCATGTGAGTGGAGATTGGAAGGCACATATGTACAAAAGAGAAAAAGGCTGTCAAGTTAGGGTGGAAGGATTACGGGCACTTTTCCTCCAAAGTCATCTGAGTTATTATATCATCTTTCCAATTCAAGAAAGTTTTATTATAAAAAAACATCAGTTATCTGACAAGGCGTTTCAAACCCCAGGAGGCCCACTGTGCTTGGAATTTACAGTGGAAATCAATGGTCACGGTTACAGTTCTGGTTCATCTGTGACATATAAGGGACATATAAATTGAGATTAACTTGTGTTTATTGACTCAGAAAAATAAATCCAGCAGGGCCTGGTGGGTGACAGACCCCTGAAGACAGGTTGATGTGAGACAGCGGTATGCTAGAGCCAGCTCGTACCACTTTGTGAGGGCCAAGTGTTAAATTTTCAGGAATTTCTGAGCCACGTGCTATACCCAGACATTATGAAAAATTAAATTATATAAACTTACAACTAAATAAGTTATACTAAACGCAAAGCTAGTGAGAACTCAAAACTCATTATTTCCTAATTATTTTGTTCTATTTTACTATTCTCTATTGCTCTCCAGGTTATTTATGTCAATTGCATTTGTGTGGCAGAAATGCCGTACAATAGTGGGCTGCTGTGCGTTCTTACCCACTGCTCAGTGACCTCACATGAGTAGCTTGAAATTGTCCTTGGAGCACGTGTTTACCCCAGAGAATCAGCAAGGGCTACAAATCAGGGTTCCTTCCACTTGACCTCCCCAGAGTCAGTTGTTAATAATTTATCAGCACATCACTGTTCAAGATCTCCTGGGTGACTTTTGGCAGTTCCATGACCTTCACCTCAATGATCCACTGAAAGAATGGTCAGGCCCTGAAGTTTCCCACTCAGGGAGACACAGGTCCCCGAGCACTAGCTCGCAGTTCCACCCCAGCCCCACAGGGGGAGCAATCTTTGCAGGCCGGAGAGGCCCTGAGTCCGCTCACCTGAGTTTTCACCAGTTTGGGCAGGGCTGGCACCAGGAGGTTCATGACCTTGTTGGCTAAGGAGTTGACCAGGAAGGAGACCCTTCCGGAGAGGAGAAGGGGAGAGAGATTCGGAAGGTCAGAGATGATGCTGTTTTACAGAAGGGAAGACAGAGAGCCCAGGGGAAGGAGGCACTGGCTCAAGATCACACAGCCTGCTCCAGACAGGGCTGGGACTAGACCCCCATCTGCAGAGAGCTGTCAGGGAGTAGAAGCTGGAGGTGTCCTTCGCAATGTGCGCTGGAGACTGGGATGATGGCATTGGCATTTCTGCCCATTCTCCCGGTAAGGAGAAGTGGAGGGAAGCACCAGGCCCAGTGTGTGGAGTGCCTGTGGCTGTAGCCTGATCTCGTCCTCTCCCTGCGGTCTCAAAGCTGAGTCACAGGGACGCAACTCGCCAGCAGCACAAGGACAGTAAATGCAGGCAATGCATTTGCTTGACTCCAAAGCATGCTTTGACCCATGGCCCCACTCAGGCCTGCCCGAGGTGGTTTGGGGGGCCCTAGGAATGTGGCTCCTCTCAACCTTCAAATGTTTGCCCCACTTCCTGGCAGGATGCCTGAAATCCCACCATGCTTGTTTCTGCTCTTGATGTCTTGAACTTTCTTTGGCATCTCAGATTCCCTGAAAGGAGCCTCAGTTCAAGAGTCAGGAGGGATCAGCCCCTTTCTGTCTCTGGGCCTCAGTGTTCTCCATCACCACCCGGCTTCCCTCCCAGGCATGGTGGGGGCCCAGCAGGAGGCGGCCACACTCACTTATGCAGCAGGCTGATGCGCAGGGTCCCCCCGCTGGTGGAGCAGTCGGCGAGGACAAGGTGTGCGTGGCCACTCTCACTGGTGTTCACTCGGATGATGGCTTGCACCTCTGTTTCCATGTGTAACTCCACGATGGTCTTGACCAGGGGCCTGGGAGTGGACGTGCCCGCACTGTCTCAGCCCCAGGTCGGAGCAAACCTGCTGTCTGTCTCAGTGCTCTGGTTCTCTCACCTCCCAGCTCGAACTCCTCTGATGGCCTCTCCTCTTCTCCCCCGGGTTTCCGCCCACCAGGTTCACGTTTGGATTCCTGTCCTGGTTTAAATCTTCTGTCTATGTCAACAGCTCCTAACTCGTACCCAACTCCTTACCCAGGGTCTTACAGGTCCCTCAAATTTAACATGGACAAAAGCGAACTCTGGGGGAGCCTGGGTGACTCAGTTGGTTAAGCATTAGACTCTTGATTCGGCTCAGGTCATGATTTCAGGGTCGTGAGATCGAGCCCTGTGTCGGGCTCCAAGCTGGGGGTGGAGCCTGCTTCAGATTCTCTCTCCCTCTGCTCCATCACCCCCCACTCACGAACTCTCTCTCTCTCTGCAACACACACACACACACACACACACTGAACTCAGGCTCCTTCCCCAAACTTGCTCCTCTCATGATCTTTCCTGTCTTCGTTTCTGGCCACTCCATCCTGCCAGTTGCGCAGGAAAATCCTTGGAGTCGGCCTTGACCTCTCTCTTTCTCTGGCATTCAATCCATCAGGAAATCCTGTTGCCTCTACCTACCTCTGAAATGTTTCAGAATCTGACCACTTCTCACCACCTTCCTGCCTCCAAAACCTAGTACAAGCCATCGTCATCCGCCCCGAATTGTAACAGGTGCTTCTGGAGGGCCTCTCTGCCTCCAAACACAGCAGAGGGATTCTTTAAAAGTTCAAGCATGTCATGTCTCTCCTCTGCTTAGAAACCTCCCATTTCACTCAGTAAAAGCCAGGTCTTTACCTTGGCCCACAAGGCCCCACAAGGACCTCACCTCCCACCATTCTTCCCCCTCCTATTCTCTTTACCATTCTTTGGACAAAGCAAGTGCCTCAGGGCAAAGGACTCTTGCCTCAGGACCTTTGCACTTGCCCTTCCCTCTGCTTGGGACTCTCTTTACCAGATACCTGCGTGGAGAAAAGGGGCAAGGCATGACTGAACCTGTCAGGCCCGTAGTATCTGACTGAGGGGACACTCACGTGTTGAGTCCAGCCACCATGTCCAGGGGGATCTTGACTGCCAGCCCCTGGCTTTCATCCGAGGGGTCTACCTGCAGCTGCAGGATGTTGGCTGAGGTGACTTTCAGCCTGGATGGGACATGGGAGAGATAAGATCCATGCCTCATGCTCAACTGAATATCATCCCCAAACTGGCCCACTGACTCTTCACTGTCTCCCCTGGTGCCCAGCCAGGGGTGTCCAGCTGGCAGCTGCACCTGAGCCCTGTCCACTGACCCCTCCCCAGCATGGTCTGGCCCCCAAATATCTCCCCTCCACCACTGCTAAAAAAGCTTCCATGGCTCCCTGCCACTTAAGAGATAAATGCCAGCTCCTTGGGCTGACTTGGAAGACCCTCTGTGACCGGCCCCACTGACCTCTCAGTTCCTTGGGGTTGAGTGTCAGCCGTTCTGATTGACTCTCACCCCCCTGTGCCTTCCCCAGGCTGGTCCCACTCCCTGGAATGCCATTTTCTTCTTGTCTCCTGGTGAGCATGGAGTCACTGGGTCACCTGCCACCTCCCCTGAGAAGTGTCACTTTTCCCTTCACCATTCTACCCCAGGCAACCTTCCTCTGGGGTCACCCCATTAGGGTTCCCGTGTCACTCTCTTAGGGTTATTGCTAACTCCTCTGGGAGCTTCTGAGGGAGGGACTCTGATCTATTTTTCTTGGTCAGGCGCAGAGCTGACAGCAGCGGATGCTTGTTGACTGGTCGACCGAGCGTGCCAAGTGTGTCCTGGGCAGAGGGTGGGGGAGGAGCTGGAGCCCAGCGTGGCCCTGCTCCACTTACCAGGTGATGTGCTTGAGGATGGAGTTCAGCACGTTGCCTAGCACGGGGATGCCCCCGGCTGGCCTCTCCTGTACGCTGTTGAGCAGTGGCAGCTGCTGGAGGATGTCGATGGCATTGTGGTCATTCAGCTTCTGTGTCAGCCCTGGAGGCAGATCCCAGAGATTAGCGTCCAGCGGGAGGGGTGAGACGGATGGCTTGGCAGTGGCTTTAGGCCGGGAAGGGGGCATCACCCAGGGCTACCTGGACCCGGACATAAGGCCAGGGGACCGATAGCTCCGTCCCAACCATCTGCTGTGGAGCTGTGGCTTTGAGGATGATGGTCCAGATAGGTCATTTTCACATAAGGACTAGGGTGGGGGCATAGGTGGGACCATTCACCACTCTGAGCATTGCCAGCCTCTGTGGGAGCGCTGCCGGAATACTGGCATATGGGCCTGCATCCCTCCCACCAGCCAGCAGCAAACTCTCTGGAGCCCTCTGAGAGGCAGGGAACCCACAAAGCTTTGTTGGGCTGTGTTGCTGCCGAAACATACTTGCTAACAGCTCTCTGGCACCCACATCCTATGGGCCTGTTGTCCAGAGAGCCTCAGGTGCTGAGCTGAGATCGGAGAAGCCGGGAGTCCCGGGTTCTGGTCCCTGCTGGACTCTTCCCCTGGCAGCCAGAGCCTCTTTGGCTTGTGTGAAGAGCAGGCCAGAAGTGCTGGGTGCTCCACGAGCAGCTCCAGAAGCAGCCTCAGCCCGTGACTGATGGGAATTGGTGTATAAATACCCCAGCTCCCCCGACCCTCTGGCAGGACAGCCCGGGTGTGTGTCCCCTACCGTGTCCCAGAGTCCCGGTGTGTTACTGGCTCTCAGCAACAAAGCCATCCTTTTGTCTGCCCTGTGGTCATGGAGGTGGGACTTTTAAATATTCCTCCTTGAAAATGTTAAGCCTTGTCAGTGGAGGCTCTGGAGGGACATAAAGGAGGACGGGGCCCAGTGGAATCATGGAATTGAAGGGAGGATCTTAGAATCACGGACTCTTGAGATGTAGACACTCCCAGCCTTTACAACTCATCCACTTGAGCCTCACCCTGGAGCCAAGATCCCGGCTGTGCCTTGCACACTCCCAGTGATGGGGAACTCCCTCTCTCCTTTGGAGGGCTGTTCCACCTGCCCACTTGCCTTATGGTGGCAAGGCCTGGGTGACCAGGACTTGCTTTTTTTTTTTTTTCTTTTAGGCGGTGGGGAGAAGGAGAAGGAGAAGGAGGTGCCCCAAGACTTACTTTCTTTGATGATTTCTCGGCCGAGGCTAAGAACTGCAGGGGGGTTGAGGGTGGCTCCAGTCAAAGTAGCTGCCAGCAAACCACAGAGAAGGGTGACGGTGAATGGGCCGGCCATCTTTGTGGGGATCGGTGAGCAGCAGGAGACACGGGAAGGAACCTGGGGTGAACACAGGAGAAGGAGCCTGTTAGCTGGGCAGAGAGGTCAAGGGCAGGCCCACCATGCCTGGTGACTTGGGGCACAAAGCCCAGAAGAGGCTGTTTAGTGAAGTGGTTAAAAGTGTGGGCTCTGGAGCCCCACCATCCGGGTCTGTGTCCTGTCTCTGCTGCTAGGTGCTAGTTGTATGGCTTTGGACCATCAGCTTAGCCTCTCCGGGCCTCAGTTTTTTCATCCGGCAAACGGGCATAATGAAGCAGTGCCCTACTTCATAGAGTCTGGCACTTAAAACCCTCCATAGCCCAACCTCAGCCAACTTCACCTCCTGCTTAGTTCCGTCTTGCTCGATAAAGTTCCAATCATTCCAAACTGCTTGAAGTTCCCAGAACATACCCGGTTCTGTCCTGTTATCTGCCTTTGTCCTAACTCTTCCTGCTTCCTGTGGTGCTCTTCCCCTTCCTTATCTGCCTGCTGGACTCTTATTCATCCTTTAGAACTCTGCCCACACTTCCCTTTCTCTGTCAAGGTTTGCCTCTCCTGCAGCCAGAGACCCTGGACTACGCTTGAGTGTGCCTTGGGGGCTGCTGTCTGCCCAGGACAGGACATTTGGAGGCAGGAGGGAAATGGCTATTCAGGTAGGACGCCAAGTGGCCAGAAAGCTGTTTGCCTGATACTAAGGGGCCTGAGAAGGGAATAGGTGGCTTCTTGGAGCCGAGGAGAGAAAGGCAGAGGGAGGAAGAGGGCTGTGGGTGCCTGTGCCTCCTGGGAGAGGACCTTGGGGGATTCTGGCTCCTTGGCTGCTCTGTCCCCACCATGAGGCAGAACGTCAGCCCCTGTAAGCTGGTCTCGAGCTCTCCAGCTTACACCCTGGCTCAGCCTCCAAGCTCCAGGGAAGCTTCTGCCTCCTGCAGACTGTCCTGCTCGGAGGGAGGGAAGATGCTGACCTGGAGACCCTGAGCCCTTGCTTGGCTCAGCATGTGGGTTTCTTGTTGCCAAGGATAAACATGGCATCTGGATAACACGTGTCTCTCAGCAGGAGCAACATGAGCTGTCTGGGACACTGGCTATCATGGTTCCACATCTGTCTCCCTGACTGCGCTGTGAGCTCCAGAGGGGTGTGCTCCCCATTGTGTCCCAGGCACTTGCTAAAGTGCTTGGCACGCAGTGGGTTGTTTAATAAATACGCAGTTGCTGAATGAATGAACGGCCTCTGGGAGCCCTGGAAGAATGGGAAATCTGAGCCTGCTACACTGAGCAGGTCTGGGCCATGGGGACTAAGAGTGCAGGAGAAATATCATGGGCCTCAGCTGGAGGCCTGCCTCTACCATTTGCTGTGTGATCTGGGGCAATGACTTACCCACTCTGAGCCTCAGTTTTCTCATCTGTAAAATAAGGGATAATTATAGTACTTATATCACAGGGTTGTTGGGAGGATTAAATGAGCCATAAGAGCTCAATGAGTGTTAGCTGTTATTATGATCATGACAGTTAGTATCACTAATACTGGGGTCAGAAGGAACCACCTTGCTGTCAAAGCCAGAAGACAGAGGTAATGCCCAGCACCCTGCTCTTCTGCCAGGAAGCCCCTCACCCCCACTCCATAATCTTTTTCTTTCAATCACCTTGACCCTGTTTACCTTTCGTTATCTTTGCACACCACTCTGTCCTCTGACCAGAGCTACTCAGGGAGACAACAATATGGTAGCATCCCCTCCTGTGGAAAAGTGTCTCCTCCCCAAATCCAAGCACCATATACATAATCACCAATCATATCTCACCTCCTGGCCTTTCCTTATGCTGTCCCCTTTATAATGGGATGCCTTTCTCTCTTCCTTTTTCCAGCCAACTTCTGCTTGTCTTCTCAACTGACATGCCACCTCTTCCAGGAAGCCTTCCCTGACTGCCCTTTACCGCAATGTCCCTGGTCTTTCCTTGAGCACAGCATGTACCACACTGGCCCATACTGGGAATAACTTGACAGTCAGGTTAGTCTGATACTCCTTCTTGTCCCCAGAATCACCCCAGCATGGGCTGGACACAGAACAATTGGTGTGCGGAGGGTGGGTTTATGTCACTGGGATCAGGTCAGGGAAAGACTCAGCCAGTCCAATTCCTTCATCACTGTTCTCTGGTCTTCTGGGTGAGGGGGCTGAGCACCTCTCTACCTCTGGTCCTGACCTCAGAGGGTCCTAGTGGACTAAGGGGCCTTACCTCAGGGCCAAGCCTCCACCTTGCTCTTGACCTGACTATAACAGGTGTCTCCAGCTTAGAGCCTTCCTGGTCCCCTAGGCTTTCAGCCCCTTTCCTACACTTTTACCTGGACACGCCGGAGTCCTCAGTCTGCTCCTCTCCTCACCTGGACAGTGGGTCTGGAAGTCTAGCCTTATATCCTGCACACCCCAGTCTGAGAAGTCACCCTTTGCATTTGGGCTGAGGCCTTGGGCTGGGCTGAGGTCTCCAACGTAAATATTTGTGGCTTCTGGTGAACCACATCCCTGCCTGGAGGCAGCTTCCTGGGACTTGGAGAAAGAAGGGTCTGGGCTGACAGGAGGGGTGGGCGGGGCGCGGGAGCACCTGGCAGAGGAGTCGGACTGGGCACAGTGTGGCCTGTGGAAGGGGCTCCCTGCCTTCTGGACAGTCACTCCCAGGGGGATGCCGATGGGGACGGTAGCAGTGACAATGTATTAAGCATCTACAATATGGCAGGTGCCACCCCAGGCTTTATGTTGGTCGTGTCAGTGGAGCCTCGTCCCCACCAGGATCAGGATCATTATCCCAAAGTTACCATGGAGGAACCTGCCTCGCAGGGCCAGCAAATGGCAGAGTCAGGATTCAAACCAGAACTCGGACCTCAAAACCTATCTGGGGATGACTCTACAGCTTGGCAGGTGCGTGAGGTCCCGGGGACCGTCTGGGTTCAAGTCCCAGCTCCACAATTTCTATGCTGTGTGACTTGGGGCACATTCCCTAACCTTTCCAAGTCTCAGTTTTTCATCTGTGAAATGGGAATAATAGCAACACCTACGTACCAGTGTGCTAAGAGGAACACAGTGGACATGCTTAGAGCACAGGTCCCGGCACAGAGTACGTGCTCAATAAATGTGAGTGGTTGTTGCTATTGTGATTACTGCTTGTAATAGCGTGGGCCTTTGTAGAGGGGTACTGATCATAGTTTAGTCCAGATAATTGACCTGGCAGGAGGAAGTAGTAGCTTTGCCCATCGCTTATCCCTAAATGCATCCAAGGATACACATCTCCATTAATTAATTCACTCCAGAGAATAGGTTTGAATCCCATTTGGGTCACTTTGCTGTGTGACCCTGGGCAAATAACTTCACCCCTCTGGGCCTCAATGTCCTCGTCTATAAAATGGGGATAATTGTAGCTGCTCCCTCACAGCTGCTGAGAGCATGAACTGAGGTGTGAGCTCACAGAACACTTGGCAAGTGCTTTTAGACATTCGTTCTACAATAATTAGTAGCCACTTTGCCTTGCCTCTGCCTTCAGGAAACTCCGTGAATATTCGTGGAACGAATGAGTAATGAGGCATGACTGTGAACCAAGGGAACAAATGAGCGGTCCCCCAGGACCCCCATCACCCGCTGCCTGGGTGCAAATCTTGCCTCGGTTAACCTGCACAAGTCACTCAGAGGCAGGTGTCAGCAACCCCGGGGTCCCCAAAGGCATCGGAGGCTCAGAGAGGTGACTGACTTGCTCTAGCTCCCGCAGCCAGGGCTGCCAGAGCCGGGACTTGGGCTCAATCTGTCTAGTTCCACCCACTGTCCTTTCCCCCAGTGACTCCAGGTCAGTGTCAGGAGAGTGGGAGGCAAACATGGCCTTCGGATATGATCTGGGGAGTCATCCTTGCTGCTCTGCTCCAGTCTAGAAGCTGGGCTGATGGTTCAGAGCTGAGAGGGCCATTGCCGAATCCTGTCTCCATGAGCAGTGGGGCAGGAGGGGGCAGTGAGTGTCCCGAGGCCCCTCAGTGTGTGGCCCGGCCCTGGCCAGAATCCCCTTCCTGGAGTTGTCAAGAGGAAAAAAGCAAGAGCCTTTGCCATGTGTGCAAAATGTACCAAACACCTAAAGATGAGATGTTCTGGGAGTCAGGGAGGCCTGCCGGTAGGGATCTTGCCAGTCCCTTGGGCACATCTCCAGAGGGGCGAATGCCCCCTGCTGGGCTCCCCAGCTGGTTATGCCTGCTGCCCATGGACAATGCCCCTCTGTGGGAGAGCTGAGCCCGGTGCCAGGGCCTGGGCCTGCGTCAGCTCCTGCTTCCTGCCTCTTGGCCCTGATAGACTTGCTGGGGTCAACACGCACACCTACTCTCTGTTGGCCTGGCGCACCTTGGAACCCAGAGCCAGCAGAGCCCTGTCCTCGGTGTCACTCAGTGTCCCCATCAGACTGCTGAGGGGCTTTTTGTCCCACCCTCACCTCTTTCCAGCACCCAGGGCCTTGCTTGTGCTGTGTCCTATTTCTGGAATGCCCTGTTCACTCCCCTGAAACATCCGTCTTGCCCTGTCTGGGCAGCAAGATAGGGAGAAGTCACCGAGTCTGACAGATGGGTTCAATCCTTGCTCTTGGGTTCATCAACTGTGAGGTAGTGGGAAAATCGCTTTCTCTCTGTGAGCCTCTGTGTCCTCAGTTATAAAACAGAACTGTTGTCAGGGTCACATAAGATAATATGAAATACTTGGGACATCAGAGAATTCGGTAAATGGTAAACACTACCATTATTATTGCAGTATTAACATCATTAATCTTCAAGGTCTAATTCAGAAGGTAGGGTCTGCATAAAGCTGCCTGACTTTGCCCCACCTGCACCTGACGTCTTTGTGCCCTCCTGGGGGCCCCCAAGGCACCAGCTATTTACTCTTTTGGGGGTTTGGATCCTCTTCTGCCTTGAGAGATGTCCGCTTTATCCACCCACCCACCCATGCATTCATCAATTCATTCCAGTCCCCTCTCTGGTCTCCCTCTTTCCACCCTGAGTCCCACCTACCAGAATCCACTTTCCACCCAACAGCCCAAGTTAACTTTAGAAACATGACTTAGACTTTGTCTGCTTATTAAAACCCTCCAAAGTCCTCTGTGGCTCTTGCATGAAAATGCAAGCTCTCCAAGGTCCTGCATGGTTGGGTGCTGCCCCCCTCTCAGCCTTCATCTCTCATCACTTTGCTCCTCTTTCCTCTCACTCCTACCTCAGGGCCTTTGCACGTGCTGAGCCTTCTTCCAGGAGAGTGCTCTTCTCTCAGTCTGACTCCTCATTCACCACGTGTCAGCGTCAGTGTCCCTTCCTTGGAAAGGTCTTTCCTGGCCACCCTTGCTAAAAGAGGACTCTTCTTGCCCTTCTCTCTCACTGCCACAGATGGGTGTCCTCAGTGGCACTCAAATCTGAAATCTCAAGTGTTGTCTGAGGCACCACTGTTTCACAGATCATGCTACATACCAAGAAGAGGGGCCAGACCACAGTGCAAGCAGGTAGCCAAGAACCGGTTGCCCCACCCTCGGGACTGCCATGCAGAGGCTTCTGACTCAGATCGAGTTGATAAAGGATCGTGGGCAAAGAAGGAAGGTCTGTGGAGATTTTTTTTTTTTAATTAGGCACCACACTCAGCACAGAGTCCAGTGCGGGGCTTGAACTCTTGACCTTGAGGTCAAAACCTGAGCTGAGATCAAGAGTGAGGTCAGATACCCAACTGACTGAGCCACTCAGGTGCCCCCGTGAAGATATTTTCTTATGAGACAGCTATAGCTGTGGTCCCTCCTCGCACTCTCTTGGTGATGAGAGCAGGGGTTTTTGCACCCTACTGTGGGCCTAGTGGGAGGGGGCTTTCCAGGGACCATTTAGGGGCTTCAGGGGTATGTCCCTGGAGTTGGGGCATAAAATGGACTGTATTCTAGCTTTTGCCTGAGAGAAAGAGCCTGATGAGCTGAAGTCATAATGGGCAGAGTGGCTTCTGAGGAAAATTATGGCTCTGGACAGGGTCAAAACTTGTGTGTATGTTTTTCCAAGGACCCTGCAGGACAGCAATCTGGTCTGGGCTTTAAGTCCTTTGCCACACCATCTCCTGTACAGACGAGGATAGGGTTTCAGAGAACCAGGGGCTGGGGGTGGCAGGCACAGTGGTCAGCCATTGGAAGAGCTCTGCCCTTGTCTGGGGTTGCAGCTTGAGAGGGCTGGCAGGAAGGTTTGAAAATCCCCAGGAAGGTGCCCATGAGAGCACTAAACATTTTTTGGCTCCCCAGAGACTAGAGAGCCGTCTTGCAATATTATCAGCCAAGGGAAATCTGCCCGCTTTTCCTCTCCTTTCTGCCTGTCCTCCATCCCTGGATGCAGCCGAAGAGAGAGGGAAAAGGGTGTGTGTGTGTGTGTGTGTGTGTGTGTGTGTGTGTGTGTGTGTAAGAGAGAGAGAGAGAGAGAGAGAGAGAGAATGAGCACAAGCCTCTCCTCCCTTGCCTATTCTAAGCCAGTCCATAGAAGCCTTGGTTAGGGGTGGGGAGGGAGTGCGAAATCAAAGAGAGTTAAATCAAAGCCAGACACACAGATGCAGCAAGTGTCAAAGTAGAGGAGACCACATCCATTCTACAGATCACCAAACTGAGGCCCAGAGAAGAGAGGGGTGTTATCACCCCCATTTTCCAGATGAGCGGGGTTCTTGGAGAAGGGAAATGATGTACCCAAGGTCCCCAGCCATAAAATGTGGAGTCAGGATTTGGACCCACTTCTGATTGTGGAGCCTGTGACCCGCCCCTTTGTCCCAGCCCACCGCCTCACCTGCAGCAGGGACAGGAGCATCCTTTTCTGAGACGTCCATGGTCCTGTGGGTCTCTGAGGACATGGCCAGGCTGGACAGGTGAAAATCTGGAGGACTTCCACACTGTTACTCTCTCAGAGGACAAGAAGGAAGCCTCCTTGAAGAATTCACTTAGGTGGGCTCCGGTCCTCGATTTAAAAAGGCTCTTTGTCGGCACCAAAGATGCCACCAGAATGGCAGAAAGAGTTCACCTCTTGTGCCAGTTCTGTTGCTTGGTAATGGCCGTTGGAGTCCTCAAGGGTCTGGGCTCAGCAGAGGAGTGTGACGACTGAGTGGCAACGTCTGCCATGAGCCGCATAGACGCTGGATCCTTGCTGCAGCCCACCTGCGTTCTTATTGAAGATTCTGCATTCCCTTGCAATACATCAAAGAGCTAACGGAGTGGGGAGAAACTATCTAGACAACACGGAGTTTGCTAATGCTTTCGGACAAGTCAGTTCTTCTCTCTGGGCCTCGTTCTCCCCAACCATTAAGTAAGGATGTTGGGCTCCTCGATGCTGTGGGTCAGCCTGGCTCCGACAACCTTTGCTCATAGTGAAGGGGGTTCAGTAATAAGCAGTGAGGAATGGCCTGTCCCCGAGGGCACATTTGTTCTCAGGAAGGCTCAGGCCGGCTGACCCAGGGCCTGGGTACGTTCTGTCTGAGGGAACTGTCCGGTGGCACGGGCAAAATGAACTGCGGGGCTGCCCAGGACAGCCCTAAGGTGGGACCAAGCTTAAATGTCCAGCAACAGGGGACTCACCAGATAAATTGTGAGCCACCAGGCAGCTGTCACAAAATAATATAGAGAAACTGAAGGCTCTTAGCAAGTAAAAAAAGGAAAGTTTCTTCTATTTTTAAGAAAAATAATAATTTTTTTCATCTAGAAAAAATACCGGAAGGAAACTGACAAAAGGGGAGCAATGCTTCATTCTTGGAAGTGTCATCATAGGTGACTTGTACCATCTTCTTTGAGTTTTCAGAATTTAAAAAGCTTTTACACTGAATACATTTTTGATCAGCAAACAGTCCCATGAAATGGCTTGAAAACAAGTAAATAAAGGTCGGGCAGAGAACAAGGTTGTGGAGGAAGCCGGACTCCTTCCCCAGGGCCGCCCACAGCCCCAGCCGCGCAAGCTTCCAGGGCAGAGGGGCACGGGCTGGCCAGCAAATGGGCAGAGAGGGCATCTCTACAACAAAAGCCCAGTCATGCCGGTTCCGGAACCGCCACCTGGGCATAATCCCTCTTTTGTGGGACAGGAATAGGTTAGATTCAGTGCAAACACGCACAGGCTAAGCCAGACGTCTAGCTCTTCGGGGGAGACAAAGACCAGATATGTGCTGCCCTTGTAGAGTTCACAGTCAAGGGTATGTGTGTGTGTGTGTGTGTCCTAGGGGACAGAGAGATCAGGCTTTGGGTCACGATCAGAGTCAACGCAGGCAGAGGGCCAGGCGTGGTGATTTCCCCCAACTCTGGCAGCATGGGGTAGGGTGGAGGTCAGCTAGGTGTTGGTAAGTGCTCTAAGAAGGGGAAGCCCATGGTGATAGCCCCATAAGTGAGGTGAGCCCAGGCCCGCCATGGCAAGTGCTGTGATGGAGGTCAGCCCAAGGCTTGTCACCAGGGCTGGAGTGTGGGACACAGGCAGAGGGTGTCAAATGGTAGAGCAGGAAGGTGATTGGTGCTGTGATGGGGGTCCACACCAACTTAGGGTGGGACAGTCGCCGGCAGCCCAGAGGGCATGTGCTGTTTGGGGAGGAGGGTAGATCAGAGAAGGCTTCATGGAAGGGGTGACATTTGATCTGGGCTTCGGGGATAAGAGTAAGAGGCTGAGAATGAGGGCTAGGAGAGGGGAGCTTTCTGGGAGGAGAGGAAGAGAAGGAAGTGGGCTTTGGAAAGAGTGAGTTTGGGGCCTCATCTAAGCGATGGAACAGAGTAGGTGGCAGGAAAGTGGGCTGGGCCCATTTGCACCAGAAACCCGACCATAGGCTGCAGGTGAAGGGGGGCTGGGGTTCTGGTAGCCCCTTGGCACACCTCAGCATGCCACAGGCTGCAATGGAGCACCCCTCAGACAGGGGCCCAGTCTGGTCTGTGCTCTGAAACCAGGCCTCTGGGACCCTACTTGTCTGAACGCCCCAGCCCAGCTGTCCTGGGGCCTCTGTATCTCTCTCACACAAACACACAAGTTGGTTTCTGTATGTCTTTGTCTCTTTTTTCTGTCCTCTCCCCTCTGTCCGCCTCTCGTGTGCCACCTCAGAGGCCCAGGAGGCCGCTCAGGGAGCCCTGTGGAGAGCACAGGTGTTGACACTTTGAGAGGTGATACCCCGCTACACACACACACACACACACACACACACACGTGGCGTCGGCCCAATGGGCGGCCAGAAGGGCCCTGCCCTCATCACCTAGCTGCAGCTGACATTGGCTCAGCTGTGGACGTTGAAGGGAACCCCCTACCATATCAGCACTCACTCCCTTTCCAGGCCCTGTTCTAGCACCCTGTTAACTCTTTTATCTCCTCACCCCCCCCCCCCACCCATGGCCCTGCCACTGGGAAGCTGAGCTGTGACAGCTTGAGGAACGCTTACTTCAAGGGCCCCTTGAGGGCACTCTTAACATCAAGCTTTCTATTATGGATTATTGTAGTCGTTATTATGGATACTGTGTAGCTATACCTGGATAAAGGAAAAACCGAGTGGTGTTTCAAGTTGGGGGATGTTATGAGAACTGTCCTTTGGAATTTCCATCTATCCTTAGATACAGGGTCCGGCGGTGTGGGCGGGGGGCGTGGCTGGAAAATGGGGGTTCGCCTAGGAGATGGGAGCCCCTGGATCAGGTCTCGGGGAGCAGCTGAGTTTGCAGAAGGGGAGCCTCAGTTTAGGAGGCTCAGAAGTTCAGACTTGTCTTCCCCCAAATGGTCATCCTCAGAGACAGTCTCAGGGGTGGCCAGGTCAGGAGGGTGGGGAAGGCCTCACTGGCAGCCCCAGTCAGACCCAGGCAGGCGCCTCCACCTGCAGCTGGAGACCTGCCAGGGCGCGGGGCGGGGGGCTTTGCGGTTTAGGGGTCTGTCCTCAATATTTCTTCCTGACTCCCTCATTCTCTTTACTAGCGCAGGACTGGCGGGACAGACAGATGCAGTCATCCAGCAGGTCAGCTGGCCGACAGCTAATTGTATTACACATCCTCTGTGTGTGGGCACAATTCTGGGTGCTTTGGGCATAGCAAGGAGCAGACTGCCCCTGCCTTCTGGGGCTCACATTCTCCTGGGGAGAGAGAGCGTAAGCCGGAAACCGACAGGGAAATGTACAAAACACAGCGTTCACTTGTCTCAGTCGTGGGACAGAGAACAACAACAACAACAAAATACCGAGCAGGAAGTATGGGACGCGCGAACTCTGCCACCAGACCACTGTGCGGGTTTGAGAGGCTTTAGAGTCCGGGGAGTTCGACGCCCTCCCTCAACAGGTGCGCGCAAACACGTGCACGCACACACGTACGCGCGCACATGCGCATGCACACATGTACACGCGTGCGCCCTTACACGCACGCACACATGCGCTTACGCGCAACCCTCCCCTACTACTTCCACGTTTCACGTGGTTGACCTTGGAACGCAGTTTGGGGGTCTAATGATATCTGGAAGGACGGGCTGCCTGAGGTGTGGAATAGGCGTGGCCCTACCGTTTCTGAGTGCTCCCTCCCCGCCAGAAGCCAGCCGGGTCACTACTCCTCCCCTCATTGGACAGCTAAGGAAATGGAGGTGCGGGAAGGCGAGGTGACTTGCTCAAGGTCACACAGCTACCGGGACAAGAGGCCGGAATCTGATCTCTGGTCCATCTGACTCCGAACTTGCGCTCCATCTTTCCGCCAGCCTCTCCCACACCCCTGTTGTGACCTGTGCTCACCTGCCTGCCGCATCTGCTTTCACGTGTTGCAATTCCTGCCAAGGCCTACGATTCCTGTCTACTCAACATGCATTTGGTAAGTGGAATCACATTTGATTTTCTATTTCTGACAGAAAATTGTGTAACAGTACCCAAAGTGCAAAAGCAACACTGCTTCCCATAATCAGAGGTGACAGCGCGAGGATGGGGGCTACAGAGGATATTAATGGCTATAGTTAAGCTTATTGAGCACTTACGCACTCTTTGCTTGCATTATTTACCAATTTAATAATTTAACCTCACACCAGTGCGTGCAGGTGGGCGCCGTTTCATCCTCATTTTTCAGATAAGGTTTGGATGAGTCCCCTTCCGAGAGGGGACATATTTTTTCTAAAGTCACAGTGAAAACAAACAGAAACACCTTATTGAACTCTGGATCGCAGTGCTGCCTGCTCAGGGCGCCTGGAGAGAGTGCCCAGTGGAGAGGTGTTGAGCCCTGCTGAGCCCTTCATATTGGAAGGATTGAGAAAGAGTAGGAAGGTGAATGACTTCTCATTCCTGTTGGTGATGTGGGAGGCAGCCCAGCTTCTGGAGGACCCGCACCAAGCTATGGATCCCGTATCAAGAAGTGCTTTGAGGTGCTTCCTGAGTGTGGGCGAGCCAGAGTACAAATGTCTTACCATGTGGCAGTTGTGGCCACGGGTACCACCAGAGGCTCTAAAAGCCAAACGAAGTGAGTTCTTGAACATCTCTGCACCTCTTCTGGACTCACAATCTCTCTGAACTGACAGTGTCTTGCTCTTTGCTTATCTCTACTTCCTGGGGCCTGGGAGGGGAGCAGGGGGATCTACCGGGCACCTCGCTCGAAGTCACCCACGTGGATTAGGTTCCTGTGCTAACATTTACTCACTTAGTCACCCAGTCTCCAGGAGAGGAGGAAGGTGAACCAGCAGACTCACCTGAAGGTGGGGGCATCGCTGAGCTGGAAAGGGATAGTCAGGATGTACTGCCCCTCCCTCCACCTGCTTCCCACCCTGCTTCTCTGTACATTTGAGCAATGTTTGCAGCATTTTTTTGCTCCTGGGAGGGGATATTCCAGCGTTTCCTTGCACAAATACGCTTCTGGCCTATTTCCACTCACTCTTCACTGCCTCCTCTTGCCTCCTGAGTACCCCCCACCAATGGTGTCTCTGGCCTCCCTGCTCTCCCCTCCATGGCCTGGCCTCACCTCTGGCCCCATCACTCCTTGCCTGGGGCAGCTGCAGCAGCGTCCTCACTGGCCTCCCTCGGTTCGGCGTGGCCCCCTCAAATTTGCTGTCTGCACGTAGCCATGGCCAGACCCATCTTCCCTCCCCATAACATTTTCTTATAAAGTTTTCTTTTTTCTTTTCTTTTCTTTTTTCTTTTCTTTTCTTCTCTTTTCTTCCTTTCTTTCTTTCTAAAGATTTTATTTATTTAGTTGACAGAGAGAGAGAGCACAAGCAGGGGGAGTGGCAGAGGGAGAGGGAGAAGCAGGCTCCCCACTGAGCAGAGAGCCTGATGTGGGGCTCAGTCCCAGGACCCTGGGATCATGACCTGAGCTGAAGGCAGAAGGCAGATGCTTAACCGACTGAGCCACCCAGGCGCCCAGCAAAGTTAGTTTTACAGATAACATCATGTAAATCCTGCCCATCCATTTTATTTGTTTGACGCATTTCCTAAGTTGCTGGTGTCAGTCCCCTTCCCACTAAGTACTTCAGCACGTATATCATTACCTGGAGTCCAGTGTTTGTTTGTACGTGGGCTTTCAGTTAGGAGGAAGGCCAAGGTGCACCTTTCTTTGACCGTCCAGCACCCGGGTTCATCCGACACCTGCTGCTTCCTCCATGATGCCCAAGTTCAACCCAGCAATATCAAAATTGTATACTGGTGGGGAAGTGGGTGTCACATCCCTTGGGTGGCCCCAAGATTGGCTCCCTGGGTCTGTTTCCAAAAGGTTGGTGATCACATCGCCGAGGGCTAGAAGGGTCTGAGGATTACAGTGGAACTGACTGTTCAGATCAGACAGGCCCAGACTGAGGGGTAGCTTCTGTCTGTGCCCCAATTACCACAGCCCTCAAGGAACCATGCATACACAGAAAGAAGCAGAAAAATATGAAGTACAGTAGGAATATTACCTTTTTTTTTCTTTTGAGAGAGAGAGCACGTGTGAGCAGAGGGGAAACAGCAGAAGGAGAGGGACAGAGAGAATCTTAATCAGGCTCCCTGCCCAGTGCAGAGCCTGACGTGGGGCTCAGTCTCACAACCCTGAGATCGTGACCTGAGCTGAAATCAAGAGAAGGACGAGTAATCAACTGAGCCACCCAGGCGCCCCAGTAGGAATATTACTTTTGATAAGATTGTCAACATAGCCCAACAGACGTGGCACCAGCCTTTAGCCAGAGAACTCTCTGGAACCATTAAAGAGATCCTGGGGACTGCCCAGTCTGTGGGCTGCAATGGAAAAAATTTCAACATATAAAGAAAAGCACAGGTCTTAAGTGCCCATTTACTGAGATTTGACAAATGCCCATATTCCCGTATAACCCAAACCTCTGTCATGATACAGAATTTCGCCATCACCCCTGCATGTAAATGGAACATACAGGGTGTCCTCCGCTGTGTCTCACTTGGCCTAACGGTTCTTCTTTTTTTTTTTTTTTAAAGATTTTATTTATTTATTTGACAGAGAGAGACAGCCAGCGAGAGAGGGAACACAAGCAGGGGGAGTGGGAGAGGAAGAAGCAGGCTCCCAGCAGAGGAGCCTGATGTGGGGCTCCATCCCATAACGCCGGGATCACGCCCTGAGCCGAAGGCAGACGCTTAACTGCTGTGCCACCCAGGCACCCCTGGCCTAACGGTTCTGATACTCAGCCACCTGTGGCCACCCTTGGCGGGCCATTCCTTTTCACGGATGCCCAAGGCCGTACGAGTGTGCCACCTGGTTATTCCTTCTCCCTCCTGTTCAGCTGTTTCCAGTTCAGGATTATTATGAATACAGTTTCTACGGAACATTTTTTTTACTTTTTAGAAATGAAAGTGGAGCTGACACAGAATATCAGTTTCAGGTGTACAGCATAGAGATTCGGCATTAGTTTACGTTACACTGTGCTCACCGCAAGTGTAGTCATCATCTCTCCCCATGCAAGTTATTACAACATTACCGACTACATTCCTTTTGTCGTATCTTTTATCCCCGTGACTTATTTATTTTATAACTGTAAGTTTGTCCCTCTTAATCCCCTTCACTTCTTTTGCTTTTTGCTTATCTCTACTTCCTGGGGCCTGGGACGGGAGCAGGGGGACCCATCAGGCACCTCGCTCGAAGTCACCCACGTGGATTAGGTTCCTGTGCTAACATTTACTCACTTAGTCACCCAGTCTCCAGGAGAGGAGGAAGGTGAACCAGCAGACTCACCTGAAGGTGGGGGCATCGCTGAGCTGGAAAGGGATAGTCAGGATGTACTGCCCCTCCCTCCACCTGCTTCCCACCCTGCTTCTCTGTACATTTGAGCAATGTTTGCAGCATTTTTTTGCTCCTGGGAGGGGACATTCCAGAGTTTCCTTGCACAGAGAGCCTGACTTCTGGCCCATTTCCACTCATTCTTCACTCCCCCCTCTAGCCTCCTGAGTACCCCCCACCAATGGTGTCTCTGGCCTCCCTGCTTTCCCCTGCATGGCCTGGCCTCATCTCTGGCCCCATCACTTCTTGCCTGGGGCAGCTGCAGCAGCGTCCTCACTGGCCTCCCCGGGTTCGGCGTGGCCCCCTCATATTTGCTGTCTGCACGTAGCCATGGCCAGACCCATCTTCCCTCCCCATAACGTTTGTACCCTTCACATTTCTGCCTGCAGTGTATGAGGTTCTGGTTGCTCCACTCTGGCCCCAAGATGTGGGGTTGTCTGTCCTTTTACTTTTAGTCTTTCTGGGTGTGGGGGGGTCGACGCCATCTTTTCCTAAAGCGTGTAGCTGGCTGGTACGGCTCTTAGGAGAAAGGCCAGCTCTCAGCCTCAGCTCTGAGTCCTCCAAGGTTCAGCCCCTCTCGGTCCAGCCTCTCCTTTCATTCTCCTGCTACGTTCCCCTGAGCACGTGCTTTTCCTGCATGCATCAGGTCAGTTCATTTTTCTCTGCTTTCACATGCTGGCTCTTCAGCCTAGAATGTGCTCCTGCCCTTGCTCATCTGATGACTTCCCAATGGCCTTTTTAGACTCACCACAGACGACCTTCCTGGACATCTCACTCAGAGGAATCATTTCCTCCCTAGTGTCATGAAGGTCCTTTCTAACTGTTTCTCCTGCAGCTCTGATCACCCCGTTCTGTAACGGCCTCACCCTCTAGACTTGGGAACCCCGTGAGAGATGACTCCCTTCTGGCTCATTCCTGGGTTTCCAGTATCCAGCACAGAGACTGCGCATACTGGGGCTCAGGGTGTGTTTAACAGCACAGAGGCAGCCACGGCAGCGCGGGGAGCTGCTGACAGCACATGCTCACGTGTGCTGGGGCCCGGGTGCAACACAGCAGCTCCTTCATTTCATCCTCACGCAGCCCCATGAGGGAGAGAGAGGACCATCCCGGTGACACAGGAGAAAACCGAGGCCTAGGGAGGCCAGCAGGCTTGCCCCAGGAAACAGGCAGGATAGGACGTGTCAAAGCTCGGAGGTGTCTGGGCATCTTCTTACACTCAGGCATCTGCTCGCATGGCCCCTCCTATGGGCCTTCTTGCATTATCTTCCCGCTCTCTCCACCCACAGCGCCAGGCTCTCCCCCTTCCATCCCCTCTCTTTCTGGCCTTCAGAGCCCCCACCACAGCCTTCAGTGATCCTTTTTACTTACTCATTTATGTGCTGATCATCTGTCCCCCACCCTGGACGGTGAGCTCATGGGAACTGCAACTTTGTCACGCCCACTTTGACACCCCGGCACACTGCCACACTGCGGGACAGACAGTAGGGGCTCCGTAAGTGCTGACTGGGAGTGGATCAATGGATGCCAGTCCCGCACTCTTTTAAAAAAATTAAAAAAAAAACATATAAAAAAAGTATGTAGATACACTTAGAGATTTGTGCATTTCATGCTATATAACTTTTATCTTAAACTTAAAAAACGTAAGCAAATGTTGAACTCTAGTTAATGAAATGAGGCCTGAAGTGTTTAAAGAGAAAGCGAACTGCTACCTGCACTTTGCTTTGAAATGCATCAGAAATAAGATGCTTGGATGGATGGAAGGATGGACAGACAGGCAATAGGGCAAGCACAGGAACTGTTAATTATTGAAACCAGGTGGTAGATATGTAGGAGCTTATGCCATTGTTTCAGATTTCCTGTACGTTTGGATGTTTTTACGGTAATGAAATGTCGAGGGAAAAGTCATACATGAACAGGGTACTATTCCACCAGCACAGAAGGATATCGAGTGAAGCATAGATACTCTCCCCCTGCTCAACTGTAAAGTTTTAATCACTGTAAACGCCTCCTCGTCTATCCTTCCAGAAAGAACTTCTCCTTTTACAATAATCATAGAAGGATCCAACGACATTGTGTTTGCACTGTCATTCCAAGTGCTCTCTACCCAGGCAAGTGCTCCAGGATTCTGGGTGATCGTCTTATGGGCTGAGTTGTGTTCCTCCTAAATTCATGTGTTGAAGCTCTAACCCCGAGTATCGCAGACTGTGACTGTATTTGGAGACAGTGTCTTTAGATAAGTGATTAAGTTAAAATGAGGCCATTGGGTGGCCCCGACCCCATCTGACTGGTGTCCTTAGTGGCAGACATGATTAGGACACACAGGTGTCAGGGGCACGTGTGCACAGAGGGACAGGCATGTGAAGCAGCCGCAAGAAGGCGGCCATCTCTGAGCCAAGGGGAGAGGCCTCGGGGGAAACCAATCCTGGCTTGCCTTGATCTTGGATCTCCGGCCTCCAGAGCCCTGAGAAAATGAACTTTGTGGTTTAGGCCACCAAGTCTGTAGCATTTTGTTATGGTTGCCCTAGCAGACTGAGGTACTCATCTCTCAGGGGAGACTCCATACTGACTGGAGGTCCTGACGTTGCCACTGCTGTCTGAGGCCTCGACTGACTCAGAGTCCCGCTCCTCTACTGTCCATTCGAAATCGTCCTGCTCTTCCACTGGCCCAAGCGGCTGGCTGGGCACCTGAGTGGACGCTACTGTATCCGGAGCTCAGTGTCGGTCCGTGTTGTCAACAGCTCCTGCGCTCAGTGGCAGTTAACCAGATCCGCCTCAGTGTCCCCGATCTTTAAATCTTACTTCCTCCAGGTCCCTGACTAAGCTATCAAGTCATTTGCCTCAGCCTGTGAGACTGTAAATATTTGGTCATTTTTCTCTTTTCTCAAAGTGGATGAGCCAGTCTGTAGCCCGCAGCTTAGCCCACTGAGAGGATTTCTGCTCACTGCTCTTCCAGGGGCGCCGCTGAGCGGGGCTGTCGTGAGCTCCAGTTTCTCTCCCCCATCAGCGGGTCATGGGGAGTGCCCCTATGGCCAGAGGTGTGAACTGAGGGAGGGGAAGTGTTGGTGCAACACGAGGAGGTGACACAGGTGACATGAGGGGTCTGGGTCACGCAACTTACTTATGCCTGCTGGATCTTCTTAAGCCCAAACTAGACGTACCGCTTCTATCTCATGATGGCTGCCTGTTGGTCCTGCCTGACCTTACGACTTGGTGGATAGCGTGCCGAGCGCATGGTAAGTTCTGGTCTCTCGGTCACGTGATGCCCTATGGTCAGCTGTCCCTTCTCCACCATGGCTCAGGACCATGTCGGGAGCTGTTTTCCTAAGAGTGTACAGATTGCTGCTGAAGATGGCATGGCCTTGACCCCAAATTCTGGCGATCTTCTCTGTGACTCCCTTATTGGGGCTTGTCGGAAACTCCGCGTGGCATCTGTTTCTATTGCAGATGCTTCTAGAACCGTGAAGTCTGCCAATCGCATGGCTGTGGCGGTAGCGTTGCTTGAACCGCCGCCGGGAGCTGCTGCACAGCCTTTGCTTGCTCCAGACCCCGCACAAAGCTAGCACAAAGTAGACGCTCAATAAATGATGGGGCAGGAGTTATCAGTGCCCGTAGGGGGTCTGTGGAACGCTTGCCTGTAAGGTAAGGTTGCCAGAAAAAATACAGGAAGCCATTCAATTATTTTGGCCAGGAAAAAATACAAGTTTATTTAAATTGGAATTTGAGATGAATCATTTTTTAGTTTAAGTATATTTCTTGCAATATTTGGGGTATGCTTATAAAAATTATTCATTGTTTATCTAAAATTCAAACTTAACTGGGTGTCTAGTGGTTTTATTGATAAATCTGGCAGCCCTACTTTAGGGGCCAGGCATTTAATAGTGTAAGACGGTTTGGTGTGACAGGGTTGGGGAAGTGGTGGATGCATTTACAGTCACACCCATTTGGAGAAAAATCAGCACTTAAAGTAATTTAAAGTAAAAATGAAAAACAACATACCCGATTTGGCTGGAGGCCCGTGAATTTGCAACCCCTGGCAGAGAGCTTGGGCTGTACAGTTTGACTGCTGGGATTTGAACCTTGGGTCCGCTGCTCACAAGCTGTATCACCTTGAGCCTTCGAGGCTTCTCTGAGGATTATATAAGATCTTGACTGAAAGGGTTTAGCAAGGTGCTAAACGAGTGGTGATCTTCAAGATGACCGCTGTGTTGCCTTGCAGCAGCGCCTCCTAGTGGTCACAGGACATGTGTGCGAGCGCTGGTGCAAGGCTAGGATCCCGGGACCGTAGGGGATCCAGCAGCCAGCCTAGTCAGGCGCTCACTAGATTCCAGTCACTCACATTTCACCTCCACAACTTCTGCCACATATGAGCCAGCATTACCTCTATTTATTTAATGTTCCCCTTTGTCTCCCTTTGATGCCTCCTTTAAGAGGGGACACTACTTCTCCCCAAGGTCTGTAGGCGAATTTATCTAGAGACGAGACAGAGCCTACAGAGCCAGACAGCCTGGGTTTGACTCCTGGCTCCAGGCCTACCAGCTGCATGTCCTTGGGCAAGTGACTCCATCTCTCTGTGTCTCAGGCTTTGCATCTGAGAAGTTTGGCAGTAACAGCACAACCCTCCAGGGCTATTGGATTAATGAAATTAATCTACAACAAAAGCTTAGAGCAGAGCCTGGCACAGAGTTGGGGCTCAATATGAGTCCGCTGTTGCTCTTCCTGGCTCTCCTTGCAATGCCTGTGGGGGCTGTGGGATGGTGTTGGGGAGCAGAGTGGGATGTGGGAGGAGGAGGTAGATGGGGAATGAGTGACTGCTCCTCTGATCTCCCTTCTGTGGGTCTGTTTGCCTTGCTCCTGCCCCAGCCCCACCTGCCCCAGCTGGTGACTTCAGGGATTTTATTCAACTTCTCTGTGCTTCTGCAAAGGGAGGCCAGTCATAACAGAACCTCCCTCAAAGGGCTGCGTGCAGGATTAAAGAAGTGATCACAAGTAAAGCTGCCATTGCAGAGAATATGAGCCAGAACTTCACCCTGAGCCTTCCTGTATTTCTGACCCACAGAAACCATGGAACATAGTGAAATGAGTATTGCTATTGAAGCCACTTAATCTTAGGGTGGTATGTTACACAGAAATAGCAGCTAGGACACAAACATGAGAGGACCCCTTCAGACTCTATTTTGTGACAGAGGGCAGGGGCAAGACTGAGTGTATGCCGCCGTCCATCCCAAGTGAGTGCAGATGGCCTCCTGAGTGGTTATCTGATGAGGAATTGAGAAGAACACGTTTTCCAGATGAATAACTACATACCAAGCACCAGAGGCTGCATTCAACTGTTCTAGCAAAGCTGCTAGGACCAGGAGGGTACTTGGTTAAGTTACTGGTCGTCCGACATCATCTACCATAAGCCCTCTGGTTTGGCAGACTGGGCAATTGAGATGGATGGAGGAAGCTTCCTCTGCTTTGTCTTTCCTAAGGAACCAAACTAAAACCCGGGACGCAGTGAATGAGGTGGCTCTCTGACCAGTCTGAAAAAATAAATGACGGCAGGTAGACCGAGGAAGGAAGTCATCACCAAAAGAATGAATGATCCACAGGCAAGTTTCCTGGGTTTTTATCCCTCCCATATCTTTCATCCTGGACCCACAGGCAGTGTGTGTCATGGAACTAGGCACAGTTGTGAACAGAAAGAGCTCCAGGAGAAGTCCTCTCTTTACGATCCAAGAAGTAGGAAGAGGGGCCCCTACAAATAAAGACAGTGGAGGAAATCCCCTGTTTAAAAACACACCCCGCAGAAGGCAGGTTGGCACTTGAACCTAACTGGCTTAGCCTGAACCAAACTGGGTCATTTGCACTCTAAACCAGCCCCCCCCCAACATTCTCCGTAGGATTTAAGCAGGATCCAGAGTCTCATAACATAATGTTAAGAGTGTCTGGTGCAGCAACACATTGGAGATGGATTCAGTCTGAATAAGAGGAAGAAGAACAGCTGAAAGAATGAACAGAGCCTCAGGGACCAGTGGGACTATAATGAGAGATCTATGTTCATGCCAGGAGAGTCTCAGAATGAGAAGAATGGTGCAGGAAACAAATTTGAAGAAATAGTGCTTGACAACTTTCAACGAAGTCTCACTTTCCAGATGGTGGTATGAGGAGCCCCGGGGGCCCATCCTCCAGGGAAACAAACATAACTGGTGAAAACTGTAAAAAACCCAGACTCCCCATCTCAGCACCGACATGTGTAGAGCTTGGAGGTTGTCACCCCCATCCTCACAACAAGAAAAGAGCTCCACATGGACAATCAGCCACTCTCTTAGGCCTGTCAGAGAATTGAGGTCGTGGGGCAAACTGTCACCCCCAGGTCTGGAGAGATAGGTGAACACATGGAATTACAGCCAAGATCAGCTTCCTGGAAGCAGAGGCTGCTGGGTAGGAACGCTTAGGGTGTAATTATGACAAATTGCCGAAGCGTGAGTGCAGACTAGCTTGAGAGTTAGAAACGCCCAGTCTTAAGATCTGTCTGTCATTTTGACAAATGTCCTTGGAGAAGAGGCTGTTTACACCAGGTGAACTCTGTGTCAAGTCAAAACAGCCTCGAGAGTAAGATCTTCCAGGAATTAACAAGGCAGATCAAATAATGACAATATTCTAGGAACGAGGCTTTGAAGTTGTTCCAGGGCTCTTCCGCGTGTCTCCAGAGGCTTCCAGGCTACTGATTTTCACCAACACTGTGGGCTTTGGATTTTCAGGTCTTCTGTGGAGAGTGGGGGATGGGACTCGGGTAAACTAAAACATCACAAAGCTCACTGTTCTTACCAAGGTTCAGCAATTTTTATTGCATAAACACCCCAGATTGCTGCAAGCCTTTGGTGAATTTCAAGACTTCTGAAAAGGCTGGTTCTAACAATTTTGGGGGGATCAGTTTTCTTATTGCTTTACTGTAGGAGACAATTTTCAGAGGTTTTTTTTGTTTTTGTTTTTTTAAGATTTTATTTATTTATTTGACAGAGAGGGACAGCCAGCGAGAGAGGGAGCACAAGCAGGGGGAGTGGGAGAGGAAGAAGCAGGCTCCCAGCAGAGGAACCTGATGCGGGGCTCCAACCAAGAACGCCGGGATCACGCCCTGAGCCGAAGGCAGATGCTTAATGACTAAGCCATCCAGGCGCCCCAATTTTCAGAGGTCTTTTATCTGCCATTGTCACTGACATCCTTCTAGAGAGTTTTTAAAATGTGAAAATGTTGTCACTATTTAAAAGCCATGAATGTGTTCTGATGGACCTGGCTGCCTGGTAGACTAGTTTGGATTTCGATCAGTAAGTTAGGAATTGAAGTTGTTAGCAGAGGGGAAAGACCCATCCGTGGGCTACAGGAAGAAGTCCAGGGGAGCAGTGGGAAAATAGCATTCAGAGACAGGCAGTACATGTGTGTCCAGACAGGAATGCAGTTTGGTGCCGCAATCAGAGGGCAGCAGGACCAGGGCTGATGGTATGAGGCGTGTGTGCCCTGTTCCTGTTTAGCTTGATTCGTGGGACCTCAGCCAAGGGGGACACTCAGTATTGATTTAATGCCTGCGCAAAAAAGCACTTGAGAGTAACTCATGCCTGGACTCTCTTCAAACCCAGTCACATCTTAATTGTTGGTTTCCAGTCTGGAAGGCCCTTCTGTGCTTCAGGTCACCGACTAGGTAGACAGACATTCACAATGATCATTCAGCTGCTTATGAAATGTAACTAGTCATCCCGAGCCCAAAGATATTCCACTTCTGTGAACGTGGAAGATGCTTTCTTCCCTCCCCTCACCAGAACGCAGGTGCTGGTTTCCTACAATAAATCTGGCAGTTCTGAACTGTAGGACTGTCTTCCCACAGTGCCACGTTGGCTGGTGACAGCAGTAGGTGGGGATGGTGGTAGGTCTGGACACGATGAGAGATGTTTGATGGGGGTTGAGAAACACCAGCCTGAATCTGCTCATTCTTACAAGGTCACTGGGGTCCAGAGCACAAGGGACAAGGTTTTCTGTGATGTCTGGGATGTTTCAGTCCTTGATTTTTGATTTTTGTCATACTGTGTAACTTCTGTAAGTCATTCACATATGTATCCCAAGGCTTCAATATCCTCATCTGTGGAGTGAAATAGTTGGGCTAGTCCTCTAAGGGCCTCAAACAATGATAGCATATTTAGTCTTTATTCAGGGGGACCACCTCCCCCAGCTTGGGTAGCCCTGTTCTTTATTCTTGTCTCCAATTTTTCATAAATCTTATTTCCATTCAGTCTCAATTTCTTTCACCTTTCCTGTTCCTAAAAATCAGGCATCTTCCTCCAGAAATAGGACTCTTACCCATGGCATCAATAACCTTATCATATGCTTCTCCAATGACCCTTCTTCATGGCTACGAGCAGTGAACACCTTGGACCCGTTTGTCCTTCCTCCTACACTTCCTCTTTGTCATCTTTCTCATCCTCTTGCTGAGAAAACAGAAAAAAAAGTCAGTATGACTGGATGCCAGTGAGCAAAAGAGGAGTGGCAGGTGACCCGTGTATCCATCGGATTCCTGGATGTCTCCCCCAGGGCTCCCAGGCACTTCCATGCAGCACGGCCACAGCTGAAGGCATCATCCTCCTGCCGGAATCAGCTCATCCTCCCACATCCCCAGTTACCTTCAGGCTCCCCACCTGAGACATGGTCAGCAACCTGCACGTCCTGCTCCCCCACCTACGCCCAGGCCCACTCCTGAACATCTCTCAGATCTGCCATTTCACTTCTTGTGTGGCGGACTTGCGTGTCATCATCTCCGCCTGGAGGGTTATATCTACCCTCAACCCCTTGTCCACCCCTCCTAGGGACCCCAGAGCAGTCACTCTGAAATGCCCACTCATCTGAACATCTCCCTGTCTAGCTTAAGGCCATCAGATTCTACAGTGTAAGGTCTGAACTCTATTCTCTGGCTCCAGCCATCCAAGCCAGGACTCTTTCCAATCTATTAGCCCTCGAATGAGGGGGAAGAATGACAAGGCCCCCAGTGCAGAGAAAGAGCAACTTTATTTGGTGAGGAACGTGGGCTATAACACATGCATGGTGGGAAAGGAGAGAGAGCAGTTTCCTTGGAGAGAAGGCTGCTCTCGTCCCCAGATAGTGGCCGTGTCACTGTCCAGGACATGGGTCCGCCTTCTGTGAGCCCTCAGCAGCTGGGCAGAGAGTGGATTGAGCAGCAGGAAATGGTTCTGTTGGGAGAAGCCCCCAGTCAGAATGGAGACTCGAGGTTACTGACTGTTGTTGGTACTGGCCCATCATCAAACCTGCCCTCCAGAGGATGGGGAGGGGGCTGAGCCCTTAGGCTAGGGGTCTTGCCTCAGCCTCAAGGGGAGCCCAGGCCTGTGTTTGAGTGAGTGTGTGTCTTTGCATCCACCTGTCCGTGTGTGTGTGTGTGTGTGTGTGTGTGTGTGTGTCCACAGCCATGTGTGTTTCTCTCTGTAGCTGTGTGGTGGTGCGGCCTGCCACCTCCGTCAACATTTCTGTAGACTTCTCCGTGCATCTCTCCATCTGTCTGTGTGGCTGTTTATCTCTCTCTTCGGATGTCACTGTCCCGAGCCCTCTCCTGCCCCCTGCCAGGAGAAGAGCAGCACCCAAATCCTGGGGATTGGGGAACAGCACTCACCAGTTCAACAGAGGCTGGGTCCCTTTCCTGGAAGGCTTAGACCTCAATGACAAATTCCAGCCCATGGATCAGTAAGTCTGGAAGATGCAGACCAGAATGATGGTCTCAGTGTGCAGGAGTTGAGGGATGTCCCACACTCCCCCTGAGGCCGGGGGCTGGGGAACGGGAACTCTGGTGATCCCACTAAGCTCAGGCCAAGCTTGGCAGGGGCAGGACCTCCTTCCACCAACCAGCTCAGCTTTTCTCAGTGCCAGGGCTGATGGAGGAAGGCAGGGCCCAACCTTCAACATTATCTGGATAATTCAAGGCAAGAAAGAAACCTGAAATGGGGAGATCTGAGGCTGGAGGGATCTAGCTCTGTCCTACGGTGTGCAGGAACAGAGCTCTTTGGGAGAAATCACTGCTTCTGAAGAGGGAGAGACGCCTTAGGAGGGGGGACTTACCAGCAATGGAATGCACCAAGGTGACGTCCAGCTGGCTGAGAACCTCATTGACCAGAGGGCAGACCTGATCCAGGGGCAGAGAGAAGCATTGGGCAAAGCAGCACCTGGAGGGCGGCCCTGGGAGCAGCAGCAGCCCCAGGATGGATTCTCTGGGGGGATTTTCTATCATTCTTCTGTGTCTGAGAGTGTTTGGCTCTGAACAGTCTCGCAGATGGATGCTTACACATTCACACAGGCAGAAGGAGAAATGGAAGGCATGTATGTGAGGCGCCCAGTCACACACGGAGCCAGTGTTCGCTGTGGGATGTGACACCTGTTTCTAAATAAGGTGAACTGCTCTGGGAGGGGTGAGTTTCTGGGTGTAGGAGGCACCCAAGCCTAGGTTGGAAGAGCGCCTGTCGGCAGCCATAGTGGGGGTGAACTGGAGCTTCTAGGGGCCGGGGCCAATCCATTTCAGCATAGTGTGGACATGCACAAGGCCTGGCCCAGAGCAGGACCCAATCAGTGCATTTTGAAGGATGGAAGGAAGAAACACGGCTAGATGAATCAGTGGACAGATAGACTGATGGCTGGAATATACATATCAAACTGAGGGGTTCAGAAAAGCTCACTCCAGGGGCTGCTTTCAGCCTGAGAAGCTCTAAGACCCAAGGATCAGGAGCTGCCACGTTTACCCTCTTACCTCGGCCTGTACCAGCTCAGGAAGGACATCGTTTAAGACGCTGCTGAGACTGTTGACAAGGCTTTGAACAGGGAGGGGAGCAAGTCTGAAAGAGAAAATCCAGGGGGCGGTGCAGAGGCCTGGGGCTGGTACGGAGAAGCCTTCAGAGGGGCCACTGTGCTCACATCAGTCTCAGCACTAAGTGACTGAAATGGGGCCTTGTTCGTCCACACCGTTGTGCAGGCAAACACCAGGGGGCCTGTCCAAAGCGAGTGGTGTGCCACACAGCAGTGCACACTGTGGGTGTGTATAGAATAAACACATAGTTCCAGTTTACAGTAGGTATTCAGTGAGACTTTGTAGACTCTATAAATGGATGACCGTGCTTAGTATGTAGTTGTCATGAGGACTCGAGGAGACGATACACGTGAAACACAATAGATGTTTCTAGTAAACACTAACCATGGTGGACAGCTCCAACATATTACGCATGACTCATTCTCCCCTGTGACGGGGAACTGAAATAAGGAATCCAGGTAGGATGCAGAGCTGTTTTACCCCATACTGGGACAAAGCGCTTCCACACCTGTTATCTTAGTGGATTCACTCAGGAACCGCAATGTAGCTCCGTATTACAGTTATCTGAGTAAGCGGAGACTCTAGCTGGGGAAGCCCTGTCCAAGTTCACACAAGAACCGCTCCACATTTCCACATGCCCCTCTGGTCAATGGGCTTGAATTCAGATTTTTTATGGCCTATGAGCATAAAATCTGTCAGCCCGGCCTAAGAAGAGATAAATGGCTATTTACCCATCCATTTACCCATCCATCCATCCATCCATCCATCCATCCATCCATCCATCCATCTTCCCTCCCTCCTATTCCTCTTCCCACCCTTCCATCCTCCCACTCATCTGTACTCCCATTGTTCCATTTTCCCAGCCATCTACCCACCATCCCATTGATATTGTCTCTGGGCAGGAGAAGCCACCCCTCTGGCCTTACCCATTAAGCAGAGAGATTTGCAGCCTCCCAGGGGAGTGAGTGCAGTCACCAAGAACCAGGTGAATCTTCCCCTGTTCATTTTTCACAGCTAGAATTTCGGCAGTGATGTTTAGCTTCACAGCCAGCTTTAACAGACGTCCGGCCAGGGGCCTGCAGAGGAAAGGGTGCTGCATCTGCATCGGAGTTGAAGGCTCATGCCTGTCGGACTCCAACACCCCCCTTATGGCTACCCCTGGTCACCAGGGTCTCCTTTGGTGAGCCACCCCTCATCCCCCCCCTTGGGGCCCACTCACGTATTCACATTGAGGGTTATGCCCAGAGGGATGGTGGCATAGAGACGATGACCATCGGGGCTCTGCACAAGGCCTAGTTCCAGCAGCTGGGGATTAGTGATCTTCACACTGACCATGGAGCAACATTGGAGGGAGGATTATTAGTTGCTTCAGCCCCAAACCTAGAAACCTTTAACCCGAGAGTACTCATCCCAGATGAGGAGCTTCCCATGAGGTGGGAAGGGGGAGACAAGAGGGCATCTTGTGGCAGCACATGCCAGTGTTTCCCAACCTCTGCCCTGGGTCAGATCCTGACACACCATGGCCCTCTCCTCATCTCAAGTCCCTGAAGTATTCCAGGGTGGAGGCTGTGTCTGGCTTATATTTGCACCCTGCATGCCAGCTCAGAGAAGGGGCCTACTTCATATTGGTTGACCTTGAGGTGGGATGTGTGAGTAGGCAGATGCATGGGAGAGTAGCTGGTCAGATGGAAGGGAAGATGGACAAATGGATGGATGGATAAGTGGATGAGGGGATGAGGAATGGGCAAGTGGAGTAAGTCCCTCACAAACACTTATGGGTAGGAATCACTTCTCCTACCATAACCTTCAGTGGCAGGTCAGTCAACAATGGTTACCATGGAGATCAAGGAGCAGGAAGTAGGAGAGAATGGAGACAGGATGGAAGCAAGCGTCTTCCGTGAGCCAACCTCACAACTACTGTGCCAGGTGATCACATTGCTTCCAGTCCTCCCAACAATTTTTCTCTGTGGGTACTGTGATCTGCATTTTATAGATGGAGAAACCAAACCCAGAGATACTGAGTGCCCTGTGCCCTGTCACCCAGCAGGCACATGGTGCATTTGGAAATCAAACTCAAGGCTATCTGTCTGTCTCCAAGTCAGGGGCAAGCATCCAGGTGGGTAGGAGTCTTAGAAATGGCTTTGATCCAGCCCTATCAAGGACCCAGGCTCTGCCAGCTCCCTTGCATCAAGCTTCCCAGTATTGCTACTTTCTTAGAGAGCTCTCAGGTGTCTCATGGGAAACCCCACATCAGACCGTTCACTGGCCATTACATTGAGGATGTCATTGAGGAGGGTAGCTTACACTTTCTTGCTTCCATCAGAGGCCACCTGTGCTCTCCACGGGTGAGGAGAAGAGAATTACCACAGTGCGGTGGAAAAGCCTTTGCTTTGGACTTAAGTAAATTAGGGTTCGGTCCCTGGCTGTGCATTACTCTAGTTGTGTGAGCACAGGCACCTTTCTATGCTTCAGTTTTGCCATCTGAAATTGGAGATTAATTATACCTTAAAGGGTTGTCATGAAGGTTATAGATAGATGCGGGAACTCAAGATAATGCTTCAGGACTGGGGGCAATCACTGGTTCAAGAGGACTGGTGTTCCTTGCCAGGCTGTGGGAAGTGTCTCACACTGAGTCCTGGCCTCACGTTCAGACCACCTCTGTCCCTCGTCCAGGGCCACTGCATGGGGCTCCCAGGTCTCCATCAGAGGTTCTCTGGTGGGAGTGGGGACCAAGGCCTATGACTACTCACTCAATAATATTGTTCAGGAGAGGGACCACTGAAGTCACTTTCCCAAGCAGGCCCCCAAGCAGGCCAGCAGAAGTGCCTCCTCCAGTCTTCAGGATGTTCAAGAGTGGAAGGTTTTCGAGAATGCCCAGCAGACCCTCAGAGAGCAGGCCATTGCTGAGGGCTAAAAATGGGCATAGGGTTAGATCCTTGGGGGTCAAATCTGATAATTCCAGATCCTCAGCCCCTCTCCCCCAATCATCCCTGCCTCCCTCCCCACACTGAACAATTGGACACACACACACACACACACACACACAGAGAGAGAGAGAGAGAGAGAGAGAGAGAGACCTGAAAGAGGTTGTCACAGACTCTCACTTACCATCCGTTAAGCTTCCAGCAAGATCTGTGGGACTTGGGTCCTGGGCTGGAGTCCCCTCCAAAAGCAGGGTCTGGTCCAGGGGCAAGGGCTGGGCGTTCAGCAGGGCTGTGGTCTGGGCCAGCAGCCCGCAGAAGACAATGAGGCCCCCAATTTGAAACATCTTCTCTCTTGGTATCTGTGGACAGAATGGCGGGTCCAGTGTAGTACGGCTATCAGAGAGGAACCCATCCACCATCTGCCCCCGACCTCCAGAACTCCAGGGAGTGAATAGCAGTAGCTGACACTACTCAGCATTTCTCCTGGGCCGGCCGTCAGGCTGAGCACTCCATGCTCAGTAACTGATTTCGTTGTAACCGCCCCTAAGACGTGGGCGCTCATCACCTGCAGTGCACAGGTGAGGAGAGGGCAGTCTGTGAGTTAGGTGACTTTCCCCAAGGCTGTAAGCACACAACAGGGATAGAATTTGAAGCCAGATCTGTCTGACCCAGAGGCCTCTGTTTAAATTAAACTGCCATCAGATTTACTCTCCATTCATCTGGCCTTTCTTGCAATGACCTGAATCATTGCCCCTAGTTTTCACTCTCAGGCAAAGCAAATGAAAAGGCTGAGGGACTGAACTGCTTTGCCATTATCCCCATTAAGGCTTTGGCCCGGTTGTAGCCTGTGATGGTTTGTGGAAGCCCTTTTAAATCATGGAATATCAGAGGTTGCATGGCCATAGCCACCATTTCATCCAGACCAATGCTGGAGAGATCCTGGGGCCATTCAAAGTCGTCATTGCATCAGGAGAATCAGGGAGCCAGAGACGGGTAGTGATTTTCCCAAGGTCACACAGCAACTTGATGGCAGAATTATGATTGGAGATAGGTCTCTGACCCCTCCAGACATACACACTGTCTTTTCTATACCTTTCTCTTCTCCCGCAAGCTAACCCGAACAAAGTTTGGGGGCAACTTCTGACATCTGGCTGCCTTTTGCACTGTTCCCTCCCAGGTATCACCAACCTTCTCCTAGGTCTGTTAGGTAGCCAGCAAAGGTGCTGAAAGCTTCTTTGGGCAAAATTCCATCAAGTGGCTGGTTCAGCCAAAGCCCCACTCTCATTGCTATGGCTGGCTGGAATTGAAAGGGCTTTTTGGTACAAAGGGCCAGTTGTGGCCTCCCTGGGGAGATAAACTTAGATTGTGTTCTCTGAATGTCTTTTGGGAAATAGACCTTTTATATATAGTGCAATGGAAGATAAGGACCCTCGTCCCAGAAAAATGCATCAAAATGTACAAAATGGGGTGGATTTTAGGAGGTTTGTGGATGATGGTCTGAATCCACAATGGCAACCTCAAGTTAAAACTCGCGCCATAGAGATTTGGATTTAGGGTAAGGAGAGCATGCTCACGAGAGAACCCTAACACGGGATTTTGGCAGTGTGCTCCTGCAGCCACGCTCTCCCCATCCCCATCAAATCCTCTTTTCTACTTTTCCACATTCAAACCTTACATCGATGGCACCGTCTCTCAGGGAAGCAGAGTGAATGGCTGTTCCCATTCCCCTGATAATCCCTCTGAAAAAGACCCCCGACAAGCAATCCTAAATGCAGCCAGCCAGTGCCCATCCCGCAGCAAGGAGCCCGGCAGCCCTGCCACCGAGGGTAGTGGAGTGGGCATGGGGCAGGAAGGTCTCACCCGGCTTCTCGGAGGTCCTGGTGGCTCTCCTGCTCGCCTCTTCCCTCTCCTGCTCGCTTCTGCCGTGGAGCTAGCGTCCTTTATAGTGTGCAGATCAGGAAATGCGCGATTGGGTGATGGGTTTCTAGATAATTCAGAATTCTGCGATCTGGTGGTGTCTTTCAGGGCTCTCCAAAGTAAATAATTGCCAATCACATTAGTAGGTGGGACAGTTAAGCCACTTGATGGGCAAGTTAAACAGAGAAAAACTTGAGATGGGAATGTTACTCAAGACTTCATGGTTTCCTGAGCAGGGCTGAGGTGGGGGGCCTGTGCTCTGAGGCGGCCTGGCAGATCACGTTTGGAATGCAGGGAGAGGCAGCCCCTGGCACCTGGGATGGGCCTGAGTCTCTTCACCGTTCCTGGTTCAATTCTTTTTCTCCATTTGGAGGATTCTTGTGCCCAAAATGTTAAAAGATTCAAACTGCCTCTGACTTTCCTATATCTGGGGTCTCTTGCAGGACAGTTGTGTGCAGGGGGCTGTCCATCCTCATCAGAACCCTGGGAGGGAGGGCATGCTGCTCTTCCCCTTTGCAGAGCAGAAAATGGAGGCACAGCAGGGCAAGTGCCCTAAGATAGGGTGGGGCAGAGTCAGAACTTCTCGCGTTGGATGATTTCAGTGAAACAGTGTCAACAGCTAACACTTGCCGAGCTCTTGCTGAATGCCAGCCCGGCTTTGTTTTCCACAGATGGCACCCCCACGAATCCTCCCAGGGGTGTGGGCTGGGAATGAGTACCCCTCTTTTACAAGGGGAAAACTGAGGCTTTGTGGTGCGAGGGGACACGTCCGGATGCACACAGCGGGCCTGGGGCCAGTGCCTTCACACTGCAGTCTGTTCTCTGAATCACTGTGCCGGGACATGAAGACGCCTTCCATACCCTCACTGTCCATTTTGCTTTCCTGCATGTCGTGATCCCATGAAATTTCACGTTTATACCCTGGAGAAGTCTTTCCGGGTTGCCAGGCCTGAAGGATGCAGTGGCATCCTGGTTTCTACCTTTACCCTTTCTTCTTCCCTTCCCGAAATGAGGTAATTAATAAGCCATTTGTCCCCACCACTCGGGTTTTGAATCCGTTTTGCAGCTGAAACCTTTGAGACATGGAGAGATCAAGGTCTTAGACTGGTGAGAGCAGCTCTTGCCCTGCAAAACCTAACCTTGTGAGTAAAAGCAGAAAGTAGGGGAAGAGACGCCTATTTATTGAACACCCACTACGTGCCAGATGCTCTCCCAGCTGAACCTCATCTTTGTCAGGAGTGGTTGGTATTGTTGCCCCTCAAAGGTCAGATGAGGAGACTGGGGTTCAGAGAGGGAGACATCTACCCAGGGACGCACAGGAAGTGAATGGTGGAGTCTAGACTCACCCCTCTGTCTCACGCCCGTGGAATCGATGAGCCATGCTGCCCTCCCTCATGCCAGCCTTCACTGGCACTGCTCTCCTTCCTGGCAGGGTCTGGCCGGTGCCTCCAAGGGGCTCGTGCCATGGCTCTGAACTCACTTATCCGCTGAAATGCTCTCTAGACTTTTCCCACAGCTTGTGTGTTGTCAGCCATCCTCAAAGGGGTCTCATTTTTTGTTATCTTGGTACAACTCTCTTGGGTTGGTTCAGACTGCTACTATCTTTGTGGGGGAAACTGAGGTTGATAGGTCGAGGGCCTGACTGAAGTTTGTGCAGCTGATTCCTGGACAGTTAACAGCCTCTGTTTTGAAGCCAGAAGGCTGCATGTGTATTACGCAGAGAGGGGATGGGTCTGGGTGCAGATGGCCCTGATTCAAATCCCGTGACCCCGGGCAGGTGACTCTAATCCCTTGAACTTCAGTTCGCTCATCTGTACAACGGGAGGATAGTATCTACCTCGCTGGGCCGTGGGGGATGAGGTCTGGGGAGCAGGCAAGAATCTGGTTCATTACCATTAGTGTCTCTGTTTTTCTTTCTCATGTATCTGTAGCTTAGTTACCATTTCAAATGCCAGTTTGCCAGGTAGCAGAAACCTCTCCATTTTCCTCTGGGGTTTTAGTTCTGTCCCAGTGGCTTTATTTGTATCCAGGCATCTAAAGGAGGCTGCCCTGTCCCTCTTCTGGTTGGGAATGGGGACACATCCACATGCCACCTGGCCCCCCTTATTGCCGGGACACTGTGCTTCCCTCCTGCCCAAAAGTCTCCCTTAGACTTAGCATTTACTGCTTCTTCCCTGTTGGATCCTCAGAATTGTTTCTCAGTTCCTTGGGCCTCAGGCAGGACTGTGGGGGTCCACCCCAGACCATCTCCCTGGACCCACCTAGACCCTCCAGTTAACCTTCTCTCCCTGGGGTCTTGTCACCTCTTGGCTCTAGAAGGGGACAGGGGCACAGATCCCCCCCCCCTCCGCCCCTGTTCTTGAATCCAGCACACCAACTTAGGGTTTCTGATGTCCCTCCTCCCCTGCCGAGTTTTGCCTGGAGAGTAGCAAGGGCACCAGACACTTTTCAGAATGCACTAGAACTATGTTCTCTTCAATGTCTCTTGGACTTGCAAACTTCCCCCAACCTAACATGGAAAATTTTCTAGTCTTGGAGGCAGGAAATCTTGCTTCAATTCATTATATATATATATGCTATTTTATGCCCTGAGTTTTGAAATGAAAAAACCCCGGCTTAAAAATTAAAAAAAAAAAAAAAAAAAAAAACAACATAAAGGAAAATCGGCTTTTTCCCCTTTTGGTGTATAGTTCCGTGAATCTTAACACATGTATAGTTTCACGTAGCTGCCACGGTAATCAGGATATAGAGCGGTTCTGTCACTCCCCAGATACCTCATGCTGCCCTTACCCACTGGCAACCACTGATTTGCTCTCAGTCACTACCTTTTTGTCAAAGACCCAGGCTTTGGAAACTCACAAGCCTTCTCTTCACTTCTGCCAGAGTTGCCCTTCCTTGAAACCACAGGAGCTGCATGTCCCACTGCCCTGAGGGGGGCAGGGGCGTGGGGCATCCGGAGACGTGAAAGGTCACACCGCTAATGTTTCAAGACCATGTTTTCCACCTTGGTGACGTCAGTGCCTTCAGAAACTATAGGTGGTGGCCTTTGCTTCCTCCGTCTTGGCGGGGAGCTGGTTCTGGTTGCCCGGGAGCAAGATCAGATCAGGCGCTGCACTGGAGAGGGATCTTCAGGTGTCCTTGGAAACCCCAGTGGTTTTGTTGAGGGGCAGAGGCAAAAAGGGTTCACGGGGAGCTGGGTGCCCAACTTTGATGAGAAAATGTATTTTCTTTTTTTTTCTTGATTTTTTAATTAGTTTCAGAGGTAGAATTTAATGATTCATCAGTTGCACACAACACCCAGTGCTCATTCCATCGCATGCCCCCCTTAATGCCCGTCACCCGCTTACCCCATCAACCCTCCCCTCCATCAACCCTCAGTTGTTTTCCTAGAGTTCAATGTCTATTATGGTTTGTCTCCCTCTGTGTTTTCATCTTATTTTATTTTTCCTTCCCTTCCCCGTGTTCATCTGTTTTGTTTCTTACATTCCACATATGAGTGAAATCATATGGTATTTGTTTTCTCTGACCGACTTATTTCACTTAGCATAGTACCCTCTAGCTCCATCCATGTCATTGCAAATGGCAAGAGAGAAAATGTATTTTCTTAAGCAGAGTTTGCTTAAGTCCCATTTACCTCGGAGAGGAATTTCCCACCTACACTGGCAGCTAATGATAGTAATAGTTTTCTACAAGACCCTAGAACTCTATACCATCTCTGCACCATGCAGAACAACCCTGTGGGGGCCCTGAGGCTCAGAGAGGACAGTGACCTGCCCAGGGTCAGCCCAGCTAGGAAGAGGTGAAGTCAGACCATCATCACGGGCTGTCAGGCTTCAGTGCTCTTAACTTCGCAAGCAAGTTTGTGTCACAGAATCTTCAGAAAGTTCCTGCTCATGTTCTCTGGAGCCGTCCCACCCCGAGACGTCAGACCGCTCTGAGTCCCAAGCCCGGCTTGGCTGAGGCCTCTCTGAGCAAGATGCTTTTCCCTCCTGCAGCCTCCATTCCCTCGCCTACAACGCGGGGCTGATGGCACCCACCCCTGGGGCTGTGGAGAGGGCTAAATGGGGCAAACAAATCTAGCTTGCAGCCCAGGGCATGGAGCAGAGTCAGAATTCCTAATGGAAGGGCATGGAAGTTACAAGGCACAGACGGTGGGGCCTGGAGCAAGTTTTTCGGCACTTGGGGCTGAATTTCTGCTTAAATACCCCCAGCCCTGAGCCCTGGTATCCTGATAGAAGCCCATTGTGCGACAAGCTCTGCTGGGAGAAAACGCAATGAGTCCACAGCTCTATGAACCTCAGAACAAAAACAGAATCTGAGAAACCCAAGGAGGCCCCTTGAGGCAGGAGGCCCCTGAGCTACCCCTGGAAGGGTCAGGAGGAAGGCAGACAAAAGCTGCCTTCAGTAAGGGGCCAGGCAGCCTCACTGGAGGATGGGGCCCAGCCCTCCTATGTTTGTTCTTAGAACCATGAGCTGGAAACCACCTCCCCCCCAAACTCAAGGCTGTCTAGGGGAATCCTCTGTCCGAGAACATGGGCGTTTAGGGTTGCAAATCCCCAGCGAAGTATTTTGGATTAGGCGGTCTGAATTGAAAGGAGACAGGAGGCTCTCTTGCCCTATTCTCATCTCTGAGCTGTTGACACTTCCTTGTTTGCACTTGTCACTGTAGCTGATGGCCTCTGTCATCGGTTTTCCCTCAGTGTGTGTGAGGCGGGGCAAGGGGGGGGGTTGTTAGGAGGAGGGGAGGGAGGACTGGAGGGCGGATCCACAGGGGTCAAGCCTGGGCTCTAGAGTCTGGCTGTGATCTTGGGCAAGTGGCTTTCTCTCTGAGCCTTGGAGTCCTCCTGAATGGATTTGCTGCGAGGATTTGATGAGATGCTGAATGGAAGCTCTGAGCACCAAGCTTGGCACACGCCAAGTGCTTAATATGTGTGTGCTGCTAGGATTAATACTTGTGTGTTATTTCCCCTTGATTTCTCAGTATGCTTTGCCTCCCCTTGGGACGAGGGCGGGAATCAATATTTAAGAACTGAATAGTCATTAGTCAGGTAATTAACAATGATTTAAATGACTTTTCGTAAGCATTTCCCACGGACCTAGTGCGTGCTAAACATACTGCAAGTGTTTTTTCACATACTCCTACAAACGTCCTGTGTGGGAAATCTATTTTTTAAAGATTTTATTTATTTATTTGTCAGAGAGAGAGAGAGAGCACAGGCAGGGGGAGCAGCAGGCAGGGGGAGAAACAGCCTCCCCTCTGAGCAAGGAGCCCGATGCGGGACTCGATCCCAGGACCCCGGATCATGACCTGAGCTGAAGGCAGATGCTTAACTGACTGAGACACCCAGGTACCATGTAGTAAATATTTTTTATTTCAAAAATGTGTGTTAAAGCCTAACATATGTAAGAAAAATGCCCGTGAGCGAATAGCTCAGTGAATTTTCACAAACTAAACACCCTCCCCACAACATCCAGATCAAGAAACAGAAGCCCGCCTCGAGCCTCTCCCGGTCGCTAACACTCCCTTCAAAGCTAGCCACGGTCTCCATCTCTGACGGCATGGACTCCTGTTGCTGTTTTTGAGCTTCATATAAATGGAAGATGCAACGTGTGCTCTTCCGTGCCCGGCTTTGTTACGTGCCTGAGATCCACCCACGTGGTCGTGTGTCATCGTAGGTCATGTTCGTGACCATAGAGCATTCCCTTGGGTGACTGTCCCATGGTACTTTTACCCACTCTTTTGATGTGCATTCAGGGGTTTTACTCACGGGCTCTTAGGACCACTGGTGCCGTGAGCAGTCTCGTCCACGCCTCGCCGTGTCCCCAGGGCACCCGCCGGGGAGTGGCGCTGCTGGGGCACAGGCCAGGCCTATGTGGCGCCCTTGTAGCCACCGCCCCCGGGGTTTATAAAGCGGTGTCAAGGCTCCTGTTGCTCTACATCCTGTAAGACCTCTGTCCCCACTTTGTAGGTGAGGGAGACCTGAAGGTCAAGTGCCTTGTCCCCCACACAGCCATTGAGTCCTCAGACCAGATTCATCCAGCACTTAACAACAGGCATGTGCTGAGCTCGCACCCTGGGCCAACCCTGTGCTGGGGGCCGGGGGTCAACAGACACTCTGAGGCACGTGGTTCATACCCGCATGAGACTTCTCCTGGGGCTGAATCGTATTTGAACTCAGATCTGTTCGGTGCCAACATTGACGCTTCTCTGCTCTGTCGTCCTTTCCCTGCACTCCACTGGAGCCTGGCAAACACTTGGCACATAATAGGTACTCAACAAATATGGGCTGAATGAGTGAGAGAATGGGAAATCTCGACAGGGCCCTCCCTGCTTTGATGAGCAAATGTCTAGGTGGGCTTCTGGCTGCAAATTACAGGAAAACAGTGTTTTCTCTGGTGTTTCTGGGCTGGCGAGCAAACCCAGGCATATTTAGTCTTAGGATGGACCTTCATCAAGTCTGACTTCTGGAACCCTAACCTCGGGGCCCAGGAAGGGGGACCTCTGTACCCTTCAGAGTTAGAGTTTATTATAGGACAGGACAGGACTCCACAGGGCCTGTGGTAAAGGTTTTTGGGGGCAGTTGAAGCCCCACTCTGAGGAAGACCTAAGGTCCCAAGATGTGGACTCCCCTTCTGGATCAGTAGGTAGCGGAGGACACTCAAGTCGGCCCGCGGACGGTGGCTGGACTCACAGTTGGTTGAATTTATGGGCAGCAGCCTGTTCTGTAAGGAGAGAGGCAGGATCAGGCACCAGGGTGACGGCCGTCCAGCCCCTGCAGGGACTCTCACCCATCCACGCCCACCAGGGGCCAGGGCCTGCGACACTTGCATTAAAATTCTCCATAGTCCATGAGAGACTGTGGACTCTGGGAAGCAAACTGAGGGCCTCAGAGGGGAGGGGGGTGGGGGATTGGGATAGGCCGGTGATGGGTAGTAAGGAGGGCACGTATTGCATGGTGCCTGGGTGTTATACACAAGTAATGAACCATGGAACTTTACATCAAAAACTAGGGATGTACTGTATGGTGACTAACATAACATAATAAAAATTTATTATAAAAAAATTCTTTCCAAATGATAAGTCTTTATGTGCTTCTTCCATTCACTAGACTGTGAGCTCTGAGGGTGGGGACTGTATCTGTCTGCACATGGAGGGGTGGCCTCAGGTTTGGGGGGGCAGTGCTCCCTAAAGGACGGAGTGGAGATCTGGGGAGGACTTGCAGTTCCTGGTAATCTGGAGGTTTGGGTGACTTGGTGGGGCACAGCCTGCTTGGTAGGGGTGCCCTCTGCTGTCCTAGCTCTCCCAGGGGACAGTAATGGTCACTGTCACATGGTCCCGTCTGAGTGTCCTCAGAGCACATGCAGACACCCCTCAGCAGGCCTCACTGGGAGCTCCCCTGGGGCACCTCTTCCCTTTGCCAATCCTGAGTCCGCCTCCCCGGCTGGCTGCAGACACTCACCCATGAGGCTCTTCAACAGTTTCACGTCCAGCTGTCTGAGGATTTCACTGATCAGAGGACACACCTGAGCCACCAGAGAGAAGGGTCAGGCCGGGGGTTGGGAAAAGAGAGCTAGAGAGCCTGCGGTTGGAAGCTTCACGGGATTTCCACAGGGAATCATAGCAGCAAGGCTCCCTTGTATTGAATGCCAACGGGATGCCATGCGCAGCACTTTCATGTCTGCCCTAATCCTCATGCTGACTCTATGAGATAGGGATTGTGGTGATTCCCATGCTACAGATGGGGAAACTGAGGCACGGGGAGGCTGAGGCACTTGCCAAGGACACACAGCCAGTAGATGACAAAACGGAAATTTTTCATGGAAATTTTTCAGGTCCTGAAGTCCAAGATTGGAAACTTTTTCCTGAATTGCCAGTATATATGTCCTGACCCTCAGACTCAAAGATACCCCAGGGGACAATATTTCTCTCAAACTTACCTGACTTTCCACCAGGTGTGGGGTAACTTTAGCCAGGTTCCCCCTGAAGTTGCGGAGAAAATGTTTCATCTTTGGTGAGATATCTCTAGAAAGAGAGATAGATGTACAGAACAGAACAGATAAATCCATGCAATACCACTGCCAGATGCTGGGCATTGAGTACACCTTACACAGTCATTTAATCCTCAGTGAGTCCTATACAGTCGAAGGGGCACCTCAGAGAGCTGATGTTACTTGCCCAAGGTCACCCAGCTAGTAAGTGCTGATTAGATTAGAACCAGGTCAGTAGAGCTCCAGAGTTCAGTCCTTCCCTGGCACTGTCCTAGCCATGAATGCCTGGCATGACTTAGGCAGTCAGCGAACGTCGGATGAATAAATGAATGGACATCCACTGAAGACCTAGTTGCTTTCAGCATTCTGGAATTACAGGGAGAAATCACACCCAGATCTTGCCCTTAAGGGACTCACAGTCTGCTGAGGTTAATAGACTTGGTCAGCCAGTATATAGATTTATTATACTGCATACACCCCATAAATAGTTCTATTTTGTTTTTTTCTGTCTCATTCACGATTGTATCTCTGGCATCAAGCATGCCATGTCTGGCTCATAATAGGTTCTCAGTCAATATTTGTTGGATGAATGAGTGATGAGGAGGAGTTCTAGAGAAGAAGGGAAGGGCATTCCAGGCAAAAGGATCAACATGTGCAAAGGCACGGCGGTATGAAAGTACATGGTGTGTCGATGGAGGGGTAAGTCCTTCAGTGACACAAGAGGGCAAAGGGCTGCAGAGCAGGGCAGGTGAGAGGACAAACGGGGTCCTGATGACATCCAGGAGTTTGCTTTTCATTCAAAGCGCTTTGGAGAACCAGTGGAGGGTTTGGAGCAGGGGCTAGGGGACATGGCCACATTTCTGTGCTAGGAAGTTACTTCTGCTGCAGGGGGAGAATGGAGTGGAGGAGGTGAGGTCTGAGTCCAGGAAAGCCGGCTTGGCTCCTGCAGTGATCCAGGAAGTGGTCTAGGAACCAGGGTAGTGGCTGTGGGGATGGAGAGAGAGGAGGCAAGCAGGGGCTGCCAGTAGGTCATCGATGGGAGCCGGGGAAGGTGACTGCAGGGTGTGAGGAGGAGGAAGAGTCTGGCTGCTAGGGGAGTGGCTGGGCCCGCACTGGGATGCTGACTCAGGAAGAGAGGTAGATCCTGGGGGGAAGGGTGAGATCTGTGTTGGGCCCATCCAGGAGGTGGTGGAGGCGTGCGCCCTCAGCTAGGGCTAGCCAGGAAGGGGCCCAGCCCTGGAGAGGCCCCTGGGACCTTACTCGGTTAGGACCGTCGTGTAGATGCTGTTCGGCTCCACAGAACAATTGCCTATCACCAGATGCCTCCGGCCAAACTCGTCTTTCTCCAGCCAGAACTCCACGACGAGGTTCATGCATGCATGTGTTTTTATAACTTTGTTATTGAAGGGCCTGGGGACGAGAGAGAGGAGGAGGAGGGAGAGGGCAGGAGACGGAGAGGAGGAGGTGGAAACAGCCAACACAAAGGGAAGAGTGACTTTTTCAACAAACCAGCCCTGCCTGTTGACTCCTGCAGCCAGGGACCAAGGAGCAAATGCTGTTAGGCAGAGTGACTTCTGAAAATCCTTTAGATAGACCAGCTTGGGGCCTTTGGATATTCAGAAGTGGAGGGTTCATCTGTTTTTAAAAATCTGTGCTATTGAGCTGTGCTCTCCCTTTTCTTGGGGGCAGCTGATGGTAAAGGATGGTCTCAACAGATGGAGGAAAGGTGATGGTATAATTAGTGTTTCTCTCTCTCCCTCTCATCAATGTAATGAACTCACATAGGTTTAAATGAGCAAATCACCAGGGCTTGCCATCCACATTTCAGCTGAAGAAACCGGGGTTTGGAGACGTGAAGTGACCCGCCCTGTGTGACCTGAAGTCACACAGCAAGTGAGTTCAGAAGCCAGGATTTGAACTAGGTCGGAGTCAGAAAGATCTGCGTTCCCCAGGTTGCCAAATTCCACCCTCCCCCCAACTCGTGGATTCCCACTGGAGAGGAACAGTGCCCCACCAACCCTGCTGATGTATGACTCACAGTCTCAAGTCAATGTCAAATTCGAGTAAGATGTTTGCTGAGAACCACTCCTTATGGAAAGACATCCGGATCCCACCATAGTCTAGCTGAATGTTGGTGATGTTGGCGCTACACAGGGAAGAGCAGAGGTGGGAGGGAGCTCAGACATCAAGGCCTCAGGCTGACAAAAAAGGCTGGCATGCTGTTTATGAAAAGGGCCTGGCGGTAAGCTTTGGAGTCAGATCCTTTTAAAGATGCTCAGAGGGCAAGAGCCACCTGCAGGAGCCTGGGGCTGCAGGTTGTCCCAGAGGGCCCTTTGCAGCTCCACACAACAAACATGTGCAGCCACAGCCAGCTGCAGACCAGACTGGGGCTGTTCTGAGACCCGGCCACAGCCTCCCAGCACAGGGCCCCACCACCTGCCCAGATACCCAGGCCCGAGCCCCAGGAGCCTTCTTGGCCTTCTCTGTATTCTTCACCTTCACATTCACCCCACCGGTGAATCATGCTGGCTCTGCTTACAAAATATACCCGGAATTTGGCAACTTCCCACTCCTTCTGTCCCTTTCACCTGGACCAGGTCACCATCACTTCTCACCTGGAGATGCTCTAGTTTCTCTCTGGGCTCCTTGCCATGAACTTGGCCTCTCTACAAACTATTCTCCACGTGGCAGCCAATAGGCAGCCCTATTACTTAACATTCTTTCTGGGTTTCTCACTGCTCTTGGAATAAAATCCGAGCTCCACACCATGGCTCCTAAGACCTGCAGGGTCTGGTCCCCCCCGGCCTCCATAGCCACACCTTCTACCACCCTCCTCCTTGCTCACCCAGCCACACAGGACTTTTTCTCTTTCTCACACACACCAGTCTCTTTCCTACCTCAGGGCCTTTGCACTCACTGCCCTCCTATGTCCTTCATGTGGTTTGCTTCCTTCTCTTCATTCTTCCTAGGGATTATCTCTTTAGAAAGGTCTTCCTGATCAGCCCCTCACTCTTACCCCTTACCTTGCTAAAGTTGTCTTCATAATGTATCTCTCTATCTGAAATTAGTTTTTTACTTTTGTGACTTAACTCACTAACTGAGATGTAAGATCCAAAAAGGCAGTGACCATATGTCTCGTTCATAGCTGTATTCCAAGTACCCATCCCAGGTCCTGGTACACAGCAGGTGCACAATGAATACTTGTAACAGCTGTTAAGGGACTGGAAGGAGAGAGGTGATTGTGGCAGCACACGTCCTGGGAAACCCTGCTGGCGAGTACCAGTGCTCATTAGAATAGCGAGAATGAGGGGCAGAATGAGAGAGAAGGTGTCTCAAGAGCACAGCAGGCTGGAGCTGGGGTGCTGCACCGGAGCGGCTGGGAGCCTGGGAGGCTGAGGTCTGGCCCTCCAGAGGATGGAGTAGAACTGTAGGCGGGCAGCCCGGGTCCAGCTCTGCTGGGTTAATCGGAGCGCCCAATGCCTACGCATTCACTAGGAGCAGAGAAAGCTCCCAAGTCCCCGAGGCAGGGACAATTATTCCGCCCATTTCGCTGATAAGGCTGAAGCTCAGAGACCTCAAACACCTATCAAGCAGAGTCACACAGCAGAGTCACACAGCTATCAAGCAATAGAGTGGGGTTCAAATGTCTGAGTCTAGTCCTGGGTTCCTTTGGCACCCCACATGTTTATCCAGTCTGTGCTCTGGGTACCCATGCTCTAAGTAAGGTTGGAGTGCTCTAGCGATTTCCCCACGGTTGGTGGCAGACCCAGGATTTAAATGCAGAAGCTTTTATTCCTGGCTTTGCTTTAATTACCGTTATGCTGCCTCCCCAAATGACCCCTCATATCAGGCCCCCACTCTCTCTTGTATTGGGCCTTTTATCCCCTCCTTCCAATCTTCCTGCTTTCCCTCTTCATAGCCATGTCCCTCCATGCCCTCAGCTCTGCCCTCTGACCCAGAGCTTTATAGAGCGTCCCAGGGCCCCGGATGGGGTTCAGGGGCTCACCTGCTTTCTTGCTGATGCTGGAGGCTCATGCCGCTTATTAGCCAGCCCACCATCCCTGGGGCCATCTGCCCCGAGGCATTCAGACTGTCCATGAGTCGGAGGTTCTGGATTCGGCCCTCTGCATTGTGCTTCATGAGGCCCTGGGCGATAACTGGAAATGGACAAGGGACCAGTGACCTTGCACAATGTCGTGGACAAGATAGGGGGTTTGGAGTCAAGAGGCCTAGGTCGTGTGTGGGCTGGTGCTTCCGCTTCCTTTTTTTTATAATGATTTTTTATTATATTATGTTAGTCACCATACAGTACATCCCCGGTTTCCGATGTAAGGCTCGATGATTCATTAGTTGTGTATAACACCCAGTGCACCATGCAGTACGTGCCCTCCTTACTACCCATCACCGGTCTATCCCATTCCCCCATCCCCCTCCCCTCTGAAGTCCTCAGTTTGTTTCTCATAGTCCATAGTCTCTCATGTTTCATTCCCCCTTCTGATTACCCCCCCTTTCTTTATCCCTCTCTTCCCCTACCGATCATCCTAGTTCTTATGTTCCATAGATGAGAGAAATCATATGATAGTTGTCTTTCTCTGCTTGACTTATTTCACTTAGCATTATCTCCTCCAGTGCTGTCCATGTTGTAGCAAATGTTGAGAACTCGTTCTTTCCGATAGCTGAGTAATATTCCATTGTATATATGGACCACAACTTCTTAATCTAGTCATCTGTTGAAGGGCATCTCGGCTCCTTCCACGATTTAGCTATTGTGGACAATGCTGCTATGAACATTGGGGTGCATATGGCCCTTCTCATTACTATGTCTGTATCTTTGGGGTAAACACCCAGTAGTGCAATGGCTGGATCATAGGGTAGCTCAATTTTTAACTTTTTAAGGGACCTCCACACTGTTTTCCAGAGTGGCTGTACCAACTTGCATTCCCACCAACAATGTAGGAGGGATCCCCTTTCTCCACATCCTCTCCAACAATTGTTGTTTCTTGCCTTGTCTATTTTTGCCATTCTAACTGGCGTAAGGTGGTATCTCAATGTGGTTTTGATTTGAATTTCCTTGATGGCTAATGATTTTGAACATTTTTTCATGTGTCTGTTAGCCATTTGTATATCTTCATTGGCAAAGTGTCTGTTCATATCTTCTGCCCATTTTTTGATTTGTTTATTTGTTTCTCATGTATTGAGTTTGAGAAATTCTTTGTAGATCTTGGATACCAGTCCTTTATCTGTAGTGTCATTTGCAAATATATTCTCCCATTCCCTGGGCTGCCTCTTAGTTTTTCTGACTGTTTCCTTGGATGTGCAGAAACTTTTAATCTTGATGAAGTCCCATAGATTCATTTTATCTTTTGTTTCTCTTGCCTTTGGGGATGTGTCATGAAAAAGGTTGCTTTGGCTGATGTCGTAGAGGTTGCTGCCTATGTTCTCCTCTAGAATTTTGATGGATTCCTGTCTCACATCGAGGTCTTTCATCCATTTGGAGTTTATTTTTGTGTATGGTGTGAGATAGTGGTCAAGTTTCATTCTTTTGCATGTAGCTGTCCAATTTTCCCAGCACCATTTATTGAAGAGACCGTCTTTTCCCCACCGGATGTTTTTTCCTGCTTTATCAAATATTAGTTGCCCAAAGAGCCGAGGGTCCATTTCTGGGCTCTCTATTCTGTTCCATTGGTCTATGTGTCTGTTTTTGTGCCAGTACCATGCTGTCTTTGTGATCACAGCTTTGTAGTACAGCTCGAAATCCGGGATTGTGATGCCCTCAGCTTTGTTTTTCCTTTTCAACAGTTCCTTGGAGATTCGGGGCTTTTTCTGTTTCCATACAAATTTAAGGACTATTTGTTCCAGTTCTTTGAAAAATGTCCTCGGTATTTTGATCAGGATAGCATTGAAAGTGTAGATTGCTCTGGGTAGCATGGACATTTTAACTATGTTAATTCTTCCGATTCATGAGTATGGAATATCTTTCCATCTTTTTATGTCTTCCTCAATGTCTTTCAAGAGTGATTTATAGTTTCTGGAATATAGGTCCTTTACGTCTCTGGTTAAGTTAATTCCAAGGTAACGTATGGTTTTGGTGATATTGTAAATGGGTTGGATTCCCTAATTTCTCTTTCTTCGGTCTCGTTATTCATGTACAGAAATGCAACTGATTTCTGAGCATTGATTTTGTATCCTGCCACGTTACTGAATTGCTCTATAACTTCTAATAGTTTGGGAGTGGCTTCTTTTGGGTTTTCCATATAGAGTATCATGTCATCTGCGAAGAGAGACATTTTGACTTCTTCTTTGCCGATTTGAATACCTTTGATCCCTTTTTGTCGTCTGATTGCTGTTGCAAGGACTTCTAGTACTATGCTGAATAATAGTGGCGAGAGTGGGCATCCTTGTCGAGTTCCTGATCTTAAGGGAAAGGCTTCCAGCTTTTTCCCATTGAGAATAATATTTGCAGTAGGCTTTTCATAGATGGCTTTTATGAGATTGAGAAATGTACCTTCTATTCCTACACTCTGAAGGGTTTTAATCAGGAAAGGATGCTGTATTTTGTCAAATGCTTTTTCGGCATCGATTGAGAGGATCATATGGTTCCTGAGTCTTTTCTTGTTGATATGATGTATCACGCTGATTGATTTGCGAATATTGAACCACGCTTGCATCCCAGGTATGAATCCCACTTGATTGTGTTGGATAATCCTTTTAGTGAACTGTTGGATTCTATTAGCAAGTATCTTGTTGAGGATTTTGGCGTCCATATTCATCAGGGAAATCGGTCTGTAATTCTCCTTTTTGAGGGGGTCTTTGCCTGGTTTGGGGATCAAGGTAATATTGGCCTCATAGAGTGAGTTTGGTAGCTTTCCTTCTGTTTCTATTTTTTGAAATAGCTTTAGGAGAATAGGTATTATTTCTTCTTTGAATGTTTGGTAGAATTCCCCAGGAAAACCATCCGGGCCTGGAGTTTTGTTATTTGGAAGGTTGTTTATCACTGACTCAATTTCTTCTTAATTAATTGGCCTGTTTAAGAAATCAATTTCTTCCTGTTTCAATCTTGGTAGTTTATAGGTTTCCAGGAAGGATTCCATCTCTTCCAGATTGCTTAGTTTATTGGCATATAGCTGTTGATAAAAATTTCTAATAATCCTTCCAATTTCAATGATGTTTGTCCTGACCTCTCCTTTTTCATTCATAATTTTTAATCTGGGTCCTTTCTCTTTTCTTTTGGATAAGTGTTGCCAGTGGTCTGTCAATTTTATTGATTCTCTCAAAGAACCAGCTTCTAGTCCTGTTGATCTGCTCTACTGTCCTTCTGGTTTCTGCTTGATTGATTTCACCTCTAATTTTGGTCAACTGCTTCCTCGTGCGTGGATTAGGCCTGTCCCTCTGTTGCTGTTCCAGCTTCTTGAGGTGAGAATATAAAAACTGCATTTTAGATTTTTCTATTCTTTTGAGTGAGGCTTGGGTGGCTATGTATTTCCCCCTTAGGACTGCCTTTGCAGTATCCCATAGGTTTTGGACTGTTGTATTTTCATTCTCATTGGTCTCCATAAATTGTTTAATTTGATTTTTGATTTCCTGGTTTATCGAGTCATTCCTGAGCAGGATGGTTCTTAGTCTCCAAGTGTTTGAGTTTCTTCCAAATTTTTCCTTGTGGTTGAGTTCCAGTTTCAGAGCGTTGTGGTCTGAGAATATGCAGGGAATAATTTCAATCTTTTGATATCAGTTGAGACCTGTTTTGTGTCCCAGAACATGGTCTATTCTTGAGAATGTTCCATGGGCATTAGAATAGAATGAGTATTCTTTGGTTCTGGGGTGTAGTGTTCTATATATATCTATGAGGTCCAACTCGTCGAGTATGGCATTCAAAGCCTTTGATTCTTTGCTTAGTTTTTGCCAGGGTGTTCTGTCTATTTCTGATAGTGGAGTGTTGAGGTCCCCTACTATTAATGTATTTTTATTTATACGTTTCTTTATTCTGGTTAAGAGTTGGCTTGTGTATCTTGCTGCTCCCCTGTTGGGGGCATATATATTTATAATTGTCATATCCACTTGTCGAATACTTCCTTTAAGAATAATATAGTGCCCTTCTGCGTCTCTAACTATAGTCTCTAGTTTAAAATCCAATTTATCTGATATGAGAATTGCTACCCCAGCTTTCTTTTGAGGTCCATTTGCGTGAAAGATGGTACTCCATCCCCTTACTCTCAGTCTGAATGCATCTTTGGGTTCTAAATGAGTCTCTTGTAGACAGCAAATGGATGGGTCATTTCTTTTTATCCAATCTGCAACCCTGTGGCGTTTTATGGGAGAATTTAAGCCATTAACATTAAGACTGAGTACTGAGAGATATGATTTTAATGATGCCATGTTGCCAGTAAAGTCTTTGTTTGTATTGGCTGTGACTTTCTGTTCTGTATCACTCTTGGGGCCTTTTTACTTTTATAGAACCCCCCGTAATATCTCCTGTAGGGCTGGTTTCATGGTTACGAAATTGGTTAGTGACTGGCGATTCTGAAATGTCTTTATTTTCCCATCAATTCTGAATGACAGCCTTGCTGAATAAAGGATCCTTGGCTGCATGTTTTTCTCTGAAAGAGCTTTAAATATGCTCCCCCAACCCTTTCTCTCATTCCAGGTCTATGTAGACAGGTCTGACGTAATTCTGATGCCTTTGCCTTGGTACGTGAGAAATTTCTTTGCCCTGGCCGCTTTCAATACTGTATCCTTGGATCTAATATTTGCGAATTGCACTATGACGTGACGTGACGTGGCGTAGGTTTGTCGTGGTTGAGCTTGGGAGGGGTCCTCTCTGCCTCTTGGACACGAATGTTTGTTTCCCTCGCTACATTAGGGAAGTTTTCAGCTACAATTTGTTCAAATATCTCTTCTAGACCTCTGTTTTTCTCCACCCCCTCGGGGATGCCGATGATTCTAACATTGGATCGTTTCATTGAGTCAGTAATCTCCCGTAACCTACATTCATGGGCGTGGATTTTTTTAAGACCATCTTCTATTTTCATTTTTTCCTCTATTAACCCATCCTCCAATTCACTAAGTCGTTCCTCTGCTTCTGTGACCCTGGCCGTCAGAGCCTCTAGTTTTGCCTGCATTTGGCTCATAGAATTTTTAATTTCTGTCCGATTCGCTCTCATTTCTGTCCTTAGGGATTCTATATTCTCAGTAACCTTTTCGTTAATACTTTTTTCAATTCTACTCATCATTTTGACCATCGTTACTCTGAATTCCATTTCTGATACTTTGGTTACATCCATATCCATTATTTCTGTGGCAGAGGCCACGGACTCACTGTCTTTTCTTTGCTGGGGGGGGGCTTCTCCTTCTTGTCATTCTGAGAGGTTGCGGGGTTGTCCAGAACCCAAATTATTGACTGGGTCCCAGGCAGTGCGCACTTGTTTTATAAGGATCTTAGGGATGTGGGCTTCTTCTTTAAAGATTTTATTTATTTACTTATCTGAGAGAGAGAGACAGACAGTCAGCAAGAACGGGAACAGAAGCAGGGGAGTGGGAGAGGAAGAAGCAGGCTCCCAGCAGAGGAGCCTGATGAGGGACTCCTTTCCGGAACGCCGGGATCACGCCCTAAGCCAGAGACAGGCGCTCAATGACTGCGCCACCCAGGCGCCTGGGTTGTGGGCTTCTTGATTTTTCAGACTGCCTTCTGTGTTCTGGGGGAGGGGCCTGCCGCACCGATACTCAGGCAACCCTGTTTGGGTAGAGTCTCCGTGTCCCCTGCGAAGGGGGATGGGGATGGGCTCTCTCTGAGCCAGTATTTCCAGGCTTTTGTTCTCTGGCGGCTTTCCCTGGCGGTTTGCTGTGCCTCTTCTGGGAGTCAGAGCAGCAGTGGCCAAATTTCAGCCTCTGTCACAGAACAGAGGGATTGCGGCCCGTTCTCCACTGATGTTCTGGCCACTTTAACTCCGTTACTGTTGGTGCTGCTCAACCCTGCAGCGTCCTGGGATGTGCGCCCCACACCCGGCGTCCCAGCCCTCACTTCCAGGGCCGGCGCGTCTCTGTCCTTTGTGTTTCTAACGCCGCCAGCAGCCGCGCGCTCCCGGATCTCCCGGTCTCAGTCTATGCCCGGTGAGCACACCAGGATTCCGGAGTTCCGTGAGAAGCCTGGTGGCGCGCACCCGGTTCAGGGTCTCAGTCTGCTGTTTCGCGGGTGCCGACCGCGAGTCCGCCCGCTCCCCCGTGCAGGTGGCCCGCCAGCCGCCAGCCGCCCCGCGCGCGCTCCGGGAGCTCCCGGTCTCAGTCTGGATCCCGTGAGCACACCGGGATTCCGGTGTTCCGCGAGATGCCTGGTGGCGCGCGCTCCCGGCTCACCGGTCTCAGTCTGTTTTCTCGCAGGTGCCGGTCTGCGAGTCCGCCCGCTCCCCTGTGCAGGTGGCTGCCGCTTCCCGGCGCCCGACCGCAGCGGCTCCCTCCCCCTTCCGTTTATCTTCCGACATCTGTGCACGTTTTACAGCTCCCCTCTTCGTACCTCAATACTCAGCGCTGGAGATGTTCATTTGTAGAGATCCAGATGTATCTTCCTGCGTCTCAGGCTGATTCCGTGGTTGTTTAGGCTGGTCTGGTACCTATCCAGCTTGACTCGGGGGACCGGCTGAAAAAGGGGTCCCCTACTTCTCCGCCATCTTAACTCTCAACCCCTCCTCCATCTTAACTCTCAACCTGGTGCTTCGGCTTCTTGCTGAGTGATAGGTGCTTGTCACCCCCCAGCTCCCCTCTCTACATGGAAATCCATGTGCCTTATCTGGGAAATGGTGCTTTGCAGGGCTGAGGCAACACCCTGGCAGAGGGTCTGGCAGGCAAGAGCTGCTCGAAGAGATACAACGGTGGAAAGCCAACCTGGTGCGGTCTCTGAATCTGTACCACAGAACCTCACGTACAGCATGTCCATCACAATAGACGTTGGCTGAGGAGAACAACTAAGAAGAGAATGAATGTAATCTCTCCCGCACTATGCCTGGAATCAGATGTAGGACTAAGCGGAGCTACCAGCAGAAAAGAGTAAATTCCAGAAAGGAAGGGGATTTCAAGTGCCGGGCATGCTGAAATCCTGCTCTCTTGGTGCTAGGATTGGGCCTAGCTCTGATGAATCTCCGAGCACACCACAGGACACATTGATCTCAGTGCCTTGACCCTCCTTGTGATCAGAACCCACACTGCAGAGCAGCAGAAACCATGGTTCTCCCTCACTCCCCTCCCTCCAGCTCCCAGACCCCCTTTCAGTATCCCATGATTCTGTTGCCTACAAATAAGAAAGTGTGTCTGGAGTCCTAGATCTGGGTTGAAATGCTATCACCTTCCTGGGTCTTGATTTCCTCATCAGTATAATGGGGGCAGTAATATGCCCATCTCACAGGATTCTTGTGAAGAATATTGAGATAAGTTATCCAAAGATATTTGAATAAATATCATTTATCCAAAAAAGAATATTACCGAGCATCTATTGGGTATCAGGCCTTGTGATGCATACCAAAGACACAAACCAGTTTTCTATCTAGTAAGAAAGATATACATTGACCAAATAGTTTCAGAGGTAGAGTGATACTATAGGTATGCCTAGAACTCTTAGTAGTTTTTGGTTAATGATAATAACAACACTTGGAAAATTGTGAGCAGTAGACATTAGTAGTTGCCAGCCCAATATCCATTTATCCATAGATCCATCCATCCATCCATCCATCCATCATCCATCCATCCATCCATCCATCCATCTTCCATCCATCCTCCATCCATCCATCCATCCATCCATCTTCCATCCATCCTCCATCCATCCATCCACTTACCCATCCATCCAACCATCCGTCCTCCATCTATCTGCCCAATAGCCACTCATCTGTCCATCCATCCACCCTCCCAGTCATTTTCCATCTGTCCAAATATCCACCCATCTATTCATCTATCTATCCATCCTCCCATTCATCTGTTCTGTCATTCCCATCTGACACCTGTTTTGATTCAGGCACTCTCTCCAATTCCTGATCCAGATGAGGCCTTTGATTATCTGAACCATCATTGTCCAGTGATTGTTTCAGATGTAAAGTGGGCATGTGACCCAAGTTAGCCTTATCAGACTAAACAGAAGATTGTATGTTTCACGTTTGAGGGAAAGTTTCTTTCTCTGTCTCCTACTGGAAGGGAGCAAGGCAGTCTGTTGCTTTGATGGCCACTGGCCACCATTTTCCTATCACACTGGGAACGAGCGGCCTGAGGATGAAACTATGATGATAGCAGAGCTGAAAAAAAAAAAAAGGACAAAATCCAGCTCTGGATGGCACCTTTGAGTTGCTGATTGGATCAGACCTGGAGCTTGTCCCACCTATGAGTTTGGTTATGTGAAATAACATTTTTTTCATTGTTTAGGCCATATTGAGTTGTTTTCTGTTCTGTGTAGCTAAGTATACTAACTGATATGAGAGGTGGTTATAGTGATAAATATATTCACAGTTGAAAAAGTACTTGGCACATGCTTTTCCTCATTTAAATCTCCAGCGTAACCCTATGAAATAGCATTCTAACTGCACCAGTTGTAACCGTGAGAATGCCTGGGCCCCCAAACACACACGAATGTATCTCATAACCTATATGGAATGGATACCTTTGTGGCAAACCATAAAATGCCAAGTTGTGATGAGGGAAATGGGAAACATTGATAATCTAAGAGATTTAAGAAATAGAAATAGTAATTGAAGATTTCATTCCCCAAAAGTTTTTGATCTGGATGGTTTTGGGGAAGAGTTTTACCAAACTTTATACAAAAAGAGATGATTGTGAAAGAAAATAAAAGAAGATGATGCCAAATTCATTTTATGAGGCTAGTGTAACTTGCCCAGCTTCCAGAACAGTACAAGAGAAGAAAGGTCCATATCAATTTCATGTATGAAAAATCTGCTAAAGTCCTATAAAATTACCAGCTAGCAAATTGAATAGCCAACAGTACATTATAAAATGTATTTTAGTATGATACATTGTAAGTACATTCTAGTATGTTATAAAAATAGTACATTATAAATATATCATTCTAGTAAATTACAAAAATATCCTATTTATTCCAGAAATGCTGGGATGGGTTCAACAGAAGAAAATCTATTAATACAATTTATCACGTTAATGGTTTAGAGGAAAAAATGGAGTAATTTTTAGATGCAAAAAAAAAATTCGTTAAAAGCCAATACTGATTTATGATTAAGAAAAATTCAGAAAAAAAAAAGAAAAATTCAGAAAACCAGGACTATGGGGATTTCTTTAACATGATAAGATTTCAAAAACCTCTGGAAGATGTCATACTTAGCAGAGAGAATCCTAGATACATTCCCGTTCCTATAGGAGGCCTAATATATACTACAAACAAGAAAAAGGCACAAGAAGTGTAAGGTTAGAAGAGGACAGGAGATGAACCTGTCATTATTTGCAGATGCTACAATCCTCTAGATAGAAAATCCAACAAAATAAGTAGAACAAACTATTAGAACTAAGAAGAGGTCAGTGAGATTTTTGGATAGCAGATTCATTTCCAAAAACCAACAATTTTCTTCTCGTTGGAACCAGCAATACCAACTAGCAAATATAAAAGAAAATTAGGCAATATTTACCATAGCAACAACTATACATTTCTCTAGGAATCAATTTAATAAAGCTCAGGACTTTAACAAAGTTCATAGGACTTTAAAATTCTACTAAGGGACGTAAAATAAAATCTAAAAAACTGAAAAATATGCTAAGTTTGTAATGGGTGACCTCTCATTGCAAAAATGTCAGTTCTCTCTAAATTAACAAATTCAGTGAAACCCAAATCCAATTTCCAGGTGATTTTTTTTTTTTAAGAACTCAGCACACTCTAAAATTCAAGAAGAAAGGTCTATTGGATAAAACAGCATTTTACAAAGATGTAGTATTTAAAATATTCTGCTGTTGGTGTAGAAATAGTTACACAGACACAGAATACAGAGCCCCAAAGGGAGTCCACGTGCTTGGGAACTTGATCTTTCATAGCTGGGTTGAGAAAGCAGACTCCTTACGCAGACGGAAGTGAAGCTGGGGCCGTAACTTACATGCATAAGCAACATAAAAGTGGCCTTCAGGTGGGTTAAGATCCTGAACGTGAAGGGTGAAACGATAAAGCTATTAGGAATAATAAAGTAGAAGATGTCTGGGGTAGAGACAAGGGTTTACGACTAATCAAACATAAACCATAGGATCAAATTTTGATGAGTTTGAAAATCTTCCTGTTCGGTGAAGGATCTACAAACAAAGTTGTGACAGTTCGAGAGAATGTTAGCACTGGTTAGACCTGACGAAGGACCAGTGTCAAGTATAAATTAACACTCAAATGAGAGAGTCTAAAAAAAAACAACAAAACAAGCCCTGGGGGAAGCAAAAGGAAACAAGAGATAAGAACAGGGAATTCGAAGAAGTCAAATGGCTAACTAAACTAGGATGAGATGCCCAAACTTCCCACTGATCAGATGAAGTCAAGCTGGGACAATTCGATAGCACTCAAGTGCACTTCAGGCTGGCACAAAGGAGAAAGATAGTGTTACGTACTGAATTGTGTAGCTCCTCCTGCCCCCAAATTAATATATTGAGGTTTTAGTCTCCAGTGGGACTGTGTTTGGAGACAGGACCTTGAAGGAGGTAAAGAAGGTTAGATGTGGTCCTGCGGATGGGGCCCCAATCCAGCAACACTGGTGACTGGCGTCCTTCTAAGAAAAGAGACAGACAGCAGAGTGCACTCTCTGTGCACACACAGATGGAAGGACATGTGAGGACACGGAGAGGGCAGACACCCACAAGCCAGAAGGAAGAGAGAAGAGGGGTTTCCACAGAGACCAACCCTGTGGGCGTCTTGATTTTGAACTTCCAGCCTCTAGAACTGTGAGAAGAGAAATGTCTGTTGTTTGAGCCTCCAGCCTGTGGTATCTGGCTGTGGCAGCTGCAGTAGACTGAGGCAGATGGATCCTCCCCAGTGTTGGGAAACAGGTGTGGGGAGACAGGTAGGCTCTTTTGTCACTGGAGTGGGTGTAGACCAGCACAACCCTTCTAGAGAGCAATCTGGCAGTCCTTAGTTAATTGCGTTTGTACCCCTAGGGCCCAGCCATCCATTCCACTTCTGGTTCTATCCCAGGGACATTCTTCCATGGCTCCTAACAGGGACACATGCAAGGATGTTCATCTCAGTGTAGCCTTTAATAGTGGGGAGTTAGAGACAACTCAGGTGTCCATCTCTAGGGACATGGCCAAGCAATGGTGAGGTGGAGGAATCTCATGGACTTCTCAGCACCAGCCTGAAGCAACAGATGTCAACAGCGCAGTGTCCAATGAAAACAGTAAAAACCAACAAGATCTATATGACAGTACCATCTATGCAAATCGAAACACTGCATGTTGTATCAGGACATGAGCGTATAGAAACACATGTGTCAAACACACCACAGGGCCTGAGGAAGAGGGGGTGGGCGTGAGAATAAGAGGTATAGGGAAAACGACAAACACAAGAGGGCCTTGCCACGATTCACGGTAATGATGATGTGCTATGAACTGGCGTGTGATCAACTCAACCTCAGTTTTCTGTACTTGAGGTCTGAGAGAAAAAGGAAGAGAGGCAGTGACTGACCCGAGTTCACCCAGCAGGATGATGCCTTCCCACCCACCCTGTGACAGTGGGCAGAGTATGGGCTGAGCTTACTTCTCGCCAGAGCTGGTTTGCTGTCCATGTGGGCCTTGGCCAAGCCACGCCAGGGCTGCTTGTGCAGTGCTGAGGGCACGGACAGCAAGCTGAGGAGGACCAGGAGCCTCCGGATTGGGCACATCCTGGGTTCTGGGACCTGCGGGTGTCAAGAAGGGTCAGATGGTACCCAGGTGTGTGGTTGCGGAGGTGGCTGCCTGAATGAGTGGACTCATGGCTTTCTGTGGGAGGACGACACCAGAGTTAGCCCTGAGCATGCTGTGGGCAGGTGTCATGATGGGCTGTGGCAGCTGCCACTGGGCTTTGCTCACATGGTGAGGGCAGCAGGTGGAACCCTGTGGGGAGGGCCAGGGATTCAGAGGGAGGCTGTGTTGCTTGGATACGCCCAGTAGAGCCCACTGTTGGGTCATCCAGCGGGAGTCCTCTCCCAGACCCTGCACAGGCTGGGTGTTGGGGATCCCACAGTAAATGAATGAGGGTGGCTAATTTCAGGCTCTCCAATTGAACTAGGACTTTCTTAAGGGCAAGGTTATTTGCGATGCCTACCATGATGCTTGCTTGCCAGGAATCAGTGTTAATGAATGTTTGTTGAGTGCTAAATGACTGAATACATGAATGAGTGAGAATAGTTGATCTCTGAACCACCTACCGAATTATAAGTTTCTGGAGGACAGGGTGTGAGTCGATTTAATTCTCATGTGTCCAGTGCCTCCCATGTTTACTGCATGGTAGTTAGCAATAAATGGTTGTTAAGTGATATGAATGAATGAATGAATGAACGAACAGTTGGGTGGATGGTTTATGGGTGAGATTTACAGGAGGCAGACAGAGAGTCTTGAAGCCAAAGCATTAGGTTTTACTTCATTGCTCTGGATTTGGGGGTCAGAGAAACTTCAGTTCGAATCCCCCTGTCCTCGCCATCTCAAGAAATGGTGCCACAATCCATCTAGTTGCTTTGGCCCCAGCCCTTGGAGTCCCTCTTGACCGTTCTTTCCTCATTGCCCACAGCCCATCTGTCAGGAAATCCTGTCAGCACTTCCAGAATCTGACCACGTCCAGCAGCTCCTTCTCAGCCACCCTCACACTGGCTTGGATTACTCAGGGGTGTTCCTACTTGATTTCGTGGCTTTCTCCCTTGCCCGCCTACAATCTCTTTTGCACACAACAGCCTGTACAATCATTTTTTTAAAAAAATTTGTTTATTTTTATTTGGGATGGGTGGAGGGGCAGAGGGAGAGGGAAGGAAGAGAATCCCAAGCAGACTCCCTGCTGAGTGCAGAGCCCAAAGCAGGGCTCGATCTCACCACCCTGAGATCATGACCTGAGCCAAAACTGAGAGTCAGACACTTAACTGACTGAGCCACCCAGGTGCCCCCTGCATGGTCATTTTAAGATGTTAATCAAAATTCTTTAAAGTTTCCCACTGCAGACACACAGGCCTCCGGGGTCTGGGCCCCACAGTTCAGCTCTGAGACAAAGGCACTCTTCACTCTGTGCTCTCCTCCCGGGCTGTAGGGAATGTGCAGGGTCCTTTGCAGAGCTCATGAAGCCCTGGGGCCATCCTTGGGCACTTCACATCCAGTTTTGTAAGCGATCATAACGAAAGCATTAGTTCAGGGTGATGGCTTTCCGGAATTGACGTCCTCGCAGGGTTCACACTCCCCTTGGGGATGTTTGCAGAATATCAATTACCTCGAAATGTACTTTTCCAGTCTTCCTGGTCTTGTGTAACCAGTTGGGATTTTGTTATTTTTTGTTGAGAAAATTGGAGAAGAGTGGGCACTGTTGGGAGGAGCAAACCTGTTGTCATTGGCTCTTTGGAGGTCTGAACTTGGCAGTCCTGCCCCATCATAGGCTGTGGGTCTCAGGGCCACCGAGTCTATGGAGATGACGAGGTAGAGGGTGTAGACTTCCAGCCTGGTGCAGGACAGGGGAGCAGGGAGACACTGCTCAGGGGTGAGCCCTGCAGTTCCTTGTCTTTGTGGTGCCCCCCATCCCTGTGGGGAGACTGACAGTCTTCAACCGTCCCTGCTGTGAGCACGTGATGGTGACATGTGGTTGTGAAGGGGAGGCGGGAGGTGCTCGGCGAGGGCCCAGTGAGGGAACACCTGAGCAGTGGGGAGAGGGTTATCAGAGAAACGACTTCCCTGAGGAGACAGGGTTTGAGTGGACATTGAAGGGAAGGGTTAGCTGGTGGTCTGAGGATGGAGGTGCTGACATTTATTTGGTCGGCCTCGTTCACTGAGCTAAGCCTGCTCCACGGGTGATCTCATCCCACCCTTATAACATATGTGGGGGGACAGGGACCCAGAGGGACTCAGCGGCCTGTGGAGCTCCCACCTGGGACAAGGGCGAGCTGCTACCCCGATAGGCTCCCTGGCTCTTCCCAGGGTGGTGAGATGTTGTTTCCTGTGGAAGGTGGAGCTGCTGAATGCCCCAAACCTCATCTATTAGCCACCACCTTTCAAAGAACTTTCTTTAGAACAAACTTCTTTACCTTTTTGGGGGACATTTTGAAAATGTGATGAAAACTTTGGTTTGTCTGTTCAGAAAAACAAAATGTACCTAGTTAAAAAATGTTGCTCATAGTAGCAGGATTTCCATCCTCCTCCGAAGGTATGCCCATTGACACCAATTAGAACGCCCGCTTTGCGGGGTAACTGACTTTCAAGGAATTTGACTTGGGTAAAAATGTATTTATCCAGTCAACTATTACTTTCTGTGGGCCTACGATGTGCCAGGCATTGTGCTTGGCTCCAGGCAATAACAGACACCCTCCTTCTCCAGGAACTTCTAGTCTGGTGAGAGAATCAGAAGCAGACAAAATAAACAATGCATGGAATAATTACAAATCATAGCAAAGGGAAGAATATGGGTGAGATTGAGAATAGGAGAGAGGCCACTTTGGGTGACGAGTAGGGAAGGTCTCTCAAGAAGGTGACATTTGAGCTGAGTCCAGGAAGAGATGGAGTCTGCACTGAGTGTAGATGGGGGAGGGTGTGTCTGGCAGACAGAAGGGCAGGGGCAAAGTCCCTGAGGTGGGCAAGGTCTCAGTAGATTGGAGGAACAAAGGAAATGGGTGTGGCTGCATCTACTGGGTCAGAAGTTGGTGCCCAGGCTCCTGTTCATGGCTCCAGGGAGGGGGTGTCCAGCGTGACAAGGAGGCAGGAGTTTCCCCTGGCTGAACCAAGGGCCAAGCAGGCTTTTGTTCATGAGCACCCTCCTATAGTCGGGCAGAGGTGCCCCCCTCCGCCAACCCTGCAAACTCCCCCACACCCACCCCCCTGCAGGTCCTTGGGCTCTCAGGCAGCTCCAGGTCCCCAGCCAAAGGCAGAGGTCCTAAAACTCCAGGGGGCAGCAGAATGGGTAGAAGCAGAGTGGTGGAAGATTCCTGCACCTGATTCAGTGGGGTGGGCTGCTTTAGTTCATCGAGAATCATTCTTATATGGAATGGGACTCATTATTCACACAGGCATTCATTTATTCCATTTTTTCATAGAAATATATGTTTTTAGGGGTGCCTGGGTGGCTCGGTCGTTAAGCATCTGCCTTCGGCTCAGGTCATGATCCCAGTGTTCTGGGATCGAGTCCCGCATCGGGCTCCCTGCTCAGCGGGAAGCCTGCTTCTCCCTCTCCCTCTCCCACTCCCCGTGCTTGTGTTCCCTCTCTCGCTGCCTGTCAAATAAATAAATAAAATCTTAAAAAAAAAGAAATATATGTTTTTTTTAAAAGATTTTATTTATTTATTTGACAGAGACAGCCTGCGAGAGAGGGAACACAAACAGGGGGAGTAGGAGAGGAAGAAGCAGACTCCTAGCGGAGTAGCCCGATGTGGGACTCGATCCCAGAATGCTGTGATCACGCCCTGAGCCGAAGGCAGACGCTTAACGACTGAGCCACCCAGGCGCCCCAGAAATATATGTTTTTAACAATCATAGAAGTCTAAAGACTGGAACTTTAACCCAAAGACAAACTTCTTGAAAAGGGGGTGAGGGGTAGGAGGGGAGGGGGTGCCCTCTGAATGGAATATCGGGTTTGACAAAGGATGATGAGGTTCTGGGTTCTGGTGTGGCCTGAAGCAGGGAAGGGAAAGTGGAAAGCTGGAGTTTCTGGGTACCTTGCAGTGCTTTCGGGAGGACAAGTGGGGCTTCTAGAAATGCAGATTCCTGGGCCACCCCTGAGCAATTTAGTCTATCTCTGGAGGTGGGAACTGGGACTAAGCTTCTGGGGGAGTCTGCTGCACGTGGTGCATGAGAACCATGTAACTGAAGTAGGAAGATGGTGCTAGACAACATTCGTTGAGAACTGTGCTCAGAGGGCAGTCTAAACGCTTTCCTTGTGGTCATTTTTTAACCCTGCACGCAGCCCTTTGAGGGAGGTGCTGTTTTGACTGGCCTCCCTTTGCAGAAGCACAGAGAAGTTGAATAAAATCCCTGAAGTCATCAGCTGGGGCAGGTGGGGCTGGGGCAGGAGCAAGGCAGCCACACCCACAGAAGGGAGATCAGAGGAGCGGTCACTCATTCCCCATCTACTCCCTCCTCCCACACTCCATCTGCTCCCCAACACCATCCCACAGCCGCCACAGGCATTGCAAGGAGAGCCAGGAAGAGCAACAGCGGACTTGTATTGAGCCCCAACTCTGTGCCAGGCTCTGCTCTAAGCTTTTGTTGTAGATTAATTTCATTAATGCAATAGCGCTGAAGGGTTGTGCTGTTTCTGCCGAACTTCTCAGATGCAAAGCCTGAGACACAGAGAGATGGAGTCACTTGCCCAAGGACACGCAGCTGGTAAGCCTGGAGCCAGGAGTCAAACCCAGGCTGTGTGGCTCTGTAGACTCTGTCTCGTCTCTAGATAAACTTGCCCACAACCCTTGCCCTTCATCCTGGGCTCTGTGAGCCTGTCTTATCCAGTGGCATTTCCTCTCATAATCCAGAGAGGCCACTAAAGACTCCAGGGGACTTGCATGGCAACTGTCAAAGATTTTCAACGAGCTGGAGTAGATCCACCAGGGGCAGTGAAGACTGCAGGTCTCACCATAACCATGAACTCTCTGAACCACTAGGGGGCGGGAATGGGCCCCATCAAGCCCAGGGTCCTACCAAGCAGAGATGTCCTCAGGAGCAAATGACGGGGGCAGGCCATTCACAATGACTAGCTATTCAGAGCCACGCCTGCCTTAAATGTCAGCCAGCGGGGAGGAGGAAATGTGCTCGAGTCCTTCTCCTTAAAGTGCACATCAGACCTCAGCATTCCTTGTAAGAAGCTTGAACAGGAGAAGTCAACTAAAAACAAAGCAGGCAGGGGTGGCTGGGTGGCTCAGTTGGTTGAGCATCAGACTCTGGGTTTCAGGTCATGATCTCAGGGTCCTGGGATCAAGTCCCTTGTTGGGTTCTGTGCTCAGCACTGAGTCTGCTTGAGATTATCTCTCCCTCTGCCCCTTGCCCTGCTCCTGCATGCAGTCTCTCTCTCTCTCTCCAATAAATATAAATCTTTTAAAAAAATAAAAACAAAGCAAGGAAGTAATAAAGATTAGAATAAAAATTAATGAAATAAAAACGGAAAAACATTAAAGAAAATCCATGAAGTCAGAAGCCAGTTGTTTTAGAAGATTAATACTATTGATAAAACTCTAGTCAGGTAGAGTCAGAAAGAGAGAGAGAAGACACAAATGACCAGTATCAGGAATGAGAGGGGTGACAGCATTACAGACTTTATAGGTATTATAAGGATAATGAGGAAATATTATGAATGACTTTATGCCAATTAAATCTACAACTTAGATAAAAGGAACAAATTCCTTGAAAGACACAAACTACCAAAGCTTCTCAAGAGGAAAAGGATAACCTGAAAAACCCTGTATCTATTAAAGATATTGAATTTGTAGATAAAAACCTTAGCGCACAGAAAACTTCTAGGCCTAGATTGCTTCATCGCCAAACACCACATTATACCCAAGCAATTCCAGAAAATCGAGGAGGAGAGAATACTTCTCAAGTCCTTCTATGGAGTCAGCCTTACCCTAATACCAAATCCAGACTAGGATCAATACTACAGACCAATATTTATCATGAACATAGAGACAAAAATCCTCAACAACATATTAGTGATTTCAATATAGATTTAAGTGTATAAAAAGAATAACACATCATGACTAAGCGGGGGTTTATCTCAAGAAATCAAGTTTAGTTTGGCATTTGAAAATCAGTGTAATGCATCATATTGAGAAACACGGTATGTAGTCCATGAAGGACATCTCAGATTGCATGGTTATTTGATGTCCATGCTTAGATATTCATCTCTAAGAGGACTCAGTAGCAAGACAGGAGCTAGTTTTAAAAATTAAAAGTTATCTGCAGGCCAGCATAGGGCTTTTCTCCAAAGCCCTAGAGATCCGTGCTGTGTTTCTCTTATTAGAGCTTGCCAGAGCATCTATAAACATCCTCATTTGCCATAGATGCTCTGAAAGTGCAATTGGTTCTGCCTCTAGGTCGTAAGGACAAAATGGTAGAGAAAATGGCACTGCTTGCTGGAGAGCCTATTCTTGCTCTGATTCCTACTCGAACTGGTACCTTAAAGTTACTCCGTAGATGCATCAAAATAACACTTTTAATCGTGGTGTGCATTACTTTAAAAATTAAAACAGCCCATGAAGCTTTGTGCCTTTTTGTACTTGCAGAAACTTTGTCAAAGTGCTGGGGACCTGGGCTTTGATGAGATTTTATCTCACCTTCGTCCTCATGTGTATTTTCCTAATGTCTTTAAATGCTTGTTAATTCCTGCTCATCGAGTTTAATCAGCCTAATGTTAACAATGTATTGGACATATGTGATGTTCTGTGATGTCAGCATGATCAAGATTTTTATGGATTATGCTGTGGTAGAGAGTCATGCCGGGGAAAACTGTGAAGGTGTGCTGATAGCACTGCCAAGTAAAAGCAAGCTGATTCTGACGGTCCCTACATCTTGAAATAGGGGGAAAAACATTTTCAAGGGCAGTAATGAATCCCAGGTGTCAGGGGCTGGGCTGACTTTAAGGACAGTGAACAGTCTTGTTAAATGGGGATGGGATAAGTATTGTGAGGTTTTTTGTTTTTGTTTTTTTCTAATGTGTCAACTTGGCTACAATCCCATTATTTAATCAGATGCTAACCTAGGTGTTGATCTGAAGGGAGTTTTCAGATGTAATTAAAGTCCATAATGAGATGACTTAATGTAAGGGAGATTATCCCAGATAATCCAGGTAGGACTAATTCAATTAGTTGGGAGGACTTACAAGCAAGGCTGAGGGGAGAGAGGGAGAGAGGGGAAGAGAGAGAGACAGGGAGAGAAGAGGAAGGAGGAGGAGAGAAGGAAGAAATATTCCCTGTGGACAGCTTCAGTGCTTGATTCTCCCTTCCTCACGACTTGACCAATGGGTTTTGATTTTGCTTAACCAAACCCCATAATCATGTAAATCAATTCCTTATAGTCCCTCTCTTTCTCTCCTCTGCATTAATCCTGACTGATACAAGTATCAGCATCCTTTTGTCCCTCAAATTAAAATGATGGCCTTTGTCTCTCCAATTTCCCCCCATAGTATTGCTTTGGCTTATTATCCTGTTACGAGAGAAAGCTCTGGTAGTTTCCACTTGGCCTTTCTTCTCCCAAAAGCTCTCCCTCCATGGATCAGAGAGCCAAATGGGGATTCTGCCAGTTGCTAATTATGGCTCTTCCAATTACACATTAAAGAATTGGAGAAATAATCACAGAACGGGCCTATGTAATTATCAGACCCATTCTGAATCAAACGCATGCCAGAACTCCCATTTATCATTTGACAACCATAAGCCCACTTTGGTGGACCATAAAACTATTTTGGGTTACTGGAAAATAGCATAAATTCAGAGGCAGTATCTCATATCCCCAAAAGTTCTGGGTATTTTTCCACAGTGCACCATGATTCTAATAAATGTCAAAAGGTCAATTTGGGAAAGAATTGAAGGAAGACTTGGAGTGTATGTTATGGCAATATTGCAGGGTCCCTTGCCTCTCCTTCAATCAAGGATTCCTGATCCTGAACTGGCTTTTAACTGGAAATTGGATGAAAAGCTCTGACTTTCCATTTTGGCCACCCAAGTCAAGTTTCTGGATTCCAAACCTGGAGATCCTCCTGATCAATTAACATTTAGTAGGTGGACCATCTCTTTCCTTTCTAGGGAAACTGTGATCAATTAATAATTGCCGAATATTCTGATTACCCATTCATCGTTGTTATCCATTACAATAAACATGCCCTCTTGTTTCTACCAGTTTAGCTCCACCACTTGCTGTGTTCCTGGAATATCGCATCATCCCCCATTAAGATCAGGGAGTCCCTTTCAATGGCAGCATTTCCTAGGTAATAGAAAACAACTTTTCAAAAAAAAAAAAAAAAAGAACTTTTCAAGGATGTGGATGCTCTCCTAAGTAATGTATTTTTCAATTTTTTAGTGAAGAGATTGTTGTTTGGGCCCTCTCAGGAGATGTAATGGTGGGGGCACATGTGTTTGCAAAAGATAAATCTACTCATGGGGCGCCTGGATGGCACAGCGGTTAAGCGCCTGCCTTCGGCTCAGGGCGTGATCCCGGCGTTACGGGATCGAGCCCCACATCAGGCTCCTCCGCTATGAGCCTGCTTCTTCCTCTCCCGCTCCCCCTGCTTGTGTTCCCTCTCTCGCTGGCTATCTCTATCTCTGTCAAATAAATAAATAAAATCTTTAAAAAAAAAAAGATAAATCTACTCCAACAGTCCAATCTCCCCAAGCCTTTGGATTCCTTACTTACATTGAACCTGGAAAGTTCTCAACCTCATTGAATGAAGGCCATTCTTGAGTTTATTTTCCAGTAACCAACACAATGAGCTATCTAGTATTAAAGCCAAAATCTTTTTTTTTTTAAGATTTTATTTATTCAACAGAGACAGAGACAGCCAGCAAGAGAGGGAACACAAGCAGGGGGAGTGGGAGAGGAAGAAGCAGGCTCATAGCGGAAGAGCCTGATGTGGGGATCGATCCCGGATCGCCGGGACCACGCCCTGAGCCGAAGGCAGACGCCCAACCGCTGTGCCACCCAGGCGCCCCAAAATCCAGAATCTTTGATAAAGGTACCCACCAATTAATTAGGAGCACCCCAGTTTATATTCTATCTTCTTTTGTCTAACAGATTTAGAATCGATTGCTGATGTGAAGAATGATGTGGTTTTAGAATATAGGTGAGGTTCGGTGGGGTGAGGTCCGGAGCTGAGGGGCCAAGAAAGAATTCTTGAGACGTCTTTGGTGCAGAATGATGGTTTTATTAAAGCATGGGACAGGATCAGTGGAAGTAAGGAAAAGGGAGATTTCAAAAGAACTTTCATATGCCGAAGAGGACCTATAAGATACTGGAGGATTTACCATTGTCAAGTTAAGGTTGTTTTCCCCTTTAGCAAGGTATTAACATTAAATAGTTGGGAGATTCCTGGAAGAATGTCACACATGTCCCACCCAGGAGTGAGGGGGTGGGGGAGGTAGCAGGGTGTCAGCTTGTGCTTTGTCTTCAGCTAACCTTCTAGTCCCTCATCAGAGAACAAAAGCAAAAGAAAAAGAATTAAACTTCCTTACAACTTACAGCCTATTGACAAGTATTTGGGACAGGCAGAGTGACCTTCCACAAGGAGCTTAGCTGCCTTGATGTTAATACTTTGCTAGAGGCAAAAGTCAACCTTAACTTAACATTAGCCTAACTCCCAGGATCCAGTAGATCTTCTTTAACATATAAAAATCCCTTTGGAAACTTCCTCTATCTCTATCCCCCAAGATATATGTTAGCCATCATCCTCCAAGCATATGGCCCACTAATATATATCTGAAGGGTCTCCTGACTAGGGTTTTACTAGACAGTAGTAAATGACTTTTCCTAACAACCGCTAGTCCCTCAAGGTCCTGGAAACTTTGCTTCCAAATTCCTTAACACTATCCCTAACTCCTCTCAACTTGAAAGTGTATGGTCAGTCACTCCTCACAACCCCAGTGCAGCTTTTACTGCCCACAGGTCCTGTCCCCATGTTTTAATAAAACCACCTTTTTGCACTGAAGACATCTCAAGAATTCTTTCTTGACCGTTCGCTCTTGAACCCCAACATTTTCCACATCAATTGCTACACATATTCCCCACGTCTGCTGATATAATTAGTTTTTTTTTTAAAGTAATTATTTTGAGTATGTAAGTTATTCTATCCTTTATTCTTGTCCCGTGAAGCATGCTGAGATATGAACCAACTAATGGGTCTAGTGGTAACAAAGGGTGGTTGGGATGAGTTTTAAGGATCTTGGAGGAGAAACTCCAGGAACTGGGAAGTAGACTTATGAGAAGGGGGCTCCTGTTGGCTGGTGCAGTATTCTGAGGAATAAAGCTAATTTTGGAGCATTAAAAAAACAAAACCCAACAACTTGTAAACTGAGACCAACTTTCCCTGATTTGGTGAAAAAACCATTGCTGGGTGATGCTTAGGGGAATAGGAAGCAAATAGGAGAAAAAAGTTTTCTTTTCTCCTCCTTCAGTCTTGCAATTTCCCTCTAGTAAAGGATCCTAACAAGGAGTAGGCCAGTAAAGAAGGTAGGTGGTTTTCAGAGACCAACACCCAGCGCTTCAAAACAGAGAAAGATAGATTTGTAACCAAGAGATAAAAGCTTAATAACCAACACAATTTATTTAAAAGAATAAGTGATGTAATGTATGCATGCACAGAAGAGTGCCAGGCATGAATCAAGGTAGTGATAAGGAAGAAAAAGAGGGGGAGAAGCAGGTAGGGAGTAGAGTGGAGTGGTCATGCAAAGTTAATTGCTAATGACTTGAGGGACATGAACATTGAATAAAGGGCTCACTGGTGTTGGCCATGAAGGAAGTGATAGATGACCTAAAGTTAGTTATTTTGAGTTGGGTGGATAAGCCAGATTCTCCAAAATTGAGCACTGGACACTAAAGGTGAGGAAGTAGAAACAATGGATAGCAGTATCTCTCTTGAGAAATTTGGTGATAGAGGAAAGAAAAATGGGATTATCAGGGCTGAGATAAGTTTTCTTCCATAAACCACAGCTTTGTAGGTTGCCTGAGGGACTTATTGGATGAGACCAAAACTCTCACTTCGCAGTGAGGAGATTGTGGCCCAAGCTACCCAAGGTCACAGAATCAGTCAGAAAACACCTCAGAAAAGACAGGATGACTTGTTCCTTAGTTTTTTGGAAACTCCCGGCCAGAGTGTTGAAGTATTTCTTAGATAAAGGCTAAATTAACCTAGGAATCCTCCCCCACTTTGCAAACTTTTGTCATCATGATCAGACCCACTGCCATCTCTAGCTATCTTTGCCCCTGCCCCACATGGCACTATAGAGGCAGGACAGCCCACTGTTCAGAGCTGCAAAAATTAAGTTTATTGTGAAAAGATTACAGGGAATCAGCACATGGCTTCTGGTGTGGAGTTACAGGGAAATAGCTTCCATACCCAGAGAAGTAGGAGGTCCTTGGAGTCCAGGGTGGGTAAAGAAATTCCAGGCGGTAGCTGAATAATCAACATGAGTGTCTGTATAGGTGATGGTCTGCAGTGTGGACAACATTCCAAGGAGGAGATCAGCAAGTGGGACCTGATTCTGTGTGAGATAATAAAGATACTAGTCAACTTCGTACTCCTTTATAACGAGGGTGTAATCCAGAGCTGAAAGCCTCTTCCTCTCTGCTAGCTCACGTCCCTTGTACTGCTGTCCACTATCCCTGGTGCTGAACCATAGTTCAGTCTCAGCACCCATCCCCTGCCTATCTCTGGATAAAAAATTCTGTTCCCTGTACCGTTTCTCATCAACTAATGGATCTTCCTTCTCACCTTGACTTACTTCATGACACAGGATGTAAAATACTGCCAGATGTCCTGTTTGATCAAAAGGCATTTCTTACTTTTAATATGGACAACACAGTCACATTTACAAAATAGTTTAGTTGAACCAAATATGTCTGTGGACTGAATAGGACATGGGGGCACAGTTTGGAGCTGCTGTGATAGATGGCAGCCTGGATGTATTGGTGGGTATGAGATGAGATGCTCCAGGCTTTTCAAAGTGCTGCAACTGGCAGCACGTTAGTTAGAACTACATTGTCCAGTATGGCAGCCACTCGCCAAACGTGGATGTGGAGCAATTGCAGCTAGTCCAAATTGAAATGTCCTATAAGTATGAAATACACGCTAGATATCAAAGACTTAGCACAAGAAATAGAATGTAAAATATTTCATTAATAATTTTATATTGATTAAATGTTGACATAATATTTGGATATATTTGACAAATGAAATATATTGCTAAATGTAATGTTTCCTTTTCCTTTTAAAAATTTCATCACTAAAAATTCTAAGTTACATGTGTGTTTTTTGTTATATTTCTATTGGATAGCACTCATTTAGAATCTTACATAACTAAGCTATCAACCCAAAGACATAAATTCAATTATAGTGTTGGCCATTTAATTTCTTATGTTCCTTTTCATGGACTGCACCTTCTTCTTGGTGGCTCAACCCATCACATGAACCCTTGTTCTCAGAAAACATGTGTATAGTTCACTACAGACTTGTCCTTACCACTCATGCCTCCATCCTCTATGACTCCTATGACCAGTCACCTAGAGCTTCTGCCCACTGTTCAGAGCATCAGGTCTTTTCCACTCCCGTGTATTTGCACATGATGTATCCTCTGCTTTTAATGTTTCTTTCCCACCATAAAAAAAACTCTTAATCATTCTTCAACATCCAGTTTAAATCCTATGTCCTCTTGAAGCCCTCGTGGAAGTCCCCAGGCAGTGCTGCTGGATCTTGCCTCTCTACTTTCACAGACTCCCAACCAGCACACTTCATTGCATATAAAATTGCCTATTTATTTGTCTTATCCTTTACTACGCTGGGGACTCTTAGGGCTGTCTGATTTTTGTAATGCTGGCACCTGGGGTACAAGAATAAGAAAAAGTCCTTGCTTGCATGAAATACACATTCTAGTAGTGGAGACAGAAAAGAAACAGTATAGTAAAAAGTCAGATCATAATGAATTTTACGAAGAAAAATAAGGAGGGAAGAGAGTGGCAGATATGCTTTTTTTGGGAGACCTGAGATGGTGACACTTGAGCGAGTGTATTCAACATAGAATAGTTGCAAATAAATACATGATACGTGAATAAAACTCTTTTCACAGAACGATGCCTCCTATAACCGAGCTCCTCCCACATCCCAGTCACATTGCTCTCCTTTCTTGCTTCCAGAAGGAAAACTCATTCCTGCTTCAGGGCTTTTGCACGTGCTCATCCTCCTGTCTGTGATGTTTTTCCCCTCGGTCTTGGCACAACTCCTGTGTTACTGTTCATGGCTCAGCCGAAAGATCTCACAGAGACTTCTGCCTGACTCTACTCTCTTAATTTGATGCCTTCCTCCCTGCCCCCACCCATCACTCTCTCACACCCTACTTTGTTTCCTTTATAGTACCCACCATTCTCTGGAATTTAGTTGACCGTGCATTTATTTCCTAGCCCATGTCAGTACACCCAACTAGGATAGAAACTCCGGGAGAGCAGAGTCTTGTGTTGTTCATGGTCATATCCCTAGCAGTTAGCACATAGTAGAAGCTTACTTGAAATTTTAGGAATGAATGAATGACACATTTATAATGACCCTAAAGGCCAAGTGCCATCACTAAGAAATGGAAATATGCTCTGATCTCTCACCGGATTGGTGCAAATGTGGCTCCTTTAAAACTGTGGGGATATTTGGATGGAGGCTCCGTACCCGCCCTGTTGCAGCAGCAGACCTAGAAGGCAAAACAGATACCTTAGACAGTGGGAGTAAAGGAGGATCAGAGAGGCCAAAGGAGTTTTCTCCTCCTCCAGATGGGGGCAGAGCAGGGTCAGGGAATGAGCCAAACACTTGGGGACATGAGGTTGGGGCTGGAGGCTCTGCTAAGTTGCTGGCATCTCTGATCACTTCACTGACGGTTCTGGGCCTTGGTTTCCTCATCTATAAATTGGGAGCAACGGGTCCCTCCCAAGCTAGTAACTAAAGAGCTATACATTGAAACAAGACCGTGAAGGAAGTTGGCATTACAGCAGCTGGTCCCTATTTGCCTGGCCGCATCTCCAGAATGGTGGCCCAGTATCAGCGAAGTGAGGCTATTGGACAAGCTGCCCCACGCACATTTACTTTGTGTGAGTCTGGGAGCCACACTTTGGGAGCTTTAAGACTCATTCTGATTAATTGCCTTAAGCTTCCTACTTCATAAATAGTGAGATCCCTGTCAGTGGAGGTATGTGAGCAGAGGCCAGAAAACTGCTTGCTAGGAGAGATATTTAAAGGAACTTTAGAAACTCCAGCAGCTAGCACTTGGTAGGACTAATGAATCTTCAGTGAACAAAGGAAGAGTCCTTTCAGCCCAGAAATTCTGTTGGTTTTCAGATTCTCACTGGGGGCCTCAGCTGCCTGCTTTGGCTTCTGGCAGACCTGGAAACTTTGGGTGCTTGGAAGTAGACGCTACTAGAAGGAGGCAGTCTTTGGGCTGAAACCAGGCCAATATTCTGCTCATTATGCAACATCATCCAATCTAGAAGGGTAAAGGAGAAATCAGGCAGCTTTTTTCCCCCAGAAAAGCTCCCATTTATATCTCAGCTTCTCTAGGCTTTGGGGCCAGAATGGAATTGAAACCAGCACATGTTTGGCTAGTGGCAGAGGTTCAGTGGCCAGTACAGGCAGAGTGTTTAACCCTGGCCGTGGGGCTGGGGCTGGCTCAGTAAGCCCGCTGAGTTTATGAGGACCGTCAGTGGCAGGAACCGTTCTGCCTCACTGAGGACGGGTTGTTTCCTCTAGGAGAAGCGTCAGGGAGAGGAGATGTAAAGGGCGAGGGAGCAGTCTGAGCTTTCTGCCGGGGTGTTCCTCTGTCTTCTCACCACCAGCACTTACTAATCAGTTCGTTAGTCACTTGCGGATTCAGGTTGTGAAGAAACGAATTAATGAAGGGACAGGTCTGAAAGACAAGAAGGTATGCAAGAGTCAGGAGGAGGGCTCCACCAGTGGAGGCTGTGAATATTCAGGGGGCAATCAGGGCAAGTTCTCCTTCTAAGCCAATCTATCCTAGGGAACAATCAAGTAGGGGGGTTGGGGGGACAGACTGCCCTGGGGTCCCATGTTAGCTGAGCTATTTGGCAGCTCTGTGACTTAGGTAAGTCATTGGCCATCTCTGGAACTTTTTCTTAAATCTGGAAACAGATAATACTCGTTATTTAGAATACGAGATTGTTTGGAGGATAAGAAAATTCATGTAAGACCCTTAGCACAGTGCCTGTGTGCTTAATGAATATTAGCTGTTCGTTTTATGATTACTTATACTTATTTTACAGATAAGGAAACTGAGTCTCGGAGAGGCTTATCAACTTTCTCCAGTCACACAGACCCTGATTTTGACTTGAAGAATTTAGTATCTGTAAAGCATTTTATCAGTGCTGGTTGCAGAATGGGAACTTGATAAACGCCGCTTCCTCTCTCCCTAACTGTCCTTCCTGGAAGATGTCCTTCCAGTTTATATATATATATATAATAATATATATATATAATATATATATATTTATTTATTTAAAGATTTTATTTAATTATTAGAGAGAGAGAATGAGCTGTGGGAAGGGGCAGAGGGAGAGGGAGAAGCAGGTTCCCCTCTGAGCAGAGAGCCCGATAAGGGGCTCAATCCCAGGGCCCTGAGCTCATAACCTGAGCCAAAGGCAGCCGCTTAGCCGACTGAGCCCCCAGGCGCCCTGATGTCCTTCCAGTTTATTAAGAAGATGTAGTCCACCAAGCTCTGGGTCTCAGACTAAAACACTGAAATACTCTGGGTTTGTATACTTACTTTTGCTCCCAAATTATGGATTATTAGGTCTCCCAGGACTCTCTCTACGTTTTCCACAATAAGTTTTTTCACTGGGGTGACACTAAATGAAGAATGAAAGTAGAACAGATTAAATTCTCCCAAACTCTCCTTTCTTTACATCACTTATGTGCTCAGTTGACCCCACGTTATTTAAAGTCTCCTTGTTTCCACGGCATTCCGTGACCCCAGCCTTGCCCTTCTGCTCCAACCTACCTCTTGCGCTCCTTAAAATTAATCTTCCAGTTGAAATCACCCTGCCCTCATCGTTGTTCCCCATGACCCCCCCCCATCTCCTTGCCTATTTTGTTCCTCTCTTGGAATGCCTTCTTCAGCTTCTACTACCCTTTGAGGTCCTGATCACTCTCTCTCACTTTCCTATTCCTCTCATTATCTAATGCTCCAATAGAATTTTTCTCCTTAGTCCTATGGTCGTGTCTTCATGGAAGGGGTAGTGTAATGTCATTCTTCGGTTGGGGGAGAGGAGAAAGAAGCTTGGGGGGGGGTAGCAGTGTAAATGTGTCTTCAGAAAGGATAGATCTCATTTTCAGGCAGTGTTTGCTTTACATATAAACCAGCTGATCTACCCCTTCCCCCCTGGGGACTCAGATTTCCCTCAAAGGAAAGACTAGTTTTCTTCAACAAATCAAAAGACACGGAGCCACACTGACAGAATTTCCCCTGAGGGAAATGGCTGTGAGTCAAGGGTGTCATTGTCTGGAACAGGACAGGAGGACATTACCAGAGGTGTTAAGAGCTCAGAAAGGATTCCACCCTCAGATCTTTCTTGATAAGAGTGAGCAACTGGGAGATGAATCAGAATAAAGAATTCACGAATGAAAAAGACCCGATGTACAATAGGTTGGTGATGACTATTGGATTCAGTTGATCATGGGCATGAGCCTAACTTTTTAAAAAATCTTATAAAAGAAGTCTGTAAAAAAGAGATTATAAATTTAGAAGATAACACTTCATAAAAGGTCAAACCTCTGAAAAGTTACTCTGAAGACGAGGTGTCACGGACCAATAAACAAATGGTGAAATCCTTGCTCTCCTGGTAGTCAAGACAATGGCACCCATGCGATTTTCTGCTGAAACTCCCTACTGAAGAGGGAAGTTGTAAAAATGAGAATAATTGGTCCAGATTGGCTACGGGGTGAAGTTTGACCAATGCCAGTCAGGAACACCTCACTTCAGTTCTGTTGGCGAGGTATTTGGTAAGGGATTTGGAATGCCTTAAAACTATTACATACCTTCAAGTTTAAAGGTCATAAAACTATTTATACTCTTCCAGTAATCTTAGGAATCTATAATTTCCTGCACCAAAAGTTTCAGGATTATTTACAATAGCAAAAAATTCAGAAATAACCTAAATGTCAGCCAGTAATCTAGTAAGCCTGCTTTGTTTGTCCTCGGTACCATTCAGGGAATCTCTTTTCATGTCAGTGAAAATATTATTTTCATAATAAACAAAAATTCTAAATGACATGAAGTTCTTTTTGTAAGACACACATCCCCAAATGCACAAAAGGCTCATTGGAGAAGGGATTGTTTTGCTGGTGACATCTTTCACGTGAAGCCTCCTTGGGGCAACCTCATAACCACTTGGATGCAGAGAGAGAGAAACATGGAGAACTTACAGATTTTCAGATTGGATCCGTACAGTGTCAGGTGCAATCCTGCAATGCCCAAAGGCAAGTTGGTGTTTGCCGTCTGCACCCTTCTCCAAATAAAGCTGGACTCTCATATCTGTCTGTACATAGAATATGCAGGGATTGAGAGCCGGAAACCTGTGGGAGGAAAGAATGAAGGCTGGTGGGAGAGAGCCTCAGGACTTACTTTCCTCCCATTTGTTTCCAGAATGAGGGTTCCCCCCTGTTTGCGCAGGTCCCTCAAAATCACCCTGTGGAGTTCATTTCCTCATTTTTCAAAAGAGGTGATTGGAGAGAACAGGGATGGCATTCTCCAAGTCGTGCATCCAGCCAGTGGCGAAGCCGGGTGGGTCTGTGTTCAGGGTGTATAACTGATACCTGCTCTCTCTGGCTCAAGGGACAGTTAGAAAGGAAACGGTTGATTTCTAAGTATAGCATCCTATCAAAACTGAGAAACTGTGACTTTGAAAAATACTCTTCTGCAGGTCACACACTCCACGGCCTCCAGAGCCAGGCTTGAGCTGGAAATGAATAAGGGAGACCAGGGACTGGTTTCACAGAGAGGGGTGACAGCTGGGATGAATGGAAGAATGCCTGTTCTCCCCGAAGACACACCGTGCAGACCAAACAAAACACACCTGTGCACAATCTCTGGGCAATGGTGCCAAGGGGCATTGGGGTCTAGAGCAGATTCTGTGGGTTGTCTTACGTTGTATTCAGCCAGAGCTGAGTGAGCTCAGAAGTCCAAATAAATGAAGGCGGGGCAGTCTGGGTAAAGCAGAGAAAGGAAACTGGCTCAACCTGCCCTGCTTTCCCTAGAGAGGCCCCAGCTTGGAAGCATTCAGGTATTCCACATGCTCTGATCCTACCCGTAGAGAGTGGCCCAGGCCCGGGGAGGGAGGGTGTTTTGCCCCAACCACACGAGACTTCCACTGGACACCCTTTAGTTATGGCTGCTTCCCACACCCACACATCTGGGCAAACGTGGATGAAACTGTACAAGCAACTTGCAGCGTCTACTTACTTTGTTTGTATGGAAAATGCCAATGGTATCCGCAAATCGACCCCCTTGAAGTTAGGCGAGTTCTCAAGGGAGACCTGAAGGAGTCGAAAGTCTTTCACCTGCACCCTGGGTGAAAAAACAGCACAACAGGGAAGGTTGTGACTCTAGCCACAGGTGGACCCTACTGTATGCAAAAGCAGGTCCCCTGCAGAGCAGAAGCTGAACGTAGGCAAAGATGGTTGCTGACTCATTAATCATGTAATTTATCGCATAGCTGTTGTGCTCCGGGAATACAGCCCTGAGCAAACAGAAGCTCTTCCTTAATGCATCACGGAATGGTCATGTCTAGTGCTTTGGCCAGCACCAAGCAGGCTGGAATAAGTGAGTGAATAAATAATAAGTAGAAGATGGAAAGCTCTAGACAGCTCCTGCTTGGGCAGAGCGTATATGTGTACAAAAGTCAATGCAGTAAGTGAATCATACAGAATGTGTCAGGTGATGGGTGTGGTGACGAAAAGGCCTGGCAGGGTTAGGTGAAGAGGGTGACACTGCGAGGAGCGATATTTCTGAGTGTCTGGGAAGGCTTCTCACCACAGGGAACACTGGAGCAGGGTCATGAATGAAGTTACGGTGCAGGTATGAGGATAGCCAGGGGAAGAAAGGGCCAGGCAGAAGACAGGAAGTGCATAGGCCCTGAGACTGAAACGGCAGTGGGCTCAGTGTGGCAGGTGGGGAGGGGGGAGAGGAGAGGGCAGTCAGGGCCAGGTCACAGGGGGCCCTGTGGGCCAGTGATAAGACCTTTGGGTTTGGTTCTGAGAGCAACTAGAAGACATTACAGGGTTTGCGCAAGGGAGTTACAGTGTCTGGCTGACTTCTTGGAAAGACGCTTCTGGATATGGGTGGAACAGAATAGAGGGGGAAGGGGCTTGCCGTGGAAGCAAGGGGACCTGGGAGCATAAGTCAGAGGGAGATGATGGTGTTTCAGACCAAAGGAGGTGGAGAAAATGGTTTTAAAGGTATTAGTGATGGGGTGTGTGGACAGGCTGCATGGGGCTGTGAGTGAAGAGAGGGGCATTGGACGATGTCAGGATTTTCGTTTAGAGCGACTGGGTGGGTGGAGTTTCATTAGCTAAGACGGGCCTGGCTGGGGGAGGAGCAGACTGGGACGGGGGTGGGAGTCGGCCGCTCTGTTGAAGGTACTAAGAAGAGGGACCTGGGTCTTCTAGGCTCTGCTGGTCAGATGGCATCGATTTTTGTGATTGTCACATCGTTACTGCAGGGGTTGTTGTAGCTGGTACTGCTGATGGGCTTACTGAGGACAGGGAGCTGTGTAAGCCCGTTATGTGTATTTTTTATTTCACTTAATATTTACAACAGTCCTATGGGGTCAGATGCTAGAGTTCCCATGTAACAGCAGCAGGAGTTGAGTCTCAGAGGGGGGAAGAGACTGGGGGTGAGCAGCCATTCTCTTCCCCGTCAGAGAGACTGAACCCCAGTCTTCAGCATCTCCCTGGCTTCTGCCTCTGTCCCCAGTGGGGATTTCTCTCTGCCAGTGGGTCTTAGTCCATCAGAGTGGGAAGGGCTGTTAGTTGAGGAAAGGGCCTCTGTAGAATCAAGAAAATGCCAGGAAGGTGCTCACAAAACAACAACCCAGGACAGTCTGGACATGGGGTTTCTGCTCAGAGACCACTCACATTAAATTGGCATCTTGGTTGGTGAGCAGGCCGCCCAGGATGTTCTGGTTGCCTCCTGCAACGCTGAAGACACTCTGCAGTGACCCCTGGAAGTCAATTGTCTGCAGGGCGGAAAGAACGTTCGTACCAAGGAGTCCTTGTGTCAAACCTGAAAAACAAATCCGCCCCCCGACCCCACCATTAGACATTTAGATGCCGCAGCTTCTCAGATGCAGCCTTGACTCTGAGCATGTCCCACATGTGGACCCTACTTCTCATTCGCCTAGTTTTCCTGGCCTGCTTGCTGCTGGGCCGCATTCCAGGCACGATCATTCAGCAAATATCTGTAGAGGCCGACTATGTGCCAGGGCCATGCCAGCCTGCCTCGGTGAGAACAGGCAGCACTCCCGGCCCTTGGGGAGCTGGCGTTCTGGTGGGGATGAGGGAGGAGAGATGAGAGAGTAGTGAATAAAGGGACATGCGCGAGTCAAGTGCAGATATGTGCTGTGGAGGGGCTGGTTTCGAAATACTCCACAACCAGGTGTGCGTGGGCACCAGCCAATCAGGACATCCGCCAGAGCTCCGTGGTCCTGCGGCCCCTGGGCAGTGCCACGTGTTGACTCAGTAGGTTTTGGTTGGTGAGGAGGCTGGAGTCCTGGGGCTGAAGGTGGGGTGGTTAGGGTGTCATCTGGGGCATCTCTGAGCAGGGGCTACTTCCCAAGGAGTTTAGAAAAACATTTCAGTATTTTAACCACCACAGCCAGACTATGCATTCTGCTGAAGCTATTTCTGTCATGAGGGAAAAATAAAAGGCAGAATGAGGAATTGAGAGTATTGGGTGAAGGCAGTAATTCATGCAAGGATATCAAGGAATGTCTTCTGCAAATGCAACATTTTAGCAGAGACTTAAAAGAAGGGAGGGAGCCATGTTGATAGCGGAACAGTGTTCCGGGCAGAGGGAACAGCAGTGCTAAGGTCCTGGGGTGGGCTCAATGTGTTGAGGAGACTACTGTGGCAGGAGGGGAGCCAGTGAATGCGGGGTGGTACGAGAGGTGAGCAGGGGCCAGTCGAGGTGGGGCTGGGCCTTTTGATGGTGGGTTTTAATAGAGAGACCAGGGCAAGGAGACAGGAAAGAGGGGAATCTTGGGAGACCAGTATTAAACACAGTAATGTAGTGATGATCAGAGCAGCTAACGATTAATCATATTATTAACTGTGTCCCAGGCACAATGCTAATTAGAACTTAACTAGACTTTCAGGAGAGGCCTATGGTCCTGACAAGGCCAGGGGTGACCCAAGGCAGGGCAGTCTCACCATTGGTGATCTGGGAAGAAACTCGGGACAGGACCTCTTGAGCAGAGGCTGAGGCAAGCAGTCCACAGAGGAGGACGAAGAGGCCGGAGAGCTTTAGCATCTTGGGTCAGGTACCTGTGGGGGAGCAGGCAGAGAGGGTCAGCTGTGGGGTCATTCTCTGAGAGGGTCTCCCCAGAGCTTGGGTCTACGGTGGCTACAGAACTCATGTGGACGTATTTTACAGGTGGGGCCAGTGAGTTTCAGAGAGGAGACATGCTTTTTTCTTCACAGTGTAGAGCAAGAAATGAAGAGTCCAAGAGATGAAGTCACCTGCCCCAGGCCGCACAACCTGTATATATGCCCAAGGGTGCTGGACATAAAAGCTTTTCCTGCAGGGCTACAGTCTTCCCCGGTAGAGCTGCTCACTAGCCCCCGTGAGAGGCTGTGCGTGTTACAGTTACGGTAACAGTCTCCTAAGCCCTCCACCTCTTACCAGGCGTGGGATTGTGGGATTTAGGGCAAGTTGCTTCACCACATGGCATTGGGGGGAGGACATATTATCCTCATCTTACAGGAGGCATTGGTAGTGATGTGCACTGGCTTCAGAGACAAACAGGCCAGGGATGGAATCCCAGCTCTGCCACCTACTTGCTGGGTAATCTGGGCAGTGCAGAGTCTCAGAGGTTCAGTTTCCTCATCTGGAAAATGTGGATGATACGCACACACACCTCCCTCTCAGCCTTATTATAAGTACCGAGCGCAGCACTCTACACGCTGGAAGTGCTCTATAAATGGTTGTCATCATGCTGAAGAGTTTTATGATTATGAGGATTCTCATTTGGTGACTCCGAGTACTTATCTTCCTGAGTTGGTGGCAAACAATAGGCTCAGTGGCATGGACGTGTCCCTCAAGCCAAGGGACAAGGGCTGGTCAGTTTGCAGTGCTCCTCAGTTGGAACCCTCTGCTTATCTGGCATCTCCCTGGGCTGGTATAGGTCCTCAGGACCTTGACACTTACCTCATACTCCATCATGGGTCAAAGACATTCATGCACATGTCGGTGGGACTTTCAGGGCCTTCAGCCAAATGATAGTGCAAATGTCCTCTTTTGGGACCTGAGACTAACAGGTAGATGCTGGTAGGGCCCAATCCTCTCTTTAGACACATGACAAATTCAGGGAAGACTCTGAGCCCAGTCCCTGTCACCAATCCCATGTAAAGTGACCCATTTGGTTTAGTATTTTAATTTTGATGATCTGTTTTCAGACAAGTAGATAAATTAGAAAAGATACATACAAAGAAAAAAGTAAATAAAAATCAATTCTCAGAGATTAAATTCTGTTGTATCTTCTTTCAGAAGTTTTTCTTTACGTACTCACATGTACACACACACACACACACACGCATGCAAGCATTCATGTAACATTATATAAAAAACAAGATTGCCCTGGCATGCTGCTATAGAATCACTTAAATAACAACACATCATGACATTTGCAGAATCTTCTAACATATGGATTGACCAATGTTTATTTAATCATCTCTTACTTTTGGCCATTTTTGTATTAACATCCCAAACAGCCTTGGGATGAACATACTTGGGCATTTTTCTTGGCTTACTTGCCGTATTATTCCCCATAAAACATTTTCTGGAAATAACCAATCTTGAAGTTGTTTTATTAAGGATGCAGCATTTCCTGTGTTGGAACTTCTCACCCTGAGCCCTGAATGGGTGGTTACAAATTTCCATTAAGATCTATGGGTGGAGCCCGTCCTGGGGCTCTATCTCATGACCCTGAGATCATGACTTAGCTGAAAACCAACAGTCTGATGCTTAACCAACTGAGCCCCCAGCGCCCCCAAGTTCAAATTCTAGCTTCAGAGTTCTGGTTTTGGTCATGACAGAGGTACCAGACCAACCTTCCCACTAAAATCAACTATAAAATTTGGAAATATGTGAAACAATGGTTCGAGGCTATCAATGAGAAACTACGCAGGTACAATTGGAGAGCCTGTGATTCTTAGGAAAGGGTGTCTTTTAAGGTGAGTTCCACATTCACCCCAACTTCTGCCTGAGGTCATTCCCCAATTTGCCATATGGGGGACTAGAGTCCAAACAGAAGGATCAGTCTCACTGGGCTGACGAGGCAGAAGTTGGGGGCTTCCAGAGTAGTTGGGACTTGAGGAACAAAATCCCACAGAAGGAGGTACCACAGGGAAAGAACTCTGAAATCAGTGTACAGACTTCCTTCAGCTCACTGGACTTCATCTCACCTGTGCAGTGTGAGACTTGTGATATTATGATTCATAATAAGAAATACGTATTTGGTTGTTGCCCCATTTCTGGCACAGAGCTCCTAAAACTCTTGGAATTTCCGAAGTGATGAGAGAAGTAAAGGTGTCTTTTGTTATGTTAATGAGATAGCTTTTGGAAAGCACCTAAGGATGAGGGTTGGTTTCCTGGGGAACCAACCAGGTGATGAGAGGGTTGGACCTTTCAGTCCCACCTCCCAAAGCCCCCAACCTCTGGGGAGAGGAAAGGGGCTGAAGTTCGGTCACCAGTGGCCAATGATTTAATCAGTCACGCCCATGTAATGAAGCCCCCATAAAAACCCAAAAGGATGGGGCTCAGAGAGTGTCCAGGTTGGTGGACATGTGGAGACTGAGGGAAAGTGGTGCACCCAGTGAGCATGTGGAAACTTCACGCATCTTTCCTCATACCTTGCGCTATGCATCTCTTTCACCTGGCTGTTCGTGAGTTCTACTCTTTCATAACAAAGCTGTCATCTAGGAGATACATTTTCTCTGAGTTCTGTGACCCACTCTAGCAAACTAATCAAATCCAAGTCGGAGGTTATGGGTACCTTTGACTTATAGCCGGTCAGTCAGAAGCACAAGCAAGTCCACCACATGGACTTGAGCTTGGCGTATGAAGTGAGGACAGTCTCTTGGGAAGAGCCCTTAGGCTGTGGAATCTGATGCCATCTCTGGGTAGGGAGTGTCAGAGTGAGGGGAATTGTAGGACACTCAGCTAGTGTCAGAGAGTTGTTTGATTGTGTGGGAGAAAACCCGCACACATTATATTTGGTGTCAAAACTCATTAGACTCATTAGAAAAAAGCTCATTAGAAAAACTCATTAGAAAATAGCTGCTGAGAGTTAAAAAGCTGAGCAGAGATTTCATCACCTCCCCTGTGTGGTGCTGTGGAGACGCTGGTTTGAATTTAAGCCTGATTAAGGTGGAGTGGCTTTGACAGACACCTTGGACTTTTAGTTAAGACCCAGAAGATGATGCTGTAGGAGAAATGGCCATGCCCTAGAGATAAAGACTCCCCCTGAGGAGTAAGAGCAAAATCAAAATAGTTTCACCCTCATGAAACATAAGCCTAAGCCTCGGCAGAATCAAGGCACTCTACTTATATTCTCTGTTTTGGCTATCTTCCTCCCTCTTTGGAAAAAGATGCCACCATTCAGAGCCTCTATAATTTTTATCATAGGTCTAGCATTGAAAATTACAAGGCACACACACACATACACACACATACATACACACAAAGGACAAATGGACTGAAATCCAAGAAATTAAAATATACAATATAACAGACCCATAGGTGACTCAATTATTCAAATATTGAGCAGACAACAGGGCAGGCAGCCCATCAAGGATGAGAAGGAGACCTGAGACTTTCAGCATCTTGAGGCAGTACCTGTGGGGATCCCAGGTGAGTAGAGTCAGTTTCAGGACCACTCTGATGCCCCGGGTCTCCGTCAGTTGATTCTGAATGCGCTCTGCAGTGGGGCAGACCTTATAAATGGTGAGTGACCCCTTTGCTGGGGAGACGTGGCACTGGGTGATGGACAGCTGGGAAACTGATGGGAATCCCTCAATCTCACCATGTCTGTCCAGCACGTCCAAAGCAAACATTCCTGCATAGAAAGGCCTGGGGGATTAAGGGGGTAGGCACTCACTTGTGTCAACTGATGTATCAATAACATATTTCAAACTGTACATCATGAATCTCACCAAATGCAGAGGCACAGAGAATGTAGGGAGCATTGAGAGAGTCTGGAGACTGTGTTGTGACTCTCATTCATGGCCCTGTCCTGCAGGTTTCCGCTTCTGTGCCATGAGTGAGGTGGACCCAGAGACTGTGAGGGACGAAGCCACCAGTCTGAGTGGAGGCAAGGGGGGATGTACCCTGGCCTCAGTTGAGAGAGCCTTGGGGTCTAGCCTGGGTCTCCCTATTCCATGCTGTTTGACACTGGACAGCTCCCATGTCCTTTCTGGGCCTCAGTTTCTCCATCTATAACAGTAGCTGGCATTGACAGGCAATTTTCACAAATGCTTGTGGAATCCTTGTAGCATCCTTATGATATAAAGACTATTATTAAGCCCATTTTACAGGTGAGGAAACCAAGACTTAAGAAAAATTTGCCCAAGGTCAAAGAGCCAGTTTAGCGTTGAGTCAGGATTTGAGCCCACGCTTGTAACCTTGACGCCACATCCCAAATTCCTCCTTGTAGAGCAGAGCTGAGCCTCCTTGTAGGATGGGAGTAGCAGCTCTCTGTTGCCCTGGGAAGGCTTGTTCCTCAAGGCCCGAAGGACAGATATGCTCCATCATTTGCTCCAAAAACTGGAACCCCCCCTCAAGCTTTAACTTAAAAAATGTATTAAAACATATATTTCAGATTATTCACATAATCTGTGTTTATAAAAAATTTACATTTTTAAATATAGAAATGCATAAAGAAAACAATATCTGTATTTAGAGATGACCTCTGCTAGCACTTCAGTTCCTCACTCTCTAGTCTTCGTTCTATGTGACTGGATATACACACAGATGTGGAGAATAGTCAGCCATCTAACCTTTCACAGGAGGTCTTCCTGAAGGGACACCTGAACAGTATAGTATATTCTCTTGTCTGCCACATTAAGTCACTTAACCATTCTGGCAAAGATCAGGCAGTTCCACAGAGTCCCAGCCATGGGAACCTTGTCATGCTGATCTCCCACCAACCATCCCTAAATGCTGCCTACTCATTGTTTCACTGATATGCCCTGCTCCTCCTACCACAGGACCTTTGTTCAGGCTGATCCTATGGCCTGCCTGGAAAGGAGCAAACACTCCATAAATCTATGTTAAAAGAATGAATGAATGAAGGACTCATTCTTTGAAGCCTTGTTCTTATCTCACCCTTACCAAGAAGGTATTAGAGATTTCCCTGGTAGAAATTAGTCTCTAACTCCAAAGCTGGACATTTGTCCCCCTATTCGACCCCAGGTCTGAGGATATCAGCTTCTGCCTCTAATTTGTCAGCTTTTAGGGGCTGTGTCTAAGTTTGGCTGTCTCCCTAGGCCTTGTACTACACACTTTGCACATCTCATCTCATTTCATCCTCTCCAAACCCTATGAGGGATTGACGCTCCAACACTCACATTAAGGGCAAAGAGGCTATGCTTTGAGAAGTTGAGGGATGAGCTTCCAGCCCCTAGAAGAGCCGAAATTCTTCAGGGGGTAGACCTAGGGGGTAGACCTAGGGGTAGACCCTAGAGCCAAGGACTTAATCACAATTCAATTTCATCCAGTATGTTTTCTACCTATGGGCACGTGTTAGAGCCAGAAGGCCATTCTAATGTGGGTCATTTGAGAGCAGGGGTTCCCAGAAGATATTTCAGCATGACGACCCGCCAAAACAACACCGCACACCCTCTCTTTGTAGAATGTGGGCATGGAAGCCCAGGAGAGGAGGCAGAAAGGGCAGACAGGGGTCAGATTCTAGGGGAAACATAATGCCAGGCTTGGAGCCTCTACCCTGAAGGTGTTTGTTTGCTTGTTTGTTGTAAGATTTTATTTATTTTAGAGTGGAGGGGGGAGGATCAGAGGGAGAGGGAGAGAGAATCTCAAGCAGACTCCCCATTGAGTGTGGAGCCTGAAGTGGAGCTCCATGTCCTGACTCTGAAATCATGACCTGAGCCAAAACCATGGGTCAGTCGCTTAACTGACTGCGCCACTTGGGTGCCCCTGTTTTCTTTTTAATAGACTATTTTTCTGAGTAGTTTTAAAAGCAAATTTGAGCAGGAAGTGCAGAGTTCTCTACCTCCTGCCCCCTATGCACACAGAGCCTCCTCCTTTGCCAGCACCCCCACCAGAGTGGAGCGTTTGTTACGGTGATGAGCCCCCACTGACACATCGTTACCTCCCACAGTCCACAGTTGACATTAGGGTTCGTGCTTGGTGTTGTGCATTCTGTGGGTTTGGACAACTGTGCAATGACCTGCATCTACTATCACAGTATGCAGAACAGCTTCATTGTCCTCAGAATTCTCTGCTCTGCCAGTTCATCCCTCCCTCCTTCTGAACCCCTGATAATACGGATTCTTTTTACTGTCTCTATAGTTTTGCCTTTTCCAGAGTGTCATATAGTTGAAATCATCCAGTATGTAGCCTTTTCATTTACTAGGCTTCTTTAACTGAATAATATGGATTGAAGTTTCCTCCATGTCTTTTCCTGACTTGATAGCTCATTTCTTTTTAGTGCTGCATCATATTCCACTATCTGGATGGGCCACAGTTTATTTCTCCTACTGAAGGACATCTTGGTTCTTCCAAGGTTTGGCAGTTATGAATAAAGCTGCCCGAATCTCCATGTGCAGGTTTTTGTGTGGACATATATTTTCAATTTCTTTGGGTAAATACCAAGGAGTGTGATGGCTGGATGGTGTGGTGAGACACTCTGGAAGCTTCGATCAGGGTTGTGAAATGTAGGTCCACAGGTATCATTGTCAGCACACCTGCTCCCTTTGGTCAGGTGGATGGGCAAGCGTTTGCAGGACAGTAGGGACCAATGTGACTTTGCCGGCTGATCTTGGATGCGAGCTAAGGAGAATCACTTTGTTCCTTCCTCTGGAACCAAAGGTGCGGTCTTGGCCCTTCCTACAGCGCTCCCAAGCTGTGGAGGGTGGGATGCATGCTCCCGAGCCGTCAGTGCTGGCCCTGGAGCCTAGTCTGGGGGCCCAGGATAGCAAAGGCTCAGCATGAGTAAGCTGCAGGAGGGACTGCTCCAGCTGACCTTCTCTCGTGGGCATCCCTTCCCTGGAAGCCACGCTCTCTCCCTGGCCCCCAGCCAGCTCTCCACCCCAACAGCTCCTGCCCTGGGTGGGACCTGGACTGGCCATAGCCTTTGCCTCCTTTCAATCCACCTGACATATCACCTGCCAGAGGAAACTTCTGGAAACTGATTGCTGAGGCTGTGTCTCCCCCGCCCAGAAACCTTCCATGGCTTCCTAGTACCTAGCCCAGCGGTTCTCAAAGTGTGGTCTGGGGGCCCATAAGAAACTTCCAGGGGGCCTGCAAGGTCCAAACAAATTCTAAATTAATACAAAGACGTATTTGCCTCTTCTCTCTCATTTATCTCACAAGTGTAGAGCAGAATTTTCCAGACACTCCATGACATGTGATATTGCAACAGACTGAAGGCAGAGCAGATGTGAGGATCCAGCTGTCTTCTATTAAGCCAGTCATTAGAGATGTAAAAAAATGTAAAACAGAGCTATTCTTCTCAGTTATGATGTTTTTAGAACATAGAGCTATTTTTCATAAAAATATGTCATTTTGTTAAAATGCAATCAGTTTATTATTTTTAAAAATAAATCAATAAATATATATTTAAAAAATGTCTCAGTATCTGTTTCTTTTATGGCAAATAGCGACGGGTGGAATCCATGTAGACAAAAGCTCTTTGCGGTCTTCGGGTTTTGAGGGTGTGCTGAGGACAAAGAAGCGTAACTTGTGGCTCAGAGGGTCACGTCTAAACTGCCTGCAGCGTGGCATTCAAGACCCTGTCCTCCACTGGCCCTTCACACATTTATGCTCTAGTAGCATCCAGGTCCTGTGGGTCCCCAGGGGACACTTAGGTTGATTCTCGCCTCCCAGCCTTTGCTCACGGGGGTCACTTCTGCTTGCAATGCGCTCACCTCCCTTCTTTCCCTGTCGGCCTCTTAATTTCAGCTCAGCCGGCACCTGCTCTGGGAGGCCTGCCCCTTATGGCACGCAGCTCCCCCAGGGAGGCTGTGTGCTCCCGTCCTGTCCTCTCCCCTCCCAGTGCCCCCCATGGGCACAGAGCTTTGCAGGAGCCCCCTCGATGCTGCTGCACTTAGGGTGGGGGGGGTGGGGGTGGTTAGGGGTTTGGAGGGGGCTCCCTCTTTGGTCACCCCCGAACTGCCTGGCACAGGGCCTGGCCTAGCTGGGTGCTCAACAACCTTTCTACTTTTTGAAAATCCATTGTATTTATTGCACAAACATTAACACAGAAACAAGTCACCCCAACAAATGAAATTTGTCAAATTGTCGCATCCCTGTTCAGTTCCCCCACCCAGTGTCAGTTTTTGCATCATTGCAATACCAGCTAAGCACAGTCCTAAGATTTGTATTTTCACTCAGCTGTAAAACACAGTATTTCCCCAAATTAAAAAAAAAAAAACCACTCAGAAAATAATCTGTTGAGTTGAGTAACAACAGACTCTCCTAATTTGGGACCTTTGGCTTCTCCGGTGTGATGAAGTTTATTCAACTCCCATTCAAAGAGCAAATATTTAAAATAAAAGTGTCCATCTGCTGGCAAATATATGGTGAAATGTATATGCTCTCTCATCATAGTGCAAACAGAAAGATCCGGTTTGGTAAATTCTGTGATGTGTTCCTGGAATCACAAAATATTCCAACGCATAAAGTAAATAATTCTGATCCTGAGATGTTATCCTCAAGAAATCGTGCAAACATTGGAAAGATCTAGCATTTATTTAACTGGATTAAGCCTTCAAAATTGTAGCCCGCACTGCAGTTTTGCACCCTGGTTTCTGGATGATTCGGGATCCAGTCAGGTTTTGCCTTCTTTCTGCCCATATATTCCCTTATGACAGTTGTTCCCTCACCTCCTCCAAGTGTCCTCCTCTTCCCTGAAGCCTCCTTCATGGGGCGTCACCATCTCCAGGAAGCCCTCACCCCTCTTTGGGGTCTGGGCCGAGTAGGCCAGCAGCCAGAGCTGGTCCCAAGGTGCCAGGCTGCCAGCAGAAGGCTGCCTCACTTCTCCACCCTGTCACCTTTCCCCTCCATTGGCCACATTAGTCACCAGTGGGGCCGAGTGGCCTTGGCCTCCCCCCGCCCCATGTTCTGGCTTCACTTACCTAGGAGCCCCACATCGGGTCCATAGTGCTTATGTCCTCAAGTGCCAGGGATCTGGCCCCGGCTGACAGAAAATAATGACAAGTCTCCTATACCCCCAATCCTGGCTTGCTAGAATTTTCCCGTACACCTACCCACTCAGGTGTCCTGGAGATGGTGTCTCATTGTGCACAGAAAGAAGGGGTTCATTCATTCATTCAACAGTTGTTAGTGCTCATGCTGTATCTGGTCCTCTGGGCACCAGAGCTGCTGAGGAGAGGGAGGTACCTGCCGTCAAGGAGCTCGCAGGCTCAAGGGCCAGACTGATGAATAAAAAAGGTGAAAACCAGACTAGCCAGAGTTGACACTTTCTAAGTGCTGTCTCCATATTGGCCAGTAATGGCAAGGTCGCTTGGGTAGGCCTACATGTCGGGAAGCACAGTGTCTTTTTTGGGGAATCAAGGAGGGGCATCTATCACTTAGCTGGGGGTTGACTCCTGAGCAAAGTTTTAAGGCTGAGCAGCCAGCTGGAGAAGGAGAAGGAACGGTGTCCTAGGTAGACCTGACAGCATGGACAAAGGCTTGGCACAGACTCAAGCTGGTTACTGCCTGAAGAAGCCCTGAGTTTTGAGACCTCCTTGGCGTATTTTTTGTGAGAGGTGGGTTTGTCACAAAATAGAAAGGAAAACTCAGGCTTCTTCCCTGGCTGGAAGGGAAGCAGCCGCTCTAGAGGGTGAGGACTTTGGCTTCAATCCAGCTTTGCCTCTGACCAGCTGTGTGGCCTTGGGCAAGTCACTTGCCCTCTCTGAACCACAGTTGCTACATCTTCCCCCAGGATCCATACACTACATCACTCAGAAAAAAACAGAATTCTAGGAGATAACGTACATAAAGGTTTAATACAGGGTTTCTCAACACTATTGATATTTGGCCTGGATGCTTCTTTGTTGTGAGAGGCTGTCCTGTGTATTGTAGGATGGTTAGCGACATCCCTGGCCTCTACCTGTGAGACGCCAGTAGTCTGCGACAATTGAAATATCTTCAGACATTAGAGGATGTGGAGAAAGGGGATCCCTCTTACACTGTTGGTGGGAATGCAAGTTGGTACAGCATTTTGGAAAACAGTGTGGAGGTCCCTCAAAAAGTTAAAAATAGAGCTACCGTATGATCCAGCTATTGCACTACTGGGTATTTACCCCAAAGATACAGACGTAGTGAAGAGAAGGGCCATATGCACCCCAATGTTCACAGCAGCAATGTCCACAATAGCTAAACTGTGGAAGGAGCCGAGATGCCCTTCAACAGACGAATGGATAAAGAAGATGTGGCTCATATATACAATGGAATATTACTCAGCCATCAGAAAGAACGGTTACCCAACATTTGCAGCAACATGGACGGGACTGAAGGAGATTATGCTAAGTGAAATAAGTCAAGCGGAGAAAGACAATTATCATATGGTTTCACTCATTTGTGGAACATAAGGAATAGCAGGGAGATTGGTAGGAGAACGAAGGGAAGAATGAAGGGGGGTAAACAGAAGGGGGAATGAACCACGAGAGACTATGGACTCTGGGAAACAAACTGAGGGTTTCAGAGGGGAGGGGGGCAGGGGACTGGGATAGCCCAGTGATGGGTATTAAGAAGGGCACGATTGCATGGAGCACTGGGTGTTATATGCAAACAATGAATCATGGAACATTACATCAAAAACTAATGATGTACTGTATGGTGACTAACATGACATAATAAAAAATTTAAAAAACCCACAAAACTCCAGACATTGCCATCGTCCTGTGGAGGGGCAAAGTCACCTTAGGTTGAGAAACACCAGTCTAATACAGTGCCTGGTATGGAGTAGGGGCTCAATAACTGTTTATTTTCTTTCCCCTTCCAGTCTGGAGGGAGCACTAGCTCTTGTCCTGTTGGAGGAGGAAGGGCCTTTAGTGATCACTGTGCAAATAGGGAAACGGGGCTCAGAGAGAAGTTAGTAGCCTAATGTCACACAGCATGTTACTGGCAGAACGAGTTAGGTAAATAGAGACAAAGTAGCCTTGACAAGGAGACCCCAAAACATAATGGTTTAAATAAGCTAGCTCATTGCTTTACAGCCACAGGGCCCAGAGATGGGTAGTCAGGGGCTGTTGAAACAGCTCTGCTGTCTTCAATGCAGGGCTCCCACCTCCAGATCTCAGGCAGCTGCTCCACTTGTTCCCATTTGTAATTGGAGAGAAGAAGAGAAGGTCAGGAGGAAGGGGAGGGAACGCCCCCTTTGTCTGTTTTCAAAGAAGCGCAATGACTGACGTGGAGCTTGAACTCCCAACCTCTGAAATCAAGAGTCGCAGGCTCTATGGACTGAGCCAATGAGGCGCCCCTTTCGTTTAGAGCACAAAGTGGAATTTGCCGCATCACTTCTGCTGATATGCCATTGGCCAGATCTTAGGCACATGGCTACTGCAAGGGAAGCTGGGAAATGTAGTCCCAGGCTGGGGGCCAAGTGCCCTGCTAAAACCTGGGGAGGGAAAGAAGACTGATCACTGGGGGACCGTTGGTAGTCTGGCCATAAAGACAGGGTGAAAACCCAAGATCGCCAATGACCATGGTTCTCTCAACCACATCAGGGCTTTCATCAGTCAATCAACAAACACAGGGAGGTCATAACAGCAATTTCAGCATGTAGATGGGACACTTACCTGGGCTCACTAGCTGTCAGGCCCCAGTTAGACACTTCCCACCCTCACAACAGTTCAGCGAGGGAAGTTGTTCTGCTAATTCCATTTGATGGGTAAGAAAACTGAGATTCCCAGAGGTAAAGTAACTTGCCCACGATTTCAGGGCTGAAAAGTGGCAGGAACCATGTGGAGCTCAGATGTGCCTAATCCCCTGGCCCTAGGCTTGTGCCCAGCAGCCCCTCGGGACAACCTGAACTGAGGTCTTCACAGGAGTGCTCGAGAGAGCTGGTCTGTGGCCCCTCCAGGCCACCCCAAGGGCTCAAGGGTCCTCTGAGGTGACGACCCCATGAGGCAGCCTTCTTCAGAGGGGAGGCCTTTGTGGAAGGAGTGGCGTCCTCCTCCCTACAGGGCAAAGGGGAGACTGGGGCCTGCATGTAGGCAGAAGAACAGCCTCAAGAGGCTCTCATTTGTCCTGGGCAGAAGAAAGCAGTGCCTACCAGGGACCAGGGAGGCAACCAAAGTGCCTGGGCAACAGGATATCAACTCTCTAGGCAAAGACTTTCATAGTCATGTGTTCAAATCCTGACTCTGCCACTTGCTCACTGTGTGACCTTGATGAGTCACTTTGCTCTGTGAGCCTTAGTTTCTTCATCTGTTAAATGCGGGCAAAAATAGTGTCTCCTGGTGTTGTTAGGAATTGGTGAGGTTACATGTGCCAGCAAAGGCAGCTCTCCATGATAGCATCAGCAGAGTGATGCTGTCTTGACCACGGCCAGGCACAGCCTGGGGTGAGCTGAGTTCTAGGGTGTGGGTGGAGAGGCCTTGGACGGAGAGAGGAGCTGGTCTCCATGGGGTGGTTGAGCACCCTCAAAGTGCTTGGCTTCACCAGGCTGGCAGGGCCCTCGTGCAGCCTAGCCAGCGGGCACACAGACCCTCAGGGCTGGGTGGGTGAGCCCTGGTGTCCAGGGACCATGGGTGTTCTCAGGTGCTGCTTGAATTGATGTCTGTCGCAGGGGAATCCTAGCCCTTCAGAGGCACGGAGGGGCAGACTGGGATGTGGCCCAGGCCCCTGACCCTATGTCACTCTGCCCTATACTCCTAAGCCCACAGACCCAATGTCCCCCATCCTCCAGAAGCCTTCTCACCGTCTCTGGAGGGGAAGGAAGGAAAGCTGTGGGTGCGGTTACCCAAAATGTGACTGTCCCATTCTCACTGCCTACCTGGGGCAGAGTAGGCCCTCACTAAATGCCTGCTGAGCAAGTGAATGGATGAATCAAGTCTGCCATCGCCACCAACTGGCTGTGTGACCCGGGGTTGGTTTCTTACCCTCTCTGTGTGTCAGTGTCCCCATTTGTAAAACAAGCTGGAGAGTCCCAGAGGTCCCTTCCAGCTCCCACCCAGGTCTCTACCACCCTAGTTGCCCCCCCCCCAATCCCAATGGAGGGAATGAAATGGGCCATGCAGGAGGGTGCAGAAGTGGTCTTTTATTGCAGGGGTGGAGGGTGGTGAGCACAGAGGCTGCTGTCCCAACGGTGAGGAGTCGTCTCTGGGAGGGCTCCTTCTGGCTGCACTCAGGCCATCACTCTGGTTGGGGGTGGCTGCACCTTCCCAGATGGAGATGCTACAAGGGACACCGTTGAGCCACTGGGCACCTGTCTGGAATGAGACCACAGCCATCAGACACTGTTGTCCAAACTCTTTCCTACAATCCCAGGCAGAGTGTAAGGCCTTGAAGAGGGGGCTGGGGCCTGTGGTTTGGGCTTTGTCTCTGACACCTGGTCCTGACCTACCCTCCTCCCCTTCTTGTGTCCCCTCACCTTAGGAACAATGGCAAATGTGAAAAGACTGATCAGAGGCCAAGACTGGAGCCGGGTTCAGGGCTCAGTATAGGATGAGGATCATGGATCAGTGTGAGATCAAGGTCAGGGCTCAGTCTGTGACTGATGTCACTGCTTAGTAAATCACTGAAGTCAAAGCTCAGTGTGTGAGCAGGATCCGGGCTCGGTCTGGGTGTATGAATAAGGCTCAGGGTGCAGAGTGTGACCAGGATCAGGGCTCAGGCTGGGGCCAGGGCCACAGTTCAGTCTAGGACCAAGATTAGGACTCAGCCTGCCGCTAAAAAGAAGAGAAGCCAAGCCTTTCTTTGGGGCCTGTGGAGGAGCCTCATCCTCTGTCTGGGGCCCAGAGCCACCCCTTACCTTCAGGTGGGCATCACCAGCAGTCCTCCTCATCTCCCTCTTCAGACATCGTTATGCAGGTGGTTTTCCTTTTGAAATTTATCTGAAGGAACAAAATAAATAGCAGGCCTCAGTCTCCAGTAGAAACCGGATCCCTGATGGCCGCCCCTCTCCAGTCGGTTAGTCTGACAGCCATGGGATGTCAGGCACGTCAGTCCACCTCTCTGAGCCTCAGTTTTTTTATCTGTAAAATGAGTATAATGACAGTACCCACCCCACAGGGTTGTTGCGAGGATGCGATGGGATGGCATTTGCAAAGCACAGAGGAACTGATGCCCAAGGAACTGATCTGTGGCTGTTTCCATAGAAGGGCCACCTCCAGGACCCTGACACCTTCACTTACCCCACTTCTATTGCTTCAGCATCCCCAGCACCCCCAGCCTTGCCTAGAAACCCAAAGGCCGAAGAGAACCTACCCCCCCAACACACACCTAGAGAAGCCACAGGTTTTCATAAAGAGGGAAAGAGAAGGGCAGGTGTTTGCTAGTAATGCCTACTGGGTATTAGACTCTATGCTTTTTCTTTCAATCCACTCGTCACCCTCCAGTGTTTACAATCTTGGTTCACCTGGGAGGAAACTGAGGCTCAGAGAGGCAGAGCCACTTGAATAAGTCCCCACAGTTGCTAAATAGCAGAGCCAGAATTTGAACCCAGATCTGGCCCATCTTCTTTTCTCACATCGTTCTCCCAGGCAGGTTCTGCAGATTCAAAGAGGGATGATGGTAGAGAGCTCACAGAGGCCCACAGAACCCTCTCAATTTTGCCACACTCTCCCAACTTGATCTGATGCTGGGCCTCCTGCTTCTCCGGTCCCCTGCCCACACCTGCTGTGGGGTGGGCACAGGGTGCACGCCTGCCCTTGGAAGGCTGCAGAGGGAAAGCACCCCTGGTCCCCAGGCTGTGACTTACCAATGATGTCCTGAACAATGTGTGCATCCAGGGTGGAGAGTAAGGTGTGGATCAGTGGGCACACCTGAGGGGGAGGGAGAGAGAGAGAGAGAGGGAAGGAGGGAGGGAGAGGAGGGCCAGGAGCAGGAAGGAGGACAGATCATTACCAGTTGGGGTCAAGCTCCCACCCACCCACCAAGATCTCAGAACCTTTGACCCTTAGGATTCTAGAACAATAGACAGCCCAAGACTGGAGAACCATAGGATGCTGTAATTCTAAATCCTTAGCGCATTGGATCCTAGAACCCTGAGAATCTAGAGGGTTAACATCCCAGAAGCCTACAGTCTTAGAAACCTTGAGCTTTGGAATGCTGGAATTTTAAGAAATCCAACAGCGCCCTGGGAACCATAGAACAGAGAGTTTTTCACTCGGTGTGTGTGTGCAATTCCCTGAGGATCTCATTAAAATGCACATTCTGGCTGGGAGCCTGCTTCTTCCTCTCCCACTCCCCCTGCTTGTGTTCCCTCTCTCGCTGGCTGTCTCTATCTCTGTAGAATAAATAAATAAAATCTTTAAAAAAAATAAAATGCACATTCTGATTCAGCAGGTCCGGGGCAGCTGCAGGGTAGGGGGCGGGCAGCACTGAGAGCCTGCATTTTCTCACCAGCTCTCAGGTGAGGCCCCGGGCTGCTGGTCAGAAGATCATATTTTGAGTAGTGAGGCTCTAGTTCAATGAATGACAGAGCCACCTGGAGGATTTTTCTTTCGTAAACCCCAATTCCCAGCCCCCTTCCAGAATGACTGATTCAGACTCCCTGGAACTTTGGGCGCAGGGTAGAAATGGATTGGTATGATGCATAGATGAAAATACCCATTTTATAGCTCTGTGTTTATGCTTTAGATGAATTATATAAATGATATTCATTTCTAATTATGGTAGCGATACAGTTTTCTTTTTAAAATAAATGTATTTAAATAAGCTTAAGTAAAATTGTGTTGTTTAAAGGAGGAACACCCTAGCTAAAGGGGCATATCGCGGGAGTAGGTAGATACGGCGAATGGCCCAAGTTTGGGACCCAGGGATTTCAGCTAATGTCAGGTCCCTGCTCCTCTCTCCCCCTCCCCAGGCTGAGTAAAGGGGCACAGGTTTCAGCTGACAGCCCGATGAGGAGTTTGCCCCTCAGAAGAAAAGGTGCCCAGAGAGTACAGTCGAGGCTGTGAACGGCACACCTGCCGCCCCTGCCCCCCAGGCATGTCTCTGGGCCCCGAGGAGTGGAGGACTCACATCCTTCTCTACCAGGCGGGACACGGTCTTTGTCAGGAAGCTGCTCACGGTGTTCACGGCCTTCCTGATCAGAGTGTTGTGGCTGGAAAAGAGTGGCAAACGATAAAGCCTAGTTAAGTGGGCCGAGCAGTCACGCAGCGGGGGTGGGGAGAGGGTGGGAGGTGGCGGAGCACCTTGAAATCAGGTAAACCAGGGACACTGCAATGCCTTTCTAACCACAGACAGGGCCTCTCTTCAGGGCGCCCCACTTCTGACCAGAGGCTCGCCACCACCTGTGAGAGTCTCATCCCAACCTTAAGACCCCACTCTTTCATTCGACACCTATCTACAGATCACCACCTGCCTGCCAGGCGTCCACGGCGCTGAGCAAAGCACAAGCAGCTCCTCACCTGGTACCTAGACACGACACAGGTCTTGCTAACGCTGGCTCCTTCCCACCTTTAGCTCTCAGCGTGACTGACACCTCCTCAGGCAGCCCTCCCTGACTGCTTGCCTAAGGGAGGGCTTTGTATCATACAGTCCTGTTACATGTACTGCTCTGCCGAGGGCTCATCATAATCTGATATTTTCCTTGAGGGCTCTTTACTGATGGGCTGGGCACTTGTCTGTCTGCCTTTCCCTCAGGACAATAAACTCCAGGAAAACAGGGTCCTCCTCGGTTATCACCAATAAATTCTCCAGAGCTCAGAGCCTATTTGGAACATAGCAGGTGCTCAAACATTTTTGGCTGAATGAAGGACTGAAGTAAACATAGAATTAAATATAGAATGATGGGGCACTTGGGTGGCTCAGTCAGTAAGCGGCTGCCTTCGGCTCAGGTCGTGATCTCAGGGTCCTGGGATCGAGCCCCACATCACGCTCCCTGCTCAGCAGGGAGTCTGCTTCTCCTTCTCCCTCTGCCCCTCCCACCCCCACTCATTCTCTCTCTCTCTCTCAAATAAATAAATAAAATCTTTGAAAAAAAATAGAATGACAGCTTGTGACAAGTACTCTGAAGGGCAAGAGTAGACGATTTTGAGGGAGAATAGGAAGAACCTTTTTTAGAACCTGAAGGTTGAGAAGTACGTGGAGGTGGAGGGGAAAAGGTGTCCTGGCAGGCCAGAAGAGCGTGTGCACAGGTCTGGAGGTGGGAAAGAACTTGTGCGGGGCCCAGAGTAAAGGCCAGTGCGTCTGCAGCAGGGTGACCGAGGACAGGAGTGCAGTGATAGGAGGACGGAGCCAGATGACGTTGAACCCAGATGGCCGCGGGGAGTACGGCATGAGCAGGCTTGGGCACCAGGGCAGAGAGCCATTTCACAGATGTGGACACTGAGACCCAGAGCGGCGGATGAATTCCCTGGGGCTGCAGACAAGGCAGTACCCAGCAGGGCTCAGGTCTGTGCATCTACCTCCCAGCCTTCCTGAATAACATCAACAAGTAGAAGCTTTCTTTGCTTTGGGGGGATCTTTAGGCAACCTGTGATCAAATCCCTCGAGGGGGTAAGGTGGAGTGACTGACCTCTGCTCAGGGCGCTCAGGGCTGAGAGCCGAGAACCCAGCCTTGTTTCCCCCAAAGCCAACCTGCACGGCCTTCAACTTCCAGACCATTCTCCTCCAACAGCCGCCTCCAGGGTTACCCTTCCTCCCCCCACCTTCTTCCTCCACCAAACCTGCCCTTGCAAGCACACAGTTTAAGAAGTAGATTTTGCGGATTAACAGGGATCAGTGATTTAAATGGAGAGGCTTCAGTTTGCAAGATCTCGTTTCGGGAATTTTCCGGTGAACGGAGGACTCTCTGGGGACAATCTGAAATCAGAGCCCATGGTAAGCATTTCCTTCTCCTCTCCTTCCCACATGGAGGCAAGAAGGAAAATACAATTGATTATTATTGTGATGATTATTGAGGGATATAATAATGACGAAGAGGGCGATTTTTCAAGAAGAAACAATCCTTAATGTGCTGCACTAACAATGGAGCTTCAGAAAGCACGGAGCAGAACTGACAGAGCTGTAAAGTGGTCAGAGGACAACGCTCCTGTCTCAGGAATGGAGAGAACAAGAAGACAGTCAGTGCGGGTATCCCCATCCCCGAGCGCTGAGTGTGTGCCCCGCTCTGCGCTAAACACTCGTATTTTCCCAGCTGGTCGGTCAACCGCTGGGGAGAAGGCACTGTTGTCACCTTCGGTTTACAGATGGGAAAACTGAGGCTCGGAGGGGCTATATTGGCCACGAACTTGTAAGTCGGTAGGTGAGTGTTGAGCCTACACTCTTTTTTTTCGCCATGTTGTGCCACCTCGTGGGTACAGGAATAGGGCTGAAGCTCGGGGTCCTCAACTCCTCTGAGAGCCCAGCTCTGCTGAGATGGACGGCCCTTACCCGCCCAGCACGGTGAGTGAGATGCTGTCCGAGTCACTGCTGCATTTTCCTATGGTCACGCTGGGGACTCCAGTCTGGGCATTGGCTGCAACTCTGACATCAGTCAGGAGGTCCAAAGAGGCCTTCAGGTTGACCACCTGGCCAATGACAGGCCTGTAGGAAATAAGATTCCCAGTGAGCAGAGGTCTAGAAGGCCCGCTGGGGTTCCTCTGCCTGTGTGGGTATTTAACCCTCCAGCCTGTCTGTGGATAATGTCAGCATTGTCTGGTTTCCTAATTAAGATTTACATTTAGGGCTTCTTCGCCTGGCCTCGTGGATGTGGTTCGTAGGACAGTTTTATATAGCACCACCCTAATAATGAAAATAATAATAGTTAACATTTATTGAGGGCAAATTATATATTAGGCATTCCTAAAAAGCATTTTTTGGGGGCACCTGGGTGACTCAGTAGGTTAAGTGTCCAACTCTTGATTTTGGCTCAGGTCATGATCTCAGGGTCCTGAGATTGAACCCCATGTCGGGCTCCCCACTCAATGGGGACTCAGCTTGAGATTATCTCTCCCTCTCCTTCTGATCCTCTCCCTCCCCTCTCTCTGTCTCTCTAAAATAAATAAATCTTTGGGAAAAAATTCATTTTTCCTGGATTAATCCATGTTATCATTACAGCAACACCATGAGGTGAAAGTACTATTATTATTTTTATTTTCACAATGGGGAAACATTGGCATAATGCGGTTAAGTAACCATCCCAAGATCTCATAGCTAATGAATGGTGGAATCCCCGTGGCCTCAATTTATCTTCTTCCCCACATGCTCATTTTCCTACCTATTTCTTTCAAAGTAATTAAAATACTTTAAAATTAGGTTTTCCACACATGACTTTCATTGTATACGGTACACTACTCTATGTGTTTAGCCATGATGATCACTGCTATTTAAAGAGAATCTCAAGAGATGAAATAATGCTGGGGGAAATTGTGCTAAAGAGTTATAAAGGCTCATGTCTTCTCAGTTTTTCAGATTTTACAATTAGACAATGTTATGATTTCAGAAATATTTAATGGAGGATTCTTTTCAAAGAGCCTTGGTTATGGCCAAAGTTCATTAGGACATTTTAAGGCTTCAGATTTCGGAGCTGGAAAGGCCCCTTCATTTACAGATTACGAGACTGAGGCCCAAGCCACACAGTAGCAGGGAGAAGAGCCCGATTCTGGTTTGGAGACCCACCGGCCGCGCTGTGCTGCCTCTCCCAAATCCCAGGTTCTAATGCATACTCACAGGGCCAGGGTGACATCAGCGACGACGGGGACCCTTATGTTAATGCCTCCGGCATCAGGAGTCAGTTCAACTTTGATTTTCAGGATGCGGGAGTTAATGATGTTCAACCTGTGCAAAACCCACGATTTCCCTTTGTCATTCCTCGTGACAGCCATGTGCGGAACCCTTCGCTACGCCAGCATCAGCCTGAGCATTTGGGCCTCACCAACCTTGCCTTCTCTGGCCTTCACAATAGCCCTGTTCAGAGGTTTGATCCTCTCCATGTTATGGCATGGCGTCCTGAGGCTCAGACAGACGTAATTTCCCACAAAGATTCGAGGGAGGACTAAGTACCAGAGTCAGAATTTGAACCCATAACTGTTTGACTCCCAAACTCCATGTGTGGAGCCAGCTATGTGGCATGAACTCCTCTTCTCTCTCCTCAGGGGATTCAGAATTTTATCCTCAGCTATATTTGGAGAAGAAAGTCTTACTCCTCGGAAAAGGGATCTCAGGCATCAGCAAACAGGTGGAGGTAAGGATTAAGAACATCTTCACCCTGATCCTAAAATTATATAATATGGGAGCCCAAACCCATGAGATGCCCAGATTGGCCCCACAGCCCTCCTCTAATATGCTCAAGATCTGATGAACCTGGCCTCAGACCACCTTGACTCTGTGGGGAGGAATGTGATTTATCAACCTTTTTGTCTTTGACCTTAAACTCACCTCCCCAAAGGTGTGTGTTCCCTTTTCTTGGAGCAAAGATCTCCACCTTGAAGCATCAACTCACCCCAAAGTCTCATTCTTAGCTGAAATGATCTTAGAAAGAGCATCGTTCACCAAGTTCTTCACTTCTTGCAACTTCTGCTTGGCCAGGTGCCAAGCCTTGGATTCCTGAAGCTTCCTCAAGTCAGCGGTCAGTTTCTGAACGACAGCTGACAAAAACAATTGCCATTTAGTGTCATGCATCACTTTTGGAGCAGGAACCATGTACCAGACACTAGGTAAGACTATTTGCCTATATCATTTCATTTACTCTTCATAACAACCCAAACGAGGCAGATATTGTTACTATCTGCATTTTCCGATGAGGAAATAAAGGATCAAAAGGTTGAGAAATGTGCCTAAAGTCATGTGGCTGGGGGGTCTTTGTTCCTTCCATGCTGTCTTCATACTAATATATACTCATCATTCATAAACAAAGCAGTCAATTAACCAGGCATTGCATATTGCTTGTACACAAGCTTCTAGTAGTGACTTGGCGGGGGGGGGGGTGTCTATTGCTCTAAAAGAGATGTTCACATGAGTTTGAAAAACTAGGTCAAACAAAATGAGAGAATAAGAAATGGAAAATCTAGAATCAAGGAAAAAGTATGGCTCCAACTCATAAAAGTGGCAAATGGGAGTCCCAGGTTGACAGCTTCGCAGTAGGCCCAGAGAGCAATAATTCGTATAGAAGTATGAAAACAAAAGGTCTTAATGGAAGGGCTCCAGGGGAAAGAGAGATTAGATAGACATGGCAGATGTAGAACAGTACATATGAAAAGAATTAAGGATATGTGTATAGAAAATAATTCAAGTGAAAAACAAGGCAATTATTAACTCAAGGAAAAACAAAGGCTGTACAAGAGAAGAAATGTAAGTATGGTTCTGCAACTTGGGTCTACAATGGATGGTATCTACCTAGTTATAATGATTTAACAAAAGAGAGTACCAATTTCAATAAAAGTATTTTTGGTCCTATAAATCATTAGGTGACCTTGACTCAGACACTTCTGTTTCTGAACTCAGTTTTCCAAGCAGTGAAATTAGAGAGTGGGTCTCTCCTATACCTTTGAAGCTCTAAGCCCTAACGATCCCTAAGCCCCGACAACGTTTGAAAGGTAGTCATTTATAGCATTTACTTCCTCCTGTGTTTATCAGTGTGCTGTTAATGTCTCAAGAAAATGAAAAGAAAGCCAAATTCTTTTAAGAAATCAGAATAAAAAAGAGACATGAGGAGCACCTGGGTGGCTCAGTCAGTTAAGCATCTGCCTTCTGCTCAGGGCATGATCTCAGGGTCCTGGGATCGAGTCCCGCGTCAGGCTCCCTGCTTAGCAGGGAGTCTGCTTCTCCCTCTGCCTCTCCCTCCCCCTTGCTTGTGCTCTCTCTCTCTCTTAAATAAATAAATAAATAAATAAATAAATAGATAGATAGATAAATCTTAAAAAAAAGAAAAAAAAAGACATGATTAAATATAAAGCTAAGTAGCTTTAAAGCTACCTTGGCTTAGGTATAGCTAATTTCCTTAATTTCCAATGCATTAATACATATCAATAAGAAAATTGAACAACCTAGCAGAATATGCTATGACTACGAACAAAATATTTATTCTAAAATATATAGCTAATAAAATATGAAAAAATGAGTGAATTCCTTTATAGTTAGAGAAATGCAAAGTGAAATGAGTTATAATCTTTTATCTATGAGATTAGCAAAACTTTTAAGTTGCTCATACGAATGCTGTCAAGGGAGTAGAAAAAAACACACTCTCCCAAGACCTTTGGAGATAACTTTCATTATTTATAGGGAATTATTTGTCAACATCTCCTATAATTTAAAATGTGCATACCTTTTGAACTTTTGAAATCTCACTTTTAGGAATTTATCCTTTGAATGTATTAGGAAAAATTTGCCATGGTATAATGTATAAAAGGATATTCATTTGAGCATTGCTTGTTCCCAGAAGAATAAATGAATGAACCAGGAACTGAATAGCCACCTTTCTCAGTAAACCACCCATTAAGAGCAGCCCCTGGTGGCAGCCTCTGATAATGCAGGCATAGCATTCAGGAGGCAAGTTCCTAGGTACCACTCATCATCCCTTGTTGACTCACATTCAAGTGTATCGTCAATGGTCTCAAGTCCTTTTTCAACAGCAGGTTTCAGCTTGTTCACAGCATTACTCAGGTCATCGTCAAGATTTCCAAGAAGAGATGCTGAGGTCCCAGTGAGCAGACCGCATAAGAGAACAAGTTTCCAAAGCTGAAGCATCTTGTCTTGACACCTGGACAGTCACAGGAGGAACAGGAGTGAGAATTACCCAGAGGAAAAAGGAATCTTTGATAAGCACCTCTCACTCTTATACTTCACATTCCTTTAAGATAGATGTGGTTGGCTTCTATTTTACAGATGGGCAACTCAGGTCAGAAACCTAGAACAACTTGTCCAGAGACACACAGCCAGTGAGTAGAGGAGCTGAAATTTGAAAAGTCACTCTTAACTCCAAGTCTATGTTCATGACACAAAAGTCCTTTGCACATGCTGGCTCCTCTGCCTGGACCATCTTTCCTCGTCTCCGCAATTGTACCCAAGTCATTTCCTACCGACTCTCCAGCTTCAGTAAGACATCATGCCCTCCGTGAAGCCCACTCTGGGCCCCTTCCCTTCCCAGAGTCAAGGTTAGGGGGTCCCACCACACCACCCTGCTATCTTTGTCCTCTGATCAGAGTCTTAGGTGCCAGTTAGTGATGACTTGTCTGCCTTTCCCACCAGGCTGTGAACTCCTTAGGGGAGGGACCACAACTTATTTTACTGTTCACTCTCCAGCCCCCAGTAAAAAACCTGGACCTAGTTCGGTACGATAAATATATATTTGCTGAATAAAAGTATGAACAAATAAATGGGCACCACGTCATGACCCTGCATGGCTCATCGGTTTGATGCTTCTTCTAATATAATCTCTCTCTTAATATGCTATATTCAAAATATTGGTAAATCCAAGAGGCCCCATCCTTCTGCCTCTTGCCCCCAAATATTCTGAAGATCACCATGTGGGGTGCCGGGGGGGGGGAAAGCCCACCACTCACAGGTTTGGAGGAGGGTGTTCAAAATCCTTGCTCGTCTGTGCGGTCTCCTGGGGTTCTGCTGGGTGTTGGTGGCCTTTATATGGTGGTGACAGGATGGGAGGCTGTGCACAGAAGCAAGTGCTGTTCCAGGGCCATCCAGAGAGATTCCAAAGAAAATAACCCCTGTCCAGGATGAGCAGAGAGATTTCCAACCCAAAGGTCACACCCAGGATGCTTGAACTGAAATGGGTGGACATGCAGAGATCTTCCTGCCAAGACTAAGACCAGGCTCTCGTGGAGCCTCCAGTGGCCGGCCAAGACAGTGGCCATCATGAGTGGGGGCTGGGGTAAAGACTGAGAGTGGATGAACAGGAGAATGGTCTGGTGGGAGGACCCATAGTGATTATGCGGCTAATTCTGTCCTCACTTGGGAACTGAGGCACAGAGAGGGGAAGCAACCAGTAAGGTCAGGTCACCCAGTAAGACAGGTTCAGAGGTGGGGCTAGAATTATGGCCCACAGAGAGTCAGGGTCAGTGACCAGGGAGGTCATTCTGCCCCACCCTCCTCTGGTGTCTGAGGGCTCTTCACAGCATCATGCACGCTGGAGCCGGCCTCGGTGTGAGTGTTTGTGATGACAGAGGCCTTGCCAGCCCCCAAAGCCTGCCTGTTCCATCTAGCTGGTCAGGAGTTCCTCCTGAGAGTGAACAAAATCTGCCCCCACATTACCCCCATATATGTGGGCAACAGTGAGGCCCAGAAAAGTTGAGAGCCTTGTCTAAGGCTGCACAGCCAGTGTCAGGAGATACATACCACCAGCCTCATCCCTGGTCTCCCTCTGCCCACTCGCCCACATTCACTCCACTCTTAATAAGCAGCCGGAGAGGTGTCACTCAGCCTACCCCCAGAGTCCTCACCATGGCCCGCGGAGCCTGTGTTGTCCGCTCTCTGCCTTTCTAAACTCACCCCCATCTCTCCCTCCCCAGCCCCTACAGGCCTTTCTTCTGTTCCAGAAAGATGCCAGCCTCTTTCCTGCCTTGGGCCCTTGCATAGGCTGTGCTCTTGGCCCAGAGCTCTCCTCCCCAGCTGTCCCCAGCCCTAGATGCCACCTCCTGAGACCCTCCCTGACAGTCCAGCTGAGGCAGCTGGATGCTCCCCATTATCCCGCCCTCAGCGACTTGCTGGCTTTTTCCACAACAAGTCCCAATCCAATCGCAATTGGATTTTTTGTTTTAACTCGTTCCCCTGCCCCCAGCAAGTTGTTACCCCCTTGCGCTCTGGGCCCTTCCTGTCACGTGGGTCCCTAGGACCCTGGTCCATCCTTAGAATGTTCCAAGCCTCTCCCTGGAGAACCCTGTAGGGCAGCCACCACCTAGGCAGGTGGGGAGGTCCCCACCACCAGAGATGCTCAGGAATTGGACTAGGTGGAAGGTGACTGCTGAGGTCCCGTGTGGCTTCACATGGCTGGAGCCATGATTCTAGATCTCCTTGGCCTCATGCTTAAAGGGTGATGTTGTACATGTTTATGATTCTTCTCAGATTTCCTTTGTGCCTGGGCCCGCCTGCCTTGCAGGGATGTGGTTCCCTCAGGCTTCCCGCCTCTTTCCTTTTCTCACCGCCCCACTCCCACCCCCACCCCCAGACTCTAGCCTCCAGCCTTGCTGTGACCTCCTGGAGCCACCGTGGCTGCTGCCTCTCCCCTGGCATAGCTGCCTCTCACAGCTGAGCTCTGAGGTGATGTTGACTAGAAGCTCTTGTCCCCTGGGGTGGGCCTGGGGTGGCACAGAGGCAGGTCAGTGAGTAGTGGGCCTGTCCTCCCCTGTGCAGCTCAAAGGTCCTGCTGCTTAAGGAGCCATATTCTCCTGGTCGTTCACTCCTCTGCTGCTTCACTGGCCCGGCTCACGTGAGGACAGGACCTCGCCACAGCCTTAAGGGCCCCCTTCTGCTGAAGCGTTTGGGGGACCCCCCAAGACTGGCATATACCAGCCTAAATCTTCCAAAGTAGGGAGAAACTAGTCCCCCTTCTTCCTGAGGCTCTCCAGATCCTACTCCCGACAGTGGTGTGGAACTCTTGAACAAGCACCTATGCACACGTGTTCACACACATACACATGTGTGTGTATGTGTCCGTGCAAGAACAAGATGGCACAAGCTCGACTCCTGTGAAGAACATGGATACGTGTCCCTGCCTGCAATGAGAACGTCTTATGCAAGCCCGGAGGTCATGTCACCACTGTTTGGAATGAAAGAGGGGGGATTTGCCTGGGTCTGTTTTGTTCTTTAAAGACTTCAGATACAATTATCTGGCAAAGCCCAGTGGAGAATGAAGCCGATACTAAGGAAATGAGGAGCTATGTCATTTTAGCACCTAGATCCAACCGTGCCTGAAGTCACATATATCCCTGGACTTTTCAGTTTGAATAAATTTCTTCTTCCTTTCTTCTTTTTTTGCTTAAGCCCGTGTGAGTGGGATTCCTGCCAGTCATACCCACAGCAGTCCCGACTCAGGCGTTCATAGGCTCACACTGGCCTCCTCCCTTCTGATGGCTTCTCAAGGGTCACACACTACACTTGAAACATCACAGAGCCTGAAGCCAGAGGGAGCTTAGAGTGCATCAGTTTAACCTCCTTGCTGGGAAGTCTGGGGAGCCTGTGGCCCAGAAAAGGAGAAGGACTCATCCAAGGCCGCACTGTGACCTTGGACCCCGCTTCTCTTCCTCTTTTATTGTAGATCTTTCAGTTTTGTTGGAATTTTCGACTTTGGGCAATAGCCTTACAAAATGATTAAACAAAATGACTTAGGAAGCATGTGTACCATACAGGCTCTTGAATCTCACCCCTAGCTGATTTGGGCCAGGGGCTCTGGGAGCCCCAGGGGCATTCTGTGTCCCAGCTACCTGGGGTTGGGGGGCGGTTGACCAGAAACGGAAACCACCGGACTGGATGACCCAAAGGTGCCCTGTGCCTTGAGTCCTATGACCTGGGACCCCACGCCAACCTCCAGAGCCTCAGCTCAGCCTAGACGTGGCCCTTACAACCCTACACTCAGGTGCACAGCACTCTACAGTGTAGGCTGGCCGTCCTGCAGAAACTGAGACCCATAAGAACAGACTATTGAGAATGACAACTGCCACTTATTTGGTACCCACTCTGTACCAGGTGCTTCCCCGCCATCTTGGTCCAGTACCCCCACAACCCCGCAGGGCGTGTGGCTGCCCTGTTTTTCAGATGAGGAGCGTGGGGCTCACAAGGTAAGGACCACTTGCTCAAGGCCACGCTGTGGACAGGAAGGGCCAGGGCTGGGAGGTAGTAACCTCAAGTCTGTGGCCTGGCCGACTGAGAGTGGCTGCTCCAGGCGTGGCCTTCCGCGGAAGGTGCCCATGCTGGCCCGCAACCCAGCAGGTGCAGGGAAGCACCCCACCGCTGCTGTGTGCCTGGTGCTGGCTTGGTGTTTTAGGGCCGCTTTCGCCAGGCAGTCCTCACAACAACCCCCTGAGGAGGCTTTGAGAGCCCCCTTACCCGTGGAGGAAACCGAGGCCCAGAGAAAGGGGGTGGCTTGGCCAGGCCTTACCCAAACAGGAACTGGGCGTTTGGTGCCCAGGGAAGGTCCTTCCACCCTGTCACGCTGAGGCCATCCGGCCGGGCAGCAGAGTCTTTGAGCTTGAACACCCTGTTTATCCCTCGGCCTCTGCTGTTTGACTTGGTTGTAACGCCTGCTGCCTTGGGCCCGTGTCAACCCGGAACAGGCCACAGGCAACTCCAGTGTGCCACTTGGCATGAGGCTGGGGAGCCCTGGCAGAGGGCTCAGCGGCATCGCGCATGTGGCTTCTCTGCTCCCTCCCCTGTAGCTCTGCAAGGACCGGTGGGCCTGTCCTTCGCACGAACGTGGCCCACGCAAGGGTGGGAAAGGACTGGTGGCTCCGGAGCTGGCTCCACGCACGCTGACCGTGGCCCCACCATGAGTGCACAGAGCAGGGAGGAGGGGGCAGCCCGGGTCCCCAAGCCTGGGGCTGGGACCTGGAGACCCCCTCCAGTAGAGCCTTGCTGGGTGGCTTTGGACCAGTCATGGGAACCCCCTCCCCGGCTGCCTGGCACCTAGTTCTGCAAACATCTAGCCCCTCTTCCTTTAGCCATGGGGCCTGGAGCTGAGGGTGGTGCTGAAATCTCTGAAGAGAGTTTTCCCGCCCTGGAAACACAGCCCAGACCTCAGGCCTGGCACTGGCCCATGGAAATCCAAAGGGTGCCGAGGGGACGCGGAGGGTGTTGGTCAGAGCCTGGCTCCGGGCTTGGGCAGGCCTGGGTTCGAATCCTCTCTCTCTGCCTATTGCTGGCTGAATGACCTGGACAAGCGGTGTTATTTCGCTAAGCCTCACGTTTCCGATCCGGGACGTGGGACCAACAACAGGCCTTACTTCCAGGCGTGACCCGTGTGGAAGGGTTAGCATGCAGTAGGCCCTTGACACATGATGATTATAAGTATTGCTGGTTTCTGGTCACGCCACTGCTCCCCACCTCAGTCTCCCCACCTGCACGGAGCCCGGCCACCACGGCATAATGGAGAAGGTGAAATGAGACCATGTATCCAGTCTGCTTAATGCTCAATTAATTGCGACTGTGCTTCTGATCTCCGTGTGCCGTGAAGTCCTGATGATCTAACGTGGGCTCAGGCCTCCAGGATACCAGTGCCAACCAGTTCTGGCTCTGTTAGCTGCTGGTACATGACCCCAGCCAGGTGCATTGCCTCGCTGGGCCTCAGTTTCCCCTCCTGGGTCAGTTTAGGGAAGTCCGAGCACTCTGGTCTCGTGCATGACTCTGATGGCAGGGCCCGGATCGAGCATCCTGCTGAGAAGCCCCCCGAGGGAAGCTCGCGGGCTGGGAGTGGATGTTGGATCAGGGAGGTCTGCCGCCATTCAGGAGGGGCGAGCGGAGCCTCAGTGATGGCTCACGGTCCCTCCAGCTCGGCCTGAGCATATCTACTCTGGAGTTGACCTTGGGTGTGTGTCTCAGTCTCTCCCCTTGTTGACTGTGTGACAGCAGACAAGTGCCCTCACCTCTCTGAGCCTCTGTTTTTTTACCACAGAATGAGACTTAGAATGGTCTCTGCCTCAGAAGAGCTGCTCGCGGGGCCTAAATGCGGAAGCATGAGTGGAGAGCCCAGCTCCGCTCCTGCTGGAGAATGTGTGCCATGGACCCCAGTTCCCATCATCATCATCATCATCACTGGAGTAAACGGTGAGTGGTGATGCAGCGGAGCGTTTAGGAGATCAGGGAAATTGGGAGGGTGACGAGAGACACAACAGGCCTGGGTTCAAATCCTCGCTTGGCCATTTACTAGCCCTGTGACCTTACCTTTCTCAGGTTACTCATCTGTAAAGTGGGCACAAGTGTGCCTGTCTCGTCGGACCGGTTAGGAGAGCAGACAAGGTTCCATGTATACACCCATGAGCCCTCCCATTAGAATGGAAGCCCCGGGAGGCAGGGAGTCTGTCTGTTTTGTTCCCTGCCATGTCCTCAGTGCCATAATGACCCCTCGTGGAAGAAAAGAAGAAAAGTTCTTTGAGTTCCTATGATAATTCCTACACACAGGTCAGGGTCTTTGTCCCCAGCTGGCTTCCCAAGGGAGAGCCATGCGCTCTGTCTCCAGTACTTTCCACGTGTACCTGCCTCTCCCCAGCCATTATGGTATAACCCACCTCTCCTTTCTCTCTCTGGCCCCTGCTTGCTCCTGGTGACCCTGGGTCTGGGAGGTGGCCCGGAGCATGGGCTTGGCTGGCCAGGCTGACTTCTCCCCTCAGCTGTGGCCTCGGGTATCCCTGGCCCCTCTGAGCCCATTTCTCTGCTCTGGGTGCCAGTGCCGGACTCCGTGCTGCTCCAGTCCGCTGTGACGTGCCATAAGAGGACATCAGTGTGGGGCTGGCACGATGCTGGGGTGCCTCGTCACTGCCCCCTTCCACCCCAGCAGACACTTTCCAAACCCCCCGGGCCGTGAGTGCAAGAGGGCACAGGAAAGGTCTTCAGTGGCGTGTGGGGAGGTCGGTACTCTCAGAGGTCATCTGAGGTCCAGGCCCGCGCGTCCGGGTCATCCCGGAAAGAGAAGAGGTGACATCCTGCCCCTCTCTCTCCGCTCTCCAGGTATGTACGGGCAGTTCTTCTTCCATGGCAGGTATTTGGCTTTTGGGGACAAGGGCCCCAGCCTTGAGGGTCGTGGGATGAATTTCTCATTGAAAATCTCCAGCGAGGCATTAAGGATTAGCTGTCTGAACTCTGGGACAAGCTACCTCGGCGTGACTCCTAATCCTCACTCTGGCAGCTTCCTGGTCCCACTGACCCAGCCCTTAACCTCGGAGCTGGTATCTTTTTCCAAACACGCCTCAATTCCCTGGCAAGAAAGGGCCTAGAAGATCATCCAGCCCACTGAGATCAGAGAAGGGGGGTGCTGAGGTGGCGGGGTGGGGAGTGGGGGGGCTGGGGGCTGGGCTGAAGCTCTGACCACTGGCTCCCCCAACCCATTCCCCAGGCGATGGCAGATCGCTGTCACCACGGAGTGAAATTCCTTTATTTTACTGTAAAAAGGCTGAAAGGATGATCACTTTTTCCTTTGAAATGAGTCTGGTACGAATAATTCATTCAATTTATAATAGTCCCCAATTTCCCACGCTGAACTGCTCACCCAGGAATTCTTGACAAATAAGGAAGATCCGAATAACCAATGTTTTCCAACACATTGCCATTTTCATGACTGCTACACATAACAATGAATAAAGTTGTCATGATGTTATAGTCTGAAGACCTTTAATTACACACGTCGCGGTTTTGACGTTGCTGTTTTTCCGATTTTAGAGGCAAGGCATTTTGTTTTTTCAGCTCTCATTTTCCTCATTCATTCCTTCATTTACCCACTTGTTCATTCATTTAACAAACGTAAATTGTTTTGAGCTGGGGCCACTTTTCCATTTGATCACCATTCATGGGGCACCTCCTGGGTGCCACGCCCTGTGTTAGAGTCTGAGAGGAACCTGTCCCAGAGATGGGCCACCCCCCAGGGCGCTGGCTGAGCCGCTGCCCTCAGCTCACGAGTGCAGGAAAGCATAGTCTCACGCTTGCTCACTGCCCTGAACAACCAGAGGCAGGTGCTATTTCGTTCCCATTTTATAGACGAGGAAACCGAGGCACAGAGAGGCCAAGTGAATTGCTCAGGGTCACACACATAGCGAGTCCTGGGGATCTGAGCCCAGGTCGCCTGGTCCCAGAGTCCATGCTCAGACTGTGTGAGCCCTTCAGGGGTAGGAAGCACTCTGCTCCGTCTCTGCCTCCCTAGCACCACCCAGCCCAAGGTCAGTGTCAGAGGACGCACTCCGTAAAAGCACATTAGTTGAAGGAGCGTGTGCTAGCTCTTTCTTCTCTGTTAGATTGGAATTCCTTTGTGTCCGGGGCTCATGGCTCTGCCCTCTTTGTGTCTCCAGCAGCCGGCCTAGGGCCTGGCTTGTGGGGAGCCCCTAGAAACACTGGATTGAATTAAAGTGCAAAGAGCAAGTTAGTTGACAGACTGACCAACTGGCTGAATAGATAGATGTAGGGGATGAGATCCAGAGTCCAGCAAGAAGATCCTAGAATCCTATCCCTCTCTCCCCCTCAGCCTCCCTCCCACCCTTTTCCCATTCATCCTCCCACCCCTTCAGCCATCCACGCATCCCATCATCCATTCATTCATCACATATCTATGGAGCTTCTACTCTGGCCTGCCCCATGCCAGGCTCTGGGCCCCAGACAGCACTCATATGAGCACCTACCCGCAGATCCCACCAGCACAGAGTAGACGCAAACATACGTACCGAGCAGGTAACATACTTGAAAATGTTCTGTACTTTGAAAACCCTACAAATGGTCAGAATGTTTCCTCTCGAGGCTTCGCTGCTGTCCCTGGCACAGAGCCCAGTCCTGATGAAGTCCCTTCATAAACACCGAATTGGGTTGAACTGAGCACTTTGGGACTTGAAAGAGGAAATGATAAGACATTATGGTATAGGAGGGGACAGATAAGACAGAAGACAGATGCTGGCATCATTTCCGAATCTGGGGTCGCCTTGAGTATGTTTGTCTGGCTGGGGCTTTTGGTAACTAACCAGACCTCAGGTCAAGTCCTCACCCTCCTACTTTCTGTCTGTGTGACCTTAGGCAAGTTACATCAGCTCTCTGAGCCTCCAATCCTCATTTGCAAAATAGAGATCATGAAGGCCATCTTGCTGAAAGTGGTGTGGGAATTAGGTGTGGTTTAAGCCCCCCAGCCCTGGGGGTAAGTGCTCAGTGAAGATAGCTCTGCAGTGCTTGCTCAGGGGAGGGCAGAGGGCGGGCAGTGGGGCAGGGTCTCTATCACGACCCTGCTTCTTACCAGCTGTGTGATTTTAGGCCAGGCAAATCAGTTCTCAGAGCCCCCTCTCTAAAATCAGGTGCTGATCCTGGTGAGGGGGGGGACATTAAGTGAAAGAAGGAGGCAGAGTTTGGGAGCGGTAGGTAACTGATGGCCACTCAAGTCATTGGGGAGGACGAAGTCTGGGGAGACTCGCAGAGCTGCCTGCCTTTCCTCCTGGGACTCTGGTCTGGTGGGACCTCCTCGTCGTCCCCCCCTTCTCAGGCTCTCTGTCCCTTCTGGAGCACCCCCAGGGCCTCCTCTCTGGCCTCCTGACCTGCTTTGCCGCACCCCCTCCCAGTGCCCGGGGCCAGCTCTGAGGATGTCACACCCCGACAGGTCTCCCCTTCTTCAGGGTGCCTCCTCTATGAAGCCCCCCCCCCCCCACTAACCACAGCCGGACCTGCATTTTAACAAGAGCCCCAGGTGGTTCTTGTGTGAGTTCAAGGCTGAGAAGGGGAAGAGAGAGGCAGGGAGGAGCTGGAGGGACTGGGGTGTCAAGGCTGAGAAGGGGAAGAGAGAGGCAGGGAGGAGCTGGAGGGACTGGGGTGTCAAAAGAAAGGACCTTGATTCTTCCTAAGGAGGGAGAGATGGGAGTGTGTTGTGTGCTCTAAACAATGAAAAAAATTAACTTTCTGTTCACGAAATGAAGCTTCATTAATATTTCGCGGGACATCGTTTCATATTTGCATAAATCAGATTCACAGCAAATGGGACCTGACTGTCTTTGTTGCCTGAAAGAACAAGCAGCCTGAGAGCCTCCCACTCCGGATCCTTTGGCAACGGGAGGCCTCCCAGGATTGTTTATCGTTGGACCAAGGACACCAGGTGCTGGGGGTGCTGCAGAGACTTCGGGAGAACACCAAAGGCCACTCCACTTCCATCCTGTCTCCCTTCTTTGTCTCGCCATCTGGCTCCACGCAACTCTGCTCCAGGCCCACAGGGCCCCTCGTGTTGTTCACAAAGACGGTGCTGGAAAAGGACGTTGAGGGAATGGATGCTGTCTTCTGTGTCACTGGGCCAGAATGGCCTTGTGAGCCACCAGGGTCAGTGTGTCCTCAGGCCATGGCCGCACTGGACACGAGGAAGGCCTGGAGAGGTTGGAGCTCAGGGGTTGCTTTGTGCAGGGTGTGGGGAGATCCCTGATCTTGGGGCCCTCCCCTCACTGTGGGTTCCTTATGCCCCCTCCAGGATGGGGTCTCCTGGCTGCCACACTGTGAGCCATAGAACTAGGGTGTTGCAAAGGGGCTTAGCTTCCTGTACCCAGTTTCTTGTGGTACTAGTGGGGAAACTGAGTCCAGAGCAGCATGGGGGACTTGATGGACAGTTGTAGGCCAGGACAAGAACCTAGGGCATCTCTTCCCTGAGGCTTAGGTACCCCCACCTCCTACTGCTCTCTGCCAGAAGAGCTGGGTTGGAATTTCACTCTGCGTCCATCTAGCTGTGTGGAAATGGGGCAGGCAGCTAGCCTCTCTGAGCCTCAGTTTCCTTTGTAGCAAAACGGATATTAACAGCTACTTCCAAAGGTGGCTGTGAAGACCACGTGAATGGCTCATGTAAGGTGCACAGCACAGGGCTGGACACAGAATAAAACAAGTAGCTACAGGGGCGCCTGGGTGGCTCAGTGGGTTAAGCGTCCAACTCTTGATCTCAGCTCAGGTCTTGAGCTCAAGGTTGCGAGTTCAAGCCCTGCATTGGGCTCCGTGCTGGGTGTGAAGCCTACTTACAAACAAATAGCTAAAGTCTATTAACTACCATAATGTTATTGCTATTATTAGCCCCATTTCTCAAATGGAAAGACTGAGGGAGACAGGTTAAGTACCCAGGAGGCTGAAGAACTGGGATTTGAGCCCATGAATTCTGACTCCCTAGCCTTCATATTTAGTCATATAACTTCTCTGAGCCTCAGTTTCTCCACATTTAAGATGGAGCTAATGGGGGTGTCTGGGTGGCTCAGTCGGTTAAGCATCTGCCTCTGGCTCAGATCATGATCCCGGGTCCTGGGATCAAGCCCCACATTGGGCTTCCTGCTCAGTGGGGAGCCTGCTTCTCCCTCTGCCCGCTCTGCCTGCAGCTCCCCTTGCTTGTGCTCTCTCTCTCTCTGTGAAATGAATAAATAAAATCTTAAAAAGAAAGAGGGAAAATCAAGCAAGATCATGAAAACCAAGTGCCCAGCACAGTGCCTGCCATTAAAAAAAAAAAAAAAAAAAAAAAAAAAAAAATGCTGCTTTACCCAAGCAGCTTAGGCTGGGTGTAGGAAACACGGATTAGCAGGGGCATGGCTCCACCTTGTGGTTTAGTCTGGAAACTGCACCCCCTCACCCAGATGTCCAGCCAGTCTGTTCTGGTTTACTCCTCCCGCAGGGCCTGCAGGGATGGGGGAGGGGCGGCAGCCGAAGCTCGTGCAGTGTCCACCCCTATCACTGTAGGGCCTCGTATGTGGGGAGCAGGGGTGGCGCTGAGGGTTTGACTGGGTTCTTACACCCCCTTGAGGTTTCCTAGCCACATCTTTACAGTTGCTCCCTCTGCCTCATCATTTGTAGACTGTTATCCGTTGGGGGCAGTTCGCGAGGCAGGCTCTGCACTTAAAGCTCTCTTGATGCATTTTCTCAGGATTACCCTGTAAGATAGGGGCTATTTTCACTCCCATTTTGCAGAAGAGGAAGCTGAGGTTCAGAGTCAGTGGAAGAGCAGGATTTGAACTCAGGTCTACCCGACTCCCGAGGATGTGCCGTTCACTGTTGCACCAAAGAGCTCCGACGGGGACCACCCCTGCCCTGAAACATACCTTATCACAGAGCACGTGCCTTGCTCATTCCCACCCACCCCTCGGGAAGATCCTGGGGTTCTCAGGGCCTCTGAGGCCTGGGTTCTGACCTTCTGGGATTTTAAATGTGTGTTATCTTAGTCCTCAATTTTATGAGGTGTATCTTAAACACTAAATAAGTGGCTTTGCAGCAAATTTCTTATACGGGAGGGGAAGGCAGAGGACAGACAAGCGGAGCTGAGGGTGCAGGGTCAGAGGGTTCCAGGCGATCTCCCCGGTGTAGCACCCATTGCCTCTGAGTCCTAACCCAGCTCAGACCTCGTCAGCAGCCGCCAGCGAGAACGCTCAAACCCTGGGCTGTAGAGCGTAGGTACCTCCTGGTGGGGGCGCGATGCTCACAGCCTGGCCTTCCCCCATTAGGGTACCACTCCTTTGGCTCCGTTCTTAGAGGCTTTTCTGCCATAACCGGCCCCATACTGACTACCTTTCTGGAGAGGTATTCCATCTTACCAGCCTCAAGCATATCCAAAGCCAAGCTCTAACAAAGGGACTATCTGAAGCTTGGCTGCGGGAGATCATTGGGGTGTGAATGAAGATGACAGTCCCTCGAGATGGGGTCAGAGAGCTCCACAGGGACTCTCCAGGGTTTAAACGTCCTCACTGTAGTCCCGGCAGGGGTGCCATGCTGATCCTACAGATAGGAGGACGGCTGAGTCTCTGCAACTGGCAGCAAAGAGAGACACGGAAAGGTGCCACTGTGAGACAGGCCATGGTTTGTCCAGAGGGCCCCCTGGCCTCCGGTCTTGTCCTCTCCCGTGTCCCCAGCATGCATTGTTGAGGGAAAGGCCTTTAGAGACTGTGGATATTTTACAGGTGGGAGAGGAAAGGCCCAGAGAGAAGACGGGACTCGAATGAGGTCACCTGGAGAGCTGGGCGCTGAACTGTGGCTTGGGCGCAGGGCTTGGGATGCCCAGGCCAGGGCTCTTTCTGGTCGTCTTCCCTGGCTTTCATCACAATCATGGAGAAGTCCCAGGGAAGCAGCTGGTGGGCTCTCCGATGAGTCGGGCCATCCCTGGCTCCCCAGGGAGACTATTTGCTGTCCCTCCTACTTGAGGGGGGTCTTGTCTCCTCCCCCTGCCTCTTGCCAGGGACCCAATCTTGGTGAGAAACCTAGGGGAGGCAGAGGTGGCCCGAGGCAAGCTATGATGATAGTTCTGAAGTCTGGCCAGGACAGCATAGAACATAGGGGATTTGGAAAATAGAGTGAAAACAGTGATGTGATTAAAAAAACAAAAAACAAAAAACTCCTCTAAGACTCAGAAATCTGTTGGCTTTATTGGAAAGCTTCTCACAATAGAGTTGTGGGATATCCCAGGAATCTCACCACAATGCTCTTCACCATAACATGGGATAGCCTGGAAACTTAACCATAATACTAAGAACAACCTCACTTTAACACCAAGAGAATGGGCTAGCCCGGAAACCCAGTGGCAATACCTTCACTATGGAATGAGATATCCCAATAACTGACTGCAATAGTGAACTATTTTAGGAACACCATTGTAGTAGTCTTCCCTTTTGGGTAGGATATCCCAGGATTCCCACAACACTGATCACCGTGGAGTAGAAAATTTCAGCAAAGTTATCGAAGGGTTAATTATTACAGAGTGAGTGACTCTCTTGACAAAACTATTCACTGTGAGTGGGTTAGTTCAGGAGCTCCACCTTAATGCCGGTGACTATGGAGTGGGCTATCCCAAGAACTCGGCTCTAACACTGATCACTATGGAATGGGCTACTTTGGAAAAATCTACAATAAGAATCGCAATGGAATAGGAGACCCTAGAACTCCAGGGTAACACTAATCACTGTGGAGTGGGCTATCTCAGGAACCCCACTGTAATGCTGGTCACTGTGGCACTGCTATCTAAAAACCCAGCTTTAGTGCTCATTCTGGGTCAAATATGGATTCTGTGTCAGGTGGGCTCTCCATGGCCCCAGGACTTTTACACCGGTTTTCAGAACCCTTGAGAAAGGACTGCTCAACGCTGAAGAAGGCAGTGAGGTTGGAGGGCAATGGGGATGCATATAAGAAGAAAAACTTACTTTCAATCAGCCAGTTAATGAAAGAGGCCGGGAAGTGTTTGTCCTGGGGAAAACCAGAAAGCCTCTATTAATTGAGCACCGTCTGCATGCCGGGCCCTGAGCCTCTCATTTGGTCCTCACAACAAACTTGCAATATAGGGATTATAGACAGGATTATAAAAAGGAGACTCAGAGATGTGAACAGCTTTGCCCATGTCTTACAGAGAGCTGGTGGAGAGCTATTCCTAGAATCCGGACCCCCACCTCTGACCCTGGACAGCTGGGTGCCGGAAGGCATGGGGGCTCTTGGTTCCAAGGACCGTGAAGGTCCTACTTTGTGGAACAAAACACACTCCTCATAATCAGAACTTCCCATGAATTGAGGTGCTGGTAGGATGATGTTCATGCTTAGGAGAAGCTCAGACGGGAAGGGTGCAGGAGAGGCCAGCATGGACCCCTCCTCCAGCGCGGACCCCTCCTCCAGCACGGACCCCTCCACCAGCGTGGACCCCTCCTCCAGCGTGGACCCCTCCTCTAGCATAGACCCCACATATTGTGATGTCAAGTAACTAACTTGATTTTTTTTTTAAATATTTAAGTCAAGGGGAAAGGGAAATAAATCACTAAGTTTTGAGTTCCTACTCTGTGCTGGACAAATAACCAGACATCTTCTCATCTAATCATTATGCTATATTTCATGCATGTCAAGATACCATTGATTATGACATACGCTATTTAATGTGCCACCGAGAGTTTATTTAAATCGCCAACTAGACAATGCCATACCACTGAATATAAGACATATCCCCAATTTCAGAAATGTTAGCCTCCAATACACATGCCTCTCCTAACAGGGCAGCTGTGACACATTTGCCTGGCCGAGGGGACCCCAGGGAGTGATGGGGTGAGGCCACCCTTGAGCTAGTCTCAGATGTGAAGATACGGCTAATCTCAGAAGATTCCTCAGGGGAGAAGCCGCTGCTCGTACCTGAAAGTCCAGGCAGTAATGAGGCTCAGATGATGGGGGCGCTTGGGTGAGAGCAGAGTAAAGGTTCCTAAATAACCCGAGGGAGTGGACATCTGAAGGAGAGAGAGGGACAGAGGTGACAGAGGACAAAAGGAGACCCAAGAGATGAAGTTGACTGAAATACAGACGATAAAACTCCTTCCTTTGTCCCTGTCTTACACAGACTTATCCACGAGGGGGAGATAATTCCCAAATTCCAGGAAAAAATATCGTAGCCCCAGGGCCCTACAGTCTTCCCACCAAGAGAACATTCTTAACTTGGCATGTAGTAATCTGTCCATCCATCTATCTGTCCATCCGTCCATCCATCCATCCTCCTTCATCTTTCCTGCTTCTCTTATATCCACCTCATTTTTCTATCTTCCCTCTATTCTTCCAGCTAATCATCACTACGCCTAAATCCCTTTCCTCCATTCTCCCTTCCTTCCATTCTTTTTTCATCATATTCTGTCCAAACCTCCTTGTATTTACCGATCCTCTCATTCATTCTTGCATCCACCCACCCCTCCATGCGTGTTTTCATTTTTCTATTTTACCATTCATTCATACTTCTGTCCTTTGTTCCATTCACCCACATTTCCCCCTTCCATCTCCAGTTCATACTCCAGCAAAGTGTATATGGAGTGCCTACTCTGTGCTCGAGTAGGCGACAAACACAAGAAAGACTACAACAGAGTCCCTCCCCTCCAGGAGCTTCTGTTCTGGTGGAAGAAACCAACAATTCCTACACAATATGATAAGCATGGTGGATGGGTGTGCAAATGCCGTGGCAGCCCTCAGGAGGGAGTCATTCTTCCTGGAGAGATCTGGAAAGGCTTTGGGGAAGACAAACCATTGGAGTCACACCCTGAAGGGGACTGGGATTGTTCCGGGCAGAAGGAGGGCATAAGAAGTCATTCAGAGCAAAGCTATGATGTGTCAAAAGGGCCTGGAGTAATATGGGATGTCTGAGATCAGCTGGCTGGAGCAGCAGGAGGGGGACAGAGGAGAATAAGGCTGGAGCCATTGCAGGAAAGACCTTGCCTGCCAGCTCTGGGGCTTTGAATTCGATCCTCCCAGTAATGGGAAGCTACAGAAGATTCTGATCAGAGGTGTGATTCAGAAAAATCTGTCTGGAAGCCATGAAGGGGAGAAAACAGGAGTGGGTGCGGTGGCCCCTGCAATGTCTCATCAGGCCTGCCCCACATCTTACTTTTCAGAATGCTCAGCTGTTGATTGATGATGTAGAACCAGAAATGGACCACTGGGCACAGCTGACATGCAGACGGAAACTGTGACAGGAGACTTGGGCCGCCCTGCTGGCCAGGCCTGGCCCAGTCCAGCCCGGTCCAGTCCAGTCCAGCCCGGTCCAGCCCAGTCCAGTCCGGCCCAGTCCAGCCCAGTCCGGTCCAGCCCAGCCCGGTCCAGCCCAGTCCGGTCCAGCCCGGTCCAGCCCAGTCCAGCCCAGTCCGGTCTAGCCCGGTCCAGCCTGGTCCAACCCGGTCCAGCCCAGTCCAGTCCAGCCCAGTCCAGCCCAGTCTAGTCCAGCCCGGTCCAGTCCAGTCCAGCCCAGTCCAGTCCAGTCCAGTCCGGCCCAGTCCAGCCCAGTCCAGTCCAGCCCAGTCCAGCCCAGTCCAGCCTGGTCCAGCCTGGCCCAGCCCAGTCCAGTCTAGTCCGGTCCAGCCTGGCCCAGCCTCTGACCGGCCACATACAGAGCAGTGATTTTATCAGAGTCTTTTGTAAACACAACACAAATCTCCCTCTTCCACAGGTGAAAACTACTTGGCACACATCAGTCCCTCAGTAAGTGTCCCTTTCTCTCCCCTTTCCCCCAGCATCAGGGACCCGGACAAAGGACAGGGCAGCAAAGTTCCAGGGGCTGGAGGGTCTGGGGTTACAACCGCCTGCCTGGGCTGCCTGTCCCCGCCGTGGCTGTTCATCTGTCCCTCCAGCTGCCCTGCAGGTCTCCAGGCCCACCTTGTCAAACTTACCATGGTGGGTAAGGAATTCCGCAGGGCCTGTGTCAGCATGACTTTTGTCGCTGAAGAGAGCAGGCTGGGAAGGGGAACAGGGACAATTAAAATAACAACAGTTACAGCTAATAGTTACAAACTGTGTTTTCCACTCCAGAGACGAGTCGAAGCGCTTTGGCATCTGCTGACTCAAATGACCATAATCGTTCAAAACACAGACTGTTTGCCTCCCAGAGCACTACCTCCTGGCTGTGTGACCTTGTCCAACGTACATAACATCTCTGTGCCTCTCGTGTGTAATATGTAAAACAGAGCTGTGGTGAGGATTCGATAAGTGAAAGAAAGAGATGGGCTGGAGGACAACCCATCATCAGGAGGGCCTCTAGTGTCTCCTAAACGGGTGGAAGCTTTTACCTCCCCTGTGACTTGGTTTAAGGTGTGTAGAAGGCAATTGCTCTTAGAAACCATGTTCTCGAATAATGGTTGCCAAGGGGTAGGTGGCAGGCCAAAAGAGGCCCGCAGGTGTGCTTTCTTTTGCAAGGACAGTCTTTTAAAATTTTACAGTGAGTTTTCAGAATTTAAAAATAAAGTAACTTTACATAAAAATCCAAATGTCCAGTTTCTGTTTAAGGTACAGAAATCAGACAAGACTGGGCCCACCTTCCCAAACGACCAGTCAGCCGGAGCCAAAGAGGGACTGCTCTCTTTAGATAAGGTATATAATGGTTGGTTTGCCACAGCCCTCCATTCTCGACTGCATCCGTAAAATTGAAATTGAGCTTGTATGTTGTATTTCTCTTAACTGGAGCCCAATTGCTAATTTCTGCTAATTTCCTACCCTTAATGGGCATTTAAGTTTATGATCTTTGTTCTAAGGCATTGAATTCAGAGTCTGGGAGCTAGAAAGGATCACAGACAGCAGGCAGTTGGGTTCTCAGGCTAGTCTGCCTGTCTTTTTAAACCCTGAGTTATAGTGCCCATCGATGGTTTACAATGTCCTTCTCAACTATGAAATGATCCTAGAGATCATCCATTAGGTGGTGATTGGGTTTCCAGCCCAGCCTCTGGATGCCTTTTTGGGGACTGGTTTGTCTGAAATAGAGTGCTACAGAATCTGATGAACCTTAGCTTATTGCTCGTAAACTGAGTAAGCATGCATTTTTAGACCTCATCTAGTGAACAAAGCTTAGGTTTTTAGGGGAGACCACAAAAGTGCTTTTGAGAGATCAGTTTGTTTTTTTACCCTTCAATCCATCCCTCCATCTATACACCCATCCATCCTGTATCCATCCTGTATCCATCCATCCATCCATCCATCCATCCTCCCAGCCACCCATCCTCCCAGCCATCCATCCTCACACTCATCCATTCATCTGCCCATCCAACCATCTATTCATTCTTCTCTTTCTCTCTAGTGTATCTCCAGGAACAGCACTGTAGTGACTGGCTCAACATCTGTTGAGTGAATAAATGAACAAATGAATGATAAATATAAGGCGGCTTCTGCTCCCGCAGAGCTCATGTAGGCATGCACTCAGGCACAACATAATGTGAGAAGTGTTAGGACAGAGATTCTGCCCAGGATCCATCTGCCCAGGATCCTGCCCAGATAAGGGACCATGCAACACTCAGGGCCACTTTCAGGGAAGACATGGGCTTCTAGCAAGAAGCTAACCTCTCCTGTTTAGAAATCTAGTTCCCTGGTGGAGAAACCTGGGCAGAGGTTGAAGTGAGAAGAGAGATGCTCTGGTGGTGTGGCTTGCTGTACCTTGGCTGTGGTCCCCCGTGAGCCTGGTCGTTGCCACTATCATAGCATTGTCCCCCACCGCACCCTGCCCAGCGCTGGGCCCTCCCTGCACAGCACCTACCATGTTCGCATGTGGATCCCGGTGAAGACGGGCTGGCAGTTCTGCAGAGCAAGTGAGACTTGGCCGGATCTGGTCTGGGGCAGTGCTAAGGGAGCCTGGATGGTCACATCCAGTGTGGAGCCACTGAGGAAGCTGAGCAGCCTGGACACCCGGCAGGAGGACAGTGTGAGCTGAGTTGCTGGGGAAAGTCCACATGGGGGCCGAAGCAAGGGTGGCCTGGGAAGCCATAGCCAAGACACTCCCTGGGCCCCAGGCCAGTCCCAGGGGCAAGTCACTGGGCTTATTTTCTCTACCTCTGCAGGGCAGGAAACCTTCCCTTTCCAGAGAAAATGTTTGGGGCTGTTCTAAAGACTTCCCTCAAACTTGGAAATCACTGGCATTTGTGGGCTTGAAAGGTGACCTACACATATTTATGTTTTTAAATGATGCCTGTTCTCGGGCACCTGGGTGGCTCAGTCAGTTAGGTGTCTGTGTTTGGCTCAGGTCATGATCTTGGGGTCCTGGGATTGAGTCCCACGTTGGGCTCCCTGATCAGCTGGGAGTTTGCTTCTCCCTCTCCCTCTGCCCCTCCCCCCTGATAGTGCTCTCTCTCTCAAGTAAATTTTTAAAAATTAAAAATAAATAAATAAATGATGCCTGTAAAAAGTGTATACTTTTAACTTAATTTGTTTTTGAATATATATTAGAAAGTAAGTTAAAGTAACTGGTTTTGTTTAATTTATTTTTTAATAGGCAATACATTTTCATGGTTCAAGATTCAAAAGATAGAGAGAACGCACAGTGAAAAGCCCACCTCCTACCAATGATCCCCAGCCACCCAGCAACCCGTTGGGATCACACAAATCATCAATGCTTTCTGTGTCTCCTTCCAGAGATATGATAAGCACATCCCCATCCACTCACATGTATAATTTATGTCTCCGAGCTTTTGTTTCCTGTTCTGTAAAATGGGCACAATGGGGGTATCTTCCTTCTAAGGTTATGGCAAATAACATATTGTATATATATTTCATAAAATAATTCATATATATAATTCATATATTATATAAATATAATTCATAAAAGCCTCAGCATGGTGCCTGGAATATATTAAGCACTCAATAATATTAGTTACGTTTTATCACCACAGTCATCTCTTTGAGGACAATTTGGCAACACTTAACCAAAAACTATAAATCACACTTCTGAGAATTTCTAAGTAAATAATCAGAGATCTGAACAAAAATTTATTTATTTATTTATTTATTTATTTATTTATTTTTAAAGATTTTATTTATTTACTTATTTGAGAGGCAGAGAGTGAGCAAGCAAGAGAGAGAGCATGAGTAGGGGGAGGGGAAGAGGGAGAGGGAGAAGCAGACTCCTTGCTAAGCAGGGAGCCCAATGTGGGGCTTGATCCCAGGACCCCAGGATCATGACCTAAGCCGAAGGCAGACGCTTAACCGAGTGAGCCACCCAGGTGCTCCATGAACAAAGATTTATAAGGCAAGACAGTAATCACAGTAATCATAAGACAAGACAGAAATCACAAGTAATCACAGAATAATTTATCAGAATGAAAATTGGGGGGGGGGGAGTGCCTGGGTGGCTCAGTCAGTTAAGCATCTGACTTGATTTCGGCTCAGGTCGTGATCTTGGGGTCATGAGATGGAGCCCCATGTCAGGCTCTGTGCTCAGCTGGGAGTCTGCTTGAGATTCTATCTCTCCCTCTCCCCCTCCCCATACTCTCTCTTTCTCTCTCTCTCTCAAATAAATAAATCTTTTTTAAAAAAGAATGAAAATTGGGAACACCTTAAGTGTCTAACGATAGAGGAATGGTGAAAACGTATCATGGCACACCAATGTGACGGAATATTTACTGCCATTCAAAAAGGTGCTGAAAAAAGTGTGGAAAGGAGGAAACTGAAATGTTAATGGCCATTGTCTTTGGGCTGTGAATTTAGGTTTATACTTCAATATTTTGTCCAAGTTTATTACAACAAAGCATGCAAAAATGGCAGAAAAAGAATAGATTTACTCTCACACCTATCTTCCTCTTAACAACCATCGCTAAGAAGCTTATATGTTTAGAAAGATGTCAAGAGCTCCTGGTGGGTAATGAAAGTAGCCAAAGGGCATTTTGCCAGTTGTTTAAAAAATTGCCCCTGTCTCCAGGTATTCCCTTCTATGCCCCCTTCTCTAGCCACAAATGGTTACTTAACCTTGGGAAAGTGATAGTCAGTCTGGTCTGAAACTGCAGTTGGAGGTCGGAGAAAGGATGGACTTTCCATGACACCTGGACGATGTCAAAGTCAGTGATTTTGAGCCTGCAGAATGGGAAGCATGAGGGAAATTGAACCAGCAGAAATTCCCAGTCTTCTCAACTCAACACCCAAACTGCAACGTGGCCTTTCTTCCATTCTCGGCCCACCCTTTCTTAAGCTGGGGTTCCATTCTGAATCCCATCCCTACTAGACAAGGAAAGCCTTAGTCAATAACTGAGATGTTTTTCAGTTCATTATTATGCTAAAGGAAAATTAAGACATCAGATTCAAAGCACCCCAGTTCAAAGGAACTGTGGTGTTAACTTATTGCAAAGATGCTCTTTTAATCACTGGGGTATTAAATAATAGCTCAGATATCAGCTGGGAAGGGCTTCCTCTGTACCCTTTTCCAGTCCTATTTGTAATTCAGTAGGGGCTTGGACAAGCCTACATAAATCCAAGAGATGAAGCCATATGGGGGAGTGTTGGGTGGTGGGTTGGCAGTTTGGACGAGGAAGCAGTGTCTGATGCTGTCTTCTCAATGTCACCTTTCCAAGTAGGTGAGTGAAACTCTGATGCTTAGAGTGCAGGGTGGTATCTTTCAAATACCTGCAACCTTCACTAATCAGTGCTTTGGAAAACTATTTTATTGCTAAAGGACTCAAACTCACCAGCTATTGAGTTTCGCAAAAGGATTGTGCTCTTCAGAACATCGTTGATGCCAACAAGACTCCCGTGCCCACAGAAGCCCCCAAGAGAACCCTTGCAGAGCAGGCCTTCCAGAGCCAAGGACCCAGCTGCCTCCAGGAGGTGATCTTTGCCAGTAGGTAAGGTCCTGCTGCCCAGGAGGATCCTAAGTAGCATTTCCCTCTCCTGGACCAGATTCTGGCTGTTGAGAATGATGGCTCCCTGCAGCCCTTCCTGAGCCAGGAGATCTTTGTTGAGGACATTTGTTTGGCTGAGAGCATCTCCAGATTCCATTTCAATATCTTTTCCTTGACTGTGATGAACCAGGGGAGGCAGCACACTGCCATTGGCTGGACTCCTGTGTTGGGGAGCCCTGCCATTCACTGGAGTTCCCATGTGGCCAAGATTTCTAGATTGCGTTTCTATAGTAGGACCAGAGGGGCCAGGGGTGCCATATACAAACTGGTTGCGACCTAAAGATGACCCAGCCTCAGACTTGCCATAACCATTATGGGTCCTAGCTCCAAAATAGCCATAGCCAAAAGATACTCCAGCCCCAAATTGATTATAACCTCCAGATGGTCCAGCTCTAGACTGACCATGACCATTAGGTGACTTAACTCCAAACTGACCATAGCCAAAGGATACTCCAGCCCCAAGTTGACCAAAATCTAGAGATGATGCAGCCCCAGGATGAGTATAATGATTAGATATCCTTTCTCAAAGCTGAACATTTCCTCCTGATGACCTAGGCCCTGATTGAATATAACTATCAGATGCAAGCTGACCATTCACTGACCAAGCCCCAGACTGACCGACACCAGATGACCCGACTCTAAGTTGATCCAGTCCATTCATTGATCTAGTCTCAGACTGACTAAAATGACTAAACGACCCATACCCAGGTTGACCATATCCTCCATGTGATCTTGCCCCAAACTGACTGTCACCAACAGATGTTTCATGCCCAATATGACCATTTATTGACCTTGCCCCAGATTGACTATTCCCTTTAGATGACCCTACCCCAATTTGACTGTCCCTGTTAAATGACCTATCCCCAGTCTGACCACTCATTAACCCCACCCCAGACTGACCAAAAACACCAGTTTTCCCTGACCCAGGCTGATCATCCATTAACTCTGTTATAGATTGATGATAACCACCAGATAACCCAGGCCCAGATTGACCATTTAGTGATCCTGCCACAGACAGACCATAACCACTAGATGACCTAACCCCAGTTGGACTGCTCATTGACCCTGCTCCAGACTGACCCAAACCACCAGATGATCCAGGTCCAGACTGACCATACTGTCCAAATGACCCTGTCCCAAACTGACCATGGCTACCAGATGACCCAACCTCAGTTTGACTATATCCTCCAGATGATCCAGTCCTTAGCTGACCATAGCCATCAGATGATCTATCCCCAATTTGACCACTAGCTGACTGATCCCCAGTTTGACTACTCATTAACCCCATGCCAGACTGACCAAAATCACCAGTTTTCCCTGACCAAGGCTGACCATTCACTGGCCTTTCCCTGGATTGATCAAAACCACCAGATGACTCAGGCCCAGACTGACCATTTAGTGCCCCTGCCCCAGATAGACCATAACCACTAGATGACCTATCCCCAGTTGGACTACTCATTGACCCAGCTCCAGATTGACCCAAACCACCAGATGATCCAGGTCCAGACTGACCATGTAGTGCCCCTGCCCCAGATAGACCATAACCATTAGACGACCTATCCCCAGTCAGACCACTCATTGACCCTGTTCCAGATCGATCCCAAACCCCAGATGACCCAGACTCAGGCTGACCATATATTGACTCTGCTCCAGACTGATGAAACCTTCCAGATGACCCACTCCCTAGCTGACTAGAGCCATCAGAGAGCCTATCCTCAGTTTGACTATAATCACTAGGTGATCTACCACCAGACTAACCACTCATTAACCCCATCCCAGACTGACCCAAACCACCGGTTTTCCCTGACCCAAGCTGACCATTTATTGGCTCTTCCCTAGATTGGCCAAAACCACCAGATGACCCAGGCCCAGACTGACCATAACTACCAGATGCAGCTGCCCTAGACGTGACAGCACTTCCTAGAAAGTCATCTGCAGGAAGACCACTACCCGAGACAGTACTTCTCACACCTGTAATGTCAGGTTGGGCTGATAAGGTATGGTCAGAGTAGCCAGGGCTCTTCATACTCTCTTGACCAAACTGTCTGGGAGGAGTCACTCCTTTGTGGTCTAAAGATCCTTGGCCAATCACATCGCTTTTGTCAGCAGAGCCTTGACCTTTCATCTCGCTTTGACCAGGGTAACTCACAGTGATCTGATTGGCCACATGGGTTCTCATGGGTGGAGTAAGACTCGGCCCAGCTATTCTTACTGGGGGTGTGATTATCAGGTTGGTTTTCAGGGGCAGGGCTGGGAGCACACTGGGTTTCTCAGGCTGGACACTGTATTCAGTGGCATCTTCAGTGTCAGGGTCCTTCAGAGAAATGTACTGGTCATTCTTAGGGGAGTTCTGTTCATAGAAGTGGGCATTTCCTCTGCTACTTGAAGAACTGCTGGTGGTCTGAGCCTGCTGGTTGCTGCCACTGAGAAGGCCTGTGCCAAGCACACCACCATTGCCAAGAACCTGGCCAGTCTTAAGAAGGCCTGTGCCCAACAGACCGCCGCTGCCCAGGAGACCTCCACTTCTACTGCCTGCAGGGACGAAGACACATAGGTGAGTCCGAGGCCATCCCTCCCACTAGAGCCACAGGAATGAGGAGCTCAGCTCCGTGACCATGCCCAGGAACCAGGATAAGGATTACCCTCAGAGATTTGGAGCTGAGACTCAATCTCTTCATTTTCTTGAGCATTTGATCCAGGAGGCAATGACAAGTCAGACAGAAGGTAATCACATTGGGGCCATTTATGGCGGAGAGAGAAAATGATGATATAGTTATGCTCTGAGAAATAAGCACTGTAGCTTCATGGGGGGTGGGGGGGGTAACCACTTAGTTGTTGACAGCTTCCCAGATCTTCGTGTTAGTGCTCCGGGAGGCCCAGAGAATTCTGAACTTTGAAATCACTTGCATAACACCTCTCCCCTTTTTATAAATCAATTTTTTTTTAACTTAACTACTTTGTAGGGAAAGTTTCTGTCCCTTGCAACCAAACAACCTCTAAGACAGAAATTGGTATCAGGAGTGGGGTTCCAGATTAGAAACCCTCAGAGAAAAATATGGACCAAACTTTGGACTTGAGGCATATGAGTGGTTTCTAAAATCTTTTATCAAAAGATTGGAAGCTGTAAGTCTGTGATATGTGGTTCCAAAGCAGCTGGCTAAGTACTTACCTGCAATCTCATGGGACTTAGGTCATCAGAGACTAAGGCTGGAAAGATTTGCCTGGAAACTAAGTGTAAGAGGGGAAGACTACAGTCAAAGGGCAGAGAGGTGACATGTGGTTTGTATTAAGCCTATGATCTAGACATCAAGCGGGATCTGAAAAGTATTAGGAACCTCTGGGAAAGGCAAAGTGTCTCCTATATCACTTGCATATCTAAGCACTTCTAATGAGTCAGCCTTGGTGACAGGTGTCAGCTTGTCCAGAAGAAAGGAGTTTGTTTCTGGAATCTTCTTGGAAGGAGCTTCCAGGAAGGATGTGACAACTCACCTGTTTGGGAGCTGGAACCTCCAAACTGAGCATGGCTTATGCTAAGCAGGTGCCAGGGGAGGAGGAGAGCCCACAAAAATGTCCCCATGTTCACTCCAAGTGCCTGTGGAGACAAGAGTCAGTCAACAGGGAAACATTGATCTGGGATCCAGGAGCCCTGGTGTCTTATCCGATCTTCACCATCACTTTCTATGTGGCTTAATCAAGCCCCTCCATTTCTCTGAGGCTCAGTTTCTTAATCTGTAAAACTGGCCTATTTTTACTTGCCCCATCTCTTGAGAGGAAAACACGACGATGGACATAGAAGTGTTTACGTGCAGCAAGAGCCTCTGCACATGTAGTCTAGTAACGGCTAGCACTTACTAAGCGTGTTATGTGCCCGACATTGTGCCAAGCACTTTATCTGCACTACCCCATTCCATCGTCACAAGAACCTTATGAAACAAGGGCTTCTGTCATGCCTGCTTTATGGGCAGAGAAATGAGGAAGCTGGGGAGTGGCAGTTAGAACTCAGAGCCAGGCATCTGCCCCGGAGTGCACACTATGCTATGATGCTTCCATTGGTAGACATGGTTGAAGCAGGAGTAAGCTCAGAAGCCTGCTCTGTGCCAGTCCCCATGCCAGGGGCTTTCCACTTGTCATTTCACTTCGTCCAACCTTCTTAACAACACTGAGAGGCACGCACTATTAACGCCAAGTTACAGACGAAGAAATGGAAGTGAGATGATTTTGCCCAAGGTCACTCAGTGGTAATGACATAGCTAGAATTATGAGAGATGGTTATTGTTTGAATTCACTCTAATATTTGGGCTAGTGGATGAGGATGCTATGGTAGATTGCATTTTCCAAAGATGACCACAACTATGTATTTATCCTGTCCCACATGTTCTTCATACAGTGTTATCGATATTTCCCTCATGGCCAGGGGGTAGAGTCTGTATTCCTTCTCCTCGAGTTGGGGGGAAGCTGGTGACTGCTCCAAAGTATGCAGCATGACCGAAGTGATGCTATGTGACTTCTGAGGCTAGGTCATTAAAAGAACACAGCTTCAAGACTGGACTTTGGTCTCTATGTTGGGAGGCAGCCCAGGCCACACACTGTCCACAGGTAGGCACTCCAGCTGACAGCCCCAGATAAGGACCCAGCTAAGAGCCAGCATCGTCCACCAGATATGTGAATGAACAAGTCTTCAGGTGACTACAAGCCCAGCCAATAACCAATTCCAACCGTGTGAGACTCCAGGCTGGAACTGTCCAGCTGAACCGCTCCTGAATTCCTGATCGAGGCCACCAAGCATTGGGGGCAGTTTGCTATGCAGCAATATATAACCAAATCAGATGCAAAGGAAATGGTAATAAGAGCGAAGCCCAATGACATCCCTTATCACAGCCATTACAGCAACCTGCTGCGCCTTGGGTGTCACCTCCTGAAGGAAGGCTTTGATCTGATATCCCCAGGTCTCAGCACAGGGCCTACGTGTATGTGGTAGTCATTAATAGTGGGAATATTCTTCTCTACCAGTTTCCTTCAGCTCCTTCACAGGGGAGGCAATGAGATTCTGGCAGGGTGGGTGGCGAGCTGGGCCAACCTCCTCAGTTTCACAGAAAAGCAGCAAGGACTCCCCTTTGGCAAGGATGGAAGTGGATCAGAGTGGGGGCTTGTAGGTGGTTATGGGGTCAGGAAGATCTGCCTCCCAATTCCAGCTCCACCATCCAATTGTTGGGTGACTTTGGCTGAGTGACTTTGCCTCTTTGAGCTTCAGTCTCCCCAGCTGTTAAATGGGGTGAAGAGCAGACCTTTCATTGCAAGGGAGGTTGGAAGACGGAATGAGATAATGTGCACAAAGCCCCTGGCACGGCACTGGGCCCATGAGAAACCCTTAGCGGATGGCAGTGACCATGAAAAGGTAATTTCTTAATAATCCGGTGGAGCTAGTGGCCTCTTGAGAATTACCTGGAGTTTATTTTTCATGCTGTAGAGACTGGGAAGGAATGTCCCCTCCCCCTAACCCTAGGCCTGGGCTTTTTCTGTGCACGCTGGAGGTGGGGAAGAGACAGTGTGAGCAGAGTGGGGAGGAAAGAAGGCAGAGAAGGGTCCTTAACAGCCTTTTTTGTAGATCAGGATTGACAGTAGTTGCCTTCCAGAAGTCTAGACCAGGAGGTAAAGAATTCAAATGCCTTCAGGAGCCAGGTGAGCAGCTCAAATGTGGGGAGGGGGCTGCCGCACTGGAGGGCAACTGCCTTTTAAAATGGGCAGCTCTTACAAGACACCAGCCAACTGATGCCTCATGGGAAATGTGGACCCCTTCCAGCTACAACCTAGAATTTTCAAGAAAAACAGGGATTTTTTTTTTTTAATTCTTGTGTAAGTGCCTGTAAAAGGTAAGGTCCTTTTTGTCAAGGTCCTTGCTTTGTTCACTGCTGTATTCCCTGCTGCCACTGTAGGACCTGGCTCATCATAGACACACCGAACAATTTGTCAAGAGGGTGAAGCTCTCGATGTTAAGATACTGGCAGCTAAGTCAGATTGTAAAAATTATTCAAATATACTTTCTGGAAAGAACACACACACACGCACACCCTGTGGATCCGTCCCTGAGACTGCCAGTTTGAGAACTCAAGCCCAAAAGCACAGCTAACGGAGCTGGACGGAGGGAAAACAGACGCAAGGAGGTTGCGTTTGGAGGTCACCGGGGTAGGGCAGACCTCACCTGCCCTGGGTACGAGGCGGCAGATACGGAATGTTGGGTCGGGGCTGTCACCTGATGGATGCTCACGAAGGCCTCAACATGAGTGAGAAATGCTGGAAAGAATGGCCTGCGGCGGTCCTCCGGGCCTCAGGATGACCAGGAGGCTGAGACGTGCAGTCACCAGCAGGACCTCCCAGGGCCACTCTGCAGCCTGGGTGAGGGGCAGCGGGCTCAGCCAACACACGGACAGGGAGGACTGGTTTGGGGCCTGAGTGCACCCCGGGAGGGGAGGGCAGGAGAAAGGAGGAGCCAGGCTTCCTGAACTAGATCTCGTTTGATTGAGAAGAACGGGAATGGGAGAGAGAGCTGACAGATACAGCAAGACGGGTGAGTGGATCTCACAGGCATTACGCTGAACAGAAGAAGCCAGTGTGATTCTGCTTACATGGAGCTCAAAAATAGCCGAGACAAGACTCACACGTGGTGATAGCGATCAGATGAGGAGTCCCCTCTGGGGGGGGGGGGCAGGTCTCACCACGATGGGGCATAAGGGAGCCTTTTGGGTGACAGAAATGCTGTGTCTCTGGATGGGGGTGGTGATTACACGGGTCTACAAGTCAAGTCATCAAGCTGAATGCTTTACTGCACATGACTGAAACCTCAACTTAAAACATGTGGAAGAAAGAAAGACAGAAGGACAGCGGGCAGGCTGGAGGGGAACTCCTCCCCCTCCAGGGCTGAGAAGCTTGTCCTGGCTATTACGCCGTTGTGGGTTTCTAACGCTCTCTGCGTGTGTGCAGGACCCTGTGTGCCCATCTGCAAAGTTCTGCAAAGCCCCCACATTTCAGGGGCTCCGAGGCAGATTTTTTCTCCCATGACTGTCTCCAAAATCGGGACGCATTTTACAGTCAATGTGCTTACTTCACAGCGTGTCTGCTTTCTTAGTTGTACATGCAAAGGAGTGGTGTCCCACAGTCAGTGGGGCCCTGGGAGTCCCCTCAGCGCTCTGCAGATGACAGAGGCGGGAGTCATGTCCCATCAATTGGACAGAGAAATGGACCAACTACAGTTATGATTGTTGTTCGCAGACACCCAGCTAACAGTCCTCAGCCCGCCACTGCCTCGGAGCCCCTGCAGGAGCTCAGTCCCGGGACAGCGGCCCCACCCCCTTCTCACCTGGGGCCCGTGGGGGGACAGCCAGAACAGTCCCCGACGCGGAGCACCTGTTCTCTTTGGGGCTAACAGTGGGCTCCCAGAACAATGACCATGATAGCAACTGCAATGGGCCAGTGGCTTCAGATGCCAGGCCCTGAGCTCAGCACTCATCTCACATCTTTTCTGTGTCCCCGACCTCCTGGCTGGGGAGTGTTCTGAATCCTTAATATTTACCACAAATGAGCAAAGTCAACATGGCACGTCCCTAAGCCGACACGTTTTTGGTCTTTGGACGAGTGGGCTTTGGATCTCCTGTAGGCTGTTTGACAGACATCACATACCAAAGGTGCAGGGTCCCCATTTTGCCGATCTGGAAACTGAGGCCTCAGGGTCACCTGGCAGCTCAGGGTCAGAGCTAGGGCCAGAACCCAGGGCTCCAGCTCCTTCTCACCACCACCCGGCTGCTCTCCAGGCCTCTGAGAGCAGGGAAATTGGGGACCCTTACCTGGGTTATGGCTCCCGTCACCTAGGACCTTCGGGTCTCGGCTGCCTGCCCCTGGAGTGAGAGCCAGGGGTGGAGAGGAGCTTAAGCAGCAGGTGGGTGGAGGGAGCAGGCCGATGCCCTGGGGGACCTGAGCAGGGCTCCTGGAAGACTGGCCACTTCTGGCTGATACCAGAACGGGGTGGGGGGGCAGCGGGTAGAGAGCAGGGCAAAGGCTCTCAGCCCAGGAGGCCTGAGGACGAGGAGGCCGTGAGGCCATCTGGTCCGACAACTTGGGGCGGGGGGGTGGGGGGAGCTGTCACTTCCTGAAACCACCAGGAATCCTGGCGTGCGTCTCTGAGTGTGTCTGTGTCTGTGTGTGTTGCGTCGTGCGTGTGGCTGCGTGTGTGGGTGTGTGTCTGGAGGGGCTCTCTGCGTGCGTGCAGGACCCTGTGTGCCCATCTGCAAAGTTCTGGGAGGTGGCCAGAGCTTTCACCTGACTCCCTGAGGCATCCTAAGAGCTCCAGAAGTTACCTCTTCTTTTAAGGCAACTCCCTGTGCCGTCTCTTAGTCTTCTTGGAGAATCACTGACGTGGGGAAGACTGTCAGCCCTCCTGTGGGTGTCAGAATCTCAAAACTCACAAGGAAACGCTCGCATTTCCGAGAGGAGACTTGAATTCTTGAGGAATGCTTACTTTTCCTTATGAAATCTATTTCTGAGGTACTTTGATTCTAAAATAATTCTTTTTTAAAAAAGATTTTATTTATTTATTGCAGAGAGAGAGCACACGTGGGGAGAAGCAGAGGGAGGGGGACGAGTAGACTACGGGCTCAGCACGGAGCCTGAGATCATGACCTGCGCCGAAACCAAGAGTCAGGCCCTTAACCGACTAAGTCAACCAGACGCCTCTATTTATTCTAGAAGAATTCTAATGACAGCAAAGTGTTTCCTCAGAAATACGAGCGTCCTATCTGAGTGGAATGTCTTTGAGGGAGCTGCACGAATCCTGTGGGAATTCCAAGGAATTGTCAACATTCCCAAGGAATCTCGGTATTTCTGAGAGAATTCCCTGGTTCTGATCGAAGGAAGTATAACAATTTCTCTGGAAATGCCCGTACTCATGCCAGAATACCCCCTCCTCTGAAGGGTCACCAAAGGAGCGTGGGAGCTCCCAGGCTGGACCTGGAGTCCTGGTGTCCCAGCTCTGCCGTTGGCCCGTTGTGGAAGCTTGAATATGTCACTTCCCATTACTGGGTCTCAGAGTCCCCCTGAGCATGGGCCTTAGCGCTTCCCTGCCGGTCAGGAAGGGGGACTTGCACACTGTAAAAGATGGTGCCTGTTTGGGCCATGAGGATGGGTGGGTCTTGCTGTCGCCATTCCCTCGCCCTCGTCCTGGCATGTTTCTCCTGGGCCCCTCCTGGGGTGAAAGGAATGTCAGAGAGAGGAGGCCTTGGCCCAGAGAGGCAAAGGGGCTCAGCAAGGTCACACAGCAAGTCAGTGCTGCACAAGAAGAGACCGAGGTCCCCTGATCCCCACAGGCCTCTCTTAATCCCTCTTCCTCATCCTCCCAGGCACCCAGGCTGTACCCAGGGCCCTTGGGGGGGTCACTGGTGTGGGAATCTGGAGTCAGTCACCAGGTAGCCAGGCCAAAGGACGCCTGGGCTAGGCGGGCTGCCTGGCAAGAGCTGGCTGGCCTCCCACCCTGCCTGCAGCCCCTTTGCCCATTTCACACCTCACTCAGCAGGAGGAAGATAATGGCGGGACGATGCCAGGCCTGAGGGACAGGACAGCGTGGCCAGGCTCAGTCAGGGCTGAGGGCTCTCAGAGCCAAAGAGCCAGGGTGGCCCTTGGGTAAGTCCCTTCTCTTGAGGCCTCAGTTTGTACCATCTGTAAAATAGGCATATAAGGGTCCGGAGACCCCATCTGGGAGGGTTGGCGGAGGCTTATCTGCTGAGGATGGGGCAAACCAGACTGGCCAGCTTCACCCCCAGCGTGCGGCCAGCTCTTCCCCAGAGTCTGGAAGTGGAACCTGGTGGGCTGTCCCTTTCTCTGTCTGTTCACAACCTCGGGGATTTATGTGGGGTGTCACCCTAGAACCTTGCAAGACACACTATGATTTTTAGTCGGTCCTTGTGTTTGTACTAATAGAATTTTTAAAAAAAAACCATGTGCCTCTCACATCTTCTTTATTGAAGCAGAACACACATACATTAATCACACAAATCGTAAGCATAGAGCTGGAGGAATGAGTATAAAGAGAAGCTTCCCGTGTGTTGTGGGCTGACTTGTGTCCACCTCCCAAATTGATAGGTTGAAATCCCAATTCCCAGTACCTCAGAATGTGACTGCATTTGGAGAGAGAGCTTTTAAAGAGATAATTAAGTTAAAATGGGGTCTTGAGGGTCAGCCCTAATCCAATCTGACTGGTGTCCTTATAAGGAGATAGGTGCTAAGGGGGAAAAAGTCAAGGCAAGGGAGTGTGAAGGGTTGAGAGGAAGACGGACACATTTTTGATACAGAGATCAGAAAACGCCTCACTGAGAAAAGTGACTTAGAGCAAAGACTGCAAGAGGTGAGAAAGGAGGCTGTAATTGTACCTAGGGGATGAGTGATCTGGGTAGAGGGGACAGCATGTGCAAAGGCCCTGGGTGGGAAAGTGCTAGTGTGTTTGAGGAATAGTTAGGAGGTCAGCAAAGCTGTTGCAAAGCTAACAAGTGGGAAAAGAACAGGGGTTGGGGTTTCAGACACAGAGGGAATTACACTTCTTTGCATCAAAAATATGTATCTTGATTAAAAGTTTTTCAAGTTTTTTTTTTTTACCGTAGGCACTAAGTATTTAAAATAATCTTTTACATTGCTATCATTCCAACTATTCAGGTACAGTCTATTTAGCTAATAATAATTATACACAAAGTAATATTGATTTGGAAATGGATGTTTTAAGGCAATGAACAGAGCTTTTTCTCAATTTGTTCTTTTATCTGTGAATTAATTTAGTTACTGCTAAGAAGGAGGCAGGTTTCAACAACCCAGCAGAGACCTCATTTTCAATTTTGGAGATCCAAGCGCTACAAAAAATATTGCTGTTTATTTGTTTGACAAATGGGTGGACACGGGCAGTTTTTATTAAGGCAGCGTTGCTCAATTCTTGGAACTGCTTCCAACATTTATGCCAAAAATCACGATATGGTGTGTGATCAAAGATTGTTTCTCAATAACTCTAAGTAGATGAAGACTGGTAGCAGTAATAACACTCTTTTGTTGAGAGCAAACTGAAAACCACCTGGCCGGCTTCCCAGACATCGGGGGATCATCACAGCCCCTTTGTCCAGAGCCCTGGCCGCGAAGCTCCTAGTCGATGCCCTTGAGTAGGGACTGGGGACAAAGAGGCAGATATCTTTCATAAAGAAGGAGAAGGAATGTTTGTAAAGGGAAGGTGGGAAGCTTTGTGAGAGAAGCCACTCTTGAGACAGAAGGTTCTTGAGACAGAAAACACAAACACTGGGAATCAGGAAATGAGGAAACGGAGTCCCCGTAAAGAGTCCTACAGATGAACCCATGGAAAGTTCTCTTGTGTCCCTGCTCCATCCCACCGGACTTGGTGTTGAAGTGCATCAGTGGGCACTGGGCTTAACTCCTGAACATTCCATTCATTACCAGTGTGTTCTCATACTAGTTAACTAACTCAACTAAGCCTCACTTTACTCATACTGTAAATGGAGGCAAGAATAAGGAAATAATGGTTTGGCCATATGGCAGCCCACACATGGCAAGTGCTCAGAGAACCTTCACTGCTTTTGCGAAAATAGTACCATTTATCACTATTGTTACCGCTATCTTAGGGTGAGAGGTGCTGGAGGGGCAGGGCTTCCGAAGCCCACCCTCCCGCAGGCCAAGCGTCCCCCCCACCCCAAAGCTGGTTTTCTACCAGGCTGCCTGGGAGCTCTCATTTGGTCAAAGAGCTCAGTTTGAACACTCTGGTCGGATGTGGGCTGCTGATTCCCAGCCTCACACCCCCCTCCTCTGGGCACTTTGCATGACCCCATGTTTGGCTGGGTTTAAAGGTCACCCCATAATCCCTGTGGCTTAGGTTAGAAGCACATACTCTGAAATCAGGAAAAACTGTGGTTGAATCTTCGCTCTGCTCTTCACGCACGGGTAACCTCAAGCTACGTCTCTGAGTCTCCGTGTCCTCATCTGTCAGGTGGGGTCACGGCTTGTCCCCACTGTGAAGGGCTATTGTGATGGCTGCGTGAATCGCCTGCCAAGGGCTCATCGTGACGCCAGGCTCCAAGTAAGCCTGAGCCACAGCTGCTGTCAGGATGAGGGCGAGGAGCCTTGCAGGTGATGCAAAGAGACCTGGGCTGTCACTGAGCCCTGCCTTTTCCTCAGCAGGTGGCCTTGGTAAGCCACACCGCTCCCATGCCTTAGTCCCCCATCTATGAAATGGGAATCCCGATCCCCGCTTTGCCTCACAGCCCCCGGATGAGGGGCAAATGAAATCACAATGACAGCATGCTTTGTAACTGTAGTTGGGGAGGGTCTGCCCAAGTCTGGGAAGGGGCCCTGGGGCCGAAACCTGGCTCTCTGGCAGTGCCGTGGGGAGAGGATAGGACCCCAGCATTTAGAGGCTGTGTAGGGGCCGAGGTCCCAGCACTCGCAGCCCTGGCCAAGATTTCCAAGTTCGAACCTGGTCCCCCCAAACAGTACAGAAATTCAAAGGACAGTAGGGAGGGGAGGCTGTCTTACTCATCCTGCATTCCGGAACATAGTAGTTGCTCAGTGAATGATTGTTAGATGAAGAATCAAATGTGTGGCCCACGCTAGGGTAGATCTGAGCAAGGACAGGAGCAGGGACACTTTTCTGGTGCAGAAACCAGGAAACGAGGTCCTGAACCAGGACAGGAACAATGAGCAGTTTGAATGATCTGGGCAATTTGGAAAGGGGGACTGTGGCAAGTCTGGGAGGAGGGACGAGGGCAGGTAGAGGGAGGACAGAGAGAGCTCTGAGGGTGCAGCCTGCCAGACTGGGTGGGGGAGATGCAGAATTCCCCAGGGGGTCAGGTGAATGGTGCCGGCCCACAGGGGAGATGGGGCACGGGCTGAGAACAAAGGCTCCTTAGAGCTGAGCCCTACAGCCCCTAGGGCAACTGCCTGACTTGTTTTTATCAAGCTCAGGTCATGCCAGTTTCTGCATTTGCCCTTTTCCGAGTCACCTCTTGCCTGGAAAGTAACTGGGGCAAGGAGGTGACAGCGGAGCGGACACTCTGTCACAGTCACCTCTATGCAGGGGAGAGGGGCAGACTCATGGGGTTTAGGGGATCGCTCGAAATGCCCTCAAGTAAGTCAGGCGCAGCTGGGTTCAGGGCTGGGCATCAAATACCTGGGTCCTGAAATCCACTCTGTCACCCACTTGCTATGTACCCCTTGCTCTCTCCCAGCCTCAGTTTCCCCGATTGCACAATTAAGAGAGTTGACTCAAACAGTATTTCTCCAGGTCTTTCCCCCAGTCTGCCCATGGAGCTTATCAAACTCTGATTCTAGTTCCCCATCTTGAAGTTACTGAGTCAGCAGCCCCAAGGAGTGGGGGCCCTGGTGACTGCATTTTTACATGCTGCCCTAGGGATTCCGTGTTCGTCAGGGTTTGAGACAGTGATTTTCACAGTGATGGAGTGGAAGGAACTTGATGTGAACTCGGGAGACTTGGTCCTGACCCTGTTATACTCTGGCATGTGGCTCTGGGCTAGTTTCTTTGCCTCCCTGGGCCTCAGTTTCTCCATCTCCAAAATAAAAAAGGCTATCCTTAATGATCTGCAAGAGGGTGGGGGTTTGCATTTCTTGAGCACCTGCCAGGTGCCCAGAACCCCCACACTGGGGCTTTTAGGGATGGATCATTGAATTACAGACACCGACTCTACTCCAGAATTGTGTGCAAAGTGAAAAGTGGAATCATTGAGAATCAGTGAGAACCGAGTTAAATCCCCTCCTACCCATCTGTAGGGTCCTCAGTAGTGTCTGATGTATTTCGTTCATGAACTGAACCATCCTTGGTTAGCTCGTAGGTGAGGGAGGCAAGTGCCAGGTGCCCCCGGCGCAGCCATGGAGGGAAGAAACACCCAGACCCTGAGGAAGGGTCCTTTGTGGAGACTTGCTCCAACTGCAGGGAAATTGGAATCTTTTATTAAAGTGTAAAGTGTGCAGCATGGAGTCTGGCATGGAGTCTAAGAGGCCTCAGTCCTCCGGGTGACCTCCTTCCCAATGCGGGGATGGACCGTAGGACGGACTGTGGATGGGATTCTTTGCCAAAAGAGTCTCTGGCTGGTTCCTTTCTCGGGGGAGGGGGGCAGGTGGGAAGAGGGTTGGGAAGCTGGGCGGGAACCTGTCGTAGGGGGCAGGCCCCCTTCAGGGACTCAGGGCTAAAGACTGTGTTAGCAGAGCCTTTCCAGAAGGGCGAGCTCTGGCTTCTCCCGGGGCTGCAGCAGCGTCTCTGCCTGTGTCCTTCAGGCACTCAGCACCAGAAGGTCCTTGGAGGTCAGAACAGAGAACACAGTTAGTGGAGGAGCTGGCTTCTGCTTACAGCCTCAGCAGTCACCTGCCTGGGGACTGGGCAAGGCACATTTCTGGGAAGGAGCAAGGTTTATTGGGATTAAAGGAACCCGTCGAGCACCCTGGCCATGTCATTAGCTTGCCCTGTACAGGTGACCTTTGGAAAGACACTTCCCTCCCTGACCCTCATCTCCTTCTTCCCGCAAACAAGAGAAGCAAGCTTGAGCCTCTGTCCACATTCTTCCAAAATCCAATTTTCCTAACTCAAAATATCTACAAAAAAGTAAATAATAGATTTAACCCATAGAACAAAGTAAGTACCCATAAATCTGTACTGATAAAAATAATGGGGTAAATAAATTAATGGGGGAGAAGGGATAGCTCTTCCTTGTAGCAAAATTTCAACGAATAAATGGAAGGAACGATCGAAAAGGAGAGTCTCCATGAGGCAAACGCCACAGTAATAACTCTTGCAGACAAGAACCAATAAAGAATGCCAAAATGAGGGGGAGAAAGTGTGATGAGAAAGAGGATATTTCCGTGGTCGTCTCCAAGTATCTCCTCGTGAGATATTTATTAGTTACAACGGGAAAAATGGTAACTTAACCAATAGTGGGGTAACTGGCCGGGACCACCTTAACCACGTGATCAGAGTCAATATCCCCAGGAAGAAGACATTGACATCGCGTGTCCCCGATACGGTGCGCTGAGAAGGGCACAGCACCACGCCAGGGGCGTTCTCGCAGAAAATACGTAACGCCAATCTCATCGTGAGAAAACATTGGTCAAATCCAAATTGTAGGACATCCCACACAACGGGCCAGTCTCATCAGAAACATCAAGGTCATAAAACGCAAGGAGAATTTAGGAACTGTCACATGTTGGAGGACACCGTCACAGATTTGGACTGACAACCAAGTGCAAAGTGGGATCCTGGATCCTGAACCAGACAAAGCGCGGCAGTGGGGAAACCGTTGAGGAAGGTCTGTAGATGAGTTAATAGTTTTCTGTCAATGTGAACTTCCTGGTTTTGATCATTATACTCTGGTTATACAAGATGCCAACATTAGGGGAAACTGAGGGAAGAGTATTCTTGTACTCTCTGTACTATTTTTGTAGCTCTTCTGGAAGTCTAAAATTGTTTTAAAATGAAAAGTTAAAATAAATGGCTAGAACCGTATAATAAGAAGAAGGAGGAGAAGAGGAGGAGGAGGAGGGGCGGGAGAGGAGAAGAAGAAAAAGAAGGAGAAGGCCCCTGGGTGGCTTGGTTGGTTGAGCTCCTGATGCTTGGTTTCAGCTCGGGTCATGATCTCAGGGTCACGAGATGAGCCCTGCGTCAGGCTCCGTGCTCAGCGGGGAGTCTGCTTGAGATTCTCTCCCTCTGCCCCTCCCCCACATCCACGTGCTCTCTCTAAAATGAATCTTTAAAAAGAAGGAGGAGGAGGATAAGAAAGTAGCTACCATTTACAGAGGTTGTGCAAGACCAAGACTGGGCTGGGTCTTTATTGTTTTTTAAGCTTATATATTTAAGTAATCTCTGCAGCCAGTGCGGGGCTCAGACTCACGACCCCAAGATCAGAAGTCACATGCTCTACCCACTGAGCCGGCCAGGCGCCCCAAAGCTGGGTCTCTCTTTAAATTAGTGGTTCTGCACCTTTCAGACCCAACACCCCAATTTACATTTTATCACTGGTATTTGTGCTCTTTCCTTTATTATTTTGAAATGAAATTCAGATCTATATAATCTACTGATATCCCTTGCTCGAATACAAAGAAGAACTAAAAAGTAAGTCATTTATAATGCAATAATATGTATTTTGATGCGAAATACTCAAGCATGATTATTCAGGAAAGAAAAAAATCATCCCCACTAACTTAAAAAAGGCCCTTAGGTTGGGGAGGAGGCTTGCAATACAGCCCCGGTCGAGAACCACTGGTAGGAACTGCGTCCATTATTCCAGTACAAAACCTACTTCTCACTAGCTGGGTGACCTTGGGCAAGTGGCCTACCCTTTCTGATCCTCAGGTCCTTCATCTGTGATGTGCGGGCAAGCAGCACCAGGGTCGTGCTGAGGCCCAAATGCACATAAAACAGTACATGGTCGGGGGAGGGGATGATGGTGGTGGTGGTAAATTTGTGCCGATCCCATCCCTAGCTCCTGACCCCCTTGAATAACGGTATTAGTGTGAATGGCAGCATCAAGGGAATAACAGCATTAAAATACTGTATCTCATTTAATTTCTCATCACAAAGTCCACGAGTGGGTATTATTGGTCCCCATTTTCAGACGAGGAGACTGAGGCTCAGAGCAGTGCTGAGGTCCTACAGGAGCTCGAGAGATGGGACCAGGGCACGCACCCCAGAGGACTATCCCAGAGCCTGCATCTGACCCCTGCCCACTCTGCCCCTCCAAGGTCACTGCCCACCTCCCCTCACTGCTCCCCTGAGGTGGTGGGGGGCCACCCCGGGCTGAGACTCAAGCCTGGCAGCTGTGTGAGGAGCTGGGCTCTCTGCATTTTGCTGGAGGCGGTGCGGATGGGGCCGCCTTTAGGAAAGGCAGTTGTCATTCTGGGGCAAAGGCCCGTTCTTTCTATTTCCGGGAGTGTGTTCTAGGGAACATACTGAATCCTGAATCCAGAAAGTTTTATGAGCCAGGATGTTCGCTGCAGCACTCTTTATTAAAATGAAGACACTGGTAATGATGGACGCTTCTAGAATGCTTACTATGTGCCTGGGGCTGTATAAGGCTCTTGACACATAGAGTACCACTTTATTCCAAAAGCAGCCCTATGAGAAGGTGCTATGATTTGCCCCTTTTACAGAGACAAAAACTGAGCCTCAGAGACATGAAGTGGTTTGCCCAAGGTCACCCAGCTGGATACTGGCAGAATCGGGATTGGAACCCAGGCCTCCTTCTTCAACGCTAGTGCCCTACTGAGCAAAGTCATGTTGAAAAATAAAACTCCAGAAAGATTGGAACAAAAACCAGCAAAACATTTTAAGTGGTCATTTCTAGGTTGCAAGTGTATCTAAGAGGATAAATGTGTTTGTTTAATCTTTTCTGTATTTTCCAAATTTCAGGTAACAAGCATATGTGGCTTTTATCGTGGCAAAAAGACCACCTGCATTTGAATTTCAAGGCACCTGCCATGATTATAATTAGCAATTATTTCAGGGATGTCTATCCAAAGGGCCATCTTCCCCCTGGCTGGGAGAGCTTTGCGGGGGCCAGGATTGTCCGTTTTGTTCACTGCTGTATTCCCACCCCCGTGCACAGCGTCTGGCACTCAACAGGTGCTCAATAAAAGTTTTTCCAGTGAACTACATCGCACCGCTCTGAGCCTCAGTATTCCCATCTGCAAGATGGGGGCAATGACCTCTGCCCTGGGAGCGAAATGAGTTGGTGGGTGGGGAGAGCTTCCTTGAAGGGTTCTTCAGCTTTGTTTCCTGTTCCCTCAGCCCCATCCTTTGAAGGAAAAGACTTCCATTGCCCCACCCTTCCCCTCCCTTCTCTTCCTCCTCCCAACTCCTGGGCATGGAGTAGAGGGCAGAATAGAGTTCTTCTCCCCTTACCTCCAACACGTCGATGTCTGCATTGCTGAAGTCGATGTTGAGGATTTTGGGGAGAGGGACGCCAGAGCCCAGCACGGCTGTGAGAAGAAACAACACCAAATGGTCAGACCGAGTCAGCGCGGCTAAGAGGTGTCAGCCTTACAGGAAGCCGCCAGGATTTTCAAGGAGAACAGCCGTTTCTTTTCCATCTCTAGGCCTTTGTCCTAGCAGGTGCTCCTGCCCGGGACACACGCCCTCACCCTCACCTGCCTGCCGGGCTCTGAGCCTCCCCCGAGACTTTGGATGTCACCTCTTCTGTGAAGCTTCCCCCAGCCCAGGCCAAGCAACCTTGGGCTCCTGCTGCTCCCTTGAACCGCCCCCACCGTGACAGAAATCACAGAATGTGAATTCTCTGTTTCCCCATCTGTCGCCTCTACCCAGACTATGAGTTTGTTTTTTTTTTTTTAGATTTTTTATTTACTCATTTGACAGAGAGAGAGAGAGAGACAGCGAGCAAGAGAGGGAACACAAGCAGGGGGAGTGGGAGAGGAAGAAGCAGGCTCCCAGCGGAGGAGCCTGATGTGGGGCTCGATCCCATATCGCCGGGATCACGCCCTGAGCCGAAGGCAGACGCCCAACGACTGAGCCACCCAGGGGCCCCCAGGCTATGAGTTTTTTGCAGGCAAGGACTGTGTCCTTTGAAGGGAGGGAGGAAGGAATGGATGGGTGAAAGGTAGGTGGTGGAACTGGATTAAGTGACATTAAACAGATTTTCCTCCTCCAGCAGGACTTTTCAGAGAGCTAAGCACATGGCGAATCTACCCCCGGGCAGGACATTCCGAATTTCCCAAACTCTCTTGGCCATGGAACCCTCTTCTTAAGACTATCCTGTAAGACTAGTTTTTCATGGAACCCACTTTGAGAATCATGGTCCTAATCCAGTCTCTCACTTTTGACAACGGTAAATTGCATGACAGTGAGCTGGAGGGACTTGCTGTCACCTCTTGGTGGCCAAGACCGGGCGAGAGTCTCCACCTCTCGCCTCAAAGGTCAGCCCAGCCCAGCCCAGCCTCGCTCCTGAAGTGGTCGCCTCCCGCCAGGGAGCGCGCATGGCCTTGGGGACCAGGGCCTTCCTGTGATTTCCACTCGGCCTCCTCTGGTGACAGGTTCCAGGATAAAGGTCTGTTGGACATGGAGCACTCCCCCGAATGAACCCTGCTGGTAGAGCTGATAGCAGCCCCTCTCCATCCTCTCCTCCACGAAGGGGAAGCGGCGGAGGCCTTGGGACGAGGTTTCCAGTTACAAGGGGTTCAGCTCTCCCAGCCTCCAGTGGCCCCACAGTTCAAATAACTTCCTGATAACATCCCCAAGGCAGCGCAGAGAGGAGGAATCGCGCTCCGTCCCTTCTCCCTTCGTTCTATGAAGCGGGAAAATCCTCTCACTGGTAACGAGGCTGCCTAGGGGCGGATTCTGGTTGGGAGGCCGGGAGATCCTAAGAGCACCTTCAGCTTTATGGGTACTGACAGAGCTTTTGCAACAAGGTATTCACATAATCCCTATGTAAGTAAAATTAAATACATGATTAAAAATCAATCAGGACCGTAACAACACGAATAAACCTAACAATACTAAATTTGCACCTAAAAATGATTTCCTATGATGTGTATTTTACCACAGCTGAAAGTAAACACACAAAACAATCAGGAAATATCTTGGACTTTTTTTTTTTTTTTTTGAATGGAGAAAAAAGAGTTTAGAAGGAACTAGAACCAGGTGTTGAGATTAATGGCCTCTGGGAGGTGAGAAGTTACTTTTTAAACTGTTCTGGACTTTTTAAAAATTACACATATGTAATTTTCACCTATAATCAGAATTTTACGTAGATAATCAGAAAAACAAAACAATCAGCCAAAGAAGGAAGAAGGAAGAAGGAGGAGAGGAAGAAGGAGGAGAAGAACACAGCAGAACAGCAAATAAGGAAGTTGACCTTTGGGGCAACATTTGCATTCAGAGGGTTAGATAAATAAGCTTAGAATGAAGTTCTCAGAAATCCTGTTGCGGCAGAATGGCTGAGTGTCAAGTATGATGCCCGCCAAACCGGCAGCTACCAGGCCCCACGCCACGCAGCCCTGCGGAGGCCGGGCGTAGCTCTCACCGTTCATGGCGGGCAGGAACGCCAGGTCGAAGATCTTCCCAACCAGCACCTCCAGGAGGCCAACCTGCAGGGAAGAAAGGGAGCTCGACCCCCGCAGGGGTTCACTTGGATCCCCAAGGGCTCCTCGAGGCCCCGCCCTTGGGAAGTTGCAGAGCTGATCTGGGAGAATCTGGGAGCTTCCACGACTCCAGAACCACCAAGCTGGACAGCCGCAGGGCACATCTGTCCGCCTGCTGTCTGTGCAGTTAGGGAGACTGAGGCCCAGAGCTAGGCCAGCGCTGGTCCAAGGCTCACGGTAAGGCAGGGACTGGGGGAGACCTAGGGCCCGTAGTCTATGGTGGCTTGCTCTGAAACCACCGTGATGTCACGCAAGGCCCTGGGGCTGTGTCACCAACATGCCAGGTTCCCATCCCAGCTCAGTCTCTGTGGGCCTCTGGGAAATCTCCCTCACCTCTTGGACGCTCAGCTTCCTCAGCTGTAAAATGGGTCAGCAAGCCCCACTTGCGAAGAGGCAGTGAAGGTTACAGGCCGATCAGGTGAAATGCCCGGCCTTGGAACTTCTCACGTGTGCGTGTGCCCTAAACTTCTCTAAGCCTTGGTTTCCACTCTGAAAATAGGCGTGAATAACCTTTCCCTCGTACAGTGGTTGTAAAAGGCAAATGTAAGCCCCTCTCTGTAAAGTACATGGTTTGGTGCAGAACCACGTGGTAGGACCGTGGCAAGGGCGTGGGACTTTTATCCCAGCGCCGTGACCTTGGACACGTCGCCCAACTTCTCTGCATTTGGCATTTCCTTATGTGGAAAATGGGCTAATACGTGTATCCAGATCATAAGTTTGTTGTGAGGATTGAGAGAAAATTGTTTAAAAAAAAAAAAAGCTTAATTTGGTGCCTAGTGCCTGGTCTCTGTTGTCCCTGACTATTCGCTAATTTCACACTGTGCGAGATGCTGCTTCTGCTTGGAGTCCGAAGATTCCAGCTCCGGTCCCAGCCATGCCCCAACCAGCTGTGAGGCATGTCACAGCCTAGCCCCAGGCCCCGGTTTCTCCATCTACGAAATAAAGCTGGTAACACCAACTCCATGGCTTGTAGGGGCTGCGGTTGCAAAAACTCAGGAAGAGGCAACACGGTGGGTATTTGAGTGTCTGTGCACATGCGGACATCTCACCCCATCTCGTTCTGAAAGTCGGGCCTCTGCTCAGTCGTCAATTTGTAAAAGAAAAGGGAGGCATTTCTGGAGACTTTGGTGGTGTGGGGGACCCAAGAATAAACAAAGAAATGAGGAAACAGGACCAAACCCTAGAATCTGAGCATCTCAGATTAGAAAGGCAGAGTTCCAGAGCGTTTTGGTAAAATGGTGGCTGGAAATTAATCCAAACCTGTTTGCTGAGGCTCAGAGTGGGTTGGTGTTGCCCACATGGAGTCAGCGGCACAGCCACTGACCTGATCCAGACAGGCAGGGGTCCCGCAGGACATGGCTGTCCTACCGCCTCCCCACCGTGGGGCGGACGGATCTGGGCCACGTTGCCTCCACGGGAGTGGTCGGTTCAAACGGGACGGCCTCACAGGCAGGGCTGGAGTGGGGGGTCTGTGCCCCGGCCCTCCCTGGCTCTCTGGGCCTCCGTTTGCCCACCTGTAAGCAAGGCCTGACAGAGGTGATGCCAACGCTTCGGCATTCCCCAGCTGCCTGGGCCCCAGCCTGCCACACGGGGCGCCACTCCCAGGAGACCCTGCCCGAGGGCCTGAGCTCAGTACTTACGTCAAAGTTGCCTACGTTTGAGGTTCTGAGGTTGAGGTGAGTCCTGCCGAGAAAGAGAACCACCTGTTAGACGTAGTGATTGCCGGAGGGTCATAAGGGGCTGTATTTCCATAAACTCTCAGAAGCCCCCCCACCGACATCCTCACAAGACCTCACTTGACCTGGGGGCAGTTAGTAAGAACAGCATTGAGCTCCACGTAGTGAACCCCAACTTTGTACTAGACCTGGTCCTCGGGCTTTTATACCATACCGGCCCCCCTTATCCGAGGTTTCGTTGTCCACGGGCTCAGTGACCTGCGCTCAGCTGCGGTCTGGAAGAGACGATCCCCCTTCTGACCTATTACGGGAAGGTCAGGAGTAGCCTGCCATTTCGTCACTGTACCCGCGTCATTCTCCTGACCTCATCCCATCGTGTGGGCATTTCGTCACCTCACATCACCACAGGAAGAAGGGTGAGTATAGAGGTGTCTGGGTGGCTCCGTCAGTTAAGCATCTGACTCTTGACTTTGGCTCAGGTCATGATCTCAGGGTGGTGAGATCAAGCCCCACGTCGGGCTCTGCGCTGAGCGTGGAACCTGCTTGTCCTTCCTCCTGCTCCTCCCCCAGCTTGTGCTCGCTCAAATAAATAAACAAATAAAATCTTTAAAAAAAGGGTGAGTATAGTACAATATTTTGAAAGGGACGAGAGTCACATAACTTTTGTTACAGTATATTGTTGTACTTGTTGTATTTTGTTATGAGTTATTGTCGTTCATCCCTTACCGTGCCGGACTTCTACATTAAATGTTACCCCAGGTATGTGTGTGGATAAGCACAGTGTAGCCGGGGTATCGTGCTAGCTGCACTCCCAGGCAGCACTGGGGGTCTCGGAACTCGCCTCCCACGGATAAGGAGGGACTGCTATACATAAGGCTTAAATCATCGCTGTGACACCTACCGGCTGTGTGTCCTTGGCCAAGTACTTAGCCTCTCTCTGCCTCAGTTTCCTCCTCTGCACAGTAAGCGGCTGCAAAGACTAAATGAGCAGTCCAAGTAGAGCCCGTGCCTGGTACACGGTGCGTGCCACGCCCACAGGAGCAACTGTCCCCACCTCGCGTGGTCCTTTCAGCAAACCCCTGGGGGAGGAACCTGGCGAGAGGGGACCTCGCCAGGGCCACAGAGCTCAGGAGGCAGAGCCCGGGACTCGGGCCCTGAGATGAGCTCTTGGCCGCTGCGCTATTCTGAGGAGGGGGCCCGAGGCCGGGGTTCAAGGTCTCTCTCTGCACCGTGAGGGTCTCGGTCTCCCTGGGCCTGAATCTCGCCTGCAAACCGACAGCCCGACCCGAGAGAGGCCGGACCAGATTCGCCCTGGGCCAGAGCCATTAGAGCCCTCGCGCGTCTGGTAGGACAGAAACCGATGAGACTTCTCGGGGGAGGAGACTGTTTCAGTGGTGTTTTATTGCCGACTTCCACTCCCTCCCCCCCTTCCCCCTCAGCCTCTCCATCCCCGACACCAAGCTCTTTCCTGCCCTTCAGAGTTTGCCTGCCCTGCTCGCACTGCCCGAACCCCACCCCCCACACCCCCGGTCATCCAGGCTCAGGTCAAGCATCACCTCTTTAGACTCCTGGATGGCTCTGATTCGTGTCATATTCCAAGTAATTCCCATTGTTGGGCTTGATAAATATTTGTTGTAAGAAGAACAACTTATAATGAACTAGGCACGTGCTGACAATTTCACGTACGAGCTCATTTATCTTGAAGTAGGAGTAATAATGGTACTTACTGCCACAGGCTGATGTCAGGGATGACATGAATTGAGACACACTTCGGGTTTAGCTCAATGCCTGGCAGTAGAAAGCCTCCAACAAATAACAGCCGTTATCATGAGTCCTACGAGGTAGGGACTATTATCCCCATTTTCAGGTGAGAAAACTGAGTTTCAGAGAGGCAGAGTCACTTGGCCTACGTCACACAGCCAGTCAGTGGTCACGTTAGGATTTGAACTCGTACTGCTTGGCTCCGAAGCCTGCACTTGTAACCGAGCACCACAGCTCTAGGCCTGACAGGCCTGGGCTGGCCCAGAGCCCCTCTCTGTACCCACTGTGAGGCCCTGGGTCAGTACGCCCTCCTCGCTAAGCCCGAGTTGTCTCCGCTTGAAGCTGGGAGAATAACAGCCCCGACCTCGCAAGGCCGTTGTCACGCATTCAAATACCTAGTTCAAAGCCGGGCACATCAGCATCACGCCCGTCCTTGGTATTATTATTGACATTGTTGTTGTCGTTGACAGTAGGTCCTTTCTATGAAGCTCCCGCATCACCCACCCTGCCCAGCTCGCACCAGTGGCTTTGACAGTCACAGCCCGGTTTCACCCCTGCAGCCTCTGGGATCTACCCAGCCCTGGCAGCCGTGCGAGGGGACCTCCGGTGTCCGCCCTGGTGTCCCTGCAGCAGCTGGCACCAGGCACGGCTGCCCCAAAGAGGCCTTTCTGAGCGGCGGGAGCCCGAGTCCGCAAACGGCCTTACTTGTCCAGCTTGGCGTCGATCATGAGCTTATCTCCCTCCACGGAAAACATGGCCAAGAGCTCTGTGTCCTGGAGGAGAGGGGGTGAGAATGAGGCGCTGCCGCGGGGCGGGCTGTGTGTGCCAGGCCCCGGCGAGGGGCGCGTTAACACAGGTTGTCTGTCCTGCGAGGTCTTGGTCAAACCTCCTTTTATGAGCCGAGAGCCCAGTAACGCTCCCTGTATGATGGATATCCCTGCTCTGGAAGGAAGGGGTTGGGAATAAGAAACCGCCTATGTTTGTGGACAAGTGTGTTGCTTTCAGGTCAGTCGGCGGGGCTGAATGAACTTCCCTCCGAGAGACGTTGTCGCGGGGAGCAGCGATGGCTTGGCTGGTGGTGTCTGAACTGTCTCAGAGCGGGTGGGTGGCCCGTAGCCTACAAACTCTGCTCCACTGCAGAGGGGACTGGGCATCACCAGTGTCCCCACAACTGCCCCAGCCCCACCCCCAGCAGAGGGCATGAAAGGTCCAGAGCAACCCCTCCCCAGCAGAAGCCTTGTTATGGGAAAGTTCCTCTTTGCTTCCCTGCTTCCCCCATCAAATACATAATAAAATAAAATAAAATAAAATAAAATAAAATAAAATAAAATAAAATAAAATAAAATAAATAATAAAATAAATAAAATAAAATAAAATAAATTGGTCTTATGAAGAAAGGAATCTCCAACATATTCAGGCGATGTCACAATAGTAGTAACAATAATAATAATAATTGGGATGACGGAGGACTGGATGCTCTGGGTGTGTATGGCAGGGACCCGTGTGGCCACGCAAAATCATCCCATCCATTCACAAGGAGATGAAGGGTATGTAGGATTTGGCCAGATGAGAAAGAGGGTGTGAGAGTGATCCAGGCACTGGGAAGGGTATGTGCAGAGGCCCAGGGGCAGGAAAGAGGTTGGCATTAAAGGGAAAAGAAAAGGCCAGAGAGCAAGGAGGCAAAAGGACCGCAGGAGACTGGAGTGAGAAGGGGCCAGACCGGGCATGGCTAGCAGGCTGGAGAGAAGTCATGGCTGCCTCCTGGGGGCACTGGGGAGTCATGGCAGGGCTCCGAGCAGGATCCTAAGGCATTTGGGCTGTTGATGGAAAAATGTCCACACAGTAGGGACTAACCAACAAGGAGCAGCCATCGCCACTCCCTGGGTGAGAACCAGCCCTTTTAATCTGGCATCTGAGGACGCCCAGGACGGACTCCCGACACACCATGGCTTGGCGTGCTCTAGCCAAGAATACCCACTTCCCGGATTAGAGGCAGCTCATCTGGTCTTGAGCCCTGGGAGGAGAGCCTGAGAAGACACAGCAAATGGGACAGAACCCCAAGTGTCTGAATCTAAAGCCTTAACCACCAAGGGGGAGTGGCATTTAACATAGCACATTGCTTCAACAAACATTTACTGAGCACCTACTATGTGCAGGACCCTGTGCTAGGTTCTGAGGATCCTGTAGTGAAGAAGCCAATGCACATCTCTGCCCAGCAGTAAACTAATAGATGCATTGTATAGCGTCAGGTTAAGGCTATGAACCAAGGAGAGCAAGAGAGGGAGGGAGGGGGGGAGGGAGAGATATGCCAGGGGTGAGGATATTTTAGACAGCTGGTCTTGGGAAGCCCTCTGTGGGGAGGTGACATTTGAACAGAGACCTAAAGGAAATGAGGAAGTGAGTCATGCAAGAGCGTTCCAAGCAGCAGCAGAGACAGCATATGCAAAGGCCCTGGGGTGGAACTCCACCTGGCACATTGGTGAAAGAGCAAAAGAGTGAGGAGCTGAAAGGTGACCAGGGGTTGATCTAGAACTTTGTGGGTCCTTGTTAGTGGATTGACTCTTGTTTCAGAATTGAAAGGAAAAATTTTGAGAAAAGGAGCCACATGTTTTAAGAGGATTCCTCTCTATGAAATAACTGGAAATTGTATTCGTATCTGTCTCCCGCTGGGGCCCAGGGGCATGAGAACCAGTACCATCTGCCTTGTTTCCCTTTTCTCCAGCATCCAGGGGAAAGCGTAACCCAGGGTAGCTGCTCGGTACAGGTTGCTGAATGCGTGACCTACCACACTGAGCTAGACAACCTGTGAAGGAGCCCTTCCGGTATGCCAGCTACTGCTCTGAGCGTGGAGCCAATGCCCCGCGGCCGCCCCCATAGAGCAGAGGGGAAAATCAAGCCCAGAGGGAGGGAGGGATCCCCCCAAGATCACACAGCTAGAAATGCTACAGACTGGATTTGAATCAGATCATCTGGCCCCGTGTCGGGCTTGTAGTCACTATGGTTGGTCCCGCAGGGATTTGAAGGGGTCTGGGGGCTCCAGAAGACCACATGGCGCCCCCCCTCCCGCCGATACTCACCACGTCGATGAGACAGATAGTGGTCTCCACGTCGTTGGGCTGGGAGACCATGACCTCGGACGTGGCGAATACCTTCACCAGTGCCTCGTCCTTCTGCAGCGTCACTGAAGGTGGGTTGGGCACCTGGATCCTGATGGTGAGTGGGCGGGACTCAGGGTACTGCTGAAACACCTGGGGGGGACACCAGGCCAGCGTGAGTGGGGCCCTGGAGAGTGGGGGTGCCCAGTGGGTCATCAGCCAACCTCTAAACACATGGCCCAGGGTTTCAGACTGGGCACCTTCGGGTCCAACAGCATCGCTCGAGCCCTACAGACCACATGCGGGGGCTCTGACCTGCTCCTGAGGTTGGGCAGGGGGCTGCCCCCTCCGAGGCTCTCATGTAGGGTTACTGGGAGATTCAAAAGTGGGGGTGACAGCAGAGCTTCGAGCTCAATGCCTGATGCCCCAAAATGCTCAGAACCTGCTTCTAGCAAGATGGGTTCGTCCGGACGTTCACGATTGCATCAAATCACCGTAACAACTCCATAGCGTATTTTCTCTCCACGTCACAGATTAAAAATACTGAGGCTCAAGCAAATTGTCCAAGGCCAGCGGAAGAGCTGAAGTTCCAGCCCGGGTCTATGTCACTCAGAAGCCCAGGCCTCCCTCCCCTCCTGCTGCCCCCCGGACGCCCCACCTGGAATGAGAAAGTTCACAGTTGAGGGCGCTTCTCAGTGAGGTCCCAGAGCGAGGCACAGCCTACCTGGATTCGCTGGGGTCTCTGGAGACCCACGCTGGGAGCAATCGGAGCCCGTTTGCTGCAAATGGACTCCCCAAAAGCTAATCAGCTAAAGGGACAAGTCATCAAGCAATCAGTTCCCATATTTGCTAAATAACTGTTTTACCAAAGAAGTTATTTTAAGGAACACTCTTCTTTCTTTTTTTTTTTTTTTAAGACTTTATTTTTAAGTAATCTCTACACCCAACGTGGGGCTTAAATTCACGACCCCAAGATCAAGAGTCACACACTCTTCTGACTGAGCCAGCCAGGCTCCCCTAAGGAGCACTTTTCTTAAATATATTACATGAACATAAATATATGGGGAAAACTACCAAATTGCTTTAAAAAGAATTCCATGTAAACAGAAACTTCCACGAGCAATGCAGCTGTGTGGATCCCAGTCCTAAGAAGACTATTTATTTTCTTGAACACATTCAAGGTGAAGTTCTTGTTTTTCTTTTTTTAAGATTTTATGTAATTATTTGCGAGAGAGAGAAAGAGAGAGACAGAAAGCCTGAGTGGGGGTAGGAGCAGAGGGAGAAGCAGACTCCCCGTGGAGCAGGGAGCCTGATGTGGGACTCGATCCCAGGACCCCGGGATCATGACTTGAGCTGAAGGCAGTCGCTCAACCCATTGACCCACCCAGTGCCCCAAGGTGAAATTCTTTTGAACAAACTGGGTCTGTTGGCAAATCTAGTAAATTCAGCCAAATGACCACTTAGTGAATTCACCCTTTGGCAACCTGGCTTTCGACAAATCAATGACTTGGGGAATTGGCTTTTCCCAAAGGGATTTTCAGGACAGCTGGAGGGGCTTACCCCAACATACACCGTCTCCAGCAATTAGCAACACCTTCCTTCACAGGAACGTGGAGAGGTTGCCTCAAACTCTCCCCACAGCAGCAGGAGACCCGGGGTACCCCTCCCAGCTCTGATCAATCCTCTCTTGGTGACTCCACCCCAGCCTGGGTCTCCAGAAACGTTCCTCTGTGTCCAGCCCGAATCCTCCCCTGCGCCCAGGGGTGTCCCTGCTCTAGCACAGCTCTGCCACTGCCACACTGTGTGACTTCTCTGAGCCTCTGTTTCCCCGTCTGTAAAATGGATTACTCCTCTCTTCTGGCCCCATTAATGTGGGGCAGGGGGTAATTAAAACCAAATAAAAGAGTGCATTCTTAAATTTTTTTTCGTAAGCTTTAAAGTGCAGTGCACATAAGAAGTGGCCCAATAAATAAAAGACCCAGTTGACTGAGGACTCTCCCTGTCTCCCAAAGCTGCCACTATGACATTAGACAATGGTGCTCTGCCATTCAGCTTCCAACCACAAGAGGGCGATAGTGACCGTTTGTTGAGTTGGGTCTCCCTTCCTGCCTCTGAATTACAACCAGAAGCAAACAGAACAGAGAAATGTCTAGAACGGCTGTAGATTACAGCAACCCTTCGTAGCCGCATGACACTTACTACGTAAGAAGCTCTCTGCTGCCAGGTGCAGGGTAACAGACTTGGGACCAGCGCTGGGACAAGAACTGGGGTCAGAAGGGCCTTCGTTCCACCTGCACATAGCTACTAACCTGACAAGAGCCCACTTGCTCCCACCCCTTTTAAAAAGATTTTGTTACTATTAACAAGAACAATAACAGAGAACATTTATCAGAGGCCTGCTCTGTGCCTACGTTCAGATCCCAGGTTCACAGCCACACAGTGAAGTGGGTGTTGTTATTCCTATCTTCCAGATGAGGAAACTGAGGCCCAGCGGGAAGTCATCTGCCTATGGCAACGTGGTTGAGACATGCTGAGCTAGACTTCAAAATCATGTTCGTCTGCTCCAAAAGCCTGGCTCTTCCCGTCTAAGCCACCCTCCACCTGCCTGTGCTCTGGGTCAGCACCCTTACATGAATTATCACCTTCATCCCCTTACTCTCCCAGGTGAAGCTGTGGAGTGGAAGTTAGCAGCCTTTTTTGACAGATGAGGAAGCTAAGGCTCAGAGATGTTAAGACTCTTGCCTGAAGACACACAGCAATGAAGTAGCCAGGCCAGGATTAGACCTGTGCAGGCCCGTCTGCTGCTAGAGCTCAGGTCTTTCCACCTCAACCCTCCATGCCCCCCTCTCATAGGGATTTGGATAGCACACCTTTGTCACAGCACTCCTAGGGAGGGTGTCGGATCACCCAGTTCCTGGGACAGCTAGAAGGAGGGCAGGGCTGAAGACAAGGGGACACATCTACCTTACATACCTTGGGAATCAGAGCTCCCAGCGTGGACGTGGTGAGAGGAGGAAGCTCTTCAAACTGTAGGACAAGAAGGGTCATGTGAGTCCCTGAGGCCAGGGGGACAGACAGGAGATGCTAACACAGGGATTAAACTCCTACACACCCTCCGACAACCAGTGGGGGATCTTCTTCCCCTTAAAGACCCCTTGGGGGTCCTGCCTGTCCAACAGCAACCACCATACTGACCACGGTAGCTGTTTTGTGGTTAAGTGGACAGGGCCAGCCACTTAAGCTCACCACAGGCCTGACTCTCTCTCCTCTAAATGTAATTCTTGACTGAAACAAGGGGAACACCAGTGAGTCCACGTGCGTACCCCAGTGTCCACTAAATGCGTAATTCTGCCACATCCCTGAACAACCTGTACTATAACTTACTTAATGTTTTCTTTCAATTGACTTGCTTTTGAAAACCTCAAATACTAAAAAATGGAAAGCCAGTACCATTTGACAGAAAGAAATGGCAACTGGAAATTGAATGCAATAAAAACTAAATAATGCCATTACATTCTGCTTGGGTATCATTGTCTGTGGAGGGCTGTGGGTGTGAGTTCTGTTCTCTCTGAGTTAAAAAGAGGACACTTAAAAGTGCAAGAGAGGGTTAACTATATACTGGCACTAAACGGAGACTTTCTCCTTGATGGAACCAAGATAGACACAATTCATACGGTGGGTTTTTTTTTGAGAATATCTTATTGTTAGCAGATAGACACAGATTTCTGGAGTGGAGTGAAATGTCATGTTTCCAAAAACATAAATTGTTCAACAATAGCTAGCTAGCTAACTAGGTAGTTTAGATAGGTAGATGAATGGAAGGATGGATGGATGAGAAGAAAGGACGGATGGATGAGGAGATGGACAGATAGAAGGATGGATGGATAGATGGAAAGATGGTTGGATGGACAGAAGGATGGATGGATGGATGGATGGATGGATGGATGGATGGATGGATGGATAGATAGATGGATAGATGGAAAGATGGTTGGGTGGACAGAAGGATGGATGGATGGATGGATGGATGGATGGATGGATGGATGGATAGATGGAAAGATGGTTGGATGGACAGAAGGATGGATGGATGGATGGATGGATGGATGGATGGATGGATGGACAGAAGGATGGATGGAGGGATGAGTAGGTGGGTAGATGGGTGAGTATACAGATGGATGGACGGATTGGTAGACATGAAGCAAATATGTCAAAATATTAACTGGTGAATCTGGGTGAAGGATATTTGGGCATTAATCGTGTTATTTTGTAACTTTTCCGAAGGCTTGAAATTTTCACAAGGAAAGGTTTGGAAAGAAAATTACTCTGGATCATACCTTATTCCTATGTATCATTTAGTTTTTTAGTAACAATGTACAAAGTAAAAGGATTCTAAGCATTTACATTGGGATACATATATAGGAATATATATAAGCTTTTTAAGAAGGATTGGCATAAAATTAAATAGAACTGAATAGGGAGCAACTTTCTCATCGTATGATTTGATGCTATTTCATGCCATGGCTATGAATCACCTAAAATCACCCTAGGCACCATGCTTTGGTAAACACTGCCATAATCAATACACGTCCGTGAGTGGGAAACGAGTGAGGGATGGACTGTCTACTACTGTTCTTGCTTTAAAGCAATTTTCCCAAGGCTGCAGGGACTAGACAGGATCAGCGGGGAGCCGTTTGCTGCCCAGCCCAGCCCACCTCTCGATGGGGCCACGACTCACCATGCCGTTGGTGATGTCAATATCCAGGGCCCCCTGCTTCTGCAGGAGAGCCAACACCGAGCCCAGGAAGTTGGCAGAAATGGCCAGTTGCGAGTTGGTGTTGTCACCCATGGGGGGCAAGTCTGGCATCTTTTGTCTGGGAGACATGGCTGGGCGCCCCAGTGGGTAGTCAATGAGCTCTCCTCCAGCCTCCCCAACAAGAGTCTGGGGAAACAGAGAGGAAAGGGGTCACAGGGGTACAGGGAGATGAGTGGAGGAGGCTGGGACCAGGGTGAGGTCCTGAGTCTGCCTCCAGGCAGCCTTCCTCAATGAAACCCTCTGGGTCTGAGTTGCCCTTTCTTATATGCCCCCTGGCTCTTCTTCATTTGTGATGGAATGGAACCTCTTACAGTTCTCAATTTATGACCACTTACAGCCATCCTTTGCTTTGAATACATGTGTGACGTGGATTCTTCCCCTCTCGGTCCTGCCAAAAAGCGCTAGCGTGTTTATGGATCTGCAAAAGGCCGTGGCATAGCTACTCTCCAAAGACCAGACACATTTCCACGGTCTACAAGTGCTGTGTGGTCTGCCCCCGGGGACTTCTCCACCTCATGGAGAGTCGCTTTGTCCCTACTGCCCTGTCAGGCCCCGCCACCATCTCATCACCCCCACTGTGGCACCTTCCCACACACTGTTCCCTCCCCCACACTCTTCTCTTGTTATGGCCCACTTATCTGGCAGGTCTCAGCTTAAGTGTCACTTCCTCCATGAAGCCCTCCACGACCTCCCTGGTTACATCCTATCTCCTTGCTTCAGGCTCTATATTCTGGGACCCTCTTTCACAGCACTCATGATCTTTGATTGCGTATTTGTCTGAGTGACTCTTGCATGGCCTCTCCCCTCCAGTAGACTGCAAGCTCCATTCGGGCAGATCTCACCTTGTTCGCCAGTGCACCTCCAGCCCCAGCCCGGAGTCTGGCAAACAGCAGGTAGCCAACAAGTATCTCCTGAACGGCTCTTGCTTATGAAGAGACTAGGTGTGCCTGTGTACGTGTGTACAAGCACGCTGTGTCTGGGGCGGCAGGAGAGTATCCGCCGCTCTGTATCTGATACGGCAAGGAGGAGGGAGGCACCCACGTTGGTACAGCCCAGGGGAAGCACGCATGCGTGTGAGGGGCCAGCTTCAGTGGTGTTCTGGAAGCAGCTGACGCCAGCTCATAAACACTCTTGTGACATTATTATCTACGCTTGTCTTTCCAGCTCTTCATTCAGTGATATCAAGTTGGTAGCTTGAAATGGGCCACGGTGGCCGTATTTAGACAGTGGGAATTAGCAAACGCTACAAATCAGGACTTTTTTTTTTTTTTAATCCCAGAGAGCGGGTTGCTAGTGCTTGTCAGCACTCTACTGGCCAGATTCCTTCCCCCAGGTAAACCAACTCCCCAGTAGCAGAAGGTCGATGGCCTGGGCTGGGTCCCCTTTATTCGTGGTGTGACCTTGGGCAAGTGGGTTAACTTCTGCGCCTCCGTTTCCTCCATAAAGAGTTCGCCTCATTATGTCACATGGTGGCTGTGAGCATAGACTGGGTTAATTAACATAAAACACTCAGAATGTGCCTGGAAGGCAGGGAGCCCTTGGTAAGTGTTGGCTGTGATTGCGTTTTCTAATGTGGCTCCTAGAAGGTCCTCGAGTCACCAAAAGAAGGTCTTGTTCAAATGTTGCTTCGCAGACACTGAGCAGAAGCCCATGGGTCTGGCGCTCACACCCCTGCCCGCCTCCCTTTGCCCCGAGGCCCCGGCACTCACATTGAGGTCCAGCTCCAGGAATTCCCCAGTCACAAGCGGGAGGCTGGAGAAGGTATACTGGACACTTCCCAATATCCCCAGAGGAACCAGCGCTGCAGGTAAAGGTGGGGGTCACAGGGAATCCCCTCGACCCTCCAAGATGCCACCCCTCCTTGTGCCCCAAAGTAGGCGGAACAGCAAGGCTCCAGATCCAGACAGCATGAAAAGAGCAAGAGTTCTGGGTTCAAATTCCAGCTCTGTCTCTTCCTTGCTGTGTGACCTCAAGCAAGACACTGTACCTCTCTGAACTCTGGTTTCCTCCTCTGTAAAATAGACTTAATATTTAACACCTTAGACTATACTGTGGGGTCCACGAGATTCTGGATATTGATAAGCTTTGTAAACTGTGAGTCCTGTGACCAGGGAAGAAGTTCGAAGGTTGCACAATGTGGTGCTTAGTCGAAGCTGGGATTTCCCTGAAGGCTTGCATTGTCTGGGCTCTTCCTCCCTTGTTCCTGGCCACAGAGGGACAGTATTTTACCTGTCTGGGAAAGCCAGCCTCAAACTGCCAGGGGTCCCGAGAGATGGAAGTGCCGCCCCAGATGGCCGCACTGTAGGGCTATAGAAACCGTAGCCCCTCGTAAGTCAGGCATCTCCCTTATGTTTTGGTCTATGTGAAAGGAGATCCCTGGAACCGTGCTGCGCGTGAACTCCACAACTATATGGGGCAGGTTTGCCCTCAGGAATGTTCACTCAGAAATCTTGGATCATGGGGTGGTATTGGAGCCTAGTTCTGAGGACCCGGACAGTCTCCCCAGTGTCTCTGCTATTCACTCTCCAATCCCTCTGTGGGCTGAAGCCAACCCCCCCATTGTAAAGATGAGGAAGCTGGAAAGTCTTTCCAGGTCCACACCTTGTCAAGGCAGAGCCAGGACTCAAACCCAGCTTCCCAGTCCCAGTCCAGAGCCTGAGCCTCCGGGCCAGGTGGGGGATGTCTGGCCAGGTAGCCTCTCTCTTGTGCCATCAGCCGTGCCACACTCCGAGGGCCTGAGCAGGTGTGCCCTCACCACGCTGGGCCCCCCTCCCAGACATGCTACGTCCCCAGTGCCTTCCATGGCTGGGCCCCGATCGGGGCTGGCAGATGCTGGCTGAACGAAGCAAAGCGGGAAGGACTTACAGTCCACGAGCCCCAGCTGGTCGTTGACAAGACCCAGGACCACGTCCACGATGGGGCAGAGCTGTAGGGGGAGACGGCATGAGGTTCCGGTGATGGGGCTGGGGTTGGGGAGGGGGCGCACGGATACTGACAGCAGCTAACATTTCCTGCAGGCTTGCCCTGTGCCTGGCACGGTCCTCCCCGCAGCCCTATGGGGAAGGCTCTCTCATAATACTCATTTTATAGCTGGGAAAACCAAGCCTCAGAGAAGGGATATGATTGTCAGGCAGCTTGGAAGTGCTCGAGCTGGGGTTCAAACCAGAACCATGTGACTCCTAAGCTCCATTTCTTTATCCCCTCACTAATCTGTCCCTCCGTGGTCCTCTGGGTCCTCCCCGGGCCCCCAAGAACATGGCCCAGCCCTCTGGCTCCCTCCATCCCTCTGGGTCACCTGCATGCCCACAGGGATGGAGGCCGGACTATGGTCCCTCAGTCTGGGGAGAGTCTGTGCTTCTAGCTTCCCGTCCCAGGATGGGTTCTCACCAAGTCAGGGAGGACATTGGCCAGGACTCGGTTCACTAAGTTGTCCACGAGGTTGGGGAGAAGCCTGAGGAGAGAGGAGTGGAGGGGAGGCGGGAGCTCACCAAGCTCGTCCACACTCGGGGTCCCTAGCCAGGCCCTGGGCAGCGAGTACTGGAAAATTGTTCTGAAAGCTGGAAGGACAGTGGCTGGGCCTGAACGGACAGGTGACCCTGGCAAATCGCTTGGCTTTTCATTCAATTCATTCATGCATGCATGCATGCATCCATCCATTTGTCCGTCCATCCGTCCATCCGTCTGTCTGTCCGTCCATCCATCCAACAAACAAATGCTCCTTGAACTCTGCAGTGGGCCAGGCCTGATTTATGTGCAAGTCGTTCCCTCCTGCGCACGTGCCCGTCTAGCGGGCTGCCTGCCGCAGCTTTGTGCGGTCACCCCGAAGGGAAATGGACGTATTGCTTGATCCAAGCACCTAGCACAGCATCTGGTGCATAGTAGGTGCTCAATTGATGTTCGTGGAAGGGAGGGGAGGAGAAACACTGGCCAGCAAAACGTGCTCGTGCGGTCCGCAAGAGGAAATGAGCTGTTGATGTTGAAAAGCTTGGGAGATGTGATCGGTTCTACAGACAAGGAAACAGGTCGGGAGAAGTGGTCCAGAGCGAGTTCTAAGTCCGTCACCAGCTGCCAGGTAGTTAAGGAGGGAAGGAGATCACAGTGTTGATGCATAGACAGGACACATAGGTGGACAGACAGACAGACTTGTAAGGCAAGCGTGTGTTTTGTGAGGCCCTGCAGTGATGAGAAGGTGAGTGAAACATGGCTCTCCTAACACAAAGTGTCACCAACAGCTTGGCCCCTGAAAACCCCATCCGTTTCCCCCTCCCCCCGAACACTCCCTACCTGTGCCTGCCCACGTTGTAGCTGACCGTCCAGCCTGCCAGCTTGACAGAGCAGAGAATTTCGTGGGATCGTGTCCTAATTAGAATGTTTCACTATGTATTTTGGTCTCCTTTTCAAGAGGATTCGCACCTCAAGGGGCCTTATCTCGGTTCCAATTCTCCTTGGAGGATAAGGCCCTTGAGAACAAACGTGCACGCGGGTGCGTGTGTGCCTAGGTGTGGGGGGGGATCACCTGAATTTAATCCGTGCACATTCAGGGCTAAGACTGTTTTCTCTTTCTGGGAAATTATCCGGCAGATACATCGGCCCACGTTTAAAATGTATATAAGCGGTTATTCATTGTAACCTGTGTGTCAGAGCAGAAGACTAGACGAACTGCCATGTCCCCACACCAGGGGACGAGACCGATACTTGGTGGTTCGGCCAGACAATGGAATATTACACGGCCGTAAAAACAACAAGAAACTCTCAATGTTCAAATACAGAAAAATCTCCAAAGAGAGTAGATGGAGACAAAGTGCAAAATGGTGTTTATAGGGTGTGCCCGTGTGTGCTAAAGGAGGGCTGGGAGTGAGAATCTACGTTCACGTTTGCTTCATTTGTAGAACGGAATTGGAGGGAGAATCGGAAAGAAGCACAGTGAGCTTGCTGGGGAGGGGCAGATGGGAGGCAGGGTGGGAAGGAGGCTCTCAGTCTGTGCCCTTTTATTTTTTTATACATATTTTTAAAGATTTATTTATTTTAGAGAGAGAGAGAGCAGGGGAGGGGCAGAGGGAGAGAGAAAATCTCAAGCAGACTCCCTGTTGAGTACAGAGCCCAATGTGGGGCTCAATCTCATGACCCTGAGATCAATACCTGAGCTGAAATCAAGAGTCAGACGCTCAACCAACTGAGCCACCCATGCGCCCCTATTTTTTTTTAATATTTTGAACCATGTACTACCAAATACATTTCCCAGTGAAAATATGAATGTAAAGATCTGGGAGGTTTCTGGGTGCTTCTCTCCATCTGCTCTCCTCACCAAAATATCAGGGGCCAATTTTCTCTGTCCTTACCTACCCTAGAGCAGAAACAAAGACTCAGAGAAGCTCACATGAATCAGAAATTCTTGAGTTCAAGTGGCACAAGGAGATTTTCTACTCCCAAAGTCTAGGTGGGATGAGTACTGGAGTGATAGGGAGAAAAGATTGATAACACAGGAGGGGAAGGAGTAAGGGGCCAGAGGCCTCGAAGAGAGAAGCCAAGGAAGCATCTCCCATGATGAGGGCCAAGGAGTGGAGAAAGGACTCAGCTCTGAGCTGCGCTGATGTGCCCTCATCCAAAACCAACACCTGGGGACAGCGTACCCCTCAATACACAGACACTTTTAACTTCCCCGGACAGAGTATGGGGATTTGGCCACTTTGTGGGGAGGGCATAACAGAAAAAACTCAACCCCTAACCAAGGTTGCATTGGACAGAACCAACTGGGAAATTTCCCCCTGAGTTGGGGGTCCAAGGGACACAAAACTCCTGCTAGACATGTATTCAGAAAACTCTTAAAATGTACCAGATTCTGCACTGTGTTCTGCATTCATTATCTCAATTCCAAAGGGAAAAAGAATTACCTGCATTCCACAGACAAAGAAGCTGGACCACAGAGAGGGCAACAGAGTTGCTCAAAGTCACACAGCAATGAATAGTGGAGCTGAGGTTTGAACTGCAGGCTGCTTCTGGAGCCTTTACTCATAACCATATGGTTTGTCAAAGACAGCCCACCCCACCATCCCCCAAGGCACTCGACTGCCCGCTGGTACTCACCCTCGAAGCAGCTTGACTTTGATACCCCCCAGGAGGGTGTCACATCGCTCAATAACTAGCCTAGGGTAGCCTGTGCGGTCCATGGTCAGCCGGACCTTGGCAGTGATGTTCACTTCCACAGCAATGTCCAGGAAGCCGATGAGACTGGAGGAGATCACGGGGCCGGGGAGACAGTGAGTCAGCCTCGACTGCCAGGCAGCTCAGCTTCACTCAGTCCTGGCCAGCACCTTGCAGCTTCACTCAGTCCTGGCCAGCACCTCTTTCCCCTGTCCCTGCCTCCTGGTTTCGTGCACCTAGTGTGCCCCTCGCTCATCTCTAGGGGTCCCAAACCCCCTGGTCCCTCTACATTTGCAAACAAATCTATCTCCCCCTTAGTCTATGAGGGCTTCGAAGGCTAGGAACAGGTTCAATAAATGAGCTCTCTATATAAATTCTGGTTTCCAAGGCGACTACCCATCGACCTAGCTTTATAGATATGACCTCATCCCATGGGGAGAAATCAGCGCGGAAGTCCACTGTCCGAGGGCCTTGGATAAGCACTTGCTCTGCGGCAGGCACTCTCCAGGGAGGCATTTGCTTGCCCTCCCTTGCCTGTGGCCACAGCCACCCGGAAAAGGAGGTGTCATGCCCATTGCCGGCAAAGACACTAAGGCTCAGCGACATGAAGGGGCTGACCCGAGGTCACGCAGCTTAAAAGAGAGTCAGGATTCAAACCCAGGCTGTCACCTGTCTCCAGCCTCTCAGACCTTAACAACCATGCAGGCCACCTGCACTGAGGACAGGGACCGTAAGATGACCCGAGCCCCAGTGCGAGCCATGTGCTGGTAACACGTTAGGTCTTACCCCACATTATGGACAAAGAGGCTACGGAGCAGAGAGGGGAAATGCCTGCCCAAGATCTCCCGGCCGGGACATAGGTTGACGGGGCCCCTCCAGGGCTGGGGGTACACACCTCTTCCCGTTGATGGCCACGCGGGTGTACAAGCTCAGGTAGACGCCCACTCCAGGCAGGAGCCGCACGGACACCCGGGGGAGGGTCAACTCCGCGATGCGCAGCCTGCGTGGGCCCGGGGGTGGTGAGACGGAGGTCATCCCGCCTGCCTGCCGCCCCTCGCTAGGAGTGCCCGCCTCACACCACCCCCTTCTCCGTGTCGCATTCGTTCCTCCTGACTCTAAAGACACCTGACGTTTGTGGATAGAACTTGGAAAACCCAGAGAGGTGAAAAGGGAAAAGAACGCCATGGTCCATACTCCTTTTGCCTGGAGACGCACTGTTTACATTTCCATGTATTTCCTTTGGGGTTTTTTTCTTGTAAAGATGACATTCCCTCTGCTTGTCCCTGCCCCTCTTTTCCTGGTTCCTTCCTACATATTCTCAGATTTCAGTTTAAGACCCTCTTCCTCCAGGAAGCCTTCCCTGATCTCTCCCATTATACACATCCTCATTTCCCCACGAACTGCTTACCAGTGTTATAATTGTACGATTATTTTCAGGCGTCTTTATGAAAGCCCATATACCCCATCAGCCTGCAAGCTCTGGGGGAGCAAGAGCTGTGCCTTTTGGCTGACCACGTGGCCATGTGCTCAGGGCCAGCACAGCGGCCTGCACAGAGGAGGAGTGCTGAGTATTCATGGAATTAGATAGTGAATGGGAGGAGACTGGGCATAGATGAAATTACTACATATGTGTAATTTTAAATCCTTGGGTGTTTTCCACTCTAACTCTGACAATGTACATTCTACAGCCGAGGAAATCAAGACTCAGAGCCATGAAAAGTGCGGCCCACAGTCACACACGTACATAAAAAGGTGAGCTGAGACTCAAATTCAGGGCTGCTTAAGGACAAGACCCCAAGCCATACAACTTGGGGCTCTCAAGACCTCCAGTCCTGAGGCCAAGCCTTGAAGTGCACAGGGCTCTCTAGACTGTCACTCCTCCAACTCCGGCCCCTGGGGGTGATCCCCCGGTTTGTACATTCATCGTCTGGGCTTGATAGGGGGAGCCTGGCCCCTTCTTACCCCGTGATGCCCTGCACGGTGCTGATGAGGCCTCCCTCGCCAAGCACGCCCAGGACTCCGCCTCCTCCGAGAAGTCCTCCATCACCAAGGAGACCACCTCCGCCGAGCAGGCCGCCTTGGCCCGACAGGATGCCATCGGCCGCCAGCATGCCCCCAGTGCCGAGCAAACCACCTGGGCCCAGCGCCCCAGTGGCTACACCGGGTGGGATCTCTCCAGGCCGCAGCTCTCTCCGGTGAAGCCTGCCCGCGACTGCTGCACCTTCGGCTGACCTGTACCGCCCATGGCCCCTGTGGCCGCCATATGCGTTCTCGGCATTGCGGTAGTCGCCCTTTCGGAGGTCCCTGATGCTTCCATCTGACTCAAGGATCTCACCGTATCTGTATTTGCCCCCCAGCTGAGCGGTGTTGTCATTGGTCTCGATGTGACCATACTTGTAATTACCGCCAAGCTGATTGCCATTGGTATATTTTGGGGGGTGCTCTCGGACATGGAAATCGTTGTAGGGAACGCCACCGACACCTCGGGAGAATTCAACGCGTCTGTAGTCATTGTAATGGTGTCGGCCTCCGCCCAAAAGACCACCACCACCACCGCCCAAGAGACCACCACCACTGCCACCCAGCAGACCGCCACCACGGCTGCCACCACCACCCGACAAACCTCCCCCAACTCCACCCAGCAAGTCATCTTCACCCCCTCCACCCCTACCACCAAGCAGGCCCCCCAGGAGACCACCGCCCCTACCACCACCACCACCACCACCTAGTAGCCCCCCACCACTGCCACCCAGTAGCCCCCCACCCCTGCCGCCTCCGCCCCCCAACAGCCCCTCATCCCTGCTGCCTCCGCCACCCAACAGCCCCCCACCCCTGCTGCCTCCGCCCCCCAACAGCCCCTCATCCCTGCTGCCTCCGCCACCCAACAACCCCCCACCCCTGCTGCCTCCGCCCCCCAACAGCCCCCCACCACTACCACCCAGGAGCCCGCCACCACTGCTGCCTCCACCCCCCAGGAGCCCCCCACCACTACCACCCAGGAGGCCCCCACCACTGCTGCCTCCACCCCCCAGGAGCCCCCCACCACTACCACCCAGGAGCCCCCCACCACTGCTGCCTCCACCGCCCAATAAGCCTCCCCCAACTCCACCCAACAGATCACCACCACTCCCTCCACCCCCGCCACCAAGCAGGCCCCCCAGAAGACCGCCCCCACCACCTCCACCTCCATTTCCACCAAGCAGACCCCCCAGGAGCGGTCCGCCACCATCACCACCAGCTTTACCCATGGGCACCTCTCTCAGGGCTGAGCGGAGAGCGTCACTCTGCTGTAAGGTGCCCGAAATGGCTGTGGAGAAGCAGAAGTGCCGGTCAGGGCTTTCTCCCACAGCCCCCGGGGGCCACCTCTGGAGCACTACCCGGGCTCTCAGCACCCCATTTTCCTGGTGGTAAAATGTCAGGGTCAAATGGGAAGACGCCTCTAGACCAATCCAGCCCTGACATCCCGGCAAGCTCACCAGCTGCAGACCTTGCCCTGCTCTCACTGTAACTAGATCTCACACCATTCACCAAACCTGGAAAGATTTTCTCCTTCATCCTCCCTTTCGAGGGCTCCATACTTTAGAGCTTATAAACCTGCCTAGACGGGAATCAGGGCAGGGAGAGTCTTCATTTGCCAGAGGACAAAAATGAGGTCCCGAGAATTAAAGGCAGGAATAATTACAGCTCCTGCATTTGAGGGCCTCCCAGGTATCAGGAACTGTGATAAGTTTGCAAAAGGCTTTCTTGTTCATCCTCATATCTGTCCCCGTGATGGGGCCAAAATCACATCGATTTTGCAGATCGGGAAACTGAGGTCAGAGAACTCAAGTCGTGGACTTGAGGCCACACAGTATTTGAGCCCCAGGAAGCCTGAGTCCAGGGCCCCAAGCTCATAGTCACTGCCGCCTGCTGCCTCAGCTCTAAGGTCCTCAACTCGCTGTCCTGCACGCAAGTGCTCAGGAAATGGTAGCCGAAAGCAAAAGGGGGAATAATTCACCCGTCCACCCGATGCAGAATCTGCTGGTGGTGAAGAGGGTCCTGGGCAACTTCAGAGCTGGCGGGACAGCCCTGCCCACCCCATGTCACCCCAACCCCCCGTAGGCCTGGACTCACCGTTGCTCAGCACGTCTTTGGTAACCCTGAGGACAGTGTTTGTCTCTTGGCGGGTGCCGCAGACAGCTGCCACACACAGAGCGGCCACGCACCAGGCCGTCCACATGCTGGCGCGCCTTCTCTGCGGAGGAAACAGGGCATCGATGTCTGTGGCCGGGAGGCACCACCCTGGCCAGCAGATGGAGCCAGGCACCCCCTGCCAAGAGTCATACTAGCACCCTGAGGCCCAGCGACAGAGGGAGAGGGGATGTACAGAGGTCACACATGAGGCAAGTCCAGAATTCCCCATACCATCTTCTAAGTTTTTCTAAATGAAATGAATGTGGAGACATAAAGCAGATTCATTAACCGGACTGTCCTGGAGCCATGGATGACTGATTACCCCCCAAGATGAAATTTCCAAATGGAGCATCAGGGAGAGGGGTCGTGAGGATTCCAACCGGAGTAGCAAACCAGTAGCAGCCAGGCTCTAGAGCAATCTCTCCAGCATCTACCCTCGGTTCACACCAATCCGTCCATCCTCCCACCCACCATTCATCCTTCCCTCCACCCATCTTTCCATCTGTCCATCCATTTATCCACCTATCCATCCATCCCCCTAACCCCCCATCCCTCCATCCACCCACCCTCCATTCTTCCGTCCATCCATCCATCCATCCATGCATCCATCCATCCATGCATCCATGCATCCATGCATCCATCCATCCATCCATGCATCCATCCATCCATTCATGCATCCATGCATCCATGCATCCATCCATCCATCCATCCATCCATCCATCCATCCATCCATCCATGCATCCACCCACCCAAGCATCCATGCATCCTTCTATTAGTTCAACCACCTAGCAACACACTCATCTAGCCACCCTTTCAATGCATCCAGGCAGCCAGAAAACACTCCTGCCTCTGTGGAGGAGGCAGTCCTACACCATGTAGTTAAGATTAAGGCATCTGGATCAGAGCTATCTGGGTTCTAATCCTTAGGCAAGAGACTTAACTTTTTTGAACCTTGGCCTCCTAATCACTGACACATTGTTTCTGGTACGCGGTAGACACTCAATGAACAGCAGCTGTTGTTATCGTCTTGGTACTATTATTTCAGAGCCCTAAGGAATGGGTGTGGAGTGCTATGAGATTGGGGAGGAGGAAAGCGTGCATTTTGGGGTGCTCAGCCTCTAAGAAACTTTATGAGGGCCTCCATGCCCTCACCCACTGTCTCATTCCATTAATTCAATCTACCCGGTCGTCAGCTTCAGAGGATCATTGACTCCCCTCTGGGCCAAATTGTGAAACCACTAGCTTCAGCCCCCTCCACGTACGTACCCTCTCCTCTTCTCCCGGCCTCCACTTCTCTTGAAGTTCACGAAGCCCCCACATTTTTCCCCCACTCCCATCTACTTCTGGAATTTTGGAAGCACTCATTTATACTAGAATATGAAGGACTAATATGTGCAAAACTTTTTTTCTGGCTTCTTTACCTCATCCTAACCTACTACCTAGAAAGTTCTGTGTACAAAGAGAGATCACCAACTTCAGCTAAAAAGATGGGCACCAATGGAGGGATTTCTGGCAAGCAGATGAGGAGTCTCGGAGAAGTAACGAAGGTGCCAGCCCTGGGAAATACAAGCGCAGCTCTGTTAACTCACGTAACTGGTGTGGATCAGGCCCTTTTGTTGATCCCTGAGAGGCTCTCCTGACTGTGTCCCTGTTCTAGGCGAGACAACGGGCTCAGACAGGGGTCACCTTGGCAGGTCTCCAGTCTGAGACTCTCCTCCTTGCCTCCCAAGGCCTCCGCCTCCCCCTGCCCAGACACTGAATGGGGAAGGGGCCCCTCCTTACCCCTGCAACGTCCCTGAAGCTCAGGCTTGAGAGGTGCTGTTCACCGGGCCCTCTGCTTTTGGCTGAGTCTGGTTACAGGCCAGCCTTATATAGCAGCTGGGTCGGAGCCCAGACCTAGAGAGGGAAACACCATGTAATTACGAGAGATTGGAATCCAGATGCGCTCTGCAAATCGGGCATTGAGCCCCAAAACCACAAAGGTTTGCGGTTTGTGGCTAATTCTGAAAGCTATATTCAGCCCCGGATGGTGTCACATGAGCTGGGGTTTATCAGCCTCTGGTCTGGGCACATTACGGGAGACTCCAGCGAGGCAGGCCCCCGGATGAGAGAACTAGAAACACCTACAGATACATCTGGGTTCCAGCTCTAGGTCAGGCACTGCCCATTCCAGATGGCCTGGCTGCCGGGAAGTGCCCCGGGACTGGACTCAGCATCAGGCTGACTCGGGTTCAAACTCAGGCTCAACCCCCTACTCACTGCATGACCTTGGGCATTTCCCTTCTCTGTGCCTCTCCTCATTTCCATCCATTAAATGGGTATAATGCCTGCCTCCCGGAACTGATTGGAAGATTTAGGGAGATGCTTATAGGTCTGACTCTTCTAACTTGGTGCTGGTGTGATGAGAACAAGTAGATGGGCTTCTTTTGACCCGTGGAAGGTTTTCTCCCAATCTTTCATTATGAAATGTTCACACATACAGCAAAGTTGAAAGAGTTGAACTCTGAAGATCCATACACTTGTCGCCTTCCTCCCACCACTATCCCCACCATTAGCACGCTGTTCCTCTTGCTTCATCACGTGTCTACCCATGCATCCAATAACCCATCTTTTTAAAAAATGTATTTCAAAGTAAACTGCAGGAAACAGTACATTTCAATATGCATGCCATTGTGACTCTTTTCTGTGGGTGTAAAGTGTACTTAGAGTGAAATGCACCAATCTCAAGGGTTTATTGGTTGAATTTTGGCAATTTTGTACAACCATGTAGCCCACACCCCTATCTCAGTATAGAACATTTCCATCACCCCAGAATGTTGCCTCCTGCCCCTTCCCAGGCAATGCCTCGGAGGCAGCTTCCAAGAGCTGCCGGGACACAGCCCAGACCCGTTCCTTGACATCCAACATGGATCTACTTCCCATGCTCACTCCTGCTCCTCTCCGTACCCCGCGCTGCTCATTCCGCCCCCCACCCCATTCCCTGTCTCTGGGCCTTTGCACGTGCAGTATTTGCCACAGCATACCCTTCTCCAGACGCCACTGGTTATAACTGTACAGAAATGTCAGCTGCTCTGGAAAGCTTTCTGTGACAACCCCAACCTTGACCCTTCCTCTAGACCACCCAGGGCTCTCTGCGGCCCATGAGAGGTGGTGTTGCTCTGGACAAACCAGGCCTGTGCCCCACTCCCAGCCAGCACGGGTGCAGAAGCCAGTATAAGGAATGAATGAATGTGTGCTCTCACTCTCCACTGGGCGAGGTCTCCGAGTCCGCGCTTCCCACCCCCCAGCCCCCATCAGGGTCCTGCCGCCTGTTTCATTGATGCCACTTCCTCCCTGCCCACATGAGGTCCTCCTGAGAACTCCTCGGGGGGTGAGGGGGCATTTCTATCTCCCCATCAAGGCCTGCTCTCAAATCGGGCTGAGAGTAAATGTGTTTCCCTGAATTCTGCAAGGAGATCGCTTCCTCCTCCCTCCCTGGAGGCAGTGGGGGCATCGAGTCCTGCCCAGCTCACTGTTGTCCCTGGCCGCTGAGCCTGCCCCACTCTGGGACTCAGTTTCCTCATCTGCAGTGGGCACATCAATGAACAGGCTTTGGAGCTGGACGCTGGATTTGAATTCTGCTGCCACTTCTCTCCAAGCCTCTGTTTCTTCAGTTTTGAGACGGCGACCAGAGGGGGTCCACCTCAAAAGGGTGTTGTGAGGATTGAGGAACTTAATCACTGACAGCCCCGAGAACAGCCCCGACACCCAGGTGGTGCTTAGCAGGTGGCTAAGGGTCCCTGCCGGTTCCACACGGCAGCAAATCTGAGCAAGCCCTGAATGGGGTGAGGGGGGGCTTAGCCCCAGCCCTGGGCTACCTGATCATTTGTGGGGGCTGGAAGGGCTCTAGGGCAGGGACCCCGAGAACCACGCGTACCTGCATTCCCCCCATGTCCTATCTCCTCTCTCTCCACCCCAGACAAGCCCCTCTCGGGCGCTCAGTCTGGCCATCAGAGAAGCAGGCCTAACTCTACCGTCCTGGCTGGGTTTGGAGGATTACACAGATGTCTGGAATGTGCCTAGAGCCTCGTGGGGGCTCAGTAAACAGTAACCCCCTTTTTGGCTCCCCATTGTCTGGCGTTTAGTGTGATATAAATGCTTGTTGAACAAATATATTACCTTTTAAAATTGAACTACAATGCTAGAGAGCAGTGGTGCTCTGTCCCCACCTGCCCGGTTCCCCGCAGGGACCAGAGCGCACTGGAAACTACAGAGGGCAGGGCACACGGGAAGGTGGTTGCCTATCGTCCGTCACCTGAGGCTCCGTGCCCTTCTCGGTCCTGAGACCAGCCAGACCCTGGTGGCCATGAGGCTGGCCTGTCCCCTGGAGCCCCAAGAGGATTAGGACAACTTTGGCGCCAAGGAGATCACCTGGGATTAGTGTCCAAAAGGCACCTTTGTCTGGGGCTGAAGTAACCAAGCCCTGGGAGGTGACTGACTCACCCAAAGGTGACTGAGTCGTGCAGGGGGCCATGTGGGGGGCTCATGCAGGGGGCTGAGGGACCAGGAAACAGAACCAGTCCCCTTACTGCCCCTGCTTCAGCCCGGTCTGTCTCACGAGCTGTCAGCTGCCAGGGCTGCAAGGCGGCGGCCCGTGGGAGGCTCTCTGCCCGTCTTATTGCATCCCCTGCCCTAAGTGCACAGGTTCAGAGCCTGGGCTCGGGTATCAGGGAGCCCGGGTTCAAATCCTGGCCTTGTCGCTTCCTACCTGTGTGGCTAGGGGCTAGTCACTTAACCTCTCAGGGTCCTCAACTGTGGATTGAGGGTAAAAACAGTTCCTAGACAGCAGGGTTGATTCAAGTAGTCGAAAACATAACATACCTAACGCACTTGAACAGGAAACATAATAAATGCAGCAAGAATTTTATAGCATCGCAGGGAAAAGCCCAGGCTTTGGAACTAGGGTCAGAAGGATCTGGTTCAAATCCTGGCTCTGCCACTTAGGGGCTTGCCAGTTCCATTTCTCTGAGCCTCAGTTTCCTCCTCTGTAAAATAGAGCGATCCCATCCACTGACTACTGTCGCTGTGAAAATTCACTAAGGTAAGGGGAGGGGTGTTAAGCATGTAATGCCAAGACTGGTATACAGTAGGCGCTCAGTGGAGATAAGTTGCTCTCCCAGCTACTCCGTGAAGTCACGGGACTCACGGTGATGAAGCAGATACTGTCCCTGACTTGGCAGCGCTCTTGGCGGGGTGGGAAAATGGCACCGAGGAGGGACAATCCGTGTGGCGGCCACGATAATGGACCTTGCCTACAGCACGGGGAGGCTAAAGGCTGCAGGTGCCCGGCGGATGGAGGGCTGGCAAGCGTGTGCCAGGCACACCTGGGCGAGGGGTGATGTTCCAGAAGAGGGAGGCGCCATGTGAGGGCCTGGCTACGCAGCACACACACCTGCCGCGTGCCAGGTGCTCTTCTCCGTACTCAAGAAAGACTTGCGCATTTAATCCTCAAACGACCTATGAGTGAGTCCTAGAGCGTTCCCATTTCACAGATGAGGAGCCTGAGGCACAGAGACCACTCTGCTCCTTCTCCATGCTCCCAGAGGAATTGGCTGATGCCAGGTCATGGGCAGCCTTGAATGCCAAGCGGGGATTTTGGATGATTTCCTGCTGGCCGTGAGAATCCAGACAATGGAGGGCTGTCAGCAGTGGTGAGATGGTCGGATGAGGTCAAGGAAGGGCTGGAGGAGGATGGGATGAGAGAGCAGAGGGAGGGAGCAGATGAACGCAGCACTAACATGAGCTCACCATTGTAGGTGCTGGATAACCCGCAAAACCTTATTCCTATCACCCGCAAGTTACCCATGAAGAGATGGAGAGTCGGAGTCAGTGACTTGCCCAAAGGCACCGGCTAACCGGCAGCTGGGAGGGGATTTGAACACAGGCAGCTAACTTGGGCCACCTGTTCTGGGTGGGAGCTGGGAGACAGGGGAAGTGACAAAGAGTCAAAGAAAAATCCCAACCTGTCACTTAGTACCGGGCTTGGCATACACGCCAAGAGGGGCTGCGATAACTGCAGGGTGAGTGGATGGGCTGGTGAGGGAGGGCGGGAGGGAGGAAGGAGAGGCAGGAGGCTGGGAGGCTGGGAGGCCGGATGGATGGGTGGGGGTCACAGGGTCATTCCTATTAATGCATAAACCTTCAGATGGGCTCCAACTCTCTTCTGTCTCCTGAGCCACTCCCCAGAACTTCATTGGCCCCTCTTCCCTCAAGTCCGTGCGTAAGTGCCAACGTGGGGTTATTCCCCAGAACCCAGGAGGCCCATCCTGAGCAGTGAGGAGGAGGCCAGGACTGAGGCAGCAGCCCCGTTTCCCAACCCAACTCTGCCGAGGTGCGGTCTTGGGCCAGCCAGCCCGCTCTCTGGCGTCAGTTTCCCCACGCACACTATGAGCAGCTGGCGTAGTTTGTTCTGAGGCCTATCCTGCGGTAAGCCCACCACTATGTGGAGCCAGTAGGGATCCCTCCAGGGCAGGACCGGGTCGTCCTTGCTTCCAGGAATGCTGGCTCCTTTCTCCCTGAAAAATTCCTATTCACCCTTCTGCTCACAAATCACTTCTGAGAAGTGTCCCAAAGTCAGAGAGACAGAGACAGACAGACACAGAATCAGACAGACTCAGAGAGACAGAGCGAAAGATACTGGTACTTAGAAAAATAGAGATTGGAGGGGAATAGGGGCCAGGGGAGGGGGGCACGAGGAGCCCAAGGCAGAAGTAAAGGAGGGCAGGACAAGACACAGAGGCCTCCCAGGGAGGCAGAGCGACAAGGACTAGGCCCCGAGTCCCTCACCCTCCAGGAGCCCCGGTCTGGAGCTGGTAGGGTCCCAGAAACAGAGGCCAAGGCAGCCCCCTGTACCTGGGGAACAAACAAGCCGGGAGGTGCCGAGAAAGAGAGGAGTGGTTTATTGAAAGCTCAGAACTCTCCACTGAGGCCAGAGCGCTTTTTGAAGCAGAGTCCTGTGGCCAGCCCTGAAGTCCCCACCCCAGACTGGGGGCAGAGCTGCAGGGCCAGAGCATCTGGGTGGTCCTGGGTGGATAAGGGACACTAACACTGTCACCGACACAGGCTAGAGACTGGGAGGGAAACTGAGGCCGAGTGGGCAGGTGCACAGACTCTGGAAGTCAACGGGGAGGGCAGGTGGCCATTCTCAGCTTCAGGATGCCACGGTCAGCACAACGGCATTCTGCAAGGAGCAACGGTTCTCGATGAGCCCATCTGCCAGCCCTCCACCCCTGCTGCTGTCTCCATGTTGTCCCCCAATCCTCCCCCCACTGCCCGGCCCCATGCCCTGGGGTTAGCACTGAACCCGGAACCCAGCGGGCACTCGTTAACTGAGTGAATGAACAATGAAGTGAACGATGAATGAATGACATCCACTGTGGGAGAGGTCACTGACTTCCAAACTTAAGAGACCCAAGTTCAAGTGCCATTTCCCCTGTTAATTTACTGTCTGGCCCTGGGCCAGAAATGTGGCCTCCTTCATCCCTGATCCTCATCTGAGAAATGGATCCGTAACTCCCTGCTCTGCCCACCTCCCAGAGCCATTCCAAGACTCAAGTTGGTGCTGGATTGAAAAGGATCATGCGGTCGGGGCGCCTGCGCGGCTCAGTCAGCGAAGCATCTGCCTTCGGCTCAGGTCATGATCCCGGGGTTTTGGGACCGAGCCCCGCTTTGGGCTCCCTGCTCAGAAGAGTCTGCTTCTCCCTCTGCCCCTCCCCCTGCTCGTGCGCTCTCACACACACTCTCTCTTTCTTTCTCAAATCAATACATAAAATCTTAAAAAAAAAAAAAGGGATCATGAAGCCATGCTGATATTCAGCAAGAGAAAGTGTCAGGATCTATTAGCCATGCCTGCCGCGGGCACAGACAAAGGAGAGACGGGACATGGATTTGCTAGCCCTGGGCCAGGGGAGCTGTGACTCTGTGAGTGAATCTGAGATTCCATCCTAGAGGTCAGACGCATGTCTGCATTCAACAGGAGAGGACTCTGTGATCGACTGACCATGTCTGCCGTGGGCAAGTGAGTAAGGAGTTGTAGCACACGTCGCATGTGTGCCACTCCCAGGTGAAGTAACCTGTTAATACCCTGAGCAACTTAGAAAACGGTGCAGGGACAGACCAGATGGTGAGGCGGGGCATTCCCCTCAGGACAAGCTTAAGGCCCGTCGAAGCCACACGTGCATGGGAAGCTTACCTCAATGATCTCCAGGGCTGCGTTGGCAAAGTTGACATTGAGAACCTTAGGCAGGGGAATTCCAACATCCAGGTCCACTGTGAGAAGGAAATGGTTGACAGCAAAGGTATGTGGGAGGCTGGGACCAGTGTCCTTGAGCTAGCCATTTCTGTTCTTGGGGACTCAGTTTTCCTGATTGGCAAACTCCTATTCATCCCACTAAACCCAAACAAAAATGCTCCTTTTCTGTATTGTCGTCAGTGGCTCCCCTCAGTCTGTCAGTGCGAGGTTCTGTCCGTCCCTTGCACACTCTGTGTCATCTATACTTTAATCATTTGTTTATGACTATTTCCCTCTGGATTGTGAGCTTGAGGACAGGACGCTGCTCAGATAGCCAGGGTGTGGCATAATGGAGGTGCTAATTAATGTGGTTTGAATGGAAACATCAGTGCCTCAGTTTCTACATCTTAGAAATGGGATCAACCCCTCCATCTTCAGTGTCTCTATCAGAACAATGGACAATCTGATTCCCGACATTCCATGTTTCCAAGAAGAAAATGAAGTCCGCCCATACCATTCAGCTTCGGCACGTAGGCCACCCGGACCACGTGACTGAGCCATTCTTCTAAACGGGCTGCCTGCAACAGAGCACAGGGAAGGCTGGGAGGGGTGGCTTCGCCAGGAGCAGCACATCCCTTCCCCGGTAGGAAATCCGAGGTCCGGCTGCTGAGCCTCCCCCGAGCCTGAGGACACATTGCTGGTGGGCACAGGGCCCACTGGGGTGGCTGTCCATCGATGACCCCAAAGGGGTCTCTGCGACTGAGAACAGCTTTATGCGGGCCCCATGACCTTGGAAGAGCTGCCTTCCTAGAGGAAGGGTCTGTGGGGCCCGGAAGGGGCAATGCCTGAGAAAGAGCAGAAAACACGCCCAGCTCCAGTAGAATTCTGAGTGGTCTGCTCTTAGATTCCTATCCACTTAGGGACCCTTAGAATGTTCTTTTTTTTTTTTTTTTAAGATTTTATTTATTTATTCTACAGAGATAGAGACAGTCAGCGAGAGAGGGAACACAAGCAGGGGGAGTGGGAGAGGAAGAAGCAGGCTCATAGTGGAGGAGCCTGATGTGGGGCTCGATCCCATAACGCCGGGATCACGCCCTGAGCCGAAGGCAGACGCCTAACCGCTGTGCCACCCAGGCGCCCCAGGGACCCTTAGAATGTTCTAGAACCTGAGACCACTGTGGGACTCCAGAACCTCAGAACTCTGAAGCAGGACACCAAGGGCTCTGTGGGGCTCTGAAATGTTAGAACTTTCCAAGTTCAGGAACATTATTACTCGTGTGAAGTTCCAGAATTTTGAGCCCTTGTGAGATTCTGGATGTTTACAACTTTGTGAGGTTCCAAGACTTTGGAAGATCATGAGATTCACTTTCCTCAGATGATGACTATTTTACACATGCACACACATACACACTTGCTCTGATGTTTGCCCACTCAGGCTTGCTGGGACAGAGCCCAGACTGGGGTCAGCTCAGGTATATGACCCATGACTCATCCTGCCCCCTTCTTCCCCCTGCTTGAAGACTGTCACCACTGGCAAGCTGCTCACCCTCCCCGGAACTTACATCAAAGGCGTGGGCAAAGGAGGAGGCCAGCTTGACACTGAGCCTGGTGGAGAGAAGAGTGACACTGAGCGGCCACAGCACCCACCACACCACCTGCTGAGCACTGCTCTGTCCACCCCCCTCCCAGCCTACCCCACCCCTAGCTCTCCAGGATCAGAAACAGGGTTACAGCCCCAACTCTGCCTCTATTCAGCCTCGACTCAGGGACTCAGTCTTTCCACCTGTAAAATGGACCTGAAGGGCTCTAACCTTCTTCTGAGATATCATGACTGCCACCTCTGACTCTATGGCCCTCGAGTCTTGGTCTCCCTCCCAGTTGCTTGGCCCTGGGCAAGTGGCTGAACCTCCCTAAGGAGTGGCCCTCCCACAGACTCAGCACTGGACACAGGGTTCCCTGCATCCAGCCGGTGCACACTAAAGACAGCAACCCACTGATGGATCCCAGCTGCCCAAAGACAGGTCCAGGGCCAGAGCCTGGACACACATCTCTATTTCCTGGAGGGTTGAGGTAGGAACTGCCACCAGGGAGGCGAAGCAAACCCAGACAGGGGGCAAGGCTAGAAATGGGGTGACAACAGAGCCTTGCAGGGGGACCTGCGGGGGACACAAATAAGGGGTCAGGTGAGCACTGCGTGTCTACGGCTCAGGATCCCAGAGACCCCTGGGAAGGTCCCCCGCATCCAGGGGGAGGGACAGGCAGGTCCCCAGGCCTCAGGCCATGGTGACAGCACTGGGCCTGGAGAGTGGAGGCCTAGACCGCAGCCCGGGTTCTGGGGACAGCCTGCTGTGTGAGCCTGGGCTTTGCCAGCTGTGAAGTGCCATGCATGTGTCAGGAGGGACTGTCACCAACATCACCATCTTGGTTTTTACGGTTATCATGGAGCCAGGGGAGGTGGAGAGATTAGAGAAGTAACTAGTCCACATGAAAAACAAAGCTTTTTACAGTTATCTCCGTGGCTAGTCTCGAGGGCTGGTAACTCAGACGTTTGGACTCCGGGTCCCGGCAGCACGTTGACCTCCCAGGGCCAGGTTGGGAGCAGGTGCAGTGGAAGAAGCCTGCTCTGGATCCCGCTTCCCTGAGCCCCTTGGCTCATCTGTAAAATGGGCTAATACTGACCCCTCCCTGGCAGGTCCTGGAGGCAAGGAAGAGGCTGGTAGAACACGGGTAACTTAACTGATGCTCAGCGAATCGGTGGTGGTTCTAGTCGGCCCCTAATTCTTGTTCCTAAAGGCAAGGCCCGGGACCCCACGTACCGTTCCAGGGACAGCGACAGGTGCAGCTTCGTAGCCGAGGGAGCCAACTGGGCATTTAAAGTCAAAACCTGCAAGGAAAGAACAGGCAGAGGTTAGCCATGAATGTGGCAGGAGCTTGACGACAGGTCCACTCTGGCCAACAGGTGAATTTCCACCATCCATTCCTTCCACTAATCCCCGCTGTGGCCCTACTGTGTGCTAGGGTCCATGCTGGGCTATGAGGAGGCAACTCGAAGGCTCTGGTGTTCAGGAAGCAGAGTATTGAGGGCACCTGACGTTGCAGGAGAGGAAGCTCTGGGGCTCCGGGAGCTTGGAGAGACCCTCAATCCAGCCGGAGGGGGGGCGGCGAGGAAAGGCGTCCCCAGTGAGGTGACACCTGAGCTGAATCTTGAAAGAGGAAGAGTTAGCCCGGGGCGGGGGGTGGGGTGGGGGGGGAGATGCCACTGCAGGGGGTGGGCAGCAACAAAGGCGGGAGGTGGGACCTGCCAGCCCTGAGTCACTGAGGCCAGGTAGGAGAAAGGGGAAGGCCGAGGATGAGGCAGGAGGGGGCTGACTGCCGGGGCGAAGGTGCTTGGTTCCCGGGGGGCCAGGGAGAGGGTGAGCAGGTGAGGGACCTGCCTCTCCCAGCTGTGCGTTTGGGAAGACCAGCAGAGGTGCAAGGCCAGGAGGACGCTGGAGGGCCATCGGAGAGATATCTGAGCATAGCGAGGCTGGGGCGATGTGGAGATATTCCTGAGCTCTGAGGAGAGCAGAGCGGACAGGACCTGGGCCAGGATGGACGCGTGATGACGGAGCAGACACCTGGCCTCGGCTCAGATGACAGCAGCGGGGGAGGGGGACTTCCTGTGTCGCGCCACGCCAGGCCCCCCCAACCCTGAAATCAGGTCCTAGAGAGGGCAGGCCCGCTCACAGCCCCAGTGCCAGGCTCCTGTCCCTCAGCCACTCACCGCATTCAGCTCGAAGAGGGCTTCAGGGGTCCCTTTAGGATGGTAGGACAGCACGTGGACGTTAGCTGGGATGGAGATGGTGGCCTTCCCGTTCTGGAGCGTGACTGACGGTGCTTCTTTCACCCGCATTGAGAGCAGGAGCTGCTGGCCTGGGGGCAACTTTCCCAGGGCCTGGAGAGAGGCAGGAGCAAGGCCGGGGGCAAGAGGGGAGCTTCAATGCCCCAATAACAGAATCAGTCAGTCACCAAACACTCCCTGAGCACCTAACGGGCAGCGGGCACCATGCTGGCTGCTGAGGTTACAGCCTGAACCAGACAGTCCTGCTCATGCCCCCACCCCCAGATGTGACATTCAAGTGGGGAGACAGCAACCCATGGAATTGAATCAGGCTTCCGCCTCAAATTCAAAATCCCCCACAAGACCACAAGCCCCATGTGACCCCTCCTCGGCCCTCCTCTCCATCTTCTCTCCAATCACCGGCCCCTCATTGTCTCCAGACTCACTGGCCACTTGGCTGTTCCTGCCAGGGACACACTCCTACCTCAGGGCCTTGGCACCTGCTGTTTCTTCTGCTGGACATGTCTTCCCCAGAAACTTGCGTGCTGCCCTCCCTCCACTCCTCAGCCTACTATTCCAGTGTCACCTCCTCGGAGAGGCCGCTGCAGAGCTCTCTGCTTGAAAGCACTACCCCCCCCCTTCCTAACCTGCCTTCGCCACCCCATCCCCCTCCACCTTCTGACGCTGCGTGTAGTCTACCTATCCACGTGCTCCACGGCTGCCTCCCCCACCAGGATGGCAGCTCCTGGAGCAGCCGCTTCCGTCTGCTTTTCATCTCTGCTCCTCCCGCGTGGCTGGCACCTAGCACAGAGCCCGGGACGTGGCTACTCAGTGAGCAGGGCTGACTGACTGGCTGATCTCACAATCGGGAAGCCCCCGCTTTCACAGTCACAACGTCATGGAACTACAGAAGTGCTGGAACCACAGAGTCACCGAGGCTTCGGACCCCTTGAACGTGGGCACCTAGGGACCCACCCAGCCCCGGCTCCCAGAGTCGCAGGGTCACAAAGACAGGGAGTCACTAGATTCCATCCTTATGTGTCCACAGAGTGTGAAGCCACACAACCAGACTCAGAGCCGGGGCCACGGGGCTCTGACACCAAAAGAACAAAGGCTTCTGCCTCCAGAGGCAGGCCCAGCCTCCCCAGGCTGGTGGGACAAGGCCTGGCTCACCGCCAGCACGGGTCCCCGCTCCTGCCACCTCTGCCTCTCCCACGTCCCTCTCCATCTTACAGCTCCCGCTCTCGGGAAGTTCCTCCGCATGTCTAGCCCCATCTCCTCCTTTGCCTAAGACCCCTATGCCCTTGGGCCGAGGACTCCAAGAAGCAGAGGCCCCAACCATGCCCGCCAAGGCCGATGTGAATCACCACCTTCCAAGGATTCAGTTTGTCCTCTGCGCCCCAAAACTCCGCTGCCCCCTCCGTCTTCCCCAGTAGAAACCCAGACCTTCTGGGCCTCATTCCAGCCTCTATCTGCTATTAGATAAGGAATCTGCTATTACATAAGGACTTCGTAGCAGTCATTTCAACTTCAGTATGAATTCAGATTCCCACAGCCGGGAAGTAGCTGGGGCCAGGCCCCAAAGTCACATACTGACGGATGCCCACTAGTCACACCCCCCTGAATCCTCACCTTTCCCTTCCCTCCTCAAGGCCAGCACCCGGAATCTTCTCCCTGGGGGAGAAGGAGGTGGAAGGAGGGGAAGACTCCCCTGTCCTCTGCCTTACGGAGGAGCGACAGCCACAGGACAAGTGCCCAGCTGACTTCTGGGCAGTTAAACACTGATCCTTTCCCCTTCAAGCACAATCTGCTGTCAGGAAAGTTTAAGTGGTAGTCATTTAAATTTTAGTGTGAATTTGGATTCGACGTTCGATTGCAGCTGTCTGGAGAGTGGTATTGAGAAAGGTTCTGGAGTTCACTCAGGCTCATCAGAAAAGAGCGACAATGATCAAAGCCCATGAGGGGGTCACTCACCTCAGGGACCAAAGCTGCCAGGTCTGTAGTTGTCAATGGCACATTGCTGGGGACCTGCACCCAAGACCAAATGGGGTGTGGGGTGAACAGAGACAGGACGGGAATTCCTCAGCAAACACACGGTAGTTCTGCCCGCCTCCCACCCGCCCCTGCCAGTTACACACACATCCCTGCAAACACTCGGGTTCCTTCTCTTGGCCAGGGATGAGTGTTTACCACTTGTCGGGCACATGCTAAGGGCTTTGTGTGCCTTTGCGCATTTCGGCATTACATTACATTAACTCAGAAAGGTGGGTGCTCGGACGACCCCCTTCTTACAGACGGGAAACCTGATGCTTACGCCCAAGGTCATAAGCCGCTGAGCTGTGCCGCAGGGGCTGACCTGGGAAGGCTGCCTCCGGAACTCTTAAACTGCTCTTCCAGAGCTTACGATCTGAAGGCCCAGGGATCGGATTCCAGACATTTCTGCCCTTTATCCAAACAGTATTTTCAAAACCTATGAATTTGTTTCCAATACTTACAAATCAAGAAATTTCGTATAAATTTGCCAGGCTCTGGCTAAAAATTTGGAAAACCTGATCACACTGGGCGTGCACTCCTCCCCCTTGGGGAAGCTGACTGGCAGCTGCTGGGGACATGGGTCACAGTCGCCCTAGCTCATTACAGTCCCATCAGGCCTGGTTTCATCGATAAGGGCCCAGCTGCCCTGGCCCTGATGTTTGAGGTCCCTGAACTACACATGTCCACCTTTCAGAATATACATGTTCACACAGGATAAACCTACAAACACATTCTCTCCTGGTCAGAGGATTTAAAGACACTCACCCAACACACAGCTATCACCCCATGGCCACTGAGGTCTCTTTCCTCTGCCACACACACACACACACACATACACCCACACCCCCACGCACCCACAGGCTGCTCGGACACACACATTCTCATACTCATAGTCTCTGCCTAGCCTTCCCTGTCTCCTCCCTCCAGCTAGAAGACACCTGCCTCCCAGCTCAGGGCCCTATTCCCACCTCCCATAGGCCTTCACGTGCTCTCTGGACCCCATCATCAGGAAGTGAGTGACCAACCCTTGCCACCTTGGGCCTGAGCTGCAGGCAGATGGCTCAGGGGGGTCAGATGCACTGCCTTTGGAAAAGGTGAGACTAAGAAATGTCTCTGGGTGAGGCTCTTGGGGGCTTCCAAACATCTGTGAGGGTACGAGAAGAGTCAGAATGGAAGCAGAGAGGTCTCAGAAGCTTTAGAACAAATGTCCAACTGACTTTAGGTATAGTCCAACCCTAGTTTTCTTCTCGCCAACACAGATCTGCTCTTGAGAAAGCAATGGAAATGTTAACCATTCACACTTTAGTATAAAATTGGGCTTTGACTCCAGAAAGACTCATATGGTATGGGGACGGAAAACCAGCTACATTCCATATGCCAGTTTTGACCAATTGAAAGGAACTTACTGGAGTGCCATATAGAGAAGGATTCTGAGGTCCCACTCAGATTTAGCCAAGTGGAGGGCCATTATCAATTAGCAGTGTCTGTCACAAGGACAAGAGTGCGCATATGCATGCTGTAAACTTGTCCAACCGTCTCTAGTTATGGAGAAGAGGGCTAGTCAAGGCTGACCGGTGGTGATATGACCAGCTCACCACTAGCACTGTCCAGCCACAGTGGGGCAGGGTGTCACACTTACCAGCTCCGGGGTGATGTCTATGTCAAGGGCACCGTTGGTCTGCAGGAGCCCAAATACGGTGTTGAAGAGGTACAGAGGCACAACCACCTGGGATGTGTGGTCCTCCTTGGGGGGCACCTTGATGGGTTTGGGGGGCTTAGGGAAGTCAATGACGTCACCAGCTACGCTTTTCACGATAGGCTGTAGGGGAGGAGACAGCATGGCTCATCCACCTTGCTTGGACCCAGCAGCCGCCCCCCAGCCTCTGCCAGCACCCCACCCCACCCCACCCTCAGCTGTGGGCAGGGCTTTGGTGGGCACTCACGTTGATGTCCAACTCTATGTACTGGTTAGAGATAAGAGGCAGTGTGGCCAGAGTAAATTCCACGGACCCAAGAGCCCCAAGGGGCACCAGGCCTGCATGGGGAGGGGAGGAGGTAGAAAGAACCCATGAGCCCAGCCCTCACAAATAACAAGCCCGCCGTCTATATATTGAGTGCCTAGCATTCCACTAAGTATTCAGTCGGGCACTACGTCATGCGCATTTTATAGATAAGGAAACTGAGGCTGAGACAGAGGAAGTCACCAGCCCAAGGTGACACAAGCCACAGAATGGCAAAGGCAGGATTTCTGTTTTCCAGAGCTAGTTTCGCCAACCACGACATAGCGCGGCCTCTCTCACACAACACCACATATAGAGACATACGCACCCCTAAGTATCCTGGTTATATCTTTTTCTATTTTTCAAAGGCACCCATGTCTCCATAAGGCTCAGAGAGACTGAAGGCCACTGTGGCTGTGGGGCTCTGGGTTCCCGACTTAAGCTCTGGGCCTCAGCCATCTTGTCTTTCTAGATAATAATAATATCTGCCTCGTGCTTCTGATAACACCAGACACACCACCAGGGCTGGACAAGGGGCCTTCAGCCCCTGGCAGGGGGAGACTGGCTGGCTCCGAGCCTCCAGGCCCCACGGAACCAGCTCCAGCTGAGAACCCCACCATTAGACCTCCTCCATGTGGTGGCCTCGTCAGTCTGAGGAGGAAGTGAAGGCCCCAGAATTCTGTCCCTTCCTCTTCCCTTGGCACCCGCCGCTCCACCACCATTGGGACAACGGGAGGGAGGGGAGGGAGAAGGGGCAAGGAGGAGGGGGTTGGGCCCCAGCTTACTCAGCGCGGTCCCCAGGAGCTCATTCACCACACCCAGCACACTGTCCACCATGGGGCACAGCTGTGTCCAGAGGAAACAGGTGTTACAGGAAAATAGAAGTGGCCCCAGCCCAGAGCAGGGGACAGCTGCCTTTTGTCTAAATCATTTGCTCTGTGGTCCTGGGGTCCAAGGCAAGTCAGAATGTGCAGACGGACTGGGGGACACACAGGTGGGAGGCAAGGGGGGCTGGACCTTGGTGTCAGAGGGCAGAGCACATAGCGCAGAGGGCCAGTTACATCGGCCCCCTCAGAAAGCCTCGAAGGATGCCGGGGGAATAGGGGAGGCACATCTCAGAGGCCAGCTGGGGTGTGGGGGCCCAGCCCTCCCCTGAGGAGACAAAGGCAGCTGCCCCCTCCAAGGTCTCGGGCCCCCCTGCTATCCAGGTGAGCACCGGGCAACCTAGAATTCAGACTCTGAAGAGGGGCAACCCCCCTCCTCCACCCGGAGAGTCAGGCCCGGGCCCCATCCGCTGTGCACACGTCCCTGCGTGTGTCCTGAAAACCCCTGGGCGAGGAGGACAGACAGCAGGTGGTTTGGCTTCCAGAACCCGGGGTCTGGGAGTCACAGAATCTGGGCCCACTGGAGCAGGAAGCCCAGAGGTGACCCAGTCCAGCCCCGTCATACTTCCCACCTCTCCATTCTACAGCTGCGGTGGAAGAAGGGCGACCTGCCCAAGGTCACAGCTGTTCTCAGACAAGAGAGGGCTGCCTTCTCATTTACACTCAGGGACCCCCAACTCCAGGGCTTTTGGGGTCAGGCATGTCACAGAAATGAGAGGAGACCAAAGGGGCTCTGCTGTGTGGGAGGAACGCCCTCCTCGGCACCCGCGTGTGTAACCTGCAGGACGGACTGCGGCTGGGGTGGCTGACTGCACCAGAGGACCCGGAAATTGGATTGTTAGGAGAAACCTCCAATCTCTAAATGCTAGTAACCGACCCTCATATTTAAAACGTCTTTGAGTTACACAAATCCTGCCCTGCACTCAGTTGTCCCGAGACCCCAGTGAGGGCCTGTGATTTAAATGCACCCACACTGTGTGGTTGAAATCCGCCTGAGACGGGCCTGGGTTGGGGTCCTTGCTGCTGGGAGCTTCCCTTCTGCCCCTGAGCTTCAGTTCCAATTGGCTTCTTCAAGCCCAGGGCAGTTTTGCCAGCCACGGACTCCCACAGATACATTCTTCACAAGGACTCACAAGAGAGGTCCTGCCAGGACTGGGGGTCAGGAGGCCTGGCCACCCTTTGCTGGCCGTGTGACCTCATCAAGACCGTTCCCTCACTGGTCTCAATGAAAGGGGCTTTGGACAGATCAGCTTTTCTCAGGTTTTCGAGTTTGACTTATGATGTATTAGTTTATATGTATGTGGTTTTCTGGACGTTTGCCAAGCCCAGGGCTCAGTTTTAATTCAGTTTAAAACTGAGTGACATAATTTTAACTCAAAGCTAGTTTAAAGAAAAGTTTAAAGTCAGTAATCATACAGAGGGCAAAGACAGAGCAGGGGCCAAGACAGGAGCCTGGATTTGGGACCCGGGGACTCAGGTTATCTGCAGCTGTCAACTCAGGATCCGGATGTCTGGGGACGGATGGTGCCAGGCCGCCTACAGACGGGCTGGCGGCACCCGGGAGGCTCCGGGGCAGGCCAGGATGGGATTACCCCGTGGGCGTGCAAGGGAAGGACAGCCTAATCCTGCCTGGCGCCCAGATTTACCCAAAGCTGGGGAAGGAGAGGCGAGTCAAGGGGAGGGGCGTGCCTGGCCTGGGGCCCACGCACTCACCAGTCCCGGCAGCACCTTGAAGAGTGTCTGCTCCACGACCCCGAAGAGCGGTGCGGGCAGCAGCCTGTGTGGGGAGAGAAGGGTGAGGGTGTGGCCACCACAAACGGACAGTTCCAGCGGGGGCGACAGGGCAGAGTGGGCACTAGGGGCGCTGGCTCTCTCCGTGTCCTCTCCCAGTGAAGGAGGTGGGGTTGACTCAGGCTCTGGAGACCTGGGTTTAAATCTTGGCTCTGCCTTGCCATGGAACCCGGGGGATGGCTTCCGTTTCCTCATCTGTAAAATGCCCACCGTAAAGAATTGTTGCTCGACGTGGATAGAGCTAGAGGGTATTATGCTAAGCGAACTGGTCAGAGAAAGACAATTCTTGTGTGATTTCACTCACATGTGGAATTTAAGAAACAAAACAGAGGATCATAGGGGAAGGGAGGGAAAAATAAAACAAGATGAAATCAGAGAGGGAGACAAACCATAAGAGACTCTTAACTCTAGGAAACAAACTGAGGGTTGCTGGAGGGGAGGGGGGGAGGGGCATGGGGTACCTGGGTGATGGACATTAAGGAGGGCATTTGATGTAATGAGCACTGGGTGTTATATGCGACTGATGAATCTCTGAACTCTACCTCTGAAATTGATAATATACTATAAGTTAATTAATTGAATTTAAATAAAAATTTTAAAAAAAGAATTGTTGCTGCCGAGATTACATGGGACTGTATTCACATCTGGTATCCACACTCGCTAAATGTCTGTTCCCTTCATCTCCTCCAACATTTATAGACAAGTGACATTTGGGTCCAGAACAGTGCCTGGCTTAGAGTGGGGGTTCACTTAGCATCTGCTGAGCGAATGAATGCATATTTGTTGAATGAATAAGAGGGAGGCCTGAGGATGAGAAGTGCATGTCAGTGGGTTCCGGTATGCTTGGAGACTAGGGGAGACAATCACAGAGCCACAGTCGCAGGACACCAACACCACCTGGGCTCTAGTCCCCCCAGAGCCCGCTCTAGCCTGCAGGAGCAGGGCAGAGTACTGGGATTTAAGGAGTCCAAAGACCCCACCTGGAAACCTTGGAGAGCCTTTCTGGAGCCAGGAGCAATCCGGGGTCACCCTACTCCTGGGAGGGACCACTGAGCTGTCTGATTACCCCTCACCCTCCCTGCTCAGAGCCACCGGGCAAGGATGGGCCGGGGGCGTGGGATTCGGCCTGGAGTGTAGAAACCAGGGGGGAGATGCAAAGTGTGAGGCAGAGGAAGGGCAGGTGCCCAGCCCTGGGGAAAAGCCCCACGTCTGAGTCCAGAGACCAGCCCATCTCCATCCTTGTCATGTGTGTGACCTTCAGCAAGTCTCTTGCCCCCTTTGGACCTCATTTGTCCCACAGGAGTGATGGCTCAGCACAAGTGTAGGGAAGGCCACTATGTCCTGAACAGCTGGGGAAAGTCACGGATGTAAGAGTGCCAGAGCCTTCTGGCTCATCAATTTTAGGTCCTTATTATACAGATGGGGACACTGGAGCCCAGACAGAGGAGGGGGTTCCTCTGGGGTCACACAGTGAGTCAGGGGCAGAGCTGGGTCTCTGCTATGCTGAGATGGGGAACTGAGATGGCGAGGGTCTGTTCTTTCTGGGAGAGGATCTCGGGGCGGGGGTGGCTGGAGCGGAGAAGGGGAGCGCCCAGGAGTGGGTGATGGTAACTGGGGACTGGGCCGGAGTCCCTGCCTGTGATGGGTCTCAGTCTGCAGGTCTGCGCAGCTGGTTGAACAGGCGGGACCGACCGGAAGCTGGGTGAGGTCAGGCCCCGCCCAGCCGGCCGCTCCCGGGAAACCCAGGAGAAGCCCCAGTGCGCGCGCCCGAGATGAGCCCACCCGCAGGTGCAGGCGTGGGAAGCCGCCCAAGCGGGTTCGAGCCCGCGGACTCACCCCGAGAGCAGGCTGATGTGGCCCAGCAGCGTGCTGCAGCGCTTGAGGACGAGGATGGGCGTGCCCCGCGAGCTCACGCCCAGCGCCACCCGCGACGACACGTTCACCTCGGCAGCCAGCTGCAGGAGGCCCCCCAGGGGGCTGCGAGACCGGATGCTGGGGGCGTGGCCAGGCTGCCAGGCCCCACCCAACAGGGGCCCGCCCTGGACACGCCCCCCGGGGCTGCGGGAGCCCCGAGGAGTCGGTGGGTGGCCCTGCCAGTGGGCTAGAGTCCGCATTCTTTCCTGTCGCTCACTGCGTCCCTGCCCCATTTTGCGTGTTCCTGCACCCTCTTCCCCCAACCCGTCCAGTGAGCGCTGGGCAATGGGGCAGGGCCGTCCAGAGAGGGTGGGGGGAGAAGTCCCTGGGGAACAGTGGGATGGAGGTCCCTGGGGAGGGTAGTGGGGTGGGATCCAGGAAGCAGCCAGTATGGAGAGGAAGTACGGTGGGAGGAAATGGGGGGGTCAGTGAGATGGGGGTGGAGGGGCAACAGAGTAGGGGTCCCCAGTGGAGCAGGGGGCTGGGGTGGGGAGCAGCAGGGTAGAGGGACACACTCACCCAGAGCCACGCAGGCCCACCTTGGTGTGCAGACTCAGCTGCACCCCAAACCCAGGCAGCAGCTTCAGGGACACCTTTGGCAGTGTAAGTTCCTCGATCTTCATCCTGGAATGGGCGTCAAGGGGAGGGCCCCTCACTTCCAGACCCCCCCACCCTCAGTGTCAGTCCCTTAGTGCCTGGACCATCTCAGACAAAGTGGTGCCTAGAGTCTCCCTGGGCTGTGTCCCACATCCCGTCTGTAACCCATACAGCCAACTGTGCACCCAATTACGTCACCTCATGGGCCTCAGTCTCTTCATCTGTAAAGTGGGCCAATACTAGTACCCACCTCAAACATGGCAAAGACAAATGAGATAAATGTGGGTGCTGAAGCTGGTACAGCATGTGTTCAGTAAATGTAACGTTGTCCTCATGAGAGGCTCAGTGAATTAAAGTGTTCTCCCCACCCCATCCCCACGGCCTCCATCCTGGTTCAGTCTCTGACCTGCGTCATTGTCTCCCACTCCCATCCCCCAGGCTCGTGCACATGCAGCTCAGCTGGGTTCTCAAACACAGCGCCCCACAGCTCATTGCTTTCTCTGTCCTCCGGGCCTTTGCCCAGGCTGTTTCCTCTGTCTGGAACACCTTTCCCTTGACTTTCCTTCCATTCTGCGTTCACCTTTAGCTCGCTGACTCCTCCCAGCTATCCAGATTGAGCCTGCCCTGATTCACCACGAAGCATGGAAGGGTTCCCACTCACCTGGGGCAGGCAATAAGGGCTGTGATTAACACCCCCCCACCCCCCCACCTTTCTGGCTGGGTGAGCTTGGACAGGTCCCTTGGCTGCCAGGGGCCTCAATCTCACCTGTTAAATGCCGTTGGTAACAGTCCTACCTCTGGATTCCATGGGATAATTAATTTACAGTGTTCAGTACAGTGCTAGTTATACAGAAAACCCTGGCTAGGTGGTGATTAAGTTATAAATATTAGCTATTATGTGATTTAATTCATTCATTCATTCAAAAATATTTTTCGATATCCATTGTGTATCAAGCACTATTAATGATACTGGGGATACGGCAATAAACGAACAGAAGCCCTACCCCTCCTGGGGTTTATAACCTAGCAGGGGAGGCAAGAAACAAATCAATAAAGCATATGGGGTGCAGGGGGGGTGATACATCTTCTGGAGAACTTGAGAGCAGGGGAGGAGACAAAGAGGGGTTGGTCAGAGCAGGGCTCTTTGGAATAGATATCCAAAGGAGATGAGGGAGGGAGCCAGGAGATACCTGGATGAGCCCAGAGAGGCTAAGCAACTAGCCTTAGGTCACACAGTGAGTAACTGGAGTCAACCCCAGAACTGGAACCCTCAACCACAGGGACAAGCTGCTATTCCTGTGTTTCCTGATACATAGTGGGCTCATTATTTTCCAACTCAGGCCCCGGGACTCCCTATCCAGGGCTTCCCACATTACCCCCGCTACCTGCCAACAATTGAAGACAGTCAATCTCTCCTCTCTTCCCTGAAGCAAAGAAAGGACTAGACTTCCTGTAGGGCTCATAGTAGGTGGGCAGTTGAGATGCCACACTGTGAGGACTCACCCAGAAAGTTCTTCCACAACGCCAAAAACCCCTCCATAGCTCAGCAGGCCGCCTCCTCCGAGCAGTCCCCCAGAACCCAGGAGGCCCTGGTTCACAGATGTGACTGTCCCCAGGACGTTCTGCAGAATGGGGCCCCCAACCAGCGAGTTCTGGATGGCTGTAGGAAGGGTTGAGGGAGGAAGGTTCATTTTACAGAAGGGGGAAGTACGGCCCAGAGAAGGGCAGAGACTTGCCCAAAGTCGCACAGCAAATCGGGATTGGGGCCGAAAGGATGACTAGAGCGCCTTGACGCTGGGCCACTCTATAGCACCAAAAGAAAGGGCAGAAGCAAAGGAAGAAGCCCACAGCCACCAGGGCTTGACCAAGATGGAGGAGGTGACCTCTGCTCTTCCTGGGTACCCCTGGCCTGACTCTGCAGATTATGAGAAAGGCAGGACAGAAGGGACCTCCTTGGGGTCCCTTGGGGGCACGGAGGGTCGATTCCCTGAAGCATTTCCTGTTCACCACTGCCCTACTCTACTCGAGACTGTGACCTTGGGCCGTTGGGCCCTGGAGCACCCATTGCCCTAGTTGAGTTCCCCCAGCCTGGAAACACGGGGCAAAGACGCTGGCCCAGCCAGCCTCCTCCATAGCACCAGGCCCCACCCCTGAGGCAGACGCAGCCCCCACAGGGCCGAAGCCCGCCTCACCCAGTCCGCCTCTCAGGAGAAGGTGAGCTGATGACCCATGGGAGCCCGCAAGCAAACCTTACCCCCCAGCTCTCTGAGTAGATGAGAATCGCAGCCTGCCTTCAGCCCTTCCTTCAAGCAGCCACCCAGGGCATGTCAGTGCGACGTCTACACTGCAGCTGGACCCCCCACAGACTGCCCACCTCAGGCTCACCTTTGCCAAGTTCATCCTTGTCAATCCGAGCGAGCGTGCCCACCTTCTCAAGCAGCCCCTGGCATGGAGTCGTCAGCCCCCAGAGGAGAAGCAAGGACCACAGTCCCCACATTCTCGATGGCGCACCTATCAGGGGCAGAAGCAGGAACGCTGAGGCACCCCGCGTGCCGAGACGTCGCCCGATCCCTGTGCCCCATCACCAGCCTGGGGCCCTCCCGCCCGCCTGGCCCAGCTCCCTCTAGCCTCACTCCCAGGAAAGCAGCAGCCAACGTGCCTGACTTAAAAGTCTTAGTCATCTGCGTCCCCGGTGAACGTGGACCTACCAGGTCTCTGAGGGAGAGCGACAGAGGGACTACCTTTCCAGGACGCCAGGATGGGAGCTTCGTTTCCTGGCCCTGCTTTCCCATTGGCTCATGAGGCCATTTCAGAAGGTGTGGCGGATTGGGGACCCACTACTTAACATGTCCCATTTCTCTCCTCCCCGGTCTCTATCCTTCCGTGTTGGAAGGAATCAGATGGAAGGTGAGAGCATGGCTAACTTACTAGTTTCATAGGATGGGACTTATCTTTATGGAGCAATGGCCAATGCAGTCACATACCCATCTAACCCCTCGTGTAACCTCTGCTTAAACCCTGCTCCCCACTGCCTTTGGGATAAAACCCAGGCTTCTTTCCATGACCCACTAGGTCCCTGCCTGCCTCTTCGACCTCCTTGGTCTTAAACATGCCAAGCCCCTTTCCACCTCAGGGCCTTTGCACATGCTCTGCTTTCTGTTAGGAACCCCTGGTTCTTTGCATGACTGGCTTCTCATCCCAGGTTCTGAATAAATGTCGCCTCCTTCCTTTGCTTTGTCTGAAGAAGGCTGTTTGTCCCTAACACTCAGAATATTTATTTTCAGGTGCTATCACAATTCACAATTATACATCATGTGTTCGTGTCCTTGTTTGCCATCTCTGGAAGCTCCACGAGGTCAGGGACCGCGTCTAGGGCCTCCGTGCCTGATTGTGTGCTGGTTGGGTGCTTGCTGAGGGGGCAGGAGCCAACGGGAGTCCAGCTGCACTTCACTAGCCAGCCACTTGCCCTGGCACAGGGGGTGTCTGCCCAGGAGGGCACCTCCCCACCCTTGCACGAAGGTGCATATGGGTGCCATTTGCACCAGTAGCAACCTCGGCAACGTCTGTGTTCTTTCTCCAAGACTCATCCCAGAGCGGCTCCCTGTAACCTCGGGCACCCTCACGGAAGGAAATAGCCCCGCAGTGGGAAACCAGTTGGGTTCTACGTCTTAAGGAAAAATGGGCACCCCTCAAGCCCTGTCTGTGGGACAGTTCTGTCCTCCGCCCCCCCATTCCTGCCTTTGCCCCTGCCTGAGCCCCAGTTTTCTCAACAGTAAAGCGGGATTTTTCTCCCATCACCCTCCAGGTAGCCCCAGTGCCCTCCTAGGGGGAGTTCTTTCCGTGCCCATTATTCAGATGGGACCGCAGGATGGTCGCAGGGTCAACGGTGGGGATCTGGATGAGGCTGGGGCCACCACAGGCTGCCTTACCCACACCTGCAGCTCCACGAGGGGTGGGTGGAGGTTCCCAGCCTCCTGCCAGCGCCTCCACCCTCTTGGGCCTGGGGGCAGCCCTTATATGCCCACAACAGCTCTGGGGACACAAAGGGGGCACAGCCGCCAGAAATCCGTCAATGTGTTATGTCAGAAGCAAATTGTGGTTTTTCCTGCGGGCCTTGGCTAAGCCTTCCTTCTGGGGGGAGAGAGAAGGGGTGGGGGTGGGGGCTGGGGTTAGTGCCCAGGGGCGGGAGTGAAGGTTTGGGGCTGCAAAGGCAGCCACCTCCTCCCAGAGCTGGGGGCAGGGCGGAGCATTCAGCTACAGAGTCTCCCTCCAAGGTCCCCAAGGGCCACCCTGCTGGCACAGAATCTATCCTGCCTCCCACCTATCCCAGGGAGAGAAGAAAGGAAGACCCTCTGCACCCCACTACCCCAGGCCTGGCATGGAGATAGCCACAGGGCCTGGAGAGAGGAACTCTGGGCCAACCTGGGGGAGGGGCATCAACTCCACCCCCACCTCCCAAGACCCAGTGTCCCCCAGACTCCAGAACAGGTACTTTTTTCCCCTTCCTGAGGCTGGGGCCCATGATGGTGGAGAGAAATTCATTCATTCATCCATCATCCATCCATCCATCCGTTCCTACCTTCATCCGTACACCCTTCAGCAGGCATTTATGGAGTACCTACTGTTTGTTGGGTGCTGGGGATACAGCGATAAACGGAGGGAACAAACCCACACCCTGAAGGAGATGACCGATAGAACCATGATGCAATTGCACGTGTCCTAGTAGCCACAATTTTGAAAATGTAAAAAGAAAACAAGTGAATTAATTCTAATAGTACAGTTTATTTAACCCAATATAACCAAAATATTATCATTTAGCACTTAATATGTGACTATTAATGAGACGACTTATATTCTTCTTCTCATATTATATCTGCAAAATCTGACAGCACACCAAATTTAGACTCGGCACATTACAAGCATTCGATTGTCCTATCGGACAGCACAGCTCTGCAGGAGGGACCGGATAAACCCACGACACAGTAAGACAGAGGCTGATGACAAGAATAAAGCAGGGGTGGGTGCAACTTTCAATATGGTGGTCAGAGGAGGCCTCAGATTGGAGCAGGCGTGCCTTTGACCTGCAGTGGGAGAGGGAGTGGGCCAGGGGGATGTCTGGGGAAGAGCCCACCAGGCAGAGGGAAGGGCAGCAGTGAAGATGTGGCCGAGGAGGTGAGGGGAGCCTACAGGTTGCTACATGGACTTAGAGACTTTGGCTATTGTTTGCCATCCTTCTGCAGGTACTGGCTCAGGCACCCCCTCCTCCAGGAAGCCGGCTGTGATCCACAGCCCCCTGGGAGTCCCTCCATCAGAGTCTGTGACATGTAGGTCTATTGCCTTGTTTCTGGGTGTTTGTGGGTCGCCTCCTGCCGGAGGCCCGGAACTGCTGCCTGCTGAGATGGGGAGGAGGGACCGTGTTTGCCTCATTCACCCCATAAGCTCAGAACCCCCACCCTTACAGTGTTCATCCTGAGGACTTCAGACGCTGAGCCAGGTGACGCAATCACACCACTTTTTAAAAATCAACTTTTTATTCAACTAGAAAGCACGTACGGAGAATGTTCCAGATCCTACATTACAGCTCCATGCATGTTTACCGACTGAGGGCTCCAGAAGCCCCTCGTGTCCCCTCGGAGTCCTTGCCCCTTGAGGGTACCACGGTCCTGACGGCCGACACAAGGGGTGAGCTCCGTGTGCTCTCCCGCGGACGTGCGTGGAGTCGGGCGTGGGTACCCTTTGTGTGTAGCTTCCTTCACGCACCGTGTCTGTGAAACTCATTCTCATGTGTGACCCAGTGATGTGCTCTGCTTTGCTGTCTACTGCTCTGTTCTGCGAACACACCGGAGTTGGATATCCGTTCTCCTGTTAGAGGCGCCGGGGCTTCCCCAGACCCCGCCGGGGCTCCCCAGTGCGGCTCAGCCTGTGGGCGCTCCCGCCAGCAGTCCAGCAGGGCCTCGCCAGCAGCTGGCCATCTCCGGGGCTTGTCAGACACTTGTTGGAGGCAGGGGGAGGCAGGGCGAGCACCAAGCCCTTGGTGTGTGCCAGACACGGACGTGTGAACCCATCAAGCTCCCCCTGTGACCAGCGGGGTCAGCACGATCATTACCACCCTGTCCTACGCTCGGGGACCCACAGCCCTGCCAGGGGGAGCCGCCGCCCGAGCTTACACAGGAGCCAGCCAGGCGAGCTGACGACGCTCACCACGGTAACCACTGCCCAGCCTGGCCCCTCGCAAGGCAGAAAAGTGCTACCTAGTTTCTGGCCTGCCTCATCTTCCCCCAGTTCCTTCCAGTCTTCTCCCCAAAGAAGACACCAAGCCACCCACACCCCAGACACCTGCAAGCTGCCTCCGGCACCCAAGCCGAGTCAGAGGTTGGGCCTGCCCGTGGGAATTGAAATAAGTATCTCCAGGCCCCACCTGGCCACCGTGACCCAGCAGGCCAGGGCCGGGGGGCCTGGGAAGTGGCAGGTTTAACAAGCCTTCAGGGGCAAGCTGATGGGAGCCATATCGAGAGCCCCGGTGAGGGTGATGGAGAGCCAAGGAAGGGATTAGAGCAGGGGAGGGACTTGAGGAGGACAAACACCCCCAGGCATTAACTCCTAGAGTGAAGGTTCTGGAGCCAGAATTCCAGGGTTCAAAACCGAACTCTGGTACTCATGGTCTAGTGACTTCCCTTGCAGAGCTGCGATTTCCCCATCAGCAAATTAGGGGCCCAGAGCGGGCTGGCTGTGAGGACAAACACCCTGGAAATGGACTTCAGGGCATTAAGGAAGGGTGCCCAGAGCGCCTGAGAAACCCAGGTGATGGCGAGATCCAGGGGAGGTCTTCCCAGAGTTGAGCGTGGGCTGGGACGGGAGAAGGCGGGGTGGGTGGTGATTGGGGTGGACACAGATTTGGGGATCATTGTATGGTGTTCATCTTCCCAGGGCTGGGCTGCCTGGCAGGCCCCTGAGTCGATGGCTGCGGGCCCAGGATCAGAAACCTGAATCAAAGACCTGCTTCTTTCTCGCTCTGTGACCTCGAGCCAATCACACAACTTCTCTGGACCTTGGTTTCCTTAGAGGAGGGTGATGCATCCCGGTGCTGAGTGCGGCGTGACAGAGGAAGGAGGGGATTCAGACTCGGGCAGACAGGGTTCATGTCCCATCTGCACAAGCCTGTGCCCTTGGGCTGGTCACTTCGCCTCCCTGAGCTTCCACTTCCTCATGTAGGGCTGGGAGACAGTGGAAGGCGAGCAGTGCCCGCGGGCAGAGAACCTCCATCATCACCTTCCGAGGAGGTGGGGTCACAGCACAGGGTTCCCCTAGCCAGCCCAGCCCCCATTTCTGCCCGGGGTAAATCTAAATCCAGGGTAACTGGCCACTCAAAGAATGTTGAAGTCAGGTTAGAGGTCAGAGCATCCGACCCCTCTCTCATGTCCCAGATGGGAAGACTGAGGTCCAGAGAAGAGCTGTGGTTTGTCCAAGGCCGCCCTGTGTGCCCCTGGTCATACCACGGGGACAGCCCAGCCCTCCCGACTCTCACAAGTGAGATTTGTGCCTTGGTTTCTCCATCTGAGCATCGGCCTGGGGAGGGTGGCAGCGAGGCTTCAGGCGACCATGAGTGTACTGGAGGAACCTCTGGGGGGGGACTGGGGGAGTGGAGGGGCGTCTCCGGCACGCCCAGGGGAGGGTATCAGCCACCCCTGGATCACCGAGGCCTCTGGATCTGCCAGGCCTGCCTCAATGCTGCCATTGTCCCAGCGCCGGGGAAATGATGGGCCATGGGATTAGGCCTGCGGCGGGGGACAAGGAGACAGCCCTGGCATCCGGACCACGGCGAGGGAGGGCCCTCCCTCCTCTGCCGGTGTGGGTCCAGGCCAGGCTGGGCCAGAGCGAACCTGCCAGGGACCCACAGGCTCCGGGAGTGCTGGCCTCCTGACCAGACCTCTGGCCACACCACACCACCCACAGACATGGAGCCCCCCACCTTCACAGACCCATGCGGACCCCCCACATACAAAGACTCGTCCCCTGGGAGACAAAGACATCCTAACAGACACATGCACCAACACCCAGACACTTAGACCCATGGCTACCAACCCAGCAATTTCCAGGACTGGAGCACCAACGGATCAGCCCTTATGCACATTCTTTTTCAAAGTTATGGATTTTTTTTTTTTTTTACATTCTAGCAATTGAGATTGATTTTTAGGGGCCATGTAGAGTAGACTTATTTTTAAATGTATTGTTCACTATTGTGTATAAACATACATTCACTTTTTATTTTTTATTTATTTCTTTATTTTTAATTGAAACGTGCTTGACATATGACCTTGTGTAAATTAAAGGTGTACAACATTTACTTTTAAAGGGAGTCCATTTAGAGAACAGTGGCAGTGCCAACCTCGGAAGAGGTGATGGGGCCGATATGACAAACTCTGGGAGCCAGTCCTCACACGAGCGTTGTGTGTGAGACACGGAAACGCCCTGGCACGGACTCCGTACATGGGCACGCACAGACACACAGACATGGACGGACACCAGAGGTCTCTTCACACACAGCCTCTATGATGGAACCATGTCCGCACACACACGCAGACTGCCCCGAGCCACAGGCTGCTTATACACGCACAGGTGCTCACCAGCACACAGGCTGGCACTCGGCCTTGCACCGTTAGCACCCCTCCCCGACTCCGACCAGACACACCTCTTCACATCTCCCTCAGCCTCAAAAACTCACCTGTGGCCAGCATTTCCTGAGCACTTACTGTATGCCAGGCACAGTGCTCCTGAGTACTTTTCAGCACTTGATTTATTTAAACCTCAGGACAATGGGGCAGAAGTTGGTACTGCCATCATTCCCATTTTACAGGTAAGAAAACAGAGAGGTGAAGTGACTTCCCCAAGGCATACAGCAGCAAGGAGGCAAAGCCAGGTTTGGAACCCAGGCAGACTGGCCCAAGAGCCCAGATTTCAATCCCAGCCCTGTCCCCTGACTTGCCAGGTAGCCTTGGGCCAGTTGTTCTACTTCTGTGAGCCTCAGTCTCCTCATCTGTGAAATGGGTACAGTTTTCACGTCCCTCAAGTGTTGTGAGGATTGCAGGGTCTGACACGGAGAGCTCCTGGAAACACACTGGACTCCTGCAGGCCCCCTGCGGATAGGGCCGTCCTCAGCACAAGATCTGGGGCAAGCAGCTGAGATGGGCTGAGAAGAGATTGCCACTTGCTACACTGTGTGACCGGGCGAGGGGAGTTGGCCCTGTGCCTCAGCTTCCTCCTCTGTAAAGTGGGAATGGCCATGCTTGCGTGGGTTATTGGGTGGATGAAATGAGACAGTACAAGTAAAGCCCAGGGCATGGCACTCAGCAGGCACTCCATATACGCCCATGCCTGCCCTCCAAGGCTGTGACCAGCGTCCCTCAGACCCCAAGCTGGTCGGACACTCCAAAACCCACTGAAGGGGAAGAAAAGGCAGACATCGCTTTACTACAAATAAAGAGATCGAACCATCAGATGTTCGTGAGGATCTTTCTCCAGTTTATTGCCAAGGCCCAGCCCAGGCCTGCCTGCTCACTCCTTGTCAAAGGAGGTGGCCAGGGGCGGTAGAGGGCCCGGCCCACCGGCTCCAGTCAGGAGCTCCTCCAGCGCGCAGCTGGGTGGCGCTGTGCGGGTGGCTGGCAGCAGATCCTGCCCTGGTCAGTTCAGCTTCAAGTCCAGCACCAGGGCATTCTGGAAGGAAGCAAAGGGCCAGGTGGGGACGAGGGACCATCGCACAGGATGGCTCAGGCTGGTGGCCGGGAAATGGAAGCCAGGGTGCTGTGTAGGAGCACAGGATAGACCTGCCCGTGTCCCTTCGTATCTCTAAGTGTCCCGTTCTCTCAACGGTCAAGTGGGGACAGCATCCTTACCTCCCAGAGTGGAGACATCAAATGAGAAAAATGTACATTTAATGCTCCCAGCACGATACTTGGCATGCAATGTAAAGCTAATATTAAGCACTTACTGTATGCCTTTAGGTGAATTATCTCAATAGCTCTCTGAGGTAGATACACTCATATTACCACCCCTATTTCAAGCAACAGAAAAAGGTGAAGTAATTTGCCCGAGGAGCCAGAGAAGGAAAGCAGCAGGATTCAGGTTTCCTCCTGGGGAGCCCCTGGACAAGGGGGGCCTAAGTTCTGAGGGGAGGGTCTTGCTCAAGGGAGTGGCAGGATTGTACTGATGGCTGCTGCCCTCCTCAAGGCTCCTCCCTCCAGGCTGAGAGAGGAAGGCTTTTGCTCATCACTCATTGGCCAAAAGTACTAACGGACACAGCTTTCCTTAGCTCCTTTCCTCACCTCTACTATGTCCAGCTCTGCCAGGTTGTAATCCATGTCCAGAAAGTCCGGAAGTGGGAACCCGACTTGGAGCACATCTGAGAAACACGGTAAGAGTCATGTTAGCTGACTGCTCTGCGGCTGATCGAGTACTCCTTAAAGCCACTCCTTGGCCACCTGGAGCAGAGTGGTGGGAAACAGCACAGTGACCGATTCACGACGTCGGCCAGCCAGCACGGGCAGAGAGAACATAAGCCTGATCGCCACGTATTCACATCCCAGGTCTGGGTCGAGATCTGACTCATGGTGTGGGGTCAAGAGCCAAGGGTCCCAAACTGTGGGAGGGGACTTTGTCCCCAGGCGGGTGAGATTAAGACTACATTAGCTTCAAAGTCCCAGCAATGACTGTCCACTCCCTCTTCGCCTCCCTTATCTGGGATCAGTGAAGGGGCTTTGAGACCACCCAGCTGGCATCCTGTCCTGCTTATGGGGCTTCTGGACACCAGCAAAATCAAAGTTCATGGGAGCCCTCACCATTGACGACTGGGACATACGCTTCCTGGAGATAATCAGTAATGAAGCCAGTCAACTTCTTCTCCTGGGGGTAAGAGAGAAAGAATACCCACATCCCATCATTCGATTCAACTCAAGTCAACAGATTTTTGCAGCCCTCACTTGAACTGGATCTGGGGACCACAGGAATGAATATTAGAGAAATAAAATTGTCTACTTAGCATCAAACGGGGCTGGACCCTGTTTGACTGTAGGCAGAGGCCCTACACCTCCACTTAGTCCCTGTTGAGCAACATATGGGCCTGGGGTCATGGTGCAGGCACGGAGGAATTCAGGATACAGTGGGTGACCTGTGGGCCCCATTTTTCTCCTACAGAAAACGCAGCAGTTTTGGTCAGTTATTCATTCACTATCTCTCTGTACCTCCGTTTCCCCATCTGTGAAAGGGGAATGTAATAGGACCTACGCACAGGGATTCGGTGAGTTTGGGTAAAGCACAGAGCACAGAGTAAGCGCTCTGGAAGTGCTATTGTTGTTATTATTAGTATTGGTGCCTGCTGGTCAGGTTCTGTCCTAGGCCCTGAGGCTCCCCAGACTAATAAAAATGACAGCCGGGCCAATAAAGGCAGCCCAGGCTGCTGCTATGCACGACAGTGTTATTAGAATCAATCCAGAGAGATGTCCAGATTCTATCCAGAAAAGGAGGTGGACTCAGAGAGGCTAAGTGACTTTCCCAAGGTCGCACAGCACATCAGCTGCCCCAGGCCCCACAGTGAGCTGCTCTATTCCCTCTGCCTCCATTTCAGGGGCCATCCCTGCAGTGCCAAGGGAGAATAGGCACAGTCTTACCCTCAAACCAGACCAGAAAGAAGCACTTGAGATACTTACGTTGAAAGCACCAATTGATGAGGACTCCAGAGACAGGCTCAGTAATCTGCATGGGATTGTGGGGGAGACAAGGAATGGGCAGGGCCATCAGAGCCACCGTCCGTGGCCATGGATAAAGAGGATCTCAAACACCTACAAACCCTTTCTGATGCAGAAGTCCCCATACAGCCTTCAGACCAGGTGCTCATAAGTCCCAGCTTGGATGCTACCTATGATGGGACACTCATCACCTTTCATTACAACCCATTTTGTTTCCTTCAGCTCAAACCACTCCCGCTTCCCATGGTCCTGACTCTTCCCTCCGGGACCCCCAGCCAATTCTACGATTTTGCCCAAGGCCAGGTATCCAGAGGTTTGTTGCCCAAAAAGTCGGCCCCATATCCTCGTAGGACACAACTAGGACCCTTCAGGTGACCCCCCTCCCCTTCAGAGCCTCCAGTAAGCACTAATACATCATGGCCCCAGAACAGGCCATGTGGTGATCCTCTGGCCGCTTTATCTTCCCAAGCTCTAGTCCCTATTCAGTAGCAGACCTCCCATTTTCCACTCTCATTCCAAGGTATACAGAGTCCCAGGGTGAGCACATGACCCAAACCTGGCCAATCAGGAAGTTCCATCTCTGACACTGGCGACTAGTGTCCGATTGGTCATATGATCCATGCTAAACCAAGGAGAAGCAGCCTCGGTAACTGAGCCCTATTGGACAAGAGGCGTCTCTTGGCGTCGGGGTCAGTTTGTCACCACCTGGGGACAGGCTGCCTGAGAATTGAGCCAACAAAGTGGACAGCGAAGATCAAGAGAGGAGGGAGATCTTGAGGACTTTGGGCACCTAAGATCCAGCCATGTTTGAAATTAAGATCTACCCCTAGAGTTTTCAATTATGTGAACTCAAAGATTCCCTTTTGGGCTCACTGAAGCTGGAATTGTCTCTGGCACTGAAAGAATCCTGGCCTAATACAAGTCAGATCAAGATTAAGACAAATATAAAAAGTAAGGAGGAAAAGCACGATGTTGAGGTAGGATAATGAGTGTAATACGTGGAGCCGGTGCCTCACATATAGACAGAGCTCTGTAAATGTTAGCTGTTATTAGTCGAAGACAGGCTTCCAGGAGGAGGTGGCATTTGAGGTGGGTCCTGAGTGGCAGGTGGCATTTGGATGACACGGGCAAAAGCTTATTAATGGAAAAGGGGACATGGACCCATGATCAGACTCACCGTGCAAGAGCCTAGTGGAAGAGTAGGAGGAGTGGTGGGAGAATTCGAGAAAGATCTTGAGTGCCAGGCTAAGATTTGAGAAAAGATCATGAAGGTAATGGGGAGCTATTGAGAATTCTAGAAAAGGGATAGTGACCAGAACAGCCTGGCAGTGTGGGCCATGCTGGATGGATCAGAGGGGGACCCTGGAGCAGAAAACCAAGTGCTATTGGTAATGCCCATGCAGGAGACAGGGACACCAGCATGGGCAGCAGACTCCTACCTGTCCAGAGAGGTGACCATCTGCAGCCGGTTCTCATGAACTGAGTACTGGATTTTCAGGTTGAAGTGCTAGCAGGTGGCAGATGGGGACAAAAGCAGGGAGAAGGCAGTGGGTGCCCCATAAGGGCTGGGAAAACCAGGGGCTCCACCACCTTCTCAGCACCATGCCATGGCAAAACAGGGGTCTTCCTCTCTCCGCATTCCACCTTCAGGAGCTGAATCTAGTAGTCTCCCCATGCCCAAGCATGGGGAGTTCCTCAGCATCTCTGTTCCTCAGCATCTCTGTACCTGCTCCAGGACTGGGCACTCAAAAATATCTGGCATATTTGTAGGTCTTTGCACATACCACGTTATTGCTCCAGCCTTTGCACATCCTGTGATCTCTACCTGGAGTGTCCTCTATCCCCAGCATCAACCCTTTCCCTAGCCAGCTCCTGCTCAACCTTCAAAACATAGCTCAGGCATCACCTCCTCTGGGAAGTCCTCTGCGATTTCCTCAACTAGATTTGAGATCTTTCAAGGCTCCCATATACCCCCGGGGTGAGCCCATCTCAGCTTTTGTTTATGTTAACAAATGTTGGGGGAAAGAAAGGAGGTAGAGAAGGGGGGCAGAAGAAAGAGAGGAAGGAAGAGAGAGAAGGGAAGGACTCCTCAGTGTGTTGATCTTTCTAGCCATTCAAAGGTTCAGTGGCAGAGCCAAAGATCAGACATCAGGTAACAGCTCCCAGGAGGTTAGGATCACATAATTGGGATCAATTAAGGATTTTTCAATCCATTACTTGGCTGTCAACTAAAATCCTACACTCCAGCCTTGAATATCCATAGGCTTCAATGGGAAACAGATTCTACTCACACTTTCCAGGAGGAAGAGGGATGCAGGAGCCTTGCCCCGCCGCCGAGCAGCAAACATCTCCAGGGTACCATGGAGGTGCAGCAGGCTGTTGCCTGTCTTCATGGTGACCTTGGGGGGCTTGTTTATCCTGATCTGGGTCACCAAGGGCTTCGGCTTGGGATAGGCCTTAGCTACCTGCAGAAACCAGGACACTCCTTTCAGGGCCCACCCTCAGATGGTGGCTTCAGCTGATACCAGGAGTCCATCATGAAATAGGTGATTACTACCTTGGACACAGGAAACATGACATGCAAGGGCTGGGATGTGTCTATCAGGAAATAAAGGAAACAAAACAACCAGTCTGGCTCTTTTTTATTGGACATAGACCCAAAGAGTACTTTATGGAGAAGTCAGGATGATTCCACATCAGACAAGGGAAATGTGACCTTGAAAAGCTGCTTCCCAAATCCCTTGTCCCTTCAACTGGAGAACAGGGCAGGGGAGACGTGGTGATATAGGCAGTCAGGGCACTCACTTTAGGGATGAAGCCAGCTAGTGTCTTCGTGGTTTGTGGGGGCAACTGACCAATCTACAAAATGAAAGCAAGGTGAGGACTACTGAAGCCCTCCCCCACCCTTCCCAACAGACAGCTCCTCTGACTCTATAAGGTAAGACCTCTGAGGTTCCCTCCAGCATAATATTATCATTCTGTGATTAAGTGGTTACGGAGCTCCTGGGTAGCCCAGACTGTGGCTTACATGACCCAATGTCCATGGCTCATAGCATAAGGTCAGATGCTGAGAAAATGTTGGGTAAAAAAGTGGCAGACAGATGGGAGAATGGATGAATGTGGTGGATGAGAGGAGGGTGGGTGGATGGATTTGTGGGTGGATAGATGAGTGGGGAAATAGATCAACAAATGAGTGCTGAATGGATGCGTGGATAGATGGACGAGCACTTATGTAGGAGAACGAGTAATAGATGGGCAGGTGGATGGAGTGGGTGGAGGGATGAAAGGAATGATAGATGGAAGGACGGGTGGGTAAGGAGAGTGGATAAGGAATGGATTGATAGGTGGGAGGATGGATGAGAGGGTACAAGGATGGATGATGGGTGCATGGATGGGAGGATGAATGGATGGATCAGTGGTGATGAATGGAAGGATGGATGAATTGACAGATGAGCAGGAGAATGGATAATGGAGAGTTGGGTGGTGAAGGACAGATGTATAGCCTCACTTAGTCAGTAGTATCAGGCTCTGTTCTAGGTGTGGATGATATGAAGGGTGGATGTATGGTAGCTGGAAGGATAGAGCCTAGGGCCTGAATACATGATAGCAGGATGGATGGATGGGTGGCTGATGACTGGATAATAAAAGGTGGATGGATGGCCAGTGTGTGAGAGTTGTACGTTGATGGATGAATACCTGGTTGCAGGGACAGTTGGATGGATGGGTGAGTAGATGGCGGTTACATGGACAGAGAGATGTGGGTGCTGGGGCAAACTGATGATAGAAACCCAAATCAGTCCCGGCATCTCCAGCCTTGGTACAGCCCACAGCCCCAGGATAATTCTCAGAACAGACCCACCAAGAGGGGACTGTCATTCCAGGGCAGCTCACCTTCGTCTCATGGACATTCACATCGAAAGACTTCTGCAGAAGGGCCAGCTCTGTGGTGAGGAAGGTGGCCGAGAGCAGCAGCTGTGAGGAGCCTTCAACATAGCCCTCAGGGAACTCGAAGGCCTCCCCAGCGTCAGCGGGCTGGATGGTGTTGGCCTCTAGCTGCTGCACCGTAGGCTGTGGGACAGGCAGGGAGGGAGATGCTCAGCCTTGGCCATGAAGGCTGTGGCTGGGGACAAGACTCTGTCCTCCAAACTGAGTGGCGCTCAAACTAGCCCCCAAGTCAGCAAGTCACTAGATGGTAGAGCCAAGAGCAGGCTATCCTCCCAGCGTACAGATGGGTAAACTGAGGCCCACGAGTATAAGGGTATCAGTCACTAAGCCACAGGTTATGCTCATGGGATTGCTTAAGTAACCCCAGTTAATCTGACCGAGAGTTGGAGCCCTCATCGATGTAGACATGCTTTCTGTTTATTCTCAGAAGGAGGTAAACGGCAAACAATGCGGGGCCTGGAAGAACCATGCTGGAGGAAGTCTTCACAGGGAGATGGTGTTGTAGGATTTTGCTTCCCATTCCTGGAAGACGCATCTCACCTAGTCACCTGGAGTTCTGGAGACCTGGCTGAGGACCCAACTCTGCCACAACTCACAGTGAGACCCTAGCCAAGTCCTGCGTCCCCCCAGGCCCTGGGGTTCCCATTGGTACAACTGGGTGAGTCACTCATTGGGAGAAGCAGCCAGTCCCGGAGAAGGTGTGAGTGTGGGGTCAGCAGTCCTGGAAGTCAGCTCAGGACTCAGGGTTCACATTGAGAGCAGAAAGAGAAAGAAAGCTTTGGTGTCAGGGAACATTCTCATGGTGGGCTTGGTCTGCCAGGGCCTGAGGGGCCCTCCTACCCTCCGCACCCCAGTCCAGCCACCTCCCTGGCAGAAGCAGGCTGGTGAGAACCCTAGTCCCCTGGTGGCCCCATGGCACTTACGCTGAAGTCCACTTGGATGTAGCTGGCCGTGGTGGTCGGTATGGACGTCAGGACATATTTGACCGTGCCCATCTGACCCACGGGCATGGGGGCTGTGCAAGAGGAAGTTCTACTCAGAGGGGCACCGACTGGGGGCACATCATAGACGCTGACAGCAGCCAGCTGCTACCTGACCTGGCCGGGGTGCCAGGAGCCCTGGCCTTCTGTGTGACCCCAGGCAAATTACTTAACATCTCTGGGCCTCAGTAATTTCCTCTGTAGCATGGAGGCAACGGTGGCTGGCCTGGAAATCCCACTCCCTCACATCACTCTGCAGAGACAGAACTCGAGAGTTTCCTGAGGGGTGTTGCGGCTCAGTTCCCACAATAGACTGGCTCGCTCAGGATTCTTGGCTCTGTTTTACAGATGTGTAGACTGAGGCTCAGAGGAATAAAGTGTCCCAGGCCACACTGCTGAGCACATGAGCCACTTTTCTTCATTCCCAGCCATTGGGTTTTCCTCTCGCCCCCCTAGGGCACCCTGTGAACCCTGAGATAACAGAGGCAGTAGACCCCCTTGGCAAAGGAAAGAGTCAGGTGTCATCACTATCGGGTTACTATTCAGGGTACAAGTCTTGTGGATGAGCCCACCGTGGCCGTTGTCCTTGGAGTCCGGGGGGTCATGGACACAACACTGGATGGAGGGCTAAGGCAAAAACCTCAGGGTCCCTCAGGGCCTCAGGCTTCCCATCTGGATGGTCGGGGGATGGACAGACACTGAGACCTTAGACCTCCTCAGTCCAAGGCTGGGCATGGAGCAGGCCCTTGAATGGGGAATGGAGGCTTCCAAATCCAGCCATCCTGATGTCCCCATGTGGCAGCGAGGCGTGGCTAGGGCCACTCACCGTTCAGGTTGGCCCACTTCCTGTTCACGTACACCAGGACCGCGTCGATGGCTGGACACATCTGGAAGCAGAGAAGGTGCTGGGCTGAGGGGGCCCCTGCATGGAGGGCCTCCCTCCTCACAGCCAAATGGTACTCCATGGGGAGACCCAAGAGCCCTGGAGGGACAGGGACTGGAGAGGAAACCGAGGCCACAAGTCACACAGAAAGTCAGTGGCAGAGGCTGGGCTAGAATCCAGAGCTCCTGACCGTGGCCTGCAACATCAGCGAGGACACGTTCCCCAGCAAACGGGAATCGTGCCTCCTTCCGTGCTCAGGGCAGACATCGCTAGATGAGCAAGGTGCTTTCTCCCCCTGAGCCAGCCACAGCCTCAGTCCTCCTCAGCTACGGGTCAGTCGGTCAGGGCCACAGCAGAGAAAACGCGCTTGCCAGCCCTGGTCTGACACCGCCACGGACGCGGCCAAGGCCTGGTCTGGGCACTCACCAGGCTCGGGAGCACTTTGTGAAGGGTGCTGTCCAGGAACTTGTTGACAACCTTAGGCAGCATGCTGCACACAGAGGAGGGCGACAGGGCACAGACGGCAGGCAGTGAGGCACCGGACACTCAGGGACACGACTAAGGAAGTGGCTCAGGAAGGGATGCCGGAGGGGGGGGCGATGTGGACCCCACCCACCTCCCCAGCCACAGAGCCCCTCACTTGCTAGGCAGGTTGGTCTTCACGCTGACCAGGATGATCTCACAGCCCTCGCTCTTAAACATGGGGAGGCCCGTTTCCTCGTCCTGCAGAAGCCGGTTGGTGGCTGTGATGTTCAGAACCACGATGATCTCCATGTTCCCACCCATGAAGCTGGAGGGAGGGCAAGCAGGTGTCATGGACATCTTTGCCACTGTGGCCACCATCCCTGTCTCCTCTTTGCTGTCAGTCTCAGAAGCTCTGGGAGGGGGAAAGGGTGAGGCCCCACCCACAGCACAGAAAAGAGGATGGGACCTGCCCAAGGTCACAAAACCAGTCTTTTCTGTTCCCTCTTGCTTTGGGGAACTCCTACACATCCTTTAAAACCCTACTCAGCTATCATGATCCACCTGAAGCCTTTTCTGATCGCCCTCACGCTGCTCGTGCGTCCTCTGTCCCAGGCTAATCACTCCGTCTGCGAGCGTCTGTGCTCAGGTCTGGTTCCCACCGAATGCAGGAACCAAATATGCACATCTCAGAACACAGCACCCAGGTGGCTCCCAGCAGGTACTCAATAAATGTACACGGACGCGTAAGACAAGGTCATCCTCCTCTCCCCCTCCCCTCCTTGGCCATACTCACCTCTTGCCAGTGATGGTCATGCCGGTGGACACACACTGGAAGATGCCCACCCCAGGGTTGAAGTTCAGTGTGATGACAGGGAGCTTCACATCCTTCACTTTCAGGCTGGGAGGCGACAGACATCCACAGCAATGAGAACCGGACCGTTGAGACCCAGGCCCTTAGTCCATTCGTTCCTCCACCGCCTTGCTGGGAACTCTCGGGTAAATCCCCCATCCCGCATCACAGGGATAAGCCCGCCTCGTGCGGCCATTGTGAAACGCAAAGGCTGGACACGAACCAGTTTGTACACAGAAGTACTTGTCATGTGTGAGTCGAGACTCTTGGCTATGTGACCTTGGGCTGCACCCTTCCCCTTTGTGGGCCTCAGGTTCCCCATTGGCAAAATGGGGAGGTTTGCTTAGGAAAGGGTTTGTTAAGGGTGCCCCTGTTGACATTTTGGGCAGAATAATTCTTTGTTGTGGGGGGGCTGTCCTGTGTCTTGTAGGGTGCTCAGCCCCACCCTGGCCTCTACCCACTAGAGCCACGAGATGCGTCTCTGCCAACCCCCTCCAGCAAGCTGTGATAAACAAAAATGCTTCCAGACGTTGCCAAATGTCCCTTGGGGCAAAATCAGCCCTGGTTGAGACCCACCAGTGGAGATCCTGGATAATGAGGATGTGGCATGTCTAACCTCCCACCCCCATTCCTGGGCTCTCCGCAGACGTGGCTAATTGATCACAGTCCATTTCCTGCTCATGCAGAGTGCTCAGAGTCCACCCCCACCCCCACATCATTCCGGGCAGCCCCTGCCGACCAATCCCATGGGGCACTTGCAATGGAACCCATTTGCCGCATCATGAGACGGTGGCAGGTACCTTTCTGCCTCTGTTTTTGAGAACTTCTCATGTGCATTCAGGGAGCCCCTGCTGCGTGCAGGAGCTGGAGTTTGACTTCTCAACCTCACTTCCTCCTCCCAACGACCCTGCTCACCAGAGGCAGGAATTGTCTCCAGTGGATGCGTGAGGCCCAGGCGGGAGCAGGGACCGACCCGATGTCACACAGCAAGCCAACAGCAAAGCAAGGAAGAGACCCCAGGTCCTGCCCCAGGCCCTGCCCCAACTCTCCCTCTTGCCCTCTCAGGCCCTGACCACACATTCCCCCACCGCCCTCTGCCCTCCCGCCCCCAAAGCCCCTCCCCTGCTCACTTGGTGATGCCCTTGATGGGTTTCACCCCCGGCTGCTTCTTGCCCGCCTCAGCTGCCATCTTTTCCAAGATGTGGCTCTCATCCATGGCGCTCTGCACCTCTGGAAGGGGGGGTGTCCAGAGAGCTACTTAGCTGGGCTTCCCACTGCTTTCCTGCCTGGGGCCAACCTTTCAGGCATCCCAGGCACAGGCCACTCACAAGTGGCACCACTCTGTGCCCACAGTCCCTGTGCCCCACCCTGGGCTGGGTGATCCAGAGACCCAGAAAGGAGTCACGCCCAGTCCCTGCCTTCCTTCAGCCTCACGGGGGAGACAGTCACCAGCAATGACAGTAATGGGTGACAAGAGCCATAATACGCAGACAGCTGGAGGAACTGCAGGAGGGGTTTGGTCCAGGAAGAGAAGAGCTAGGGAAGACTTCCAGGAGGAGGTGCCCCATCAGTTGGTCCTTGAAGGAGGGATAGGAGTTTTCACCAGGAAGCAAAGAAGTAAAGAAGGCTAGTCCATGAAAAATGCAAAAATGGAGAAGCAGGAAGAAGGTGGCATGGAGAGTCGAGAGGGAGAAATTCAGCATGGCTGGAGGGTGGGGCAGGATATGACTGGGATGGAGCAGTCTGCAGGGAGCATATCATGGGGGTCCAAGCCCCAAGCTAGAGTGCTGACTTTATCTGCGGCCCAGCCACTCTCAAAACTGCGTGACTAGGGAGCATCTGAGAGCTTGTTAAAAACATGCAGATGCTGCTGGTTCCCTGGGCCTGGAGTCCCCACCCCCCGAATGGCACCAGGCCAGAAACACCTGCGCAACGGTCATAGGCTGATTCCCAGAGAGGGGACAAACACTGAGCCGGAGGAACTGTCATCAGCCCTTTGCACCAACATGTGACTGCATTTCCCCTAAAGTCGTGGAGTGAGGAGGTGCAAATAACTTTTACTAAAGGCCCTCCAGGAGGTTGTAATCTCACATTTCACTTGATCTGCCCAGGTAAGGACTGGTCACCCTATTTCACGTTTCTTTACATCTTATATTTACAGATGAGCAGACCGTAACACAGAGCAGTAGCACCTTGCCTGAGGTCACACGGCAAATGGTTGGCAGAGCTGGGACTTGGCTCCCGTCTGTCTTCCCACAACCCACTTATGGCCCCCAGGCCTGCTATCAGGGCCAGGAGAGGCTCCGGGGAAACGGTTTCCAGCTCTGCCTCCAGCTTGTCAAGGGACCTTGGACAAGTCACCCCATTTTCTCTGGGCCCCAGTCTCCTCCTCTGTAAAGTGGAGGAGTCCTATCATTGCTGCTAACTTTGAGGGTCATGGGATGCTCAAGGCCATGCAAACAGGAGCCGTCACCACGTACCACCTGCCCCCGGCCCCACGCCCGGGCCCGCCAGCTCACCGCGGTTCATGATGTCCATGCCCAGCCGCAGCAGTGCCCCGGGGTCAGCTCGGGTGTGGGTCAGCAGGCCGCAGAGTGCCAGCAACAGGATCCGCAGCATGGCTCCACCTGCGCCAGGGAATTGGGTGCAGCTCCCCTCGACCCTGGTTCCCCTGGGGACCTCCCATGCTCCAGAAGAGGACAGGCCCCCTGGATGGTCTTGGGGGTCCAGGAGCCTTTGGACTCCAGCCAACTCAGCAAACCTCATTACTGACTTCAAGAGGGGTCGAAGAGGGTCCAGATTAAACACAGGGTCTCGGGGGCACCCCAGGAAGGGCACTTTCCTTTTCTAAGCCTCAGTTTCCCCATCTGGGCATGATGCGTTCTCACCAGCCTGCATTATGGCATTGGTGGAAGGTTCAGCTGCTGTTTTCATAAGTTCAAGGGCAGCTCAGTGCCAGGCAATGCTGGGACCGCAGAGGGGACTGGAAACTCCCACTGCAGTATGGGAATGGGGGAACCCTTTGCTCCCCCCACCCTCTAGCATCCCCCACTTCCTCCAGCTTGGTCTCACTTCCAGAAATCTCAACTCGCAGCTCCTTAAGGCCCCTTGAGATAGTACCACACCAGAAGGGAAACAGAAGAACACACCCAAGGTCTGCTAGGCAGTGAGTAGAGAACTGGATAAGGACTTCCCCCAGCCCTTCAAGGTTTCCAGAAAAGCCTCACCCCAACCCTGGACCCCCAGAAAGCCTTCCCTCCTACTTACTGAGACCTGAAATTCTCCCAAGCAGAAGCCAAGTGTTTATTTCAGGTTTGAGCTATGGCTGAAAAGAATTAAGGAGGGACCACAGGGCCTGGCAGGTATCACCCAGAGAGGGGGAGTTCCGGCTGGACTCCTGCAGGTATCACCCAGAGAGGGGGAGTTCCGGCTGGACTCCTGCAGGTATCACCCAGAGAGGGGGAGTTCCGGCTGGACTCCTGCAGGTATCACCCAGAGAGGGGGAGTTCCGGCTGGACTCCTGCAGGTATCACCCAGAGGGGGGGAGTTCCAGCTGGACTCCTGCAGGTATCACCCAGAGGGGGGGAGTTCCGGCTGGACTCCTGCAGGTATCACCCAGAGAGGGGGAGTTCCGGCTGGACTCCTGCAGGTATCACCCAGAGAGGGGGAGTTCCAGCTGGACTCCTGCTAACAGCAGTCTTGGCCACTGGGGGCTCCACGGACCCACAAACAGAGATGGGTGCCCACCGGGCCGCCTCCCCGGCCAGAGCCCATACCTGCATTCATTCATTCACCTTACATTTATTGAGTGCCTACTATGTGCCAGGCAGACGGGGCCACAAGGTACACATGGCAGAGATAGTCCTGCTTCTCCTGAATCTTAAAGAGAAGCAATAGAGTGGGATAGAGTGTGTGTGTGTGTGTGTGTGTGTGTGTGTGTGTGTGTGTGTGTGTGCGTGTGCGCCTGCGTGCTCACCCAGGGCATGAGGGCTAGGGTGGTCGGGGAAGGACCCTCTGAGAAGGAGATATTTAGGCTGAGACCTGAAGAATAAAAGCAGCCAGCTTTTAAAAAGCCAGGGAGACCACTCAGGCCTAAAATCAATATTTGCTAAATGAAAGTGTGATCTCTTTCTCTCTCATTCAATATTTAAAGATCTATCTGGGCTTAAACATACTCAGTCTTAGTGTTTCCTCAACCTCGTGAACACACACACTCGAGTACCTCGAGCATGTGCGGGCACATGCCCGTCCAATGCCAAGCCTCCTGGAAAATCCCGTGAAGTTCAGTGTCAGGGTGACAGAGCTGGAAGGGGCTTGGTGAAGGTCTCCTCCAGCCCTAGCCCCATCTCCCAGCCCTAAGACAGCACCACCTCAGTCTCTCCATTCCCAGGCCAGAACTACTGCCAGGTATTAAGGCTACTCTGGTTGGGGGCGCCTGGGTGGCTCAGTCAGTTAAGCGTCTGCCTTTGGCTCAGGTCGGGATCCCAGGGTCTTGGGATCGAGTTTCGCATCAAGTCCCGCATCGGGCTCCCTGCTCAGTGGGGCATCCGCTTCTCCCTCTCCCTCTGTCTCTCCCCTCCACTTGTGCTCTCTCTCGTGCACCCTCTCTCTCAAATAAATAAATAAAATCTTTTTTTAAAAAAAGGCTACTCAGGGGGCAGGATTTTTTGCCCTCTTAATATATAATAAGCAGCTTGGGGTAACAGGTCATGTGAGTATTTCTGGGACAGTCAATGCCAGGGTCTTGTTTCTGGCTTTGCTTGTCCTTTGCCTAAGATGTTCCTCTGTCTTAGAATGCCCTCCCCCCCCCACCCATCCACAGCCTTCTCATCCCTCAAGTCCTAATTTCAGCCTTTGCCTCCTCCACCAGGAAGCCTCCCTTCAATCCCCAACCACCCCCAGTCTCAAAGATCACAGCTTGAACTTGACTGTATTCTTACTCCATCCCACCCAAGATGAGTGTCTCCTACTGTCTGCACCTGCGTGGAGGAAAGAAGTCCTTTCCTCCCTCTCTCGCCTGGCAAACGCCTAGATGCCCACTCCCTGCCCCGGTTGTCCCAGCTCAGCTCCGAGCTCCTGCAAAGCAAGATCTCCATGGTCTTCCCTCAGCCTCAGCTGGAGGTCCTGAGGCCCGTCAGACCTTCTGTCTCCTTCATCTTGCCTAAGTCTTGCAGCCTCTGAAGATTTCAATGTCCAGTAGCTTCCTGTCAGGTGGGGGGCACTTGGCAGGGGTCAGGACATAGATCCAAGCCCTGACCCTGCCACCCACTGGCTATGCGGTCTTAGGCTAAGTCCCTTCTCCTCTCTGGGCCTGTGTTCTCATCTGTAAAATGACAAGGCTGGAGAAGACACTGTCTGGGGGAAGTTCCATGGATGGGGCCTGTCCTTACCTTGCTGAGCCCGGGGATATCTTGCAGATGACTGACCTCTGCCTCCTAACCCTGGGACGAGAAAGTCCTTATATTCAGGAACCTGATTAGCTGTTTGGGTAATTAAGGGTTTAATAAGGCCCAGATAATTATCTAGCGGCCCAAAGAGCAGGAGCCCCAACGCTCACGTGATGCTTCAGTCTGTTCCAATGTCAATAACACGGAGGAGGAGGGGCCTGGGGAGCCTGGGTGGCTGCAGGACGGTGGGCGCTGGGGAGGGGAGGATACGGTCTCCTTAGCTCTCACACTGCCCCCTCCCCTGGACACAGCACCCCCCACCAGGGGCAATGCATACCTGGCACTCCTCTGCTGCCTCCACAAACGTTTGTTGAGAACCTGCTGTGGGCCGGGCCTGTGCAGGGTTAGGGGTGCTGCATTGAACGAGGCTGTTGGGCTTCCTCCTGGAGCTTACAGGGGGAGATGGACGTGCTGCAAATCGACAGTCCCAGAGCCAGATCATTCGTGAGGAGGGAGGGGCGGGGAAGCCGCTAAACCAGAGGAATGGGATAGGAAGGGAAGCAAGGGGCTGACGTTAGAGTTAATACTCCTGGAGCAGGGGGTGTTGGCGCTGATGCCCGAGGGTGAGCAGAGCCAGCTCTGAGACAGCGCCAGGGGCTTCAGGCCAGTGTGGGCCAGTTCGAAGGCCTGGCAGACGTTGCTGGGCCGCCTGAGAGGCGTGGGGGGCTCCAGGAACAAAAGGCCCATGGGGGTCATCAAAGGGACCTTCCTGGAGGAAATGCCGGGAGCTGGTAAATAGCAGGGGAGCTTCTCTCAGGGTCCGAATCTGGGACAGTGAAGGCAGGGTGATCCCAGGACCACACCCAAGCCGGCCACAGAGCTGGGGCTGGACCCCAGGATTGGGTGTCCAGCCTTTCGTGTGCTTTCCATGATGCCCTAGGAGGCCTGGCTGGGAGCCCCTTGAGAGTGACAGGGAGTCCCAGGCGGGCTGCTGGAGGACTGAGGGTTTCCTCATCCACCCCACAGGGAGCACAGAGCTCTGGAAGACGGAGGAAGTTATGTGCCCGATGCACACCTGGGGCCCTGAGGCCGGAGGAGGCAAGGGCCCGCCTGAGGTCAGCGGGAAAGAAGCCAGGTTGGGACAGGAGGAGAGAAGGTCCTAGGTCGGCCCAGCCAGTCTCCAACCTGATCTGAGCCCTGAGCTGGAGGAGCCAGTCTACAGATAGCATCGTTTTATCCCTGCTGATCCGCCCCCGACAGACAGAGGGACAGACAAACCTTATCGCTCCCTCCTGAGTACAGATCTCCCCCAGTGTGCCTCAAGTCAGCCGGGCCTCCCTGCCTCCCCCAGGGCCATCTTGGGTACTGTGGGGAGAGCAGGGAGGCAGGAAGGACGTGGTGGGGAAAGCCCCTTGCCTACATTCAGCGATCTGGGCCCCGAGCCGGCCACTGCCCTTGCGGGCTACATGACCTTGGGCTGCTGTTTCATCCTCTCTGTCCTGAGGGAGGAGAACAACAGGCTTTCTGAGAGGGGAAAAGGACATTCGCACCATCCCCTGTTGCCCTAAGCTCAACGTAAACTGGTCGTCACCACGCTCTAATGGCCAGGAAGGAGGCAAGCTCCCTAAAAATAAAATTACTGTAAGGAAACAGTCTTTCCTGGGGCCTTGGGTCACCACGTGGTTCGGGTTCCCGGGGGAGGACTGGTCCAGCACGCTCGTGGCTAGAGCTGCCGTAAGCGCCCCTGCCCCAGCGAGCTAGCGTTCTGCTGATGGTAGTAGCAACGCGAGGGCCCGTTTACTGTGCCTGTGACCCGAGCCCGGCCCGAGGTGAGGCTCTGATCTGCATAGAGCACGTACACCTTAGGACTATCCTGTGAGATGGGCACTTAGACAATGTCCTCCATTTTACAGGTGGAGAAACTGAGGCTCAAGGTCAAGTCACTGGCTCATGGTCATACAGCAAGTGATGGCACAACCAGGAGCCGAATCTGAGTCTAAGGGACCCCAGATCCCAGGCCAAGACCTGCCAAGGGACACCCAAGAGGGCTCCGGCCTGCCAGCCTGACCTCCCTTCCCCACACCCCAGCACTGCCCTGCCTGGTCCCTATAATACCCGCCCCACCAGCGCGGCAAATTCAGCCATCCTCTGGACCCGCTGTGGCTGCTTCCTCTAGGGAGCCCTCCTAATCCCCCTCCTCCCCCTTCCTCCCTGACACTGAAGACTGGGCCAGTCCTGAAGCTCAGGGCCATCTTTCCCCTTCCCTGCAGACGCTTTGGGGACCCAACAAAGGTGACTCCCACACCTACCTGTGGGGATTGGTCTCCACGTGGCTTCCCGGGGCTGGGGCCTGGGGCAAGCCTGGGCCGGCATATACAGGTGTGAGCAGCTCACTAAACATACATTTATGTGCCCTTGCCGCGTGCTGGGCTCTGTGAGGGAAACCACAGAGACCGACAACCGCGGTCTGAAAGTGAAGGACATCAGAGTCACCAGGGTGGAGGGGTGTGGGCGTGGCCACGGGAGCCTGCATTGGAGCTGGTGGACAGGGGCAAAGCGATTCAGGTTAAGGTGTCCTGGGGGAGAAAGAGCAAGGGCAAAGGCTTGGAGAGCTAGCGTGCAAGGTGTGCGTGCATAGGGGTGGGGAGGGAGCAGCGGTGTCTGTGAAGGGGCCAGACCTGAGTGGAGGCGGGCCTTGCCTTCTCCGACCTGACCCTGTGTGTCACTGAGCCATGACCGCCCCCTGCTCTGAATGAATCCTTGCACTCTCATCCTACGAGGAATGAGGGAATCCGTTTCAGCGCATCCCCTTCAGGGCGAGCGCGGTGCTAACCCTTCTCAGCTTCGGGTGGTCGGATCCCTGGACTAGTGGTCACTCACTAGACGGACCCTGTATCCTGATCTGAAAATTTTTGTCTTTCGCATATTCCAAATCACCTAGCCTTGGGCTACGCCTAGATTAAGTCCCCATAAAAGTAGGATTAATGAATGAATGAACTAAGCAACCAAATGAAATGAAAGTCGTGCTGTCCGGAGCGCAATCTCAAGGTTGGGTATTATGCGCTGGCCCCTTCCCCTCTCTCAGCGTTGCTCACGCCCCCACCACCCAGACTCTGGGTTTGCTCCAGGCCCCTCAGCCTGTCACACTGAGACTTCAGGGTGAACCCGTAGCCCTTAGAGGGAGAGAGGCTAGTGTCACACTGTACCAAAGGCCTTGCTTACGGAGGGTGGGAATTCAGGCACCTTTTACCCCCGGAGAAACAGAAACAGAACGTGAATCCTGTGTATCTAGGCAGGAAGGAACATTCTGTCTGGCTAAGAGCTTAGCTTATCAAAGGAAGACAATCATATGGCTTCGGCTCGTCAGGGTTCGCGTCCCTTGGTCTTCCCTAGGCCGTCTTGTTGTGCGTGACCCGCTGGGGTGGGAGACCTTTCAGAGGCAAAGGACTGAGACTTGCTCGTGAGGCCACAGGCCCAGGAGGCCGGCCCCCTCCTTCCTACAGACACTTGCCTGTGGTTCGAGTAAGCCCAAGACAGAGACGCTGTCCGAGAAGCAGGGCACTCCCTGCCACCTGAGGCTTGGGACCCAAGGACAAGCCCCGGATGGGTTGCTGGTGAGCAGAAGAGGGAACGGGACATCTTATTCCTGGAGCCCAGGAAGGGCGGGGTGCTAGGCGACTGCTGCCGTCCTGCTCTGAGACTCGGCGCCTTCTCTCCCGGCTGGGCCTCAGTCCTCACGTCTGCCAAACGGAACCCACAGCCTGCCTGCCTGACTTGCAAGGCTCCTCTGAGGCTCTAGGAACACGACAGCATGTGACACTGAAGAGGGGAGGCGCCAACAGCTGAGGACACAGTGCTCAAGGGTCACCGTGGCACTGGTAACTTCCCGCCATCCCACAGCTCTCCAAGGTCTCCCGTCAAAACCCGAGCTTCCCTGAGCGAGGAGTGAGGGAGACAACAGTTCTGGTCAACAGAGACCTGGTCACATCCTCTTCTCCTGCCAGGTGGCTTTGGTGGCTCCAGGGACAAACAGAGCCCAAGAACCGGCTATAGGCAACTAGCCTCGGGTCCGCGCAGAGTTCACCGGGCCTGGCTGGAGGTTGCGGCTCAAGAGAAAATGTTTAATGCGAGAGGGGACAGGTCCCTACCCTGGAGGAGCAGCTCCCAGCTCACAAGGAGGGGGAGGGAAGGAGGAGGGAGGGAAAAGGAGAGGAGGGAAGGGGGAAGGGGGAAGGGGAAGGATGGGAGGGGAGGGAGGGAAACTCAGGCTAAACAGCCTGGCTGGATCATCCAGCTGGTGGTGGCTAAGTGTGGCTTTGCCTCAGTTTCCCAAGTGGCTTGAGGCGAGAGTGTCCCTGCGGCGGGGAGCTGGCCCGCTCTCTCCTGGCGGCCCCACCTCAGCGCTGGTATAAGAGTCCGCTGGATATCACGACGTAGCCCTGGAGGGCACAGAAACCCAGGGGCCAGGTCAGAGGCCACACGAGGACCAGGAGGACCCCCAGCTGCCCCATCAGCCTGGCTTTGAGCCCACGGTCTGCCGCTCTCACTGGGTATGTCCTGGGGACAGTCCTGTGCCTCTCCGGGCCTCCGTTTCCTGCTGTCCCTTGGGAGTGGGAACAGCACCTGCCCTGCAAGCCTACGATGAGGGTGCAGCCAGAGCACGTGGCCGAGCCCCCAGCGTGGGGCCGGGGCTTGATGCGCACTTGTGGACGGGCTTGGGACCAATGCTGTGTTAGGGCTGGGAGTCCAGACACCCAGCCTCTTCTCCGGTGCAAGTCTCCCCAGCAGAGCCAGGAACCTTCCATATAGCCTCTGCTCTCTATACCGCACGGCAGAAACGTGCTCAGGGCCTGCTGTTCATTCATTCATTCATTCAACAAACCTTCACTGAGCCTCTGCTCTAAGCTAAGCCCTGCCCACAGGCTGGGAACAAGGCAGACCCAGTCCCTGCCCATGCGTAGCTCACAGTCCAATACAGCAGCCATTATTAAATTAAAGCCAATTAAAACTAAATAAAATGTACAATTCAGCTTCATAGTTGTACTAGCCACATTTCAAGGGCCCAACTGCCCCCGGGCCCAGCACTGACAGTGGCTACTGTGTTGGACAGTGCAGATTTCCATCCTCACAGAACAATTTTTTGGACAGCGCTGGTCTAGGGACCTTTGGGTTCGGGCCCAGGTGGCTGGATGTGTGAGTACCAGGCTGGGCCAGCCACTGACCGTGCCTGTTGGGGAGTCTTGGGGAAATTCCTACTAACAGCCCAGGCTCCAACATGTGCCCATTGTTCCTTTTTTGGAGGGTGGAGGGCGGATCACCCAAGGGCGTTGGCACCATAGTTCTTAAGCAACCAGAGCACCATCCCTGGAAAAACATCAGTGGGTCCCGCTCAAGGGATCTGAATAACGTGCGGATGGTGGGCTTGAGGGACCTTGGCTAAGCTTTCTGTCCTACGCATGTCTTGTTGAGTGAATAGAAAGAATATTATCATTTTATATCCCAGGTGAAACAGAAAGAAGTTGTAGGGTCTCACCCTGGGCGGTGGTGATTGAACTTCACCCTGGGTCCACAATTTCTCATCAGGGAAAATGATTTTAGAAAGGTCGGGAAGCCCCCCTTCCCCCATCCAGCCTGCAGGGGTTCGTGTACAAAGCTGCAAGAAGTTCCTCTGTCATCTTCCCCAGACACCAAAGGGCTGTGCCCATCCGAATGTGGCCTGGCATAATACCGGACGAGGACTAAAGGGTGGGCGAGACCTTTGCACCAGTGTCTCTGGACATCCTAAATTTTCCATCTCCCTACAGCTAACGATTCATGGCATGGTCTTGGCAGGAACAGCGGACACCCCCAGGCCTGGCTGAGTCTGTGATCCCACTGTTGGTACTGGCAGGGAGGGAGGGTGAGAGGGAGCCCTGCCTCACTGAGCCCCGTCTTCCCCCAAGGGTGGCGGAAGCCCATATGGTCACACCCGAAGGCTCTCACCTCACAGACAAAGACCTCGGGGTTGACATAGTGGAGGCTGACCACGTTGGGGAGGGCGATCCCCATGCCCAAGAGAGCTGCAGGAGGGGAAGGAGAGACTAAGCTCAGCTGGGCGGCCGCAGCAGAGCACCGCCGGGAGCCAGCCCTGGGCTGAGGTCCCCATGTGCATGGTGACACTGAGCCCCACAGATGGCCAGGGAGTGGGAGCCGTTATTGTTAGACTCACTCCACAGGAGGAAAAACTGAGGCTTGGGGAGGGAAAATACTGAAAAACTCCCACCCTCTTCACCTCTGAGCCCGGGAAGTGGGAAGGGGGCCGGGAGGGAGCAAGGCGGGTCAGGAAGGGGTCACGGGGGCCAACCGGCATGGAGGGCAGGGCTCACCATTGAGGTGATCCAGCAGGGGCTTCTGGAACAGGGTGTCCAGGAGCGGGCGCACTTGATCTGTCTGCGGCAGTGTCGTCAGGGAGATGGGGGACCATGGGCCCGCTCCAGTGAGGGGCGGGGAGAGACGGACAGAGGGGCCACATGTGAACACACAGACAGACACAGACAGACACACAAAAAGCAGAGGCACAGGTCGGGGGAGGAGGGCAGGTCACCCCTGTCCGGTCTTCAAGCAGAGTCCAGCTGCCCCTGGGGCCAGTCAGCCTTCTGAGAGGAGACGGAGGCCAGCACCAGACCCCCTAATGCCAGGGCCCTGGCTGCCTTGCTGGTGCTGACTAATGGATGACGGACGGACTGACGGTGGAGGGACTGACGGGCCGGCCAACGAAGGGCTGCTTGGTGGCTAAGGACCCATCTGCGTCACGTGGCCGAAGGAGCAGCCGGCGCTGTCTGACGCTGGCTTGTCTGATTTACCAATAGACTCAACGATTCTTGGACTGACCAGCTGTCACCCACCTGACAGTGACAGGTTGGCTAACTGACCGATCCCCTGCAGAACCAAGGCTGACTGACCGGCTGACGGCAGACAGACAGCCTGTCTGATGGGTAGGCCTGCTGACTGACCGCTGTCCCCAGGCACCCTGGAGGAAGCTTGGTCATGGCGGTACACACAGGGACACTGGTATGCTAGCACACGGGCTCAAGGCCTGCCCCACCCAATGAGGGGTCTCTGGAGACCCCAGCCCCACACTCACATCAATGAAGCCCACATTGGAGGAGGCCACGGTGAGCTGGATATCCCTGAAAGGGAAGCAGGAGGGTTAGGGCTGGGGCCTGGATCCCCCCTCCCACCACACCACACGTGCTGCCTCCCGGTCTCCTCTGACTAACACCGTGATGGGTGACACTGTGATAAGTGGCTGCAGGCCCATTGCACAGAGGAACACACCGAGGCTGCGGGATCCAGGAGGCCTTGCTTACCCCAGCACAGATGTGGTCCCCTGAAGCTTCGCCTTGGACATGGAGAGCTGGAGGCTCAGGTTTACCACCTGGGCATGAAGGGGGAGCAAGGTCAAAGAACCCAGAGCCACACTGGAGCCTTCAGGTGGCCACCGGCTCCCACCCGCTCCCTGACGACTCAGGTACTTGTGGACCACCCACGTGTACCAGGCCTGCACACAGTGCTGGGAACAAACACACTGTGAAGGAGACAGACCAGGTCTCTGCCCTGGGGAATGCTCACAAGCCAGGGGAGGAGGGGAACAACACCCAAAGTAACCAGACAGGGTACTTAGTAGCGAGTGCCAGGAAGGCAGAGCGGTAGCACTGAGAGGGCTGATGGGGACCATCTTTCTCAGGGTGGTCCAAGAAGGTTGCCCTGAAAAAGGCTGCAACATTTAAGCTGAGACCCGAAAGATGAGGAGAAGCTAGCCATGCCAAGAGCTAGGGGAAGAGTGTCCTAGGTACGGTGTCCAGCAGCACATGCAAAGGGCCTGTGGCAGGAATGTCATGGTATAGTGAAGGAACACCAAGGAGACAAGCGTGGATAGAACAAGTGAGGAAAGTGGGGCAGGAAGTGAGATCTTGGGAGTCGCCGCCCTTCTGGCCAGCCCCACCAGCCCACCTCACTCACCACATCAAAGGAGAAGAGGGACTGGAAAGCCGAGTTGGAGGCCACAGCCTGGACCTCCACGAAGGGCTGCAGCTGAATTGTGGCATTGTTGGTACGAAGCGTGGCTGCGGGCGTGGCACCCAGCCGCACCTTGAGTGCCACAGGCATGGGCTCGGGGAACTGGTGGGCCACCTGGGGAAGTGGAGAGGGAGAGAGGGAGAGGGCACCTCGGGGCAAAGGCTGGGTGGGCTCTCCACGCATCATGCCTCAGACACTGGTCAAGCCACCGTTTGTACGTGACGAGGCCACAGAGGTGTGTCCCCCTCAGGCCCCTGCCTCGGAGACGCCCCACCTGAGGGGGTGGTAGGCATGGAGAGGGGTGCTGCCTGGGAGATCTGTGCCAGGAGGGACAGAAGCTCAGGGGCCGTGGGAGCTCAAGGAGTCTCCTGGACCAGAGTAGGGGTTGGGTCCTCCCCTAGGAGGCAGCCCCTGGGCTTGGTCTTAAAGATGAACAAGAGAAAGGGAAGCAGAAAAGGCCCTCGGGGCTGAGGGCTGCACTTGGACAAAGGCACAGAGGAGGGAAATAGCGTAATGTCTGGAGGTGGGGGGGGGGGCATCCCTGAGCGGGAGGAGGCACAATTGTAAAGACACATGCTGAAGCCCACGGGGGACAGATCCGAGCCAGCGGAGGTCCCCCAGCCGGAGAGGCCCCACCCCAATCCCAGGTCTCAGTCCCTGAAATGAGTATAAGTGTCACCAACCTCAGGGATGAGCCGGCCCAGCATGGAGGTGTTCAGCAGGTTGTTCTCCGACTTCTGAAACCAGGCCCCATGTCACGACAGGTTTTAGGGCAGCCGCTCCTCAAGCTCGAGCCCTTCTTGCCTCCCCTCGGCCCCCTTTCACCTTTCCAAAAGCCACCCTGTGGCCCCAAAGCTCGGGCGGCCCCACCCACGGTTTGGCCGCTGCAGCGGGGCCCGCCTGTCCCACGCGCTCAGGGCAGCGGGTCCGACCCTCACCAGCTGCCCCGTGATGTCCAGGTTGAGGGCACCAGCCTTCTGCAGCAACAGGAGGGCGGAGTCAAACAGGTCCTGGGAGAGGCCCACTGTCGCCATGGTGCCATCGGCACCCACGTGCGCGGGCAGCACAAAGTGCGTGGCCTCCGCGGGCAGGACGATGGGTTTGCCCAGGAGCAAGAGGACGGCCTACGGGGTCGGTGGGTGGCCAGAGGGAGAAAAGCAGCAGGGTCTCAGTAGGGCGGTGGCTCTGTCCCAGACCCTGGGCTCTCAGACGCCACCCACCCCACATGCCGCATGTTGTCCAGCCTCGCACCCGTGCCCGCCTCTAAACGCCATTCCAGCTCCACCCCCTTCAACACCCCTGCTCCTCTAGGAATGTGCCAGGACCCCCAGGACTCCAGAGGCAACAGGCCCCCAGCTCCGGGCTGACTAGGCTGCACTTACATCGATATCCAAGGAAATGTAGTCCTTAGTGATGCTGGGCGCGTTGATCATGGAGTAGCGAATCTGGGACTCCGGACCCACAGGGTTGAGGCCTAAATAAAAGCAGGATGAGGAAGAAAAGATGGCAAGCTCAGCCTTATCCATCAAGGCCTCATCTACCCAGAAACCCCGATTATCTGGCGACTTTGGTTAGCCAGACCCAGGCCAAGGAACAGAAAAGGGAAGAAATGAGTGAACTTCAGCTGCAAACCGCACACGGCCAAGATTCAGCCGCTCACGGCCCAGTGACTCTTCGTTTAGACACAGTTCTAACAGTCTGGGTGTCTGCTTTCCTAATGAGTGGCAGACGAGAGACCCCGAATTAGAAGGAGGGAGAAGGGTCACACACCCCCTGAAAAAAGCAAGAGGGAACCACAGAAAAAGAACAGAGCTCACATTTATCCAGGTCCAGACATTTGACTTACACTGTCCCATTCAACCATCACCACGATCCTGTAAGATTAGGAGCCCATTTTACACACACACACACACACACACACACACACAGTTTGATGAGTTCAGTTGTGCCCAGGATTGTATATCCGGTCTGTCTGGCTCTAAAGCCACGCTGTGTCTCCGACCTAATCACACAGCCTCCTACAGAAACCCAAAAGGCGTGCATCCCTGGGACCACGCAGTGCGGGAGCACAGAGCAGAGGCTCCCCAAGACACCCTCAGGGAGCCCTTCAGGAAGGCACAGAGGAGAGTCCGGTTCCTATAGGGCAAGTTTCCCCCAAAGCTCAGAATATTCTGGTTGGGTGGGTCGCAAAGGGCGGGTCACTTGCGGGAACCGCATCTCTGGACCTGGCTAGGCTAGCCAGCGTGGCAGGTGAACGCTCAGCCCCACTGTCAGGAAGCCCAGCTTTTCGCAATAGGTCCTCAAAGGCTCTGAATGACCAAGGTGTGTGTGTGTGTGTGTGTCCATCAGATTTCTGTCGGATGTTCCAATGTCTCTTCTGGATTTAATTTTATTTCCTCTAATGTTTTGGAAATTTCTTGTGATCATAAAAGCAATATAGTATGATTCCATTTCTACAGCTCAGTAGCCATCAAAGATTTGGGTGATAGCAGGAGGAGGGCAGCTCAGAGGGATTTGAGGGGCTGGCGAGATGTTCTGGATCTCGAGTTTGGTGGTGGTCACACAACTGGGACTCAAAGGACAGGACACTAAAAAGAATAAATTACTCTATGTTTTTAAAATGAATAAAAACATGAAAAACTTCTAATATAATACATATTCACTGTGGACATATGGACATTTTTTGAAGCATGGGAAAAAATATAGCCCAGAATCTCAAATTTATGGTTTTCAGTATTTTCTTTTGGAGAGACAAACAGCCCCCCAGTCTGTACCTCCCTCAGTAAAGCTGCAGTGAAGCTACGTGTCACTTCGGGTCCTTCTCTGTTTCCTTTACAGAGTGACATTATAGCTTCGTAGCATTATAGCTTAGTTAAGGGCACAGCGCTCAAGGTGGCCTCAGTTTCTTCATCTGTAAAATGGAGCTAATAATTCTACAGTAAATATTAGCTTTTATTATACTGTATTTTGCTAGGCGTTGCTAGGTGACTGCCCCTTTAGGCTGTGCTTTTTAGTGGCTCCTGTCACCCCACACTGTAGGTACCCATGACTCATGTCAACAGTCCCCGAGGCCTGAATGCTTAGATTTCTTTTACCAGATTCCTTTTAACTCCTCAAAGAAAAGGGCAAGAGCCAGTCCTGGCTATGAACCCAGTTACAAGGCATCTTGATGGAGATCACTCCACTGAGGACGAAGGAGGGACGAACGTTTGTTGAGCCTATTGTCTGCCAGGCACTTACCCTATGCTGTCTGGTACAGCACATGGGAGAAATAGGAATTCTGAGCCCCATTTTTGTGGCTTGAAATAGCTAGGCTCAGAGAGATGGAGTGACTTCCCTAAGATGACACAGCAATGGAGCCACAAGGCCCGAATTTCACTTCATGTCCTTTGGTTCCAAGTCCAGTTTCCTTGCCCTCTCGGTGCCTCCTGTTAAGGTCATATGGGGGGTGTGGCATTGAGGGGCGCGGCGTAATCGAGGAATGTTCCCTGAGGGGACTGTGAGCCAGGCCACCCAGTATACGCAGAGCAGTGGCTGGACAGGTAAGGAGGAGAAAACGAGCATGAGTCCATTCATGGGTGGCTCTCGCCCCACACTGAGGATTTTAGACCCAGAGCCTCCAAGGCCCCATCTATAACTTGGGGATACTGGTGCCACCTCATGGGACTGTCGTGAAACGTTTGCAAAAGAAAGCCAAAGCTAGCTTGATGTGAAAATACTCAGTACAGAACCCACCGCCGCACCTGTCCCACGCTGTGTCACCGTTAGATGTCAACCCCTGACTCAGAGCAAAGCCAACCAATTGCAAAGTGCAGCTGGGATCAGCCAACGGCTCTGGAGTTGACGACGTCAGTGACAGTGACCTGGGAAAGCGCTGGAATCCCAGGCAAAGCCATCAGATAGAAAAAGTGTCCTTCCAACAGGAGCATCATCAAACAGGTGTGTGGGGAAAGAGAGGGAAGGCTGGATTTCGCTCAGGGCTCACCGAGCACATATGACCCCCCAAATCAACAAAGGATGCATCTTTGGCCGGTCTGGGGACAGGCAGGGGCCCCCCTGCGTCGTTATTAATGTTGATGAATACTACTGAAAAGAAGGGTGGCTGGCCTGCTTTCATAGCTTTTAGCTTCGTATTGTGAGATGAAGTCCTGATCGAGCCTCGTTTAGGCCACCACCGTGGCCACGCTTCTGTGTGGACCACACATGGTGGCTGCGAGCCATGGGAACCTGCCTGAGGTCGGGGAGGAAGGCGTGGGGGGCAATGGGGAGGTGACCGATGAGTGGTGGGGGTGGGCAGATGTGCGCCCCAGCTCCTGCCCCTCGGGGAGGATGTAGGCACGTACACTTCAGTCTCCAGGAGCCCACAGAGGTGCCCGCTCACGAGCACACCTCCTTCCCTGTGCTGCCGCCCCCCTTCCCCAGCCGTGCCCCTAGGCCTCACCCCATCCCAGCCACTTACGCCTGCATCTTGTCTCGGGGTCTGCTTGTGGGGGGGTTAGCCTCCAGGGCTTGCCACGAGTATACTCCTCGTGCTCCCCAGATAGGAGGATCCGGGGGAAATCAGAGGCGGACTAGCCTGACGGCAGATGGGGAGGAAAGGGAGGCTTGCCTCTGGGTGGGTGGGTGGCCCCTGAGAAGGGGAGCAGGGGTGGGGGCACCTGTGAGCAGATGAGCCTGAGTTCTGTTGAGCACATGCTGAGTCAGAGGGGCCTGTGAGACCTCCAGGAGAAGGGGTGCAGCAGCAAATGGAATGTGAGGGCCTGAGCCCCAAAGTGCCAGGGGGAAAGTCCGCCAAGGACCGTGGGAGAGGTGGGAGCAAAACCAGGGGAGGATGGGGTCTCCGAGTCTCCAGGCAGGGGAGGAGACAACTGCAGACTAAATGTACCCCCCCCATGCACAGGCACACACATGCTTGCACACTTGCACACGCACACTAAGCGTTCAAAGACTCGATTCTAGAACTCGGAGCTTCCCTGAGTTCATCAATAATTGTTCAGTCCTCCTATGATTGATCTCCCAGAGGTCAGCCCTGACTGGGGGGGATCTTTGAAGGGTCTTGGGGGCCCCAGCGGGGCTCAGAGGCCCCAGTCCCCTGCCCCGGGCTGCCAGGTCTTACCAATTAGAGTGCCCAGGTGGACATTGAGGCCCTGCACCAGGTTGGAGAGGCTCAGGCACAGCTGCGGCAAGACAGAAGAAGAGGCTGTGAGGAAGGCGCTGGGGCTGGAGGGGTGCGGCCGCAAGAGTCTAGGGTCCCCATCAGGAGGCCTCCCCCAGCCCGCACACTGAGGCCTGGGTCCCGCCCTTCCTCCACCACCCAGGGGGCCTCTTCCAGCCCCTCTCCTGGGCACTGAGGACTCAGAGAAGGTAGTGCCTGGGGGCCTGGAGGAAGGAACAGGAGCCGTGGGCCACAGCAGAGGGGACCACAGCTGGGCCAGGACAACGGAGGCAGGCAGCCTGCTGCATGGGGACCCAGAGGGCCAGCGGAGGGAAGGTGCTACACGCCGTGAAGACAGGCGGTCAGCGAGCAAGGCTGGAGTTCTGGGCTCAGTGGGCAGCCCGAGAAGTCTATGAAGCTGGGGTCGGTGTGATCGAAGGTGGGGCAGAGAGAGGCTGCAAAGCCCAGGGTGGTCACAGCCGGGCCCAGGCAGAGCCGAGGAGGCTGGGCCAGGGGAGGCCAGGCAGCAGAGGAGAGGGCCAGGTCAGGCTATGCTGCCTTCAGGCTTTGGGCCTCAGTCTTCTCATCTGTAGGATGGGAATGCTGGGGCCTGCCTCTGATGGGTGTGGGACGCCATCGAGTGGGTTGATCTAGGGTGGTAGATCAGGAGATGCGGTGGGGTGGGAAGGGGCAGAGATGGAGAAGCAGCTCCCCCTTGGTGGGGGGACCCTAGCCCCAAGAGCACCATCTCTCACCAGGTCGACCACAGGCCACTAATGACAAAAACTGAAATAGCAGCAGGAATCATTGGGCTCACTCTGCCGAACGGTTCTAAACTCCTCACGGATGTTAATGCGCTCAGCGCGCCCGCTCCCCCCCCCCCCCACCGCCAGCCCGCGGGGGAGGTTTGCTCTCTGCGTGACAGGTGCGGAATCGGGGCAGAGGGAGGTTAGGTGCAGAATCGGGGCAGAGGGAGGTTAGGTGACTCGTCCATGTACCCCAGCTGGGAAGGAGGGGACCAGGATTCAAACCCAGGCCACACCTGGCTCCCATGCCCATGCTCTTGTCCACTTTCATTTTGTCTCTTTTCATAAGCCACATGGCCCCTGAAAGCACCGCCCCGTCCCCGTCCTCCAGCCCGGAACTGGGGCCGGCCCAGGAGCATGAGTCTCCCTCCCCCGAACCCCTCCCACCCCAAACCCACCCTTACATGGCCTCTCCATCACTGCCCTGGACCCTCGCCCCAGTCTCTTCCCTGCCCTCATGGAAGAATGGAGAAGCTCCATGAAGGGCCTTCTATTTTTAAAAAAAAGCAATAACAGGGGCGCCTGGGTGGCTCAGTTGGTTAAGCGTCTGCCTTCGGCTCAGGTCATGATCTGGGGATCCTGGGATCGTGCCCCACATCGGGCTCCCCGCTCAGCAGGGGAGTCTGCTTGTCCCTCTCTCTCTGACCCTCCCTCTGTTTGAGCTCTCTCTGTCAAATAGATAAAGTAAATTTTTAAAAAATTTAAAAAGCACGAAGAATCCCAGTCTCTCCCCTGCTTACAAGCCCCCATTCACCCACCACGGCTCCTGGGGTCAGAAGGCCCTCCATCCCGGGACAGCGGGTCCTTTACCTTATTCCGTAGCACAGCTTCGATGTGCTTCTGCACTGGGACCAGCAGCCCAGGGGCCACGCTGAGAGAGAGAGTGAGAGAGAGACAGCACTCCTGAGCTCCGGGTCACGCATTCGGGCCCGTTTCTCCTGGCAGAGCCACCGTCTGAGAGAGAAGCGTCTCCCCTGAGCCAGGGGGCCAGCGAGTCCCATTCCACACATTGCCATGTGCCGGACACAGTGCCAGCACCATCATCCCCACAGATGAGGAAACCGAGCCTCAAAGAAGAGGTCATTGGTTTCGGGGTTTGGAAGTGGCCAAAACGAGATAATGAGGCCAGGCGTGGGGGAGATGGAGAAGACGTTGCAAAGGCCGGACTCGGCCACGTTCTTGGCCAGCTGGCTTCATGGCCACTCTGAGCCCAGTGACTGGGGGTGCTTCCTGCCTGGGCTCCAATTCTCTGGGACACAGCCAGTAAAGTGCCTTCCTCATTCTGTGCCTCAGTTTCCCCTCTGAACAATGGGAGATAGGTCTAAGTTGTTTCTCAGCAGGGATCCATAGGAAACTATGGTACCTAAGGGTTTCTTAAAGTTTTTATTTAAATTTCAGTTAGTTAACCTACAGTGTAATATTAGTTTCAGGTGTATAATATAGCGAATCAATACTTCCATACAACACCCAGTGCTCAGGACAACAAGGGCTGCAGGGGGGTGGGGGTGCAGTAGAGGGGACATGGCCTCTGGCTTGCACACTCTCTGTGTGACTTTGGGCCAGTCCCTCCCCTTTCCTGAGCCTCAGTGTCCTCGGCCATGGAACAGGTGTGATACTGGGGGTCTCCAAGGCCCCTCGTGGCTCCGGAAATGGCACCCCAGCCTTGGTGAGGGCTTCTGCAGCCCTGCCCCCTCCAGGCACTCACCCGCCACTGCCCTCAAACACCACGGCGCTGCTGAAGAGCGGGAAGCAGGCAGAGATGCTGACCACGGGGGTCCTGATGGAGCCCTGGGCCACGCGGGCGTCGGCCAGCAGTACCACGGGCAGCGTCAGCTCCAGGGGCTCTGGGACTCTGCAGGACACCGCGGGACACTGTTCCTGAGCCCCAGCGGCACTGCCCAGCAGAGCCTACCCTGCGAACCGCCCCCCGGCCTGAGCCTGCCCTCCACCTGACACAGGCAGGACCCCCACTCAGCGTGAGATGGCCCCCCTGGGACGTGCTCAGGGCCCTCCAAACTCCGCTCGGGGTCACAGACGTTGCAGAAGATGGGTGTGGAGTCTGGCTTCCAGCACCCTCTCACTGTGAGACCCTGGGCCGGTCACTCCCCGTCCTGAGCCTCAGTTGCCTCTTCTGTCGAATGGGCATGAGAGTGACGGCACCTCTCCCTCAGGGCTGTGCTGAGCTCTCTGTGAGGCAGCCGTGTGCAAGTGCCCGGCGCGGAGCCAGCCCCCAGTGAGGCTCACACGGTGGCAGCACGGAGCGCGAATCCAAGAGATCCCTCCGAACGCCCGGCCGATCGTTTGGAAATCAAACACGTTCGGAGTGACAGGGACACAGAAATAATTCCAATGGCGACATTTACTGAGCACCTACTCTGTGCCTCACACTGGGGAAGGGCAGGTGTGATTTTAATTACAGCGTGGAGCCGTTTGCTGCATCCCCCAGGGCTGTGCTGCGGACTCTCACCCCACTTCGCAGAGCGGGAGACTGAGGGCTGCAGGGGGGACCCCGCCGCCCGGTTACACAGCTGCGGAGCAGGGCCCAGGGTCTCAAATTCTCACTGTCTCCCTCCCCTACGGGAGGGCGGGAAAGAGCACTGGACAGGGAGTGCTTGAGTGCGGGACCTGGGAATTGCTAGCCGCTCTCCCCTCACTCTGCCCCTCGGAGCCTCCCTGAAAATCCTTTGCCCACCCCCGTCAGGAGATTCACTCACCGGAAGACCTGGAAAGTAAAATTGGCTGCTACCAACATGCGCACCCCAAAATCGGCAATGAATTTCAGATCGAATTGGGGCACATGGATATCCAAAATCTGGATCCTGCAGGGTGGGAATGGAGGTGACAGGGTGGCCCCCATTAAACCTTGAAATCAACTCTGGTGCGGGTGTTATGAGCCATATCCACACTGTCGATGTTATGAGGAAGGACTCTGACTATTGGACCATAGAATGAGGAAAAGGTAGTGAGTTCTCCACCCTAGGGGGCATGCAAGCCATTGTTGGACAACCAGCTGGCAGGGAAAGGGTGCAGAGAGGATTCCCAGCCTGGGGCAGGAACTGAGGGAGATGATTGTTGGGTCTTGGAGGGATTTTAGTTTCTGACAGAGGGCGGGGACTCTTGGAAGGTGGGACGCGGAGAGGGCAGAAATCCCCTCTGTAGCATTCCAGTCAACAGCTTAGGCTGGTGGGGGACAGGAAACTCATTCCCTTCCAAGCTGCCTATTCTGATTGCTAAGTACTTTCTAAGTAACTTTTTTTTTCTTTCCCTAAATGAGTCATCTTTTCCCCTACACCATAGCTGGGGGTGGGAATTCAGACACTACAAAATGATATAAATTTGAAAAGTCACATCAAAACTCCACCCTCAAACACTCTCACTGTTGGCACTTAGTGGACATCTTCCTGTGACTCTGCGACACAGGCCGACCTGCTCCTTTTCACTCGACAGCCACCTCGGATGTATTCCCACTTCTGCAAACAAAGACACTCAGTGCTGTTGGCCAACAGCCACGTGTGGCCAACCCTAAAGCCCTGAGGAATCCTCGACTGTCGGGTGTGTCTGCGTCGTTCCCTGTTCACCGTCGGCCAAGGGCAGGACCCCAGCCCCACCCTCGGGGCCTCGCGCTGGCGGCCTCCACACCAGCTACCGGTTTGTCCACACGGTGTTTTCAAGTTTCAGATGTTTTTTAATTAGTTGCCATCATTCAAAACTGGATAGATTTTAAATATATATATGACTTCTCTTGGGAATCCAGAGATCCGGCAATAGTGAGTCCGTTCCCACATGGTGGGGGACAACTCACCCGGCCCCTGGATCTGAGTTTGAGAGGGCCCCCATCTCCCTCTGCCTTTGAGTCTCTGTTCATTGCAGGGGCGTGGGGGGGGGCTGCTTAGGCTCAGGCTCGTGTCTGAATTCAGTGTCTTATTTTTGGAGAAAGTAGCCATGGGTCCTGCCAGCCCTGAGGATTCAGGAGCTAGAGTCTTGGCCCCTGGGGGCAGAAATCCACTAATTCAGAGGCACCAGCCCCCCGCCCATGTCTCCACCTTTGTCCCACCTCCTCAATCATCTTGTGACCACTCACTTGCAGGGTGGGAGAATCTAACCAGGTGAGGGAAGCCCTCGTCTAGCTGGTGGGAACACTCGCCTACACGTGGGGTACTCATCGAGCGGGCTAAAGCCTTTCCCCCACTCACCTGGTGGGCTGGTACACCTCTCCATTCCAGTCCAGGAAGTACGGGACTGTGACCTGCAGGGCCTGCTGGAGAGGGGCTTTCCCGATTTCCGACACTGTGGGGCCAGAGCAGGGTAAGGTCAGGCTGCCCTCCGGGGCCACGGAGCAAGACCACACCACCTACCACCATCCGCCCCACATCTTGGGCAGAGCAGACTCAGAGACTTGCCCACAGGCGGGGACGGGGCAGGAGTGACAGCTGGTTCCCCGTGAGCCCATCGCACATGCAGTACTCACACCAGGCCCCGCCAGGCATGCCTTTCCTCTCTTGCTTCTGCCTTTCCAAATCTTACTTGTCTGCCCCACCCATCAAACACAAGAACATCTTTGCCCTATTGTAAGACTCTGATCAGATGCCATCTCTTCCAGAGCCCGGTAGAGTGGGGCATTTCCCGGTAGAGTGGGGCAGAGGGTGGGGGTGCTGTTCTGGGTGGCCGGAGGTTGAGGACTCTGGAGTCCCTCGGATTCTGGATATAAATCCCAGCTCTGCTGCTCACTCTCCATGTGGCTGCTCTGTGGCTCAGTTTCCTCTTCTGTAAACTTGCGAAGATTATGATGGTACCCGTCCCATAATGTCTTTGTAAAGCCTCGGTGCACAGTAAATGATAGCGCTTACTGTTGCTACTTGTTCGTGTAATAATCATGACTGTCACTTCTCCAGCGCTCCCTTTGGGCCAAGCACTGTTCTGAGTGACGGAGTTACTCACTGTGCCCGCTTTACCGAGAAGTGAAGACGCCTGGCAAAGGGGAAGTTGGATCGGCGGAGGCACCTGGCGCCCCAGCCCTTGGACTTCCTCACGCACCTGTGCTGCCAGGCGAGGGAGGTGCTAATTAAACAATCCGATGTGAGGGGAATGAAGACGAGAGGTAATGCGGCTGGAAGGGAGCACCAATGAAGAGTCCAGAGGCCTGACCTTCACTCAGACTCACTGTGGGAACGGGCAAGTCACTGCACCTCCCTGGGCCTTAGTTTCCTCAGACCTGGAGCCGGGAGCCACTGGTCGCTATGTTCTCGATACCCCTCGCCAGCCTGGCCTTCTGTCGCTGAGGCAAGACTCACACCCAGGCACCTGGACTCTATCTACCGTGCTCCCCTGACACCGGGCTTAAACGCAGGGAGTTGTGAGATGGGATTGGGAAAGTGCTCTGAAAAAGCTACCCAGCCCCGCCTTAGAAAGAGGTGTGTGCGGCCTGGGCCTCCCGCTGGATTTCCACCAAGAACACAGGCAGGTGTGCCTGGGATGGCTCTCTGGGGACAAAGGAGCCTCATAGAGGACGGGCAGGGGGAGGATGGCCAGTAGGCCTCGTGTCCCTGTGTGTCACTTCCGTGAATGGCTCCATGTGTCAGGTGCAGACTAACACGGGTCACTGACCCCTTTCACCGCCTGCCTCTCTGTCCGGATACAAGGTCCTGGAGGCTGTGTAGGCTCCACGGGGACACTGCTGCCTCAGTGCTTCGTGGCCTGGGCCACTGAAAATCTCTTCTATGGCCTGACCTGAGTGTCTCACACTGTGATCTGAGTTTGGTCCGGTCTTGGGGGAACAGCTTCTGATTTCTCACCCCTGACCCAGCTTTGGTGGCATTCCTGGGGGTGTCTGGGGGACGCTTTTGTCCCTCCCTGGGCCTAGGTTTTCTCATTGTGCCTTCCTCGGGGAATGGGGCAGGTCTTAGAAGGATGGGAGGGGGCACCTGGGTGGCTCAGTCGTTAAATGTCTGCCTTTGGCTCAGGTCATGATCCAGGGTCCTGGGATCGAGCCCTGCATCGGGCTCCCTGCTCAGCGGGAAGCCTACTTCTCCCTCTCCCACTCCCCCTGCTTGTGTTCCTTCTCTCGATGGCTGTCTCTCTCTCTGTCGAATAAATAAAATCTTAAAAAAAAAAAAGGATGGGCAGTGTCAGGATAGAGACCCTGCCCAAGGGGACCCAGGGCGGGGCTGGTCTTCTCCGTGTGCCCCACAGAGCTCTAGCTCTGGGACACCCCCTCCAGTACTGTGCTAGACCCCTCCCCAGCGTGCACGTGCACCCACCGACCCTGGCAGGCACGCGCGCATGCACCCCCCCAGGGAGAGCCGCCGCACCTGTGTACACACACCCAGGCACGGACCGTGGCACCTGCATGCACGCATGGTGGACGTGGTTAGACTCCCTCCCCGACACTCAAGGACACACATGGGCACATCTCACAGAGGCACACAAGCAAAAGTAGTCACTCAAACCAAGCCACGCCCACACCACGGGGGCACGTGAGCACCATCACGCACGCGCGCACGCATGGTGCACGTGACTACACTCCCACGCATGCGTTCACTTTTTAAGTGTTTGCTGAGCAGCACTTTGTCAGACCTTGTCTGGGGGCCAGGGACACAGCGGCACATGAGATAAAATCCAGGTCCTCGTGGGGCTTCTGGGGTCACACACACACACACACACACACACACACACACACACACGGGACACCCACGGGATAGGCCAGCGGCGCGTCTCTTACCGTAGCTTAGCACGGCCTTGTTGAGTCTGACCACGGTGCCCGGCAGGGAGGTGCCGACCACGGGCAGCAGCAGTGCTAGCAGCAGACCCAGGCCGTGTGCCCGAGCCACGGCTGTCCTGGCCATGGCCCCCCAAGATCTGTGGGCTGGGGTAGGGACAAGCATCATCAGAGAGCTTCTCCAGAATGTGCCCCCTCCGGCTGCTTGAACCCCACCCCAGCCTGGAGGTCGCAAGCCCTGCGTGGTGATGCCGTCCCTACCCGAGACCCCCCACACATCAGTGCTGCGTCTCTGCATTGGGAAGGACCCCGCCTGCTTCCTCAGGAACCACGGGGAGATTTGGTCTGGAAGCAGGCCCCAAGACCCAGAGAAGACGCGGCCTTGCCTAAGGCCACACGGCAAACTAGGGGTGGCTGGAGGACCCAAGCCATGCCAGAGCGGGAGGACGAGGTTCCTGGGTAGGGAGACTGAGAGCCGCTTCCTGCCCGGAGGATAGAGCCTGGGCCCACCACCCCAAGGCCCAGAGCTGTGTTTCCTGATGCCAGGAGTCCAGCCCATGTGACCGCCCATCCTAGCGGCCCCATTGTTCGAACCCAGCCGGGGGAGGACCCAGGGGGGCTCCTAGCCTCATCTCATCCTGTACCAGGTGAGGAATGTCCTCAAAGCAGACCTCTGCATGGCCCCCCAACCCCTCCCAGCCCAGCGGATGGATCTGCATCTGACTCGGGCTTGAGGGGCCACTGCTGAGATGGGCTTAATGGAGTCCCAGCAAAGTGGCACTTGCCTGAAGTCAAACCAAGACCAGGGATGGACCCTTCCGGAGAAGGCGGTGGCAAGTAGTATGCCCATTGAACAGATGGGGAAGTCGAGGGTCCTCCCTGGAGGAGTGCCAGCCCCATCCCCATTCCTACCTCAGGTGGTTTCCTGGGACAGGTGGATTCTCAGCCCCAGCCAAGGCCTCCTGAGCCCCTGGCAGGTGTCGAAGCTGCTTTATGAGGCTCCCAGGTGTGCAGGGCCCGCTGTGAAGGGACCCAGGGAGGGGCGGGTTTGCCTGTGGTTGCAAGTGTTTTCCTTGCAAACACGGCCTTTGCCAAAATGTTTCATCCCATGTGTGTGGTGGGGCTGCCACGTACCCAGGCTGCTGCCAACGGCTACAAGACCCTGGGGATGGGCCGCTCCGGGGCCTCCTAGGCCAAGACATCTCTGGAAAGAGGACTGCTCTTCAGGGGACCCCCTCATCACCCCAGCCAGGCCTGGCCAGGCCCAGGAGGACGTGGATGCCCCAAGTCAGGGGGATGACTCACTAACCTCTCGGGCCTGGCGCCCCTAAGCTCCCCCAGAAACGTGACGGTTTTAGGAGGAGCTGGAGGCTACCCGAGCCCCAGCCCCAGTCACTGACGGAGCCCCGCTCCTGGTCACACACGGAACCTTGACTCAAAGGGCAACGGACGAGAGGGCGTGTGGCCGACCCGGTCCCTGCCGCTTCACACCGCAGCCTCCCTCCAGATGCCTATTGCTCACAATCGACGCAGCCATCGTCCCTTTCCGCGTCACCGGCTCCAGCCCGCGCCCGGCTGCCTGCGGCCCGAGCAGCTGTGCGTGCACATGCACCTCGTATGTATGTGCGGATGGGGTGTGTGCGGTCACGCACAGGCATACGCATTAGGTGCTAACGACTAGCATCAGAGGAAAGTGCGTGCGAGTGTGTACGTGAAGTGGCCGTGTCAGCGTGTTGGCTTGTGTGACCTGCCCGTGTGCGTGAACCCACATGAGTGCAGGTGTGGGAGTTTTGTGTATAGTGTGCGTATGTGGGCTCGGTACGCTGAGTGTGTCTGTGTGTGTGTGGCGTTAGGTGCGTGTGTGTGAGTAGTTGGCTGTTTCCTGGCATGAGCGGGGCGGGGGTGTGTATGCGTTTGTGCATTTACTGTGCGCGGGAAGTGATAGCATAACCGTAGGGAAAGCCCACCTGTTCCTCTGCATGACTCAGCTGGCGTGTAGGCACAAAGGACTCGGAGACTTCTCCCACTCCAGAGCCCTTCATGGCTCCCACTGACTCCACACCAGTACCAGCCCCAGAGCCCAAGCCCACCGTGTACTGGATCCCCACTAGTGCCCACAGAACTGCCAGGGACCACAGACACCAGCAAGCCCTCCCCTGAAAGCACAGAGCCCCCCTGCCCTGTTCGTATGCCAGAGACTCCCTCACATCCCACTCCTGGCCTCCTGGCCCTCACTGCAGCCGGGGCAAACAGCGGACTCAGTGGAAAGGGGCACAAATATTGACCAAAGCCACTCTCAGTGTTTGCTCTTGGCATGAACGCTTCCTCTTCCTCGACATACCCAGCGCTGGGCATATTGACTGACGGCCAGTGGATACAAAGGAGGGAGATTCTCACCAGCCCCTTCGGCCCACAGCAGCAGCCAGCATGGTTGGATGAGCACCTGCGACGTGCGAGGCGGTCTGCCAGCCACTCCCTCCTCCCCAGGGGTGGGAGCCGGTTCGGTTCGCCCTCGGAGCCGGTGCCCGGGACATAGCAGGGGCGCAGTTAGTATTTGTTGAATGAAGGAATGAATGGATGAATGGACAACTGAAAGACCCTTGTACCAAGTCTAGTGGCAGCATTTCAGGGCTCCCCCTTCACCGAGTATTCCCAAGGGGTGCTGTCTTCGTTTCCTATCGCTGCTCTAACAGATTATTACAAAACACAAGCCTATCATCTTATTTTTCAGGAAGTCAGAAGTCCAACATCCATGTTGCTTGGCTGAAATCAAGGTATTGGCAGGGCTTTGTCCCTTTCTAGAAACTCTAGGGGAGGGTTCGTTTCCCTGCCTTTTCCAGCTTCCAGAGGCTGTTTCACGGTCTGCCTTAAGGCCTCGTCACCTTCAAAGCAGCAAGTTGGGCTGAGGGTTCCTTATGCTGCCACCCACGTCCCTTCTGCTTCCCTCTTCCATTTACCGGACCCTTATAACACTGGCCTCGCCTGGATAAGCTGGGATATTCTTCTGTCTCCAGGTCAGCTGGTCAGCGGCATTAATCTCATCTGCAAGCTCCCAGTCACCTTTGTTCTGTACCCTAACACGGTCCCACGTTCGCGGTTTAGTGTGCAGACCTTCCTGAGGGGCGATTCTTCTGCTTGCCACAGGACCTTAGCCTAGCATTTGAGCAACTGCCACCAGGGGCAAAAGGAGTTCATTTCAGCTTCACAATCCAAATAAACTCTCCATTGGCAGGGCTGACCAAAAACAAAACAAAGCAAAACAAAAAAACCATAGCCAGACGTTTCCACCCTGTTCTGCTTTGATTTTGCACCGGGAAACGTGGAACTACTAGAACGAGAGCGTATAGGTTATTCTGTGTTGTGCGAAATGTCCACGTGAGCAGCCCCGCGTTGAAGACGTCTTCACGTGCAGCCTGAGCAGGCGGCCAGTCTGGGCAGCCTGGAGCAGGGAAGGGGCCGGGGGCGCGAGAAAGCACGGCCTGGATATTGGGGCCTCCTGAGATACTGGCATGGCCTCAATTTCCTCATCTTGAAAGTGGAAAGTGGGTCAGAATGGGTTCATCCAAGGGGAGTTCCAGGGCCGAGCTGGAGACTGGCAGGGCCCCCCGCCCCACCCCCTGCTCTGTGAGGTCACAGTGCCCACAGCGCCACCTGACCCGGGGAGAGCCGCGGGGCCCCTTCCAGGGAATGCTAGGAGGTGGCGGCAGTGGCAGCCGCTCCCCCTCGCCGACTCCCAGAGAGCCCAGCACCACTCCCCCGAGATCTCCTAGAGAAGAGAATCAATGCCGCGGTCCTCAAGGAGCCCCGTGGACCTGTGCGACCATCCTGAAGACGCCAGGCCCAGGAGGTGAGGACGGCAGCCCCTCCCTCTGCCTGGTTCTTGGCAGTTTACAAAACGCTGGCCCTCTGGCCTCCCCCCGGAGGTGAGCAGGCGTGACCGACACCCGCACAGACGCAGCGGCGGAGCTCAGGGAGGTTTGACGGGGGCTCCCCTAAACTCTCCCCGCCGAGGGAGTGGAGGGGCAGTCATCCCCTCCGCCCGTGCTTATTGAGCACCTACTGTGTGCGGGCGCTGGGCGAGGTGCCGGGGACACGGGCTGCACCGGGCAGATGAGCTCCCTGCCCCAATGGAGGTCCCAGTCCAGCGAGGGACGCGGCCGGTAAGTGTGGAATCGCGTGCCTCTGCCGTCCATCTGCCCACCCACGGGCCCCCAAATGGGGTCTATATTCCAATCCCCCTGGGTGAAGGGGATAACTTATTAGAACTTCAGTGTATATATTTGTAGCTCACCCCCTTTTCATTTCTATTACTCAGGAATGTATAAATAAATTTGCACATTTGAAAGAGTAAATAATATATGTGGTATTATATATATGATTTCTTAATAAAGAAACATAAATGCATCAGGGGAGGGCATAATAATAAATGCTTAGAGACCATTGTCTTGAGAAATACAGGAAATTTGTTATCTCACGCACTAAGAGGTCCTAAGCGGTGCGTGGCTCCAGAACACGTCAAGTCCGTGGGTCTTCACTGTCCCCTGAGACTCAGGTCCCTGCCATCTTTTTGCTCTTCCTGTTGGCCTCCCCGCTGTCACAGCTGGCTACCACAGTTCCAGGGGCCCAGAGAAGCATGGCTGTCTAGGTGCAAGGAGAGTGGACCTTGGTTCCTGTGGGTCTCACTTTAGCGAGGAGAAAGCCTTTTCCAAAAGTGCCAGACCCCTATGCCCAGCCCACCCCCACCCCTGCCCCCTGCGGACCTCCCCCCACCAAGCCAACCACAGCAAAGGCACTGGGAGTACCAGAGCAGGCTTAGAGCAATCACGATTATCGAAAATCGCACGGGGTTGGAGGGGACAAGGGACAAAATCAGCCTCCTGCCAGCAAGGGGAGGGGTTGGCATTTGGGTGATAACCACCGGTGACTACCACAGCAGACGGAGTCCTTTCCTCAAAGGAGACTTGGGTTTGGGGTCCGTCAGACCCAGGTGTGTCCCTGATGGACTGGCTGGCGGTCTTGGGCAAACTTCTCTGCACCTCGGTCTCTCAATCTGGAACATGGGGACACGGTGTTTCTTGAAAATTATAAAATGCGATCGTAAATCTTGTTATCCCCAGGGTCGCCCCAAGAAGCCGGAACACCTGCAGGATAACAGAGGACACTTTGTCAAATGCCAGTGAGCAGGGAGGGGAAGGGGAGCCCCGGGGTCTTCGTGAACAGCAAGGGGCCGAGGCTCAGACATGCCTAGATGGGCACCCTGGGGTCATCCAGCGAGGGCCGGGGTGGGGAGCAGGGAGGGCCGCACCAAGCCCAGGGTGCTCCCCTGGTGTCTGCAAGGCACCGTGCCCCCGAGGCTGGCCCTGACGTGCAGCCCCCTGCTCCCTGCAGGTGACGCCTTCGTGCTGCCTATCCGCATCCACGCCCCGGCCCCGGGCCTGACCCAGTGCCTGCTGGCGTGTGTGTGTACGTATTTCCTCAAGACCCGCCCTGGCTGGCAGTGTGGGCCTGGGAAGAGGGCAAGGCCTCAGGCCAGGCTGACCTGGGCGGGTAAGGCCTACGCTAGGCTGCAGGCGAGGGAGGGAAGTCAGCAGGTGTCGGGATGCCATTCCAGCCAGGATCTCTTGGGTGGCTGGAGAGAGGGAGTAGGAGGGAGCAGGGTCACCCTGGGCTCGATTAGGAAATTGAGAGGGTCTCCCAGCAATAGGGCCTCGCCCCCTGCCAGGCTTTGTAGGATGAGAAGAAGGGTGCGGCTGCTCACTGCTCTCCTGCCTCCCTTGCAGCCTGGATCACCTGCCTGGCCTGCTTCCTGAGGACCCAGCTTCACCAGATTCTGTTCAATACCTGCAGGTAAGCGGAGGCAGGAGAGGCGAGGCTGATGGCGGCTGGGAACACGCAGCTCGTTACCATGGCAGCCCCCTCACTGGTTTGAACCTCCTCTTGATCACCAGACCGAAGAAGCCATCCCAAACCTGGTTTTGGTCATATCCCCTTGCCTCAGAACCCACTGTGGCTCCCTCCTTCGCCTGCACCTTTCTGGAACCCTGTCCCACGCTTCCTTTCCGAGCTGCCTCATTATGTGTCCTGCTGTGGACTCACTGGGCCAGCAAGGCTAGTGTTCTCACCCCCTGGGCCTGCTATTCCTATTTCTGCCCCAGTACCTTGGCACATGCTGTTTTCCTGCCTGGAATGCCTGTTCCATCCTTTCCTTTCACCTCTCTTGTCCATGCAAACTTCTCCAAATTCCTGCAGAACTTTCCGCCTCATTCATTCCCTTAAGAGTTTGCATTCTAAACACCGTAATGCCTACTCTGGGCCCAGCTTTGACCGTCACCACTCCTGAGCTCCCAGTCAAGGGAAGGCAGGCAGGCAACAAAACCAGTGGTAAGGGGAGCGGGGCAGTGTTGCTCTGGAGGTCTTAGGAGGAGGGGATAGTCGTTAGCACTGGACCCTGAAGGATGTGCTTCCCAGGACAGAAGGGAGGGAACAGACAGTTAGTAGATGGAGAAAGGGTGTGAAGAGGATGTGGGTGACCACTGCTAGTGGATCTCTGATGGCCCCAGATACTGGGGTAAGAGCTTTCTTCCCCCTGTGATGCTGTGCAACCCCAGGACTCGGTCAGCATCTCGGAGGGGGTGTCTCACTGCCCAGGGAGGGTCCTGCCCTTCTCGGTGGGAAAAGGGCAAGGGCCAGGCCAGGACTCACTAGCCTGTGCAAAGTCCCTCTTCACCTTGACCGCTGCTGCTCTGTCTTCCAGATGCAAACTGTTCTTCCAGAAGCTCATGGAAAAGACAGGTGTTCTGGTCCTCTGTGCTTTTGGTACGTCTCCAGAGCCCTGCCCCAACCTGGGGAGGGAAAGAGTGAAGGCTCTGACACTGACTATGTGACCCTAGGCAAGACAGTGACCCTCTAGGAGCCTCAGTTTCCCCATCTGTCTAATGAGTGTTGCTGTGAGGAGTGAATTAACTGATGACCAAAGAAATTTTTTGAAAGCTAAGAAAAGCCTTGAAAACTGTAAAGTTCTCCCCCAACCATGGTCTGATCATCATTACTCACTTCCGAGTTTTCTGTGGCTTCCTTCCGACCATCAACCATCGCTACCACCTCCCACATCACAGCTTTACTTTCCCAAACAAAGGGATCTGCTCCCTCCGCTCAAGCATACTGGCCCAGGGTTGTGGCGTTGGGGGCGGGGGGAGAGAATTTCCTAGGAAATTAGAAATTCCTAGGAAACTTAACCCAACAAATAAGATTCTTTAAAGTAATGGCTTTATTGAAATATAATTCGCTTACCATAAAGATCACCATTTTCACGTGTGTAATTCAGTGGTTTTTAGTATATTCACAGTCCTGCACCCATCACCACTATCAAATTCCAGTATTTTCACTACCGCCACAAAGAAATTCCCCAGTCCCTAACGTCGTTTCCCCATTCCCCCTCCCCCCAGATCTAGGTGATAAACCACTAATCTACTTTCTGTCTTTATGGATTTAACTATTCTGGACATTTCATATAAATAGAATCATACCATACTATGGGTCTTGGTGGTTTCTTTCCCTCATTGTGTTCTCAAAGTTCATCCATGGTGTAGCACAGAGCAGCATTCGACCCTTTGTTATGGCTGACAGTATCCCACTGTACGGCCATGCCTCATTTTGTCTGTCCGTTTATCGTTTGGTAGATATTATAGTTGTTTCTGCTTTTTGACCACCGCTAATAATGTTCCGGGGAATCTTCCTGTAAGATGTCCGTGTGGACATGCGTTTTAAATTCTCTTGGGTAGAGGCACGAGGGTGGCTCCATCAGTTAAGCGTCCGCCTTCAGCTCAGGTCATGACCCCGGGGTCCTGGGATCGAGTCCCGCGTGGGGCTCTCCTCTCAGCGGGGAGTCTGCTTCTCCCTCTCCCTCTCTCTGCCGCTTCCCCTGCTTGGCTCTCTCTCAAATAAATACATAAAGTCTTTAAATAAACAAATAAATAAATCCTCTTGGGTATATATTTAGAAGTGGAATTGCTGAGTCATGCTGCAACTCGATACTTAACTCTCTGAGCAATTGCCAACCTTTTTTCCGGAGTAGCTGTGCCATTTTACGTTCCCACCAGCACGTAGGAGGGTCCAATGTCTCCAACACTGGTTATTATCTGTCTTTTATTTTAGCCATTTGGGGAGGGGGTGGAATGGTAACTCATTGTGGTTTTTATTTCATTTTCCTAATGGCTAATGATGTTGAGCGTCTTTGCGTGGCTTATTCGTCATTTGTAGATCTTCTTTGGAGAAATGTCTATTTGGATCTTGGCCCATTTTTAAATTCGGTTGTCTTCTTGTTATTGAGTTGTAAAGATTTCTTATATAGTCTGGATACAAGTCCCTTATCAGATACACAATTTGCAAGTATTTTCTCCCATTCTGTGTGTTGTCTTTTCACTTCCTTGATGGTGTCCTTTGTGACACAAATTTTTAAATTTTTAAAAAAGATTTTATTTATTTATTTGAGAGAGAGAGGGAGAGAGAGAGAAAAAGAGCGCACAAGCTGAGGAAGAGGCAGAGGAAAAGGGAGAAGCAGACTCCCCACTGAGCAGGGAACCTGATGAGGGACTTGATCCCAGCACCCTGAGATCATGACTTGAACCGAAGACAGACACTTAACCAAATGAGTCACCCAGGCGCCCCAAATTTTTAAAAATTTGATGAAGTCCAGTTTATCTATATTTTCTTTTGTCATGTATGTGCTGTAATGTCAGATGCAAAAAACTATTGCCTCACCTAAAGCCAGTAAGACTTACTCCCACTTTTTCTTCCAAGATTTGTATAGTTGTAGCCCTTACATTTAGGTCTATGATCCATTTTTTAGTTAATTTTTGCATATGGTGTGAGGTAAAGGTCCAACTCCATTCTTCTGAATTTGGACATCCAGTTGTTACATTTAGTAAAAAGACTATTCTTTCCCTTCTTGAATTGTCTGGTGCCCTTATTGAAAATCAATTGATTATAAATGGGAGGGTTTATTTTTGGACTGTTAATTGTACTCCCTTGATGTATACGTCTATCTGTGTGCCAGTAACTACCCTGGATTGATTGCTATAACTCTGTAGTGAGTTTTGAAATCCAGTTTGAGTCCTCCAACTTTGTTCGTTTTAAATTATTTTGGTAGTTATAGTCCTTTACACTTCCATATGAATTTTAGGATCAATTTTTCCATTTCTTAAAAAAAGGCTACTGGGATTTTGAGAGAGAATGCGTTGATTCATAGATGAATTTGGGGAGTAGTGTCACCTTAACAATATTAAGGTTTTCAATCCCTATGGGTTTTCTTTCCATTATTGATCTATCTCTATGTCTTCTTTAATTTCCTCCAGTGATGTTTTTTTTTCAGAGTGCAAGATTTGCACTTCTGCTAAATTTATTCCAACTATTTTATTCTTCGAGATCCTATTGTAAATGAAATTGTTTTCTTAATTTCATTTTCAGATTGTTTATTGCTTGTGTTTAGAAATATAATTGATTTTCATTTACTGGTCTTGTATCTTGCAACCTTGCTGAACTCATTTATCACTTCTGACACTAGGCAAGACACCCCGTCTCAGATACTTTAGGATTCTGTATGCAAGATTATGTCATCTGCCTTTTATTTCTTTTTCTTGACTAATCGACCTGGCTAAAACCTTCAGGACAATGTTAAATAGAAATAGCAAGAGTAGGAGCACCTGGGTGGCTCAGTCGTTAAGCGTCTGCCTTCGGCTCAGGGCATGATCCCGGCGTTCTGGGATCAAGCCCCATGTCAGGCTCTTCTGTTGGGAGCCTGCTTCTTCCTCTCCCACTCCCCCTGCTTGTGTTCCCTCTCTCGCTGGCTGTCTCTCTCTCTGTCAAATAAATAAATAAAATCTTAAAAAAAAAAAAAAGAAAAGAAATAGCAAGAGTAGGGGCGCCTGGGTGGCTCAGTCGGTTAAGCGTCTGCCTTTGGCTCAAGTCATGATTCCGGGGGTCCTGGGATCGAGCCCCACATTGGGCTCTCTCCCCAAGCAGGGAGCCTGCTTCTCCCTCTCCCTCACTTGTGCTCTCTCTAACTCTCTCAAATAAATAAATAAAATCTTTTAAAAAAAAAAAGAAAGAAAGAAAGAAAGAAAGAAAGAAAGAAAGAAAGAAAGAAAGAAAGAAGGAAAAGAAATAGCAAGTCTAGATATACTTGTCTTGTTCCTTATCTTAGGAAGAAAGCATCCAGTCTTTTACTGTTAGATATGTTATTAGCCCTGGGTTTTTCGTAAATGGGCTTTATCAGATTGAATGAGTTCCATTCTATTCTTGGTTTGTTGATTGTTTTATCATGAACAACGAATAGGTTTTAAAGACTTTTAATAATGGCTTGAGTGGTGGGATTTCAGGCAGCACAGAGATCATAAAATTCAGGGAAGACCATCTCCTTTTCTTCTCTCTTCATCAGTTATCCTCAGTAGAATTGGGACAGGGCAGGGCGACGGGACATGGATTATTTGGTTTGTGTGAGACACTGTGCATATGATATCGTTTGATCATGAAGTGGATATTACTGTTATTCCCATTTTACAGAGGAGAACATTCAGGTGTGGACAGACTAAGTACATTCTTCCACAGTTGTGCAATGTTGGTACCAAAGCTGGGATTTGAATCCAGATACCTTAACACCAGAACCTAAGCTTTTAACCTTGCATCTTAAATGGCTTACTCCCATTCTCCTGGCCCCACAGGATTCTGGATGTTTTCTATGCACTTACCATCCAAAATGGAAGTCTGGCAGGTGAGTGTGTGCTCTCTTCAGGCCCCCTCACTGACTAACCTCACCCCAACTAGGCCAGGTTGCCTCCATCAGCTTCTCTCACTCTCACCACATCTGGACACTGATCAGCTCCTGCCTCATCCCAGCCCCAGATCTCTGCCTCTGCCATGCCACCCACCCGGAACCCACCTCTCCCACCACAATGTGACTTTAAAAGACCAGATGCAATAGTCCTTCTTCTTACAGAAGGACTCTCTTGTCACTTACTCCAGAGGTGACCTTTCTTTTGCCGAGTCTCCCTCCTCAAGTGGAGAGTGAGGATGGAACAGAGTTCTCTCTCCACACGAGGCAGTTTGTTCTTCGGCTCAAATAAAATGAGACATTTACTTTGTGGTTCCTGGGGAGGAAGGAGGAGGTAATCAGTGGCCAAAGATCCCTGTCAGAGGACAGTAAAGAGTCTCAGAAGGCCTAAAGAGAAAGGGGATCTGAGGAGCTTGTCCCTCCCTCTCCTCTTCTCCCCTTTTAGACTCCTTCATATACTTCAAGATCCAGCTAAAGTGTCACTTCCCTCAGAAATTACAGGGCGAAGTGATGACATTGCCTTTTCCTCCCACAATTTTCTGTAATCATGAGTGCAGTCTTCTGTAATCATGACTATTTTCCCAATTGTATTGGGAGCTCTTAAAAGCAGAGCCAGGTCTGATTCACTCCAGCGATGTCCACCTCGGGGCTGGGCACAGGGTTGCCACAATCAGTGTTGGCTGACTGGATGATCAGATGGAAGTGTGGAATGGAGGGAGAATGGATGGGACAATGGAAGTAATGGATTCAGGGATGTGGGGAAATGGCTGGGGGGATAGATGGATGGATGAATGGAAGATTGGATGGATGAGAAAATGGACAGATGGGAGGGCAGATGGGATATACGGGTGGGTAAACGGATGGATGGATGGATGGATGGGTGGATGGATGGATGGACGGATGGTTGATGAGAGGTTGGATAGATGGGAAAGTGAATGGATTGGTGAAAGGGTCAATATATAAGGTAAGTTAGATGGATAGGAGGGTGGGTGGATAAGGAAGTTTGGATAAATGGAAGAGTAGATGAGTGGGGAAGGGTGGTTGGTTGGGATGGTGGATGGGTGGAAGGGTGGATGGATGTGGACGAATGGATTTAAAATGGAGGGTATATTGGATTTTGGGTAGATGGTGGGTGAATGGATGGAAGAGTAAATGGGAGGGTGAATGAATGGATGGATTTATGGTTGTGGGAGAATGGATGGGTAAAGTTCTACTGGGCCCAGATTAGGCCATCTGAAAAAGATTCTTGCTTTCCTCAACACCCTACCAGGATGACAGCATAAATAGTCCACTGCAGAGCTTGAGGTAAGAAGAATCTGCTAAATAGTCTTATTATCATTTAAAAACCAGAACTGTATCTAGGGCCTGTGATGTATTGGCTAAGAATGTGGGCTCTGCAGTCAGATCAACCTAAGTTTAATCCCAGTTCCCATACTTCGTTCATGGCTCAGTTTTTGCAAGTTACTTCACTTCTCTGAGCCTTTGACTTCTCATTTATGAGATGAGGCATCACACCCACCTTGCTCTGGGTAATTATGAATGTTGAAGAAGATGTAAACTGTCCTGAATAATTCCTGGCCTAAGGTTAGCACTCAGCAAATGGTAGCTGAGTAGAAATTTTAACCAACAAGATACCACCTGGTGGTAACATCCTTAATTGCAAACAAAATACTCAGGAATATTTGGAAGGAATAAGTTGAATTTAAAAATATCTGATGTAGAAGGAAGAGCAAGAGTAATATTTTAGAGATAAGAACCTGCTGGATAGGGCCAGGGATGGGCCCAGGAGAGTGAGAAAATGTGAGGCTAATTCTTTGTGGGCTGACTGACAAAAGTATAAGTTAAGGGTGACAATAGCAGCCTCGCAAATCATTCGGTCCATGTTTTAATTCCTTCCTCGTAAGAATGTACCAGGAGAAGGTGCGGCATCACACTGGGGAAATCCAGGACCTCCGAGGTAACATGACCCAGCTCATTGCCAAGCTTCAGTTGATGGAAGCCATGTCAGACGAGGTGAGATACTGGCCTTCTGCTCCCAAACATCTGACTTCTCTCTTTGTTTAATTCCTTGTTTCCTATTTCTCAAGTTTTGGGGGAGCACATCCCCCAACAACTTCCTGGAAGAGAGTGAAATAGGAGACTTATTAATTTGTTTAGAACTTGCACATTTGAAAATATCTTTATTTCACCCTTGCATTTGATTGCTAGTTTGGCTGGGTATAGAATTCTAGATAGGAAAGTTTCCCCTGAAAATTTTGAAAGAATTCCACTATTGTGTTCTAGTTACACTGTTGCTGTTGAGAAGTGTAGTCGTGCTATTATTGGTCCTTTGAGTATGGTTTGTTTGTTTGTTTGTTTGTTTTTTCTATCTCTGGGAGTTTGTAGGATGTTCTTTTTATTTCCAATGTTCTATATTTAACCTGCTTGGGTGGGGTGGCTAAGCTTATTGGATCTATGGGTTGATGTTTTTCAATAGTTTTTTAAATTTCTTAGCTATTATTTCTTAAAATATTGTTTCCTCCCCTCCTGGGACTCCAGTTACATCTATGCTAGACTGTTAGATTGTGTTCCACATAATTCCTATGCTATTACCTGGTGTTTTTGATTTTCATTCTTTTTCTCTATGTGCTTAAGTTTTGGATGTGTTCTATTTAAATTTCTTCAGGTTCACTAATGATCTTGTATTCTGTTCTGTCCAATCTACTATTAAATTTTTTCCAGTAAGTTCTTAATTTCATACGTTGCATTGTCTAGTTCTAGAATGTACATTTGATTCTTTTTCATAAATTTTAATTCTGTGGTGAAATTCTCCAACATCTCCTCTATGTTGTCCATTTTTTTCTTCTATTTAACATATTGTCATAGTTATTTTTAAATCCTTGTCTGCTGAATCCAATATTTGGATCATCTATGGTGTTTCTCTATTGTCTGTTTTTCTTTGGAGTATCAATCAAATGGTCTTGTCTCTTCATGTCCAGAAATTTTTTAGTGTTTTTCCTGGACATTGTATACAAAAGAACTGTATGCTCCAGATAATTATAACTTCAATAGAGAGAGTTATCCCTTTTCTTTGTAAGGAAGATGAGTATACTGATCACTCCTATGTAAACCTTTAGTGAGCTGGTTCAGACCTAGGTTCCAATTTGTGTAAGATTTCAATGTCCTGCCCATGCAGCTTCATACTTTTGGTAGATGTCTTGATGGGAAAGACTGACTGTATGTCTAAGGCTTCTCAGATCTCCAATTTTGTCTTCCAGTCCTGCATCAATGCAAAATCTCTGATCCCAGGGGTTACCTTCTCTGCCAGGGGTAAGCTTGAATTCTCAGCCTCTAATTGAGCCCATAATTGGTTTAGGGCCCTCAACTGCAGCTGCAGCTTCTCAGTATTGATTCACCACTCCTTCTAGGGCCATGGTTCTCAGAGTGTGGCCCCCACACCAGCAGCATCAGCATTACCTGGGAAAATATTAGAAATTCAAGTTAATGGGCCCTCCTCAGACCTACTGAGGATGGGAACCAACTGTCTGTGTTTCAACAAGCCCTCCACAGGGTTCTGATATATAGTCAGAAGATGTTTGTAGGGCTTTAATCTCTTGCTTATTTTGTTTTGAGGTCCCCTCACTGAAAGGGATTTGGTTTCCCAAGCGTTGTGAGACTGGGAAGTTTTACTCTGTCTTTCAGAAGTTTTCAAGGTAGCTCTTTAGCCTCTTCCATAGTTTTGGGTTTCAGTTAACATCTTATGGGGAAAACCGTTCAGGTTTGAGGCTCATCAAGTCTCCAGTTTTGTCCCGTTAGTCCTGTGTGACTATTAAAATCTTTGCTTCTTTCTCTTTCACCAGTAGCAGCCCTTGTTCAGCCTAAGCCCACGTCTTCAGCTTATGCCCAGAATTATCAAATGCCCCCCAGGATTAAAATACTGTCAGTGAATTTCAGAACGGTTCTCTCCTCTCTAGAATTTTAATCCCTCTGGTCCACATCGCTCCCATAGCTCAGTGGTGGCTTTAAAATATGATTTAGTTGCATCTGCCTTCGGCTCAGGTCATGACCCCAGGGTCCTGGGATCAAGCCCCGCGTCGGGCTCCCTGCTCAGCAGGAAGCCTGCTTCTCCCTTTTCCACTCCTCCCTGCTTGTGTTCTCTCTCTCATTGTCTCTCTGTCAAATAAATACATAAAATCTTTTTAAAAATTTAAAAAATTAAATATGATTTGGTAAACTATCTGGCTTTTCCTTGTTGTTTCCAGTTGGGAGCACTGATCCTCTATAACTTATTACATCTCACCTGGAAGCCCTGCATCTCACTTTACATCTTAAATGTCATGATAATTTGCCTACCGGGCTGGCTACCCTTGGTGCTGTTACAATGTGGAAACTCACGTACGTTAGTCCTAAAAAGTGTTCTTTACCCATGTGATTAAATGGGTGTTTCCCCCCAGCCATATTTGCTTTATTCTCATTTTTGAAGTTCCTATTATTTGAATGTTAAATTCCTGAACTTATCCTCTATTTTTTTTCCATTTCTCCCTGTTTTCTTCTCTTTCTTTGTTCTGAAATTGAGAGCATAATCTCAGCTTTATCTACCAAAACTTCTATTGGGTTTTTTAATTCTGTTAATATATTCTGAATTCCTAAGAATTTTCTTTTTTGCTCTCTGGGGTGTTCCTTTTCATAGATTTCTATTCTTGTTTTATGGATGCAATATCTTTTCTTACCTTTTGGAACTTAGGCGGTTCAGTAAACTTTCTGAGTTTTCACATCTACAAAACGAATCATAATCACTGCCCTGTAACTCCGCGGCTAGTCTAGTTACTAGTGCCACACAGCGAACCACTCCAAAACCTGGTGGAGCCAAATAGTCATGTTATTATGCTCACAGATTCCGTGGGTCAGGGATTCAAACAGGATGCAGTGGGGATGGTTTGTCACTGCTCCACAATGTCTGAGGCCTCACCTGGGAAGACTTAAAGCCTGGGGTGACTTGGCAACTGTATCTGGACCCATCTGGAAGCATTTTCACTCGCCTGTCTAGAAGTTGATATTGGTTATCAGCTGGGAACTCAGGGTTGTTGACTGAAGCACCCATACATGGGCTCTCAGTGTTGGGTGGGCTTCCTTGCAGCATGGCCTCTGGCTTCCAAGAGTGAGCATCCTCAGAGAACCAAGTAGAGCTGTACCCCCTTTTAGGCTTAGCCCAGAAGTCACACAGCATCTGCCGTAGCCACAGGCCCACCCAGTCTGATGGGAGGGAACTTGAGCCCTGCCTTTCAACGGACAGAGTATCAAAGTCATGTTGAAAGAAGAGTGTGTTACAGGAGACTGCGTTGTGGCCATTTGGGGGAAATACAATCTGTCATAGTTTTGAAGAGTCTAATAAAAATAACAGCCAGGATTTACTAAGTACCAACTATGCTAAATGCTTTGCAATCTTTATCTGGCAGGAGAGTGTAGGAGCTAAGAGCCCAAACACCAGGACCAAACTGCCTGGCTCTGACTCCTACCAGCTGTGTGACCTTGCACACGCTACCTTTTGTGCCTTAGTATTCTTAGCTTTAAAACAGGGGTGACCATAGCACATACCTCCTAGGGTTGTTGTGAGGGGATAAGAGTGAATGTATGTGACACTGAGAATGTCCTGGCATACAGTAGCCACCTTACAAGTCCTGGCTGTAATCCTCACAGCAGCAGGAAGGGGACACGGTTATTGTTCCCATGTTACAGACAAGAAAGCCAAGATTCAGATGGGCGGTAACTAGCCCAAAGCCCCCCCGCAGCAGTAAAAGTCTGTCTGACTCCAGACCCCCTACCCCTTTGCTTCACTAAGAGTCCTGTCCCACGTGGGACGCCCTGTCACAGTGCACGTGGAAGCACTGAGGAAACCCAGCAGGGAGGGGGGTAGGGATGGCTCTGTGTCACCTGGGCCTCCTCACGGTGTGGTGACTGCGTGGTCTTGTGCCAGGACCAGTCATGGTCTCCACATGCAGGGGTAAACAGTTAAGGACAAGAGAGCTCCTGCGGCCGCCTGTCACCTGGTGTGAACACACGCATGGACATGCTCTGTCAGAACACATAGCCCACAGCTTGTGTTTTCTGCCTCCTCAGCAAAAAATGGCCCAGAAAATAATGAAGATGATACAAGGAGATTTTATTGAAAAGCCAGACTTTGCCCTAAAGTCTATAGGTACGTGGCTCCCCCTCGCCCCCCGTACCCCAACAATCTGCCCGCATCAAGTTTCCCCAGAAACCCTTCAGAAGACGGACTTCAGCTCTGGTCTGGAGCACTCCCTGCTCCCGGGAAGTTCACGGTCAGAGCTAACCGCTGCCCCTCCCACCCCGATGGTTTTCTTGCTACACTTTTCTGTTGCCTCGAAAGGGGGGCTGAAGCAGGGAGAGGAGGCCCCCCACGACCCTGCCCCCCACTCACCATCCTCCAGACCCAGAGGCCAGCAGAGCCGCACCTGCCACACGTCGGGGAGACTGACCACATAAAAACCAACAGGGGCCCAGTTGCAGGTGGGAATCAGAGCTGTGGAAAACCAGAGGTGCCTGGGAGAGAGGCCGGGGGCAGAGGGGTGTGCGGGAAGACATTCGAGATGACACCTAGCCAGGAGGGAAGAGTATTCCAGACCCAGGGGAACCCCTGTGAAGATACCTCTGTGGGGACACAGCAGGAGCGCGCCAGAGGCACACGGAAGGAGGCCAGGCGGCCCCAGCTGACCCGGGCCCAAGGGCATGTGGGGTCAGAGGGCATTGGCTTAAGCTGCAGGAAGGCCTTCCGTGCGTTGATTCATTTCCACCTCACAGGCTTGCTGTGATGTTAACATGGCTATTGTTCCCCCCTTCTTACTTCCATTTCCCAGAGGCCCTGAAGTCCAGAGAGGGCCAGTGACTCACCCAAAGCGCTGGCCTGGTGCATCGTCAGTGCCCAACCAGACACCCTCCCTCCCATACAGGGGCCTCCATCGACTTTGAGCAAACATCAGCCACGTACAACCACGACAAGGCTCGCTCCTACTGGAACTGGATCCGGCTGTGGAACTATGCGCAGCCCCCGGACGTGATCCTCGAGGCAGGGGGGCTGGGGGATGAGGAGAGAGTGGCAGGGGTGTGGTCAGGGTTCTGGGAGCAGGACCTGGATGGGGACACTGGGGGTGCACACAAAGGGGGTGGGGCTCTGGGGTGGGGGGAGAGGTAAGAACAGGAGACAGAGACGCGGCTGGGGCAGGGAAGGGACAGCCTGCTTTGGCACTGGAAGGGGCCCCCACCCGTCCCTCAAGACTTGAGGGTCAAAGAACCCTCATGGCCCCAAGCAGGCCCCTGGCCTCCCTGTGCTAGGCTGAGGAGGACCTTCATCCTTACTGCCAGCAGTCAGGGGAGCTTCTTGGAGTTGGTGATGCTTGAGCTAAGCTTTGCAGATGGAAGGATCTGGCTCATCCAGGAAGCAAAGGAGGTCTGGGGAGCCATGGTGGGATGAGGAATTCACCTTCACCCCCCCCAACCCAGCGTGGTCCCCATTGCACCTGCCCCTTCCAGCCCAACATGACGCCTGGCAACTGCTGGGCCTTCTCGGGTGACCGAGGCCAGGTGACCATCCGACTGGCCCAGAAGGTCTACCTGTCCAACCTGACACTGCAGCACATCCCCAAGACCATCTCCCTGTCAGGCAGCCTGGACACTGCTCCCAAGGACTTCGTCATTTATGTGAGCACACCCCAGCAGGGAGCAAGGCTTAGCTAAGGGGCAGCCTCCTATGGTGGGACTCCAGGCACTCCGTATGTGCAACCCAACAGGCTAGAGGGTCTGGATGAGGCTTTGTTAAGGCTGAGGGTGACCAGGTTCGGAGGTGATCACAGCCCTTGAGGATGGGAGGGAAGCAGCTACCTTATTTCAAGCCAAGCTTTTCAGAGCTAGTTTGGTCTTCAGAGGCCATTGACAAGGAAACTGAGGCCCAGAAAAGGGTCAGGGAAACACCCAAATCCTACAAGTCAGTGATACAGTTAGAAGAGGACCCTCAGACTTTTGATTCCCAGTCCAGTGCTCGCTCTTATCCATTATTCTGTGCTGCAATGGAATAATGCCCAAAGAGGTAGGGAGTTCCCCATCCCAGGAGGTATGCAAGTCTCAGCTGGAGAAGGCAGCACCCTCTGAAGGCCCCGTCCGTACCTGATACTTTCTCCTTGGTTCTGATTCTACAGGGCATGGAAGGCTCTCCCAGGGAAGAGGTGTTCCTGGGGGCGTTTCAGTTTCAGCCGGAAAACATCATTCAGATGTTCCAGCTCCAGGTACCTGAGACAAGCTGCCCATGTCGAGCACAGACTGAACGTACACCATGTGCAGGGCTTTCCCCAGGGAACCCCATTTTATCCCCAGGAGCCTCGGGTGTGCACAACTGTCACTAGCCCACTTGACAAGGGAGGAAACTGAGGCTCAGCATGTGGAGCCACTGCCCAGGGCTGAAAGTGGGACCCCGAGGAGATCCATCCAGCTTCTAGGATTACATCACCCACCCACCCCACCCCACCCCTGCCCTGGAGCCCGCCCACTGCAGTTCCTCCCAGGGACAGCAGATGTGGGACAGGAGGGGCCCTCTGGGCCAGGGCTGCTGCTGGCTTCCAACTCAGCATCTCCATACTGGGAGCTGCTCCTGCGCTAATGGAGGCCTGGAGGGGCAGAAGTTGGGGACAGAAGCAGGACATGAGGGGTGGCCGGTAGAATGGCCCTGAGACTCAGGGGAATGTCTAAGCTTGGGAATCAGGCTGACACTGACCCAAACTCTGACCCCACAAATCTGCATGATCTTGGGCCATTCCCTTCCTCTCTGGGCCTCAGGTTCCCCTTTGTAATTCCCTGGAAGGTTCAAAGCATCCAATGAGATCTCAAGGGCCAAGGCCCCAGCTTTTGCACTGGGCTCCATCCCCTCGGGTGGGGGGCAGCGAAAGAGAAGGAGGCAGTGCTCACCGAGTGTTTACCAGGTGGCAGGCCAGCTAGCTCCAGGATCTGGTTTCATGCCCACAGCAAACCTGGGAAGCAGCTGTTAATGCGGGGAAACTGAGGCCCCAAGGGGGCAGTGATTTGCCCTGGGGTCCCACAGCCATATATGCCAGGGCCCCAAGGCTGGGACACTTTCTCAGTCACAGTATATCTGTCCTTCTGACCTCAGCGCCTTCCATCCCAGCCCCTGAGTATCAATTTCCTGTGTGGCTTCAGGACAGTCCATTCCCCTCTGTGAGCCTCAGTTTTCCCACCTGTGAAATGGAAGGGTTCCTTTCCACTCCCAAACACCCCTCTGGACAGGCAGAGTGGAAGCCAATGGCTCCATGTCTGTGAGTCTTTTCCAGAACCAGCCTGTCCGAGCTTTTGGGGCTGTCAAGGTGAAGATATCAAGCAACTGGGGGAACCCACGCTTCACCTGCCTGTACCGAGTGCGCGTGCACGGCTCTGTGACCCCACCCAGAGTGCCCTAGAGAGCAGCCGAACTAGAGCCCCTACCCCAAGAGAGATTAAAGTTTATTCTTCACAGTCCAGCCCAAGTCTGAGTGTCTTCTGGCTCCAAAGAGCGAGGGTGGGCTAGCATGTGATGTCTGAGGCCACGGTTAGCAATTCTCCATCATGTCCCGAGCGTCCAGGCACCCTCACAATAGCCCCACGACGCCCCATTTCACAGATGGGGACAGCGAAGCCTCCGAGCCCAAACTCACCAGAGGTCACAGCTCACAAGTGCAGCACCAGGATTTAAACCTAGGCAGTGTCATGCCTATACGTAAGCCATCTCCCTGGCTTCACATCCGGCTCCGCCCCTGACTCATCTGTGACCTCGGGCAAGACCCAGCCTTCCCAGGACCTCAGTGTCCCCATCTGTACAATGGAACAAGATTGTGGCTGTTGTATCAGATGAGGTGGGGATGAGAAGTCCCACCTCTGCCCACCACAGAGTGTTTCATCACACAGACCATTTACTGTGTGGCATTAGACAGGACACACACCCTCTCTGGACCAGGTATCACATATCTATTCCATGCTGTGCCTCCAAAGATGGTAAGTGAACAAAGTAAAAAGACAACCCACAGAATTGGAGAAAATATTTGCAGATGATACGTCTGATAAAGGGTTACTATCCAGAACATATAGAGACTCCTAAAACTCAACCACAACAACAACGACAACGAAACAATTCAAAAATGGGCAAAGGATTTGAATAGACATTTCTCCTAAGAAATATAAATGAAGGGCACCTGGGGGGCTCAGTCCGTTAAGCGTCTGCCTTCGGCTCAGGTCATGATCTCGGGGTCCTGGGATCAAGCCCCACACTGGGCTCCCTGCTCAGTGGGGAGCCTGCTTCTCCCTCTCCCACTGCCCCTCCCTCATGCTCTCTCTCTCTATCTCAAATAAATAGAATCTTTTAAAACAAACAAACTGGTTGGCAAATACATTTTTTAAAAGAAATTTACAAATGGCCAGTAAGCCCACTGAAGATCACTAATCATTAGAGAAACGCAAATCAAAACTCCAATGAGATACCACCTCACACCCATTAGGATGGCTACTATTAAAAAAAAAAGAAGAAACTAAAAAAACAAAAACAAAATAAGAGTTGGTGAGGAGGGGGAGAAATCAGAACCCCGTGCTCTGCTGGTGGGAACGTAAAATGATGCGTGGTAATCATCAGCATGGCGGTTCCTCAAAATATTAAAACCAGAATTGCCGTCTGATCCAGCAATCCCACTTCTGGGTACACGCCCACAAGAACTGAGAGCAGGGTCTCAAAGAGGCCTCTGAACACCCATGTTCAGAGCAGCATTGTTCACAGTAGCGAGAACATGGAAGCAACCAAGTGTCCGACAACAGGTGAACAGATAAAACAGGACATGCCCGCACAATGGAATGTTACTCAGCTTGGAGAAGGAAGGAAAGTCTGTAATAGACCACGACACGGATGACCCTGGGGGACATTATGCTACATGAAACAAGGCAGTCACAGAAAGACGAACACGGTACGATTCCACTTGTAGGAGCTACTGAGGGGCGTCAAATTCGCAGAGACGGGAAGTAGACTGGTTGCCAGGGGCCGGGCGCAGGGGAGAATGGGGAGCTAATGGTTTAATTGTAGTTTCAGTTCTACGAAATGGAATGCGCTATGGAGATGGTGCGTGGGGATGGTTGCACGTGATTATGAATATAGTTAATACCACTGAACTATAAACTTGAAAATAGTTGAGATGGTAAATTTTATGTTATGTGTCTTTTACCACAATAAAAATTGACAAAAAAAAAGCTATGAAATACCTTAAATCCTTTAATGGAGACAATTTGGGATACTTAAGAGATGTAAGAAAATCCTATAAATTCGGATAGCACATTCCATCACTGCCGTATGCTATTAGAAACGCAGGTATAAATTTTTTGGTTTCTCTTCCCTAAAGCAGTCACTCGTTTTGCACGCATAATCTTTGCCTTAGCTGAGTCCCCCCTGCTGAGTATTTACTCAAGAGCTTATGGAAGCGCTAAAAACAGTAGCTAGTGCTGGTGTCTACCGTGACTCACAGTAGGCCCTGGGTAAATGATCACCAAGGCGACTGTCAGCCTCTATCCCCAGGCCGGTGATAGGAGGCCCAGTCCTTGGCCGGGGGGGGGGGGGGGGACACGACACTGCCCCTAAGCAGGGTCCCAGAGGAGGGACAGGCTGGCCAAACTGGAAAGGGCCCAGGGAATGGAGCCTACAGGGGAGGGAATTCATACAGGAAGGGGCAGGTAGGTACAGAGGCTGGCAAGGGTCCAGCTGGGCATTAGAAGGATGGATAAACAGAAATATGTTAGTCTCCTGGGAGGGCACCCTGGACTGGCACCTGTCCTGTTGCAGAATCCGTCCCTCTGGCCATCCGCCAAGTCCCTCACCAGCAGCTGGCCCCAGTACCTGCCCTCCCATGGTCTCCACAGTGGGATGGGCTTCAAGGAGTCACCTTGTACTCCTGCCACCCCCCAGCAGCTATCAACAATCAGTGGACCTGGGAACCACAAGTAGCCAACCCGGCATTATTTCTGTGGATTTTTTTAGAACCATTCTTGCGATTAAAAAGCCACACCATACTGAGATTTGATGAAAAGCTGAGCCATAGACACCCCCACTTCCTCCCCCAAATGCCCCTCCCAGCCTCACTCAACCATTCTACATGTTTTCTTCCAGTAATTTGTCTTTTAACTTTGTTGAACGTGTATTTTGTCAGCAGATATTTTTGAAAACTTTATGTAGTTAAATCATTTTTTCCTTTATAGATTCTAAGTTGTATCATTTCAGGAAAGACCTGCCCAGTTCCAAGATAATAGCAATATGCTCCCACGTTTCTACTGATTTTATATCTATGTATCTATATAGATATTACGTATGTAAGAATAGATATGTGATAAGTGATGGTTATACTCTTAAATGCACACACACAAGATTCAGATGTATAAAAGCTCTTTAATGCATCTGGAATTTATTTTTGTGCATGGTGTGAGGTAGGGATCTAGTTTAATTTTTGTTAAGTTACTACCCAAAAGCCACAGTACAGTACCATCTATACCAGTAGAGACCATCTTTCCTCTGTAGCTTGGAAGCACAGCTTCTGGTCTCTTTCTCACTTCCTTGAGCCCCCTGCCTCTTCCTGCACCAACACCATATCCTTCGAGTTACTCTAGCTTTGGAATATGTGTCCATGTGTGCCGTGATGAGCGCCCCGCTCTTTACTTCTGCTTCTCATACACTTTCTCTGCCGGGCAAACTTTCCGATCCACTTGTGTCAATCAAGCTGCATTTTTTAACAGCTGGACCCACAGAGGTTCTATGGATTCACGTATGTAGAATAAATCTCTTGGCCATGTCAGTTCTTCTCTTCCTGGAACATGAAGTCTTCTCTCTGGGTCTTCAATTTTTCCTTCAACAGCTTCAGTAAAGTGCCATTGCTTTCTTCGTATGAATTCTGCACTTTTTTGTCAGATCTAATCCTGGATCTTTCACCAGCAGTAGGGCGATTGTAAATGGGGTCTTCACCTTCAGTGACGTTTTCTATGGTTAGAGCAGCTGTGGAGGAAACTCCTGCTGTTTGACACTCATGTGGCACTTTACCCTCCATGGTTCCTACTCTCTTAAGGACTCAAGTAAATTCTCCCCAGTGTTCTAGACACACACTGCTGTCACCTGCAAGCATTCCGTAATGCACAGGCGCGTTCATCCCCATCGCCTCATCTCGTCCCCACAGATGAGGAACCGGGACGGGAGAGGCAGGGAGACTTGCTGAGCTCGCACGGCGGGTTATAGCAGAGCTGCGACGTCTTCCCAACCCTCAGGCCCCTGGTGCTTGCTCTCCCTTCACCCCTTCCCACGGTCACTTCAAATTCCAGCAGGTTCGGGTGGACTGACTGCGGAACCATGATTAGAGGGCAGGAATCCTGGCTTTTGTCCCAGCGGGGCCCTGCGAACAGCCTGACCGCCTCATCCCCCCCAGGCCCCGGAGACAATCACACAGATGGCACAGACGGGGCCTCCAATCCCTGGGGAGTCTTGTTCTTCATGAGGGGCACCCACTGCTTCAGCTAGCCCCCTGCCTGGATGACCAGGCGGTCCCCCCCTTCCCCTGCCCCACAGTCCATCCTCCAAGGTCAGTAGGCCCTGGGTTGGGTGGTACAGGTCCCAGTGAACTTGAATGGTCCTCTGCACAGATAAGGAAACAGGCCCTGAGAGGGACCCAGTCTCAGACGGAAGCCTATTCAGCCCAGCAGGGGGCAAGGGGCTGTTTCTTTCTGGGAGGGCTCCCTGGGGCGGCAGCATCCCGCAGGAGAACAAAGGCCACCTCGAGGCCTCAGTCGTCATCCCTGTGTGCCCCTCCCTGTCCCCGTCCAGGTCCACAATGCACAAGGCTGGCTGGCTGCCCGCCCCTCGACCCACCCCCGGGACTGGAGCAGAGGAGTGGGCGGCCGGCCAAGGAGTCAGCGCTCAGCAGCGACCAAGGCAGACCGGACATACCGAGTGCCAAACCACTCCCTCAGGCCCCCCAGAGTGGCACCTCCGATAAGCCTAGCTCAAGCCCCAGGATTTGAGCTAATCCTACTAATCCCTGGTCACCAGGCTAGATAGGGCAGATGGGGGAGGCCTCGGCCTCTCTGAGACTCAGGGACCCCTGGACCCTGGGCCCCACCCCTGCCTGGTGCTCCCTCACTGTGTGACCTAGAGGAAGTCACCGTCCATTTCCTCATGTGCTCCCGGGCAAGGCTGGTCCTCACCCCCTCCCAGCCAGTGGTAGACTGAGGCCCCCCAAACTGCTGCTGTGAAAGGTCCTTGTTGACTGCGGTGAAGGGTATGAGCCCCGCACGCGCAGAGTGAGGGAATTACCACACGATTTCCTCGAGTCAAGTCCAGCTGCAAGCCCCCAGGCAGGCAGACCAGTGCGAAGACCCACAATGGTCATTTTCTAGGTCACTGTCACCCTGCCAGAGCTCTGGGGATGACTTAGCCCTAGAAAGGAGGAGATACTGCTAGTCGCCACACATTGTGGTCACAGGCGAGGAGCCTAGAAGGTAGCACCCCCATCTACCCCTCTTCTCACCCAAGGGGCCCAAGGGCTTATGGGAAGCTCTAGGTGGCCCGGAAGGTGGGCCTGGACTCTGGGGCTCCCCGAATCCCTACACCTTCCTGGTCTATGGGCACACAGAAGCCGCTCGTTCCTCAATGGTGGCAGTTCCCTGGGGCTGGGCTCCAGGAGAGGTCTGGCCAGGGGAAAGAGGGACTAGGCCAGCCTCCCGCCCCAGAGCCAGGGAGCTTCTGCCCCCCAACACACAGCCCTGAGTCTGCTGAGCCCTCAGCTTCTGCAGCGGGTCTGAGGTCAGAAAGGGGAGGAGGGTCCATCCCCAGGGTTCAGAATAGCAAAGCTCCCCAGTGACCTCTCCTTTCTTTCCTTGCCAGCTTATCCACCGTCAATGCCACCAGCCAGCCGTGCACCCAAGTGACGGCCTGACCTCCGGAAGGCCCCCTGGTACAGGACAGGATGGTCCTTTCCAATCAGCACAGATATGCCTGGTGTCATCCCAGGAGGTTCTGAGACCCTGCACTTCGCAAGGGCAGGTGAGAGATACAAATGACAAGTAACAGGCATCCTTCATGGAGGGCTGGCCCTGCGGGGCCTGGAGCTGGGTGCCTGCTGTATACCCCCACATCCACTTCTCCCACCAGCCACAGGAGGGAGGTACAATGGGAGGAACTGAGGGAGTAGTGGCCCACATGTGGTCAGTTGTGAGCTGCAGAGCTGGAGTTCAAGTTCGAGTTCAAGGCTGGCTGTCTGGCTCTGCAGTCGCTGCTGGTGGCGTGTCTGGGAAAGGAGGGCTGGTAGGGGTAGGGGGTTGGAGGCTGTGGGTCCACAGGGAGGGTGAGGCAGGCGGTGCTGGGGCCCCCGAAAGCTGGCATGGCTAGGTCTCTCCTGCCGCCTCTGTGAGAAACTAAGGGAATACCCCCACCACGCATCGCCATCCTGGGCAGAGCTGGGCCAGAGCAAGAGGTAGAATTGGATGCCCCAAGGAAGGACTTTCTAACAGTCCAACTCTAAGGGACTGAAGCCCCTGTCCCAGGAGGTGTGCAAGCCCGGGTGAGGTGGGTTTACTCGGGGCCCAGAACTCTGTGGATTCTCACACCTAGTTTTAGAGGGGGCTCCTTCCTCCTCCCTGAGGGGTCCTCAGCCCTGGAAGTGCCACCCACTGGGATGTTGGCATTTCTTATTTGAATCACGGCGGGGGCTGCCTCACTTTCCAGTGGAGGTTCAAAGAGATTTAGCCACTGGCCCATGGTCACCTAGCCAGCAGAACCAGGAAGGCACCCAGGAGTGCCATGGGAGTGGGGAGCCAGGTATATGGGGTGCAAATGCCACTCTAGTTTCTGTGCTGGGTGTCCTTGGCAAGTCACTTTCCCTCTCTGAGCCTCTACTCTCTTCTCTAAAAGGGGGGAAAGACACCCACCTATCTGAGAGTTCAGTGGGGCTTGCAGTGCACAGGGCCTCGGGACAAACACCAGGGATGTGAGTGAGATGCCTCCCTTCCCCACCCTTCGCTCCTGCCAATAGGTACCACCTGCCTCCGGCTCCTGCATACCCCTGCTCCCCTCCCCTCTGCACAGTGGCTCCACTAGCGGCCTCCTCCCTGGCTCTGCGCCAGGGAGGATCTGACCAGATCCGGGCTGCAAACCCCTCCTACTTGGAGTAGCTTCCTTTTCCTGATCTGCGAGGCCCTGCCTGCCCGGCTGCCCCTCGCCCGGCCTCCCCCCCTTGCCCCACCCGCTCACTCTCCATCAGCCACCTCGCTGGTGCCGCCTGACACTGGCCTCACTCCCCAGCGCCGCGATGTCTCAGCTGTGCCCTGCCTGGAACGTTCTTCCCCAAAACGTCCACCAGCTGGCTGCTCGGCCCGCCGGCTGCTGCCCAGCTGCTCCCATGCCCAGATGACCTCTCCGTCACCTCCCACCGCACATGTCTTCCCCACCTCCTGCTTTCCTGGCTTCTACGTCTTTTGACCATTTTTACTATTCTCCCTTGTGGGCTGCGTGGGAGGCCCCTGTTGGTCTTCTCCCCGCCGTGTCCCTGGAGCCTAGCACCCAGTCTCTACACGATAGGTGCTCCGGAAGCAGAGCTGGAGAAGTGAACTCCCGCGGGAGGGGTGCTGACGCCCCGAGCTGCGCTGCCCTGGGGACAGCCCGGCCTCCGATTCTGGGAATCAGGGAACAAACCGGGGCATTTACTTGTAACAGGGCACTGATGCCGCATGAGGCCCATGAAGGATGGGCAGGGTTGGTGGCGGCTTGGCCTCCCGCAAGTCTCGAGGGGACACTCCCTGAGGGTCATCACCTAGTCTAGGGTCAGGGTCATGCCAGTAACATTCCCTGGAGAACAGGGGCACTCACCGCAAACGGACAAGAGGGAGATGAGTTCTGGAGAGTGCGAAGCCTGGGGTCCAGCCGCGTCCCTCTCTCGGGGGGGGGGGGGTCCTGGTCACCACACCTGCAGACGGGCACCTGCAGACGGGCATGCTGCTCCCTGCCCTTCGGCCTCCTCTGGTTGATGAGAGGTAGGAAGGACCTCTGGAGATGCAAAGTGCTGCCACTTCTCACCCAGGAGGACCAAGGTGCCGCAGGCCTGGGCCCCAGGCCAACCCGGAGCTCCTGCCTGCAAGCAGGCCGGGAGTCAGGGGGCGCCTATGCCACGGGGGCTCACTTGGACAATCTCCATGGTGACACCAGCAGCTCCATACCCAGGACATGAGCCAGAAGGATCCCTGGCACCAGGCAGCCTGCCACGCGGGGTGTTGGCGCTGGCGGAACCGGCTACCCTGCCCGGCTCTTGACAACGATGAGATGCTGTCACTGTAACATGCCAAGCCTGTCACCTGCCTTAGCTCCCGCTCCAGGAGGTGGATGCTTCTGCTTCCTCCTGCCCCCCCTTGACAGATGAGGCCACCGAGGCCCATAGAAGGGCAGTAACCTGCCTCTGTCACACAGCAACTCAGGATTTGGACCCCGATCAGTCAGGCACCAAACCTGTGTTCTTCAGCCACAGAAGGACACAAAGCCCCCCCCCCCCCCAATAAGACCCTGTGAGTGGTATCAGGATGGGACCCTGCGTTCCTAGAGTGTTGATACCCTGCAGTGGGATCCCGTTTCTCAGCAGGTTTGGAAGGACACGGGGCTGCTTCTAAGTCCCAGCTTCCCGGGACGCGGGCAAGAAAAGGGCAGGCAGGAGGCAGGGCTGGAAACTGACGTGTCCCTGGTGACCATGAGTTTGCACCCATAAACCATACACACAATTTGGAGGAACAGGTCCTGCAAGAGAGGGTGGGGCAAGGCCAGGAGCGGCTCCGAGGTGATGCCCCACTGCTCAGGGCCACCCCCCGCCCCAGCTTTCTGTGGGATTTCCTGTGATGTGCCTGGAAGTACAGCTCCCTACGCCAGCTCTGTGCTGCTCTCAGCCACTCACACCGCCATGGGGAAGAGCCCACCAGCGCCTTTCCTGAGGACCACCGAGGCAGGGATGGGGAAGGAAGGAGCAGGAAGACAGGGCGCCCCTGGGCAGCCCTCAGCACCTGGAGTCCGAGCAGCAGACATGGCGAGCCATTGGCCACTCAGCAGTGGCTTCCCAAGGGCGCATGTCTTCATAATCAAGCAACCGTCCTCCTGTAGTATCTGCTTTAGCACCGAGGTCCCCAGCGGCCGGCACAAAGGGCACCGAGGGCCGGCCACTGCCAACTTCACGTTCGGTGAGAATCCAGAGGTTCTGTGGCCAGGCCATGTCCCCTTCCCTCCAGGGAATTCAACCACCAATCATTTATCCCCATTTTATAAAGATGGCAACTGAGGCTCTGAGAGGTTTGGACACTTGCCCAGAGTCATACCAGGAATGAGGAGAGAAGCTAAGATCTGAGCCCTCGTTGGTCCCGCTCTGCAGCCCACATTCTGTGGAACACCAGCTCTAGCCACTGCTCTCCTCTCCCTCACCCCCGGCACCTCTAACGCCTCAGAGAGCCAGACAAAACCTACCTAACTCCTCAGAGCCTCAGTCTCCTCATCTGAAAAATAGCATAAAAATACCCACGCAGGCGGAGTCCAAGCGATATGCTCAGTGAAGAATACCGGGTGGGTCTTTCTCCCTTACTGTCGTCCCTTCCTGGAACTCCCCCACACTTGGGACCACCTCTCCCACCACTGCCTCACCCTCTAGACTCCCACAAACATTTCACCTCTTCGCAACCCCTCAGGCAGAGCCCCAGGATCCACTTACCAAGGAAGGAAACATCCTGAAGAGAACTTTCTTAAGTGAGTCACAATCAGGGTACTGTTGGGGACAAGCCAATGTCACTGTCTTCAGGGCCCAGGATCTCCTGGTGCAAACCCATGTCCTGCCCTTTCCCTGGCAGGAGAGGGGGTGCCCGGCAGCAGTGACTCCTGACGCTGGTTATGAGGTCGCCTGACTCGTGGGCCCCACTGCCGCCATTCCTTTGGGCAAGTCTGTGAGCAGCCTCTCCTCTAGCTAACGGAACGGTTTTCTTATATCGACTGTTCTCCTTTTTTACTTAAATTGGTTTTTAATGGAACTGTAGCTACCTACTATGAATGGAAAATCAGAATCATTCTCCAGAGATACAAAGCAAGTGAAGAGCTAATAAACTTTCCCCTAAATGTGATTAAACCGTAGCTCAAGGCCCTGCCCTGCTTGCTCTCCCTCCTCCCCTCTTCCCCTTGTTCCCGCTCTCCCTCCCTCCATCTGTCGTTAAAAAGGCAAGTAGTGAACATCAGAGCTATTTTCGAAGTGTTGTCAGCACCGAACATACTTTCTTTTCAATTTCATGAGAAGGATTAAAAGAAAATTGAAAATTGATACCTCTAGCTCCTTTGATCAAGGGGAAAAAAAGAGAAGATACGAATTACCAATATAAAAAAGTAAATATTTAAATATAGGTGCCTAGGTGGCTCAGTCGGTTAAGAATCTGCCTTCAGGGGCGCCTGGGTGGCGCAGTCGTTAAGCGTCTGCCTTCGGTTCAGGGCGTGATCCCGGAGTCCTGGGATCGAGCCCCACATCGGGCTCCTCCACTGGGAGCCTGCTTCTTCCTCTCCCACTCCCCCTGCTTGTGTTCCCTCTCTCTCTGGCTGTTTCTCTGTCAAATAAATTAAAAAATCTTTAAAAGGGAAAAATAAAGAATCTGCCTTCAGCTCAGGTCATGATCCCAGCATCCTGGGATGGAACCCTGTGTTGGGCTCCCTGCTCAGCAGGGAGCCTGCTTCTCCCTCTCCCTCTGCCTGCCACTCCCCCTGCTTGTGCTCTCTCTCTGTGTGTGTCAAATAAATAAACAAAATCTTAAAAAAAAAAAAAGTAGTAACTGAGAGAAGTTGGGAGAAGAAGACGTTTCTGTCCAGTTCCACTGGCTCCTGTGATTGAGTGGGCAAGAAGAACACTGAGGCTGGATGGGCCAGATGGGCTGGGGGGCTCCCTCCTCAACTCCTCAAATCAGAAGCCAGGCCTTGGGACTCAGAACCCTGCTGCCCACTTTGCAAAGGGAAATGACTCATGGGACAGCATCTCCATCTACCAAGACTTCCCTTCGGCCCACTCCCCACAAAAAGATATGCCCTCAAGGTATGTGCTCCAGCCTAGAGGGCAGGAGGACAGACAAAATATTCTCTCAGAGAAAGTGAGCGACTTGCTCACCCAGCGCGCTGGGAAGTTTGAACAGCATGGCTGTCCAGGCTAGGAGGCAATGGGACACTCCCTTTCCTGACCTTTGAACTTGCCTGCCACAGGAGGCGGGGTCTCCTGTCACAAGGAATCTTTCCACCACTTTTTTGTCTCCAGTGTTCAAGGGATGCCCCACCCAAACGCAGCACCCCCAAATCCTGAGCATCTTGGCCCAGAAGGGTCAGGAACCCCTGAAATCCCTGGTTGGAAACCTAGCTGACATTAGCTGGCTGGGTGACCCTGGGCAACTCATCATCCTATAGGAGCCTCTGTTTTCTCATCTGTAAAATGGGGATAGATGACCTACTGCATTGGAACTTTGTAAGAAAATGTGTGTAAAACATCTGGTAAATTGGAAAGTTTCTCCGGCCCCTTGTCACATCCCCTCCACGGGCTCCAAGAAGAACTAGAGGTTCCCCACCCACCCTCACTCCCCACCACAAGCCCAACTCCTCTTCAGGGGAAGGAATCTCCCCTTCTCGGCACCTCCGAGCCAGGCTGGGGGGCTGTGACCGGGACTTGTTCCACCAGGGGGCGCTCCCTCCCCAGCAGGCGTGCCCTCACCGCCTTGTTCCTACGGGGGCAAACCAGCTTGCCAAGGGGAAACAATCGTGGAGTTATGACACACATCTCAATCACTGAAACCTTTTTAAAATAAATTAAGACAATTTTATTTATTTTTTTAAAAGATTTTATTTATTTATTCGACAGAGATAGAGACAGCCAGCGAGAGAGGGAACACAAGCAGGGGGAGTGGGAGAGGAAGAAGCAGGCTCCTAGCAGAGGAGCCTGATGTGGGGCTCGATCCGATAACGCCGGGATCACGCCCTGAGCCGAAGGCAGACGCTTAACCACTGTGCCACCCAGGCGCCCCTAAGACAATTTTAAAATTATGTGTGAGAATTGGGGGAATCTAATAGTTTTTTAAAGCTCTTGAAGTAAAAAGGGAGGGAAAAAAAGGTTTGAAGGAGAAGCCGCCGCGAGCAGCCCGGAGCTCCCCTCCCGCTGCCTCAGAGGCCCCACAGCGAGCCCCACCATCAGAGTCGGCTGCCCTCTGGGCCGGGCCAACCCCGGCGCCTGCCCGCCCCCCATCCCGGGCTCCCAGAACCACTCCTGCCTCTGCAGTCCATGCCCTTGAGGCAGCCAGAGGGAGCTTTCAAGACACCAGTGAGACTGCGTTGCACCTTTTATTAAAATGCCCTCAGGATTCCCAAGAGAAAAAAGCCCTGTGTGACCGGCCGCTCTCCCCATGGCTCCTCCCTCCTCTGTTGGCTCTCCTGAGCCACACTGACCTCCAAAAATGCAGATTCATTCCCACCTGGGGCCTTCTTCCCAGGCTGTTCTCTCTGCTGGAAGACCCCCTCCCTACTGCCCCCACCGGCACTGGTAGGGAAACAGGTCACGAAGGCCAGATACCACTGCTCAGCACAAAAGCCGGTGACCCTGGTCCAGGCACCTACCCTCCCTGGGCCCCAGGCTGCCCACTCCTGTGCTGGACTCTGGGGGGAGATGTGATGCATGTCAGGAGTACGGGCAACACGGCATTCTGGATCTGCACCCCACTCCCCAAGCACAGCACACAGAACACCCAGCCCTGGTCAGGCCTCCGGAACAATGAGACCCCCAGCTGGGCTCCCAGATGCTCCTCACTGCCCCACTCCCAGGCCTTTGCCCCTGCGGTTGCCCTTGCTGACACCACCACCGGCCAGTCCAAGACCTGCCCACCCTTCCCGACCCCGGTCAGGATCCACTCAGCATAGAATCCTGAAAGAAGCCCAGATACCAGAACCAGGCAGAACCTCAAGGCCTCCGGTCTTCTGCCCCTTCCCAAAAGTCCCTTGGGGCTCACAGACAGGGTCTACAGTCCCTCACTAGGGAGGGACCCTCCACAGTCCATCCAGGGCTGGCAAATAGAGAACACAGAGGCCCAGAGGGAAAACCAGGGTGAGATCAATCTTGGAGGAGCCCCTGGGGGAGGGAGACTTTGAGCTAACAGTTATAGATATTTACTGGACAAATAGTTATCCAACACCTGCTATGTGCCAAGTACTACGCCAGGCACGGGAACTGTGAACAAGATAGACATGGTCCTGCCCTGCGGGGCTGGGGGGAGGGGGCACAGTGGTAAACAGACACACAGAGAAATACTGTGGTGAGAATAAAGCATGGCAGGGGTAGAGCGTGCAGGGGTATCAGGCACTGAAGGGATATTTGAGGAGCACACAAAGGGGAAGCCATTTGATCCAACAGAAGCCCTACTCAGGCGGAGCAGACATCAAACACAAAGGTCCTGGCCGGCTCTGGGCTAAAGGCCCCCTCCTCCAGGAAGCCACTTGAGATTGCTTCTCCTGAGCCACGCTACATCTGCACACCGTCCCATGGCTCTGCCCCCCGGGTGCCCAATGCTTGTGCTCAGCACGATGTGTTGGAGAAGCCAGTGAAGATGCGTCCACACGTAGGCGTGGTCCGTGTCCCCTGTAGGCCAAGGCTGGTGTTCTTCATTCTGGTGTCCCCAGTGCCCAGGGCAGTGCCAGGCATACAGCAGGTGCTCAGTAAGTGTTGAACAAGTGTGAAATAAGGAAGTGATGCCAGAAAACAAGGTCAATGATGGCTGTCCCCACACTTCCCTCCGTACTCTCATGCCCCATCTCCTGGTGGAAGGACACCCACCCTCAGCCGGCCAGGGGGGTCATGACTCCTCAGCCCAGCCGGGCCCAGGAAAATGCTTCTGTTCCACTGGAGATAAATGTCTGTTCCTCTGTTGGATTGTTAGCAGTGCATCGTTAGGGGGCAAAGAGGAGGCATGTTTGCTCCTTAGCCGCAGCCCTCCATCCTGAAGAAGGCAACCCAGGGAGGGGCTGGACACAGCCGTCTCAGGCGAGGGCACGAGGAAAAGCAGCGACGGTCACATGCTCATCATCACGTGAGGAAGGTTGCATTCAAAGCTTGGGTCCCAAGGTCATGGGCTGTGTGGGTGTGAGGTACGAGGAGCGAATGAACGTGCGGGAATAGAGGGTGTGAGTGCGTGTGTATGAGGTCTGCACACGTGTGTGCGAAGACAGGAAAACACCTAGAGGAAAATGCACCAAACTGATCTCTGGGAGATGGGATCCAGATGGTTTTTACTGGCTTTTATGCTTTTCGGTATTTTCTTGATTTTTCTGTACTCAGCCTGCGGTACTTTTAGAATCAGAAGAAAGCTAAATATAAGTAGTGTTTTAAAGGCCATTGACGCAGAAGGCAGAGAGCAGGCGAAGAGGCTGGTGTGGCTGGGCAGGCACCTGGGCCTAGGGAGGTGGGGGGCGCTATGGGGCTCAGGGAGCACAGGTGTCCAGGAGACAGGACGTTGGGCCGCCAGCCCACCTTCCTCACTCACCAGCTCCAGTGTGACACTGACCTCCAGTCCCCCATCTGTGTTCTAAGCTCCTTCTGACCCTGATGCTCCAGAATGATCTGTCCCATATGGCATCTAGGGCTCAGGCCAGGAGGGGCTGGGTGTGAGCAGCAGGAGACACACAACACTGTAGGGGGTGCCTTCTGGGCCTGGGATTCAGCATCAGGGGTGCCTGCCCACTGGAGGGGCCGCCAGCAAGCTCCCACGGCTGGAGACAAGTGCCCACGGTTAGCTGCTGCCCACGTAGGAGGTGACACTCCCGCGTAGGAGGTAATTTTCTCCCGTGCCTACAATGTGCCTACACCGAAACACGTGGGCAGAGGCAGTAAAATGCTGCTGTGACGGGGCTGGGTCCTGCTGAGGGGAGGGTTCACCGAATGGCAGTCAGGTGGAAGCTTCCCCTGAGGTTGACCTGTCCTGACCCCTAGTGTCCAGCCAGATGGCCCCTAAGTCAGGATCTCAGCTTCTAAAGACCCTGAACCTCCCCCCAGGTGAAGGCTCTGCAGATGCCTTTAAGAAAATCCCCTGAGGGGGCGCCTGGGTGGCACAGCGGTTGGGCGTCTGCCTTCGGCTCAGGGCGTGATCCCAGCGATCTGGGATTGAGCCCCACATCAGGCTCTTCTGCTATGAGCCTGCTTCTTCCTCTCCCACTCCCCCTGCTTGTGTTCCCTCTCGCTGGCTGTCTCTATCCTGTCGAATAAATAAATAAAATCTTTAAAAAAAAAAAAAAAAGAAAGAAAATCCCCTGAGGTCTGGTAATCACCACATCCCATTCCCCCACCACCCACCGCCCCCCCTTGGGCTTCCCCCCACCACTAGGCAGAGGCCTTGGCCCTGCCACCGCTTTTACCACCGCCCTATCCACCCTGAGTTCTCCACCCAAGACGCTGCCCAGAGCGGCACACAGTGGAAGGATTGAGGGGCTTCGGCTCAGAAAAATCTGGGTCCAAAGTGACCCAGGCCGAGGTGCCTTCCACCATGCTTCGGGGCCTCCCTTGCAAGAGGGGCAGAACAGTTTGTAAAGGCAGAGTTCCCTATGGTGAGTGCCCGATGGCAGAGGAGGACAGACAGAGCAGGGCAGGAGACACACAGCTGCCACCACCTCCAGATGGCTGCCAGGCCTCACTCCAGCCATGAGGCTGAACCAAGTTTCAGAAGCAAACAGCTCAGCCCAGCGGCATGACCCACCGGCTGCATCACCACGGAGCCTTCGAGGCTCTGGCCCTATGCTTCACCTGCCAGACGGCTGCACCAGGTGTCCTGGGGGAGGGGACTGTCCCCTGCATTCAACCGGGGCCTTGTTGGGGGAACGTGGCCCCATCTCAGACACAGCCTGGTGTCTAAGGGACAAGAGACACACGACCCAACCTCCTGGCCTATGGGACTCCGATATCTGCAAATATTTATTTTCTTCTCCAGGACTCTGGTGAAGAAGGAGGTCAATAGAAGAAGGCCTCTATCCTCTGGGTCTGGCAGGGGTAATAAGCCAGGGACAGACAGGACGCCCATGGGCCCGGGCCTCGCGCTGGAGGACTGGAGAGAGGATGGGCCGCCTTAGAACCTGACGCGGTAGCTCTTCTTCATGGAGGACTGAAGGGTGGCCTTCAGAGGTCTTGACAGCAGTTCAATGAATGAGGCAACAGGTATGGGGGTCGCTGACCTCTGCACGATGTACCTGGACGCCTGGGACAGGACTGAGGGGGAGGCCTGGAGATGCGGGGAGCTGGATAAGGCGGACTCCAGGAACCCAAGCCTGAGGCTGACGGGGCGAGGGTGTCGCTGGGGAAGAGGGAGGTGGCAGACGAGCGGGTGCTCCACTCAGGATCCGGGTGCTTGTGGCTGTCGTGGGCTGCCAGCTGGATGTGCGGGACCTGCTGCTCTAGAATGTTGTGCAGCAGGAGGTCAGGTGTGTGGGTGGGCGACAGTCTGTTGAAGTGCAGGCTTTGGTAGATCTGAGGTGAAATCTGGGGGGAAACAGCAGGCGGTTCACCCAGGACCAAGAGCAGCCTCACAGGAAGGATGGGCCCTGGGGTCTTCCTGGACAAAAGAAGTCTCCAGAGTACCACGGTTTTCACGGAGAACCACAGCCCACTGGCACTGCAAGCCCACTGTGTGCCAGGTCTGGCACTGGCCCTTCTCCTGGTGCTGACAACAACACTTTGTGCTCAGCACCGGACTCTCCCCATCTTAGAATGACGCCTCAAGCTGGACCCGAGTGGGGCCCCCACCTCTCCTGTCAGCGCTCACCAGGCTGCGCTCTGAGGCCCATCTCTAGAAGGCGGGAATGCTGAGCAGCCCCCCTTCGCACTGACCTCTCCAAGCCCAGGACAGAAGGGGTCTCTCGCTTCAAGAGCCCACCACAGAGGGAGGAAGCTCTATTGGCAAACGCCTTTGGAAGAGGCTTGAGTCTGTCCAAGCAAGAGGCAGGATGGGCTCAAAGCTGTCCTGCAAAATCCCCGGCTCCCTTTTTCTTTCCCCAAGCCGAGCGCCCTTCCATTCCTTCCATCCCTGAGGCACCAGGAGACCCTGTGTCTGCTCTGGAGCGGCCCACGGTATGGAGGCGGACAAACAGCCAGACGAATAGCCACAGACTCTGGGAAATTCTTTTAAGTCGATCAGAAGTACCAGGCCTGCGGAGAGCCGCCTGCCATCTGCCCCATGAGGGTGTCCTCAGAGACAAAAACCTGTGTCCGTGGCCTGGTGTCCAGGGCACCAGCCAGACCAGCTTCCTCCCACAACTGCCTGTGGCCCAGCATTCTGTTTAAGGACTGACGCTCCCCGGCCCCTGACTGGAGGGCCCTGGGGGCACAAGGGTGGCTGTGGATGAGAGGGGCTCCCCAGCCTCCCGCACCAGCACCTCGGGGAGCAAGCCCCGCCCTGCCTCACCTGGTGCTTCATCCAGCCATACTGCACGTGGGTGGACAGGAGTCGGTGACGCTGGGACCGGTCCTTGGGCTTGTATGCTGCTCCCACAACTTCGCTCACCTGGGGGCGCCACGGGCAAGAGTGAAGCCTCGGGGCAGACCGTGGCGGGCCCCTCTGTGCCCTGGGTCCCCCCGCAGCCTCACCTGCTTGCCCTTGGACTCCCACTTGTGCCAGCTGTGCTCGATGTCTTCTGGAGAGCGCTCTCCGGCCCACGGGGACGTCTGGGTGATCTTCTGTAGCTTGGCCCACGCCTGGGCCTCCGCGTCGGCCTTGCCATTCAGGAGAGCCATGAGCGCCACCTGCTCCCGCCGCTGGTACACCAGGGCCTCGGCCAGAGCCCGCTCCTCCCTGACGCGAGGGCCTTTCCTTCATAAGACGCCCTCATACCACAAGGCAGGGTAGCCTTCCTACGGACCCGGAGAGGCTTTCTCCCTCCTGGGCCCGAGCCTCTCCCAACCTTCTCATCCCTCCCCTGAGGCTGTACTGCCCAGGGCCCATCATTAAACAAATGTCCAGGGAACGTTAGCAAAGCCCAGACTAAACTGACCCCTGACAAGTCCTGTGACCTTTCCTACCACCCTGTGCTCTCCCCCATGGAGGCCTAACACCCCATCTTGACCTTACCTGGGCCTCCCCTTGCGAAATATTTAAACATCCTCTCCCTCCCAGGGAAACCCTGCCTCTGCCTTGTTTGCTAATCCCACACGGGACTGTAAAGATGTATACCTCGACAAGAGGAGAGGAGCCACAAGGACCGGATGGGTACCTGGAAAACTCCTACTTACATATCAAAACCCAACTCCAGAAATCTCCTCTCCTATGAAGATTTTTACTTGACCCACCCAATGAGGGGACTGTCCTCTGAGCCATTCCTGTTCTTAACAGTCCCATCACACATCACATAAACCAGCAGCCGTGAGTTTGCATGTCCATCTCCCCGAGGGGACTGCGAGGTCTCGGAGGCAGGACCTGTGTCTGGATTGTTTTGGATCTCTAGAACCTAGCACAGAGTCTGGCAGTCAGCAGGACCTCAATAAACAGTTTTCGGAATGACCCAACATGATCTGAGACTCGGTCAGGAGTGAGAGTGGCACACGGGTGGAGGAGGAACCCGGAGAGGAAAGCAGCAACCTGACTTTCCCGGGGCTCAGGGAAATAACTCAAGCCTCTGCTCAGGACCAGAGCCCCGGGCACTCTCCTCCTAGGGACCTCTAGCCACATAGAAATGGCCTGGGCAGGGGAGCCAGCCCTGGCTGATCTGGACCTGGCTCTGGGGCGGGGGCCCATCGAAGGGCCTGCATTTTTATATTTCCTGCTGGTTTGTGCCACTCAAACTTTCGGCTGAGCTGGGCTCCTAGGCCACAGCTGCCGCCTGTACGGTCCAGTGTCCTGCAGGTCCCAAGACTGTGGCCTTCTGAGGGTCCTCCCCAGAGATGTCCGGCACTACCCAGCCCAGATGAGGCTGCCCAGGACCTGGGGAGGCTCCCAGCATCCCCCTCCTTGGGCCGGCAAAGAGCAGGGGGGCTGTGATAACTCACTGCAACTCTGGACGGAAGACCTTCTGGGCCGTGTCTGTAGAGTCGGCCTCCTCTGAGCTTTTTCTCACTTCAAGATCACCGACCATCTGAACACCCTCCAACCTTTTCCAAACACTCAGGCCAAACGTCCCTGTGATTTAACCAGACCCAGCTCAGTAACAAGAACTGGACTACCTCCCCTCCTCTGATCCTTCTGCCCTTCACCCTCCCCCCTCAAGAGTCAGCTAGCAACCCCTTACCCTTGGCCTACACCTCCGGATGCTTACCACGTGCCAGGCATTATGCTGGCTACTCAACAAATACCCGAAGGAACCAGACACTAGCCCTAGAGTATACTTGGAGCAAAGGCCAAAGCATCCTGCCCCGCATGTAGGCTGAGATGGAAAGGGCACTGTGGCGATGACAGCGATCCTCGGGTGGGCTTACGTAGCTCGTGTAGAAAGTAGCAATGGCACAAAATGATCGGGTGTCCATCAGATGTGAGTTGGGGCGGCGCTGGGGAGGAACAGGGCTGGAGGGGAAAGCAGGGAGTGAGAACAGAGAAGCATGAGTCCGGCTTTGGGGCAGGGCATAGCTAGTAGTAGGCCATTCTCCTGCTGCAGATTTTTTAGAACTTAAAAAAAATATAGTAAAAAATCCTACTTTAAAAAGTCATCGGAGAGGTGTAGAAGTGAAAGAGAGCAGATGAACTAAAATTACAGAAAGGGAAGAGTCCTTCCAAGAAGACCTGAAAATGAGGGCTGCTTCCTTCTCTGGGAGCATTTTCTGAGTCTGCGGGTGGGCTTAGACAAAGGAAGCTACTGGAAGGAAGAGAAACTGCCCAAGCTTCTGAGAGCCATTCTGGCTGGCAGGATGGATCAAGTCTAATGGAGTTCCATACACATCGCTGTGTTTTCCACAGACATTTGCTGAGCACTGGGGGAGCTGAGGGCCTGGAAGTTGGGCTAGACAGATAGAATGAGGTTCATGGGAGACAAAGTCCCACTAGAGGAAGAAGCCTTTTAACAAACACAACAGACTTCACCCTGGAGACAGACGTCACAATGGAAAACAGAAGCAAACTGAGTCTACCGAAAGCTGCAGTCCAGACCCAACCCAGCTCAGTTCCTGACAGCAGTGAGATGAACAGCCCCATAGAGAGGAACCAGCACAGGCACTGGAGGGAAATCATGCAAATTTCGGTCTCTGTGGTTCTTCTATACAAAGTCCAAAGTCTGGGGTTTCATTTTAGATTTGGTTTTAGTTTGGGTTTGGGTTTGGGTTTTGGTGGTGGGCGGGGGAGGTGTTGTTGTTTTGGGGGATTTTGGAGGGATGAATTTTTTTTATGCATATAACATGTAAAAAGAGAGGAAAGTATAACATAAAAGTATAACCTGAAGTTACAGGACAGAAAAGTATAACCTAAAAAGAAGAAATAGGCATAAGAATCGGACCCACAGAGAATTCTGACGTTGGAGTCATCAAATAAAACTTTAAAATAACTATTGTAAATGAAATAATGGAAAATATGAACAAAGGGAAGGAAAAGAAGGAGAATTTCAACAATGATTTGGATTCTATAGGAAAGAACCAAATGGGTATTTCAGAACTAAAAAAAAAAACCAAAAAACCAAAAACAAAATTAAGAATTAACTGAATGGATTTATTTTTTTTTTTTAAAGATTTTATTTATTTGACAGAGATAGAGACAGCCAGTGAGAGAGGGAACACAAGCAGGGGGAGTGGGAGAGGAAGAAGCAGGCTCACAGCGGAGGAGCCTGATGTGGGGCTCGATCCCATAACGCCAGGATCACGCCCTGAGCCGAAGGCAGACGCTTAACTGCTGTGCCACCCAGGCGCCCCTAACTGAATGGATTTAATAGCAGGCTGCATACAGAAGAAGGCAAGATTAATGAATTGGAAGGCAGGTCAGCAGAAAATATTCAAACTGGAATGCAGAGATTGGAAACAACAACAACAACAAAATGAACAGAGCAGAGTATGAGAGATATATGGGACTGAGTCAAATGTTCTAACATACATGTAACTGGAACCCCACAACGGGAGGAGAGAGAGGATGGGTAAAAGCAGTACTGAGAAGATGATGTTTGGCAATTTTTTTAAATTGATGAAAAATAGCAACCCACAGGTTAAAAAAGATCAGTGACTCCAAGCAGTATAAACACAAATAAAACCACACTTCAGCACATCATAGTCAAACTGCTGAAAACCAAAAGCAGACAGAGAAAAAAGAAAAATTACGTTCAAAGTATCAACCTCTGGGTGGCTCAGTCGGGTAAGCGACAGATTCTTGATTTCGGCTCAGGTTGTGATCTCAGGGTCATGAGATCGAGCCCCATGTTGGAGTCTGCCTAAGTGGATTCTGCTTAAGATTCTCTCCGTCTCCCTCTGCCCCTCCTCACCCCACCCCACTCACACATACTCTCTCTCTCAAAAAAAAAAAATTAAACAAAGTGTCAACTTACAACTGACTTTTCAAAAGAAAATACAGAAGCCAGAGATGATGGAAAAATCTTTTTTTTTAAGTACTGAAAGAAAATAAACTTCCAGCTGAGAATTCTATGCCCAGTAAAATAGTCTTAACATTTTAAGGCAAAATAAAGATGTTTTCAGATAAATAAAAGCTTAAAGAATTAATCACTAGCAGGGATGCCTGGGTGGCTCAGTCAGTTAAGTGATTGAGTCTTTTCTTTTTTTTAAGATTTTATTTATTTATTTGAGGGAGAGAGTGAATGAAGGAAGGAGTGGTGGGAAGAAGAAAGTAAGATTCTTGCACAAGAAGTGGTATCAGGTCAAGAGTGCATATTATAATCTCTAGGGTAACCACTAAAGGATAATATAAAAACAAACAATTAAAAAGCTAATAAAGGAATAAAACAAGATAATTGTTTTAAATACTTGATTAATCCAAAAGAAGGCAGAAAAAGAAGAAGGAAGGAAGAACAGAAAACAGATATCAAGATGATAGACTTAAACCATGTAAGTAATTTCATTAATATTTGAATGGACTAAATATCCAATTAAAAGGCAAAGGTTGTCAGGGTGAAAAAAATAAGACTCAATATAATGCTCTTCAAAAGAGGCACATTTAAATATAACGACAGAGATAGGTTGAAAAGTCATGTTGGCAAAGGGTACAAACTTTCAGTTATAAGGTGAATTAAATTCCGGGGATCTAATGCACAGCATGGTGACTACAGTTAATGATACTATATTGCCCACTTGAAATTTGCTAAGAGTAGATATTAAGTGTTCTCACCACCAAAAAAAAAAAAGTAGTAACTATGTGAGGTGATAGATGTAATAATTATCTTGATTGTGGTAATTATTTCACAATGTACCCATATACCAAATCATCATGTCATATAGTTAAGATGTCAGCTTACTCAGTCTTTTTTTGGTTTCTATTACTATGTCTTCATAGTCACTAAACTTTTCTTCTGTAGTATCTAATCTGCTATTAATCCTATCCAGTGTATTTTTATCTCAGACATTGTTTTTAATTTCTTAATTTCAATTTGGGTCTTTTTACATATATTCCAGTTCTCTCTTTAACATGCTGAGGTTTTCTTCTATCTTTTGTAACACATGAAGTACATTCATAATATTTATATACATTATATATTATAATATTACATCTATTTATACTATATTATATACAATTTATAATGTTACAGACATACTTGTATATATTATATATAATTTACACTAATTTTGTATATTATATTATGTATAATATATGAGTATAAATTATACCTCAGGAATTGCTATTCTTTGCTGCCTGCTGTCTAATGTCTGGAGACTGTTATATATATTTTGTTCATCCTTTTAGTCATTTAAAGTGGAGATGTAAATCCAGTCCTTGTTACTCTGTCATGTTTGGAACCAACAGAAATGATAGGCAATAGAAACAGACCCGGGAGTGAACCAGATATTGGAATTATCAAAGACTTTAAAATAACTTTGATCAAAATGTTCAAGAATATAAAGTAGAAGATGAGGAATTTCATCAGAGAACAGAAATAAATTTAAAATAACCAAAAAGTTTTTACCCATATAAGAGCTGAAAACGCAAGGAAACCTAGGTGAATTAATTCAGAAAGGAATAAGCCTTTGATAAGAGACAAGAGACCAAGGCTGCTTCCAACCTGACAGAGTAATGAGAGGAGGTTGAACCCTCTGTGGAGGAGGAGAAACCAGATGAGTCCTTAGTGAACTTTGAACAGCCTCACATGACATAACAGATTATAGCCCAGGATGTTCCAGCCACAGGGCAAGTCTGCAGCTACCCACCAACTCTTTCCTTCAGGCCTTCCCAGGGTATATGGTGACCATACAAGGCAGGCTGGGGGCCAGGCAGAAGAGCTGAGAGAGAGACCATGCAAGTACTAAGTGTAAGAAAGTATAAGATGCTTTTTATGTGATGGCTATATGGGTATGTATTTACTTTCTGAAAATTCATAAGCTGAACCCTTTTGGTTTGTGTGCTTTTCTTTATGCATGTTATAACACAACAAATAAATTTATTTTTAAAAAGAGAAAGGGATGTGCCTTCTCAGATATATGATTCACAAAAATATACAAAGGCAAATAATTTTGGGTGGGTGGGTGAGTGAGTGGATGGACAGTTGATGGATGGACAGACTGCTGAATGGACAACTAGAAATCCTGTGATACTATTTGAGCAGAGACAGCTGCTGTGGCCTGAAACCCCACCCCACAGGATATAAGGTTTATGCCAGCTTAGGTTCTAATGGGGACAGGGCCATGATGGGCCATGTAGCATGGCTGACCTTCAGCAGGACCCATACCAATGGTGTCACCGGAGAGTTTCCAAGCCTTGACGTCACAGTCCTGGCCAGCACTGATAACCAGCTGGAAGCTATCCACATACAGGATGTCTGCCACACTATCCAAATGGCCCTTCCAGGTATTCAGAAGCTTGGGGGGAACCAGGGAAATGGTCTGGCCAGCCACAACCTACAGGGAAAATACAGGAGAACTACTTATACTGGAGCTAGTAGAGCCCTCTGGAAGGATCCTAGGACACAGTCCCCTGGCCCATGTCCCAGGGTCCTAGTTCTAGACATTCTCCCACATTAACTTAGGTAAGTTCTGGCACTTCTCTGGCCGCCTCTAGTCCCTTCGGTTAAGTCATAAAGAAGCATTTGCATATTGCTATGTTGTTTACCAACTGCATCTATACAGATTATCCCATTTGAACATCATAACAACTTTCAGGATGGGCGAGTCTCACCATTTCACAGAGGAGAGAAGTGAGCCCAAAGCCGCATAGCTAGAAAGTGGTGAGGCTAGGACAAGACCTGGGTCTTCTAAAATTATTCAGCTGGGCACTGGGATAGAACAGGGTGAGCAAGGGAGTGACAGATCACATTACACTATGAAAGGATGAACTCTACTTAACTGGAAAATGAGTAAAAATAACCAGGATTCTTTTAAATAAAACAGTATTGAAGGGGGATGTATTTTTACCATATTCAAGTATGTTAAGTCACAATATAAAAACTTTAAACAGAACAATGGGGGATGATAGAAAACTCAGAAACCAACATACATTTATATAAAACATCCGTATGTAAGAGTGGCAGGAAAATTTGTGGTAATAGAGAGCATGACCCATAAACAGTGCTGGAATACCTGATAAACTATCAAGAGAAACTTCAATCATTGCTGTGTTTCTTACAACTAAAGAAATGGTAGGCACCTAGCTGGCTCAGTTGGCAGACATGCAACTCTTGATCCCACAGTTGGGAGTCCGAACCCCATGTTGGGCATGGAGCCTACTTAGAATAAAAAATTTTTTTAATTTTTAAAAAACAACTAAAGAAATACTAAAAGGATCAAAGAATTCTTTTTAATAAAACCGCAAAACATGTAAAAGAAAATATGAGTATTTAGCTTACCTCTGAATAAGAAAGTGATTGACAATGGGAAATACCACAATGGGAAGAAAAATTGATTTGACCCCCCCAAAAAAACTAATTTTAAAATCGTCATAAATAAAATTAAAAGGCAAATGACCAATTGGGGGGAAATACTGGCAATACATAGACAGATAGTAAGTTAATATTTTTAATATGTTTAAAAATGATTATACATCACTTATAAAAGATGGTTACCACAATAGAGGAATGGACAGAGGACATAAAGAGACAATTCACAAAACTATACATGACCAACAAAATAAGATGTCAATATCACTAATAAGCAAAGATATCTTCATTAAAATCAAAGGAAACCATTTGCATTTAAAAATCAGCCAAAAGGTTTTTTCACTTCAAACATTTATTTACCGAACGCCTTCTATAAGCAAGGCACTCTAGCAGCCCAAGGAACCCTCACTTGGATGAATACCGCTACTAATCAATACTTTATGCTGGCAAGGATAAAGCAAAATACTAGAAGTGCAAAACTCTATAAACCTTCTGGAGTGCAGTTTGGCAGTACACATTAAAGGCCTTGGAAAGATTTATGTTGTTTTACAAACTATTTTCATGAGATAAACTACCAGATGTGCAGATGAACAACTACGAACAACAACAAAAAGATTGGTGAAAAAGAAAAATTGCTCTATCATTTTTATAGCTTTTAAACACAGCTTTATTGAAATACAATTCACATACAATTTACCCATTTCAAGTGCTTGCTTCGGTGGTGTTTAGTATATTCACAGAGTTTGCAACCACCATCGTGATCAATTTTAGGTCATTTCATGGTGTAAGTAGAATCAGACAATATGCGGTTTTTTGTGGCTGGCTTCTTTCACGTAGCATGTTTTCAAGGTCCATGGTGCTATAGTGGGTGTCGGTACTTTATTACATTACTTATCCATTCATCCATTGTGGACACGTGGGTTGTTTTCACTTTTTGGTTATTACAACTAATGTTGCTATAAACACCCACATATAAGATTTTGTGTGGACGTGTCTTCATTTCTCTTGGGTGTATTGCTGGGTCATCTGGTAACTCTGTGTTTAGCTTTCGAAGAAACTGTTAAACTGTTTTCCAAAGTGGCTATACCCACCTTATGTTCTTACCAGCAATGTGTGAGAGTTCCAACTTACCCACATCTTGGCCGACATTTATTATCTACAGCCATCCTAATGAGTGTGAAGTGGGATCTCGTTATGGTTTTGATACGAATTTCCCTAATTCCTAATGATGTTCAGCATCTTTTCATATACTTATTGGTGATCTGTGTATCTTCTTGAAGAAATGTCTATGTATCCTTTGCCCATTTTTATTTGGGTTATTTGTCTTTTTATTGTTGATGTGTAAGAATTCTTCGAATAGTCTGGATACTAGTTTTTACCATATACATGATTTGCAAATATTCTCTTCTATTCTATACGTTAGCTTTTCCCTTTCTTAAAGATTTTTTTAAATTTATTTATTTGACAGAGATACAGCCAGCGAGAGAGGGAACACAAGCAGGGGGAGTGGGACAGGAAGAAGCAGGCTCCCAGCAGAGGAGCCTGACGTGGGGCTCAATCCCAGAACACCAGGATCACGCCCTGAGCGGAAGGCAGACGCCTAACGACTGCGCCACCCAGGCGTCCCAGCTTTTCCCTTTCTTAATGGTGTCTTTTGCAGGCTGAAAATTTTTAAATTTGACAAAATTCGATTTATTTGTTCCTTTTTTTGCTTGTGATTTTGCATCATATTTAAGAAATATTGCCTAACCCAAAGTCATGCAGATTTCTTCCTATGCTTTCTTCTAGGAGTCTTATAATTTTAACTCTTCCATTTAGGTCCATGACCACTGAAGTTAATTTTTATATATGTTGTGAGGTATGTTCTTCTCTATGTTATATGTTCATTCTTCTTGTGTGGATATGCAGTTTTCGCAGCATCATTGTTTAAAAGGCTATTCTTCCCTCCATTTGATTGTTTTGGCACCTTTGCCAAAAAATCAATTGACCATAATGTGAAAGTTTATTTTTCCACGCTTAATTTTATTTTATTGACCTGTATGTCCACCCTAATGCGAGTACAACACTATTTTCACTGTAGCTTCAGAGTAAGTTTTGAAGTTGGGAAGTGTGAGTTTTCCAACTCTGTTCTTTTTCAAGATTTTTGAACCATTCTAGGTCACTTGTATTTCCATATGAATTCTAGAATCAGTTTATCAATTTCTGTAAAATAAGAAGCTGGGATTTTGATAGATTACATTGAATCAATTTGGCAAAAACTGCTATATTAACAAGATTAAATCTTCCAATCCATGAACAAGGGCTATTTTTACATTTATTTAGGTTGTCTTCAATTTTTTTCAACAGCGATCTGAAGTTTTCATAAAACAAGTTTCGCACTACTTTTGTAAACTCATTTCTCAATGTTTTATTCTTTTTGATGCTATTGTAAGCTGGATGCCTTTTATTTCATTTTCTTGCCTACTTGCCCTTCTGGTAAAACATTAGTAGGAATGGCAAGAGCAGACATCCTCATCTTGTTCCTGATCTTAGGAGGAAAAAGTTTGATCTTTCACCATTAAATATGATAGTAGCTGCTTTTTGCAGATGGACTTTACCAAGTTGAGGAAGTTCCCTTCTACTCCTTCTTGATTGAACATTTTTATCAGGAAAGGTTGTTGGATTTTCTCAAATGCTGTTTCTGCATCTACTGAGATGATTATGTGTCTTTTGTTCTTATTCATGTAATATGGTGTATTACATTAATTGATTTTGGATATTTTTTTAAAGATTTTTTATTTATTTATTTGACAGAGATAGAGACAGCCAGCGAGAGAGGGAACACAAGCAGGGGGAGTGGGAGAGGAAGAAGCAGGCTCATAGCAGAGGAGCCTGATGTGGGGCTCGATCCCATAACGCTGGGATCATGCCCTGAGCCGAAGGCAGACGCTTAACCACTGTGCCACCCAGGAGCCCCTGATTTTGGATATTAAACCAACCTTGCATTCTAGGGAAGCCTCACTTGGCCATGCTATGTAATCCTTTTCATATGATGTTGGATTCAATTTTCTAGTATTTTATTGATGATATTTGCATCTATATTCACAAGAGATGTAGTTTTACTTTCTTATGATGTCCTTGTCTGGATATAGTATCAAGGTAATATTGGCCTCATAGAAAACTCTTTGGCAAGAATTCTTGAGGAATTGACATTAATTCTTCTTTAATTATTTAGTAGAATTCACCAGTAAAGTCATCTGTACCTGGGCTTTTCTTTGTGGGAAGTTTTATTACTAATTCAATCTCTTTACTTGTGATATTCAAATTTTCTATTTCTTTAGATTTTCTATTTCTTTTTGAGCCCACTCTGGTAATTCATATCTAAGAATTTATCCATTTTCTATCACTTTTTTGATAATGAAAAATTTAAAAACTGATCTAATGTCTGACAATAAGTTAAATAAATGATTGTATCTCTATAAAGCAAATATGACTTAATCATTAGAAAGTCTGATCTTTAAGAATGTTTGAGAATATAGGAAATTCTAGGTACATACAATATAATCCCAATTTGTTTAAAATATATCATTATAACATGGTCAGGAGCACAGGTTTGCCATCAGACAGACTTGGACTTACTCCCAGATCCAACATCGGCAGTTGTGTGAACTTAAGACAGGTCCCTCCAGCTCTTCAGTTTTATATTCCTCATCTGAAAAGTAACCTCTCCCTCACAGAGCTATCATGGAGAGTCAATGAGAGAATACCTAAAAGCCCTTATCACAATCTTTGAAACACAGTAAGCAGTAAATAAATGACACTTATTGGGCACCTGGGTGGCTTAGTCAGTTAAGCAGTGGCCTTCAGCTCAGGTTATGATCTTGGGGTCCTGGGATCGAGCCCCATGTCAGGCCTCCCTGCTTAGTAGCGAGTTTGCTTCTCCCTCTCCCTCTGTCCCTGCCCCCCTCCACTCGTGCTCTCTCTCTCTCAAATAAATAAATAAATAAAATCTTTTTAAAAAATAAATGGCACATACTGTTGTTATTAAAATGGTTATATTAACATTACAGATTCCTCATCTATTGAACCCATGGGTGACTGATTCCCAACAGATTTGAATGCAGTAAAATTTTCTTCTTACTGAAACCAGACCTAGCATCTTTGTGCAGAGACTCAAAAGGCACCTAAGAGTGCAAGATATTTATCAAAACCGCAAATGCATACAAGCCCTTGACCTAGAAATCTGACTTCTAGGAATCTATGCTTCAGACATATTTTTCACACATAGGAAACAACATCCACTATTCACTTTTAAGAAAAAAAGACTGAAAACAACATCAATTTCCCTTCAAAGGGAATTATATCATTAATATATCCTATGGCTTACTGCACAGCTATAAAGAATAATGTACTTCTATGCAAAGATCTCCAGGATATATTATGGAATAAGAAAAGCAAGGTGAGCACCAGTGTGTATGGTATGCTACCTTCACGTAAAAATAAGGAGGAAAGAACTTTGCACATTTCTGTTTGGATAAATAAATACTGGAAGAATCACCAAAAATCAATAGAAGTGAAACAAGAAGAACTGGTTTTGGTGGGAACAGGAGTAGGATGAAGAGTCCTCACCATAAGCCTTTTCTACTCCCTGAGTTTTTAAATCTTTGTTGATGTATAACATACATATAGAAAAGCATACATGTCATAAATGTGCCACTGTATAAATTTTTACAAGCTGAACACAGCTGCATGGCCAGACCCAGATTTTGAAACAGAGCATTGTCAGCCCCAAAGCCCCCCTCATGACTCCTTCCAGCCACTCCATGCCTCACACAAAGGTAATCACTTCTAATGGGGTACCTTTGTTTTGTCTGTTTTTGTGCTTTATATAGATGGAATGATAAAACCTACCATATATACTTAGTGTCTGGCTTCTTTCACTTACATTGTTCAAATAACTACCCATTTTGTAATAAATAGTTGCAAATCATTCATTTCTAATGCCCGATATTATTCTGTACAGTGTGCATAGTGCAATGTATTTTTCCAGTCTATGTTGATGGGCATTTGGGTTCTTTCATATGTAGAGTTATTACAAATGGTAATTCTATCCATGTTTTTATTCATTATCTTTTAGAGCATAGGCTTCTCTGGTGTCTAAACCTAGAAGTGGAATTGCTGGATCATAGTGTAGACATATATTCAGTTCTAGAAGTTACTGCCAAACAGTTCCCCAAAGTGATTATACCAATTTACATTCCTGCCAGCAATAGAAATTTCAGTGGACCTACATCCTTGCCAACATTTGGGATTGCCCATCTTTTTAGTCTTAGTCATTCTGGCGGATGTGGAGTGGTATCACATTGTGGTTTTAATTTGCATTTTCCTGATAACATTAGTCATTAGGGAAATAGCAAGTGATTTTTGAACTATGTAAATATATTACCTACTCAAGAAAATACCTAGATATTTTCATTATTTTCTTAAAGATTTGATTTTTACATAATCTCTGCACCTAACATTGGGCTCAAACTTACAACCCTGAGATCAAACGTCGCATGCTCTACCCACTGAGCCAGCCAGCTGCCCCAAATATTGTCATTATTTTAAAAAGAATTCATGGCTGCAGGGCCCTCATTACAAAGATTAAAGCCCTCAGAAGGTGTGTGTGTGTGTGTGTGTGTGTGTGTGTGTGTGTGTGTGCGCGTTCACGAGCATGTGGGTGGACGTGGGTATATTTGGTGTGTATAGACTCGCGTTTTACTGGGTAATGGTGACTTCTGGCTAACAAAAACTTTTCCATATCAACCAGACTACCTTGAACAAGAAACATGAAAGACTCAGAATCTCAGTAAGAGAACATGGCCCCAGCTCATTAGTGTGGTTCAAATTCCTCCAGTAATCTTCCTACCTCTTTCTCCTCCAAGGGGATGTAGCGTGGGAGGTTGATCTGGACCCGTTCAGGAATTAAGAACTGGAACTTGTTTGTTCCACTGGATTGAGGTGACCACTTGTCAGTGAATACGCAGTAATCCTTGATGTCCCAGATCTAGGCACAAAATGTGGGTTAGCAGCCCAGCACCCTTGACACCAACACCAATTCACACTGTGGGCCCTCCCAGATGATTACTCTTCACTCTGAGGTGGGAGCACTCACACCTCTGAGATACCCAGACACTCAGGGTCAGAAGGCGCCCTAAGGATCTTCTAAGCCAGACCCCTTAGCTGGCATGCAGAGAGGGTATGACCGGCCCAAGGACAAGACACTCTTGCCTCATGTCTCACCACAAAGCATGAAGTCAGCTCCTGAGACAGGTGATCACAGAGGTGCACAGCTGGGGGTGAAGGGGTTGCAGGAAGAGAATAATGCAGTAGGGGACCCACTGGGAGAGGCTTCTTGGAGCCATGTCCTCCCTTATTTCCTGGGGGCATCAGAGCAGAAGAGGACGTCTACTGCCCACCATTTTACAAATGAAACCAGTACCCAGAGGGAGTAGGGACTAGGCTAGTGCCACACACAGCAAAGAGAGTGGCCAGAGCGTGGCTGACACCAGCCCCTCAATCTCAAGCCAGTTCTTCCTCACCTTGATGTATCCTTTACAATCCCCCGTGAGAAGGATCAAGTCTTTTTCGTCCGAGGCCATGGCACCCACCACCACATCCTCCTGGCTTAGGAAGTCCACGGGGAACTTCCCCAACAGGCCTCCGCCCCCGTGGATGGACCAGGCATAGATGTGGCCGTCAATGCAGCTGCTCAGCAGGGCGGCCACGTGTGGCTGGCGGGGCCTGGTCTGCAGGAAGATGATCTGCGCAAGAGAGGCAGGCCTGCTCAGCAGTGCTGTGAGCTGGGCCTCACCCTGCCACGGCCACGTGGTGCTGAGGGGCCTGGCAAGTCACCACCCCCACCTACCCCCCGATTTCCTAGATGCCCAGTGAGAATGGTGACCATCTACCACTCTTCCTCCCTAGCCGGTAACGAGGAACACTTGGGTGCACTATGAGCTCCTTGCGCGCAGGGGTTCGTGTCTTTTTTGGTTCACTATTTTACCCTCAGCAACTACAGTGGTGCCTGGCACATGGTACGTGATCAGTGAATGTTTGTTGAAGAAGACATACAAGGGTGCTCGGTTGGTTAAGCGGCCTCTCGTGATTTCAGCTCAGGTCATGATCTCAGGGTCATGAGATTGAGCACATCAGGCTCTGCGCTCAGCGGGGAGTCAGCTTGAAATCTATCTCTCCCTCTGCCCTGTTCCTGCTAGGTCAGAAATTACAGTGTGGTTTGAAGCACCTGGGTGGTACAGTTGGCTAAACGTCCGACTCTTGGCTTTGGCTCAGGTTGCGATCTCAGGGTCGTGATGTCAATGTCCTGAGATTGAGCCCCACGTTGGGCTCTGTGCTCAGCACGGAGTCTGCTTAAGATTTTCTCTGTTTCTCCCCCTGCTCTCTCTCTCTCTCTCAAATAAATAAATAAATAAATAAGAAAGAAATTACAGTGTGGTGACTTGTGTGTCCCCAAAACATGTCGCCAACAACAAAAACTCGCAATTACCCCTATTATCATACACGTCCAAAACAAAATGCTTAACCTGCTTCCTGTCAGCCCAGGGGCCAGGGTCACAAAACCAGGAGTCCCTAAACCAAAGACAAAGGGCGAGCATTTCCCCCACTTCATGCAAGTATACTAGCACACAGTGCAAATGTGGACAGCACAGACAGATGAGAAGAAATTAAAATCACCCACGGACTCCCAATACCCAGAAACAATCACCATGATCTTACTGCACTGTCTATAAAGACTTACCACATTTTTAAAATTGTCAAATATATATGCAAGAACAGACAAAAAGCAAAGGAAGAAGAGAGATCCCAGAGACAGAAGACTCTAATACTATATAAGAATGATAGAATCTCAAGCCAGTGGAGAAAAGATAAAACTACGCAATAAATGGCATTTGAACAACTGGTTATCAATCTAGAAAAAAATTGTTGATTCATACATCACACCATACACACAAAACTACTCAGATCGGACAGAAAGATGACTAAATATATATGCAATTATAAATGAGAAGAAAATATAACAAATTTTTCTGTGATCTTGGGATAAACAATGCCTTTCTCCATTGTCGCAAAGAAAAATAAAGATAGCTAGATAAAAACTAAAATGTCAGTGTGATATCACAAAGGCAGATGAGGCGAAAATACCTGCAAATACGCAACAGGCAAAGGATTCACTTCCAAAGCACCTAAGGAGCTCCAAGGAATTAATGTGAAAAACAACAGACAAAGGATATGAATGGATATTTGATTCACTGGAGAAATACAAATGTCTAGAGGTGCCTGGGTGGCTTAGTCGGTTAAGCGTCCAACTCTTGATTTCGGCTCAGGTCGTGATCTCACAGTTGTGGGATCGAGCGCCACGTTGGGCTCCGTGCTGGGTGTGGAGTCTACTTAAAATCCTCTCTCCCCCTTGGCTTATGCCCCTCCTCCCCACTAGCACACGCTCTCTATCTCTCAAAGAAAGAAAGGAAGAGAGGAAGGAAGGAAGGGAGGAAGGGAGGAAGGAAGGAAGGAAGGAAGGAAGGAAGGAAGGAAAAAAAAGAAAAATGTCTAACAAACATGAAGAATGCTCAGTATTACAAATAATCAAAGAAATATTTTTTTAAAAAATTTCTACCTACTAGACTGGCAGAAATTAAGAAAAGGCTAATATCCATTATTGGCTTAGTATAAGGACAAAGGTAGACTCACACAATGTTGGAGGGAAAGCAGCTCATCACAGCCTTGGCAGAGCAAATTGGCCTCATCCATCAAAATGTAAACTGTGCTCACTTGGTGACCCATCAATCCCACTTCTAGAAAATCTAGTTTACACAGACAAATCTATAAGGATCTCAGTCACACCATTGTTTATAACAGCAAAAAACTAGGAACAAGTTAAATGTCTATCAGTTGGGCATTCATTAAATAAATTATGGCAAGTCCAAAGAAACATACTGCAGTCCGGGGGGCAGATTTGCCAGTGAAGTTCGTAAAGCTAAAGGCAAACTTCAAGGTCAAGTTCAAGGCCCTTCCAAGGGAGGAATTAGCAACATGGGGTGACTGTTGTAATTGTCAGTTGTTAAGTTTTAAAATTGTCATTTCTTTTCTGATTCTAAATAAATTTTCACTTTTGTATCTAGGTTTTTTTCATAATTTTGTGTTATTTTTCATAAAGGGGGCCTTACCAAATTGTGTAAGTTTTAGGTTCAAAAAAGCATACATTGGCCCTCCGTATGAAGCCATTAACAAGAATGGAGTAGATAGATTTATACGCACTGAGAGGAAAAGTTGTCTACTCTACATTGGTAGGTTTAAAAAGAAAAAATAAAAGCAAACAGGTGAACTACAGTCTCAAATGCTCCTGGTCTTGTTTAAACACCAAAACCATACCTCCGTGTATATATAGCATACAGACATATAAAAACAAATCTCAAAGAGGCACACTTAATTTTTCATAGTAGTCATTATCAGTTTTAAAGACAATTTTGTTATAAGGCTATTCCAGATCTTTAAATATTCTCTTAAAATGTGATTCCTCATACCTGCACAGGATTCACAAAAATGATGTGCCACAAAGATCTCCTATTTCTGAACTGGGGAGAGCTGAGGCTTCCTCCCGACCCTTCCTGCACCAGCCCTGGGACAGCTTAAGTGGGCAGGCTGAAGGGGCATGATGGCCAGAAAGGGCTGTGGGCCTGCGGGAGCCCACCGGCAGGGCTGTGTGGCCAGTGTCAGGTGTGGGCACAGAAGGATGCCCTGCCCTGGGCAGCACAGAGCAGGATCCGTGTGGCTGGAAGGCAGGTAAGCAACACTATTCCTTTTGCACTCTGCACCTGGCCCCTGAGACCTCAAAGACAGTCCCCTGCCTGCTTTGGAAAGAGCTTCTGGACTGAGGTTGGACATTCCAGCCTCACGTACCCCATTGGTCCCAGACAGTTCTCAACAGCAGGGGGACAAACGGTCTGCCTGGGACCCGTTCAGAAGAAGGTGAGGCTACACATGGGCTGGGCTTCACCACTAAGGAGAGGGTCAAGCATGGGGGCTTCATTTCTAAACCGTAAGAGAGAGAGCTGTACATGGATCTGTGTCCTTGTCCCCCTCCAAATGTCCTTCCTGCCTCCCCCATGGTCTTCTGAGATGGCCGGACAGCAATGGTGACGAAGGGGACCTGACAGGTAAGACTCCCCCAGGTGTCCTTGCCCCTCTCTCATCTGCTATGGAAAGGCTAGGACCGAGGGGGACCCTTCTCCAGGGAGCCATCCTGAGAAGTTCCACTCTGTCTGCCACCCAGCTCCCCAGAGGGAAAGGACTCGACTGCTTCAGAAATACTGGGGGTAGAAGACAGAGCACTCAGAAGCCAGGAAGGAGGGTCAGCATCAGAAGTGGGCCAGCCTTAGACAGCACTGCCAGCCACGCACATGCGCACACTTACACACACACACCAGCCTGAAATTTCACCAGTAGACATTCAGTGCTTTGCATACAATCTCCAAAGACTCTTGTCAAGATTCATGATACAAATCATATTACACACAGATCACCAGTCCAGATAAAAAGCCCGAGGAATTCCCAATGGTGGCAGCACAAAGAGTCAAGGACACAGACTTTGAAAACCAACAGATCTGGAATCAGGCCTTGGCTCGGCTACTTTCTGACAGTGAGAATCTTGGGCAAGTCACTTCACTTTGTTGAGCCCCCGTCTCTTTATCCATAAAATGGGAATAATAATAGTACACACCCACCAGGGCTGTTTGAGAGACAAAATAAAAATAATTTGGGTAAATGTTTAAGCTCACATGTAGTAGATACTAGTATTAACTAGTATTAACTGCTGCTGATCTTATTATTAGGTTGGAACATAACACTCCATCGCAAAAGCTTTCTAAGAGTGCATTTCTAACCCCGGAGTTTTATAGCTGGGAGATGGATGTGAGGTCCAAAATTCATGTACAAAGATGTTCATGGCAATGTTAACTACAAAGGCAGAACCTACGAAGTTAACCGTCTAGCAGCAACGGCGGGCCAGCTGGATAGATCGGGTATCCCATTAACCCAAATGCCATGCACCTGGTAAAGGAGAGGTCGCGGCTCCACAGACACTGGCAGGAAGCGGTGCCATGAGGTGTTGGGTGAAAAAGAGCAAATTGCAGAGTAGCGTATGTATAATAGGATACTATCCAGTGAAAAAATATTTATAGGAACATACATACTTTCGTACATGTATGTACTTGTATATGCACAGAAAAATATCTACAAGGATGCCTTCACTGTCGTTACCCTGGAGACTTAGGAAGAAGGTAAGTCATCCTTTTATTTTATACACTCCTATAAGGCTTGAAGTTTTCAATTTTAATGAAGGACATGTACCACTTTCTAATTAGAGAAAGAAGTGCTCTTTCTTGAACATTGTAAATAAGCTCTCCTGTGAGGGCCTTTCTACTTGCTGCTCCCTCTGCCTGGATCACCATCCTTCCAAACAACTGCAGGCTTCACATTCTGTGTAAATGCCACCTCCTCCATGAAGCCCTCCCTGACTACCCTATTTAAACAGCCTCGTCCTCTCCACCTCCCTTGCCATCCCCCCTCCCCTTGCCTCAGTTTTCTGGTTCTCCGCTGTACTTGCTCACCCTGTGACCTACCATTTATTTTACCCACTGGTTAATTGTCTCACCCCAGCTAGAATGTCAGCTGCACGGGGGCACAGGTGTTTTCTTTCCTGCTGCCTCCCCAGGGCCTGGCATGGGGTAAACACTTAATGAATAACTATGTGGGCCGTGGGGGGACTAGGTCACCATCAAAGGTCAGACTTCGAATCATCTACTTGGGTCAAACTCAGAGGCTGAAAGGGATGCGATCTGTGGGGCAACTGTTTCCAGGAATCCATCCTTTCAATGCACTTACACGAGCACAGAAACATATGCACAAGGACGTTCGATGCACAGCTGCTCACCAAAGTTAAAAACTAGAACTCATCTACATGGCTGTTAAGAGAAGGCTGGCGGGCGCCTGGGTGGCTCCATCGTTAAGTGTCTGCCTTCAGCTCAGGTCATGGTCCCGGAGTCCTGGGATCGAGCACCCATCAGGCTCCCTGCTCAGAGGGGGGGTCTGCTTCTCTCTCTGCCCCTCACCCCCCTTGTGCTCTCTCTCTCACACAAGTAAATAAATAAAATCCATAAATAAATAAGTAAATAAATAAATAAAAGAGACGACTGGCTTAATCGTGTGTGATCCCTCCAACCTATGTGGCACTACACAATTATAATAAAGAATAAGATGAATCTAAATTACTGATATGGAAACAGATCCACGCCATATAGTTAAGTTTTTAAAAAGTAAATGGTAGGACGTAGCTGTTTTACATCACTGGTCTAAAAATAGAAAGAATAAAGACTAACCCAGTCCACCAATTCACTAGCGGTGACTGTGGCTGCTGCTGTTGGGTGGGGTGGGGTGAGTGAGACACAGGGGAACTTGATGTTTGTTTTACGCACACTTCTTTTTTTCTTTTTTTAACCAACTAGCATGACTACTTTTTAAAGTTTTTTTAAGGCTTTTTTTTTTTTTTAAGTAATCCCTATACCCAATCGGGACTCAAACTCACAACCCCAAAATCGAGAGTTGCATGCTCTACCCACCAGGCACCCCTAGGGCATTTTTTTAAAAGAGAGGAAAGCACATTCAGAACCTGGAGGAGAGCCTGTCCCACCGCTCACAGCTCTCCACTTCCCCCACCCCCGCAGGACCCAGCTCTGCAGGGCACTGCTCCTCGATTCCCAAGTCCCTGTGCCCTGGAGCTGGGGGAGGGGCCGGTCCTGCCACACCCTAACACAACTGTCATGTGGACTTTCACTGGGCCCCTAGTACGGACTAAGGGAACCCAAACAGTCTCTGAAGTACCGTATCTTTGCAGGTCACAGCTAGAAGGGGCCTTAGTGGTCACTTCATCTAGTGGTGACAACACAGTGAGGGGCGTCCAGGGTCAGAAAGGGGAAAGGTGCAGGAGGAAGGGAGAAGAACAGAGATGACCCAATCCCTACTCACATGTTATACAAAACACCCTACCAGGGGCGCCTGGCTGGCTCAGTCGTTAAGTATCTGCCTTCAGCTCAGGTCATGATCTCAAGGTCCTGGGATCAAGCCCCACGTCGGGCTCCCTGCTGGGTGGGGAGTCTGCTTCTCCCTCTTTCTCTGCCCCCCCCTTCGTGTGTGTGTGTGTGTGTGTGTGCGCGCGCGCGCTCTCTCTGTGTCTCAAATAAACAAATAAAATCTTTAAAAAACAAAACAAAAACAAAACACACCCTACCAGAGCACAGAAGGGCATTTTAACAGTGGTTTCTGGCAATGCTGCTTCTCCTACCTCCCAACCAGGAAGGGACCCTCGACAGCCCCACACACACACCCAAGGAGCTTCCCCCACACATAGCAGCCCTGAAGCCAGAATCCTGAGTGGTACCTTCACCTGTACCATGCCTCTCCAGGGCCTGGGGAGAAGAGGCTGGCCCCCCAGGCTCATCAGCCCTGCCCTTCCCAGCCCATCCCCACTGTTCACGCCCAGACCCTGTCTGAGCGTGGCCCACCTTCTCCACCGATGCATTGGATTGCAGCAGTATCTTCTTCTGGAACTCCTCTCTTTGAGTATCTCTGATGATTGACAGTTTGCCATAGGGTTTTCTTAACAGCTTGGGGCTTCCAAAGCGGACAGTTTTCTGGGAAAAAAAATGGGCCTCCCAGGTCATCATGGGAGGGTCTCCCTACCCTGTGGGGGAACAGAGACCAGAGGCAGATGCCAAGGACAACCCGCCCAGCCTCCCTCAGCCCGTCCACTGCCTTGTGAAAGGGACGGCCAGGTGTTGAAGGAATCCTTTAGTAAGGCATTCCAGCACTAGGGAGTCTCCATTTTAAACCAGCAGCTTCTGCTCTTGGGACAGAGACTTCGAGTTTGCCTTTGGGGAAACACACCCCCTCCCTGCCACTTTGTCCTGGAAGAGACCCCTGGCCAAAGGTAAGGGTTAGGGAGTGCATAGCCATTGCTCTAGAAGATATTAATGCAGTGGTGCAGCCCCGATACTCCAGAGGTGCTCCGAGTGCCCTGTAGTAAGGCGCAGTGCAGTCCTACAGCAGAACCCGGCCGAGCAGCCCACGTGGGATCGAGTCTGCGCTGCCTACAAGTGTCATGTGTTTGCAGGTGGGGTCTCTCTTTCGAGCCTCAGTTCCCAGGAACGGGAATCAGGCTTCATTGCTGAAGCAGTCTGCTGAGCTCCCCCAGCCCTGTGCGAGATACTGTCTTCACTGCTGAGAGTCAGAGGCCAAACCCCCCCTGTGCTCTCTCTCCCTCCTCCTCTCAAAATGAGACCATTAGTCAAGGCTGGAAGGGTTAATCCCGGGGCAGAGATGAGGGCTCAGAGGAGCAGGGAAGTAGTTTGCCTCTACTTGAGCCCCCAACCACCACCGGAGCCTGGTCTCCAGGGATGTGAGGCTGGGTGGGGGAGGTAGGCAGGCCCCAGTGGCTCATCTCTGCCATGTTACACTCGCTGGAGGACTGAGAAAGTAGCCCAGAAGCTAGCCTGTGATTGTAGGTTCTCTGGGTTGTCCTCCCTCCAGGTCCGGCCGCCCCCCCCCCCCGCCCCCCGAGCTTGTAGACTCTGGGAAGGGAGCATGTCCTGACTGCAGGCGCAGAGTGGGGTGGATCAGGTGAATCTAACCAGGGAGGTGAGCTGACAGACGGAAAGGTGCTGGGAGGTGGGGGGTGGGAGTGCCTCCATATAAGAACGCAAACACAGGACAGGCCGCCGGGGTGGCCAGCGAGTGAAGGTAGCAACCAGCTCAGCTCCCGCTCCCACCTGCGGGGGTGTGGGTCTCTCTGGCTGCTTGTCTCTGGGGTGCTTCATCACCGGGGGGGCCGACATCAGGTTCCGTTGCAGGTTAGCGTTGGCCACCGTCCTGCCTCTGGGGCCTGGGGGCCGCGCTGGCGGTTTGTACGCCCACTCCTGGTTCTCCATGCAGGACTTGCCGGCCCGGAGGCCCTCGGCCAGGAAGTTGTCCACTTCTTGGACCTGTGCCAGGGAGACACCCGCCCCGGTGACCCTGCAGCGTCCCCGAGGGACATGCAGGGCCTCCGCAGCCTGATGCCAATATCCAAGGGCCCTCCAGGTGCCCCAGGCCTTGCTCCCTAGAAACTGAGTACCCTTAGAAGCATCAAGCTAGAGCTCATAATCCTGTCCCGGGGCCAACCAGGAATGCCCTGAGTCCCCACAGGCAGGACACTGCTCCCATGAGGGACTCAGTCTGCCCATCCGTGAAATGGACAGTGGTTTCCAAATATTTGTGAGGTTGTTTTTAATCGGAAGGGACGCTCCAAAGTGTGAAACAGATAAAAAGCTGACTGCTCGGAGACGCCCCCGCAGTAGCCTCTGAGCATCTCTCCCCAACACGTTTGGGAAATTACTGGATGAGGTGACACCGAAGGCCCCTTCCAGCTTTCATCTGCAAAGACAGCATAATTCAGAGACGGTGGGCTTCCTATGAGCCCAGTGAGCCCGGAGTGGGAACACATAACAATGAGGGTAAGACAGGAGCCGCCTCCAAGGAGAGAGTCATCTACTAGACAGAACAGGGCCCCACCACAGGCTCTGCTGTCAGACCACCTGAGTCTGCACCGATCACTTCTGGCTGTGCAACCTCAGGCAAGACGCTTAACTTCCCTGTATCTCAGTTTCCTTGCCTGTCAAATGAGAGCAAGTCTAGAAACTAGCCCCACCTCCCTAGCTCCCAACCTCCTCCAAAAGAAGTCGTCACGTCCCTTCTCCTTCCCAGGGGAGCTTCCTACCCCACCCCCCAGGCCGGGTTGATCCTGACCCACGGCCGAGAGAGAGTGGGGGGGCGCTCCTATTAACCATACCTTCTTGGGCTGCAAAGGCAAGGGGCTCACAGAGGCGTTGAAATTGAGGATGGGCTTGAACATGTTGACGTTCCAGAAGAGGATGTCCCCGTTGTAGGAAGAGGTCCCGAGGAACTGGTTCTGGTACTTGGCCATACTCAGAACGTCCTCCCTGTGGAAGCTCTGCCAGTGGTAGCACGTGAGCACCGGCTTGGTCTTGTGGGGCCTGCGCACAGGGCCGGAGGCGGGAGGGCAGACAGCTCAGCCTTACTGTGCCACGGGGGCGGGCAACACCGGGGCCTTTAGATTCTGGGAGGCAACTCAGGAGAGGGCACTCAGGTTGAAGCTCTGCCCCACGACCTCATTTACGAAGCACCTACTATGTGCCTCTCACAAAGGCCCTGTCCTCGGGGCTTTACACAAACTAATCTGACAAACCCACCGCATTCGGACAGCTGAGTAAGGATGAAAGAAGGGAAACCATGGCCCTAGAAAGGCCCTCTGGAAAGGAAGAGGACTTGCATATTCTGTTCCCTCTGCCTGGAATGTTCCTCTTACCCCAAGCCCTTTGCTGCTTTACTGAGAAGATCCCACTCCACCCACAACATCCTCAGATGAGCCTTTCCTGACCGTCCCTGCGACTAAATCAGATTCCCAACCCCTCCCCATGGAAACCTGTGCTTTTTTTCCCCACAGCACTCAACAGACTTTATCATTATAAATGAAATTATTTGATTAGCATCTGCTCCCCCGAGGAGGGTGGAGGCCCCATCATCCCTGCTCACACCCGTCTCTAGCACGTAGCACAAAATCTAGAACATGTTAGCCTCAAGGGGTGATGAATGAAACGATGGATAAGCAGATGGAGCCTTGGACATGACCCACCACGGATTTCTGGCTTGGTCTTCCAACCAGTAGTGAAACTAGGAATGGGGGAACCCATCTGAAGTAGAGAGAGCTGTCCCTGCTCTGAGCTACTCACACGCACCCCTGCTACTCACAAGAAACAAGTGATTCTTTTACTCCACCCGGTCACATAGAAGGCTCTGTTCATATGCACAATCCCACTGATCTGTGGAGGATGAAAGAAAACAGAGCCCTGAGGGGCCTCAGAGAAAATGGCCCTGGGCCAAGCAAGAAGTCAAACCTCTTCTTGATGATGAGAGTTCCCTAGGGGCCGTGCCACCATAGATTTTTCAGAATGCTCTCACACGACATCATCCGGTTTGACAGACATGGAGCAGGTACCCACGTCCGCTCAATAGGTAGCTACTTGGGAAAGGTCAAAAACTGAGTGGTAGGCGCTGGACCAGTACTCAGGTCCCTGGCTACTCAGCCAAGGGCTCCTTCTGAGCTGGCTGAAGGACTTTCATACGAGTTAGCCGTGGGCTCAGGTCCCGAAGTCGGACTGCTGGCTTTGCTCTGCGCCACAGCCACAGACTGTCTCGAGGACGCTGGCACACATTTCCCGAACGGGAGTGAGCATGGGGCTCAGCTGGCCTACAGCTAGAAATGCCGTCGAAGCTCTCGGCCCGGGGTAAGGCGTGCTCACAAATCCAAAGACCGAGCGGAGCTAGCCCTTGCAGAACCCTTAGTAAGACGGGCACTGTTACCTGGCTTCCCTTCACGGGCGAGAACACAAAGGCTCAGGGAGGCACGAAGGCAGGCGGTCTATGCGCACAGCCTTAAAGGGGGGCCGAAAGCGCAGGGCGCCCCAGGGTTGGGAGCGCCGTGCCTTGCGGCTCAGGCGGCACCCCGGCCCCAGCTGACACAGCGGACCGACCTCCAGGCGGTCCGGGTTGGGGAAGACCAGCAGGCACTCCCCGGTGGTGTAGCTCCACATCTTTAGGGTGCCGTCGCGCAAGCCCGTCAGCAGGCGGCGCTCCGATTCGTCCAGGCACATGGTGGTCAGCTCCACCTGCTGGTCGCCGCTCACCGAGAACTCCGCCGTCCGCCGGCCCGTCTCCATCTCCCACACGCTCACCAAGCTGCTCAGGCAGCCGCTCACCACCTGTGGGGGAGCACGCCGCTGGAGCTCCCGGAGAGGAGAGCGTCCCCACTCCCCAGGGTGCCCCCCCCCCCCCGTCATGGCCGGGGCTGGCACAGCCCCCCCTCCCCGCAACACCCTGCGAGGCGGACATCCAGGGCCTTTCTGCTGCCCGATTAGCCCCTGGTGAAGACAGGCCTTCCTCTGCTCAGAGGAGTGAGGCGATCCTCCGACCAAGTGGTGGGGCTCGCACCCCACCTCAGGCCGCCGACCCCTCTGCAGGGCTGCTTCTCCTCCACAGGCCGCTGCCCCCACGCCCCTCCAAGCTATGAATCCTCCCCCCACCCCGCCACGGTGCTGACTGCTCCTTGGATGCAGCTCTGGACACGTGGGGGTCTGGGTCCTGCCCGAGGTCCCCTGGCACTCCTGCCAGCCTGAGGGACGACCAGCTCCACCCCACTCACCTGCTTAAAAATCCTGCTGTAGAGAACGGCGCACAGAGGAGAGCTGTAGGTCGTGGTCTTATCCCCGGCTCTCCCAGGGCCCTCGGTCTCCAAGTACCCTTTGAGGATCCCAATCTGTAGGTGAGGAGAGGGGCCGGCAGCTGGGCAGTCAGAAGGGCTCTGCCCTTGGTGACTGGCCCCCGGGAGAAACTGCCAATAAATTAAAACATTAAGACATCTGTGACTGCATGCAGAGCTGAGCCCAGAGAGGCCTCTTGGCTCCTCGGCCTGCCTGCTGATACCCCTCACGCCTACTCCTTGGGAGTCCAATGTCCCTTATGATTCCTGAGAAGCTTAAAGCCTCAATCTGGTGTCCTCTCCTCCGGGGAGCCTTCTCTGACCACACTCTGTGCTCCAAGAAGCACGTGGCATGCATCTCCATCCCAGCACAGAGCATTTTCTACTGGCATTCTCCATTCTCCTTCTACCTCCTAGGTTCCTTGGGGGAGGGGCCAGCGTCTAGTGAAGGCCTTCTTGGCTCCCGTGGCGGGGGGCGGGGCTTGCTCCCTCCTGCACAGCACTCACCGAATAGGTGCTACAGATGAGACTGTTTTCACTCTTGTGGAAGTAGATGCTGGTGATGGGGCAGTTTCCCAGGGCGAAAAGCTTCCCGCAAAAGGACTGGAGGCATATGTAGTCCTGCATGTCCCACACCCGGATATTCTGGGGGGGTGAGAAACGGGCAAAGAGGCTGAGGGTGGGCCCTCGGGGAGGCAGCAGGCGCCTGAGGCCTTGGGGTGTGAAGAGGGCCCGTGGCACACGGCGCCAGCACTCCTGACACACACCCACCGACTGCATGGACGCCAACCGTGCCACGGAGATGCTGTTCTTAAGCTCCGATGAGGAAACCGAGGCTCCCTCTGCACCCCCTCCGCCCCCGCTACCCAGAGCCTTCCCCCAGGGCCTCCACCCTGCTGGATCAGCTGCCACTCAACTGCTGAGGAGGAAGACCGAGCAAGACAGCACGAGCCCCTGCAGACCCTCACAGGCTCCCCCCAGCCTGCCTCAACTAGAGCCAGGACCACACAGCGGCACCGACAGGGTCCCCACAGCAGCCCCCTCGAGTTCATCCCAAGTTGAGGAACCCATGGAAGTCCCTAGAGGCCTCACGGAATCCCTCCGGGATGCTCCTTGCTTGGAGACATCAGCAGTAAGCAGGAAAGGGCGTGACTCCAATCCATACCCTGCCTCTGCCCATTGCTACTGTGAGGATTTAGGCCAGACTGTCCTGGTCCCCCGCCCCTCCAGCCTCAGATCCTTCAGCAGAGGCCATGACACCCAATTCTCGGGGCTACTGAGAGAATTCCAGATAATAACAAGTGCGGGCTGTATTGGGGAGGGTGGCTTAGGTGACCCGAGGGTCCTGCCAACTCTCAATCTACTGATTCCCAGAAGACACAAACGTGTGCCCTGAAGGACGACACCTGGCACCATTGGCTGCACCCGCACATTGGCCAGCACAGCTGAGCAGCCCCGCGGATGGGGTGGTACCCTGAACCAATCAATGCAGAGGCGCAAAGTGACAGGCCTGGAACTAGGGAGTCCCGGGTGCTGGAGAAGGTCCGGTCAGGCCCTGAGAGCCAGGGCAGCCGAGAAGGGGTCACTAGGAGAGCTGGGGTGCAAGTCTGGGTCTGGGGGCAGGGGAAAGGACAGGAGAGTGGCTCGCACATATTGCACACCTACCATGTGCCAGCCACGACACTGCTGCTTTACCGCCAGTCCTGCTCTAAAGCTCTCAACGACCCATCCTATGGATGAGGGGAACTGAGGCTCAGAAAAGGGAAGGGCCTTGCCCAGGACCACAGAGTAAGAAGCCAGGCTGGGCTACATGGGAACCCAGCTCTGGGGGACCGCTCGGAGTGGGGTGCAGGCCTCTACCAGGGGCTGTCAGAGACCCCCTCATGGTGACTCCAGCTGGGGCAGCCCCCTCTGCGCCCGAGGCCAGGTGTGGAACCATGGGCAGGGAGGTCACACCATCCCCCTGGGCCTCAGGCTGCCGCCAACTGCCGGCCCCCGGCCTGGCCGAGCTAGATGGCTATCCCAGGGCCAGCGTCTCTGTCGGGAGCAGGAACTGTGTGAGTGGAAGAGCTGTGCTCCATGAGGCCAGCACCTTGTCCTTGGAGACGCTGAGGAGGATGCCGCTGTTCTTGCTGTTCACGAGGATGTGCGTCACGGAAGTCTGGTGCCCCTTCAGCACCCACACAGGCTTTTTTGAGAAGAGGGGGTTCCACAGGCGGATGAGGGGGTCATAGCCACCGGTCACTGGGGTCAAAAGAACAGGTGTCAACCACGAGGGTCCTATGCTGGGACCGTCTCCTGGGACCAGGCCTTGGACCCCAGGCAGGTGTGGCAGATGGGAGGTTGGGGTTATAATCCGCCCCTTTGCCACTCCTCCCCCATGACCTCCCCCATCAGGCCAAGAAGAACCTGTGTCACCACACCGCCCCAGGTGCCCACGGGCAGGGACCAGAGTGGCAGGACAGGAGCCCAGACAGAGGCTGGACTCTGCAGGGCCTCCTCTCAGCTCTGACAGTCCCCACGTCCCCAGGGGACTTCACCCCAGTTCTACCAGGCCTGGGGCTTCTGGGGGACATGAAGATGACTTACCCACTAAGTTCTTATCTGGACAGTAATCAAAGCAAAGAATCCCTTTTCTTAAGTTCAGCACTGAAAACCTACAACAGCAAAGGGGGAAGGCTGTAGGCTGGGAGCGACAGCCCCAGGGGAGCCTCTGAGGCTGGAGGAGCTGGAGGCAGGCCCGCAGGGAGGCCAGGGAGGAGCCACTACCTCTCTACCCAAGGAAAGGAGCAGCCCCAGAAACCCTGTCCAGGGCTCGCCCTGCAGCCAAGTCGGAGCTGAGCACCATAGGCAGGGTGGCTGCCATGGGTCTCAGCCCCAAACCAGCAGCTCAGCGACGAGGCGCCCACCTCTTACCACCGTAATACATTTAACTAATCTTGATCCTCGCTTCAACCATACTGAGACAGGCGTCCCCCCACCCATGACACAGATTTTTAAAAAGAAGGGGATTCCAAGGGCCAGGGGAAGGCAAGCTCCCAGGTGCTGTGCCCCTGCCTGCTCTGTGCTGGTTCCGGTGCTGGGTACTGTCTCATGCATCACCTTACCCCTCACATAACCCTAGAGACTGTCATCAGCCCTGTGCTCCAGTGAGGATACGGAAAGCAGAAACTAAGGAGTTTGCCCAAGGCCATGAAGCTGGCAAGATGGGGGTGTCAGGATTGAGACCCAGGGTGTGCGTGGCAGGAAGAGGCGGCAGGCTCAGTGACCAGTGTTCCAGGAAAGGAACAGGTGCAGCCGGGTAGATGGGGCTCAGGAGGGCCAGGGTGAGCCAGACAGGAGTTTCAGGAAAGTCAGGCCCGAGAGTACTGGAAGCTCTGTGCCTTTGCACGTGCTCTTCCATCTTATCCATACATCCTGCCCTGCCAGCTCCTACTCAAACTCCCCCTTCAAAACTCAACTCAGAGGCCCCCATTGCAGGGTACCCCAGCCCTCTAACGCAGCATGCCTTCCACTGAAGTGCCCCTGAACTGGCTCCTGTGCCACTCCCCGGGTGCCTAACGCAGTTGCCCAGGGGTCATCCTGGAGGCTCCCTTGCCAGCATTCCCATTATCCAGCTGGGCCCCGAACCCTTGTTGCCTGCATCTGACCACAGACTTGGCCTTTGCTCAGTTCAAGCCCCCTTCATCTCTGCATCAGCCTCCCAGCAGGTGTCTTAACCTCCAGTCTTGCTCCCACTCCAAATCTACTCTCCCTTCCACTGCCAGAAAGATTCCTCAAAAAACTGAAACTTCAAGAAGAGCATATCAAATACATGTTTTTCATTTATTGTCAAACCAGATACATCTTCCTCCATGCATACATGCACAGAGAAATCTTCGGGAAGAATGGTCACTAGAAGTTATTTCAGGCTGATTCACTCACTCATGCAACAAAGATTTACTGGCATCTACACCCTTCCAGGATTACCAGGGGCATAGATAAGATGCCCCTGCCTTCATGGAGTTTTCCTTCAGAGGGAAACAGTAGGAGCAAGTAAATGAACAGAAAGACAAAGGAGATGGACATTTGCATGTTGTGGCAGGTCCTGCAGGGAAATAAACAGGTGGTTTTGATAGGGTAGCTGGAGGAGACCAGTCTGCAGATGGCTGCTCTGCAGAGAGGGGACTGGAATGTCAGAGGGGACACAGGGAAGAAGGCCATGGCAAGCAGTTCAGGTGGCTTCGACTCGGTGGTGGGGGCAGAAGTGAGAGAAGAGGGGGAAAGCAGGGAGAAAGCAGAGGTCAGTCCACACACCCAGCAAGGGTCCCTCCACCTCCACCCCGGCTCTTCCCCTCAGATTCGCTGCTGGCTGCCAACACCTGAAGAATTCAGCTCGGGCCCACAGTGCCTCGGAAGCTGAGGCTGACTCTAGAGGCAGAGTTTGAGGGTGACAATGCCAGACCCCACCTGTGGAGGCCATGCCTTAAGAGGTCCTTATCGAGAACTAAAGACTAGCAAGCAGTCAATGGTGCCACCTGTTGGCTAGCAGGTGTACTGCATGCAGACAACCCAAAGGGTCTGCGTGCTCTTTTGTGTGTAAATACATTCTCCAGCCTGCCCCCAAAGTATATCTCAAATGCCTCCATCTCATCGCCACTGGCCGATTCCAGGCCACCATCATAGGTAGCCTGAATTATTACAATGGCGTCATCACCGGAGTCCCCATCTGCACACCTGCCCGCTCCACTTGCAACAGAGCAGCCGGAAGGATGTCCCTCCACATCAGACCACACCATTCCTGTACTCAAAATCTAAAAACTTGTTAATATCTCTTAGCAAATAATTGTAAAAAGATATGTTAGAGACAAGTGGAGAAACTCGGGCTAGGTACTAGTGATACTAAAATAGTATTTTCTCTACTTCTGTGTGTTTAAAATTTTTAGTAACGAAAATGTTTTAAAAAATAAAAACAGAAGAAACAAGGACATACCAGGCAGAAAGGAGCAATTCAAAGGCCCCAGGGCAGGAGCATGCCTGAACCACTAGGGGGCCACAAGGAGGCTGGAGTAGGAAGGTAGAAGAGGTGAGATTAGGAAGGCAACAGGGACAGACCACAGAGAGGTGAACCTGTGATGTCCACCTGCCACTGAGACCCAGTAAATAAATAAAACAAGAAGCTGAATGAAACACGTATCACAGACATGCGGTAATACTACCACCAAAGCAGAGAGATGAGCCTCTGCTGCAAGTCAGCTCCAGGCAAAATCCGACTGCACTGCCTCACTCAAGGTCTGGAAGCCTCAACTGAAGCTCCCCCACGGCTTCGGGCCTTCTCCGGGCCCTCCCCGCCCAGCCAGCAGCTAGTTCCTGGGCTTGGGTGGGGACATGCGCAGAGGGCTCTGGCTAACAAGACGCTGGAGGTACAGTGAGGCTTGGGACATGTCCCTCACTCAAAGGTCTCAGGTTTCCAGTCTGTAAAATGAGAAGCTGAACCAAATTAGCCCTACCATCCCAAGATCAAATTTCCTTCTGGAAAACAACCAGGACAGGAAGGGACAGACAGAGATGGGGTCGAAATGGCCCTCAGGCTTCCCGCTATGCCTCACCCAGCTGCTCCCCCAACACAGGCTCAAATCTCCTGCTGTTCCCCCAAGAAGACAGGGGGGTGGTACAGCTCATGGTTTAACCTGCCCAGTAGTAAACGTCACAGACCCAAAAGGTCCAGGGGGTAAAGACCTGCCACAGGAGGGAAACTGCAGAGGCAGGAGGGAAAAAAAATCCCTCAGGAGAAAATACCTACAGTGAAATGCTCACTGAAAGACACACATGAGGGTCGCCTGGGTGCCTCAGTTGGTTAAGTGTCAGACTCTTGATTTCAGCTCAGGTCGTGATTTCAGGGTCATGAGATCGAGCCCTGCGTCAGCGTGGAGCCTGCTTAAGATTCTCCCTCTCCCTCTGCCCCGCCTCACCCTCTCTCTCTAAAATATTACATAAAAATTAAAAAATAATTTTTAAAAAGTGAGACATTTGAGAACGGAGTGAGACAGTGGGGGTTGGGCAAGAGAAGGATTACGGCTTTATTTATAATGTTTTAATTTTTTACAGGGTCAACCTATGTATGTAGACTTACTAGTGTGACTAATCACTGATTAGGAAGAAAGGAATGGAGGGAAGGAGGGAAGGAAGGGACGGAGGGACGAAGGGAGGGACGGAGAATAAAATTCACTCTGGGGTAGTGGAACTTGGAATAAAGGAGAGAGATTAGAACCATACCCAAAGAGTAAGTGCTGCCAACTACTGGCCGTACAGCACAAAGAGCAGTCGGCCCTGGCGTGAGGGGGAGAAGCCCTGCTATCACCCCTTCTACAGATGAGGCCGCTGAGTGAGGGGCACAGAGGTAAAGCAACCCACATTCGTTCCTCCCTTCAGAAAATCTTTTTCTGACTGCCTGCTTACACTGTGTTCCAGCTTCTGTGCTGAGGTTTGCATATACATTGGTGGATAAAAGAGCCTTGTTATATTTTTGCTGCTGGTAGCAATGATTAAAACCATACTCCGTAAAAGTTCTCGTAACAGGAAAAAAAATTGTAACTGTGCCGATGGATGCTGCCTAGACTTATTGTGGTGGTTATTTGGCAATATACACAAATACCAAATCATTATGTGGCACACCTGAAACTAAGATGGTGGTATAGGTCAATTATATCTTAATTTAAAAAAATAGACGACAGAGCCCATGTGCTGATTGCCACTCCACACCGTTGGCCCACAGGACACACACTGCTCCCTCGGACCCAGTGAGAGCCACAGGATGTCGCTGTCCCCCACTCTCAGCAGGGATGGCCACAGGGGGCTGAGGTGAAGCCAGACCCCCCGACGCACCGTCATGTCGTCCCCCTCCCAGCACCCCCCACTCCAGCCTGGGGAGAGGCGCTCCTTACTTGGGGTTCTCTGGAGCTTTGGATGGCAACAGGGTCAGCACCAGAGAGGATTTCTCAATGGCCGAGCAGGAGGCCACCGTGTTCATCTGGGGGATGAACTTGACCTGCTGGCACCAGTTGGGATGGAGAGCCTGGGAAGACAGCGGCAGCGGTAGGGGCTGGCAGGGCCAGGAGGTCAGTACGTCGAATGCTCTCTAGTGATCGCAGCTCTGACACGGCGACACGGCCCCCTGATCCTAGCCCAGTCTTGGGCCACCACTTGTCAGTGAGACAGGTGAAAAGCACCCAGCTCTGCTATCACGGGAAGTCTGGTTTATAAGCTAGAAGACAGGCTAGGTCGGGCCCATGTGACAGCACTGTCTGCCACCCCACCCCGCACAGGTGGAAAGATGGATTGGAGTCAGCCGGGCCCGCAGTCCCTCTTATCCACAGGGAGCCCTGTCACGGAGGAAAGAGGAGCCTCCCCGCCCACCACTGCCCTCCATGTTTCAGGACATGATTTGGAGTGTGTGCGAATGTTGTCTGGTGCAACTCGAGCAACGAAGGCTGAGACCAGACGTCAAGGGGGCGGTCTGACTGCACAGGCTCTGAATTCTCTCTCTAGCTCTGGCTCTGCGCTTTGGCCCTGTACTTGGCCTCCCAATCCGGGGATTCTCCTCTTCAGGGCAGGAAGGGAGGGGGATGTTGGGCACTGGGCCGGGTTTTGCATGCACTGCCTCACTGAGTGCCTCTCACAGTGAAGACACCGAATTCAGGGCACCGAACGGAACATGGGACACTGAGCAACTGAGGTAGAAAACCGAGCCCAAGATGAGATTCCCACAGACGGTGCAGAAAAAGGTATTCGTGAGTGACTCTCCCTGAGAGGGTCCCAGGGAGACCCCAAGTGCCTGTCCTCAGGGGCTGCCAATCCCATGAGGGCGACGGGATGAGAAAGCAAGGGGCAGACGACACAAAGTTGGGAGGCGGTAAGCTGTGACAATGTGATTTACAGTAAGAAATGTATATTTGGTCTTCATGACCATTTCTGGCACAGAGCTCCTAAAACCCCTAGAATTTCCTAAGTGATGAGACAAAGGTATCTTAATATTCATTAACAAACCCCTTTCAACCACACCTGAGTTTACATTAATGGGGTGATTTTTGGAAAGCCCCTAAGGATGGGGACTGGTGGCCAGGGGAACCAACCATGAGACTGGAGGGCTGGAACTTTCAATCCCACCCCCCTGGCCCCTGGGGAGAGGAGTTGCAGGTTGAATTGATGGCCAATGGCTAATGATTTAATCAATCATATCTATGCAATGAAACTCCATAAAAACCCAAAAGGACAGGGTTCAGAGAGCCTCTGGGCTGGTGAACGTGTGGAGGTGTGGGGTGAGCCTTGTACCCAGAGATGGCCGGGAAGTTCTGTCCCCCCCTTCCCCACACCTTGCCCTACTCATCTCCTCCCTCTGGCTGTTCCTGAGTTGTATCTTATAATAAACCAGTGATCTAGCAAGTAAATATTTCTCTGAGTTCTGCGAGACACTCTAGCGAATTAATCAAACCCAAAGAGAGGGTCATGGGAACCTCTGATTTATAACCGATGGGTCAGAAGCACAGATGACTACCTGCACTTGTGACTGGCCTCCAGTGGGGGGGGGGGCAGTCTTGTGGGACTGACCCTCAACCTGTAGGATCTGACGCTTTCCCCAGGGTAGATAGTGTCAGAACTGAGTTGAATTGTAGGTCACCCAGCTAGGTCCAAGAATTGCAGGGCAATGTGGGGAAAACACATTGTCCTTGGTGTCAGAATCCTATAAGCGCTGCTGCGTGAAGGGATACAGGCAGGGGCAGGCAGTGGGGCTGGTCCAGGCTGGCTGGCGAGGGCCCCGAAGGAAGCAGAGAAAGGGGCATACAGGAAGCTAGGGAAGAGGACAGAGTGTGACAAGGCCCTGAGGCGGGAAAAGGCTTGGGGTGTTCAGAGAACAGCACGATTGCCGGCGTCTCTGTGGCAGAGTAAATGAGAAGAAGAAACGGAGCCGAGGCCAATGGGGAACAGGCCAGGGGCCAGGTCATCTCATGTCCTGATGGTCACGGTAAGCACTTGAGATTCTGTCCAAAAGCGATGAGAAGCTACTGGGCGATTTTGAGCAAAGGACTGACGTGGCTGTTTCTAGCTGCTCATTCCTCTGGCTGCAGAATGGAGTAAAGCACGGCATGGAGAAAGGAAGTGTAGAAACAGCTAGAAGCCACTGCAGCCATCCAGGTGTCTGCCAGGACCGGCCTTGAGCAATGGAGGTTGTTAGAGAGACGAGCCATGCAGACAAGCCGCAGGGTCCACCAGCTGCCTCCATCCTGCTCCCAGTGACCAAGCCCCAGGGCCTAACACCGAACCCAGGGGAAAATCCACTTTCTGCATTGATTTTTGAGTGGTGCATGTGTACAGATAATTACCACAGTAATGGGCCAAGGAAAGATACAACGTACCTTCAGCTGGTAACTCCTGTACAAAGGGGACTTCTCATTTAGGAGCTTCCGTGCAGAAACTCTGGTCCAGTGGTCTGATCAGGGAGAAAACCGAGGTCCACGTCACCAGCTCCCCGCCCTTGCCAGACCAGCAAAACCCCAGAGGACACCTTGAGTTGGTCTGCAACTCCTGTAGGTCTCAAAAGGCTTTTCCATCCAAATGCTCGTTCAAGATTTACCATGTTCTGGTGGGTTCGGTGGGGTGAACTCAACACCCAGAACACAGACCCAGGCAGATAAATGCTGCTGGCCAGATCCCCTGTGGTGGTGCACGGGGAGCCAGCCCCAAATCTCAGGGTCCCCGCTCTCGCCCGCATGTGGCAATCTGCACGAGGTGACTCTCATTGAGGGAGGTCCAGCTCTGCTGCAGTGGAGAATCAACTGAGACCCCAGGCTCTACTCTTTCTTTTTTTTTTTTTTTTTTAAGATTTTATTTATTTGACAGAGAAAGAGAGAGAGAGCACAAGCAGGGGGAGCAGCAGAGGGAGAGGGAGAAACAGACTCCCCGCTGAGCAGGGAGCCTGATGCCGATGCCGGGCTCAATCCCAGAACCCCAGGATCATGATCTGAGCCAAAGGCAGCTGCTTAACCCACTGAGCCACCCAGGCACCCCTCTACTCTTTCTGGAAAGGATCATTTGGAAGTTTACCATCATGCTTCAAACGACATGCCCCACCTTGCCCAGCAAACACAAGTTCCAAGAAGAAGATTCCAGCGAGCATGCCTAGAGCAACCGCCCTAAACACAGCCTGGCCTCTGCGGCATTTAGAGTCTCCCGGCCTCCAAAAACCTCCTATGGCCAGCCACTGGGCCCAGAAGCCTCCAGGGAAAGGCCCCTGGCACAAGCAGAAAGATTTGACACAGACAGATGGAGCCAGCGGTGACGGGGACAAGCCTGGGTCTGCCTGCAGAGCAGGCTTTAAAGAGGTAGGTCAGAAGGATTGGGACAATCTGGGCTCGAGTCTGAGAGAAACTCCCAAGTAAAACAGAGAAAAGACGGGGGACCTAGGGGCTTATGCCAAGCATTTTACTGCTGCAAAGTCACCAGCCCCATCTTGCAAGAAAGTCCCGAGGGGCGGAGTGTTGCTGAAGTGGGGCGTGGCCTGCATGGGCCCTTAGCCAGGGCTGCACTGCAAACACGTTTGTCTGTCTGCCTCTCCCATGAGGCCGGGGGAGCCCCAGGAGGTCAGAGGAGGTAGTCACCAGGCCCTTACTGTGTGCCTCACACTGCACACTCTCCTTCCACCTTATAGAAAAGCCATGAACTGAGTCTGCTCGTCCCGGTTTAATAAGGGAACTGAGGTACAGAGAGGTTAAGCAAGTGGCTCCAGGTCACACACAGCTGGTCTGTCCAACTCCTCCCGAGTCAACACAGGTGGGCCCACCTTCGTGTGGGACCCGGCCTTCAGGCAGCATGTGGCATGGAAGGTCTCCTTCCTACACTCCAGCTTCACCTGCCCCTGCTCCGATCTCCCGTCCAACACGCAGTTCAAAGACCACGGCAACCTCCCCTGCCGGTGCCCTGGGTGGCGCGGCATGACCACAGCCAGGCAGCCGACTCGGTGGGGCAGGGCCGGGCAGGCACCAGGGGCAGCGGCTGATGAGGCCGCAATGGAGCCGGTGCCAGCCCACTGCCGGATCCGGGGCGGGATCCGTTTTCCATCCGGCCAGTGTGGGGAGTGTTGCCCTGTCAAGCTCGGCAGGAGGGATCACCAGGGCCCGGGAGCGCTTGAAGAATGTCCTGCTCAGAAACTCTGCCTAGAAGCCCAAGGGGCTGCTCTGGTGTCCTGGAGGACAGCCTGCGGGCTGGGGCCCCTGGTAGTGGGGCCTCCTCTAGAGGGCTATGAAGCAACCTAGAGGCCTGACACTGTACCGAAGGCTCGATCCTGGACTGGGTCCGGCTCAGCTGAGTCCCCAACAGCCCCAGGCCCCAGAGCGCGGATCCAGTGCCCTTGGCAGAGCAGCCCGAACAGTACCCTGCAGCAGTTAGTCAGTTTGGGGTACAGCCCAGCAAGGGGCTAAGGTTCAGTCTCCGGGGCAGACTGCCTGCTTCAGGCCACTCACCCTGGGGGGCCCATGCAAATGCTTCACCCCCAAAAGCACCCTTCCTCCTCTCTTAATGGACCGTCACAGCAGCGGCTCCCTCCTGGCAGTGGCTGAGGACTGTAGGAGGTGACGTGCCCAAAGCATGCCCCACACAAGTGTGCAAGACATGTCACCGTGCTTACACAGGTTCATATCCGCGTTCGGCCAGGCTCTCCCGCAGGCCTTGCTTCACCCCCAGCCACCCAAAGGCAGCTCCAGCCAAGGAGAGCGAGCCCTCATCACAACCGTGGAGAGAGGTAGCGCTGTCATCCCGAGACCCCGAGGGGGTGAGTGGCTTCCCAGGGGTCACACAGCAGGCACAGGTTCACACTTGCTGGGATGAGCAGGGTCCTGCAGCCCCTCCGCTCCCCCTCACCTGTGCAAGCTCCCACTTTCACAGACATTGCACCTCTCCTCAGCCCCCTCTGGCTCCCGCTGTCCCCTCATCAGCCCCTGCCCCACAGGCCGCTCTGAGCTAAGCACACGGCTGCGCGGCTGCCTGGGCTTCCGAAGAAGCAGGGGCTCCTGAGCTGGGAGGCGGGAGAGAGAAGAGCTCCTCAGGGCAGGGCCATCTCCCTCCCTCCACCATCAATTCCCCAGCATCTTAGCTACCCCATTTGGAGGTCCTGGGAAGGATTCGGGGGTTGAACAAGCCGAGGGTCACATTGTCCGAGGTGAAGACGATGACGTTGCCTTTGGTGTCCCCATAGCAGAACACACCTCTGTGATAGTCAGACCTGAGGGGAGGTGGAGACAGAAGAGGCTGGGCTGGGCACACCAGCTGCAACCCTCACCCTCCCAGCGTCCAGTGACCTTCCTCCCCCTGGGACCGAGAGCAGTTCCCACACGACCTTCCAGCCTTGCCATCAACAGCTGACAAACATGGGCCCACCCGCCCAGATCCAGATCATCGGTGAACCAGGTCCAAAAGAAATCATTATTTTCTTTTAAAACCCAAACAAATGAGTCCCTGGTCCTCTGGACGCTCATTATCAACTCACCCCTACCGATGGACCATGACATTCCCAGAGTCCTCGGCCTTGGCAGGACAAGCCTCTGCCAGGATTCGATGGCTGACTTGCTCGGGCATGAGAGGAAGAGGGACGGATGACTGAGTGACCCCCCAGGAGGGGCAGCTTGGTGAAGAGGACACAGGCACACAGAGCGGGAATCTTTCCAGGGCTGTTTCCAGAGAGGTTTCTGGGAGTCCTAACCCTGCTGAGTGCTGTGGCTGCCAAGACCGTGCGCCGCTCTCCCCTGAGACTCACCAGTAGTCCATGGCCAGGACACAGCTGTCCAGGTCAATGAAGGTGAAGGCCCGGGCACAGTTATGGTTGCTAATATCAAAAAACTCTGGGGAAGAGACAGAAGGGGAGGCATGCACGGAGCCCAAGCCCACGTCCCAGGCCTTGGGGGTCTCTGGTGACAACACGCAGCATCTGCTTACCAGCTACAGCACCCCCAGAGGACTCTAACCCGTGCCCACGGTTGGCTCGGTGACAGGTCCCTCCAAGTGCAAATGCATGCCTCCCAACGGCCGAGCGCAGGCCCGGGGAGCCGTCAGGGACTCACCTATCTTCTGGTCCGTAGATGCAACCGCAATCAGGTTCATGTTATAGAGACACACCATGTCGATGACCCACATCTGCAGGTTATAGAGCTGCTGGATCTGGTTAAGCTGGCCAGAGGAAGAGCAGAGATCTGAGCTGGGGAGGCTTGTCCGACAGAGCACGCCAAGAGCATGGGACCCCATGAACCCTCTCCTGCCACCCAAAGCCCTGAAGGCATCCATAGACCTGGTATGAAGCCCAGTGCTCCCACCAACTACTGATGGGGCCTTGGAGAAGTTCCCTGACCTCTCTGAGTCTCAGTTTTCACATCAAATGGGCTTAAAGAACACCCATCCTCACAACCCCTTTTTAGCGCATTTGACATGCTCATCAAAGTTTTAAGATTTTTTAAAGATTTTATTTATTTGAGAGAGAGAGGGCAAAAGCAAGAGAGAGAGTCGCAGAGGGAGAAGCAGACTCCCCAATGAGCACGGAGCCTGCCTGACACAGGGGCCTGATCCTAGGACCCTGAGATCATGACCTCAGCTGAAGTCACTTAACCGAGGGAGCCACGCTGGTGCCCCACTCACCGAAGTTTTGAATGTGCATGGTTTGTAATCCCAGGCTCTATTTCCAAGCCACATCTATGGATGTGTTCCCACGTGCTCACAGAGAAGTGTGTGTGAGGGCGGGCCCTGCCACACTGCTGTGATGGCAACAGGCCACAGACTGCCTGCAAAAAGAGCTGATATAAACCCACACCACAGGACACGACGCAGACATTACAAACGTGGGAGGTGTGCACGTGTCACAGAGAGTCGCCAAGCTGTATTATTAAATGAAAAGGCAAGGTGGAAAGCAGCACTATCATGTGCTACCATGTGTATAATTAAAAAGAAAAGGGTGGGGGATGTATGTACCTCTTCTAACCACAGAAGAGCACCCCAAAACTGGTCATTGCCTCCAGGAGAGAATTAGGGTCTGGGAGAGGGAGGATGACCATTGTATTCGCTTTTGCTTGTTTTGTCTGAATCTTGTTTACCATCTGCAGGTGTCACCTACGGGTGTCAAGTGACTTATGAACAAGACATCGTCCCGCCAGGTTGGAGGGTGCCTTTCCGCGCTCTGCTGCCTGCCTCACGTAACACCCCTGCAGATGGAATCTGAGCGGGCATGCCAGGCTCCAGGTGGGGGACGCCACACACAAAGGCACGTCAGCAGGAATGGGCGTTGGCGTCCAGGGAAAAGAGGAGGCCAGCCCAGCGGGCGCAGGAGCAGAGAGGATGGGAGAGGAGTTCGGGGTGACCAGCAAAGGAACTTGTATTTTACTCCCTGAACGAGGCCTCAAACTGGGAACTGAGGAAGCAGGGAGGAGTACCATGTGAAACAGCAGGGAGGGGAGGCTTTCTGGCAGCTCCTCCAGGTGGGTATGCAGAAGGGCTGGCAAAGGCCGGGGCAGGGAGGGGACCATTCCATCAGAACTCAAACACACTGAGAGCACAGAGGCTTGTGCCGGTGGCTGGGAAGTGAGGACAATGGGCCAGGCCCCCTGGGGCCTCTACCCCACACACAGCTGAGGGGATGGTAACCCCCATCACCTCCATGTTCCTCCCCGAAGCCCAGGGCCCTAGGGAGTTTCAGTGATTTGTCCAAGGCTGCACAACTGGGAAGTGAAGCCCAGTCCCCCATCCCCCAAACTCCAGGGTTTTCCATCTGCATGACCACGGCATGCGGTGGATGTTCATGGAAGGTGCCTGGTGGATCACCCTGGCCAACATCTATTTGCCCAAGCAGCCCCTCGAGGAGGAATGCTGGGCCTTCCGGGGAGCCTCCCTCTGTCCTCCTCAACCCTCCCAGACTTGGTCTCTGAGGGGCGCTGAGGTGACCAAGTAGCAGCCGTAACCAACATTACATAGTTCAGGCTATAATGTGCCCCCCCACACAACAGCATCAACAGAGAAAAAGAGGGTGGAGGGTGCCAGAACCCCTAGCCTCGGGAACTCGGGTGTGAGTGCCCCTTGGTCCTGGGCTACCAAGTACACCCAAGAGAGTCACTGGACCTCCACGGACCTAAGCTGTCTCCCTAGGCAACTGAGAGGGGACGAGCCAGAACCCTCCAGCCCCACGGGATGCCCCCCAATACACTATGAAACACTGCTGTTTCACAGACTTATGAAAGCCTTCCTGCCGCTGGCAGCCTTCTCAGTAAGCCTTCCTTCTCTGGGCAGCTGTGCCTTCCTCACTTGCTGGACGATTCTGGACTGGCCTGGCAACACTAAGTGCACAGCCAGCTTTTCTGAGTGTTTTCTCACTTACCACACTTGGCCAGGAGCTGACAGCACAGACAATGATGACAACGGCTTGTATTTGTCTGGCACTCGCTGTGGGCCTTGTCCTACTCTGAGTACCACACGGGTATTCTTATGTCATTAAATCCTCCCAACAGCCTGAGGTGGTTATGATGACCCAATTTGACAAATGAGGAAACTGAGGCACAGAGCGCTATATACTAACTGTCTAAGGTCACAGAGCTGGAAAGGGCAGTGTCAGGTTCTAAGGTGGGCTCCAGAACCCACACTCACAACTACTGTGATTTTCCGCCCGGTCCACGTAAAGGATTCGAATCAGCAGCACTTGGTGATGGAGTGGTTGTGACAGGGAAAGGAGAGGGGGCTTAGCTCTAACGCAGGAACCTTGGTGGGTGATGACATCACTCACTGAGATGGAGCCCAGGGGAAGTAAGCCCGGTGGCCAGGGAGGGCTACAGTGACATTCTGTTTGGACAAACTGGGTGTAAGGCGTCTGTTGGACATCCAAGTAGAATGGATACCCAGATGTCATCCTGCTTACAGAAGAGAAATGTGAGGGTCCCGGTCCCACAGTGAAGCCAGAACCTGGCCCCAGGAGCAGCGACTGCGGTCACTTAGACCATGAACCCCAAGACTGAGCTCATTCTGGGTCCGGGTCACCTTCACTATTGGGGTACAAAGGCAAAGGCTCTCCAACCACCCCATGTGTGCTCCATGGGTCGGCCCCCCTCACCCTAAAGGAGTTAAGCAGCGAGAAGGCCTCAGACCAGATCTGCAGGATCCCGTCCTTGGTGACAGTCAGGAGATGCCCCGTCTTCTTGAACCGCTGGCTTAAAAACTGCACCTTCACAATCTCGCATCCATGGTTCCTGTGGAAGGTGACAGGAGAGAGAAGGACTCAAACAGAAACGGAATGAAGACTACAGAGGAGGAAGGGGAGAGCAAGCAAGGGGAGCTCCCCTCACAGGTGTGCACGCTTGCGCAATGCGTGGCTCTGCCAGGCAGGTTTCTACCGTTATCAGCAGTGGTCAAAGAAAAAGAGACCTAAAGAGGCCGCTGGTATGAGACAGGGCTCCACAAGCAGTAGGCTTCTCCTATCACACAGCCAGTCAGCTTTCTCGTGATGGGACGGGGTCAGAGAGGCAGAGAACAGAGGTCTTTTGCAAACCTTCTTTTATGAGAAAAATGGTCTACAGGAAGCAAGTGGAGGGAGGCTTGCAACTGAAACCATAATAACAGGTTCTGGCAACTCAGGGTAGAGAAGGGAGTATAACCCAAGCACGAGATAAAAGTGGACGAGGGACAATGTATCCAACAGAACCCCATGTACCTGACTCCTCATCTCCAAGGCCAGGCCTTGAGCACAGCAAACGGCTCCCGCGACAGGCCTGGCCTCGCAGGAAGCCACCATGTACCCTTCCCAGCCAGCTACAGTGATGCCTTCTTTCCCGCCCCGAGTTGGCTAAGCTGGCAGGCTGGCTACTATAGGGAGTGCCATTTTGACTTCTGGACACAGCACAGCACACATTCTCCCACCTGATGATCCCACACCTGCGGCCCCCAGCAGGGCAGGTAATGTCACCTCACCTCACAGGGACCCAGGGATAAGCATTTGCCTGGAGTTATGTCCTGACTACGGGCAGAGCTCAAACTAGAACCTAGGCACCTCAATCCCTACTCCAGCTGGAGCCCTTTCCAAATGTCACTGGGGATACCATGTGACCTGTGGCCGAAGGCTAACCCACACCACTGTGAAATTCTATCTCCGAACCAGTCTCAGCAAAAGAGCGGGTGAGGGTGTGTCTGGACACAGCTCCTCTCTCTCCCCCACCCATGGCCCACAGCGCTGCCCGGTCTGCCCTCAAGCATCACTCTCAGGGCCACCTGTCGCATCAGGGCCACGGGACTCTGAGGGGTCAATACGACAGGTGAGAGCCATGAGAAGTGCAGGGAGCCCTTGGGAGGTGTTACCCCACAAGGCCAGCACCTCCACCTGCTAGACTGCTTCAGCATCCCGGAGATGGATGTTCAGGGATCTTGGCCCAGCCTCAGGAAAGGGGAGCCAACTTTTAAGACAACCCTTTCATGAAGGTAATTAAATAGTACTTGGCTATTTTCTCTGCCAAGTTGGAAATGCTCTCTGGGTTTGAAGGTTGAGCAAATAAATAGGGGAAAATAAGGACAGGCTTCTTGACATTTTTGGTTCTGGCCCTTTAAGCACCCTTGGGAATCTAAATGTCCCAAGGAAACAGAAAGACCCATAAAGGCTTGGCCACATCAAGCAAAGTTTTCAGGTCATGATGTGTGGTTATAAAATCCTGCCCTGCTCATATTTATTGCCTATTCCTCAGTTGAATCTTGACCAAAATTGTTTTAGTTGCCCTTTCTGGTTTTCATTATACCATCTCCCTGAATCTCCAGGTGCTCCAGGGCAGAGACGGCTTCTGGTTTATGGTCTTTCCCACAGCCTGTTCTGGGGGTGGTCCCAAGGACAGTCCCAGCCACAGCCACTCCCAAGCAGGCCACAAATGCCGGTCACCAAACATCGGACCACAGGACCCGGCTCCCTGGCCCGGCCACCTGCACTGGGCAGGAGGTGCACAAACCCCCAGGTGGTCTCCGGGAAAGGAACTCGGCCAGTCCACAGGAGGGCTCCTTGTTCTTAGGGAGTTCAGTGGGGTGGGGGCAGACAGAGCCAAGGCACAGAAAGAAGATGAGGTGACGGTCCGGATGGCACGGTGGGGAGGAGCCACGAGGAGGAGCAAACAGGCAGGTCAGGAGGGAGTCAAGGCACATACAGAGCCACATGCCCCAGGAGTGACCAGTGCCCGTTCCTAAGGCCTGGTGTGGCCTCCAGGAGCAGTTTCCAGTGATGGCTTTTACTCCCTGCCATGTGAGCTATCTGTGCCCTGTGGATGAAACCCCCAGGCCCACTCAGCACCAGCTCTGGGAGGAAGCAAGAGCAGCATTGGATGCTGCAGGGAGGGTCAGAACACAGCAAACCCACCACTCTCATGTGACCTCTCTGAACCTCTGTTTACTTGTCTGTAAAGTGGGAACACATCACGCCTTAATGCTCAGGCTCGTCTACAGGGTTGAGAGGCTGAAATGAGCCTTGGTGGCCCCAAAAGAGTGGCTTAGGGACTTAGGGAGGGGCACTCACTGCAGGGCCAGCCCCTGCCTTGTTCCCACCGCCCCTTCCGTCCAGGGAGAGGCTCCTTACAGGGGGATGATCTTCATGGGAAGGTGGAAGCGCAGGCGGTACTGGCTCGTCCGCATCCTTTCCTTTCTCTGGAACTCCCGCATCATGTAATCCACGTACTTCTGCTGCCTCGGGAAGAAACGCAAGGCAGGACAGCGTTGGCCAGGCCGTCAGAGCCCTGGGCTGTGGGAACCCATGCCTGGCTTCCAGTTCCTTCCCCATCTTTCCCAGCCCCTTCCAAGGGGCTCTCTGGCTGCTGCTTCCTGGGGCTGGCCAAGGGGAGTAGCCAAGCCCCCGAGCTGTTCTGGGATCTGGGATGTGTGAAGGGCCTAACGGCAAGTACATAGCAGCACCTCCCTCCTTAACGCGTTTCTGTAATGCTAAATACATCTCCATATGATCAACACATCCAGCATCCTGTCTGAATCTCTTTATTCACCCCCCACTTTATGGATAATAAGACTGAGGCCCATAAAAGTAGAGACGAGTTGTCCCAGCTCATATAACAAGTTAACAGCAGGGGAAGACCCAGAGGCCAGGCCGCAAGGGCAACTCTAGAATCTGCTGATGCCTCATGAAGGCCAAAACAGGCCACTGTATGAGCCTATAAGGGGAGTTATTAAGATCATTGTGTAGATAGCAGAGAATTCTGGAAACATGTTTATGTAGAATATTAAGAGAACTGAAAGAAAAAGAATATATGCCTAAGCCAAGGGGAGGAATGACAGTAGTTAACACACGGGTTCCTGAAGCAGGCTCCCCACGTCTGAAGACTAGCTCAGCTGCTAACTAGCTCTGTCACTCTGGGCAAGTTCCTTAACGTCCTCATGCCTCAGTTCCCCAATCTGTCAAATTAAGTAAGTAACAACACCTACCCTGCAGGATTCCTGTGAAGTTTAAGTAAAACAATACAATAAGTGCTTAGTATAATGTCTGGTGTAAAGGCTAGTTATCATTGTTGGAATCGCTGTGTCAATACGTCAGGCTATTTTTTTGTACTTTTCTGTACCCTTTTGTGTTCCATATCCTTAAATGGTAGGTCTGCTCATCATAGAACATACAGAATCAGGAAAAAAATATCTGCTCTAACCCTGGCATTTTTGGATTGAACAGCCACAGGTCTGTCCGTTGGCTGAGTGACCAGAAAGGGCCGAGAGATGGTTGTGGCACCTGCTGGGACTGAATGGGAGGCTGGTGTGCAGGGGAGCCAGCTGGTGGGTGGGCGGTGCCCTCCCTGCTCACCGCTGCACGCTGGGGGGCCTCATGCAAAGGTCACTGACATTTGTCACACACTCTCCCCCAGGAGAAGAATGAGCTGCAATGAGCCCCGCTTACAGAAGTCTCAGGAGGGTTCCCTCTACCCAGCAAGCACCCCAGAACCCACAGGAGGCTTTCCGATACCTTGACCACCTCCCCATACTCAACCCTCCGCGTGCTCTACGGATCAGCCACGGGGACCCTTCAGCCTCCCTCCAGCTACGGGGGGGCAGCAGGGGCACCCTCCTCACCCAGGTGACGGAGCCATTGCAGTCTGTGTCCACCTTCAAAAACAGCGCCTCTAACACCTCATCTGACGTGCTGCTCAGAATCTTCTTCACGGCCTTAATGAAACCCTTCATGTCCAGCACTTCAAAACAGAAGAAAGAACATCACCCACATCATGGCAAGTCCCTGGCCCCGTCAGCAGCCGCAGGGTTCTCGGGTGTTGGGCACGGAGGGAGGGCACCCAGAGAATCACGTTTGCTGCATTGTCCCTTGAATCTCATCTATCTGTTTGGCATTCAATCAGCCTGCAAATGCTGGCTGCATGCTGTCTACACCGGAGCGCTGCGCTGGCCCCACAGCCCTGCTGGGTGAGGGGATGCTAAAAAGATCACATCCCATTTCTGAACAAGTAAGACAGGCCAGGCATTGAGACAAAGAAAACTGACAAAAACTAAGAAAGAAAAGAAAAAAGAAAAGAAAAGAAAAGAAAAGAAAAGAGAGAAAGAAAGAAAGAAAGAAAGAAAGAAAAGAAAGAAAGAAGAAGGAAGGAAGGAGAAAGAAATAGAAAGAAAGAAAGAAAGAAAGAAAGAAAGAAAGAAAGAAAGAAAGAAAGAAAGGAAAGAAAGAAAGAAAGAAAGAAAGAAAGAAAGAAAGAAAGAAAGAAAGAAAGAAAGAAAGAAAGAAAGAAAGAAAGAAAAGAAAGAAAGAAGAAAGAGGAAGGGAGGGAGGGAGGGAGGCAGAACTAATAATGGCAACAAAGGCATAAATTAATTCAAATATACAAAGAGAGAGGTGAAGTTTGTGTTTTAAAGGCAGTTGAGGGACACCTGGGTGGTTCAGTCAGTTAAGCATCTGCTTTCAGCTCAGGTCATGATCCCAGGGTGCTGGGTTTGAGCCCAGCATTGGGCTCCCTGCTCAGGGGCAGTCTGCTTCTCCGTCTCCCTCTGCCTCTCCCTCTGCCCACTTGGGCTCACTCTCTCACTCTCACTCTCTCTCTCAAATAAATAAATAAAATCTTTTTAAAAAATTAATAAATAAAGGGGCGCCTGGGTGGCACAGTCGTTAAGCGTCTGCCTTCGGCTCAGGGCATGATCCCAGCATTCTGGGATAAAGCCCCACATCAGGCTCCTCCGCTAAGAGCCTGCTTCTTCCTCTCCCACTCCCCCTGCTTGTGTTCCCTCTCTCGCTGGCTGTCTCTGTCACATAAATAAATAAAAATCTTTAAAAAAATTAAGGGCAATTAAAATGCCAACTTTGGCTGGAGGGGAAGTTGGGGAGGGGAGAAGAGCAGAGGGTAGGGATACTCTCCCCATGCTGGGTTTTGTGACTATAAGGGAATCTGTCTGCCAATGGGCCAATATCCCCGCCTACATTTTTTTTTTTTATAATCACAGTCTATAAAAAGTGCTTCTAAAGTCCCCTCCAAATATCTGGAATCTTCACCAGTCTGAAGGCTGTGCATTTCCTGGCTCTGCTCAGACCTCACCTCCCACTGCCATCCCCTTCATTCCTGCCTCCAGCCATAATGTCCCCACACTGTTTCTCACACCACCAGGCATACTCCCACCCCAGGGCCTTTGCACCATCTGGTCCCCTCCACAGGGAAGCCTTCCCGGGGAATATCTAGGGAGGCCCCCTACCCCACCACCCGGCTCCACTGTTGCTCTTGACCTTCCTTGTCACCACTCCAGCCTGTGAGCTCTGTGAGTGCAGGCTGAGCCTGTGCCCTCCGTGACTGGGTCCTTGGCACAGGGCACACGCTTGTTCCCTGAATGCTGCTGTTGGCGCTAGGACGTGGATGCGATGATATTGGGTGTTTCTCTACATTTATTCACACTGACCATTTAATGAGAGGGACTCGTGAGGAAACTGGTGAGGTCATGCACCCAAGGTCACGGGGTGGCGCCCAAGGCTGACCCCGGCAACCTGGTCCTTCCACGTTAAGAGTCAGGTGTCAGTCGGATGGCAGTCCATGACACGGAGCCTTCCCTTTGGGAGGGAGCCAGAAGCCAAAGAGCCTTTGTGCAGCGCTGAATGAACAAATCCCTCTCAAGAGGGATACGTAATATGGAATATGGAAAAAAATAATATGTAAAGATGCATATTATTTTACCGCTGAATTACACTTGGTGAACTCTCTAACCACCTTTCCCTGAGCCTCTGAGCTTAGCCAGCTGTTCTACACTTGTTTTTTAAAAGAGCGAGAACAAACGCAAGTGGGGCGGGGGGGGGGGGGTGTGCAGAGGGAAAGGGAGAGGGAGATTCTTAAGCAGGCTCCACACCCAGCACAGAGCCCAACATGGGGCCCAATCTCACGACCCGTGACTATTGCCCCTTCTAGCTCAGAAGATAAAGGGGTGTTGTGATAGCCAACTCTTCCCAGCCTGGGTGGTCCCGGGCCCCTTCCTCAGGAGACAAAGGTCCACCCTCACTCCCACCCTCCTCTCTTCTGCCTGCACCTCCACCCCCACCCCCCACCCCCATACGTTCTCTCCAGCACCCAGCACTGGACACCCCCTCTGCCCACCCCTCCCTGACTTGTGCCCACCCACCCTCCTCAGCCACCAGAGACCTCAGACCCTTCCTTGCCTTAGGGGCCTCCTGCCTTCAAGCAGTGACCCCACTGGTCACTCTGGTCTCCTTCAGGCTCCGTTGCCTGCCCTGTCCTGTCATTCAGTATTGTGCCTCAACTCTTGTCATCACTGTCCCCTTGCTTTTCTGACACTCTTTTTGAGTGACCTCACGTATTCACCCATCTCTGCTAATGGCGTCACCTCTAGCCAGTCACCCAGGCTGAGGACCTGAGGGGGGTTTCCAGTGTCCTCCCTCCGGAAACCTCACAAGAATCCTGCGGTCCAGGGGCGCCTGGGTAGCGCAGTCGTTAAGCGTCTGCCTTTGGCTCAGGGCGTGATCCTGGCGTTCCGGGATCGAGTCCCACATCAGGCTCCTGGGCTGGGAGCCTGCTTCTTTCTCTCCCTCTCCCCTGCTGTGTTCCTTCTCTCGCTGGCTGTCTCTCTGTCACATAAATAAATAAAATCTTTAAAAAAAAAAAAAAAAGAATCCTGCGGTCCAGGAACACCTGGGGAGCTCAGTCGGTTAAGTGTCTGCCTTCAGCTCAGGTTGTGATCCCAGGGTCCTGGGATCAAGCTCCACATCGGGCTCCCTGCTCAGTGGGGAGCCTGCTTCTCCCTCTCCCTCTGCTGCTCCCCCTGCTTCTGTGTGCTCTCTCTGTATCAAATAAATAAATATAATCTTAAAAAAAAAAAAGAATCCTGTGGTCCTAGAGGAACGGTACTGTCATTCTTCCCATCTTACAGATGAGGACACAGAGGCACGGAGAGGTTTAGGATTTGCCAAGAACGCACAATGGCACCAGGAGGATTTGAAACCAGAAGCCTTCCTTTGTCTCCACTATAATGTCCACTATACCCTCTGTATGGTGGTCACGTGGGGAGCCAGTCCCCCCTGGCCAAGACACTCACCTTTCTCCAGCAGTTCTAGATGTGTCACCTCCCTGTCAGACCCACTACTGGGGCTCAGGGCCCCTCCTGACCCGAATGCACCCACATCATCTGTGGTTGCCTCCCTCCCAGCCTTGCCCCAGGACATCCCTCCTCCTCCCAGCGCAGCAACACCCCTACACCTCTCCTCTGCTGAGAACTGCCCTCCCCTCCTCCTCCTGGGAAACTCCCATGTCACCTTTCTCTTTCTTTGTAATGCTAAGATGTAGGATTATGGACTATTTACCTCTACTTTTTTATATACTTACAAACATTTTTTAAATAAATGCAGTATTTAAAATATTTAAGAAGAAAATATTTCCTAGCCTCCCTGCCATTGGGGTTGGGGTGGAGGGAGGGACATGTGTGTGCCCCACAGTGCTTGCCTTCCTACAGCACAGTCACCAAGCATGGTCATGCCCCTGGCTCTCCCAGAAGGGGCCTTCTTTCATCTACTTTGGATCTGAAGTGCTACACTCGGTGTGGGGTGCCCACAGAGCAGTTTCTGTATCAGGACACCCGGACCACTGCATTTGGGCCTGCCGTTAGTGTCTGGCCCTCCTATGTGAAGTCACATGGAAAGTCACATGGAAAGCCACAGGGCTTTGTGACGACTGAATCAAATCTGACAGAGGACTTGCTAACCCATGAAGCTCCGTACCAACGCTGATTCTTACCCTGCCCTGCAGTGCTTGATGAGATGTCGGCTGGCGAAAGTGGGGGTACACTCGGCATGTAGCCCCCCATGTCCCCTCAGGATCGCCTGTGCAGAAGATCAGTGCCACACTGGCTCCCAGGCTTGGGGCTGCAGGGACCCCAGCTCAGTGGCTCTCCCTCGATCCCCACCCCAGCAGCCTGCAAGCGCCCCCAGGCAGGCCCTGGAGGTGGGGGCCAGGGGCACGTAGATGCATCTCTCCCAGGAGAGGCATGGGCACTCCCCTCTAGGAACCACAGACCCGGGACCTGGGTGGCACAGTTGGGTGAGCGTCCGACTCTTGGTTTTGGCTCAGGGTGTGATCTCAGGGTCGGGAGATCGAACCCTGTGTCCAACTCTGTGCTCGGCGCAGTCTGCTTAGGACTTTCTGTCCCTCTCCATCTGCCCCTGCCCCCTGCATTCTCTTGCTCTCTCTCAAATAAATAAATAAATCTTAAAAAAAAAAAGAAAAAAGAAAAGAAAAGAACCAGAGACCCTCAGGGCACCTGGCTGGCTCAGCTAGTGCTTGATCTCGGGGTTATAAGAGCCCCACATCTGGTGAGGAGATCACTTAAAATAAAATCTTTAAAACAAAACAAAGAACCACGGACCCTCCTCAAAGACCTCCAATCAACAAATAAAAAAAAACTAAGGCCCCTAAAGGGAACTTGTAGAATAGACGAGTGGCCTCTCCCCTTTTCCCTCCGAGACAGGCATGGATGGTCAGGTCAGGGTTCTCAAGAAATGCTATGGAGCCCATGTTCATGATCCACTTTTTTAAGATTTATGTATTTATTTTAGACAGAGAGAGAGAGAGAAAGAGCGCAAGCAGGAGGAGCAGACGGAGGGGGAGAATCTCAAGCCCATGTCCCACTGAGCGCGGAGCCCGATGCTGGGCTGGATCCCACGACCCTGAGATCATGACCTAAGCCGAAATCAAGAGCTGGATGTTAAATCAACTCCACCACCCAGGCGCCCCCATGATCCACCTCTTTAAAAGACTTTCGAACGAGAAAAATGATCCTCTTTTCCTTTACCCTGTATCAATGAAAGGTGAATTTTCCTTTCCTCCATTTAAAACCTGGCCAGTTTTTGGGGGGGTTTTGTTGTTTTTTTGCTTTTTTTAATGAGGAAACTCTTTTTACATTGATATGAAAATATTTCAAGACACATTAGGTAAAAAGCAAAAGGGGAAACTTGATAGAAATTAAAAGCAGGAGTAGACAATCGTGGGGACCCTTTCTCGATGTTCATGGACATCGATTCAGCATGGTGTTCACTTTGAATACGTTACAAACGTATTTGTCAATCGTAGCTCGGTAAAGCTGAAGGAAAGAAGCGAGGCGCAGAACAGCGTGGACGACAGGCTGCCACTGCATACAAAAGGGAGAAGAGACCACTTCGCTTCTGAGCGTCTCCAGGTCACCGGAGACTGAAAGCGGTCACAGCCTGACGGAGCAGAACTGGGCAGCGCGGGCCGGGCCGGAGGAGACATGTTCTCTGTATGCCACAAAGGTATCGTGGGAAAGGTACGTTTTGACTTCTGAACTGCCTGAATACACTGCCTACTCAAACACAAACACGATAAAAGTCGTGGTCAAAGTTGGCACACTCAGGGTCCTCCAAGACCAAACACCAACACCAAATCACTCCTGCTAGAAGTTGTCACATCTCCGTGTCACACACACGCCCACCGTCCCTGCCCTCACTTTGTTTATCTGTGAGCTGGGGATCTGCTACCCTTTCCTGCCCACATCGCGGTATGACCGTAAAACTCAAATTAATGGGACAAGGAGCTATGCCCCCAGAGCTGGTACTCGGAGCCCAGTGGATACAAACAAAGATGCCTTTAAGTATTCCTACTATTTGACTTGATGTGTATCACCCCCAGGAGAACAATTAAGCTCTAAAGACAGGAAAAGTTTGATGCACAAAGGATGTTCTTCAGTGTTCTTTAAACTCAGTAAAACCTAAATAGCCAACTGTGGGGGAATGGCTTAGCCCACCCGTAAGGAGTGCACTGGTGTTCGTGGGTAATGATGGTTTGAAAGACCACACACGATACGTAAAAGGTATCATAGATCAAGAGGAAAAGAAGGGTCTGAAGTTACATACCTAATACAATTATGACACGTGAAAACACACATAGCCATCTGTCACAGAGATACTTCAGGTGGCCCCAGGATGTCCACTCCCGGTGTTCACGCCCTCCCGTGATCCCCTCCTCCTGAGTGGAGCAGAACCTGTGACTCACTTCTAACCCAGAGAATACAGCAAAGGTGCCAGGATGTGTGGGGTTACGTGTGCATAACTGCATACTTATAAGACTGCAGCACACATCTTGCTGGAGTTGCGATCTGCCCGGCTACCCTGAGCCTTGAAATCCACCATGTTGCTGATTCCCACATGGCCAGGAACTGTGGGCAGCTGCAGGAGCTAAAAACAGTCGCCGGCCAATTAGCCAGGAGGAGACAGAAGCCCTCAGTCCTGCAGCTGCAAAGAACTAAATCCTGCCAACAGCCCGAGTGGACTTGGAGGTGGATCCTTTCCCCAGCAAGCCCCCGATGATTACCACAGCCCCGGCCTAGCGAGACCCTGAGCAGAGGAGCCAGCTAAGCCATGCCCAGACTCCTGACCCACCGAAACTGTGAGACAATAAATGTGTGGTTTAAGCCACTAAGTGTGCAAGAATATTGTCACACAGCAATAGATAATAAACCACACATACGAAATTGTTTGGAAGAAAATATACCGAAATGCTGACAGTGGTTACATCTGGGTGCTTGGATTGGGGGTATTATTTTTCTAGGTATGAAATAGTCTCCAATATGCTTACAATATTTATGTAAAGACAGAAAGTTTTAAAAGTTTAAAGACACCGGATGAAAAACTGCTTGTCAAATCTGAGCCCTGCACACACCGAGGAAACCGGAAATGGAGCCCGCAAGGCACCTTTACCTCCGGTCGAGTCACTGTCATCCTCAAATATTTTCTCCATCTTGGCCATGTGTAGCGGGGTAAACAGTTGAGACTCGTGTTGGCTAAGGGTGACGGATGATGCTGGGGAGCTAAGAACCTCCTCGTTCTTCTGGACTCCACCTGGGGTGGATGCCTAAAACAAAGATGACTGTAAGAACCGGGGAGTGAGAGGGTTGATTGCCTGAGCTGAACATTTCTAAGCACACCTTATTGAAATAGAGACTCTTTGGGGGGAGGACAGAGTATATAGGGTTACAGTGAGACAAACGAATAAATCTGAACCACTTTTAGACCTAGGGAGACCAAGAAAGATCTGGACTGTCTCTCCTGACTTTGGGGAGCTCACTACTGTTTTCCTTTTGCAGATGCCGTGACTGAGGCTCAGCGAGGTTCGCGGACATGGCCAAGGTCTCACCTCACACAGACCAGGACTCCAATTTATAAGGTGCTGTATTGTTTCAATCTTCAATGCTCAGAATTCAAGACCCCAAGGAATCCAGCTCCATCTTCCCCAGCCAATTTGATCTGGTCCTGAGCATCCCAGAACCCCCACCTGGGTCAGGGTCAGATCGGATCACCTGCACACACACCAAAGCTCCTGCAGACACCCCTGACAGGGGCTTTCCGCTTCCTTCTCCCATCGTCTCCCCATGACCCCCCATAGCCTACTTTGCCCTATCCAGCCCTCAACAATGAATGCCTCCTCCCCATAGCCCCTACACACACTTAGCACAATGCTTCAGGTCATGAAAGGCTCAGATCATCAAAGGCTGCTTCCCCCAAAGGACGCCAAGAGTGGACCGTGGGATAACTATTGAGTGTCTGCTGCTCACGGAAATGCACTGAGTTGGGTCTTGAGCATTCAGGACTTCGGTTCAAAAAGCCAAAAGACAAGGTGGAAGTTGGATGGCTCTCTCTCCCCACCCCAACCCCACCAAACAAGCAAGCATGCCCATCCTCCTGTGAACTTTTGTTCATTCCCTCATGGTCTATACACATTTGTTGAGCACCAGGACTGTGGATACACGAGTGAACACAGTGAAGATCTGCCTTCCTGGAGCCCAACAGTTGAGCTAGGTAATACTCCCACAGCCACCAGGCCCCAGATTAGACATCTCAGCACCAGCTTTGGCTCTTCCCTTCTCCTCCTATGCATTCTTACTGTCCCACCTACTGATTCTTACTGTGATCCTAACTCCTACACCTTACCCCTGCTCCACCCCCATCCCTGGCCCACCCCAAACAATGGCCTTGTGCTGGGACAAGTGCAAGCAAGCATGTCCCCTAGCTGGCACCAGAGTTTGGCCTAACTTTCCCCTTCACCTCCGCATACTGGGATCAATCCTTCCTTTCTGGAAGACAAATCTGCTTATAACTTTATCCCAGCTCTGACACTTTCCAGGTTACTACCACCACCCCCACTCCTGAGTGTGGCATTCAGAGCCGTTTGCATTGTAGCCCTGGCCTGTCTTTCTAGTTTCAATGCACACACTATGATCCAGGCACACCAACTGCTCCCCATCATCCCCAAACACAGCAAGCATTCCACTTATACTCACATGTTCCCTCTATGCAATGCAGACCATCTCCCCTTGATGTGAACTCCTACCCACTCATCAAAGTCTGGCTCCAATGACACCTCCTCCAAGGAGCTTTTCCATAACTTTCAGGTGACAGTCATCCCTGCCAACCCCATGCTCCCAAACTCTTTGTTCCTATCTGCCATGCATGCATACTTGTGCATGTCTGTCTGTATGTGTAGACAGCAAGGCGTGATGGGAAACACACACAGCTGTAGAGTCCCAGAGCTCTGGGTGAGAATTCTGCCTAGCTCCCTACTTCTAAGCTAATTTACCTTGGGCAAATCACATCACTGCTCTGAGCCACACATGTCTCATCTGCAAAAGAGACCCGTAGTACCCACCTTGCAGGGTTGTAGTGGTACCTAAGTGAGCCCCGAACATTCTGGCAGGCTCAGCAGACTGAGTTACACAATCAATGATAGCTCCTGTTATTAGTCCTATCTCCTAGTGAGCTCTTTGAAGGCAAGGGCATATTTAGTTTATCTTAATTTAATCTTAATTTAACTTGTACTAATGATCTCTCTATTCCCCAGCCCCAAGCATGCACAATGGATACTAAATACTTATCTTAGGCTTGAGGGTAATTTGTACAGCCTATCCCACCACTGCTACAACTTGGCTGTACAAAATTAAGGATAGTCCCTGGAGAGACTGCAAATTGGTAGCCTCAGATTTGTTGCCTTTGGCCAATATAATGCTTTAAAAGGGAAAAGCAGCCTGCTGCCATGCAAAGGTAACTTACCTACATGGCCTTGGGAATACCTGAGTTTGCTACCCTGGTGCAGAGACTAATAACTGATAGACTTCTGAGCTGATGAGCGACATCTGGGCAGCTCTGGAATGCCCCACCCTTTTACCAACCCCTAATGGTTTTCTTTTTTCTTTTTTTTTCCTCTAATGGTTTTCTTACCTTTTGAGACTGAGGGCTCTCTCTTAAGTCCTCGGAAGACACTGGTCTTGACCTAGAATAGGGAGTCACGGTCACTTTACTCTAACTTTCTAAGACCATGTGGGAGGCTGACCTAGCTAGGTCATAAGAGGCTGGAAAAAAGTCAGGGTCGGGTGTGGGGAGGTGCTGCCCTGTACCCACAGACACCCCCAGCATGCATTTGATGAGTGCCCCTTTTCCCCAGGAGCTCCTCCAGCAGGAAGCTTCTCCCAAGCCTATCCCTGTGAGCCTTCTTTCCCCTGATGGGAAGGAGTTGTCCTACTGAAGCCCTGGGGCTTCTCAAATGAATGTCAGAGCCTTCCTAAAGCAGGCCACACTTTCTATAGAATTCGAAGGGGCTTTGGAGGCCATACAGTTAGGAGACCAACTACAATTCACATACTGGGAAAATAAGGTCCAGGGACACGCACATATCCAAAGGGTCAAACCACGGTCCGGATGTGGGGAAGGATGGCCCTACTTTCCACGTCCTCCCTTCCCCACCTGCCCTCCAGTGCGCCTGGAGACAGGACTTCTTTGGGAGAGCGGACAGAACCCTCCTCACTGCAACCTGGGATCACATGAGACTGTGGGAGAGGTCCAGTCCACAGAGTTCTACTCTGAGAACAGAAAGGACATATTTCTACTGGGTCAGTGGCTCCTCCATGTAAGATGGAAGACAGCACTTAAGTTAGGATTATTGGAGTATCAATCTGCCTCACCAGCAAGAACCAAAGAGCTTTTTAGGATGGCAGGGGAATGGCCAGGAAAGAGTCAAGTCCCAGACAGGCACAGGGTACAGAGCTAATGAGCCAGCCTGGCTAGACAAAAGGGCTCCTGGGGGTACAGGGAGGGGAGGAACAGTGGGAGAGAAGAGAGGAAAGAAAAATGGAGGCAGAATGTAGAATCTCTAGTATTTTGCCGGGGAGTCTGAGCAGGATGAAGGGCAATTATGGAAACTCATCAGCATAAGTGGAGGGAAGATTGAAGACTGGCCAACAGTGTCCCAACCTAAATTGTCTTGGCGGCAGCTCAGATGTAAAAACCAAAGGAGAGAAAAGACCCAAAAGGAGATTTGGAAGCCAAGAACCAGAACAACTGAGGGAAATGCCAGGAACATTTCCAGGAAAGGCAGCAAGGAGGGAAAATGGCTTCATGCATGTGATGCTGGGCTGTCTAATTAGAAATGAGAAACAAATACCTGGAAATACGGGGCCTGAATCTGATGACTGGCTACATTTAGGGGATAGGAAGAGGAGGGGAAACACATAAAAGGCAGGAGGAAGAGAGCCTCAGAGTGGACCAAGATGGTAAGAAAAAGACAAGGCCACTGAACACAGCCATTAAAGGTCACTGAGGAAAAAAGCTGCGGGAATGGATTGATAGGTCCACTTCTGTTAAGAATATTATGCATGGGGGCGCCTGGGTGGCTCAGTCAGTTGAGCGTCTGCCTTTGGCTCAGATCATGTCCCAGGGTCCTGGGATCAGGGCCCTCACTGGGCCCCCTGCTCAGTAGGGAGTCTGCTTCTCCCTCTCCCTCTGCCCCTCCATGCCACTTGTGCTCTCTATTGCTCTCTCAAATCAATCAATCAATCAATAAAACCTTTAAAAAAAGAATGTCCTAGTTCTTAGGAAATACACATTTGAGTATTTAAGGGCAAAAGGGTACAATGTAATTTAGTCTCAAATATTCAACAAACATATATAATGATAAAATGTTCACAATTGGTCAATCTGGACAAATGGGAATTCTTTATACCATTCTTACAACTATTTAAATATTTTTAAATGTTTCAAATTACTGAAAGTTTCATGAGTGATAAGTATGTGTCTCACCAAAACACACTTCTCTGTGTATGTTCATGGACTGAAACAAGTGGAAAAATATTGGTTGAGGGAAGAGACACCCAAGAGAAAAGGTAAGAAGAAAAAGAAGCAGAGAGAAGTACTAGTTCTCTACTAGTGAAGGAAAAAAAAATTGAGATGTAGAATTAAATTTCTAGGGGCGGCTGGGTGGCTCAAATGGTTAGGTGTCTGCCTTTGGCTCAGGTAGTGATCCCAGGATCCTGGGATCAAGCCCGCTTCGCTTCGGCTTCCTGCTCGGTGGGGAGCCTTCTTCTCCCTCTCCTTCTGCCCCTCCCCCTGCTCACGGTCTCCCGCTCTCTCAAGAATAAATAAAATCTTTAAAAAAAAAAAAAAAAGAATTAGGGGCGCCTGAGTAGCGCAGTCGTTAAGCGTCTGCCTTCGGCTCAGGGCGTGATCCCGGCGTTCCGGGATCAAGTCCCACATCAGGCTCCTCTGCTGGGAGCCTGCTTCTTCCTCTCCCACTCCCCTGCTTGTGTTCCCTCTCTCGCTGGCTGTCTCTCTGTCAAATAAATAAATAAAATAAAATCTTTTTAAAAAAATGAATTAAATTTCTATCTAGAATTAGAGAACAGGTTAAGATCAGGAGAAGCCATCCCCATTGACCTCCATCTACTCCCTCATATTTACCTGCTCTGGGGGACATGGCAGGGTGGGACACGCCACAAACCTGGAAACAGGGGAGAGGGGTTGGAACAGCCACTAGGGGAGCACGCTAGGGATGGGAAGAGAATCATTGGTTTGCAGAATTAGTGTGTAAGAATTCATAGGGGCAGATGATTTAATGCCAAACGCGGTTACAGCTGTCCTGGAAACAGCTACGAGATGCCCTCCTGTTCAATCTTTGGTTGCAGTCAAATGCATCTTGGGGCCCACATGTCCAATCTTTGGGAGACAACTTAAACCCCAAACCCTCACTCACCCTGAATCAATGTATTCTCCCCAGGTAACCTTGTTGGCTACATCTGACAGAGGTATATTGGTTTTCGACTTCCATCTCAACTGAGACATCTTGGCGCTGTCCCTGAGTCCCAAGCAGCTCCTCTATGAAGTCACTGCAGAACTCCAAGGGCTTCCGCCGGACCGTAGAGTCAGCTGGCCATGTTTAGAACCAGGAAGATGAGACAGTTCCACGTGCAGAACACAAAATGGAACATCAGAATCCATCCCACAAACCATACCACACAGCCATCTTTCATCGGATTTGAGACATTCTCTTTATTGCTGAAGTTGAGCTTACAGCAACGGTAGGAGCTACAGCACACTCAGACAGGACAGGTATGAGTACAGCATGACCCGTACGACACATGCAGCACTGTGCCCACCTCTCCCTGAAACTGCGGAAAATGCCAGGGGGCCTTATCATAAAGCAGGATTCGCCAAAACCAAAAGGCCAACTGGCCCCCACAGTTGGGACATGGAAGGCACAGCACCTCTCTATACTGTCCTCTGCGTGAGCTCCAGTTCTTTGGAAAGAGGAAGGCTACACGAGCATTGGGGAGGGGGGTCCTTCTACCTAACCTCACAGCGGCCTGGACTAGATGCAGCACTGTTCAATCTTGGTCCATGGCTCAACACACCAGGGTGACTTGGTCAAAGGTAAATCTGTTGGGAAGATTTCAACCAGGGACATGGATTCCAGGTTTAAAGACACCCAGGTTAAATCATCTTTCATGACCTAGAATGCTACCAAAATGTTAATTTACCACCAAACAAGACATTCTCCCCAGATCTATACCACAAAGACAACACCAACATACAAAAAAAAGTCTACTCCCATTTCATCAATGGAGACAGAGTTTTGTCACACTGTAGAACAAAGTAGAGTGGTTCAGTGAAATGTCATAAAAAGTACGGGTCTTTAAAATGAGTTTTATTAAACTAGGTATTAATATAGAAGGATTTACTGGAAAAAAAAAAAAAAGCAAGCTAACGGCTCCACATTTGACTGTTTCCCACTCATTTTTTGGCTTTCATTTTCCAGGCCAATGTTAGCATTTCTATGTACAGCAGTTCCTGCACTTGTCGATTTTTCGATATGAGTCTAAAATATACTAAATTTCATCATAATAAATATATTTCTCCTTCCCTGGGAAGAAACATGAGGAAAAAAAGGGAAATATTAAGACACACTCTACCCTTTAGGTAAAGAAAGTTCAGAAAACTCCCACCTAAAAAGAGTGAAAATATGACCATCAATAACTCGGTTAAAAAACCAAGAGACAAAACAAAACAAAACAAAACACCCAAAAAACTAAAAACAGAAGTGGGAGGGAAGATGTTCAGAAGTAAAATCTCCTAGGAGTGCCTAGGTGGTTCAGTCAGTTAAGCATCTGCCTTGGGCTCCGGTCATGATCTCAGGGTCCTGGGATCCAGTCCCAAGTCAGGCTCCCTGCTCAGCAGGGAGCCTGCTTCCTCCCCTCCCTCTGCCTCCCCTCCCCCCACCCACTCATGCTCACTCTCTCTCTCAAATAAACAATCTCTAAAAAAAAAAATTTAAGGAAGTAAAATCTCCTAGATCAACCTCTGCCCAAAAATAATTCTAGAAAAAAAGCTCAAAGTCCTACCTGAGACTAGTTCAGGCATCCCCTGACAATCCCAAGAAGATTCTGGTCCCTAACAGCAGAAACGCCAGGGCTACTGCCAGAAGGAACCAGGGCTGCAGTGACAGATCAAGAAACTGCTCCAGGGATGGCACCTCCACTCGGCTCAGCAGAGATGTCAACAGTGTCCTCTCCAGCTCTACCACTGTGGGTTTTAAAACATCAAAACTTGTTTCCTCATTACATGTGTCAATTATTCCTCAAATAAAGTTTAAGAAAACCCAAAACTTGTATCCTTTTCAGCTTTATACAATTTGTCAACAATTTTCAGATGCAACCTGACTGCCAAGAAGAGAGGCTTTACCTTTTCAAACATGAATAAACAAGAGGGAAGTCAGTGAGTGCTGGAACTGGAGAGGACCCTGAAGATTAATATCAAGATCAGGATCAGACCTTTAGTTGAGGTCAGCTACTCCACCCACTCACAGGACATTTAAAACAAGGCTCTTCCTGGGGCGCCTGGGTGGCTCAGTCAGTTCAGCATCCGACTCTTGATTTCAGCTCAGGTCGCGATCTCACGGGTGGTGGGATGGAGCCCCTGCGTTGAGCCCTACACTCAGCAGTCAGTCGGCTTGGGATTCTCTCCCTCTGCCCCTCCCCCCTCTCTCACACTCGCTAAAATAAATCCTTAATGCAGGTTCAAACGCCAAAGACTTCAAAATACCACAATTCAAGAAAAAACACATTCTCAATGTGGTTCGGTAACTACTTACCCCCCTCCTCCCCTCAAAAGAAAAAGACTTCTTAAAGACTAGGGGGAAAATATTAAATCACAGAATTAGAAATTCTTAGAAAATTTTTTAAATTGTTTTTATTTCATTCAACATTGAATTATTTCTTCTCTCAGCCTTTAAAATTAATAGGGAGGGTGGGGCACACAGAGGCAAGGTGGGATAGCCTACAGCTACCTGTAAAAAACACAAATAGTTTATTCCATTCAACCATGCAGGATTTAAATTTTAAACTAAAAACAGCAGTCATATATAATTACACTTTAACTCTCGCATCATTTTATAGAAAAACATATAAAATACAAAAAAAAAAGGTGGAAGTGGGTTAGAAACCTTTAGAATGCTAAAATCCAGATGACCATGAGGTACGACGGACCTTAAAATCACTAGAACTACTTCAAAATATCAACAGGGCCCCCCCGTGAGGACTATGAAAACAAACGTGATACAACTACTGGCAAACAATGCAGGCAGGGAAGGAACCTGCAGGTCCCGCAAGCCCGACTAGGATAAGCCACCGCAGATCCCGACGCAGCATGTCTAGAGTCTTGTACTACACGGCGATTCGGGGATGGGCGTACGGCGGGCCCCTTTCCCCCGGGTTCACTCTCCGCAGTCTCTGTCACCGCAGCCACCTGCGGCCGGAAGCAGATGCTCCCCCTCCTGACCTATGGCAGAAGGTCAGCAGTAGCCTAACACTACGTCACAGTGCCTGCGTCATTCACCTGACTTCACCTCCGCACGTAGGCATTTCATCATCTCACATCATCAAAAGAAGGGGGAAGGATGGTACGCTAAGATCCCGAGAGACCACATTTAACTTCTATTACAGGACACTGTTCCACTTGTTCCTTAATTAGTTGTTGCTAATCTCTTACTGTGCCTAATTTATAATTTTACCCTAAGTATGTTTGTATAGGAAAAAACGTAGTACATAGAGGGATCAGTACTAGCTGCCACTTGAGGCATCCACTGGGGGTCTTGGAAATGTATCCCCTGCAGCTAAGGCGGGACTGCTGTATCAGCAAAGCTCTCCCTGCAGCTTGCAGCCAAACACGTGTTGAACCACTTGTCACTTCTCCTGTCAAAGCTCCCTCTTTTAGAGTCAAACTTTTTTTTTTAAGTAGGCTCCATGCCCAGCGCGGAGCTCGATGCGCAGCTTGAACTCACAACCCTGAGATCAAGACCTGAGCTGAGGGGCACCTGGGTGGCTCAGTTAGGTGACCAACCCTTGGTTTCAGTTCAGGTCATGATCTCGGGGTTGTGAGATGGAGCCGCCATGTTGGGCCCCACATCGGGCTCCACATCAGGCTCGCACAGGGTGTGGGGCCTGCTTGGGATTCTTTCTCTCTCTCTCTCCCTCCCCACCCTTCTCTCTCTCCCTCTCTTAAAAAAAAAAAAAAAAAAAAAACCTGAGCTGAAATCAGGAGTCAGATGCTTAACCAACTGAGCCACCAAGGCACCCCTAGAGTCAAAACTTTTATTAAAACACAGAAGTTGTACACTTCACAATTTCATTTCCAGTGAGAATTTTTTTCAAAGTGTATGTAGCTGATGCTGCGAAAAATTGCGCTTTTCTCTGAACCAAAGCTGTCCCTCTCCTGATGAAAACTGGCCCCAGGGGCAACATTTGCCAGAACTAGGCAGTCCTCCATTCTTTTCTGCTCCAGTATCCTATTAGATTTTCACAGACCTAAGTAACTCTCTCTGGTCCAGAAGAGATCTTGGGGAAACCATCCTGGGTCCACTCCCCACTGAGCCAATGAAAAGCTGTGCTCTGGACACCCGGGATGCAGGCCTGGAGGAGGACTGTGGTCTCAACTGCTGGCCCCTAACCAGCAGCACTGACACCCTCGTTCGTTTTGGTAAATGTCAGAGGACTCTAGCCACACACTCCCTTTATACAGTCTACCCACTTGTATGCTTGACCCTGGACTTAACTTTAATAGTCTACACTGCAATTTTGTGAGTCACACATTAAGGCTGAATCTTAGAAACTCATCTCTGCCCCCACCAGAAACTAGGAAGAACCATAAAGCCAGCTCTGTTAAGACTAACCCAGATGGGCTGAATCACACCTACCAACTTCCCAAATCTCATTCTACAACCAGAACTGAAAGTAGAAGACATCAGTGAAAAGAATAAATTTCTCTTCCTCCTCCTCACGCCTGCACCCAGCTTATCCCCACCAACAATGCCTGCAGACTGGGGAAAAAACTCCAAATAAGCCAGGAAAAGGGAGGGTTTTTTTTAATTTTTAACGTAAGACTTGACGGAACTGCAAACTGCTGACAGATCACTCTGCAATTCTAAATCTCTTTTTTTTTTTTAGATTTATTTATTTGACAGAGAGACAGCCAGCGAGAGAGGGAACACAGCAGGGGAGTGGGAGAGGAAGAAGCAGGCTCCCAGCGGAGGAGCCCAATGTGGGACTCGATCCTGGAACGCCGGGATCACGCCCTGAGCCGAAGGCAGACGCTTAACGACTGCACTACCCAGGCGCCCCTAAATCTCTCTCTTGATACCATCTACAAAGTTCTAGGCTTTGGTGGCTAACCTGCACTGTGTGAACTCAAAAGTATGGCATCGTCCTAAATTTTCCATCAACACTGACCACAGGCTCAGGTTCAGTGTGGTTCAGAGCCATTAATTCTATCTACTTCCACGCCCTCTGTTGACACCAGCCAGATGTGGGTCACCCGCAGTAATCTCGTCAGGTTCCTCCGGCTCAAAGCCTAGCTTGTGTTTGTGGACTGTGGTGAACTGTGGTAAACATCACAAAAGGAGCTCCTTGTACCAAACCCTGTAAAATATTCCTTAAAGAAAAACTTCTCTAGAGTCACTTCAGTTACAGCAAAGCTGCTTCCTGTCCAACACCTCATCACATTCTAGACAGTACACCTTGAAGAAAATACAAGTTTTTAAATCAATGAATCTGAATTATCCAATCACTGAATTTTCATTTCAAAGAAAATGGTGAAATGTGTGTTTAGACTTCAATTTCCCTCGGGAAAAACAGGATGAAAATCATGGTCTGAAAATCTCAATACCACTACCAAGCTGAGAAAGAAACAATAAAGGAACTTGTTACTTATTTTACAAAGTACTAGAAGCCTATCTTAAGCAGTGCCCTCCTGAATTTTCAGGATACAAAAACGCTGTTCTAAACTTTTCAGATCTACAAATCCTAGAAAATGTCAGCTGATCTGAAGAAACTATGCAGGGCTTTCTAACGTTGTGGCTGCTTTTTCTAGCAGCTCATTCTGATCCCAACAAGTACCCAGTGAGCGAGGCACTTCAGCCAACACCACCATCCCCATTTTGCAGGTCAGAACAAAAGAGATCAATCAGCTCAGAAGTCACAAAGTTAGGAGGGACCTGCAAGGACTCAAATCTGATGTTACCCCGTCAGAATCAGACTTGAACTTGTAGGCATGTATGTAAGGCCAAAGTACAAGTCTGACGGCTCCATCAAGCCCACGTCGCCTGAGGTACACAGGAAAATGCAGATTTTCAATCTTCCAAACCAGAATTTCTGGAGATGAACTTTAGAAATACGTCAGTCAATTTCCCCAGGTGATTCTGAAGCCCATTAGTAAGAGGATCACCAGCCTGAGTAAATCATAAATCCCAATCCGGCCAGAGGACCCATGTGTTTACCTTTCCTCAAGCAAACCAAGAACTCGCCAAGCAAACCAAGCAGCTTATTCAAGTTAACTGCACCCGTGCCCTAACCTGAACTAGTCCTATCAAGACTTTATAGGCCTCAGGCTAAAGAACAAGGTCAATAGACTTAGGTCAGAGGTACACACAGGATCAGCTTCACTCCTTCCAAGGTAACTTCTCAGTTGGCATTACTGCACAGTATCTTCAACAACTCCAAGCACACCTGGAGGTGTGTATCTTCTTGTAGACTGCCAACACATGGGCTGTCAAATTCCTTCTGAAGGTGCACAATATTTCAAAGGTACCATACCGCTAATATCTAGAGCAAGTAATATGGATTTAACCCTAGGCAAAATCAAGTTGGGTTTACAGAGCAACCACAATTGTGGCAAGAACCCTAAAGATCATACAGAAACTACCTCCTACCCATTTAACTTTATTTCATACTGAAAATGGTAGCAAGTCTCCTTTTGAACTCATTTCTTATGGCATAGAATTTTAAAAGGGAGGGGAAAATGATGACCATCTCAGGTTATTTCATAGATTCAGACTGTGTTCACTGCCTTTGAAACATACTTTCGGGGGGGGGCGGGGGGAGTATCTCCCCATGGTATCCAGCAAGCACTGTTCTGCTCTAGCTCTCAGGAGGAATCCGCCTGAAAAGGCTTCAAGGCCGCCGGGCCAAGCCTTGGACTTCTCAAAGACCTCTCACAGTAACATGAGAATGTCTGACAGCAGGAGGCTGAGAAATTAATGTGAAGAACGGAGAAAAAAGGAACAGGCTTAGAAATAAGTACATTTGAAAAAATCAGTGAAAGACTGAAAAGATCACTCCGAATTTAAGAAAGAAGAATTGGTACCTTATCATTTGAACCTAAAAGAATATACCCAGGGCAAGACAAATTTCAGAAGACATGACACTCTTGAAATACAGAATTTTATTTAGAAACTGTTTAAAGTAGAAAAAAACCCTGTCAAGAAAGACTAGGCGGAAAATGGGTTCCCAATAAAATGGAATTTTAGGGCAACAAAAGTCTAAAAGGCCACAAAAGAGAAATAGCACCACTGTTATTTGAACAATGGCTAGTTACTTTGCATTTTTTGGCATTGTTAATCACTGAATCTGGGTTTTCCTCTGAATTCCACACAGAGCATGCACTACACAACAATTTTATCATAAAATATCTGCTTTCTACACACATTTTAAGACAAGCTACCACCAGGAACAAATCAATACAAATACATCAGGGGCTGAACAATCTCAGTAGTGGGTGACACACATTTTGCAGAATTCTGCCAAACAAAGGAACTGAATAGGCTACGGGCAAAGCAAATGAGGAAGAGTTAAGGAATGAAATATTTTAAATATTAATAATTAATTCAGACACGGTACTGTATCTTCTGCAAAAGAAAATTAACATTTAGTAACACGCTAACGAATTTTATCTCCAAAGAGATGAGTGCACTGGCAAAGTATTCCGATAACAGCGGAGGGCGGTGGACAGCAGGTACCGAGAACACCCAGCCTTGCAGATCCTAAGGTAGCGATGGCCTTCACTGGTCACTCCCTTTGCCAGAGGTCCAGAAAGAACTTGCAGCGTGACCACCTGCCTGCTGAACTTACGCTCTAAGCAGCAAACTTTAAGGAGCCAAAGAGGAGTCCCCCGTGGGCGAGGGGAGCAGAGAAGAGAAACATGTTCAATGTAAACTTAAAAGACAGTAAAATGGGACACGACCCCCATTCAAATCCCAGAGATGTGGGCAAGTCCCCAAAAGTAGTTGTTAGATTTAAAAACTGGACACACCTCATTTCCCAAAAAACACAATACATAGAAATTTCAGGGATAACTGGAAAAATCGTCAGAGAAATGTTCAATAATTCAAGCTCTTCAACTCAAAACATCTCAGGGCTGAAACACACCCTCTATTCATCCAGGCAACAATGCCTCTTACTTCATAGAGCAGGGATACTATTGGTCAAGGACACCAAATGGCTTTACAGAGCAACTTTTTTAAACTTTCCTTTTGGGCCAAGGTCTAGGTCTTTCAGGATTCAAGCAGCCCTGCAAGGCCTGTGAACAGCAGATTCCAAAGGTCCAGAGGTCTGGCCCTTCTTCCTTCCCAGACACAATGTCAAACACGTAAAATCTCCTGTCATGTTTCATTTTATATTTTGAAATATGGAAGCATATTTTAAATACTCTTAAGGCATTTATTTATTAAAACGTTCTCTGCCAAGATTTCACATTAGCTTAAAATTCAAATCAGTCTTTACATTTCTCTACTGGGGTCTCCACCTCAGTGTATCACATAAAAACACCTTCTCCAGCAATCAGTGTTACCAGCGTCCACATGGTGAGCCCCATGGTCAGCCTCTTTGTTCCCTAGGTGACCCAACTAGATGTTAATACTGCTCTGCTACAGGGTAAAAGCTCCTAACTCAAACTCAATTGGAAAAGGGGTGAAACTTCTGCAAAGTGCACTTTAAGAAGAGGTACTGTTTGCTCATGAAAAGAAACCAGTGAGTCCTCTAAGAATAATAAAAGGGGGTATTTTACAGTGAAGCACATGATTTGGAGTGAAGAATTCCGATGTTGCTCTGCTGGTCCAGGCTGTTAATACTCTTCTTGTTCCTCCTGTGGGCCCCCTTCATCAGGTATCACAAAGCCTTCCTAAAATGGGAAAACAAGAGGGGAAAGCTATTACTCAGCACCAACTGAAGGATCAGTTTCTACTGTGGAGCCACTTTCCTCATATTCACAGCCTCTCAAAGTCAACAGCTCTTCCTGTCTCTACCACACACGTGTCGTTTAATAGCACAAGGCCATGTGACCACCACTTTATTAGATGGTGGAAACACATCTCACAAAAGGCAAAAACTAAGCATAAATTTACCCTCAAAAGTTGATTTCTTAATTAGGTCTTGATTATGGTGACAATTTCACACATCATCAAGTTGTACTTAAATGGGTATAGTTCATTACGTCAATTCTACCTAAGGTTGTTAAAAAAAAAAAGAAAATACACCCTCGAAAATCCTTGAAGTCATCATGAAAGTTCAGTACCATGCCATCTCCTCTCAATAAGCTGTCTATACAACCAGCTTTTCTTTACGCCTTCCTTTGGTCACACTTAAGGACCATGCATGCCACTATGAGTGTTGTGGGTTCTACCCACAGTAGCTGCCACGGCTGATCCAACACTAGCGGCATGGGAATACAACAGATTTGCGACTCCCACCTCACGCTCACTCTAGGGCATTCTGGCATGTAATAATGGCTACGCCACCACAAAAATCAGACTTCCCCTTTGACCACCATCTTTTTTTTTTTTTCCAACTAAATCTCTATAGCTGAATTTACTTAAGATAGGACTCCACTAAAATAGTACTTAGACTAGACCCAAGGACCCCTGTATCTCTGTCATCTTTGTTTTCATTGAAGCTGGCAAAGAGCAAGCCCAGAATAAGGATTTTTGAACAAAGTATCATCTTTTCAGTCATCTGTCTTCATTCCCCGAAATTCACTTGGTATATTTAGAGAACAGTGTAAAGGACAACATTAATATTTCCTTAAATCTGTATACTGCTATACATACTATAAAACACTTAGACATACACTGTAGCTTGATCCTACAGACCTTACTAGGTGTGCAGATTTATAAATAAGCAAAACCATTAAACAATGGACATAGCAAGATACCAAATCCTGAATGTAGGGAAAATCAGTCTTTCCTATCAGCTAGCATGTCATGACTAACAACAGCAGCAGATTCAGCTGTGTAATAATACACATGGATCCCAAAAGACCTGACCACAAAGTACTGTGAGGAAATGGGAACCAGGCACACTCCTGAGGAGGAGGAACAAAGGTACAATCTGACAGCTATGGGCAGGGGACATCAAAAAGGGGCTGCGAGCCTGGTTCCCAGGTCATGCCTGGGGCTCTGATAAAACGGAGCTGAGAGGTCCAAGTTGCAGGGGGTGGAGTGGGGATTGTGGGGTTAAGAGCATTTTGTGGCACTCATCACCCATCAGTGGCCAAAAACCACAGAAGCAGGGCAAGCCAGCCACCTTCTTGTCCTATTCTTGCCTCAAAGGCTCACAGACCTCAAGGCAAAAGCAGAGGCTGAGGCTGAGTAGAGGTGACCTCTGGATGACTTTGAGAGGTCAAAGTTAAAGTCTTTTGACGAATGCTATCCTGGAACACGACAAGCACCAGCACTGAGTTTGCTGAAACCAACCAGATAAAATTTACTTTGTCTTAGATGGCAAAATAGCAAGAAAATATCCTCAAGTCAACACGTACATCTGTGGCATAGAGAATGTCCACGATCCTCTGCAATACAGGGTTGTTTTCCCCCTCGTTCTCCTGGCAAATCAATTCAATGTTCCTTAGCTTTCCAAAGTAGAAATCTCTTTCTTTCTCCAAGTCTTCGACGGTAAGTTTCAATACGTTGACCTGCAGAAGACATTGAAAAGGGTGAGATACTCAGCATTTATGTACCAGTAACGTATCAGACAAACTGGTAAGCCAAACAGAGACATGGTCTTCCATCACATTCTCTAACATGGACCAAAACCCACTTTAGTTTAATATCAGTTTTCTTCAGCTCCAGATAAATAACAGAGGCCACCTTGACTATAACACCTCCCAAGAAGAGGCAAGCTACACCCGCAATCACGAGGAACGTCTCAGGGATAGAGAAAAGATCAAGGAGAAAAAACTCAGGGATCGTGAGACAAATACAGAAGCAGAAGCCACAACCCAGCCCAGCAAAGTGGCTGACAAGCATAAAATGAGTCCTTACCAGGGCACTGGTCAGTGAAATCCAGGTCTTTCTGCACGTGGAGGTCAATGGAAAGAGAGGGTCTGGTCCGAAGAAGCAGGATAGAAATGGCAAGGCAGGAGAGGAAGACTGACTAAAGATGACTACTATTAGCCAAAGACAGAAGTGAAGAGTGGCCTGGGCATGGAGAACTCAATGGTTCTCACGGGGCCGCCCTATGTTGGGGATGGGAGGAGTAATCCATGACTCAAAAGAACAGAAGGTCCTGGCCCTGTCTCTCTCCCAAGAGAGTTTCAAAAGGGAGAAAAGACACAGAGACAGGGAGCAGAGCCAGCACGTTCCACTGCTAGCTCCACCAAGCATCTCATCAGCTCACCATACCAGCGAAAGGATCCTCCAGGCACCCCACTGAGGGGCTCTAATTCCCACAAAAGGCCAGTGAAGAAATAAATCTCAGTGCTTAGTCCAGGACTCTATCTAGCCAAGAGTAATAAATGTCGTAAGAACTCTCATGGCCCTTTTCTGTATTTTAAGCACAGTGCACATCTTCATTCCAGTATATTCAACTCTATGACATGTGAATTTGGTGTAACTCTCACTGAAATACTAATTACATGGTATACCATGCAGCATAAAATCCTCACGGGACACACAGGCCAGGGCCACAGGGAAGGCCAAGCCGGGAAATCAAAGGTGCAGCTACTGAGAACAATTTGGGCAGCACGGAATTCTGAGAGCCAGACTAGGCACCAGACTAGGCACCACAGACATCTAGTCCAACCTTCTGAACTAGCTGCAAAAACGGAAGCAAACAGCTTCTTTAGCTCCCCCACGGCCTCGCAAAGAAGCCAGATATAGCCAAAGGGACCAAGTCCTGTCCAAGGGCGGAAGAAAACTCCCCCTTCATAAGCTGCAGTGGAGAAGCATCCAGAGATGAGAACAGGTGTCCAGAACCACCAGGACCATTCTATCAATTACTTAATTTCAATGTTCACCATCAAAGGCCTGAACGGACCAAACCAGAAAATCAAGGATCTAAACAGACTTTCAACCCTTCCTTTATCAACCACAGAAATGACTTTTTAAAACGAACTGAGAATTTCAATGAAATAAATTTAATATAAATAAACAAACAAACACACACGTATATATATAAATAAATAAATAAAACTATCAGCCCCAAGGTGGAATATGAGAGGGGACAGAAGGGCAAGAGCTGGGGCACCTGGGTGGCTCAGTCAGTTAAGTGTCTGACTCTTGACTTCAGCTCCGGTCATGGGTTTCAGGGTAGTGAGATCGAGCCCCACATCGGGCCTCTGCGTGGAGTTTGCTTCAGATCCTCTCTCCCTCTGCCCCTCCCCCAGCTCACACTCACTTTCTCGTTAAAATAAAGAAATCTTTTTTTAAAAAAAAAGGGCAGAAGGCAAGAGCTGACCAGCCCCAGCAGTAGGAAGCTGCCTTAAATCTTGAGTTCAAAGATCCAAAAGCCAGGGAAAAGGTCTTCTAATCACATTAGTAACTTAGGAGTAAAGGGAGTCAAAATAGCTTCAAAAGGTATGCTACACTTAGGAGTCCATCACTCATGGTTCACCAGTGCCTCCCTCACAAACCCATTCCAACCTCCTTGGCCTACACATTATCAAGGGCACCAGAACTCAGCCTTCTGGGACCACCTAAGGGGCCAAAGCAGCATTCCTCCATGATATCACTCATTAAGTATGTATACATAAGAAACAATTAGTATACACTAATAAGTCACCGGCTTTCACTCCCCACTCCTCTAAATGCTTACCTATGAGGTTATTAAACTCTGTGGCTAATAATCAATACCACTCTTAAACCTTCTCTTATAGTAAAGTAATAGCTATAACCTAGGAAACCCAAGGAGAATGCTTTGGACCTGCACTGGCCAGCAGAGTAGCTAGGAGCCACAAGCGGCTTTTTGGGTACTTGAAACGTGGCCAATGCAATTGAGACAGGCGGTAAATATTAAATACACACTGGATTTCAAAAACCTAGTACAGTCTTCAAGAGTAAAGTATTTCACTGATGATTATTTGTATGGATTACGTGTTAAAATGCTAACACTTTGGATACATTGGGTAAAGGGTTATTAGAAGAAATTTCATGTGTTTCTTTTCAACTTTTTTTTAACTTGGCTACTAGAAAATTTTAAATTATGTATGTGCCTCACATTTCTGGTTTGCATTCTATTTCTTTTGAAAAGTACTGCTCTGGACTCAAATCAACTCTAAGTATTAACTTCTCCAGGATGCCTTAAGAATGCAGAATTGTTGCAGATGTCCTAAAGAAATGGATACCATGAGGTAATCCGTGTAGAATACACTGCTGTCCTCTTGCCCTAAGAAGCCTCTCTTGCTCTATTTCCCACATCAGTCATGTCTCCCAGACCTCCATACCTTTGTCAAGCGCCACAAATTCAAATACTTCCAAGGGGCCAGACATATAGGTAAATGAGCCAACGGAGTCAGTAACAGGGTGTTACAGGTAAGGACTCTGGCAACCTGGAGAGAACCTAAAAAAATCCTTCATATTTAAAACAAACAAACAAACAAAATGGAAACCCTGTGCAAACCCAAGTACTCCGGAGGCAGGGCTAGGGCAGCTGGCTCAAACCTCCGGGCAGGTCATTTAACCTCCCCAGGCACACTGTCCCTATCTGTAAGACCTCACAGAGCTGATGCAAAAGTGAAGTACTCCTTAGAGCAATGGCAAGCCGCTCTAAAAATGTCCGTTATTTTTGTTTTTATTATTAACGTTTGTGAAGACAACCTGACTCCTGTGAACTTTTAAAAAGACACTTCAGAATCTACTTTGCTCTATCAAGACCACGGACAAGAACAGTAATAATCATAACCGTCTTTTACCCACTGCCATTCTGCCCTTTTACCCCAGATGCCACTCCAGGGACCTGCCACAACATCTACTCATGTAATCCACTCAACTACCATGAGCAAAGTCTTAGCCCCACTTCACACAACACAGTAAGTTCAGAGAGGTTAACTGACTTGTCCCAAGTAGAAGCGGCAGAGCCAGGAAGATCCCCAGATCTATGCAACCCAAAGCCTGTGCCCCATCACAAAGGACACTAGCTGCGCCAAGAGCAGCAGTCCCACCGAACCTGCTGCATCTCCTCCTAACAGTACGAGATGAACCCCGGGCTGGCCGCCCAGCCTTGGCATTAGCAACACTGTGCTTCTCTGAGACTGTTTCCCGCGCACATCCTTGTCTAGAAACCAACGGTTACAGGGAAGCCCCCTTATTCTCTAGGACTTCTGTACTTCACAGTGACAGTCCCAAGGCTACTTAAGGCAGCCACACTAATGGGGATGGTGACCCAATCCCCCTGACATCCCCATGACACCTAGAAGCACAGGGCACACACAAATCAAAAGATTCGGGGGGGAAAAAAAGGAAAAAAAAAACACATCATCTCTGGGCAGGCTCTTATGTTCTGATCTCCTAGGAGCGGGGGTTGGGTCACGAGAGGTTCCAGGTTCAAGTGAGGCCACTGCCCCCAGGTTTTAGGACTTGGCTTTCAGGAAAGTGAAAGGATTCAATCCTGAATACACAGGAATCATAGAGCATTCCTGCTTTTACAACTGGAATTGATCAAGAGAAGCATCCAAAAGCAAACAAACAGAACTATAAGGGTTGGTGAAAAACGTCTAAGTCTAAATTTTGTTCAGATCCACAGAGACCTCTGTTAAGCACCCTCAGGATATTTAATCTGGAAGCATACATTTCAAATCATGGAACTAAGAACAGAAGAGCAGTAACAGGCTCTCCATACCAGTTCCACTCTAACTTGGATCTCTAGTGACCCAGGATTTCAGCATAGATACCGTGGAATCTTCTCATTATTTACTATTTAGAAAAGAACTCTCCTTTATCTTCTGTCAGAGCCAAAATTCAAGAGACACTCTCTGAATCCCACAGAACCCCGAGACGCGTTCCAGAGATCTTCGACAGGGTTCTACTGTACAGGCGGGTTTCCAAAGACATCGGTTTCTGTCACACGAACACATCTTAGAAACGCCCGATCCCTCTCTTCCGCCTACACCCCCACACTCCCCACACAGCACCCAAAGTGCTCACAAATCACGAGGACTGCTTCAGCAGGCAGACAGGCCTTCCTCCAAGAACACAGACAGGCCTCCCCTGGTCGGTGCTGCCCAGCATCCTTCCTCCCGAAGCGCCTCCCGTCTCGGGCAGAGGGGCCTACCTGCTGCATCAGCTCAGCTGCTTCGTCATCCCCGTTGCCCACACCAGGATTCTTCCGCACCACACCCGGGCCAGCCTTAGGGGTCGCAGTAGTTCTGTGTGTTGCAATGGGCCTCTGTGGGGCTGAGAGAGGAGCAGAGCTTTTTTTAAGAGGAGAAACTTCCAAGACAAAAAAACCCACCAGACAAGAGGAGGCTGTGACCAAATGCCCTCCACAGCTATGCAGTGAAGGGACCCAACGTAGAGAGCCCCGCATGCAAGACAGCAATCCCGCGTTTGCCCAAAGTGGTTGTTATGGCAGCAGAGTTAAGTACCAATTTTAGCCACCATCTTTTGTGCTGGGAAGGAGTCCCTCTGTGAGGTCTTTTTTCCGCTGGGGTAAAGAGGACTAGCATCTGAAAGAGACACAGTCATTCTGGCGCATAAGATCTACCTTCACCCAGCTCCAACCAAGTCCACAAAGAGGGCAACTTCAAGGAGCAAAGGCAAACTTCATGCCAGGAGTGGGCTCACAGTCCCAGCTGCTGCCGGGTGCCCAATGTTTCCCATCTGGAAAGTAAGATGCCCCCCATCTTAGAACCTCAAACTCCTTGGCTTGGGAAGAGGAGGGTGGCAGAGACTGCTCTTATCACTCATTACCTCAAAACCCGCATTTTGCTCACCTTTTAGAAAGTGGTTAGGAGGGTGAGGAGAGGAAAGCAGCGCCCTGACTAGGACTTACAGACTTCTCTGTGAGTAGAGCCAAAAGTTGACAAAGTTAAGGGAAGAGTAGTGAAGTTAAAACGATCAAGATAATCAAGAATGGGCTACCTTAAGGTAAATTTATTATTCGTGATTTTAATCATTTATTTAGCAATTATTCTGTAAAGCTGTACATGATGCCAGGCTTAGAAAGAGCTGATCTTCCTGAAACCCCAACATGTTCAATAACCACAAGGCCTTTCCCCCGCAGGTACAGGCACTTCCTCTCGATGATCTCTAGAATATGTTTATCCCCAAGATCAAATGCTTACTGCAAGTCTCCACTTGCCTATTACCAGCATCTACGCAGATCCCCATTCCAGGAAGCTAAGCATTCAGTATTTGGAGAAATCAGAACCCTCATACACTCTGCTGATGGGAATATAAAACAGTGCAGCCACTTTGGAAAAGAGTCCAGTGGTTCTGTAAAAGGTTAAACAGAGGAACCATACGACCCAAGAACTGTGCTTCAGAAGTATACACCTTTGGATTTATACCCAAGAGAAAGGAAAACACAAGCCCACACAGAAACTTGTATAGGATGTTCAAAGCAGCATTATTCCTAGCAGCTCAAGAGGGGAAACAACCCAAACGATCACCAACTGATGACTAAATAAAATGTGTGGGCACCGGGGTGGCTCAGCCAGTTAAGCGTCCGCCTCTTGATTTCAACTCAGGTCATGATCTCAGGGTTGAGAGCGAGCCTTACATCGGGCTCCGTACTGGGCACGGAGTCTGCTGAAGATTCTTTCTCTCCCTCTCCCTCTGCCCCCCATAAAAAATTAAAATAAAAAAAATAAAATGTGGTATAGCCATACAATGGAGAATTATTCAGCCATTAAAAAAAATGAAGTACTGAAAGGTGCTATGACATGGATGAACCTTGAAAACGTTACACTAAATGAAAGAAGCCAGACACCAAGACTACATGTTCTATGACCCCACTGTTGTGAAACATTCAGAACAGGTAAATCCACAAAGTGGATTAGTGGTTGTCTGGGGTGGAGGGGAAGGGGGAGGAACTGGGGAAAATGGGAAGTGACTGCTACGGGACACATATGAGGTTTCTTTAAGGGAGTAATAAAAATGTTCTAAAATTCTTTGTGGTAACAGTTGAACATATCTGTGAATACACTAAAAAGAATTCAACTAAAAAGAATTCAACTGTACATTTTAAATGAGTGAACTGTACAAGTGAATCATATCTCAATAAAGCTATATCCCAATAAAGCTATGAAAATTAAGAAGTACACAATGTCCCTCTCTACCTAGCAGACGGATCAGCCTCTCTCTCTCTCAAGGTACTATGGGACCTTAACTTATATTCTTTCCACCTTCTGGAAAGGAGGAGTTAGCATCTGTAGCACATCTGCCCTGCCCCTAAGTATACATATGTTCTACGGATACATGCCTGCAAACAGGTTCTGGGAAACCTACCAGGCCAAAACCTTTTAGAGAAGCTCTAAAAACTGCCTCCCAGATTCTGCTGGCATCATAGCAAGCCAAAGCCACTTAGCAGCTCAAATTCTAGGGAGGGCAGGGAAGCCACAGTAAGCATAGGAAGCTGGTTTGCAGACAGAATGATGATGCAAAAAGCCAAGCACAGTCCCTAAGAGACCTAGAAATCTCCTTCAGTTCCTGGGTGTTGAGGTGCGGTTATAACTTCCCATCCCAGGGCCCTGTGGAAAGTCCTTGTGTTCAAACTAAAGCTTCCTTCTGTGAGCTAACCTGAGGAATTTCAATCCCACGCAACTAGAGTACTGACAAAGTTACATACAGTAATAACTCATTCAGGCCTGAAGAACCACCCTCTGCGGCAAGCACTGAAATTTCCATTTTACAGAGGAAGAAAGTGTGGGGAAGAGATAAAGTGGCTTAAACAGGGCTACACCTAAAAACAAACATAGGTCTGCCTGATGCCACAATCCACGATCTGGCCACATGGCTGGGATTGTACTCCTTAATCTCCCTAAGCTTATGGCTGCTCAAAACCCTCTGATTGAAGGCTGAATGAACAAATGACTGAACGAATACTTGGAATACTATTACTTGGAAATGTTTTGTTTTGTTGTTTTACCTGCACTGCTAGAGCTGAGAGGTTTCTTCGGTTTGTTCAGAGCTGGAGCAACAAGGGAGGGAGCCACTGCAGTTTCTTGACCTTGTCTGGCAGCTACAGGGTCATAGTCTTTTCCATCATAGTTTGCATCAAAAAACTTCTTGAACCACTGAACAAATTCAAAATTGTCCTGAAACTTTCCTTTTACTAATTTGTCCACAGGAATTATCTGCAGAAAAATATCAAGACTATTTAGCCCAAAGCAAGAGGTTTCTGGCAAGCATCAAACGTGTCCATGCATCGAATCAGTATAAAGCTCTGCCAAAAGGAGAAAAAAAATTTTTAGAGGCAAGAATTTAGTGCTAAGTAAGCCCCTGAAAGTTTATAAAGCCAGTTTCAATCAGTTTGCCTTCCACAGGTACTTAGACCTGCCAACCCCTGTCAGTCCATCAAAAGGAATCAGAAATGCAAAAGAACACGTATCATGTATTAGTCACATACACGTATCCAAGCACATCGTAAGACATATCACTCCACTGAAAAGAGTAAATCTCCCAGGCAACTTGCATGGCCACAGTGCCCGTCACAAAGTAGGAAACCCAGAGCACAAACCAACCACAGGTTCTACAATGAATGGTGTTAAAGAAAATTCTGTCTTGCCAATCATATATCAATAAAGCTGGGGGGAAAAAAAAATGAAAGGAAAAAAAATGGTCTTAAAAATAGATCAAGGTACATAATCTGTCCCACAACAGATTTCTACAAAATGGTATGTTCTTCTTTCTATTTTTTTTTTTCCAAGATTTTATTTCTTTATCCCCCAAGCACAATCAGGGGAAGCAGCAGGGGGAGAGAGGGAAGCAGGCTCCCGCTGAGCAAGAAGCCCAATGCGGGGCTCAATCCCAGGACGTTGCGATCATGACCTGACCCAAAGGCAGGCGCTCAACCAAATGAGCCATCCAGGCGCCCCCGGTATGTTTTTCAAGTAATTCCAATCCTATTAGAACAGAACCCTGTAAACTTTTTTACTGTACAAGAATACCTGTTATCAGGTATTACTTCAAATTGTTGGACTGTCGGCCAGAGTTTAACTATCTTTTAACTCCTCAAGGATTCCAGTTGCAATGGTGTTTCTATAAAAAAGAATATATGTAACATTTTCAACTATATCCACCCCTCTGAGCAAATAAATAAAATTTTAAGAAATTACTTTGTATGATACTGAAACATTTATAAGCAAAATGTTATCTGGAACTCACTTCTCAATAATCCATGAGTATAGCAGGTGGGATAAAGGGACATCTGAAACAAATTGGCCATCATTTGATAATCGCTGAGGTAAAAGAGGAATCATCACACTATCTGCTCTACTTTTGTATGCTTTAGAAATTTTCCTTGTTCAAAAAAATTAAATACAATTCTATAAAAAGACGAATTACTGCACATAAGTAAGCTACACCTAGTTTAAACTATGGCTGGTACCTAAATGATATTCGTTCAATACAAATGTATATTTCATAAACTAAAATAAAAGGCTAATTTCATAGTAAATATTGACCAGATACACCAGCAAGATAATTAATGTGTGACTACAAACTTTACTAAAAAATGTTTCCCCCCAAAAATGGCTTAAAAGAATAAACCATTCTGGGGCACCTAGGTGGCTCAGTCAGTTAAGCATCCAACTCTTGATTTCGACTCAGACCATGATCTCAGGGTCATGAGACTGAGCCCTACATCAGGCTCTATGCTCGGTATGGAGTCTGAGATTCTCTCTCTCCCTCTGCTCCTCCCTCCTTTCACACTCTCTCTCAATAAATAAAAGAAAAAGAATTAAAAAACAAAAGAAAAAGAATAAACCATTCTAATGGGGGGCGCTGCTTAATTTTGTGTAATACATTACCTACTAAAACAGAGATATTTGTCCTAGTGAAGCCTGGTGGACTGCTTCTGATACTTTCAAATACCATTAGGGGCAAAAGGGAACTTGCCAGCACACACAAGGGATCTTCCTTATACCCTACTATAAAAAGCAAGTATTTCTAGAATCTTTTCTATTAGAACTACTTACTCTACCATATGGTATGCTTTACAGAAGTAAATCCAGAGATAAAAAGGATTAGATCTCAGACTAATAAAGATTAAACAGTATTATTTAAAGAAAAATATCATGAGTACAGATTTACAGGCTGACTCCCCCAAACGCTAGTAACTTCAAAATAAAGGAAGAAGACAGCAAGGGAACTGGGGATAAGAGGGTACAGAGAAATGCTGCTCCTAGTAAATCTTATTTTACCTGGAGAAAAGATAATTATATAAATTGGGGGAGGGGGCAGAAAACATCCAAAGTTACAGGCCGGCATCTACATCCTTAGTAACAGCTACTAATTAAGAAACAACCTAAATGAAAGAGTAAAATTTACTTACTTTGTCAACACCCATTCTCTTAAAACCTGCTTGTAGTATTTTGAAGTTCTGGATGTATTCATGTTCTAGCTTAGCCTGGAATTTCACTTTCTTCAAGGCAATGGAACCAGGGAACAGCATGTCCATAAACTGACAATAGGCAGCCCCTGAATGAACAACAGAAGATTAATATAACTTACATCATTAAATACTATTATTCAAGAAGCAGGGTCGAGTGCCTGGGTGGCTTAGTCAGTTAAGCGTGATTACTCAGGTTGTGATCCCAGGGTCCCGGGATCGTGTCTCACGTGGGCTCCCTGCTCAGCATGGAGCCTGCTTCTCCCTCTCCCTCTGCCCCTCCCCCTGCTTGTGATATCTCACGCTCTCTCAAATGAATAAATTCTTTAAAAAAAAAAAAAGGCAGGATGAACTGGGGTGCCTGGGTGGCTCCGTAGATTGAGCATCTGACTCTTGATTTCAGCTCAGGTCATGATCTCAGAGTTGTGAGATCGAGCGCCCCCCCCCCCCCAATCCCAGGTTGGGCTCCACACTCAGTGGGGAGTCAGCCTGAGAGCCTCTCTCTCCCTCTGCTTGCTTCCCACCCCCCATGCACTCTCTATAATAAATAAATCTTTAAAATAAATAAATAAAGAAGCAAGATGAACTTTTCCCCAAACCTACTTAACCCACATACAATTTAAAAAGTTGTAAAGTGGACCTATATTGGGGCGCCTGGCTGGCTCAATCAGTAGAGCATGTGACTCTTGATCTTGGTGTCGTGAGTTCAAGCCCCATGTTGGCGGCAGAGTTTACTCACAATAACAACAACTTTAAAAAAAAAAGTGAACCACATGGGGCGCCTGGGTGGCACAGTCGTTAAGCGTCTGCCTTCGGCTCAGGGTGTGATCCCGGCGTTATGGGATCGAGCCCCACATCAGGCTCTTCCACTATGAGCCTGCTTCTTCCTCTCCCACTCCCCCTGCTTGTGTTCCCTCTCTCGCTGGCTGTCTCTATCTCTGTCAAATGAATAAATAAAATCTTAAAAAAAAATAAAATAAAAAATAAAATAAATTAAAAAAAAGTGAACCACAAAACCCAAAAACTTCATTACCACTTGACATCAGAGTCAATTTCTCAAAATCTATAACAAGACAGGTTTCACCTAAGTTCTAACATACTTGCAATCTGGAAGCCTGTGATGAGGAAAGAAGAAATATTGCTACGAAATGTTAAAACTTAAGAAACAAGCATGACAATAAAATGACCACTGCAAAGAAAAATGAACCCCTAGAAGAGAAAGGGAAACAGAAGTGATTCCGTCTGATTTTTTGCAAGGACACAACCTCCTCCCCATTGGCAGGAGTAGGGATTTCCCAAGTATTTCAAAGATCCATCCCCTGACCTAGGTTAAATAAATGTTTTTCTAAGATGTCTGTCTCCCTGAGGTTTTACATCTCTAAATAAACTTAACCTATCAGTTATTAAAAACAAAGTTAAATACAAGAAATTTTTTTGTTCCTCCCCTTATTTTTTTTTATTTTAAAAGCAACTATAGAAAGTTACTACATATATTTCATCCCATTTCTTTCCAATTCCATTCCTTCCCCCACTTGCCCATTCTTTCCCATCACCACCTCCATTTTCTTTGTGCTTAAAATTTCCATGAATGTAATTTCCCTAATGCCTATCAAACTTCACCCTCCTAAGACAGGGTCGGCTTCAACTGTGTACTTAGTGCCCTTGCAGGGCTGATGTGCCAAAGGAAACAGCCAGGGAAGGAGGCAAGAAATCCAGTGACTAAGCAAAAGGTGTTCTGCAGAACGAGACTGCCATCATATGCATATTCAACTTACTTTAAATCAGACCAATCTGGCTCCCTGCCAATTCTGGCATAAACAGTGCCATTATCATTATTTTTGGAAAGAAGATGCAAAGAGCAGAAGCACCTCAGTGACCAAAGTGACATTCTGAGTAGAAAAATAGCATCAAAAAGTGAAAGCCTGGTTTTTCGAGGTGCCCAATTTACTTCCTTCGCCAACAAAAATATACTGAAGGAATTCTATGTACCAGGCACTGAATTAGCAATATTTATATTTTTAAAATAGGGACACAAATAGCTTCCTAAATTCTAGAGGACAATGACCCAGTTTCTTTAACAAACTCATAGCATAAAGAAGGGTAATCTGTTACATTTTATTTATTTTTATTATTTATTTATTTATTTATTTTTAGGCTCCACACCCAGCACGGAGCCCAACGCAGGGCTTGAACTCTCGATCCTGAGATCAAGACCTGAGCTAAGATCCAGAGTTGGCCGCTTAACCAACTTAGCCACCCAGGCACCCTTGTTATATTTTAAAAGAGATTTTAAAGTCATAATTTACCAATTGCAATGTTTGGATCCTGATGCATACAAATCAATTCAAAACGTGCACAACTGCACACACACACACACACAATATAATCTATTAAGCATCTATACCCACAGCACTGTGTTATACATGAAAGATATTTTTCTGAAACAGCAAAATCATGTGCATTTACTAAATATACACTATTCTCAAGCCAGCCATTGACTTCCCGCTAAAGTCAACCACAACCACTTAAAAGCAGCAGTCATCTGCTTCTCACAAAAACTTGCTTGGGGAGCCTGGGTGGCTCAGTTGGTTGGGCGTCTGCTTTGGGCTCGGGTCATGATCCTAGGGCCCTGGGATCAAGTCTCGTGGGGGCTCCCTGTTCAGTGGGGAGTCTGCTTCTCCCTCTCCCTCTACCCCTCCCCCGTGCTCATGCTCTCTCTTTCTCAAATAAAATCTTTAAAAAAGAAAAAAAAAACTTGCTTGAAGAATTATCACAGTTCTTTCATTTTAGAGCTAGAAGAATCCTTAGAGCCATTATAAATTTAAAAACGGAGGACAAAAAACTGTGGCCTAAGACCACAGAGGCCAGAGACCAAGCTTAGGACCAGACCCCAGGTATCCTGACTCCCGGTCCACTGCTCTTTTCCACAGTGTTATCAGACATCCTCTTACAACACCCTGTAGCTGAATAAAGAAGCATTTCCTGGATGGGGGGAAAAGACATACCATGCTGTAACTGGCTGAAACGGAGGGATGATACATAAAGACAAACATTAAGACATCATTAAAAATGGACAAAGCAATCCGACAATTCACAAAAGAAATATAAGTGGTTAATAAACACATGGGGATTCAGCCTAAGGAAGTAATTAAAAAAGAATAGGGCAAAGATTCACTTACAAAACTGGCTGGCGAACTACTCACAGGAGTAAAAAACGAAAGCAACCTTTATGTCCAACAGTAGAAGCAATCAATTAGCACACCAGCTGCCTGAGACAATATTATGCAAGCATTCAAAATACATTGGGGGGGGGGACTCAAGATTTAATATTAAAAGGAAAATCAAGATACAAAAACATACCTATAAAATGTCTTCATATATATAAAAACAGCCTTTCTAATATATATATATATATATATATATGCATAGAAAAAAACACAATGAATCAGGTTAAACCATATGAAATTACTGTTTTGTAGATCAAAAATGACTGAACAGTGGCCATCTCTGGAGGGTGGTAATGAATGCATTCTATTTTTTAGATATTCAATTATGTACTACACTAAATAATATTTTTATTTTTAACATTTTAAGTAAACTCTACACCCAACATGGGGGTTGAACTCACTAAGAGTCACATCACATGCTCCACTGAGCCAGCTAAGTGCCCCAGTAAATATTACTTTATTATCGGAACACAAAAAAAGAAGGTAAATGTTTAAAGGGAAAAAAAATCTATCAGCTCCTTTTCACAAAAGGGCTGAAAACTCCTGGCCTATAAATGTCCCAACTGGGTACAGAACAGGTTAAAAAGGAGCCTGCCTTCCAGTCTGCCTTAATAACAAAGGTTGGCAACACAAGCAGGGTCTCTCTCAGATGGCTGCTGACCCACTGATCTGTGACAGAAGAACGGGCCCACATAATCTGTGGCCTGAGGATGCAGACAGACTTAGGACAGGACCAGCTGTATGTCACTGCGTCAACTATCAAGTCTCACCGGCTGCTGTGGCCTCACCGGTTGCTGTGGCCTCACCCTACCAAGTTCCATGCTGCAAGCAGAAAACACTAAACGAGGCAACCCCCTTTCCAAAACCTCACACTCAAGTGCACTGGCTCTCAACCCCTTCATGTCCAAAGACCCCCGGAGAATTAGATGAAAACCGTAGCCAACACTCAATACAGAAGAGATGCTTCCCTTCCCTATAAGAAGACTCCAGGTGAAAAGCTCCCAAAGTTCTAACAGCACACAGGAAACACACTGACAACTAAATGTAAGCATGTTCAGACTTTAGGGAACAGGCGAGGTCTGAGTCATCTTAAAGGATGAATAAAATTTGGAAACAGGGGGCTATGAGGAGTCATTAATGCAGACATTAAAAATCAGTCTCAAAATATTTTAACATGAGAAAAATAATCATATTTTAATTTTAAAAGCAGGAAACGGGCGCCTGGGTGGCACAGCGGTTAAGCGCCTGCCTTCGGCTCAGGGCGTGATCCCGGCGTTCTGGGATCGAGTCCCACATCGGGCTCCTCCGCTGGGAGCCTGCTTCTTCCTCTCCCACTCCCCCTGCTTGTGTTCCCTCTCTCGCTGGCTGTCTCTCTATCGAATAAATAAATAAAATCTTTAAAAAAAAAATAAAAGCAGGAAACAAAACTGTCCAGCATACACGTGTGCTTGTTACTTAATGTAATGGTCTGTAAGAGCAACAAACTGGAAAGAAACCAAATGTCCATTGATAGGGGACTGCTGCAAGGAAATTAGAATCTACATAGCCAAAAAAAAAAAAAAAAAAAGTGGCATCTGATATACTAATATGAAATACCTTCTAGAATATATATAGTATGATTAAACATGCTACCATCTGTGTAAAAAAGGGGAAAAAACACAAAATATGGACAGATGTTTTTGCTTATACATATACACTCTCTCTGGAGCAGCTAGCAGGGTGGCTAGCTGACAGGGTTAAAGAGGAAACTCTTCACTGTTTATCTTTTTGTTTCTTTTGAATTTTAAACCATTTTGAGACCTTCGGTTACTTCAAAATATTCAAAAAATAAGAACTATATATACAGTGTATCTCGATTATGTTTAATAATTATAGCTAAATACTGAAAGTACAGCTACAATAAATGACCTTGGGCAAGCTGTTTAACCTCAATATGCCTCAGTTTCTCCATCTATAAAATGGGGATGATAGTTTTTACCTTCCAGATTACATATGTAAAGCACTTTGGAAAGTGCCTGGACTATGATAAGTGCTGAATAAATAAAGCCATAATTAGGGGATAAAAATACATCTAAAAGAGAACGACTACCACTAGGCTTGTGACATTACAGCAGATTATAGTTTTCTTCTTAGTATGTTTCATAAGACCTAATAACTTATAATTAGAAAAGTTTGTCTTTTGTTTTGTTTTAATTAAGGCAAAGAAAAACTAGGAGGTACTTGAAGAGTCAGGCAAAAAAGTTGGAAGAGATCCTTCCTTGAGCAGAGGAGTGACTCAATAAAAACGGTCTCTAAGAAAGGCTACAGACTACTGTGGCGCCAGAGTGGGGGCAGGGGAACCCGGGTTGGGTGGGGTGGGGGGGGACCTGGAGGGAACGTGTGCCTGGTGAGGAGGCCACTGTGGCAACAGTGAACAAACGGAGAGGGGGCTAGATCCAAAACACCCATTAGAAGACATTCAGAACTGGGTGTATTAGTCTCTTTGGAGGCCTGCAACACTGGAAATGAATGGTGGAATCATAGGCCAAATGGAGTGTCTGGAAAAGGGAGCTAACTTGAGGAGAAAACGAAGTGGGGGAGGCCTGGTTACACTCAGAGCAGCATGAGCAAGACTGACAGGCCATTTTAGAGAAACTCAGGGGCCCCTACAACAAGCTGAGAAATAAGGAAATCTAGCATTTGCTGGGTAGTGTCTGCATACCACGAACCTCTCTTACTCTGTGCAGCACAGAACTCTGGAGGCCAGGCTAGAGCGGAGAAGACAAGAAGAGAAGGGGGAGCTGAGAACACTCAGTGAGGGCCACTCCAGATTCAAAGAACCATGTTAGGCCCTTGGAAATATGCAGAAGGCTTGAATATGGAATGGAACTGAGGGAACAGAGGAGTGGTTGACAAAAAGCAACCAGCATCTCCTTTCTGATACAAGCAATCCCTCATCCAAACCATTTTCAGGGATCAGGGTTTTTACCTTGATGACTATCTTTCCAAAATACTTGATAAATAGCTCCCCAAAACAGGGAGACTATGGAATGGAAATGCATCTTGAAACAACCTACCAACTGTGACTGAAAGTTACCCTCCCCTTACCTCACAAGAGCCCAGCAAAGGCTTATTTCACTGTTAGGGTGGGTGGGGTGGGGCGGGATGGGGTGGGGTCACAATGCTGACAAAACTCAGCCATTTCATAGGCAACCAGCACATTAACAGTGTAGGACCTCAGAGCTTTGCTGTCTCAAGAGGAAAACCTATTTCTACCCTTCAAGGCTTGGGTTTCATAGAAAATTCTAGCCAGCCTGATCCTCTGCTCATCAGAGATAAGACTGGGAGGGACCAGGCACCAGTGTTAAAGGCTACTAGGATGCTGCTTAGGCCTCAGAAAATGCAAGGGTCTAAGGAACCTTACTTTCTCTAGGACTCCAATCCCCTGGCAGCAGGCCTTCTCCAGGGACACAGTGTCTGCAGCTCATCCTGTTTGGTCTCATACTGAAAACTGAGACCTGGTTTTCTAAACATCAATGTGAAACACGATACAACCGTCTACATACTTGGAGAGAAGTCATATACAACTCTGAGAGGAAAACTAGCTATGAATGAATAAAAGTTTGCTTACAAATCACAGTTAAGGGTCCTGCACTTAGCACTTTCTGCTGCGGAAAAGCACTTACTTTATCCAGGATGAGAAAATGGCAGGCAGCTTGCAAAGCTGAAATTCTTCACAGGGATTTTTAATAAGACAATATCATTGTAATTAATTATATGTAATTTACATTTGTTTAACTCTCTTCCAAATGCTTCTTTTAAAAAGATATAATATGAAAAAAAAAAAAAAAAGATAGCACGTATGCAGCAGAAAGAGTGTAAGTTCTGTGGTCACAAAGATCTGGGTTCCAAAGCAGGCTCTGTAACCCATAAGCCGTGCCCACGGGCAGTCTCTTCATCCGTAAGATGAGCATATGCACACTCCCTTGAGGGATCTACACGTCCAGAGTCTGGCACAGAATCAGTATCTGAGAGCTATTTTTACAGGTAGGCCTAGTCCTACTACTCCAGTTCACAAATGAGGAACTAGAACATTAAGGGACTCGTCCAAAATCACATGACTTGCAGACTGAAGCCTCTTAATACCCAGTCCTGACTACCCACAACAGCTCCCTGTCTGAATGAGATAAATCTGGAGCCCATAATGTACCACTTATCTACACATTAAAAGCTATCTAGGGATACCCGGGTGGCTCAGTCGGTTAGCATCCAACTCTTGATTTTGGCTCAAGTCATGATCTCAGTATTGTGAGATGGAGCCTAGCAAGGAGTCTGCTTGAAATTCTCTCTCCCTCTCTCTGCTTGAGATTCTCTCTCTCCCTCTCTCTGCTCCTCCCCCACCCAAGACCACACGCTCTCTCCCTCTCTCTAAAAATAAATACATCTTTTAAAAAAGAGAGATCCGATTTTCCAATTAAGTGAAATATATTTCAGAGTATTTTAAGGAAAGAGGTAAATTTTAGGGAGAAACTGTTGGTGAAAAAGCTGGCTCCAATGAAAACTGGGATGACCTCATCCCCACATTAGTCACAAATCATGGGGCAAACAAGTGCTTTAAGAGCCTCAAACAAATGAGGATGTGGTGATGGGACTGAGGAAACAAAACAGAAACTGGGGGGAGGCAGTACAGATCTAAAGCTAACAACCTGTGCCTACAACTAACCTGTCCCTGCTACAACTAAAGTAACTAGTGAGAAACTAGCATGACTCACGAGCACCATCTTTTCACTATACAACTTTGCATGGAGCCTCCCCCTGACCATCTGCAAAATGGAAATTAAACCTCAGAGGATATAACAAGATGAGCAAATGAAACTAAGAGCAAGACTAGGATCCAGCTATGATATAAGAAAGTACAGAAGCTGAATTCATTTTATTTAAAAAATCATATAAATGAAAGCAGTAATTTTATTTTTTTATTTATTAATTTGAGAGAGAGAGAGCACGTGCACTTGAGCATGCATGAGCAGGGGGAGGGGCAGAAGGAGACAAAGAGACATTCTCAAGCAGACGCCCCCCTGAGTTCGGAGCCTGACACAGGGCTTGTTCCCATGACCCTGAGATCCTGACATGAAACAAAATCACGAGTCAGACACACAACCAACTGAGCCACCCGGGCACCCCAAAAGCAATAATTTTAAACCAATCCAAATGGGGCTGCCTGGCTGACTCAATCGGTGGAGCATGCACTCTTGATCTCAGGGTTGCAAGTTTGAGCCCCATGCTGGATGTAGAGATCAATTAAAAATAAAATCACAAATCATTCATAAATAAATAAATCCAAATGACACCAGTAAAGGAAAAGTGTGGAGAGCAAGTAGGGCACGGGGATTGAATAATATAGCTCTTGATTTGAACAAAGGTTCAAGTCTCAATTCTGTTCTTTGTCGTATAAGCCCGGGACTTGTTACTCAGTTTCTCTAAGTCCATTTCCTCATTTGTAAACTGGGGTTAATAAACATCTCTACTTCATGGGAGGTATAGTGAGAATTGCATGAAGAGATATTGGAAAAGCATTTACATGACCCTGGCATGTTAAGTGTTTAGCTAAATGGCCATTGTTGTTACAACCAGGAATAATTCTAATTCTCTCCCACAAATAGGGTAAGAACTGAAGTAGCAGCAAGATGTACATCTCATTCCTCTGGCATATTCTTAACACCACCTCTATCTGTGGTAGACCCAGTCTGGTAATTCCAACACAATCCTTATCATGTGAGGAGAATCGGGAAGTCAGCAGAACCCCCAAAGGTGAGACAGGAAGTCTTTAGAGGAAGTAGAAACCAATAACATCTTCACAAAAAATAATTACCAAGAACCTAGTGTCCATACCCTTTGATCGAGTTAATTCCATTTCTAGAAATCACTATGGAAAAATCAGAAACCACCTAAATGTTCCCAAATCAGGAAGATATTAAACAACTCCAGCATATCTACAGAAATAGCACACAGCCATTAAAAATAAGTTATTTTTATGATAATGAATGACACTCAAGAATATCCACAATATAGTTAACTGAGAAAAGCTGGGATATACACAAATACATATGCTCACAGAAAAGTGAAAAAAAACATCCCAACAGCGGCTTTCCCTGAATAATGGAACTATCAGCATTTTTTATTTTCTTCTTTCTAGTTTTTTAAATGTCAATTAGTGTACACAGAAAAACAAACAAACAAACAAACCATGTTTCTATTCTTGTTCTAAATCATTACTTCTCTGTAAAATCCTTATTAAATAACAGTTCGATAAAATTGTGGCTGGAATGGCATTTGCCTGACTTTGCTACTTGGGAATAAGATATGCCACTGATAAAGCTAATATTAAACTAGAACAGTTACAATTGTCATCTTCAAAGAAAACATTTCAAATCTGGATGCACAAGGGTGCAGATGGAGAAGCTGGGCTAAGCGGCAGGCCTCGGAAAGTAAAGATGGTGGCACAGAAGCACATCCACTCTCAGCATCGTTCCTTCCAGAAATGGAACTGGGGTGGGGCTGAAAGGAATAAACAGGGCAGCCCTGACACACAACCTAAACCCGTGGCCTCTGCAGTCAGATACAGGCCTGTACATTCCTGAAGGACCTGAAGGCTTTACTGGAAAAATGGTCTACTGGATTTCTCTTACCTGAGCACAACTGTTCGATCTTCGTCAGACTCAGCTGCAGAGACTCATTGATCCAGGCCAGCATGTCATGTCGACTTAGGTTATCACTGGTGACTGATGTTGAATATACGTTTACTGCCATCTTCTACAATATGTGAGGAAAAGAGAAGGGCTTACGTTATTAGGCATGCAAGGGAGAGCAAGCATTTCCTGAAGAGTCAGTCACCCAGAGCAGATCTGTAGTAGACTCAATTTTCAAGCCTCGCCTTCTTGCCCAAGAGGCCAAATCAGACACTAGGATTCCAGTCAGGAACTTGGACTGCCACACATAAGCATAACCCTAAATGAACTGTCCAACCACCGCCAGCCTAAAAGTTAGGCCCCATTCTAATGTGATTAGTATTAAATTTTAAGGAACCAGAGACACTAAGTAAAGAGATGATTAAATGCTCTATGAAGGGGACGCCTGGGTGGCTCAGTCAGTTAGGCGTCTGTCTTCAGCTCAGGTCATGATCCCAGAGTCCTGGGATGAAGGCCCACATTGGGCTCCTTGCTCAGCAGAGAGTCTGCTGCTCCCTCTGCCCTACCCCCTGTTCATGCTCTCTCACTCTCTCTCATAAATAAAATCTTTAAAAAAATAAATGCTCTATGAAGGAGGCTGATGCACAAACAACGTTCTCTGTTCAGAAAACTTATCCATTAATGTCAAAATGTTCACAGCAGTTTCCTTCAGATGGTGGGCCTTTATTAATTCCTTTTTATAGTTAACTTTTTCCAACTTTTCTTTAAAGACTATACCCACTTTTTATAATCAAAATAGTAAATAAACTTTTCAAGAACCTACTACAAACATGGTGGGAAATGACCTTACAGTGAAGGGTCCTTGGTACTAATACTCTCCTGAAGCACCTGGGGACAGGAAGACATCTGAGGAGCTTCACAGATACTTGTCATTTACCCTGACAACTTCCTGCAAGGCTCACCTCATTCTCCTCATTTTACAGATGAGGAAAGAGAGGCTCAACTCAGAAGCCCCAGGAACGGGCAGCCAAACCTGCACAGCCCTGCCAGCCACATTATTTCCCTGCCACTAGAAAATGGTGCCCTTCATTGTTCTGCTAGGCTTTCAAATTCAAAACAACAAACACACAGAAACACAGTAACTTAAAATGCTGTTAAATATGGATGCCATCGTCATCCTCATTCAGTCAACAAATGTTTACCAAGCACCCTTCTAGGGCCAAGGAAACGGATAAGCAAGAGAGCCAAGTTGCCAGTCCACAGATGGTTCATGTTCTAGTAGTGGAAGTCTGACACGGACCAAATACACAAACAAATGTCATCTCCTGTAGACCATTTAGGGAATGGAAGTGGTGGGGAATGTGGTCAGGGAAAGTCTCTCTGAGTTGGCGTTTGAGCTTGACAATCAGAAGGTAGCAGCCACATGGAGATGTGAAAGGTGGCTGTAACCCAATAGGCAAGAGGGAGAACAGGAACAGGAGTGGGAAAAGAAGTAACGAAGCCAGATCATGTTAGGACTCAGCAGGCCATGGTAAGGAGTTTCGATTTTATTCTGTAATTGTTAAGGAATCCACTGGGATTTAAACAGGGTAGAATCACACCCTCCTTTAAGTTTGTGAAGGGGTTCAGGACACCCCCCCCCCGAATGTGCCACTTTGGCAAGTGGATCATTTTGAACTGAAGGCACTTGAGACCCTGCTGAGCTGAAAAACTTCTGTCCCTCCTGCAACCACAGAGAAGAATCTAAACTGGGGGTCTTTCCCAGAATAAGGGGCTGTATTAGCAGAGAGAAACTGAGTGACCCATCCATATGGTAGGGCAAACATCTAATCGCCAAACACCTGCTCTTATCACCCTCTGAAATGCATTCCTTTCCTCTGAAATCCCAGACCCCTTACCTGCTTCTCCTGAGAGTAACATATAGACCTCATTTTGCCTGTCTTTGGCATCCCCATCTATGCGGATTCCCCATACATACACCTATTAATTTTTATTTTTTCCTGTTCATCTGTCTCATGTCAATTTGATTCTCAGTCCAGCTAGAAGAATCTTGGAGCGGAGAGGAATTCTTGCTCCCCAACATATGAAAAAGATCACCCCAACTGCTGGTAGACTGCTGGTTCCCCGACAGTGGGAAAGGAAAACTCAAGCAAGGAGGGAAGGGCAGGTTGATCCAGACCTAATGAAATTCCTGGTCAATTATCATGAGGACACACAACTAAGTATAAATCACCAGATTTCATAGTGACCTTGACACCTATAATTTCCCTCATTTCCTGAGACACCAATATTAGCAATGGGGGGTAATAAAAACTCAGAGCAAACTTGGAACCATCATGAGAGCCCATGCTCTCTTGTGACACTTCCTTCCATCCACCTAGTGCCTAGTATATGAGTTGGTCTTCCCACACTAGTCTGCTGCAAGCCTCATGAGTCATAGAGCTACAGAATGTGAGGGCTGGAAGAGACAGAGATCTACCCAACCAATCCCCCTTTTATAAGTGGGCTGACAGAGCTGGCAGGATAAATAACTTATCAGGTCTGTGCCCTCGTATCCCACATTTGCCCATCCTCCACAGCACTTGGCACAGTGCCTTGCACACAGTGAGCACTCGTTAAATGCTATTTGTTTTCAGGTTGGCAGGACAGTGTCAAATACAGAAAACTGTAGCTATATAAACTTTTTTCAGAAAGTAAACCATCAACACTCTTACATTTTAAAACTCAGATGATAAAACCATTTTATACAAGAAGCCAACACAATTTAGTTCCTGACTCCACGGGGAAATTAATTCCTGTTCCCATAGCACTTCATTCAAACCTCTACGATAGGCATTATCACAATGGATTGTCATTATCTCTCATTTCTGAATCATTCCCAGACCAGATTTGCGCCAGGAAGCAATTTGCTCTATGAAAAGACCTGAGGATTTCAAGCCAAGATGATCTGTGTTTGAGTGTGAGGCTATCACTCTTTTGCTGTATGACCCTGGGCAAGTTACTTAACTTCAATACACCTCAGTTATCTTATGAGTTAATTCCACCTATCTAAAAATCATGAGGTGAGGTTTAAATGAGATAAAGTACATAAAATACTTGGCATGGTATCTGACACATAACAGGTGTTAAACAAACAAGATCCAGGGCAGGGGAGACCTAGTCCCACTCATCCTCCTACCTCCAGTGCCAAACACTGTAAGCCAGCTCAATGGTCTCCTTCCTTTCTTCTCTGGGTATTTGACCTACCATCATCTCCCATCCGGATCCACTGCAGCAGCCTTCAAATTAGTGTCACTGCTTTAATCTGTTCTTACATAGCAACCACAACAAATTTTCTGAATCACAAATCAGATCAAGTGTCTCCCCTATTTAAAATCTCTGAATGAATGAATGAATAAATGAAATGCATATTGTGTGCAACATACTATTACCAGGTACCAAGGAGAGACACATCTAAACAAAAAACACAGTCCCAGGCTAAGCACTTGTAATCTATTTTGGTGACATTCATACATACACTGGGTACTGTATGGGTCATGCTACCATAAAATGTAAGCAGCTGGTTGAGCCACGTGTGTCTCCTGACCACACCCCAGCTCAGAAAACGTTAATGGCCTTTCATCATCTTATAATTTAAAACTCTTTCATTAGCAGTACATTAATACCTGGCCCCATGCGCTCCGCAAACTCTGCAGCACTAAATACATTGGGTTAGGCACCCTGTGGATATGCAATAAACATCCACTGACTCACAATTAATTGGCTCTTCCAGGCAGTCAAAACAGAGTCTAGTTCTCAGGGCTACGGCTACAGCTACAGCTAGCTACAGCTTACTCTTCCTCCATAAGGATTCCATTGCTTGGCCTCAATGGAAAACCCCATGACCACTGTGCAAGCCTCACCTTTAAAAGGCTCCGTGATCCAGGTTTCAACTGCCTTGAAAAAGCTCTTACCTCCCCAGGCTCTCCTCAACAGTTCTCCTAGCATGTTCTCAAACCCATTCTGATTGGATGCTGGCTGAGGGGCACCCTATTACTTTCAAGGCACCATATCGAGCCCTACGGAAAGAAAGGGAGGGAGACACCACCAGAAAACAGCCATGTGACCCTGAGTAAACACCTCACCTTTCTGGATCACAAATGGCTCACCTGTAAAAGATGAACAACATATTCTGCACAAGGTGATGGTGAGGATTAAATGAGAATCTAAGTGAAAACACTTCCGTGAAAAACACATCATGTCTTAAGCTTCTCCTTGTGCCAGAAACTGTTCTAGGCACTTTGACACACCAGCACCAAGGGCACATTGGAATGAAACACACTAGCTCTCAGGGAGGCAGCATAATATAGAGGTTAAAAGCCTGGACTCATGTTCACTTATGTGGTTTCAGCCAACTGCTGGACAGCATAAAGAAAATCGCCTGACCTCTCAGAGTCTCAGTCCCTCATTTGTAAAATGAAGATAGGATCTCTTAGCGATAGTGTGATATTAAATGATAGAGTGCCACATCAAGTACCTAACACAATGCCTGCCACATAACAAGTGCCCAATCAGCAAAGAGCTGCTGTTATTATCTTACAGCTCCACAACAGGGAAGTGAATGCCACACCTGGTGTACCTTCCCTTCAGTGGGCCTCAGGATCCTCATCCTCAAAATGGGAAGAAGCCAAACTCTGTCCTGAAGCACCTCAGGGCAGTTGTGAAGCAGGGACTGGAAAAGCACTGTTCATATCACCCTGTTATATTGTCTTCATAGTAATTATATGAAATTATCTTGTCCATGTATTCATTTTCTTAGTTCCTATCTGTCTCCCCACCACAATGCAGACGCCCGGAGAGCAGGCCTTTGCTCAGCACAGCGCCCAGCATTTAGGCGCTCATCAAATACCCAGAGAAGAAAGGAAGGAGACCATTGAGCTGGCTTACTTTCTGCCACGTGCTGTGATAAGAGCTTTCCGCAGACAGTCTTATCGTCGTCCCCGTTTTACAGATGCGGAAACTGAGGCCGAGAGGTTCAAGCACTTGCCCAAGGTCGCACAGCAGGGAATGGAACCCAGGTCTGAATTCAAAACCGAACTCTTCACCATCAGGCGACACCGCCTCCTACAGTGGGAGTCCCCAGAGCTCCCAGCAGGACTCACTTCAACCACACACACCCCCTACCAGGGCCCAACTAACCCGGAACCTCTCATTACCGCTGTCGGGAGTCCCACACCTAGGCCGCGGCCCAGAAGCCCCCACGCCTCCGAGGGGCAGCCCCCACTTCCGGCCCGAGGCCCCGCCCCTGGCAGAACTGAGCGCGCGCCCCCAGCCCAGCCCGCGCGCGCCGGGTCACGGCCCCGCCCTTCCCCCACCCGCCCCGATGGGCACCGCTGTGGGGAACGGCCCAGGCACCGCCCGCAGACCCCGCGGGCGCCTGTCCGGCCCGAGGCCCACCCGGCCGTCCCCCGGCCGCCGCCTCGTGCCCACTAGCCGGCTCACCGGCTCTCGGCGGGACCGCGTCCGCTGCCTGCGCCCGGCTTCGGTTCCGTCTTCGTCTCGTTCAAACCGCCCGACCCCGCCCGCCCGCCCGCGCGATGACCTCACACGCACCCCCCCGTTACGCGCCGACGTATAGGCTCGTCATTGCGCGCCGGCTCCTTTTATAGAGAGGGACTCAGCCGCGCGCCGGAGGCGGGGCCTGGTCAGTGATCGACGGCTGAGGCCCCCAAGGGGCGGGACGCCGGCCGCCGAGGCGCTCAATCACGTGGTCTGACGAAGCCAATGAGATCCCACCTGAGGCCGAGTGCGACTCCGCCTAGAAGGCGGGATCCAGTTACAAATTCTGCACTACAGGAGCCAGAAGAATTGGTTTTCCAATGAATTTCTAGCAAAATGGGTTATTTGATAATAAAGATACTTGATAGGCGCCTTGAGGAAGAACTTAAAAGTAACCTCAGAGACACGTTCTGTGACCACTTTTGTAATGACCCTGTAATCTCATCATCAGTTTATTTTCCTCTTAGTACCTGTGAAATGATCTTGTTTATGCCTTAATTGTCTGCCTTTCCTTAAGTTCCACAGAAGCAAGGATCTTCTCAGTCTTGTGTCCCCGTGCTTGACTTGCTGAAAAAATGAATTAAACCCACTTTACAGAAAAGGAAGCTGAGGCTCGAGAGGTCAATTGACTTGCCCAGCATCACAGAAGCTGAAGCTGGGTTTTTGTCTAGGTATTACTTATTCATGTGCTCCACAAATATTTTCCCTGATCAACCAGGTCCTAAGGGATTTGATAGTGAGCAAAAACCAGACATAGGCTCTCAGCGTTTATGTGTGTGAGTGTGTGTGTGTTTTAAGTAAGCTCTATGCCCAACGTCAGCCTCACCACCCGAGATCAGAAGTCACATGCTCTATCAACAGCCATCCAAGTGCCCCTAGCCTCTGAGCTTTTAAAATTTTCCAGTCTAACAGGTGTCTGGCTGGCTCAATGGATACGACCTGCAACTCTTGATCTTGGGGTTGTAAGTTCAAGCCCCATGTTGAGTGTAGAGATTACTTTAAAATCTTAAAAAATAATAAATTAAAAATAAATAAATAAAAGTTTCCTGTCTAGGAGGAGCGGCAGAGAACAAGACCAAGGGCTCAAATCACTGTTTAATTACCAACCAGACTTAGTGCTAGGCAGGAGCCATGTGGGGCAGGGGTAACAGCCCAACGTTGAATGAAGTAGGGTCCTGGAAGCCTCCTTCTGGGTGAAGTCTTACCCAATTAGTTGCCAAAGTCCCTGGGAGCTGGGGCGGGAGCATTTCAATATTTTAACCACCAGAACCTCTAGTTGTGTCTCCTGAAGGCAGCGCTCCAAGAGTACATCACAAGGAGCCCTGACCTCACCTGAGCAGTGTGGGAAGGCTTCCCAGAGATGATATTTGCCCTAAAAGATGAAATGTTAACCTAGCAAAAGACTTGGAGTAGGAGGGGCGCCTGGGTAGTGCAGTCGTTAAGCGTCTGCCTTCGGCTCAGGGCATGATCCCCGCGTTCTGGGATCAAGACCCACATCAGACTCCTCTGCTGGAAGCCTGCTTCTTTCTCTCCCACTCCCCCTGTTTGTGTTCCCTCTCTCGCTGGCTGTCTGTCAAATAAATAAATAAATAAAAACTCTAAAAAAAAAGAAGATTTGGAGTAGGAAACGGCAAACAGAGTATACAGCAAAGAGCTCAGTAGCCAAATGATTACAGCAATAATGGTAATATTAGCATCATAGGGAATTGATTGGAAGCCTGGAAAAAAACATTCACAAGTGCTGTGGGGCCATGTGAATTACCCCCATTTTATACACAAGGACATGAAGTTTTCAACAGGCTAAGTGAATTTCATAAGTAACAAAGCAAGCAAGTCTGGGTTCAAATTCTGACCCTGTTAAGAGTGTCACGTGAGATGTGTGTAAAGTTCTCCCACTCCTAGCACATAGTAGGTGCTCAGTAAATGTTAGTGGTTTCTGAATCCCTTTTGATTAATGTCAGTATTTCATTAATGTCAATTAGCGTCAGCATTACTTAAAGGCTACTTTGGTTGGGGGAGGGCATTAGTGTGGGGGTGAGACAAGAAAGCCAAGTCAAGAAAAGCCTCCAGTGCCAGACTAGAGTTTGGACCTGATTCTGGGAACACAAGACATCACCTAAGTTTTCTGAGCAAGATCCTCCAAAATAAAACTCATTTCCCTCCCAGGATCTACTCCCAAAGAGATGGGAAAGGGGCACGTGATCTACTTTCCTTCCTCAGGAGGCGGCTAGCCAAGGTTATATGGGTCAGATGCAGCCTTGACTGCAAAAGGCCAGAGAGTAATAAGAAAAAAAGTTTCTACCCAGCAGGAGAAATAGCTGTGGAGACTTTAATATGTGTCTTTAAGCAACTGTTTTAACATGGAGGTGATCTTGTTATCACAGGTAGAAACTGTGAATCCCCTTGCCAAAAACGAAACAAAACCTGTGACCTCAAGGCCTAAGTTTTCCAAATGTATGACAATGACAAGTTTACTGAACAAAAACATGGTGTTGGGAGGTCTCAGCTGCCTTAGGGACCTCACAAGCTCAAAGGGGAGATGACTACAAAAATAAATTCTAATACAGGGTGTTTTGTGCTGAGATAGATTCTCTATATATCCACAGGGAAGGGGGACTCAAATGAGGGAATGGCTCCTAATCCTGCCTAGAATGGAGGCAAAGAAGGCTTCCTGGAAAAGGTAAGAACTGGAGGACTGTAAGAACTGCCAAGGAGGCTGTTCCAGGCAGATAACAGCATGTGCAGAGACTCCATGTAAGCAATCGCCAGCTCCCGTAACGCCAGCCTGTTTCCCTTCTGCAATGCTGAGGCCTCAGAATGAACCAATGCTCACAGAGCACAGGTAGGTTATAAGGCCTGAAATACCAGGAGTTATGCACAGCTGTTTGTATAGCCCACAATTAAGTTTTAAAAATAAAAAATAACCAAGTGCAATGTGTGGTTCTGGAATGGATACTAGACCAGAAAATATATATATATTTATCTTCCTCAATAAAGACATTTTGCATCAACTGGCAAAATCTAAATAAGGTCTATAGATTAGATAAGGAAGTAAATGAACGTTCATTTCCTGATTATGATAAACATACTGTAGTTATGTAAGGAAATGTTCTGGTTTTTAGGAAATACACACTGAAGGATTTAAGGGTAAAGAGACATCATCTCTAACTTCCTCTCAAGTGATTCAGGAAAAAAAAATGTAGAGAGAGGATGACAAAACACACGTGGCAGAATGTTAGCATTTGAGGAATCTGGGTGATAGGTATTTAGGAATTCTTTGTACTAGTCTTGCAACTTTCCTATAAATCTGAAATTTTACATAAAAAATAATTTAAGAAACCAATAAAGTTGAACAGAAAGAAGGAAGAAAGGAGAAGGCAGAAAGGAGGGAAGAAAGGGATAGAGGAGGTAGGCTGGAAGAAGGTAATTAGAGAAAGAAGCAAGGCAGGTAGGCAAATTGTACTCCAGGCTGCACAGGGCAGCAGATAATTTCAAGCCCCAGCAGAAAAACAAAACACACACACCAAAAATAAACAGGTGCAGGTGGGACCAAAAAGAAACAGCAGACTACTTTGGCTTCACAGAACAGATTCTAACTCACAAGTCCTTTGCCTTTGGCTGAGTAGCCTTGGGTCAGTTATGGGACCTTCCTGAGTCTTAGTTCCCCTCCAGGTAATCATGGTAATCAGGGCCTCACTTCAGGGTTGCTAGGAACAGTTAAAGCAGCTGCCATTTACCCAGTGCTTGCTAGCCACAGCACTCTCCCACATGCTTCACATGCCTTGAATCATTTGATCCACAAATCAGCCTTAGAAGGTTATTACCATCCCTGTTTCACACTTGGGCAAACTAAGGCACCGAGAGGATATGGAGCACCCCCAAGGTCACAAGCTAGGAGTGGGTGAAGACAGGGCAGACGCCCAGGCACGCTGCAGAGTCATCAAGGACCAGGTGCAGGCCTTGAACACAGTTTCATTCAAGAAGCAGTTGGCTGGAAAACTGGAGGGACTGAGATTGGGTTAGAGACCCCATCCAGCTGGCACTGACCACCACCCCCCTCCACCAAACAGCTATGGACCAGTCCCTGCAAGATCCCTTCCGCAGGCCTCTGGGGTGGCAGATGAGGACCAAGGGGACCCCAACATGATGTGGGGGGCAGTGATGAACACACCAAATACTACTGTCACTACAGTTGACATCATCAGCCCAGCTATTGGGGAACACCTGGGAGATTACTGCCCTGCCCTTCCTTTTTAAGATCCTATTATTAAACACGGATAAATACTGGATGTCACCAACACTACCGGCACCAGGGCATTAACACTGTATTGACTAATGGCTTTTGTTATCACAATGCCATCCAGGACATGTGAGGGCTTACTGCATGCCCACATCATGCCCTTAAACCCTCACAGCAGCCCTAGGAAGTAGGCAGGATTTATGGTCCTTACCTGAGATGCAAATCTCCCTGGCTGAAGCCCCAGGAAACTGGGAGACTGCTTCTGAAAAGGCCTACACATGACACAAGGTCTAACCCCATCCCCAAGATCAGAATGTTCGGATGCCCCCCTTGCCATTGTGCCTGGGATCACGTAGATCCAAACATAACCCCCATCGTGCACGAACAGATAGCTGTCCCAACAGCCGCTCCGAAGCCAACCCCCGCCTGCCCCACAGACTGGGCCAACACCAGAGCCCCTCACCTGGAGGGAGAGTCCACCTCCTCTCTTGGGGTTTCGAGGCCGGGGCTGTTTACTTTGCTTCATCCTGTCCTGGTATTTGGTGCAGCACCATGCACAAGATGGCCCCTGGGGCCCCAACACCGCAGAGGAGTGCCGGCCCACTTGCTAATTGCCAACGGTCTCACCATGGCGACTCACCCACAACACTTCTCATCCTCCAATTTAATAGGGCACACAGCTATTAGAGCCTTTCTTACATTTGAAGGAGCCGAGAGGCTCATACTGTTGCCACATCCAACTCAACTCCAGTTGATCCATCCCACGTGCGTCCACAGGCACCAGGTGACCAGAAGGAGCCGCTGGAGAGGCACAGAGATACCAAAAGCTAGACTAGTGACGGGACTATGGCAGGATGGGCTGGGGGACTGGGACAGCGGGCTAGCTGGTCCAGGTAAACTGCAGATCAGTGGGTACACGCTCCACACACAGAGCTGTGGCCACAGGGAGCTAGGCTGGAATCATGGGGCCGTTCCCAACCAGCCCGGTTAAGGACTGAGACAGGAGAACTTGGGAGCAGTGCAACCAGGTGCAAGGGAATCCAACAAAGGCATGGAGAACTGGGAGCAGCAGCCCTGGGATTCCTGAGTCAATCATCTTGATCAGCTCCCCAAGAGCATGTCAGATGGCTGTTCCAGCCCTCAAGACTTTCAATGAACTTCGTTTTGAGAACCAAGGTTTAGAAAACCATTTCACTAACCCAGTGTGGTCTCTGGACCGGTAGCATAGAATTCTTGGGTTCTACTCGAGATAATGAATCAAACAAAAAAAGTTGGGCCCCAGAAATCTCTGCTTTAATGAGCCTCACAGGAGAGGCTGGTACACCGGAGTTTGGGGACCAGTGTTCTAGACCACTGCATGGGATCACACCGGTATTCCTGCTCTGTGCTTGCTGCGTGAATTCCCACCTCTCTGCTTTAACCAAGCCCTCCCAACGTCCCACCCATCTGACCTGGAAAGAAGGAAAGGGACACCAGACTGTTAGAGAAATACTGATTTTAATTCAACATAAGGTAAACTCTAGGCATCTGTCATCTTTCAGCCTAAAAAGTAGCAAAACAGTTGAAACAAGGCACAATTTTTCCCCATACTTGTTATGTGGCTCCAGTTACAAAAAAAAAAATATATATATGAAAATGTTACAACATAAAAATAGAAGTCTGTGATTTAAAAAAAAAAAGTGTATAAAAAATTCCCACAAAACCTGTCGACGTTGTTCCTGATTCTACAAAATAGCACCAGTAAGAAGAGTAGAAGTTGTTAAAAACCATTACGACAGCATTTCTGAAATGCAGCTTGCCCGACCTCCCGGTCCCCTAAAAACTTCTCATGGGATACAAAAGGACTCTAAAATCTCTGGAGGGAGGGTCAAGCTTTTTACTGCAGTTTTCCCCCTGCAATCTCTGAGATGAGGGGAAAGGGCGGGGAATGTGCTTCTGCTTTGGCTGTCACTGCTGCTCAGTTTAGAAAAAGGCTGAGGATTCGGGGTGTCCTACTTCTCATGTGGGGACCTGTGCCTGCAGAGTAGTCTGGAGGGTGCATTTTGGGGGTGGAGGGGGATGCTTTCCCTAACCTATCTCCTTTGCTCCCTTGACATGGACAAAGAGGGAGACGAGAGAAGCCACACCTGTCTGCAGAATATACAGCAGCGGATAACCCAGCCCACCACTTCCTGAGCTCCCCGGAGGGTTCTGTTGCAGTCATTGGGAGGGGATTTAGCTAAGGGTGGGGCTGTCCCCTTGGGTTTGGCGGGGGGAGGGTAGCCCTGAATGTGATGATGAGGTCATCCCTGCTGAAATCATCATCATTAGGGGAAATACTCTACATGGACCCCAGCAGGTCACAGCAGGTCCCAGCCCTTTCTATTGAGGCCAGGGAACGTGCTGGGTAAAATTCAAGACAGGCATCCTTTCCTCTTCTGCTAGCCCTAGAGAACAAACACCACCCAGGGCCCTTAAAACGTCCCTTAGCTACATGTCTACCACTGTATGCTCCTGGAAGTAAGGAGCCACAGACGTTAAAAAAAAAAAAAAAATCAGTCTTGTAATAAATGTCTTGAGTGATTTTTCAGCATTAACCTGAGTATTGGAGACCTGTCACACTGTGGTTTTGGTATTTTAGCCGTTGTTTCTCTGAGCGGTAAACCCAGCAGGGAAAAAAAGCCAGCTTACTACCTACTTCAAGTTTTAAAAGATTTCGAATTAGACAAAATGAGCACCGTGTTTGGCCGCTCCTAGCGGCCAGGTCTGAATTGTGCACAAGGAGGTGTCACCTCGGGCTCCCCCTACCAAGAAGGGGTCACGAGGCTCTGCTCCTGCCAAGATTATGTGGCGTGACCCCACAATGCTGAGCAGGGGAAGGGCAGAGTTTGGGCTGTACCTACTGGGTCCTGGCTCTGCCCCACGTGCCCCAGTGCTCCTGGGCTCAGGGTGCCTGGGAGGGCTATTCACAGGCAAAGTAGTCCTTCAGGGGGGCGAAGAGGTGTCGGATGACAGGCACACTCCAGGACCTCCCAAGCAGCTTCTGGCGGGCACCACGGCCCATGTTGGACACATCCGTGTAGTGTACAGGAAAGCCGAAGATCCTGGGGAGGGGGAGGCACCAGAATAAAAAGACAGGGAGTCAGAAGTGACCCTTCCAGCACGTTTACTGCCTCTGGGAGATCCTCACATGAACAGCATGGCACTGCTCCTTCAGCCCTTTGCCCCATCCTTTCCATAAGGCCAACCGGGCCTTCACATGAGCCCTCGTTGACCCCCAGATCAACTGGTTCTTCAGAATACAAATGACGGTCCAGAGGGCACGGTTCCTCTAGGAAGATGCCTGTTTCATACATCCCCAAGAACTAGCACTATGCTCCTGGAACATAGCTGGTGCTCAGTGGACCTTTCACATGTGAGTGAGTGAGTGAATAAATGAATGGCAAGAAAGCCAGACAGCAAGCAAACACAGATGTATCTGCCTTCAAACCACAAGAGGAGGAAAGTTAGGGAATTTCCTTAATAAGAAATAAGGACTCCTGCAGAAATGAATCACGAGATGCTGAGACAATTAACCATAAGAACACTGAAGTATCCTGTATTTTCTTTCCCTCTTAAAAGCCAGTTGTTAGATCAAGGGCCAAGTTGGACTTAAATGGCAGATGGCAACCAAATATACCAAGAGCTTCCTCTAAGGGAGTCTACCAGGCCTGGCAAGAGGCTACACATACACTAGACCTCAGTCTTTCCCAGGTTTACAATCTAATACTAAAAAGCACACCAATGGGCCAATGGCTGAATGGATGTTAAGAAACATGCCAAAGATGTAACACCTTAGGCCTGTATAGTGCCTATATAAGTGGGCACCCACCTAGTATCACAGGGCCAGCCCAGCATGTAAGGCTTAGGTCTCAAAATACAAAATAACCCACAAGATGAATGGGCAAGGTTACCAGCCAGTTTCTATGAATCAGAACTTGCTTTTAGACTAAGAAAACTACTGTTAAGGAAATAAAACCAGTTGTAGGACTGAAATATCTTGAATGAAAATACTCTTATCAAATCCCTGAGATGCAGCCAAAAATGTAAAGAGGAATATTCATAGCCCTTCCTTCATTTCTAGTAACAATAACAAAATAAACAGGAAAAACAAAAGAAAAAAAAATGAAACCAGAAAAGGAGAATTGAAATCCAAAAGCTGATTCTTTGAATCAAAACAGTTAAACTGCCAACTTAGCCAAATAAATGGAAGGAAAAGACAGACTTTGGCTAAGTAGGAACCAACTTTAGAAACAGCAACTCGGCAGAGGAAATCTTCTGAGAAAGACCAATGGCCAAGGCAGTGGGGTTTTCTTTGGCTGGTTCTTCATATGCCCTGGAGGCCCAGCATGCTGGGGCAGGTAAATGCCAGGGCAGCACAGCAGGAAGAGAGAGATGGTGTGGTCAAATGACCTCATGTTTCAGATTCCTCACCACCACCACCCTTCTGCCATTTCTATCAGGAAAATCAGCACTAACTCTGAAAAGCTTTACTCCCAGCCCCACTAACATGGGTCAATGAGACCATGCAGAATTAAGGCAAACACCTGACCATTTGTGCTGCCTGCCTTAACCACATCTTGCTCCCCTTTCTCTCTGCCTGCGTGATATCCCTCTTCACGTGCAGCCCTGCTCACCTTTCTAGCTCAGTGCACCACAAAACATCTTCTTTGCCATTCATGACAACAGGGAAAAGTTGGTTTTTCCCCTGTCTGATCGAGTTCGACTTGGTGGTTATTGTCTGTACTTTCTTTAACTGGAGAACAAAACGACATCATGGAGTGAGCACAGGAGGTAGGGTCTGGGTCAAGTCAAAGCTCATAAGCACCTAGGGAAGATGGAGGAGGGAGGGCAGGCGGGGAGAGAGGAGGCAGGGTTGGGCCCACAGAGGGAATGAGAAAAGGAGAGCTGGAAGGTGAGAACATTCTGTGCTTCCCATGAACACCAACCAAGAAGTTAATGAACAGGAAGGACCAGCCTCACAGAGAACAACAGATAAAGTGACCATGAATGAGATCACATGGGGGCCAAGAAAACACCAGAGTTACGGATCAAGCAGGATTAAGCAAAAGTAACCCCCCCCCCAGATTCTGAGGATGGCCAACTGGGTTTTGAATGAATGGAACCTATCATGATGTAAACATTAAGTTTACAGAGGTCTTAATGTAATTATCTATAACAGTAGACAATTTTTGTAGCAAAAGCAAATTTACTCATTTATTACTGGGAAGATGAGCTGAAATTATCTGTGTCTCTATGGAGTCTGTATTCACAATTGAAAGTCTAGTCACCTTTTCTCATAGTGATTATTTGTGTATCAAGAACCTCTCCTACTCTGTGGTTTTGCCTTGAGATGGGACAGAATAATTAAGTGGGGAAAGAGGCCCAGCACCAGGGAGTCATGTGGGGGGGAGGGGCAGGGACAAACTGGACACCAAAGTCAAGTACTCGCTTGAAGGTCACCAAGTACGTTTCCAGAGACCATTTGTTAGCACATCTTACCTTTGCTGTCCTATTGAACTCCAAGCAGTCCTGTAGCTCGAGTTTATCATTCTTTGATGCTATCACAGGCCTGGGAACATCCAAAACCCATTACTTTCTACCAAGTCTAAAGGGGCCAAGGCTAGGTGCTTCCCAAGGTAGGAATGAGGGCCAAAGACTGCAAAATGTGCTCTGGCATTGAACCTGTTACAATAACCTGATCAAAAATGAGCCTGGCAAGAACACAAGACAATACGCTGAAGCCAGAGACAGACTAGCCCCTTGAAGGGGCAGCCCAATGTCCAGGAGCGAATGCTCCCCCTTCCCAAATTTTAGTATTAGTCAGAGCCCTCCTGCCAAGAGAGGATGAAGGAAAGCACACTGGAGTGAGTCAGGAGACCCCTCCAGTCCAGCCCCACTGCTCATGGACTGAGTGACCCTGAGCAAGTCAGGCCATCTCTCTGGGCCTCAGGAGCTTGGATTAGGTCTCTGAGGTTCTACTTACTGCCACTAGCCCATCAAACCCGTGATCTGGTGGCTTACAGCTGGGGATGCGGCCTCTGGATGGTTTCAGGGCTAACAGGAGGTACAGGTAAGAAGGACAGGAGATGGCTGACAATACTAACAATTACTCTTAACTTTCACCACTGAAACTGGCAAATGCAGAGAGGCAGACAGATGCCTGAGAAGGCGAAGGGCTGTAACTTGAGGAACCAAGTGGTTAAGCGTTCCAGAGCAGAAAACCAGCAAAAGGTCTGAATGCACAGAGCTGATGACCACCACAGCAACCCCTGTGTAAGGACCCTCAAGGCCAAAAGGAAATCATATGTAAGAATGAATGATGCCCACAAGAGAGGCCACTGAATCACACAAAACATTCCCCTGGATTCTGTCAGAGATTTCCTTGACCTCACCTTCCATGCCTCAAATGTCTGCCTATCCCCAATCTCAACTCTTCCATGAGCCCAAGGGAGCTGGGGGACACAAGACAGGCCTACCTGGTGCTGACTGTAGGACTGAGATCTACAGAACCAAGGTGCTGGGTCGGACAGCGGGATTTGGGTCTGTGGCCACCAGGTAACGGCTGGGTCACCCAACCTCGAGCCCTGCAGGGCCCAGCTGTTGCCACTCATGTACTTGCACGACTCAGGCAGAAAGCTCTGGATGCTCTACAGACTCGTCCTTTTTTCGGGTAACCTACATCCAAGGTCCTACCCTCATATTAACCACAATCTGATCCCTCCTGCTAAGTTTCACAGAACTCCGGAGCTGCCAAGCCCCCAGAGCCTCACTTGAACTGCGCTGAGTAGTACGGATGGTGCCTATCGGGGCCCTCCTTTGAATACCCACCCTCACTCTTCTCCCCATCCCTGCCCTCATCCTGCTCTTGTCTATTCTCCTATGAGCAACTACCATGAACCTGAGATACCCTTCTCACCTGCTTAAATGGCTCATGAGTTCCCATGCGATGACTCACAAATGCCACTTAACCTGGCCCATAGTTCTGAGTCTTCTGCCATACTGTCCCAGCCACTGTGGCCCCTGGAACACTGTTCTCTGAGCTGGTCTCCCAATGCACTGTTCACCATCACCCCTTTCCCTATTCCTTCTGCCTAGAATGTTTTCTTCCCTCAAATAACTGCACAGCTCTATTCCTCCATTTAAGGCCTGCTTGAGTGAGAAGCCTCCCCACCAATTCCTCCAATGCCCTCACCTCCAGCCAGAACCATGAAATTATTTACTGTCTTCTCTACCTGTCCCCCATTAGCACGTCAACTCCATGAGAGCCAAGACTGACATCTAATGTGTTCACCGCTAAGATGGCAGCATGTAGAGCAATGACTGGCACAGTATATGAGAGCTCGAGTGTTGAGTGAAGAGCCCACTTCATCCAGGCATGAACATTTTCCACTTCACTGGTTGATTAGCCAAATAAAAATGCAACATACCCAACAGAAATCCTACAAGCTATTCTAGCATCTTCTCCCCTCTGTTCACACTTTGCTGAACGCCCGAAAGTTATTATGCTTCCAGAATTTCCTTCTAAAAGATAATTTTTTTTAAGCTTAACTCATTTGCAAGTCTGGGATGTCACATTACCATCATATTTTGTATCTTAATTAGCAGGTTGTTCCCCCTGGAAACCACATGGAGGAGATAATGAATCCTCAGCAAAGCCACTTACTGTGTGGCTTTCAACATGAAGAGATTGATAAGAAGTTGGGAAAAGCTCTTGGTTAAGAAAGTCCAAGGGGAGAGGTTGTCTCAGCTCTGCCACTGGGCTGGTCACCACAGACCTCATGGCCAGGGATCACTTCATCCAACAATCTCTTCGCCTTTCCCAGTGGGACAGTAACAGCAAGAAGAGGTGCGGTAACGGAAGAATCAGCACTCAGTCTGCTCTGTTCCAGCACAAGGCACTTTTAATAAGCTGGCCCACGGGCAGAGTGGGAATGAGTCAGAAAAGACTAAGGAATCCTGGCCTCAGAGTTCCAGGTGGTTGCTGCGCTTCCCAAAAGGCTTCAAACATGGCACCAGGAATTGGTCTGAACCTCAGGTGCGGCCATTTCTCAGGGAAGCAAGTGCTTTCTAGAAGGCTTGAATGGGTCTCTGAGTCACAAGAGTTCACAGTTAGGGCTCACATCATTAGTTACACTTGACTTGGCTATTACCTGTCCCACCTTGAGCCCCTTGTTACCTGTTCATTCCAGGCAGGTTGCCCCAGAAGTAGCGGGCCCTGTGAGCAGCAGACACTTTGATGGCATCGATCATCACTGGGTTACACTGCAGAGAGAGAGAGGGACAGCTGCTGGGAGCCCATGTCAGAATTCATGGGGAAGCCAGCCAGAGTGGCGTGTGACCTGGGTAGGTGACGGGGCCACCCCCTGGCTATAGAGGAGGCATGGTTCCTGCCAGCAAGAAGACAGACCAATCCTCATCAACAATCTGGCTGGAAGAAGACACAGCTAGTGCCCTGATACTAATGGTGGGGAGAGAGACCAGATTGGACCTCCAGGCTCTGAGAGAAGATACACCCTCTGACCTGCCAGATAATTACAGAATACACTATGTACAGGCAGGAAAAGCAGCTCAAAATTGAAATCTGCCAAGATGGGAGTCCCGGCTGCAGGAATGCAATGTTGACAAAACATGACTTCTGTCATCCCATCTGCCAGGTTCACACAGTGTGAAGCAACTAGCCAGTTGTATAACCTCTCTAGCAGAACACAGGCGGTCAAGTTTTGAAGAAAATGAATGAGATGTGTAAAAAGCATTTACTATAATGCTTGATGACAATGCCTCATGATGAACCGACTGCAGCCCCTAAAGCAGTTCTCAGAACAGGGATGAGAAAAAACTTCCTAGAGTAAACAAAATTTAGTCAAATCTCCCAAGGCTCCCCAAAAGTACACGAGGATTTCATCATCTGACTTCAGGGGGTTCAGGGTGAGGTTAGCGATCAAGTATTTTCCATACGCTAACAAAGAATGGATTTAGCCGTCACCTCCATTAAGAACCCAGAAGTCACTCTCAAGAATAGAAACACTTTACCAACCCCCAATGCCAACAGGGCCTTCCCTCCCACTGTCGTCTTGACCATCAGGACCCTAGGTGCCCTCACCTCCAGGAACCGAGAGATGTCTCTCTTGTCGCCAACCTTCATGGCTACCACATTCTCAAACATCCAGAAGAAGGGCCGATCATCCCCCTCCTTGGGGCGTGTGTAATTCAGTAGGTGGTAGAACTCAAAGAAGAGCCGGCCTGTACCCTCTGAGCCACAAAAGAAGATGGTAGAGGCAGGTTCAAACCCATCAGCCCAGCCCTCCATCCTGACACCAATGGGTTCCCAGTGATCACCTGACTAGAGCGGACACCCTACAGTCCTACTACCTGTACTCCTCTGGAATGAGGAAGGAAAGTGGTATCAGCCGTGCAGTATTTACCAGTATCTCTGGTGCCAGGACTTACAATGGACAAGGAAAGAGCCAACAGGTAAAGCTGGCCAGAAACAGTTCCTTCTGAGACCAGCACTCAGGTGACAGAGGGTCTCTCAGAGCCACCAGGAAGAAGGGATGCTCACCGTACAGGCCTTTCCTGGCAGGGTTCACATTTGAGAGATCATTGCATGGGCTTCCACCAATCACCAAGTCAAAGGGGCCCCATTCTTCAATCTGTGAGAGAAAAACAGTCACTTCTAGAGGAGTCACTCTTACTGGGGGTGAGGATGGAGGAATACAGCCTAGGTTCCAGGTAACCTTATGAGGAAAACCCACTTCCAGGGCGCTTGGCTGGCTCAGTTGGTGGAGCATTTGACTCTCAATCTCAGGGTCGTGGCTTCAAGCCCCATGTTGGGTGTGAAGCCTACTTTCAAGAAAAAAAGAAAAGAAAACCCACTTCTAGAATCTCACTTGGTCATTCAAGTCTCCCAACGCCCGCCGTTACCCAAAATAACCCAATGCCACAGATTCCCTAAGATCTAAATGATTCTGAATAATTTGCCAACTTGTGGGTCTTGGTACTACAGCTTGATGTGACCCCAAGTTTGCTTTCTACCACCACCCTGGGCACAGGGAAGGGGACCACATGGGCATGAGGATGTTTGGGGCTCAGGGCGTAGAGGAGGCAGAGGGGGTGGGGCAGAACCCGGCAGGGGTGCAGGCTAGCCCTCACATTTCTCTTCGTGATGTTCCTGACGTCATTCACGTATTTGATGTTGCCCTCGTGCTTCACAGTTCCAACAGCGATGGATTCTTCACACACTTCGGAGGCGACATACTTCTCGACTTTGATGCCCAATTCTTTGAGGACCAAGTACCCTGTAGGGGGTCAGGGGACATAAAGTTCATCAGGGTTGTCTTCCCAGAACCCCGTCCCTCCAGTGATTTTAAGCCATCTCCAGAGCTCAGACCAGACCCAGCAAGGACATGGTCATCCTCGAGGGAACCCATGCAGATGGCAAAGAAACCGCACCCTGGCTTCACCAGGCTGCCCGGATGGCGGAGTTTCATGAAGAAAATACACGGTTAAATGGTAGAGCCCACCGGCAGGATCTACCAAAACGGACAGGCACATAGCCAAGACCCAGCACCTACCACCCAACACAGTCAAACACAGACACACGGACAGGAACCTTCACCAAAAGCATGTTTAGAGACAACCTCAAAGCCTGGTGGCGTGGCCAGGGCTTAGTCCTACTCTGCATGTTCTGCACCAACACAAACAGGTCTTTAAGACCCAAACAGAGTGGGGAAAACAAAGTACGAGGAATGACCTAGGGGTGCAATGAAAAGCTGTCAATGTTTTAGGAATCCGGACATCAAAGTACACACATTCAGTACAAATGATGCGATGTGCTGATACTATTTTGCATAAAATAGTTAGATCAGGCAAATCCCCCGAGGCAGCGTGCATGCTGGCTATGCTTTTTCTATACCTGGGCAACCTGAGAAATGGAAGGGAACCAAGGTTGGAGTTACTAGGAGCTGCCTATTTCTGCTCCAACAAATCTAGCCTAATGGAACGGGAAAATCATTTCCTAAGATACCTGCACATAATAAAAAAATGCAACACAGCTAAGATATACCTGTCTTTAAAAAGGCCCAACAGAAGGCTGAGTAGGTGAAATGGCAGAGAGGTTTGAGGAGAGAAACAAGGAGCCAGTGGTTTTCTCAGGACAAGTGACCAACAGGTCATCCCAGGGGTCTTTCTTGGCACTGATGACAGGACACCTGGAGCAGGTGGGCGTCCCTAGGTGAACTCCAAACTCACCTGTTGCAATTCCATCAAACAGGGATAAGACTCGAATGGGCCGCCTTCGGGCTGCGGGAATCGCAGGGTATAACTTGGGGGCTTCCTGCCAGGTTAAAGAAGGAGGTCATGGAAGTCACGGTGCAGGGGGTAAGACTCAGCCTCTGGTGGAGGGGAGGGCTGACCTCCCTCTGAGAGTCACAAACCCTGTGCTCTGCAATGTCCTAGCTGGGACCCCCTGGAGAGCTCTGGCACAAAATGGCCATTCTGCCCTTAGACGTGAACACAGATGCGACTTTGATACAGAGGCACACACACACAAAAACACATTCCCTACCCAGGAATGACCTGGAGCCTCCCTCCATGAACTGCAGGCAGGAGCCCAGGAGAATCCACTCCCACTATGATTTAAGATTTAAGTCACGGGCCTCCCTTCCCTCTTCAGTTCCACTAAGACTAAGGCTTGGTTAGCTCTGTAACCGAGTCTTCAGCAGGCCCTTGAAAATAACACCTACTGAGAGGCCATGAAGGAGGGGAGGAAGAACACCAGAGAAGCCTGACAATTGTACAGAGGATGTGGTCTGAATCTCTCAGATGCTCGTTTGTACCATGGATCTTTTCCATTACTCTTGCCAACAGACTTGCAGAGTGCTCCAGACCCCTGAAGCTCTGGGGGTGGGCAGTGCTGGGGAAGAAGCCTGTGGCTTACGTATTCGAGCCCCGTGTCGCTGGTGAAGAAGGCCTGCAGGCGCACGTTCCAGTCCTTCCGGCGCCGCAGGACGCCATGACAGCGCTGCGGGAGGCACATGTAGCAGCTCCAGGGCTCCTGCAGCTTCGCATCTGCTGCGGTGCCCGTGCCCACCAGCACCTCCAGGCACTCCACACAGAAGCACCTGCCCCGCCAGCAAGGGAGAACACCTTCGTCATCGCGCAGTTCCCCTGCCTCCACACACTGTCCCACTGGCGATGGCAACGGGCCGCCTGGAACCTTCTTGGGGCCCCTGTTGCTCTATCCAATGGGCTGGAAGGCATGGTGTCAGGATTTGGGCTACACTGACCTCTTCCTTGGGGCCCATGGACCCTGCCCACCCATCCCCAAAATCGGCCCATCTCTAAGGGGCCTTCCCCCCCTCAGGGACCCATCCCTCCACCCCAGTTCCACTGCATGGAATTCTGGCTTGGGACCATCCCTTGGCGCTCCAGGCCCGGCCCCAGCCCCAGCCCGCGCTCACCGGCAGCAGCTCGTATTGCTGCAGAGCAGCAGCTCGCGGCCCTCGCAGCACACAGTGCAGTAGGACTGATAGCCGTCGTCGTCGTACATATAGAACAGCTCGAGGAAGCGGTCCTGGCAGCCAAAGAGAAACGCCCATGAAATCAGGCACCAGGGACCACCAGGCCCTGCTTGCTCGCTGGCTGAGGCCCCAGGATGCAGCCACAGAACAGGTCACGGGGGGCTTGGCGACCTTTCCAGGGCCACCAACTGGGGCCACGTGCCACTGCAGGACGGCCTCCCTGCTGCGGCAGTTGGCCCACGAGGCAACAGCTTCACTAGAACCTTCCCTATTGCCGACACACAGGTGTTTTTTTTCTGGGGGAAGTACAGGGGAGTAGTGGGAAGGGGCAGGAAGGCCAAGGGCAGGATTAGGACTTACCCGGCACGTCTGGCAGAGCCCACCCTCAAAGAGAGGGTGGAAGGACATGGGGTTTTTCCTACCACAGGACAAACAGCTATCTGTAAGAAAGATAGGGATGAAGCTTGCAGCAATGACGGCCACAAAACCAGGGGTGAAGCCTGGAGTCTAACGGCTTTTTTTTTTTTTTAAGATTTTATTTATTTATTTGACAGAGATAGAGACAGCCAGAGAGAGAAGGAATACAAGCAGGGCGAGTGGGAGAGGAAGAAGCAGGCTCGCAGCAGAGGAGCCTGATGTGGGGCTCGAGCCCAGAATGCTGGGATCACGCCCTGAGCCGAAGGCAGACGCTTAACGACTGAGCCACCCAGGTGCCCCTAACGGCTTCTGAATAGTTACTCCAAGCTAGCAAAATCACAAGGAGTCCTCACGCTTTGTTCCTTTCAGCGATGCTTCCAAGTTGCCAACCCCATTCCAGAAACGGGGAGAGCCCACAATGAGAGCCCCAAGCAGGAGGTCCCAAGGACAGGCAAAGGCCTGGCCCAGTAGGAAGACCTGGGGAAAGATGCTAAGCAAAGGCCATTCCAGCACGGGACAAGCTTGGGAGGGCCTGGTATGAGACTCTTTAAAGACAAACTTAGGTAACTTATGGTGATGCCAATTTGCTTGTGTCATCATGTAAGACTTCCCTACACCAAACCTACACACAGCCATGGATGGGTGCAATTCAGAATACGGCTACCTTCCTATTAGGATATCCTGCCTTGCCCTCACACCAGGAGGTCAGGACTGATCAAAAGCACTGATCATGTGGGCAGGGCCATTAAGGTGCCCCAGACCCGGGTGCCTGGGTGGTATAGTCGGGTGAAGGATCTGACTCTTGGTTTCAGCTCAGGTAGTGATCTCTGGGTTATGAGACAGAGTCATGCCTTGGGCTCCACTCTCAGCACAGTCTGCTTGAAATTCCTTCTCCCTCTGCCCCAACCACTCTCTGGCTCTCTCTCTAAAGTAAGTAAATAAATCTTAACCAAAAAATGCCTGAGACTAAGCATCCCCAGCCAGGCAGCACAGATGGGTGACAGTGTCTGGAGGAATGGAAGGATTATGGGTCAAGGTTTCCAGGACCCGACAGGGGCTGCTCCAAAACTGAGCTTTCCCCAGGGATCTGGGTCAGGAGCTGTGTTGTTTTCCTACCCAGCACTGAGATAAGCACTCAGTAAATATTTAACTAAAGGACACCAGTCTAAGGAAGTAAGAGAGAGTCCATTTGTCCTCACACATTCTGAATTCCATTAGATAGATTCTGGGCAGAGTTTCAATTCCAGTGGCTAATTCCCAGCCAGGACAAACACACCAGAGTTGGCTTGAAAGACTGACAGTGGTGAAGTGTGTCTCCCTTGCACCTCAAAGCCTATTTGGGTTCCTGTCTGGGGAAAGCTCAGGATGCCACAGATACTGGTTTCAGGTTTGGGGTTCTCTGAGCCCAACTCCACTTACCCCAACCTTCTCGCTGACTCAGAGGAGCAGAATCAGCCTTCGTGAAAACCAGGCAACACATTCCATTAAATGTAGCAACAAAGATAGCACACCCCAACTGAGGCCAAGGCACAAAGCTCTGGGTTAGACTCCAGCAGGGCAGGCAAGCAGGCTAAGGTCGGCCTTGAGCACTGCCCAGGACGTGAAGGGGAGACTGACAAGGGGAGAGCACATTACCTTCCAGGTTACTCTTGTTGTTGCTAACATCCAAAGCCATTTGTTCTGTCGACAAAAGAGAAGGTGTGACCCAGAGTCAAGGAGCCTGTTCCTCAATCAGCGAGGCCACGCTCCCTTTGCTGAATAGCCCTTCCTGCCGCCCACCCCCGACAGGCCACGCCTGACAGTGGGTGAGCGCTCCCCCAGCCTCCTCACTACCCCATGATCACCTCGACTCTGGTCCTCCTCTCCTCGGTCTTTGCCGTTGTTGTAGCAGTTGGTCTTTAGGCGCTTGGGTGGGGGGCAGTAGTCTGAGGCAGCCGAGTCGTCAGCTGTGCGTCTTCTAGTCTTGTTCTCTGTGAAAGGTAAGGAGATGGCAGCCGGGGCCAGGGTACGGGGAGAACTGGGGCCTGGGACAGAACCATACCATGCCTGGGTGCCCACCTGCATCTGGGCCATGACATGGGTCTATGCTAGGTGTCCTACAGCCCCTCTGTGGGCAACGTGGATGAGGACAGAATTCAGAATCCCTTGTTACGTACTTACAGGGGTTTAAACAGTGCTGGGTGCAAGAGAATACATCCTCATAGACCCAGCGCAAGGAAAATTAGACAAAGCTTGGTCTCTGGCGCCCAGCACGTGAACTAATAGCCACATGTACCAACTGAGCACTTGAGATGTGACTTGTGTGATCTGGACGTACACTCCAGAACTACAAGTGGAGCCAATCAAAGGGCTCATCTGGAACTTGGGGCATCCAGAAAAATATATTATCTAACATTTCCAGGGAAAACTTAGCACAAAACGTGAGTGATCATAAGACACGTCAACATAATAAGATTTTTAAAACTGCTCTAATAGAAAATGTAACATTGTCATTCATTTTTATACACTGTTCGAAATGTTAAGATGCTGGAAATACTGGATTAAGTTAAAATACATGACTTATACTAATTTCACCTTTTTTGTCCTTTTCCAATGTTGCTACTAGAAAAAATTTCTATTATGTGGCCATTGTTTATGTATTTCTATAAATTCCTGTTATACTTGTACTCAATCTCTAAATATCTGTAAGAACATGGAGAATTATACAGCCGTTAGAAATCATAAGGACGCTTAGTGACAAAATTACATTTAACAGTGCATACACTCATTGAGAAATGAAGGGAAAGTAGGACTCCAACTCGTGTACAGAAAAAGTTGGAAGGATGTGCACACCCAAGTTAACCGGGAGGGCAGATGTGAGGGTTGGGAGTGAAGGGGTGGGTGAGGGCTCAGGCTGACTTTTTAACAGGTTGGATTCTTTCCCAGTGACCACTGTATATGCAAGAAATCGAAAGAAAGTACAGAGAAAATAGTACATAGTCAAAATATGGGAAGGGAATACCGTATTTCCTTGATTCTAAGTTCCCACTGCCTGCACGACGCACCTTCGACTTATTAACCACTTATTTGTGGGGGGAGGGAAACAAAACAAAACAGAAAAGACTATGTTAAATGTATGGATTGTTAAGACAAATCCTGGATTTCAGGCATCCAAGATTTCCAGAGTGACGATGTGAAACCAGACTTATCTTACATTAGAGGAAATATGGCATTGGTCAAACCCTCAAGATGGGAGATGCCTCTTTCTGAATGGAGGTGGCTTTGGGGGCTTGTTGGGGGGTGGGGGGAGGGTTAACACTTTCTAGGTTTTCTCCAGTAAGCATAGCTTAATTATATTTTTCTTTAAAAAAGGGCACTAATTAATGAAGAGTCCATCTCGGCCTTCTGTTTACTCAAGTTTTTGCAACAGATTCAATCCCAATTACATGTACTTGACCTTCAGTAGGAAAAGCAACCAGGGCAGCTGGAAAAGGCTGGGCTGTTTGGTTTTTCCAGCTTCCCTTGGAGTTCATAGGTGACAGAGCTCCAGAGCTGACAGCTTGCTGGAAGCTGGGGTAGGGTAGGTGGCAGCAGGGGGTGACGGCATCCCCCAAGAGGGTCCCCATCGGCAGTGGATGGTGGGTGCTGCCCAGGTCCCAGTCCCACCTGGTTGCTTGTTGTTCGGTTTGAGGCCCTCGATCCCAGTGGGCTTAAAGCCCCCGTGGGCCCACTCTAACATGGGTTTCAGCTGGTCCTCCAAGGAGTCTCCAGGATTGCTGGGAAAGGTTTTGCCAGCCCGCACCCTGGCTTTCTGTGGAGATAAAGAGGCTATGATGAACGGGAGGGGTGGGTGCTAGCCAGGCCACACCCAGGGTCTCCCCCAGCTGGGGCCTGCATTCCTCTTCACACTGTTCCCTTTCATAGCCCAGCAGCTGTCCTAAGCTGTGGTATGTGACAGGGAGGAGGGGCCTGTGTAGGGAGACAGGCAGGAGGTCATGGAGGGGGAATTATTTCTCTCCATGCAGATACCAAATATGATCTCTCCCCTGTAGGGATGTGACGGCTCAGCTCCCTTTCAAAGGACAAAGGATCAGCATTAGCTGTCACTTTTGGATATAGGAGAAGCATCGGTCAGCATGTCTCACTGCGTCTGAGAAGCTTGAGATTTCTTATTTCCCTAATGAAGTTGGGGAGGTGACAAGTATTAAGTCCTATGACAGAGGTACCAGGAAGTTTCACATGTCTAGTTAAGCACAAAGACTGGCTCATGAATGCTGACCAAAGCCATGGCCCATTTCATTTCTAAATCAAGGTAGAGGGAGTGTCAAAGCCTGATGGATCCCTCACAGACAAGGAGAGGGGGCAGCTGGCCTCAGCTGCTCTCCAGTCTTGACCTCAAACCACACGCTCAAAGGGAAGACGCTTTGAGGCTCTGAAAAAGCTTATTCACAGATAAGAATATTGTCTTCTGCCCCCAAGGGCTCCTCCTCCCTCTATCCGTGGGCAGGGAAGCTGGCGTAGTGCTGGGAACTCATGGGACCCCTTCCTTTCCTTCCTAGTCAATGGGCTGTCATGTTTGCACACACTTCCTCCCTGGTGGCTCGGTCCCCTCCATGCTATCACTGGGCACACTGCGGCCTGAGCTGGCTTTCTAGAAGTCTCTTGCTTTACCTCTGTTCTTGGGGCCAGGCCCTCACCACCCACTACCACGTTACCTCCAATGCATGGTACATGGCCTTCCTGTAAGAGACCAGCTTATTGAAGGTCGCCAGGTTAAAGTGCTGGCTGAACAGCCCCAGGGCCACCAGCTTATCTGCAGAGACCTAGAAGAGAAAGCCATCATCAACATCGATTTACAACCTGTGTGTCTGGAGTGTGCTGTGTCTCTCCCAGGCTTATTCCTGGGGATCAAGTTATAGACTAAAAAGGGAAAAGTAGAAAACAAATGGAGCACAGGCTCTGACATGCCCTGTAGCCAGAAGCATGGCGAACACAACACTCCGAATGGGAGAAGGTAGGATACTCCAAACAGATACAATCAGATGCACCCTGTATTTGTGTATATTCTAAGTGCAACAGACCCACATGGTCCTTGAACACATGTTCCTCCCTCCATCAGCGCACGACAAAGAGCTGTGATGCAGCCTTTTACTAACAGAATTTAATTTAATGTATGGATTTAGAGAATAGTGTTTGGCACAGAGTAAGCAATTTTTAGCTACTGTGATTTGTTGCTATGTGCCTTCCGTTGGGGCTAAATACCTCTAGTCTACCAGTCTCATGCTCCATGTCCCCTGGCCGTCTGGGAATAAATCAGGCTGCTGGTGGGTAAGATTAAACTGGTGTTGGGGGATGCTGATTAGCCCTGAAAGCCATGTGACGTCTCCTTCCCCCTCTCCTTCATTCTCATGCCAACCTGTTTTGCACCTCTCGTCTTGACCTCCCAGGAGGGGCTACTGCCACCATTTATAAGTAACTGGGGATCAGCATGGTTGTACACAGAAATGCAGGTGCTGCTCCCAGCGCTAAACTGCTCTAGTGCAGTGTGTAGCCCAAGCACCAGGATCTGTGTTGCCATCCCACCCTATTACGTTAACATCCCCATACTTCATCTTATTAGCACCAGACCCAGCCTTGCAAAGCTCATTATAGGTCTCACTGGGCCAAAGCAATTACAAACAATCCATGTTTCCTCATTTCACAGAACTACAGCCCACATCCCTGCAGTGAGATGCTTCAGGGAGAGCAAAGGCCCAGGACATTTGTCATCCTGCTCCCTCTGCTGGCTGAAGAGTATCTATACGCATTCTACCTACCAGCAAAGATTCCAGGTCCTATTTATCTTGCCCTCTAGGAATTTCAGTGTGTTTATAGCAAATCCCTAATCATGGGAAAAAACAAACCTCAATTTGAGGCCGAATCCCACAGACATACTGAATGGTCCTCCATTCTCACATCTGCCTCCATCCCAACCTAGCTTGCTGTCGTTCCTCATATACCTCGGGATGTGTTTAAAGTTGGACTAACATTTCAAAGAGAGACCATCACAGGCGAGGGATTGCCTGCAGCACTGCTCTCAGCACAACCCGACATCTCAGAATGTGCCTTTGATGGTGTGTACAAATCAAACCTGCTGGGTTCATGCCCAACAGAGCTCTTAACCCGCAGACTCTCACCAAGAAGAAACTTAAAATGGTTAACACCCCCCCAAAAAAAACCCCACCCGCAAAGGTTGGGACACCTGGGTGGCGGAGTCGGTAAAGTCTGACTCTTGGTTTCAGCTCAGGTCATGATCTCAAGGTCATGAGATCAAGCCCTGTGCCCTGCTCGATGCTCAGCACAGAATCTGCTTGAGGCTCACTCTGTTTCCCCCCTACCCTCGCTCTCAAATAAATCAATCTTACACACACACACAGTTAATGCTAATAATCAACAAACCCTGAAATCAGTACTCCGCGTTGAACTTTTTCATAACTGTCACCAGGTGGGCCTAGGCACACCTCTCCTCCCACGGCCGTCCCCACTGCTCTCAGAAGCAGAGACCACCCTTCCTGTCTCTTCCAGGCTTCTCCAAGGAGAGCTTTGAGGGTAGGTGCCCAGGAATCCATCCCGGTGACTCTGCCCTGAGAATAAAAACCAACAGAGCACAAGTGGCCACAAGTGGCTTCAGAGGACTTTTCCAGCTCTTTGTCTCCTATAGTAGAGAGATTGAGATCTGGGCCCATCAGACCCTATGCATCTGTTTAAGCCAGTTAACAAGAAATTTTTGTCCTCCTTAGACACAAGGAGACAAAGAGCCTCACCCATCTGGAGAAAGCAGTCACAGGCCACTCATCTTAAAAAGTCAAGTATAAAAAAGTAAGTGAAGAAAACATAGGAAATGGGTCTGTGGCCCATGACAGCCTGACTGGCCCTGGACTCACCTCAGAGAACTTGCCGTCACCAAACCACTGCACCCACCGCATGCCGGACATGGCCTGGCGCTTGGAGGTGGCCTTCCATGACACCACCATGGCAGGCCACCAGGAGAAGCCCTTGATCTTTCCCCACACGAGATCCCCTATCCCGAACTCCTTCCCATCCTGAAGGAAAAACCACACGAAGGAATCCCAATGAGACAGATTGCCTGGGCCGAGGAAAAATCCTGCCCACCCCACGAACCCCAATGGCCAGTGCCCCAGGCTCCAACCTGGGGCATTCCCTTAAAAAAATAAGAACGATGAGTGAGAACCCCTTGAATGTAAGGGGTCAGTTTGGTTTTTTAATAGGAACACGGGATTTATTACATTTGTAACACTTCACCCAGTATCTGGGAATGAAAGACGTCAACTGAAAACTCACAGGAAATAAGATCAGAGCAACAATGATCATCACCTGCATTTTCCCACCACAGGCCAAATGCTTCCAATGGCTATTCCAAAGCCATTAAAATGCAAAAAAACTCTGGACATTTGCACACAAAATGCTTACCACAAAATATGAAATGCCCATGAAAAAACAAGTTATTCAGAGTCCTACAGCCTGAAGCAGACAGAAGGATTTCTACAGGACAGATGTACATACAGACATACGCAGCAGTGCTGGAGAGAAGCCAGGGGGACTGGCCAATCATGAACACACAAGCTGGATTATGTGACACAGCAGATCACAGACGGGAGAGTGAGACAACTCCAGCTCCTAACAGATGAAGTAACTAGACTACAATGGTCTGTAAAATATGGTGACCAGAGTCACACCACCTATTACGTGTACAGATGACGTACACATATTTGGGGGTACAAATACGAGACGTTCGGAAATTCATCAGTCAGGTGTTTGAATGACGTCTGGCACAGAAGTAGGATAAAGGTAGGACACGTTGCAGATGGATAATCTATACGCTAACAAAATTCAATTATTATAATAGTAGTGCCCCCAAAAAGGTAGGACTAGCCTCCCCTGCTGGGTATGTGTTTGTTCTTCCCTATTATTTAACCTGTCCTTGTGGTACCTGATACTCGGCGCTGTCGGCATCTCTACCCTCTGCGTCCACCTGTGGGGACTCGAAGCCGTCCTGCTGGCTGTCCTGGGCCAGGCGGGTGTAGGGGGTACTGCTGCTCTGGGGCACCACATCGTCTTCCGTGAGGTCAATGGTGAGGTAGGGGCTGGCTGGGGACGGCCACGGCGTGCCTGCCAAGGATACTGTCCGCCGCCTCAGGGACTGTGGACAGAAGGACGCAGAACTTGGGCCACAGCAAACCAGGTGGGTGACCAGAGACCAGTGGACCCCCAGTTGCTTCCCAAGCAAGCAGAAACAGTGAAGACGTTAAGTTGAAGAGAACAGAGATCACCAAGGACGGTTTTCCAGGAACCAGTATCCCACAAGTGGTGGGAAAAAGCAACTTCCAACAGAACAGAGACAGAATCAAGGACACAGGCGGAATAATGATGAAGGATCCGAGAGGCTCTGAGAGCCAAGCTCAGAGAGGGCTGCTGGTTTCCTTAAATGCTTACTGTGTGCCCAGCCTTGCAACAGGAGTGGAGAATTACAGTAACCACTGGGGTTGCCTCAACACAGTCAAAGAAGACACCAGGGAGACAAAACAGTTCCAGCGTCAGAAGTTTCCAGCTCATTCCGAGGAGGAGCAAGAACCCAGTCAGCAGGGAATTCACACATTCCCACCCCAGTTCCACCTAGAATCAGGCCAGGAGAGAAGTCCTCGGGTTTAAGAGAAGCTTACCCGGCACCCAGGAGAGAAAGGAAAGGCCAGGCCCTGAAAAGGTGGTAAGAGTGAAGAACGGATGGAGGTTATGCGCCAGCCACTTTGGATGGCACAGTGAGAGGGGCAGATCTTGCACTGAGAGAGACTGGGGGTATCTGGGGAACCAACCCTGGTAGCTGAGAACTCCACGGGGGACTCATCCACGTGACTGCGGCCCTGTCGGCCTCTGGTGGGTCGTGGGGAGGGCCTGTGCCTCTCCCGGCTGGAAGCACTGGTGTTATTTCGGGTTCGGACCTGGAAGCAAGAGGGGATAAGCACGAAGCCTTTGGTGACTACAGGTGTGGAGTTCCGGACAGGCAGCCAAGAGGACTGGACTTGATAGGTCGCCTCACATGAACAAAAGTGAACGAGGTGGTCAGGTTAGGGAAGCACTTGGGAGACTGGCCACATCTCCGCCCCAGAAACTCCCCAGTTAGTAGTGGGAGAAGGGGGTAGGGTATCAGCAGGGCTGCCAACAGTCCACAGCAGATCCCACGCTGCCTGGCCAAGGGAGCTGGCACCTGCAGACTGAATGGAAAAGTAAAATCCAAACTGAACATTTTCCCCCCAAAAGCGCTGGAATAATTGTGGCCTTCTTCAGGAAGGTACTGGGTCATCAAGATGGATGAGAAGCCCTTAGGCTCCTCTTTTCTCAAAATGACACAAGCTTGGCTGTTGCACATTTGTGTTCAAATCCTGCTCACAAGAATGACTGTTTCTGGGGCCCCGGGTGGCTCAGTCGGTTGAGCGGCCGACTCAATTTTTCGGCTCAGGTCATGATCTCAGGGTTCTGGGACCAAGCCCCACATCGGGCTTCGCACTCAACAGGGAGTCTGCTTCAGGATTCTCCCTCCCTCTGCCCCTCTCCCTGTTTGCTAGCTCGCTCTGTAAAATAAATCAATCTTAAAAAAAATTGAAAAGATGTTAAAAAGAATTACTATTTAACCTTGGGTAAATTACTGGAATCTTCTCTCATCATATGCTGGGTAAGATTATAAATTAGACCTGCAATCATCACCAAGTGTCTGCCTGCTCCCTAACGGGCTGGGTGACCACTAGCAAAGACTGCCTTCCTGTTTCTAGACCTCACACACTGTTAAGTCACGGAATCCGCTTACAGAAGTGACTCCCAAAGTAATTGGCATTTGAGCCATCCACCTACAAACTACCACTCTTGGGCACTTAAAGCCAGGAGTGCCCACAGAACTGAAAACCTGCCACGTGAAAGAAAGCCTTCACAGTGACTGTTCATGAACTGTTCATGAACCTTGCTGTCATTTTTCAATTTCGAAACATTTATTCACCTCACTGTTCAAAGTTCCAAGGAGAAAGGAAGATCCAAGACAGGTTTTTTCATGCAGGCCTATGTGTGGTTGGAAGGGCCCAGGCTGAGGGGTGGGGGACTTACAGCTGGGCTTTCAGACCGAGTCCTGGTTTCACGGAAGAGTTTGGGCATCACTGGGGTATCAGAGCTATCCCAGTCTTCCCCCTCGCCATCTCCGTCACCTGTCAGATCCTTTATAAATGAAGCATTAGGAAAAGGTAAAGGTCATTAAAAGGTCACACAACCAAAATGGTTTAAGAATGAAGAGTTACTAATGAATCATCAAGCCTTATATCGGAAACCGGGGATGTACTGTATGGTGACTAACATAATATAATAAAAAATCATTAAAAAAAAATAATAATAATAATAAATAAATAATTTAAAAAAAAAGAATGAAGAGTTAATCATATTGGCCCAACTGACCTGAAAATATTTTCAACTACCACATTTTGCTCAAAAAATACTTTACGATGGCTTATCACAGGGACCACAAATTCAGGACACGATGGGAAAATAAAACCCCAGTGAAATCAGGAAGCCCAAGATAGGGTGTGAATGCAGTATGCGTCGTCAAGACTCTTGTATGCACACCACAGGGAGACTGATTCGGCTATGCCCAGCAGGGAGCCCTGGTCAATTTGCACCATTAAGTGTCTGGGAGAAATAAAAGGTTCAAGGGAATTGCTTTTTGATACCATGACCAGGAAGAAATAGCACCAATTCTGTTGTCAAGTCATGAAGAAACCCTAGCACATGTCCCATGCCCCAGAGCAAAACCAAAAAACTGGGCACAGAAACTGGAGCTGGTAAGCAGCCCCAGGCCCAGCTGTCATGTTAACAACTGGATTTTTCACTTGCCAATCTTGTGGCCTTGAGTGAGTCCATTCCTCTCTTTGAAAGGCTAACAGTAACATCTCTTGTAGGACAACAGGGTGATAATGAGGAATCAAATGATGTAAGCCTCGCCCAAGCCCAGGCTCAGAGGAAATGCTCGGGAGGAGGTTCCATTCCCATTGCTAATCACGGCCCACCAGACCTCAAACAGCTGTCCGGTGCACACGGTCCCAACTAGCCACACAGCGGGCTGCCCCTGCTTGCTCCCAGCACAACAGAAGCTGTGTGAATGGGAATGTTCATTTGTCCATAACTTTGGCCCCAGTGCCTGACACTGGTTCTTTGAAAAAAGTAACCCAAGTGAAAAAAACTCTACTATGATTAGTAAGAACACAAGGTAGAAATGATGTCAGGAATAAAAAAAAAAAAATTGTGAACACTAAACTTGGGGGGGGGAATGGATCAAGTAGAAACCTTGCAGCATGGGGCGCCTGGGTGGCACAGCGGTTAAGCGTCTGCCTTAGGCTCAGGGCGTGATCCCAGCGATCTGGGATCGAGCCCCACATCAGGCTCTTCTGCTATGAGCCTGCTTCCTCCTCTCCCAGTCCCCCCGCTTGTGTTCCCTCTCTCACTGGCTGTCTCTATCTCTATCGAATAAATAAATAAAATCTTTAAAAAAAAAAAAAAGAAAGAAACCTTGCAGCAAGTATTCAAAGATCTTGCAATCATTGTTTAAAATCCCCTAAAACAAGCCAAGCAAGTTCTTTCCATCTCGGAACAAAAAAAAAATTTTTTTTCCTTCAGGCCACATAACCCTGATATCAAAACTAGACACAAAAATATTCCAATAAAATCATACATCCATTTTATTCATGAATAGATGCTAACTCACAACATACCACAACCAAGCTGGGCTCACTCCAGGAATAAAAAGGACAGTTTACTACATTAGAAATATATCAATGGGGGGGTGGGGGCCTTGGGTGGCTCAGTCGGTTAAGCGTCTGCCTTGGGCTCAGGTCATAATCCCAGGGTCCTGGGTTTGAGCCCCACATTGGACTCCCTGCTTGTCGGGAAGACTGCTTCTCCCTTTCCTTCTGCCTGCCACTTGCCCTGTTTGTGCTGTCTCTCTCCCTCTCAGATAAATAAAATCTTAAAAAGAAAAAAAATTTATCCATGTAATTAATCATCCGATGAGAAACAGAATTTCAAAATTATGCTAAGTAAAAATTTAGTACAAAAAACTTTGTAAATTTAGTAACAACAAAAAATACCATCACTCATGAGGTTGTTCGAAGCCCTCTTGGTGCTTAGCAGTGTTGGGATTCATCATTCAACAAGTATTTATTGGGTACCAGCTTAGGGGGGCGTCAAGTTCCCCATTTAATGAAAGGTCAAGGGAATTCCCCTGGAACCCTGAACAAGGGACAGTGGAGCACATACCTGAGTGTAACTGAGCAGACTGGAGACCTCCCTCTTAGACAGACGTGAGCTTGATCTGCGGCCTGGAATAAAGAGCGAAGTGTGTTTTGAGGAAGGGAGGCTCCGGGCTGGGGAGCAGTGCCTTCCCTTGCTGGCTTGCTGTCCCTGTCATCTCCTCTCTCTAAACACTGGCATCCTCAGGGGTTAATTCCCAGTCCCTCAGGATCTGTGGTCCTGTCAATGTATTCATAAGGCAACAGGGCACAGAGCCAGGCACATAAATAGGACCCAAACAATACTGAAGGTACTCATGAGGCAAGGCATCAAATCCCTGCCAGAATTGTGGCCACCAAACTACAATTAATGAACAATCCAGTGCCTGGCATATCAGCCACATTTCAAGTGCTCACATGTGGTTAGTGGCTATTATAGTGAACAATGCAGAAAACAGAACACTTTCACCCTCGCAAAAAGTTCTATTGGACAGCAGGGGGGATTTCAACAGCAGGATGGGACAATAATACAGGGTTTTCCAAACCAGCTGGGTCAGAAAATCTCAGTGGGGAGGACCCCAGGTGATGTGATCCAGAACTGTGCAGGGGAGGGGTGGGAAAGGGAAGGATGGGAAAGGAAGCAGGCCTCAGACCCTCCCCACTGGAGTGTCTTCTTCCCACATAATCACAATCCCAGCTGCAAGGGAAGAAGGGTCCCACTCCAAAAGGGCCAAAGACCCCAGCCTACGCTGCAACCACCCCATCATGCTGCAAAACAACAGGCGCATCACCTTGGGGTTACCTTCTCAGAGTCCCAGCTGAGCTGGGTGCAGTGGGGGGGGGGGGGGCGCAAGGGCCTGTGGGCAGGGATGAGAAATGGGCTGGGCTCTCCCTATATCCACTTCCCTTCCCCTGGAGGTGTGGCGGAGCCTGTCAGAGACCAGACCCTCTCCCCACAACCTGCCTTGAGCCTGCTCGGAGACTCATGTCCCAGCTGCTGTCTGCAACCCCTGTCCCACCCCTCCTCCCCACTGGCCCGGCCACCTCTGATCTCCGGGGTGCTGATAGCCTCCAGGATGGGGGGTGAGGGTGCATCCTTGGAGTCAGAAGATTGGTCGCTGCAGCCCCCATTAGTGATGATGGAGTCTTCCCTCCCGCTGGCGTCCTCCTCTCTGTTGAGTTGTCTGGTGTCTCCCTTCATTGTTTCCTGCAGGAGGGCCAGAATGGGTAGGGTAGCAGGGAAACAAGGGCACAAGGGGGCAGCACACCCCAAACCTCCCGCCAATGGCTCTGTGTCGTCAGGCCAACAGAGGCCCCTTGACATATTCTCCGGGTGATATTCCTGCCCAAGGACCCCACCCAGGCTGCCCCCCACAGCCTGCCCCCCTCACCAAACTCGGAGGCTCAGGACTTGGTTCCATGTGGCCAGGCGGCCCGAAGGCTCAGATACCAGCACCCAAGACAGAGAAGGGGGCTGGGCTGTGGTCTGAGGCTTAGGCTGTTCTGTGCAATTAGCCGGCCACTTCAAACAATGCCATTTAGGACCCGCCTGCCCCGGCCTGCCTGCCGCCAGCCTTGGTCCCCTCTGCCCCTGGCCCCCTCTCCCTGCCCAGCCTCCGCAGGGCCTCAGGAAGCCAGTGCATTATTTTCCCTCCTGACCCCTTTGTTTGCTCTCTCCCTTCCCCTCAATCTCCAGGTCCTCTTCCCACCCGCCCCCTCCTCCCCCACAGAACAGCTTCTCTCCTCTCCATGGCAGCACAAGCCCCGCCCCACCCCAACCTCAGGGGCCCATTGGTCTGCTGGCCTGTCGCTCACTCCCCTCCTCCCTCACCAGCTGGGGCTCAGAGTCCCAAGTTCCCAAGAAGGGAAATGATGGAGCAGCACAGGCAAAGGACTGGGGCAGTTAACAAGGGGCATGCTCCCCATCCGCTCCAGCCTCACCCCATCTCTGGGCCTCTGTCTCCCCACTGCTGCCCCTCTTGGTAACTGCATCAGCAGCAGGCTATTCAGCTAAGACCAGCAGCTCAGCCAGGTCTTCATTGATGGGTTCAAGGGCTCTGTGACCTTCGACCTGGCCTGTAATGTATGTTGGCCTGTACCTTTCCCTCAAAATCTTCCTAATAATGTGATCGTGGGCCCATCTTATAGAAAAGGAAAACTGATGCACAGACTGGGTTAGTCTCCAAGGTCAAAAATCACATCTAAGAGGTGAGGCCAAGGTAAAAACGGAGCCCAGGTACAGGGTAAGGCCCCCCAGATCAAATCCCTTAGTTTCCCCCAAACTGCTCCAGAGCTATTTGGCGCCACACCCTATTGTTCTGGACCCTGTCTTGGAAAAAGCTTTCCTGGCCAACGGCTGCTTATCAGCACTGAGCACTCCCAGCCCTACGCCCCATCTTGGGGACTCACCGCACAGTACCACATGACCCACACCAGCCTCCGCGGGTATCTTCTAGAAGCATCAAGGCTACAGGGTTGCAGACTGCAGTGGTGATGGGGAACCACATCCACTAGGGGGTGATGTGGGGCTCTGTCTGAATTGTACTGCAGCGCCCCCAGGTGGATATGCAACGTCACCTGGGGTGCCAATTTCATCCTCCGCACCTGTCCATCCCCAAGCCTGGGCACCTGTCCATCCCCAAGCCTGGGCGTGGGGCCGTTAGACCTGGGCTGTATTCCCCATAGGGCCCAGGGACCAGGAAATCATCTGGGAGATGGTAAGAGCTACAAAATCTCAGGCATGACCCTAGACCTACAAAGTCAAGACCAACATTTTCCAAAGATCCCTGGGTGATTATATGCAAATTAAAACAGCACTGTTCTGGTTCTAAATGTACACTTATCTTCAGCACAGTGTGGCATTTACCCCACATGGCCCAAGGTGTGCAGGCTCACACTTCCTGGTCTGTTTTCTCTCAGTACCTGTTAAGGAATCTCACCAGCCCAGGGGAAAAGAGGAATACCTACCTAGCCCAATCAGCTGCTTCTCAGCCCCTTTCACTGCCAAGCCCTGACCCAGAAGAACAGGCTGGCTGAACTATGGCCAGATCCTGTGAGGCCAAGCAGCCAAAATCCCAGGAAAACCGTTGGAGTGTGGTTCAAAGTAATAATTAATTCCCAGTGTCTTGCCCCAGGCCAAACCAGTGACTAAATAACCTGCGTGGCCTAACACAGGGTGGGAGGCTGGGTCACGGGTGCAAGACACCAACGGTCCACAGAAGCTGAGGGGAGGAAGGGGCAGCCAGGGCTTCTACTCAGGAGCTGGTAGCAAGCAGGACAGAGGCTGAAACTGAGGGCCATTACTTCCCACTACTCTAGGGCCCAGGATTCCCTTAGACAGCCCTTAACTGTCAGTCAGGAGCCTCCCTCCTAGACAGGCCCAGGTGGAGCCTGCAGCCCAGAGTGGCCAATGATTAACTACCTCAGGCCTTCCCCCCAGGGCCTCGGCAGTGCCAACCTGTCCGCCCGTCTACCAGACACACACGGGAGCAGAGCACCTTCCCAAAGCCAGACGTCAACATTCAGAAAAAATCTCCTACCTCGAGGAACTAGGCCCATGGGCACTGGAGGAAGGTTCAGGCAAGGAAGGAAATCAAACAACTCTTAAGTGTCCTGGGCCACCCGGGCAACAAAAACACCCTCCTTTCAACTGCATTACTTGATCGTGTGATTTCATACAAAATTGCTTCCCTGTTGTCCTCACTGCCCTGGGTTTGCATTTACAGTAACTTCCCTTGCTGCCTTACTGCCCATCACACACTGTCCACAACGTGCGCCCACTCAAAGATACCCAGGGCAGTTCCTCTCCCCCGCCCTGATCACATTCTACTCACAGGAGGAACAAAGCCTGCCTCCAGACACGTGCTGCTGAGGCCCCCCTCCGCCTGGAAGCCCTCCCCATCCCTACCATATACCTCCCTGTTGCTCAGACTTCAAAACCACATGGTTAAAGTCAGGAAGGCTTCTCTCAATACACTTCTGCTCCAAAAAGTAATAATCTGGCCCTCCTCACATAGATGCACGAATCTTTTCACCTAATGATACAGTAATTTTTTTCAGTATTCACTACCACATATGCAACACTCTTCTGTGCTTTACCTGTATTAGGTCATTTAATCTTTAAATGTGTCCATGTGATCTGTTTTACAGATGCACAAACAGAGGCACAGGGTTAAGCAACATAATACACACTGGACCAATGGGGCTTGTTGAAAGTGTTCAAGTGCCTAAAAAGTTATGAGAGAACTCACAAACTTAACTACATGCTCTTGGCAACAGGAAGAAATAAGCATCAGAAACTGGTGTGTAATGATAGAGACAAATCACCCTCAACTCTTCCCACCACTTCCTGGATAATGTGGCCCCCAAGACAAGCCAACCTCTTCATCTAGTGTCATTATTCCAGCGCTGGAGGATAAACTGGCTGGGTTACCTCCCTGAAAGAGGTGGCACCTTCCTGAGGGATTTTTCCAGAATGGTTGCCACGCTAGCCTAAGAACGGTTCCTGGGTCCCTACCCTAAGCTAAGGGCAGTACAAACCACCCTTAACTCCTACCCGATCCTGAGACAGGTCCTGTTATCAACCTGCTTTCAGCAGGCTCAGATGAATTAATTAAGTCACCCAACGAGGCGGCAGCGCCAAGACTCACGCCTAGGCAGTCCAGGGCACGTGCCTTAACTGCTGTGCCCCAGACAAGGCAGCTGATAATTCTAGTTTTAGGAACAATGCATCACCCATCCTAGGGGCTACAGAACTTCATGGCCGAGGGACAGGATCCGCCAGCTGAGTGTTTACCTTCACAAGAGGTGATGGTCTAATCTTGTGATGCAGGGTGAACTCTGACCCTTTCCCAGAGGCTGGGGTCCAGCACGTGATTCAGGGGCGGGCAGCAGTGCGGGGTGGGCTTACCCGCAAGGTTCTCCCGGCAAGGCTCTGCCTCATTAGTGCAGGGTGCCTGTGTCCCAACTGAACCAGGTCAGACGTGTCCAAATGCAATGTGGCAGACAGAAGGATGGGTGGCACCCCCAATCAGACTCAGGGAGGAGGCCCAGGAACTCGCCCCCCCCAAACCAGCTATAAAGCTGAGAAATGTCTTCATTCATTTCCTCCAGGCTGGCACCAGGAACAGAGCTATTTCACAGCACCTTGTAAATGGTAATTGTGTTAATTAAATGCACAATACAGGAAGGGGGGATGGTGGGCATGATGGGTGGAAGGGTGGGCCACATGGGCATCCCTGGCCCTCCCTGAGTCCCCCAGGGCTTAGAGATTTGGTGCAGTAGAAAAGGAGGCTGAAATATAGTCCCAGCTCCCCTATTTAAAAAAGTCCTTCTCCACAGGCTGCACGAGGGAAATCTAGACTACTGAATCCTCCCCACCTCGACTGCTCAAGTCTTTCCCAGCTGTTCCCATTGTCCAAGATTCCAAAATAGTTGAGATGGAGCAATTACTATGTATCTCACCCAAAGAGAGTGCTTGCTCTCAGGGTCTCCCAGTTTGCAAATGAGTCAAGTGAAGCTGAGGAAGCAGACGGGCAGACTGCTTGCCCAGGCTTGCACAGCAGCTGAGTGATGGAGATTTAGGCCTAACCCACCAGCCCAGACCTTAAAGACATTTTAAAATATGCTAAGGGCAGTTATGAAAGTGAAGCCTGGAGAGGGAGACCTCGCCCAGGTGAGAGAGAGAAAGGGGCTAACCCAGGCAGCAGAAACAGTTAAGTACAAAGGTAAGGGGGCTGGAGAGAGGCTGCCCACCTGGCTGGTGGCAGGACACAGCGGCCCAGGGTTCAGGGCCTTTGCCTGATCTTTAGGAATCTTTGCTAAATTCCAGAAATAGCCAGATTCACAGGAAAGCTGGAATGAAAAAGCCCTCAAGGTCTTAACATTTGTGAAACGAAATGACCCCACCTAATGCCCTGGGTGGTTGGCGCTACGGATCCCAGAGCAGAGGATACAACCCGAGAAGCTGGAGCGCCCACATTCTTGTGTGCCATCTCACCAGACTTCCCAGCTCTGCCTCTCAAAGGGAGGCATCGCTTCATCCTGGGTGACTCAGGAGGAGTGTGGAGGATTGCTCAGTGCCTTTAGGCCATGGTCGCATGCACCAGTGTCACTGTACAGTCAAACCTTGGGTATTGGTATGTTGATCAGAATTATTACAATTGATCCATGCAGAAGTCTAACTGGACAAGTGTAAAAAACTAGCTATAGGAATCTTTTCCTTACAGCATTGCTCCCATTAGCAATATACTAACAAAACACCTAGATGTTCCTCGGTGCATTGGAATTAAATTACCCTTTAGCTAATTCACAGAAAAAGAAAAAACTGGGGCACCTGGCTGGCTCAGTTGGTGGAGCTTGCAACTCTTGATCTCGGGGTTGTGAGTCTGAGCCCCACTTTGGGTGTAGATTCCTGAAAAATAAAATCTTAAAAAGAAAAAACTAGGCATACAGAAAGATCCGAAAAGACACAGCGACTTCAACTGGAGTTTCGAGTCAAGCTTTTTGCCCTATAAACAAAAGCACTCAGCCCTGTTCCCCTACAGTTATTTGGGTGACTCTTGGAAGGGAGTGCAAATGTGCAAGAGGAAACCACTGGTAACTCAGACAATGATGGGTGGGGCAGCCTAAGTGGCTGAGGATTCTGAGAGCTGCCACACCCCCTCCCCTGGCCATGTGTCCCTTAGCAAAGCTAGAGCCACAGAACCCTCTGCCCTCTCCCCCAGGGGGTAAGGGAAGGAAAGACCAATATTCGGTAAGGCCACCCCCTTGGTGCTGTCCCTCACAGTAGGCTACTCCTGTTATACCAATGCCTTAAATCTCAACTGTCCACATACGGAGGCAGTGGGGACAGAGATTCAGCCTTTGAGATGGCAACCCAACAATATGATCCCAAATGCCGAGTGTCCATATCCTCTCACACAGGATTCTACGGCTAGCAATTGACCCAGCCCAAAGCTCTCACCAAGACCTATGTGCAAGGATGGTCGCTACTGCCCTGTTTGTCATGGCAAAAGCGGTCAACAAAGGCAACCAGCTAAATCCCATGCAGCCGTACTGTGTGATGCTGGTGACAGACAGTGAGCGAGGTACCAACTAGGAGATGAAGCTGTGTGGAGTCAAAGTCTGTACAATAACACAATCGCAGTGGTTAATGTTAACATATGCATTAAGCCATGTTCCTCCAGCATTTTTTCTCGAACTGTAAAAAGTCAGGTCTCTTGGGAGGGTAGCTTGTGACTGAACTACCATATGCCCGCGTTACGTTTACAGTCAGATGCTGTCCAAGAAACATTTCTTCCTTTGAAAATGCCCATTCAAGTTTAGTCAATCTAAAGTTACTTGTAAGGGGGCCTGGGTGGCTCAGTCAGTTAAGTGTCTGCCTTCGGCTCAGGTCATGACCCCAGGGTCCTGGGGCTGACTCTGGCATCGGGTTCCCTGATCAGCGGGGAGTCTGCTTCTCCCTCTGCCCCTCACCCTGCTCATGTGCACTTTCTCTCTCAAATAAATGAATAAAATCTTCAAGAAAAAAAACATTTAAATAAAGTTACTTGTATAGGGTAGGAGGTAGGCATCTCATTTCTCCCTATAAAGTCAAGTCAAATACATGTAATGATGCTTATGTCCCAACTCCATTTCTCTTAAACAGTTCCCCTATATATGCAGAATATTTCCGGGCTCACTTTTCCTTTTGATATTTATCCCTTGCTGCCCCTCTTAATCATCACAGCTTTAGCATAAACGCTCATGGGGTGCCTGGGTGGCTGGGTCAGTTGGGCATCAGGGTCCTGGGATCTAGCCCCATGTCCTGGCTCTCTGCTCGGCAGGGAGCCTGCTTCTGCCCCTCCCTCTGCCTACTTGTGTTCTGTCAAATAAATAAAATCTTAAAAAAAAGCAGCAGCAGCAGCGCTTATATATGCTAGGGCAAGCCTGCCAACCTTACTGAAAAGTTTCCGTTTTCTCCTTAAATGTCTCAAACATCCCTTAGTTTACAGGTTTGCTCATTTCTATTTCCCTCTTCTAGTCCCAGATTTTTCTAGGGAGCCTAACTCAGCATGCAAATAAATTTAGACAGCATTTCTAGTTAATTCAACATGGGAGGACTTACAGATCACCTCTACTATAGCCAGAGAGTAAGTCCTTATATATATATTTTTTACAAGACAAAATTGGCGGGGGCACCTGGCTGGCTCAGACGGAACATGCAGCTCTTGATCTCTGGGTCGCTGAGTCGGAGCCCCAGGCTGGGTGTAGGGATTACTTCAACTAAAAAAGAAGGACAGGGGCGCCTGGGTGGCACAGCGGTTAAGCATCTGCCTTCGGCTCAGGGCGTGATCCCAGGGTCCTGGAATCGAGCCCCACATCGGGCTCCTCCACTAGGAGCCTGCTTCTGCCTCTCCCACTCCCCCCGCTTGTGTTTCCTCTCTCGCTTTCTCTCTCTGTCAAATAAATAAAAGTCTTTTAGGGGCGCCTGGGTGGCGCAGTCGTTAAAGCGTCTGCCTTTGACTCAGGGCGTGATCCTGGCGTTTCGGGATCGAGTCCCACATCAGGCTCCTCCGCTGGGAGCCTGCTTCTTCCTCTCCCACTCTCCCTGCTGTGTTCCCTCTCTCGCTGGCTGTCTCTGTCAAATAAATAAATAAATCTTTAAAAAAAAAAAAAAAAGTCTTTTAAAAAAAAAAGGACAAAATTGTCACAATACAAAGAAAAACTAGGGAATATCAAGTAGGAGAAGAAATGGGTGAAGATGGTCAGAAGGTACGAATCCCCAGTCCTTAGTCCTGCAGAGGTAATGTACAGCACGGTGACTAAAATCTTGTGTATCTGGAAGCTGCAGACAGCACATCTTAAAAGCTCTCATCACAAGAAATATATTGTAACTATGTGAGATTCAGAAAGGAATTGCACACTGAAATTATCTTTTCACAAAAACCCATTATCTCACATAAACCACTTTTTTAAAAAACTAGCTTGAAGTACCGGGTATGCATTTGGGTTTGCCCATCTCAACTCGATGATGGAGGCGGCCTGCCAACCAAGTAATGGGTACAAGCAGGTCCTCTAGAATGTCTTAACGCAACGGCATCTGTGCATCCTGCCACTTTTCTGGGTCCAAGCCAGGTGGGGACAAATGTCTCAAAATTTAACAGTATTTCAATCCTCCTTGCTTAGCTGTGTGGCCTTACATAATGATGACCATCTTATTTAATACTGAGCAATTACTCTGTACTCTGCTTACAGCTGAATACGTCCCATGCTAGGACAGATCCGGACACTGGGGAAGGCCACTCTTACCCACGCGTCAGACAGGAGGCCCTGCTATGCGGCAGGGGTCACGCTCGGCACTGAGAATCACGGGCAGACAAAGGCCAGACAGCCCGTGCTCACAGAGCTTTCCAGCTGGTTGAGGAGGATGGTAGGGAAAAGGCTAGGTGATAGATGAGACAACAAGGTTGGTTCACCCCAAAACCTAGTGCTCTTCCACCATTGAGACCCTTTTGCCAAGAGCTCAATAGGACAAGATTTTGCCGATACTTCTGTGCACATTTGCTCAGAATTTTCCAAAACCTATCATTCAGTTGTTGCACACTGCTTCCCATGTAACCCAGAAAATCTCTGCCACAGCACCTGCCCACTCTAGCCTAGTTTCTCACCACAGCCAGGTCAGCGGGCTTCCTTCTGCTGCCCACCCTTCTCCTCCGGCTTCCAGAGCTTCAGGCACAGCAATGCCTTAGTCAAGCCACAGAGCACACGTTCATGGAGCCAGATACCAGGGCATGAGTACTGTGCTGGCGGCTGGAACACCAACCAAGAAGGCGTCATCCCTTCTCCAGGAGCTAGAAGCCTGGGTTCCATCCCAGCTGTGGCCCAAGCATGTCCACTTGCAAGAGTAACAGATGCTTAGAAAGAGACCCAATTAACCTCAGACAGTGGAGCTGCAGGGTGGATGGGAAGAACAGGTCAGCCTGTTCTGGAGGCCACCACTCCTCCTCCAGCCAGACTGAAACACAGGCTACCTGCCTGAGGCTGAGAACTCTCCAGGACCCTTACGCTGCAGCCAGGCCTCCACCTCCCAGGCAGGCCACTGGAAGATCCCTCTGCTCTGGGGAAGAAGACACACCCAACAAACAGAAAGCATCCTTCACATTTTGCGAGACCCAAGGGTAGGGGCAAGTCACTGTCCCACAAAGCAATGCTCCAGTTCAAATCCCACACAATTTTTGTCCTTCTCAATCATGAAGATCAAGTTCAAAACTTAAATATTAGAAATGAAAACAGTAAAAACAACAACAACATCTCAGAAACATTGGACAGAAAACTAAACACCAGAAATAATATCTTCAGGGACATAAAAGATGTATCCAAAAAAAAAAAATGGGGACACCACTGCACATGGAATTTCTGGGACAAGAGCTCTTCAAAACCTAAAAGACAAAAAAAAGGGGCCACTGCAGTTGACTGTCCCAACTCTTGATTTGGGCTCAGGTCATAATCTCAGGGTCCTGGGATAGAGAACGTCATCAGGTTCCAAAGTTCTAGGGAGAGTCTGCTTGAGGATTCTCTCCCTCTGCCCCTCCCCTAGCTCATGGGTGCTGTCTAAAATAATGTTTTAAAATTTTGATTGATTTATTTGAGAGAGCATAAGTGGGGGCTGAAAGAAGGGTAGGGGCAGAGAGGGAGAGAAGGCAGCTCCCCACTGAGCAGGGAGCCCACATGGGGCTGGATCACTGGGATCATGAAGTGAGCAGAAGGCAGATGCTTAAAGGACTCAGCCACCCAGGTGCCCCAAAATAAAAAAGTTAAAATACAGGGGTTGGAAGCTGAGAGAAGAACAAATGGTCAAAGAAAATTCCACCAGGCCAGGAGCTCAACATCTGATTAATGACAGTTACAGAAAGAGAGGAGAGGGGCACCTGGGTGGCTCAGTCAGATGCTGACTCTTGGGTTTCAGTTCAGGTCAGGATCTCAGGTTGGTAAAACTGAGTCCCACCTAGGGCTCCAAGCTCAGCGGGGAGTCTGCTTGAAGATTCTCTCCCTCTGTCCCTCTCCCTCACTGGTGCACACACACTCTCCCTCTCAAAATCTTGAGGTGCCTGGGTGGCTCAGTTGTTAAGCATCTGCCTCTGGCTCAGGTCATGATCCCAGGATCCTGGGATCGAGTCCCACACTGGGCTCCCAGCTTAGCCAGAAGCCTGCTTCTCCCTCTCCCACTCACCCTGCTTGTGTTCCCTCTCTTGATGTGTCTCTCACTGTCAAATAAATAAAATCTTAAATAGATAAGACAGATAAAATCTTTAAAAAAAGAAATGTATTCTCTCAACCTCAGCAGCCCCCAACCATGTTGGGCCTCTTCCTGCTGGACCTCCTCCCACAACCAGTCACCATCAACCTGTCCTCAAATGGAAATGTATTGGTTAAGAACCCTGAGCCACAGACAACTCTCTCTCACCTATCAATTCTCAGTCAGTTTTGGAAATCATTTCTAATTCCCTGCTAGTCTTTCAATGGCTACCACCCTCCCACAATAAAAGACAATTTTCAGGGCACCTGGGTGGCTCAGTCAATTAATAATGTGTCTTGACTTCAGCTCAAGTGATGATCTCGGGGTCCTGGGATCAAGTCCCAGAGTCAGGATCTGCAGTCAGGGAGACGTCTGCTTGTCCCTCTCCCTCTGCCTGTGTGCTCTCTCTCTCAAATAAAATTTTTTTAAAAATAAATAAAAAATAAAAGACAACTTTCTGGAAAATTAAGAGTTTGATCCTGAGACACAACACTAAAGCAGAGAAAGAAAAGGTGGAGGGCAAGGCAGGGGTTTGCACTAAGGCAGAGCCCACAGATAGCAAGGTTTTAATAAATGAAAATCTCTTCAGGGTGGGGAGGGGTAGTGAGGCAACTTTGATCAGGCAAGCTGGTAAAAAAAATAGCAGAAGCCAATGGTGGCAGATTCCAGAGAATCTCTTCCCACTGCTCTCCAAAACTGTCCGCCAGCTGCTTGGTAAGGCAGCCCCAGTGGTGACCACGGTGCTCTCTAAGGACCTCACCAATTGAGCCACCTTTCCTTGCCGCTTTGTCCTCTCCTTGGGTTCAGGTCCCTTCTCTTAGAAAGGCCCCCTGGTACTGTCTACATGGAAATGCAGAGGCCCCAAACTGAATGCAAAACATTGATTACCTTGGGATTGTGAAATTACAGGTGATGTCTAGTTTCTTCTTGGCATCGGATGATGGTAAATTTGATTTTCGCTTGTCTCAAATATTTTTTTGAATGTCATTTTTTGAAATATTTCAATTCCCTACACAAAGCAGGGCCTCCTCATTCTTTGCTTATTCCCTGGAAAAAACTCAAGAATGCTAACTAGGATGTTTCCCTCAGGAAGTAAATAACAACCACTTGCCAATATTTGAGTGTTTACTACAAAACATGCAATATTTTTTGTTTTCCTTTTTCTAAGTAATCTCTACACCCAACATGGGGCTTGAACTCACAATCAGAAACCAAGATTCACATGTTCTTCTGCCTAACCCAGCCAGGGGCCCCCATAACACGCAACACTTACTGAATTTTTTAATCTATAGCAACTTGGCTGACTTAAACATCCCCTGCAATTGGCTAACCATTGTTGGCCTATTGTACAGATGGAGCAACTGAGGATCAAGCCAGTGACTTATTAATGCAGTGAATAAGTACATGAATCCAGACTTGATTCTAATGCCCAAGCCCCTTTGTGCCTCAGACAGATAATATAATCCAGTGGTAACAGGCTTTTTGCAATACAGCTGAGCCTGAACAATAAGGGTTTGAACGACAGGTGTCTAATGTTGATTTTTTTTCAGTAAATATATTGAAAAATGTTTTGGAGACTCGCCAACAATTTAAAAAAACTCAGATGAACTGCATAGCCTAAAAATACTAAAAAAAAATTAAAAGTTAGGTATTATTCTTAGAATTAATTACAGAATATATGTAACAAGCAAAATATGTGTTAACAGTGTTTGTGGTCAACAGCAGGCTATTAAGTTTGGGGGGAGTCAAGTTAAACTGGATTTTTAAGTGAGGGGGTAGGGGGGATCAGTGCCCCTAACCCCTGCTTTGTTAAAGGGTCAACTGTACTTAGGGCCCCCCTCTATTTTGTGAATGAACTAAACTAAAAGGACCTAGATTCCACTTAGTCCTGATGCTAACTACACTGGGTAGGTGTGGACTTTTCCCCACTTCAGACTGGATCGAGGATCTCCAGAAATGTGATCATGTGCAGACTCCCTCTACATTCACCAGGCCACTTCCGGCAGCCAGGGCCAGATACATGTGAACACCTGCGGTGGGCTTTTTCTCTTCTGGAGGGAGGAACTGCCCTGGGATGGCGGTAGATGTGCAGTGTTCTGTAAAGCACTAACCACCAAGGTGCGGAAGCAAGTGGACTGCTCAGCACCTTGGTCCCATCAGCTACAAAAGAGATCAGTCCCCACAAGAAGGGAGACAAATCTGCCCGTCACTTTACAAAGGAAAGGTTGGTCTGCAAATGAAATGAGGAATTCTGCACTTCTCTGGTCCACCAAGAAACTGAAAAATCAACCTGAGTTCACAATTCAAAAAAAAAACCCAAAAAACAAAACATCTAACACAAGAATGATTCTGGCCACAGCTAAGGCCCTGTACCTATCAAGGGCTGGAGGAGGATGGGGGTACTTGTCATGGTATAGGACCCGGGACCTGGGAGGAGTTAGGGATTTAACAGGGACCAGCTCTGATGAAATCCGAAAAAGTGTCTGAGCATGAAGGCAGGAAAGCTGGCACGAGAGCTGGTTGGAGACAAAAGGAATCCTCCTTTTTTCTTAAAGATTTTATTTATTCATTTGCCAGAGAGCCCAAGCAGGGGAAGAAGCAGGCTCCCCACTGGGAAGGAGCCTGATGTGGGACTTGATCGACCTGAGCCAAAGGCAGGCGCTTAGCCGACTGAGCCGCCGAGGCGTCTCAGACAAAAGGAATCCTAAGGTTAAGTTTTTCCGAAAGGAGAACTTGCCCAAACCCCAAATCGGAAGGTCCCTAAGGCAGCAATAGTGAGGGGTGACAGGCACCATTGGGTCGCAGGCCCCACATGGCCGGAGGAAGGAAAGGAAGGAAAGCAGCCTCCCCCACCCCCACCTCCCTTGCTCCTCCCATTCGCCCCCTGCAGCTCCCAGATACTCTCCTCCCCTTCTAGCCTTTGAAGGGGGGGCTATGACTATGGCTTTAAGGAGCAGGATGCAGCCAGCCCCAACCCCTTTGTCTGGGCCCTCTCCACCCCAACAGGGAAAGGTAAAGGATCTCACTTAGCTCTGCAATTATTCCTTCAAGGTAGGCCTCAAGGTTTCGGGGGGTGGGGGGGTAAAAGTGGCCCCAACCCATAAAAGAAAACCCTGGGTCCTTTGAAAAGGGAACAAAGGCGTTCCTTCCTGCCAACTTCCAAATTGAGGACAATGATTTGGAAAAAGCTTTCATAGCTGAGAGGAATAGAGTACCTAAGAGGAAGGCAGGATAGGCGGGGCCAGCAGAGGTCCCTCCCTTTATCCCCAGTTCTCTTAATGGCTACCCTAAAAAGAGGGGCTATTGATTAACTAATACAGATGTCAACATTCATGACCTGCTATGCCAAGCACTATCCCATCAAGCCCTTACTCAAACCCAGTGTGGTAGGGGCTATTTACACCCCTCAGACATCTAATGAACATGGAGGGTTAGAGGTTAAATAATGCATAAAACTGATTTCATTCTTATACAACCTGGGGATATTAGTTAAGATTGTTCCTATTTAACAGATGTAATATCTATAAGGCACAGAGGGAAATGGACTTGGTGGGACAGATTTAAATACATGCAAAGACCTATGCATGTCCCTAAAGAGGGCAGCCAGCTTACCTCACAACAATGCCAACAGTGGCAGACTTTGATTACTGTATACCAGCCCTACAGAGTAAGTACCATCATTTCCACCCTGGAAAAATCATGGCAGCTTTGGAACCCAATGGGGGGGCGGGGTAGCCTCAAGAAGCCACAGCAGGTGTGGGGGAGGAGGCCAGGGGTAGCTCAGTGTCCTGGGGCCCTCCACCTGAGGGCCCCGGAAGGGATATGCCTCCCAGTCCAAACCCACAGCACCCTGAATCAGGAGACGGTTCGAAATTCACTCTGTCCTTAACTGTCTTTACTTCATGCGCCCTCTCAGCCTGGGGGTGAGGAAGCACAAGGGCTCGGTCTCTCAGGCCAGGGGAAAGGGGGGAAAGGCCAGGTGGAGGTGGAACCACAGGCCTAGGGCTGGGCCCAGACGGCTGCCCTTCTTTGCCACAGGTGAGTGAATCCAGCAGGAAAGCCTGAGCCCAAGAGCGGCTCCCTGTTGTTAACTTGCTAAGTCCACCGCACAGTCAATCTTGGCTTCCACTTTTTCTTCTGCGGGGTGGGACTCAACACCTACCCTCCAACAATCACAAGAGTAGGGAAGCTGTTCTTCTGGGAGGTGGCGCTACAGGTTTTGAGACCACAATTTGTGGAGTGTGGGAAGTGGGACCAGCTTCATCCCGGAAGAGGGGGAAAATGGAAAGTGAGCCCCCAGGGCAGGCAGCGTGACCGCGGCAGGGCGGCGCCGCCCCGACCAGGCTCCTCCCCGGCCAGGTGCGCACAGGGCGAGGGCAGCCCCGCTGTGCCTCGCCTGGGTGGCTCATCTAGGGAGGACCCCGAGAGACCGCCCCTCTGGCGCACACGCTGGCCCACCTGCTCGCCCGCACCCACAACCAGTAGTTCTCTTCTATCGCTGGGAGGGGGGATAAACGGCCCCTCGCCTGAAACCCACAGGTCCAAGTCATATGAGACGGACGCCCACCTTCCTGGCTGAACTCTCCCCCGCCTCTAAGGAGGTTCGCTCTGAAGCCGAGGCCAGGTAAGGGCACCCCCTTTCAATGACCGAAACCTCCTCCTCCACTTCTCTCCAGAGGGACACGTCCTCCCCTCGACTCTAGACCCCAAGAAGGCCACCGTATCTCCCTCCCTGGGGACGAACCTCTCTCCCTCGGGGTCGTGGGAATACAGCATGAGTATCCCTTCCACTCGTATCCTTCAAGTTACAAGCTCCCCTCCCCATGTTTCCTTCTTGCCTCAGGTGGTCCAGGGGTCCGCTCCTCCCCTACCATGCCGGGTCTCAAGCCGGATGGGAGCCGCCTCCCCCGGACGTCCCAGGAAGAGGGTCCCCCCCTGGCAGTCCCGGACCCCTCCGCTGTCCCCTCCCCCACCAGCCCCCGGACCCCCGGACTGACGAGCCTCCCCGGGGCCACGGGGCGCTCACCTGCCGAGAACCAGGCTCGGGCGCCGCTCCGCGGTCAAGCCGCGGGTCGGGACTGGCTGGCGGGAGGCCGGCGGGCGGCCGCGCAGGGCGCTCGGCTCGCGAATCTCCGGCGCCGATCGCCGAGCTACTTTTACTTGGGCCACTTAACCCCCGCGCTGCCGGCCTGGCGCGGCGGCCGCCCGCTCGCCGGCCTGCCAGTGGGCCGGTTGCGTCCGTCGGGGGGCGCTCGGAGCGTCCACGCGGGCAGCGGCCGCGGGGCTGGGGGGCGGCTGCTGCGCGGAGGCAGCGCAGGCCAGACCGGGCAGCGAGAGTGGGTGGGGAGGGGGCGGTGCCGAGGCCCCTTGTAACCCCGGCCGGGCGCTCGCTCCGCCCCCGCCTGGGGGCGCCCCCGCCGCAGCCACTCAGAGCCCGCCCCAGGCACGGGGGGGGACCGGGGGGTGGGGACGAGGGAAATTTGAAATCACTTCGGAGCCTCCCCTCCGCCCCTCCTCCACAGGCGCCGCCTCCTGTCCCCCCCTCCGCCTGTTAAATCACCCACCAGGCTAACAGGCCCTGATGGGGTCCTCGCCGACATCCGCCCCACACACACATACACGGGGACTCCGTCGGGGGCCCCCTTTCCCCGCCCCCCACTCTGAGCAGGACACGCACGCACAGGTCTGGATGCGCGGCCCAGAGAGGGAAGCGCCCCCACTGGAGTCACACAGCAGCGGAGTCTCCCCTCTCCCCCCACCTCCAGCCGCAATGCCACCTGGGCGCTGCCGTGCCCCAGCCAGTCAGTCTACCCCCTCTGGACCCTCGGACCGGTCCTTCCTTCCTCCCACCCTGCTGGACCTTTGTCAGCCATCTTGAGGGGAGGGGAGAGGAGAGTCGACGGGAAAGGCGGCCCGGTCCTTGGCTGCCTGGGTTCTCAGGTCCAGCCGGCATCAAAAGCAGGAGAAGCCCCACTCTTAGGTCTCAAGTGCCTCTGCCGTTAAAGGGTGTTGAACTGTTGGAAAACTGTACTTCCTAATATTTATCGCACCCGGTATTTCACATATTTGTTTGTCTGCTTATTCTGCGTCTCTCCACACATTAGACTGTGAGGGCAGGGTCTCCGTGTCTCTTAGCACACAGAAGATGCTTAATAAATATGTGTTGAATGAACGAATGAAAGAAAAATGAATGATGACAGGATGGCCTACAAGGCCCTATAGTAGCTGGCTCCTGCCTGCCTTTCCAGGCCTCGCCTATCCTCCCCCCTCCCCCACTTCACTCAACCTTCTCACCTCTTGGCTGTTCCTCAAACACATCAAGCATGTTCCTGGACATTCCTTGTCCAGAGAACCCTGCATGGCCAGTCTCGCACCCTTCTGTCCTCTCCCGAAAGGCCACCTTCTAGAGATGCTTTTCCTGACCACCCCACCTAACAGCCCCCCCACTCCATCCCTCCTATCCAATTTCATTCCCATTGTAGCATGCAGAGCTATTTCAATTTTTTTAAAGATTTTATTTATTTATTTGAAAGAGTGAGCATGGGGGGGGGGGTGTTGCAGAAGGAGAGGGAGAAGCAGACTCCCTGCCAAGCAGGGAGCTAGATATGGGGCTCCATCCCAGTACTCCCAGAAATCATGACCTGAGCTGAAGGCAGATGCTTAACCAACTCAGCCACCGAAGCACCCCATGCAGAGCTATTTCACATTGTTTTGGATATTTCCTTGTTTACATCTTTCTTTTTCTCGTTTTTTTTTTTTCTTGTTACACACACACACACACACACACACACACACACACACACGCTATAACCATTCTCCATGAGGGCAGAAACCACATCTGTCTATCTTGTTCCAAGCTCTATTTCCAATGCCCACAGGAGGGGTTCAGTACAAGTTTGTTGAATGAATGAAAGAACTCGGGTTTCCTGCCTCCCAGGCTCCAGCTCTCTGAGTAAAACCACAGCTTTCTCCCTTCATCTCCTACCAGGTATTTGCAAATAACTAAATGGCAAATATCTGGAAGCTGCAAACATTTCTAAACCTAATGGATCTTGTCCTACCCAGGAACCTGGATGGAGGTTAAAGAAATGTGAAAGTGAGATGGGACAGCCTCCTGCGAATGAGCGGCAGGAACTTCTTGTCCTCTGGCACAAGCATCCAAAATTGGGTTCCAGTCAGTCCGTATAGGAAGAAGGGGATATCTCAAGAGGGCCTGTGGCTCGTCCCCACCATCTGAGGTATGCCTTTAGGGGAAAGAAATATGTAAGCCGGTGGGCCTGTGAGGAGGGCTGCTGGGCCTATTTCCTGATCCATAAGCCAAGACCTACCACGTGGCAAGAGATGTCTGTACCACTGAGAATGGCTGGGAGGCCTAGTTTAGATGCCAAAGGGTTGGGTTTCCTGGGACATGGCAGACATTTCTGGAGACAGAAGACCACCTAATTTCAGGAAGAAAAAAGGAGAGGGTTTCAATGAGCAAGTGTTCTGAGTCCTATCATTTGGAAAGGAGGGTGAATGCCAGGAGAACGGGTGGAAGAAAAATGGCATGATGTTTCTCATGAGGGCATAGAACTTTTTACTTTGCAAAGTTCCTGGGTTATATTTATCACCTCATTTGAGCCTCAGAGCCACCCCATGAGGAGTCAGGGCGAGGAGAATTGGGGCACCTTTTCAGATGAGGGGACTGAGGCCCAGAGTAGAGAGGGACTTGTGCAAAGTGAGTCAGCCAGACAGCCTGACCTTGACTGAGCACCTGCTATGTAGCAGGCAGCTGGCTAGGAATTCAGACAGGAAGCCCACAGCTTACCTGTTGGGTAGGGAGTGTCGGAAAATGAACATAAATAAGCAAATAAGAGACTATCAGGTGTGGGTCAGTTTGGGAAGATGATAATTTGGAGACAGGACTGATGCAGCCAGGGAAGACCTTGGTCAGGATTCAGCTTGTGGATGGCATGTGGTAGGGACAGCCAGGACACCAGTGTAGCTGGAGTAGAGGGAGTGAGGAGGGGAGAAATAGGGGGCCAGGTCTTATAGGACCAATAAGCCATGGCAGGGATTTTGGATGTTGCTATTTTAGCCATGAACTGACTCAGATGTTCATGTTTTTTTTTTTTTTTAAGATTTTATTTATTTATTCGACAGAGACAGCCAGCGAGAGAGGGAACACAAGCAGGGGGAGTGGGAGAGGAAGAAGCAGGCTCCTAGCGGAGGAGCCTGATGTGGGGCTCGATCCCACAACGCCGGGATCACGCCCTGAGCCGAAGGCAGACGCCCAACCGCTGTGCCACCCAGGCGCCCCATGACTCAGATGTTTAAATCAGATCCAAGTGGGGTGGTGCATGGGGAGGAGGCTGATCTGGAAAACTGAGGACGGTAGCCTGGATCATGAGCAGATGATTTGGAGAGAAGTGACTGAATTTGGGATAAACTGAGGAGATTGGGCCAAGTGGTACTGATGGTTCCAGGGAGTAAAGGGAGCGATGGCATCAAGGATAGCCCCTAGATGTTAGCCTGGGCACCTGGGTGAAGGGTGGTGCATTTACCTAAATGAGGAAAGTTTGCATAATGTGGATTTGCAGGGGAGCTCAGCAGGTCTGCCTTAGCTGAATGAATGTGGATTCACACTGTGTCTGGGCTGCTACCCAGGTCCCCTGACTCTGTCTAACACTCCTTTCACTGTCTGGGTGGTAGGGCATTCTGTATACATCTCCCATACCACACCACCTCCTCCAGTACTCATTCTCAGAGGGGTGACCCCATGTCCTACAAGGGGACTTTCCATCAGACGCTGTGGTTTGAATTCCGCCTCCAAGGTTGCATGAATCTGATAAATCACCTGGTCTCTCTGAGCCTCAGTTTCCTCAGCGAAGGAGAGAGAATATTTCATTGCCACTGGGACCAATGAATGAACCATTAAATGAAAACATTGGTGCTGATTACCCAGTTGGGCAGACAAGACTCCAGCCCCCAAAGAAATATTTTTATGAAAGATTTTGCCAAAAAATAAAAATAAAAGAAAGATTTTGACTTTTTCCCCCCATATTACCCAAGATTTTGCTTTTTGATGTTTGAAAAACCATATAGCTGGGGAACCCATCTGGCTCAGTCGGTGGGGAGCACAACTCTTGATCTCGCGGTCTTGAGTGCAAGCCCCACGTTGATGGGCATAGAGATTACTTAATAAAAATAAAAAATAAATAAAATTCGTATAGCGTTACTACACACATAAACACACACACGGGCAGTGGAGAACATGGAAGGTTAGAAAGAGAACCTATGTTTCTAGATTGATTTCAGGTCTTCCCCTGGTTGCACACCGATGCAACAGTATTTCTTTAAAAATTTCTTGTAGGGACACGTGGGTGGCTCAGATGGTTAATCGTCTGCCTTCCACTGGGGTCATGATCTCCAGATCCTGGGATCCAGCCCGTCAGGCTCCCAGCTCAGCAGGGAGTCTGCTTCTCCCTCTCTCTCTCTCTCTCTCTCTCTCTCTCTCTCTCTCTCTCTCCCTCTGTTTGTGCTGTCTCTCTCTCAAATGAATAAATAAAATCTTAAAAAAAAAATTATTGTAACTGGGGCACCTGTCTGGCTGAGTCGGCGGAGCGGTGGAACCCCGGACTGCGGGACTCTTGATCTCTGGGTTGTGAGTTCAAGCCCCACATTTGGTATAGAGATTATTTAAAAATAAAGCAATAATATTAATAATGATGTCTTTAAAAATAAACAATAAGTAAAAATAAAAATATATAACAGATAACAATCATTATACTCATCATGATGATAATGTTTATTAAGGAGACAACAAAAATACTGTGATTGAAGGTCATTTGTTTCGTCATCTGAAAAAAAAACATAGATAAGGGAATGTCCTTGCTCTTAGGAAATAAACACTAAAGTATTTAGAGGTAAAGGGGCACACTGTCACCAATTTGCCCTTAAATGGTTCAGAAACAATAATATGCATATGTATGGGAGAGGGAGAATGTAAAGCAAATAGAGGAAAATGTAAACAGGAAAATCTGGTTAACATGACATTCATTCATGAGTTCCTTCTACTAGTCCTGCAGCTCTTCTATAAATGAGGGATTATATCAAATAAAAAGATCCCCCCTAAAAATTAATGTTAAAGAAATAAACCACACAGGGGTGCCTGGCAGACTCAGTCAGTAGAGTAGGCACCTCTTAATTTCAGGGTTGTGAGTTCGAGCCCCACATGGGGCATGGACGTGGAGCCTACTTAAAATTTTAGGGGCACCTGGGTGGTTCAGTTGGTTAAGCGTCCAACTTTTGATTTTAGCTCAGGTCTTCATCTCAGAGTTGTGAGTTCGAGCCCCACGTTGCACTCCATGCTTTAATTAATTAATTAAAATATTAAAAATTAGACCAAAAAAACCCCAAACAAAACCAAGGGGCACCTGGCTGGCTCAGTCAGTAGAGCATGAGACTCTTGATCTCAGGGTCATGAGTTCAGGTCCCACATTGGGTATAGAGATTACTTACAAAACATTAAAAAAAATTTTTTTTTAAACAAAAAACAAAAACCCCACACATATGGGGCACCAGGCTGGCTGAGTCAGAAGAGCATGCGACTCTTGATTTCGGGGTCGTGAGTTTGAGCCCCACATATGATGTAGAGATTACTTTAATTAATTTTAAAAAGCACACATAAATATACACAACCTTCATGCCTTTGTGCTAATCAATACGTCAATGGACTTATACCCATGTCGTGGGTAAATATATTTGTGTTGAATTCTTCCACCATTTTTCAGCTCTCAGAGAAGCTCCAGGTTTTAATAACGTGCAAAAAACATAATAGGTACCTCAGATGTGGTAGGTATTTTTATGAGCAAGTGACTTCATCTCTCTATGTCTTGATTTCATCATCTCTAAAATAGAGGTAATAAGAGTCCTTCATAGAATTGTTGTGAGAATCATATGAGTTAATACATATAGGGCTTTTTGAACCATAACAACCATAAAGGTGCTTGTTAAATTTAAAAAAAAAAACATTGTTATTGGGGCACCTGGCTGGCTCAGTTGGAAGAACCTGTGACTCTTGATCTTGGGGTCGTGACTCTTGATCTCAAGGTCGTGAGTTCGAGCCCCACGTTGGACATAAAGATTACTTAAATAAAAACTTTTAAAAAAACACATTGTTATTAATAATTAATAATTAATAATTAATTAATTATTAATTCATGCTGCTCTGCTCCCCGGGCTGTCTCAGCTCTTGGCAGGTGTGGAGAGGAACACTCTTGCTGCCCCCTCAGCATCACAGAACCCTGTCCCTTGAGCTCCCTGCTGCTTAGGGCAAACCCAGTTCACCTCTGGATCTGCAACCAACATTTAGTATGACGAGTCCCATTTTACAGTCAAGGAAACCGAGGCTGTACAAGGTAAGGCCGTTTGCCTGAAAGCCATAACTGGTTGGTGGCAGAGCTGCAACTAGTCTCCCAGCTCGACCCCCACTCTGCACGGACCCCCATCCCACCCCCATTCTGTGTGTGCTATGCTAAGGAGTCTGAGCCTCAGTCAACTCCCAGTCTGATTGGAATAATAATAATAGTAATGCCTACTTCCGGGAGTGACCGCAGGGATCCTCAGAGCCCGTGTATGTGAAAGAACCCTATTGTAAAGTGCTAGGTCTTAATTGCAGTGTCATCAGAGGCCACGTTCATGTGCAAAGTGGGTTCCTCACCTTTCGTTTTCAACAGAAACACCCAGACCTCTCTACCCCAGTCCACCCACAGAATTCTTTTATGCCCTTTTTTTTCCTTTTACGTCTTTTAAACCTAAAAATGGGCCATTGAAAGATCTGCTTTAAATATACCTGCTTAGACAAGTACAGAGTCTGGCCAGATATTATTGGTTAGTTATTATTAAATAAGCATGTTCGTAGCAGCCATCAAGAGAATAACCATGTGCCGGACACTCACCTGAGCGTTTTGCATGTATTATGCACTGATTCTTGGGGCGGCTTTATAAAGTAAAGGAGTGTTATCTCCATTTTACACAGGGGGAAACTGAGGCCCAGAGAGGCAGAATAATTATTTGAAATCATACTGCCAGGAAGTGTACTGAGAACTGGGATTAAATTCTAAGCTGTGGTCTTAACCACTTTGCTACCCTATAAAAGGTTTAGCATGGTTCCTAAGAGGTGGCACTGCGGCGGGGGGGTGGGGGAGGGGATGGATCTTAAGTCTCCCTAAGAGCCCTTCGCTGGCTGCACAGACCCACTGACTTTGCTTTGCCTGGGGAGGTGAGTCAGCCCCTACCCTCTGAGCCAGGGAAACTCTGTCCTGAGGCTTTGCTCCTGACAACTTCTATCTACTCCTCCTTTCTCTCCTTCAAAATAGAAAAATGCCCTGGGGTAGGCATGGAAGTTAGGATAGGAAGTGGGCTACCCTTCTCCTGGTCCTGTGCCTCTCTCTCCATCCCCTACGGAAGCAGTTCCTTCCTTGCTGCTGTCACTGAAGAGGATGTCTTGGTGGAGGAGGGTGTGGATATTTATTGAACTTATGGAACTATGTGCCAGGTGCTATGGTAGGGACTGGGGATAAAGCAGACAACAAAAACGGACTCAGTCCTGGGGCTGCCCTCCTGGAGTTTACAACTGAGTAGGGAAACAGACAGTAATTAATTAAATTGATCTCATGAACAATTATGAGATTACAGATGTGTTAAATGCTAAGAAGACAAGGACAGGGTAAGTAAGAGGAAGTGTTTTAGATCATGGGTCTGAGACATCTCTGAAAAAGAGCTCTGAGGGCATGCAGGCTACAGGGTGGAGGGAAATGTGTTCTAGGCGGTGGGAATAGCACTTGCTAAGGTCCTGGAACACAGGGAACTGAGGGGAGGCCCTTGTGGCTGGAGCATGCAGGGGGAGAGAAAGACAGAATCTGGTGAAGAAGGCAGGGGCCAGATCATGAAACCTTAAGAAATGAAGTCATTGGAGGCTTTTCAGCAAACAGGTTAGTAATGTGATCATATGTAAATAAAGCATTTTGCATAGTGTCTAGCACAATGGTAGCTCATAGAAAGCAAAAAAGCCCTCCTTTCATTTGGAATAGTCTTTGTATCTGTAGATACAGATGTGGTCTCTGTATCTGTAGATAACATTTTATCCCAATTTCTCCAGACATCAAGTGAATGAATGCTCAAGTTATTTATTATCACTATTATTCATAGTGATAATAATATTACTCCTAATTTGCTTTCCCTGAATTGCCTAAGGAGATAATTTTTTTAAAAGATTTATTTATTTATTTGAGAGAGAGAAAGTGTGCCTGCAATGGGGCGTGGGGGGGGGAGGGGAGAGGAAGAAGCTGACTCCCTGCTGAGTGGGAAGCTGGACACAGGGCTAGATCTCAGGATCCTTTTTTCTTTTATTTTAAGATTTTATTTATTTGACACAGAGAGAGAGCACAAGCAGGGGAGCAGCAGGCAGAGGGAAAGGGAGAAGCAGTCTCCCCTGCAGAGCAGGTAGCCTCATGCCTGCCGGGCTGGATCCCAGGATCCCAGGATCCCGGGATCATGACCTGAGCGGAAGGCAGTCACTTAACCAACTAAGCCACCCAAGCACCCCTAGATCTCAGGATCCTGAGATCATGACCTGAGCTGAAATCAAGAGTCAGAGGCTTGGGGCGCCTAGGTGGCTCAGTCAGAAGAGCGTGGGAGTCTTGATCTCAGAGTTTTGACTTTGAGTCCCACATTGGGTGTAGAGATTACATACATACATAAGCAAACAAACTTTTAAAAAAGATTTTATATATTTATTTGTCAGAGAGAGAGAGCACAAGCTCTCTCTTGGGGGAGCTGCAGGCAGAGAGAGAAGCAGGTTCCCTGCTGAGCAAGGAGCTTGATGCAAGCCTCAATCCTAGAACCCTGGGATCATGAGCTGAGCCGAAGGCAGCCACTTAACTGACTGAGCCACCCAGGTGCCCCAATAAATAAACTTTTTTTAAAAAGAAAAGGAAAGAACACAACACTATTGTCCACCTCCCTCAGGGTGGCCCTTGTGAGAAGAGCCTCCACTGCAAAATAGTGTGTGATCTGTCTCTGGCTTTTGTTTTTTTTTTTTTTTTTTTTTTAAGATTTTATTTATTTATTTGACAGAGATAGAGACAGCCAGCGAGAGCAGGGGGAGTGGGAGAGGAAGAAGCAGGCTCATAGAGGAGGAGCCTGACGTGGGGCTCGACCCTGGAACGCCGGGATCACGCCCTGAGCCGAAAGCAGACGCTTTAACCGCTGTGCCACCCAGGCGCCCCTGTCTCTGGCTTTTGACTTGGGGCCCAGGTCTGAACTATTGATTGCTTTCCTCATCCTGAGCCTTAAAACAGACAGCATGCCTTACTCTTGAATGTCCCTCCATATTTTTTTTAAAGTTTTTTTATTTATTTAAGTAATCTCTACACCCAACATGAGGCTTGAACTCTTGACCCTGAGATCAAGAGTCACACGCTCTTCTGAGGTGAGCCAGCCAGGCGCCCCTCCTCCATATCTTGTGATGATCATGCAATGAGGTATTCGTCCATACTTGGCGGGTTTCTACTTTTTGGAAGTTCTTTGAATAAGTCTTGCTTCAGCCACTTGTTACCTGACAGAACAACCTCGCCTGTCTGAGCTTTACTTTCTCCGGATGTGGTCTGGTGAGTGTCCAGAGGGATGACACATGCCCTCGTGTTTGTCCTCATGCACACTGGCACAGACTTGAGTCTAGAGATCTCCCTGAAGAAGCATCAACTGGGATGGTGGTAGTGATGGCGACAGCAACCAGCAACAAGGCCGTGTTCACCTTTTACAAGTTCTAGGCCCCAGCGCCCATTCCGATTCCATCCTCCGAGCCTCCAGGAAACCTCTTGCCCACCTCCCAAATTCCAGGGTGCCCACCCGAAGTTCTTGTCTACTACTCCCAGGCAGATGCCTAAAAGATCTTAGATGATGGAGTCATAGTCCCCCTACTCCAGTACCCTCCAGCCTCTGCTTGAAACTTTCACACAGGTCACTCTCAGTGCCAAACCCAAAGTCCTGGAGGTAGGGTTGAGGCCATGTTATGTTCATATGTGTAACATTTAGTTCTTTGCCTGGTCACCCCACATGGACAGAATCAACATGTATGACTCTGCCATTCATTGTAACTGCTTCACAGAATCCTGCAGTATGAACAAGCTGCAGTTTATTGGGCAATTGATCCTGTTAGTGGGCAGTTCATTGGTTTACAGGTTTTTCCCATTACAATCCTGGTTACCAAGAACATTCCTCTACATTCCTCCTCATATGTGTATACATTTCTAGTTTTTACAGTTACCATTCAGTTGTTTGAGATAACTATATAACAGTTTATTAATTACTTGTATAATTGTCCAACATTTTATTACAGAAAATATTCTAACATTCAGCCAAGTTGAAAGAATTTATGGGAAACCCCTTCAGACCTACCACCTAGATTTTGCCATTAACATTTTATACATCAGTCTATCCATCCGTCCATTCGTCCATCCGTCCATCCGTCCATCCATCCATCCATCCATCCATCCATCCATCCATCCATCCGTCTTATCTTTTGAAGCATTTCGAAGGATTGCAGAGCTAGTACACTCCCTTTGAACATTTCAACATGCATATCATTAACTAGACTTTAATATTTGTTTATACTTTTTTGTCTTCAACGTAAAATTTACATAAAAGACACAAATCTTAAGAGTACATTTGCTGAACATTCATATGCGCATACGCACACGTGTGTGCTTGCATACTCAAACCCCTATTGAGATATAGAACATCATGGGGCACCTGGGTGGCTCAGATGGTTAAGCATCTGCCTTTGGCTCAGATCATGATCTCAGGGTCCTGGGATCAAGTCCTGTATCGGGCTCCCTGCTCAGAAGGGAGTCTACTTCTCCTTCTGCCTTTCCCCTGGCTTGTGCTCGGTCTCTCTCACACACACACACTCTCTCTCTCCCTCAAATAAATAAATAAAATCTTAAAAAAAAAAAAAGATATAGAACATCATCATCCATCTGGAAAGTTCTTTTGTCCCTTCCAGGCAATCTCCGCCCCAACTACTATAGAGACAATTGATGTTCTAATTTTTTCCACCACGGCCTGCCTGTTCTAGACTTATATATTTTTTAATGGGGGGAGAGGGGGGACACTCCCCACATACACATTTTATTTTAATGGGAGAAAAAAAAATCTCACCTCTTTTCCAATGCCTAAAGGAGTGTATTTCTTCCTGACCAGGTAAATTCTATTCCTCCTTTGAGTTCCAATAAGCAATTAACTTCTCATTCCCTGGGGCACATGTGTTTAGACTCTGAGCTACCTGAGTGCAGGGACAACATTTATCCCCACAGTAGGTGCTCAATAAACGTTTGTTCCCTTGAAACCCTGACTTATTATCTTTCTCTCACTTTCAGACAAACTAAAAGTACCGGCGGGCCTTCCTTTATTTTTGGAAGCTTAGGTTTGACTCCTGAGGGAGGTGGTAAAGGGAAGGTCAGCAGCCTGATCTCATTCTTTCATCAACCCACTGAGTGACCCTGTGCAAATATTTTCCCCAGTCTGGGCACTCGCTTCCCACACTGTCAAATGAGGAAGATGTACAGTGTGGAATAAGGCCAAAAACCTTAGTGTCATTTTTCACTCCCTTCTTTCATGCTTCCACACGGGATCAATGAGCACATCTGACAGTTTTTCCTTCAACTCTGATCCCAGATCTGACCCTCACCACCCTTCTGTTGCTGGCACTCAGTGCAAGCTACCATCCTCTTTTTTAAGATTTTATTTATTTGACAGAGAGAGACACAGCCAGCTAGAAAGGGAACATAAGCAGGGGGAGTGGGAGAGGAAGAAGCAGGTTCCCAGCGGGGCAGGGAGCCCGATGCGGGGCTTGATCCCAGGACCCTGAAAACACGCCCCGGGCCAAAGGCAGATGCTTAAGGACTGAGCCACCCAGGGAGCACGCAAGCTACCATCCTTAACTCCACTAGAATCTTGCACCATCCCCACTTACTAGGCTCCCAGCTTTCACCCTTGCCGGCTCCTGTCTCCTCTTCCAGAGCAGACTGGTCTTTCTTCAAAGCCCTCCCATGACTCCCTATCTCACTCAGGGCAAAAGCCAAAGTCTTTCCAACGGCTCACAAGGGCCGCTATGACCTTAACCCAATCCCACCTTCTACTGTCCTCAGCTCTCACCACAGTGACCTCTGCTTTTCCTTGAACACACCAAGCACACTATGACCTCAGGGCCTCTGCAGTACGTTCCCCTCTACCTGGAATTCCTCCACCCAGACATTTTCATGGCTCATTTCTTCACTTCCTTCAGGTCTTTGCTCAGATGACACTTTGTTAAAGATGCCTTCCCTAGCCTGCCTATTAAAGAGCAAGCCTCCACCTTCTGCTTCCAGCACTCCCACATCATGCAGTGTGCTATGTATTTACTTACTTATTCCTGCCTGCCTACTCGACTAGAATGTAAGCTCCAGGAGAGACAGCTCATCTATGTTTTGACTGCTGCTAGATTTTGTCCCTATGCACCTACAATAGGCCCTAGCTCATAATAGGTGCTCAGTAAATATTTGTTGGTGGATAAGGGAACATGGGCTTGGGATTCAGCTCTAGCGATGATTTTTTCTAAGGTTTGGATTCCTCCCTTAACAAAGGTTCCCAGTCTCTTCCTCACTGTGTTGTGAAAAGTTAAATGGTACAGGAAACACATGTTAGAGAGTGCTGCCTGGCTGACAGTACAGAGGCCCTGTGGCTTAGGGCACCAGCTTCTGACACCTGAGTGACCTGCCACAAGGTTCCCTGGCCCTTCTAGTACCCACTAAAGAAGTTTCCTGAAGGTTATACAAAAGCCACGTGAAAAGTGCTTCACACAGTGTCTGATAATAGTAACTGTTGAGGGACTGGAAAAGACGGATTCTACTTCCTGGATTTGCTCTGGATCTGGACTCTGCCTCCTCTTTTGTTTTGGGATAAACAGACCTGTCCAGACCTGTCCTTATCTCCTCTGGGCAGGCCCTCTCCCACCAAGCTTCAGGAAGTCCTTATACACAGCTTGCAGATAACCCGGCCAGCAGGCTGGGCTTCGGAAAGTGATTATGGAGTCATGCTGACCCAGGGAGTAGTGGTGAGGAGCCCAAGATCCCAAGGCTTCCCCTTGATTATTATGTTGATGCCCACAGCCAGTCAGAGGTGGACAACTTAGTCTGCTTAACTTCCATTCACCTTTCAGGTCTACCCACAGCTGGCTTACCCCCACCAGATGCCTCACCGCCCCCCCCCCCCCCACCACTGAACCTGCTCGCCACTTCCCCTCCTTCCTAGCTTCGTACTGTGCTTCAGCGACTCTTCAAATCCAGTGTGTCTCCCCCATTAGATTGTGAGCTGCATGGGGGCAGGGCAGTCATCTGCCTAGTTCACCGCTGTGGCCTCAGCACCTAGCACAGGGCCTGGTGGTCAAATATCTGCCGCCTGGAGGACCAAATGGACTTTTCCATCTTTCAGATAATGAAAGTGGTCTAGAAGAGAAAGTTCTCCCCCCCAGCCCCTCCCAGGTTACACCCAGGTTGCTTCTCCGCGCCCTGCGGCGATTTGCATTGCAGTCCTAAAGCAGGGCTAGGCCAGGCATTCATTTTATAATTGTCCTGAGGAGAAAAACAAAACAGACAATAGAGATCCGAGGCCTCATTTTTCTCAGGCAAAGAGATTCCTACCTTGAATTTGAAATAAGGGGTGAGATTCCCCAAAGGTGGAGGCATTATCACCCCCACCCTGAAAACTAGGAACTGCCCAAAGGGTCCTTTAAAAAACAAATTTCTAGAGGAGGCAGTTTAAAAGTCCATTGGAGCTTAGGCCAAGGATCTTAAAAAGGTTTAACCTTTACCCTGGGAATTCCACTTGTAGAATTTATGTCAAAGAAAAGTCTTGAGATTAAGAGAGATTTTTGAACAGGTAAGCAAGTTCTTCACCACCTCCCATACAAAAATCAGAGACGTGGAATTGTCCTAGGAGTACAACAGAGGGCTGTTTACATTAATGTGCAGATACAAGGATAGAAAACTAAAAAGAGGAATTGACTCCTCTCCCCATGGCTTCCAGCAAGCTCAGAGCCAATTTGAAAACCAATCAATAATCTCTCTACTGCTCCATATGTTGGTGAGTTTGCACCCTACTTGGTCCCGATTTACCTTTTTTTTTTTTTAAATCCTCCTACTTTAAGTGGCTCATTTCTTCAGCCAGTAACAGCCTCCCAACAGGGGAGTTTTTGTCTGGTTCACTGCTCTGTCCCAGCACCCAGCATGATGCTCTGTAAAGACATGTTGCATGAACGGATAGATATATCCACAGGGTTGACTTCGAATCTTGGGCAATTTGGCAACTCCTACCCAAATAAAAGGTGCCAACCCAGCAATTCCATTCTAAGACCCAGTAACGCCATTCATAAGATACCTGTATAAATGGATAACTGTGTATGTGAAAAGGCAAAATGCTGAATAGTGTAAAAGTGTATATAGGAGTCCATGGTTCAAAGCAAAAATGATAACAGAAGGAAGTGTAGGCCATTCTAGAATGATCCTGAGAGCACATTTGGGAAGTTCCAATCTCAGTCTAGACCCTAACTGGCGTGCGACCTTGAATAGCACCTTTCCTCTATCACCCCATCCCCCCCACAAAAAAACAAGGATAAGAATTAAGACCTCCTGGTGGGCTTACTGAGAGGATTAAGGAAGAAAATGCATGTAAATGTCCAGCACCTCTCCTAGAGTTAGTACTCAAAGATATATTAAAATAGAAATTTATTTCCCTTGTGACAGGATGGGTACAAAAATCATTTAACTTCTTTTCACCCCTTTAAAAATTCATTCTGTAAGTAAACTCAAATTTACGAAAGAGTTGCAAGAATACGCGCATACTCTACCCAGAGTCAATAATTGTAAACCTTCACCGTGTTTGTGCTATTTATCTCCTCTTCATTTTTTTTTTCTTGAACCATTTTATCTGCCTTTACCTTAAATACTTTCAGCATGTAATTCTGAAGAACAAAGACATTCTCCTATGTAAGCAAAGTACAACTATCAAATTCAGGAAAGTGAACATAGATACAATATTATTATCTAGTTTACAGTCATGTTCAGATTTCATCAGTTGTCCCAATAACAGAGCGCCTGGATGGATCAGTCGGTTGAGCATCTGCCTTTGGCTGGGGTCGTGATCCGGATTCCTGGGATCAAGCCCTGCGTGGGGCTCTCTGCGTGGCAGGGGAGTCTGCTTCTCTCTCTCCCTTTGCCCCTCCCCATTCATGCTCGCTCGCTCTTTCTCTCTCAAATAAATAAGATCTCTAAAAAAATTGTCCCAATAATGTCCTTTTTTTTTTTTTTTAAAGAATTTATTTATTTATTTGACAGAGACAGCCAGCGAGAGAGGGAACACAAGCAGGGGGAGTGGGAGAGGAAGAAGCAGGCTCATAGCGGAGGAGCCTGATGTGGGACTCGATCCCATAACGCCGGGATCACGCCCTGAGCCGAAGGCAGAAGCTTAACCGCTGTGCCACCCAGGCGCCCCCCCAATAATGTCCTTTTTTAAAATTGTGGTTTAAAAAAATAAAACCTACATAACATAAAATTTACCGTCTTTACCATTTCCAAGCATACGCTTCCAGTAGTGTCAAGCATATTCACGTTGTGCCAATAATATATTTTGTGGCAATTGTTTACCTCCATCCAAGACCACACATTGCATTTAGTTACCTTGTCTTAGTTTCTTTTAATCTGGAACATTTCCCCAGCCCTCCATTGTCGATGACTTTTATGACATAGGTGTTTTGAAACGTGTAGGCCAACTGTAATTTTGCACTTGGCTATGTGCTTTTATAATAAGGAAGCTAGTATTGAAGGTATGATGAGGATAATAATAAATGGAAACATGAAAATGTCCACAATATTTTTCCCCCAGTGTTTCGTAGGAGGAGGATCTGGAATCTATCCCTTCTGTTATAATGCCCTTGGGCAACACACCACATCCTTGGGGTGATGGAAACGTTCTGCTTCTCATATCAATCTCAGTATCTCATCAATGTCAGTATCTTGCTTTGCAAGATGAGATCTGTATATTGAGGGATCTTTCTGTATTATTTCTTAGAACTGTACATGAATCTACAATTATCTCAGAATTAAAAATTTAATTTTTTAAAAAATGCTCTTTGGCATTTCAGAGCATGAAGGGTCAACCGGGGAAGAACCTGGCCCCTTGGTGAAATTCCCAGCGGGAATCCTCATGCCTGAGAAAGGACTTCTTAATGAGCTCCTTTCACTTGCAGGGGTGGGGGGAGGGGGGCCTCCTTTGCCCTCCACAGGGACATTTTAAAGTGAATGAAGGGAGCAAGGACCCTCATTAAGGCTGAAATGGGAGCTGCTGGGGGCGGGGGTTCTCTAGAAAGGAGGCCTGGCCCAGGTCTGCATTTCCTGCGACAAAGTTATCGCATTAACAATAATCACCACTCCTTCCTTCGTCCTAGAATGGACTGTGAAGGAAAACATTGGAAAGACTGTTTTTACCTATTGTTTTCGTTAACTGCCAAGTTCTTAATGAAATTGAAAAACTGTAAAGACCTAAACAGGCACCATGGGGATTAGTTATGGGCATTAGATTCTCGCTCGGTAGAATAGTATGCAGGGTCTTATGATCATGTTTGCATAGCGTTTATAGTTGAAGCCAAGAATGGTGGTGAGATTTTGAGGTTTCTTTCAGAGGATTTGGGATTGTCTTCAAGGTTGAGGAGTGCTGGATTGGAAGGAGAGCGGGTTGCTCTTAAGAGCCTCATTAAGGGAAATGTAACCTGCCACCAGACCCCTATTCAGGGTGAAATGCTAATTTCTGGTTGTTCTCTGAGTGATCAGTCATGGTCCCTACCTAGAAAGGTTGGCCATTCTCTTGGTATTTAGAGCCCAATAATCTGAACATAATATTCCTTGACACCTCTAGGAATTTCTCATAAAGAAATAATCAGATGTGGGGGAAAAATGTGTACAGGGATGCTTAGTGCCATATTCTTTCTGTAAGATTGAAAAATTGGAATAATAGTAACAAGCATTTACTGAGCACTTACCATGGGCCAGTTGCTGTGCTAAGTGTTTTATGAGCATTGTCTCATTTCATCCTTTCAAGTAGGTTCTATTATTGTCTCCATTTTTACAAATGAAAAAAGAAATGGAGGCACAGAAAGCTTAGTAATTTGCCCAAGACAACATTATTAGTAAGTGAGGGAGACAGATGTGCAAATGACAGCAATAACACAATGTGATAAACATTACAATAGAAATAATATGAGCAACAATAGGTAGATGGTGCGAAGTATTATCATTATACATGTTGTCTATTGGGGTGCTTCAAATAAAGCCTGGCACAGGGTGAACATCTAAAAATGGTTGTTATTATTTATACTTCAAGCTTGAATGTGCCCAGGAATCACCTGGAGATCTTGTTAAAATGCAGATCCCCTGAATCAGCAGGTCTGGGTGGGTGGGTGGGTGCATTTCTAACAGATTCCCAGATGGTGTCCCTGTCCTTCAAGGACCACACTCTATCAGAGATTAAATAGGTTGGAGAAGGAGGAAAGTCCTGAATATGTAAAAACAAAACAAATCACAGAAGCCCCAAGGACCTGTGACAGGGAAGAAAACTAGAAGGCGAGACAGTCACTGTATTACTACTGCGTTGGACAACAGGTCGTCCTGAATTTCTTTCTCGTTCTCTCTTTTCTGTCACATGGACTAATTAAATTCCACAGATATTGTGTGCTTCAGCACCGGTCACTGTGGGAGCAGAAATGAAGGAAATCCAGTGGTTTCCTCAAGGAATTTTTTTTAATTTAAAAATAATTTAAAGAAACACACTTAAAAGGAGTGCATCTCATTGTATCTTATACCTCAACAAAGTTGATTTAACACTTAAAGATATAAATAAATATAATGCCCCAGCAGGGATCTTTTTCAAAAGGTTGAAAATATTAAAAACAAAAATTCCTGGACGGAGAGTCAGGGGACCTGAGTTCAGTCACTGTCAGTAACTTGAAGGTTTACTCTCTTCCAGGTACCTTGGGCTTGGACAAGTGCCCTGCATACATTTTAAAGCACTTTGTACTTCTGGACATCGGTTAATAATTTTACACACACACATGAATTTCCCATGTGTGTCTGCTATCCTGACTAAACTCGGACTTCTCCGGGGCCAGGCACTGCATCGGTTGTCACTGAGGTGTCCCAGCGCCTGTCATGGCATCCACTCTCCAGTAGACACTTGCTATTATCTATTGAATGAGTGCTGAATGAAATAATCAGTAAAGGAAAGGCACTTGGCCTCTAGGTCAAAGACATTTTGTTCATACCCTTCCAGAGGGATTTTTAGTGAAGGGTAGGGATGAAAGCCTGGTAGGGAAAGCCAGCCAATCCTTTCCACAGTCCCCCACCCCATGTTTCTACACATCCCCGCCCTACCCTTAAGGCTAAGTGCAAGGGTAGGTGAAGAAGCTCTTGGGCTTGGGGGTCGCGTCCTAGATTCCAGGGGGGGGTTAGAGTGTTTCAGGTTAAAGTAATCATCACTGGACCTGAGCACCACCCTCCCTGGCGCTATCACAGTGCTTGTATTTCTTGGGGTCAACTTACTCCACCCCAGAGGCTCTCAAAGTGTGGTCCCTAAGAACTCGTTGGAAATGCAAATTCTCAGGCTCTACCCTAGACCCTTCTGGGTCAGATACTCTGGGGGTGGGGCCCAGCCATCTGCATTACAGCAAGCCCACCAGAAGAAGTTGATGCAAGCCCAAGTATGAGTCCCTACTGCTCTGCTGTGATGTCAGCCCTCCCAGGGAGGAACACTTGGCCTGCGTTGTTCACTTCTCTATCCCCAGGGCCCGTCATAGTAGGTGTGCGACGAGTATCTCCTGAATGCATCATACCTATGTTAATAGCTAGTCACTGATGGAGGACCTCCTGTGTTAGGCTAATGTTCTAAACGTTTTAGGAGGATTACCTCAGTTAAGCAGCCATCCCTGGGTTCATTTCAAAGAGAGTGAAACAGAGGCTCAGGGAGGCCAAGCTCTGTGTTGTGGGGTCACCCAGACGGAGGTCCCCTAGGGAATCCCACGTCTGGCAGCTCGACTCCTCAGGGCTCTCCGGTGGTCGCAGCGGCGCGCGCGTCTGTGGCGCTGCGACTGCGCCTCGCCCCGCGGTCCGCGCGTGCCCCACAGCGCGTGTCCGCGAGGCCGCCCCGCCCCCGGGGCCCGCGCGTGTCCGCGGCTCCGCGAGGACGCCCCGCCCCAGGGCCGGCCGGGGGAGGAGCGCGGCGGCGGCGGCCGTGGCGAAAGTGCGGCTGCGGAAGCGCGGCGAGGCGGGCGGCGGCGAGGGAGGAAGCTGGGAGGCGGCGGGTCCTGCGGGGCCGAGCGGACGCCATGGGCCGGCTGCACTGCACGCAGGACCCCGTGCCCGAGGCCGTGGGCGGCGACATGCAGCAGCTGAACCAGCTGGGCGCGCAGGTGGGCCGGGCGGCCGGGGCGCGGGCCAGTGTGGGTCCCGAGGGCTGAGGGAGGGGAGGGCTGTGGGCCGAGGGCAACCTGGGGGCGAGGGGAGTGGGAGGGACTAGGCAGAAGGGCGTCTGGTGTGCGGTATGGCGATGGGGAGATTGGGGGACAGGCTGAGGGGAATCCGGGATCTGAGGCGAGTTTGGGGGGCCGAGGGAGCTCAAGAAGCCTACGGGGCAAGCTGAGGGGTCTCGGGGAGGGGCGTGTGGGGACTCAGAGGTGGGACTTCCAGGAGTCTTGAGAACGAGAATTTGTGGGGTCTTAGCAGAGGAACCGAGGGGAGTCTCGATAAGGCTGAAGGCAGTTTGGGGAACTGAGGTAATAGTGGGAGTTTGGGAAGCTGTGGAATTTGGTGGGCCAGGGACGGACTGAGATGTTCAGTAGGGAGACCAATGGAGGGTTCTGAGGGGGGGTCTGGGCATCCAGCGAGGGCCTGGGGTGGGGGAAGCGTGGAGTGGGAGGCAGGTAATCCGCAGTCACATAGTAATGGCCAGGCCAGGATGGGACTGTGGGGGCCTGAGGCCAGGGCCACAGCCCTACCCCCCAATGAAGGGGAGTATCTGGTAGTCCTCAAAGAAAGAAGCCTTCACTGTGGAGAACCCCCCCCCCCCCCAGCACACACACTTGGTAGTAGTGGAGCTGGCACAGCTGTTTTTTGCTTGCTCAAGCAGTAAATGCCAGTGAGCCAACTTCCTGATCCTGTGCTGATTGGGATACCCTTTTCAAAGCACCAAGGCAGCCCAAATAAATAGGTTAAAATGACACTCCTCACCACCGTTGTAAAGGCTCATCTGTTTCCCCCACTGGGTTGTAACTTCCCAGGAGGTAAGGTCCCTCTCCTCCATCTCAGTATCCCCCACAGCTTAACTGTTTTCTCATAAAGTAACACAAATTATAATGCAGACATACTCAAACCCTTTTGTCCGACAGGAATAAATAAATTGCAAGCCGAATATCTAATTTTACATTTTCTGGTAGTCACATTTTTTTTAAAGATTTTTATTTATCTATTTGACAGATAGCAGCGAGAGAGGGAACACAAGCAGGGGGAGTGGGAGAGGAAGAAGCAGGCTCCCAGTGGAGCAGGGAGCCCGATGTGGGGCTTGATCCCAGGACCCTGGGATCATGCCCTGAGCCGAAGGCAGACGTCCAACGACTGAGCCACCCAGGCACCCCTAGTAGTCACATGTAAAAATTCAAAAGAGGCCCCTGGGTTCTACTCTTGATTTTGGGATTGTGAGTTCAAGCCCTACATTGGGTGTAGAGATTACTTGAAAATAACATCATTGAAAAGTAAATAAATAGGGTGTCTGGGTGGCTCAGTCAAGCGTCTGTCTTTGGCTCTGGTCATGATCTCGGGTTCCTGGGATTGAGCCCTGCATTGGGCTCTTGTGCCCTCTCTCTCACTCTCTTGAATAGATGAAATCTTTTAAGAAAATAAAAATAAATAAAAATAAAAAGTAAAGTAAATAAAGGGGTGCCTAGGTGGCTCAGTCAGTTGAGCGTCTGCCTTTGGCTCAGGTCATGATCTCAGGGTCCTGGTATCGAGCCCCACATCAAGCACCCAGTTCAGTGGAGAGTCTGCTTCTCCCTCTGCCTCTCTCCCCCACCACTCATGCTCTCTAATAAATAAAAGTCTTTTTTAAAAAAGTAAATAAAAATGAAACAAAATATGTTTTCTTTAATCCACTATATGAAAGTATTGTAATCCATATAAAATGTAATCCATATAAAAATATCAGATATTTTACTTTTTGATACTAATTTTTCTTTATTTTTTATTTTTAAAGATTTTATTTATTTATTCGACAGAGATAGAGACAGCCAGCGAGAGAGGGAACACAAGCAGGGGGAGTGGGAGAGGAAGAAGCAGGCTTATAGCGGAGGAGCCTGATGTGGGGCTCGATCCCATAACGCCGGGATAACGCCCTGAGCTGAAGGCAGACGCTTAACCACTGTGCCACCCAGGCGCCCCTGATACTAATTTTTCTGATTCTGGTGTGCACTTTACACACATCTCAAATTAGACTATCCTTTTTCAAGTGTTTAATAGCTACATGTAGCTAGTGGCCACTTTATCATACAGCAATTCTAAGTGCTTTTATGTATATTATTAAGTAGTTGATTCCTTAGAACCACCCTAGGAGGTAGGTACTGTTATTATCCCCAATTCACAGATTAAGGAAACTGAATCACCACAGAGCAGTTAAACAAAAATAGCTGTCATTTATTGAGCATGTACCATGTGGCAGGCACTGTTTTCAGTGCTTCATGTGTAGCACCCCTAAAAGGTAGGTGCTGTTATTACTCTCTTTTTACAGATAAGAAAAATGGTTCTGGGAAAGAAATTGACCTGTTTAAGATCAGGCAGCCAGGAAGTGGTGGAGCCAGGAATTCAGGACGAGATGCTTGACTTTAGATTCTGGGGAATGAAATATACAGACCAGAGCTTTGTAGATGATCTCCCTAACTAGGTAGCTTAGTTTTCGCTTGTTTATGTGGCAGCATTTTCTGGAAGATTTCCATTTGGAGGATAAAAAAGATTCTGCTGCTAAAAAACTTTTTTGAAGCTACAGGATGATAGGATCCCTAAGGTTACCTCCAACTTGGTATTTATGGAAAAAACATAAACCACATCCTTTAAAATCAGAGCTTGCCCTCAGTATTCTTCTTCTTCTTCTTCTTCTTCTTCTTCTTCTTCTTCTTTCTTCTCCTTCTTCTTCTTCTTAAAGATTTTTATTTATTTGGCAGAAAGAGCACAAGTACGGTGAGAGGCAGGCAGAGGGAGAGGGAGCCTGCTGAGCAAGGAGCTGGATGTGGGGCTTGATCCCAGGACCCCGGGATCATGACCTGAGCTGAAGGCAGATGCTTAACCAACTGAGCCACCCAGGTGCCCCTGCCCTCAATATTATAACTTTAAAACACACACCAGGGGCACCTGGGTGACTCAGTAGTTTGGGCTTCTAACTCTTGATCTTGGCTCAGGTCTTGATCTCAGGGTTATGAGTTAGGCCTGTATTGGGCTCCACGTTGGGAGCCTATTTAAAAACCAAACCAAACAAACAAAACCCACTCTGGATCTTTACTTTTATTTTATTTATTTATTTTTTTTTTTTAAGTAGTAGTCTCTACACCCAGTGTGGGGTGGGGGAGCTCACACTCACAACCCCGGTATCAGGAGTTACATGCTCTTAAGACTGAGCCAGCCAGGTGCCCCTTTACCTTTGTTTTTAACACAGAAAACTTTTTCCTTGTGAGCAATTTACCAGAGCCCTTTCCCTGCCTTTTGTTGGATGATCAGATTTCTCCAAGTACCCACTCTATTAGCTGAATTTATTTTGAAGTCTGAGGCCTAGGCATCAAGGACAAAAAGAATCGTTGTATCAGTGTGGGTATTAACCATTTATTGCTCACTCAGTGGGTATTTTTCTGAATGCCTACTCTACACTGAATAGCCACTGAACCCACTGAGGTTTGCAAAGGCATGATGGACACAGCCTCTTATTCTGGGGAAGTTGTGATCTGCTAGGGCAGGTCAGAAAACAGAGATCCAAACAGTACTGAGTGCACCTAGATGTGTTTTCTGATGCCTGTGGCCAGTTCCTAGGTAATGAGCATCTTTGAGAATAGGATTAAAAAAAATAAGTTTTAGAATGGTTATGAGAGAGGAAGTTGAGAAAAATATAACAAGAAAACAAATGGTCTGCAATCTTCTCACCTAGCTGTAAATGAAAGCAACACAAAATTCAAACAGTATTTAAAGGTCTAAATTTTTTTTTTAAGATTTTATTTATTTATTTTGAGAGAGAGACCACAAGCCCCGGGGCAGAGGGAGAGGGAGAAACAGGCTTCCCACTGAGCAGGGACACCGAAGTGGGGCTGGATCCCAGGACCCCGGGGTCATGACCTGAGCTGAAGGCCGATGCTTAACCGACTGAGCCACCCCGGTGCCCCTAAAGGTATAAAACTGAAATAATACACCTATTTCTCTTGTCTGTAGAAACTCATTTAAATAGTTTCTTGTGTATCTTTGTAGAAAAGTCTACATCTGCCTGTATGTATATATGGGTGTCCTTTAAAATCTTTTTTTACACAAAAGGGATTGCATATGATATTCCTTGAAATGGATCTACCGTAATTTATTTAACCAGCCCTATATTAATAGACACTTAAGTTGCTTTCAGTTTTTTGTTTTTATGAATAATGCGGTCAATGAATTGCTTTGTGTAAATGTGTCTGGGTTTACTTTTTGGAACATATCTTAAGGGTATCTTCCTGCAATGGAATTACTAGGTCAAAAGATAGGAGTATTTAAAAATTAGATACGAAGATCAAATTGCCGTCTGGAAAGGTTGTCCCAGTTTATCCTCTCATCAACAGTGCAAGCATGTCTGTTTCCTGGTACTTTCACCAGCACTGGTGTTATCAAACTTTTATTTTTGAAGATCTGATAAGTTAAAAAGTGGTATTTCCTTATTTTACTGATTTGCATTTCTCATCTGGAATGATCTTAAACATCTTTCCATGTATTTACTGGTGAGAATAGTTAAGATTTGATTTCATGGATGGTGATGAGCAGATGAGCATTCCAGAAATAGACAGCTGTGCAGATACGAAGGCAAAGAATGGGGAAGGTGTTCAGGGAAGATATATTCAACAAATACTTAACCGTGCACTTCCAGAAACTACAGCTCTGTGACGATGCAAAGGCATACAAGGAACCTTCTCTGCTAAGGGGAGGAGTCTGTGTTTCTTATCAAGATTTAAAATTCTAAGTGCCCTCAGGCAAGGTTCCAAGAGGGAGCCTCAGAAGTTAAGAATCTGGGTAGGTAGGTCACTTTCTTTTTGGGAGGGTCATGGTGTCTGGGCACCAGGACGTTGAAGGATAAAGGAGGTTTTGGAAAATGGGAATGGGGGTGGGGCTCAGCATGTTCTGCAGACCAGATTAGGTTGAGGCCTCTCTTGAGCGGAGACATTGGGGGCCGGGGCTGAGGCCTCACAGGGAGGTTGAGCCTGAATGCTAGGCTGAGGCCTGGAAATGGAAAAGCCACTGGAGGGCTTCTGAGCTGCTCCATTTCTTAAAAGTCCCAGGGTGACATAGGAAATACAGTTAACCAAAGATCTGACAGTCCACAGGTTGTAGGGGGAAATAAAGGAAAACTCATAGTCTGAGGACACCGTCTGTTTTTGGTTTTGGTTTTTAAAGATTTTATTTATTTGAGAGAGACAGAGATAGAGCAGGAGCAGGGTGGAGGGAGCCTAATGTGGGGCTCAATCCCAGGACCTGGGGATCATGACCTGAGCTCAAGGCAGACGCTTAACCAACTGAGCCACCCAGGTGCTCCTGAGGACACCGTCTGAAACTAGTCCCTGACTTTTCTTGTTTTTACTATATAGAATCAGCAGTTATGCAAGGCTAATACCCAATATGATAAGTACTGTGGAAAGACAACCCCTGGATCAGCCTTGGTTAAAATGTTTCCAGGGAATATCCATGAAGTTTTGAGAAGGTAGACACTCTGTGCCATTGGCAGGTAGGAGTACAAATCCATGCAACTTCATTGCAAGACAATTTGGCAACATTTTCTCAGAATTTAAAATGCAGGGCACCTGGGTGGCTCAGTTGGTTAAGCAACTGCCTTTGGCTCATGTCATGATCCCGAGGTCCTGGGATCAAGTCCCACATTGTTTTCTCCTGCTCTGCGGGGAGCCTGCTTCTCCCTCTCCCTCTGCCTGCCATTCCTCCTGCTTGTGCTCTCTCTGTCAAAATCTTTTTTAAAAAAAAGTATTTAAAATGTATATATCATTTGACCTAAGATACATTTTTAAAATGTATTTTACAGACACACATGTCACAAAGAAATACATGGGAGGATATTCATTGCAGTTATTATTTAGAATAACAACAAAGCAGACATGCGGGTGCTAATGATTATCTCTAGGGAGCTAAATTACACTAAGTCTGTACAGTTCAATGCTGTGCAGTTGTTAAAAGATTAGGTAGAGGGTTGTCTGGCTGGCTCGGAGGAGTTCAAGCCTCATGTTGGGTGTAGAGATAACTTAAAAATAAAATCTTTTTTTTTTTTTAAGATTTTATTTATTTGACAGTAAGAAAGGGAACACAAGCAGGGGGAGTGGGAGAGGGAGAAGCAGTCTTCCTGCCAAGCAAGGAGCCCAATGTGGGACACGATCCCAGGACCCTGGGATTGTGACCTGAGCCGCCCAGGCGCCCCAAAAATAAAATCTTTTTAAAAACTGGGTACAGTTAGATCTACTGACAAGATGGATCTCTAATACATAATTGGGTGAAAAAAAGGCAAGGTGCAGGGTGTAGGTTCACTATCATCTCATTTGTATTAAAGGAAATTAAATTCAAATGCAATTCTGGGAAGGCCACAAAGGTGTTAGCAGTAACCACCTGTGGGCAGTGAGACTGAGATGGGGGGCAGGGAGAGTCATTTTATTTTATTGTTAAAAAAAAAAATGAAGGGCACCTGGGTGGCTCAGTCGATTAATAGGCTGCTTTCGGCTCGGGTCATGATCTCAGAGTCCTGGGATCTGAGTCCCACATCGGGCTCCCTGTTCAGGGAGGAGCCGCCTTCTCCCTCTTCTGTTCCCCCTGCTTGTGCTTGCTCTCCCTCTGTCTCTTTCTCTGTCAAATTAATAAATCTTTTAAAAAAGTATATAAACTTTTAAAATAATAAAATCTTTTTTTTTTTAAGATTTTATTTATTCACTTGTCAGAGAGACCACAAGCAGGAGAATGGCAGGCAGAGGGAGAAGCAGGCTCCCTGCTGAGCAAGGAGCCGGATGTGGGACTCAATACCAGAACCCTGGGATCCTGACCTGAGCTGAAGGCAACCACTTAACCAACTGAGCCACCCAGGTCTCCCTAATAAAATAAAATCTTAAAAAGAATAAGAGACTGTTCTAGGACAGTAGACAAAGTGTAAACTTTATTGTTTTGTCATATACATAAGATGTTTATTGTGGGGAAGAAACCCAGAAAATATGGATAGACAGAAGAAAATAAAAATCACCCAAAATCTCATTACATAGAAATAACTGCTTTGAAAGACAAGGTAGAGAAAAAAATTGGTATAGTATGTTAACATTTGTGTGGGGCAGAAAACAAAGAAATCATATATTTGGATTAGCTTATGTTTGAATAATAAATATGTGGAAATAGAAACAAACCAAAAAAAGCAACTACTTTTAATCTTCCAGTGGTCTCCCTTTCAGGTCCTGTATGTGTGTGTGTATGTGTGTGTACTTGGACCCTTGAGATGTGTGTATGCATGTGTATCTCCCAAGTGTTCCAATAAAATATACAAGGTTCTCAGACAATACCGTGGTACTGATATATTGACACTGGGTAGTGGGTGTTGTGAATATATGAACTTTAAGATGATCAGACAGGTATCAACACCTGTGTGTTGTCTCTTTAAGGGTCTATAGTTGGATGGGATGTGGGCACACTGACCCAGGAGTAGAATGTTACTGATGTTCTGTGTTATTCACTTCACAGCAGTTCTCGGCCTTGACAGAAGTGATTTTCCACTTCCTGACTGAGCCAAAAGAGGTAATGTACCTTGTGATAAGAAGAGTTCTGACTGTGGGTCTACAGCCCTGAGACGCTAAGCAAGTGAAGGCCTGGTTTCTTCCCTTTCTGCAGGTGGAAAGGTTTCTGGCTCAGCTCTCTGAGTTTGCCACCACCAATCAGATCAGTCTTGGCCCTCTCAGAAGCATCGTGAAAAGCCTCCTCCTGGTTCCAAATGGTGAGTAGCCTCTCTCAGCAGCTGAGGCCAGAGATGTTACTTGAATTCTTCCAGTCCAGAGAGTCTGCAGGCTGCTCTGGGCACTGAGCCAGCGCATTCAGTAGAGAACCAGACATGGGCGGGACTCGAAGTTCCAGGGATGGAAGCCAGGTACACAGACAACTGCAGTAAAATATAATAAAGGTACAGCTCGAAGTGCAGTCTGCATCCCAGCTTCCGTCCCCAAACTGCTATCTGGTCTTCTGCACAGTAAATACAGAAATTGAGAATAAGCATTTAGAAGCTTTTATATCAATTTGGCAAAAATTTTTTGAATATGCTGATTTTTTAAATGGGGCTTGTATTTTTTTTTTTCTTAAGATTTTATTTTGAAGGGATGCCTAGGTGGCTCAGTCAGTTAAACATCTGCCTTCAGCTCAGGTCATGATCCCAGGGTCCTGGGATCGAGTCCTGCATCAGGCTCCTTGCTTAGTAGGGAGCCTGCTTCTCCCTCTGCCTGCCTGCCTCTCTCTCCCTCTCTCTCTGACAAATAAATAAATAACTAAATAAATTTTTAAAAGATTTTATTTATTTATTTATTTGTCAGAGAGAGAGATCCAGTGAGAGAGGGAACGTAAGCAGGGGAAGTGGGAGAGGAGGAAGTAGGCTCCTGGCAGAGGAGTCCGATGTGGGGCTCGATCCCAGAACGCCAGGATCACGCCCTGAGCCGAAGGCAGATGCTTAACCAGTGAGCCACCCAGGTGCCCCATAAATAAATAAAATCTTAAAAAAATAATAAAAGATTTTATTTTAAAGTAATCTCTACACCCAGTGTGGGTCTCAGACTCATAACCCCAAAATCAGGAGTCGCATGTTCTAATGATTGAGCCAGCCAGGCACCCCAGGGGCTTTTTTTTTTTTTTTTTAATGTAAAATATACATAATGTAAAAATTACCATTTTAACCATTTGGGGCTTATACTTTGTATCCTTTTTAAAAAATTTTTCATTGTACTTTACAAAAATATCAGTCCACGATGGATTGAAAATAAAAAAGGTCTTTCGCTGCAGATGGTTTCAGAAGTAATTTGCCAAGCAATCAGGAAAAGTCTCTAGCCAGGAGGGAGGTGATCCCAAAGGTTTAGCTGTAGGGATATCCATCATAGCACTGTTTTGATGGTACAGAAAAATTAGAAACAAACTGCCCAGCATTTAAGAGGTTAGTGTCATGCGCTGTGGTCTGTTTTTACAGGGGAACATCATGGTGGTCAAAAATTCATGGTCCTGAGTTAGGTAGATGTGGGTCTGTCACTTGCTGAGTAGTGTCACTTTGTCCGGATACCCAATCTCTCCCAACCCTTAGCAACAACCCCTCTCTAACATTTTCCGGGCAATCTGAGCTTTTTCTTGGTATGTGGAGGGGGCTTGTTTTGAAGATTGTGATAATGTAAATGATATTCATAACATACTACCTCAGTAAAATGTTAATCTTATTTTTCAAATTCTGTAATAATTTAAAAAGATGCTGATGAGGAAAATGTAATGATACAGAAAATCATTCACAATATACTGTTCAATAAAAATAATAGTTTATAAAACTATCTACCGCAGGGCGCCTGGGTGGCACAGCGGTTAAGCGTCTGCCTTCGGCTCAGGGCGTGATCCCGGCGTTATGGGATCGAGCCCCACATCAGGCTCCTCCGCTATGAGCCTGCTTCTTCCTCTCCCACTCCCCCTGCTTGTGTTCCCTCTCTCGCTGGCTGTCTCTATCTCTGTCAAATAAATAAATAAAATCTTAAAAAAAAAAACAAAAAACAACTATCTACCGCAATCCTATTTTTGAAAAAAGAAAAAAAAAAGAATGTTAACTGTGGCTATATCTGGGTGGAAGGACTACAGGTTGTCTTAATTGTTTATTTTTGACTGCACACTGTCTAAAGAGTTGCTAGAATTAATTTGGCAATTCAGTCAAAAGTTCATTTTATTATAAAGAGAGGTGACGTTCGAGGCGGGTCTCAGAGTCAATCTGTGTTGACCAGGCTGAGAGGAGATAAAACAGCATTCCCATTTGCACATTTTACAAATTGGCAATGGACTGATCTTCCCAAGCTCTCAGCCCAGTGGTGCACTGAAAGTTGGGGCTTAATTTGTTTGTTCCTGTTGGGTGCCTTCCCATATCTTAGTGCGGGTCCTTTCCTTTGCCTGTCCTTTGCTCCTGAGATTCTCGAATCAGGGGGCTCGAATCAGAATATCCTGAGGTTTCCAACTCTGAAATTTTCTCATCCTCTGTTTGTGTAATTCTTGTATCTGTTGCAGCAGTTTTTTGTCTGCAGTTATCATTTTGGACTGTAATCGTTTACAGTTTTCTATTGTTCATGCTGTTTTACATGTGTCTATTTTGTGGCTTTAACCGAGAGCTTGTTCTTTGAAGTCCGGAGGATTTTGTACTTCTTTTCCTGAGCCAAGGTTACAAGAGAAGTGACGACATAAAGCAGATGCTTAGTACATGCTGCATGAGTTGAACTTGGGAGATCCTGTGACCCTCCCAGGGGATGTTGGGTATATATTTTTCAGGCAAGATTCATTGTCATTGTTTATAGCAGATCATTTTCTGTAGGTGCAGAGAATCCTGAGGAACTCATAGCATATCATTCAAGAGGTGGGCTTTGCAGGTGCATATGGATTTGAGTGTTAGTCACATTACCTATATAGCTATTCAACCTCGGTCAAATCAGCCTGTTTCTTATCTGAAAGAGTAATAAGAGCAGTATGGTTGTGGCATTAGAAATGGATGAGTTAATATATACAAAATACTTAAGACGGTGTTGGCTAAACTTTAGCTTTATGTATTGATAGTTCAAGTTAGTTTCAGTCCTGTGCCTTCTCAGATTATGAGGAGTAAGCATCTGAGGATGTAGCTTATAAGTCACTTTTTCTTTTCCTCAGCCCAGAACAAGTTCTTAGTCCTTCCTGCCTTACTGTGGCAGTAACATCTCCACTGCTTCCCTTCCATCCCTGGTTCCAGCCTGGCCTGGAGTACACTCCTGCAGCACAACTGGGATCATGTTGGACCTCATAGCTGTTGACTTCCATGCTGAGGTCCGTAAACCTCGGTGTGGTGTTCAAGGCTTCCCGACTCTCATCTGAAATACAGGGGCCTCCAGGTCCTCACCCTCTTCCTTGTCCTGCATCCTGGGCCTGCCTTGCACTAAGGCCTCTTCGTAGAAGTACAGCTTGTTAGAGCTAGGGGAGCCACCACCCTCCAGGTCAGTTGTCCCCAAATTGGTGTTTTCATCCAGAAAAGGCTTCTGTGATCAGCCAGAAACAGGAAGTACTGTCCTCTCCCACTACCCGAGCCTTGGAATCTTGAGAGACATATTCATTAACATATCTCAGGCTCTGAAAAGTCCCGCAATAAAGAAACCTGCTTATCCAGTATCTGAGAAACAGTTAACCATGAAACCCGTCTTTTCCTTCTCCTCCCCCTCCTTCTTCCCCTCCTACTCTTTCTTCTTGCAGGGAGAGGGTCAGGTAAAAGCTTTTTATAAATGCTGATCTAGTCTAATCTTTGTCTTACAGATAAAGAGACAGCGCCCTAGAGAAGGGAAGTGACTTGCTTAGGATCTTACAGTGGAAGAGCTGGGGCCAGTACCTCCCATGGTTGGCATGATGCCCAGTGGCTTTTGTTTATGTTTTTTAATGTTTTTCTTTTATACTTAGTATGTAATTCTTAAAAACACGTGGCTTCAGTAGTTATCAGCCCATAGCCAGATAGCTTCATCTACACCCCTCCCACTTCTCACTGCTGTCCAAACTGGATTATTTTAAAGCATATCTCAGAGGTCCTATCATTTTATTTCTGAATACCTAGTCATTATCTCTAAAGATAAAGGCCCCTTTTCCCCCTTATCAACCCCAATGCCATTATCGTATCTGAAATTAAAATATGCAGTCTGTTCAGATGTCCCCATTGTCTCATGCACTTTGTTTGTCTGTAGTTGGTTGCTGTCTTCAGGATCCAGGGAGGGCCCCCACGTTGCATTTGGTTGCTGGATGGCCCTTGTGTGCTTACTTGTCACCATGGCTACTTAACAGCTTAGAAATCTTGAGCCAAGTTACTGAACCTCTCTGAGAATCAGTGTCCTCAGAAAACAGAGCTTATGATAGGAGTTCACACATCATCATAAGAATAGAGAAAGATACTAAATGTGAAATACTTCAGTAAGTGGCAGTGCACTGCTGCTAATACTATGATTGTCTTCTAGACACAGATAACTCCTGGATTACAGATAACTTGGCTGTAGGGCTACTATTTAAGCCTGATTTTATTTTATTACTTAGCAAGATATCTGGCCCTTGTGGGTAACTGATTGTTTTTTAAGAAAAGGTGATAACTCTCCTTCTCTCCCAAAGGAGTTCTTTCTGGCTGGGCAAAAACAGAATAATCAGCATTGAACAGTAGTCACAAATGGTATTTAATCTGTTGAGCTGAGTTTCCCAGGACTCCCTACCTCACCCCACTCTATTACTTCTCTCTCTGGCACTTTTTAGTCGTACTCTGTATGGCTTCCTTACTTGTTTCATTATAGTTATGGTCTTTTGCTTCCCAATAGAATGTAAGCCTCATGAGGGCAGACATTGTCTTTGTGGTTCATTGATGTTTCCCAGCAGCTAGCATAGTGCTGGCACCTAGCAGGTCCTCAGTAAATGCACGTGCAGTGACTATGATTTCTGTCTTTCCATGAGCCTCAGGGAAGTGGATTCAATTGGTCAGCAATCACTAACTGAATAGGCCTTATCCGCTCTCCCATCTGCTTCCTTCTCCTGGAGGTTTACTCAATGCTTAGTTCTGTTCCTTGGACTTCCCTTATTACACTGAATAAGCTTATGAGGATTTTTGGCTAAAAGAATAATATATTAGCTTTTCCAACTGTTTCCTGGCAAAAGTAAAACCCTCACCCTGGACATAAACCTCTGTCTTGTCCCCCTTAGTGTTTGATGGCAATAAGGGTTTCCTAAGGCAACTATTCGGTAGAAATTGGGTGTTCAAGGACTTCATAAACCATCTCAGATGGTTATCTGTGTTTAAAGGAGGACATTCTCATATTTCCCTAAGTGGCATGTTCTGGGGACTCTAGACCTGGACTTGTAATTTGCTTTCTGTCTGACAGAGTCCAAGCTTCAGGCCTGTCATGTGCTTAGGAGAAAGGAATCACCAAAGGTGAAAGCTGAAAAAGAAGTTAAGACCTATAATCAACAATACTGTATTATAAACTTCAAGACTGCTAAGAGCTTAGATCTTTTTAAAGATTTTATGTATTTACCTGAGAGAAGAGAGCATGAGCAGGGGGAGAGGCAGACTCCCCACCAAGCAGGAGACTGATGCAGGGCTCAGTGTGGGGCTTGATCCCAGGACCCTGGGATCATGACCTGAGCCGAAGGCAGATGCTTAACCAGCTGAACCACCCATGCACCCCAGTAAGAACTTAGATCTTAAAGGTTCTAGGGGTGGGGCGCCTGGGTAGCGCAGTCGTTAAAGCGTCTGCCTTCGGCTCAGGGCGTGATCCTGGCGTACCAGGATCGAGTCCCACATCGGGCTCCTCCGTTGTGAGCCTGCTTCTTCCTCTCCCACTCCCCCTGCTGTGTTCCCTCTCTCGCTGGCTGTCTCTCTGTCACATAAATAAATAAAATCTTTAAAAAAAAAAAAAAAAAAGGTTCTAGGGGTGCCTGGGTGGCTTATTTGGTTAAGCGTCTACCTTTGGCTCAGGTCATGATCTCCGGGTCTTGGGATGCAGCCCTGGGTAGGGCTCCCTGCTCAGCGGAGAGTCTGCTTCTCCCTCTCCCTTTGCCTCTTCCTCCTGCTCTGTCTCTGTCTCTCTCTCTCTCAAATAAAAGTAAATAGAAACCTTAAAAAAAATCTTAAAGGTTCTAACCACAGAAAGGAAATGATAATTATGTGATGTGATAGAGATACTAGCTAATGGTATAGTAGCTATCATATTGCCATATGTAAATGTATCAAACCAACAGGTTGTACACCTTAAACTTACACAATGTTATATGTCAGTTGTAGCGCTCTCTCTCTCTTTTTTTATTTAAGATTTGTTTATTTGAGAGAGAGAGCAGGCAGGCAGGGCTGAGGGGGGAGGGGGAGGGGCAGAGGAAGAGCGAAAAGCCTGAAGCGGACTTCCCACTGAGAGTGGAGCTAGAGGGCCTGAGATTATTACCTGAGAGGAAACCAAGAGCCAGCTGCCCAACCGACTGAGCCATCCAGGCACCCATATGTCAATTATATCTTAATAAAAAGAAAGGAAGATTAATTGATTAACCGAGGGCTTGAAGCCTAGCATGATATAAATATATTTTTATTTTATTTTATTTTATTTTATTTTATTTTTTTAAAGATTTTTTATTTATGTATTTGACAGAGATAGAGACAGCCGGCGAGAGAGGGAACACAAGCAGGGGGAGTGGGAGAGGAAGAAGCAGGCTCATAGCGGAGGAGCCTGATGTGGGGCTCGATCCCATAACGCCAGGATCACGCCCTGAGCCGAAGGCAGACGCCTAACCGCTGTGCCACCCAGGCGCCCCTAAATATATTTTTAAAGTATGGCTGGGGACACAACAATGGACAAAAACAGACCAAGTCCTTTTTCTCATCAAACTGATATTCTGGTAGAAAAATCAACACTCAATATGTCCCATGAAGTTGGGTGGTTAGGAATGCATTGCAGAAAAGCACAGCAGTAGAAGGTGCCGGTGAAGAGCAGCTCCCCTTGAAATAGAGTAGCCAGGGATCCTTTTGGAGGTGAGATTCAAGGAGAGGCCGGAATGACGTGAGGGAACAGGCCACGTGCAGATTTGGGAAAGAGTGTCCCCAGCAGACAGAATTGCAAGGGCAAATGCCAGGAGGTAGGAACCCGACCGGCATATTACAGGAAAAGCTGAGTAAGCGAGGGAGAGAAGAGCTTAGGGGCTCTCGAGGCAGCCAGTTCCTGCAGGGCATTGTAAGAGCTCTGGATTTTATTGTGAGTGAAGGCGGAGCTGTTAGAGAGTTTTGAGCAGGGCAGAGACACGGTCTGACAGACGCAGGTTTTAACAAAATCACCTGGGTGTCCAGGCTGCCGTGTGGACGCCCCAAAGCCAGCACCGTCTCTGACGTTTGTCTTCACGACCAACGTTGCTGAAGAGCTTCGCACGTACATGCTCTCGGGAGCATTTCTGTTGGGGACCTCTTGGCAGTGCGGTTGTTGACTGTGGCTTTGCCAGATTTTCTCCCCAAAAGCTTAATCTTTCCTATCTTTAGTTTCCTGGTAAATTAAAGGTTTCAGTAGTGATCCCCACTTCAGACTACTTCGGGATCATCGAGCAAAATAATGGATTTGAGCTAGATAACACGCTAAGGAGCTGTACATGTGGTAGTTAACGAATGAATTGAATTGGCTAGGAAGTGGCCGTCGTGGAGGGCCTTTATGGCCAAGGTTTCCTTGTGTCTTGCCTTTTTTATTTCCCTATGGCTTCCTTGCTCAGTCTGATTTTGGCGATAAAAGATTTCCTCCCTTTGTTTACATGATTTATTTTTCGAGGACAAACAGCCTTTAGGATTGTTTTTCAGGAGTGAGCTGAGGGTGGGGAGTTGGGTTTAGGATATTACTCCAGGGCCTTCCCTGGATGGTGGTGGATGTCTCCTTATTCTTTAATTAGTCATCTTCTGGAAGACTAAGAAGTGGAAAATTTTAAAGCGGTTGCCAAATTGTGACTCTAGGCTGTAGCCCGCAGTTAAACATTGAGAAGCCCAGATTGCTGGCAACACTTTGTTTTCAGGAATTGGACCTCGCAAGCAGAACAAAGCGGGCCCCCACAGGGGAGTGCTCTCCGGGCTTGTGAGGGGAAGCTCTGCCCAGCCCCTCTGGAAGTGACTTGTGAATTGTAGAGGCCAACCGTTAGTCCATCTTTGTTTACCTCCCGAAAGCTGATTTTCTATGGCAGCTCTGTCCAACAGAACTATCTAAATAGATGGAAATGGTCTCTGAGCTGTACTGCTCAGTGCCGTGGCCACTGGACCTGTGTGGCCATTGAGGACTTGAAATAGTGCAACTGAGGAACAGAATTTTAAATTTTAATTTTATTTAATTTAGTTAATTTAAAATTTAGTGCTAGGAGATAAACGAAATTTAGATAACCACACATCTTCAGTGGTTCTGTATTGCACAGAGCAGCTCTAGGCTGTTGCCCTTAGGCCCAGCCTGACGTTGAGCTCCCCGACTTGGCTCCAGGAAATCTGTGGCCTCTTTCCTCACATCAGGTACCTCCAGCCCCAAGTCCATAAAGTCCTTCTTGTTCTCTAACTTCTTTCGTACTTTCTGGAGGGGTAAACACTTGTGTTGTACAAGAAACAAACCATGCTGTCCCATTCTCCAGTTGCTTCCTAAGTGCCTCTGCTCCACGGCTGGATTGACATTTTCCTGGAGGTAGCCACGTTGTTTGTGTATCCCCTTTGTCCTCTCTGTCATATCAGTTGTGTCTATTGATACTTACTGCCAGTTGATTAACTGATAAGCCCTTTTTAACTGATTTCTCCCGTTTCCAGGTGCCTTGAAGAAGAGTCTCACGGCCGATCAGGTTCGGGCTGATTTCATAACTCTTGGTAGGTCATTGCCAAGGTTGCTCAGGGTGACAGGCCTGGTGGTTCTTTATTATGTTAAAGTCTCCTTCTGTTCTCTTATAGGTCTTAGTGAGGAGAAAGCCACTTACTTTTCTGAAAAGGTATCATAATTCCTCTTAATCAAGGTTAATTAAGATTGTTTGCTTTTATTTCATGAAAAGAAACAAATGAGAAATGCCGACTAAGGAAAAACCATCAATCATTCTGTGTTATTTCCCCAGCTTAATGGCTTTCATGCAAATGACATACATACAGTGTTTAAACGGCACTGTTCAGTGCGTCTCTAATTTTTTGTCTCTGATTTGACTGACTTTAATTGTCATGCAGTTTTTGTCACAACCTGGGACTAAATCTTGGAATGAAAGAAAACATTTATATCGTCTTCTGTGCCTATTTACTACCCCTGTCTCCCAGATCTATACATACAGGCTGAGCCCTTGGTTCTGCATTCTTCCCCTTGTCTGTATAAATCCTAAACATTGCTGTGTTGGGGGGCAGAATGAAGAGGGGGCATTTTCCCCATTTTTATGACTTCTTCAGCTTTTTGCTTTTGTTTCAGTGGAAGCAGAGTGCCCCCACCCTTGCTCGATGGGCCATAGGACAGACTCTGATGATTAACCAGCTTATAGATATGGAGTGGAAATTTGGAGGTAACTAGTTAGAGCCAGTGCCGGATCATTTGGGGGCTGTAGGGTGGGGTTTCAGATGCTTTCGGATAGTTTCCATGGGAGAATATGTCCTCGGTCCTCACAGACAATTGGGACCAGCAGCTGCTTCTCTGTATTGCCGCTGGCATTTGGCAGCTGTTTCTATCCATGGTTCTCTATAAGTTGACTTCCTGAACGGCACGTTTGCTGTCCTCGTTCTCATCCCTACACGGCTTCTGCTGGACAGCCTGCAAGATCAGGGTGTTCAGAGTAGGTCTGTTGTCAACCTGTCACTTACTACTTTTCTCTTTTGTGTCACAGTGACATCTGGGAGCAGTGAACTGGAGAAAGTGGGAAGTATTTTTTTACAAGTAAGTCTCCAGATCTGTAAAAATGGATAGATTTTTGACTTGGTTAAAAAATTATTAAATCGACATTGAATTTTTCTAAAAAGACCAATTAAGTGGATGTTCACTGAAGTGCCTTGTGTACTTCAGAGCAGTGTTGTCAGCCAAAAATATGGTCACTAACATCCCGGGTGTCAGATTAATAGGATCCTGATAATTTTCTTAAAAGCTTGATTGTTCTATAATCATAAGAATTGTTAGAAGTTTTGGTGATTGTGGATCCAGATTGCACCTGCTTGACTCTCAAGTCGGAAGCTGGATGCTTTGATGTTTAAGTGAAAGGATTTCAAGAATTTCTTTGCCCTGTTGTCATCATTTTAATTTAAATTTTTATTTTATTTTTTTAAATCAGTTAAAGTTGGTGATTAAGAAAGGAAATCAAACTGAAAATTTGTACATAGGTGAGTCTGAATTCCTGTTTGAGCCTTCTCACTTTTTCCATGTTCTCTTCAGTCCGTGGGCTCATGAAGCACCACAAATCATTTCTTCTAGAAAAAAGTCATACGCGAGCTGTGGAGTAGCCATTCCACTGCCTCTCCTCTCATAAATAATAAGCCATCAGCAGGTTGGAGACCCCACAGTTGAAGAGCCTCTTTGAAAACGGGAAAGCGCAGGGAGAAGGGACAGCGAAGATTGAAGAGCAAGCAGCTCTTGCCGCAAAGTCGTGCTGAACATCCTGAATAATGCCCTTTCATCTCTTTGTGCTGTGGAGTTATGCCATTTTTAAATTCTCCACTTTTGTATGGAGCCGAGAACCTTTCCATGTTCAAGGCTCTCAGTTCTTTATTATGGTCGATTACCCATCAAGAGCTGCTTAGATGTACTAAGTCAAAAAAGAAAAAGAGAAAAAAATCTCTGGGTGGAAATTCATTTTCTTGGATGATTCTGTGGAGTTGGAAACATTTACCTGAAGCTGAATTTTCTCTCCCCAGAATTAACCTTGCCTCAGTTCTACAGCTTCCTGCACGAGATGGAGCGAGTCAGAGCCAGCATGGAGTGTTTGAGCTGATTTCTGGCCCTTCCCTGCCCCTTTCTCTTCCATGGGTGGCTGCTCTGAGAGGCACCTTGCCCACAGGCCTGTGGGGTGCTGATAAGGGCCCTGCTTGCTTCTTGGGAGCCCAGGTGCAAAGGTTTCTGGAAAACAACAGGATTAAGTACTTAAAGAGCCCTATACAATTACTCTGAATTCTTTGTGAGGGAACCTCCAGCACCTATCTCCCAGGACACTTTTTAGATATTCCAACAGGCTGTTGCATCTCAAATTCACGGGAGGAAGTAAGTGGTTACCTCCCTATCAAAGTTCCAGAGTAAACAGATCGGTGCCATCAAGATGCACACCGATCACCCTCCCCTCAGAAAAGCAAGGGCTTATTTATGGCTGACACACATGGGGAGCCCCCAGCGATTTTTCTACGCACTCTGCATTTGTGGTGGTGGTGGTGCATTGCTAATCAGTTTTTAATGGGGCACCTGTGTATAAATGTTGCTTGGTCTGCTCTGAAAAGAACTGAGGCCAACCTCTGTCCTCATTTGGGTTGTGCCCTGTTGTGTTGTAATGAGACTATTTTAGCTTGTTTTGGTTCAGGCTGACCTTCTCTGTTGGTTAGATGATGAATAAAAAAAGGTTCTAAGGAAAAGGTCTGAATCCAGTTGTGTCTCTGCATGGATGAAAGAGTCATCTGCCTTGCAGAGCGCTAGTGCTCTAATCTTCAACTGTTATTTTCCTGGTTTTGGTGAAGGCCCTGAGTCTTCAGTGAAATTAGCTGTGGTCCAAAAGCGGAATTTGTAAGAGCAGTTCAGGGAAGACTCGGGTTAAAAACATCATGAAAAGCATGAGTGCTTTGTGTTCTGATGACTTTAGGCCCCCATCTAGCATGTGGTTCAAAAGGTACATTGTAAAGTAATCCCTTCTCACCCCCATTCCCCAGTTACCTAGTTCCTTTCCCCAGGTAACCACTGTTACAGTTTATTCTGTGTTCTTCCGGACATATTTCTTGCATTTGCAAATATATAGGCATAGCGTTTGATTTTCTTCCCACACAAGTGGTGGTATAGTGTACACACGGCATCCCGTGTCTTGCGTTTTTTCTACTTCACTTGAAGATCATTCCACATCTGAACAGAGAAAGGGGAAAACAAACACAAACAGAGTGGGCTCTTCTTTGTAACAGATGCACCGTGTTTCTTCAAATGGGTGATTTTTTTAACTGGTTTTCTGCTAGTAGGTGTTTGGGTTGGTTCCATTCTTTTTCTCATATAAATCATTCTGCATCTGAATATTTTTGTATGTCATTGTGCATGTCTGGAAGTATATTTGTAAAGTAAATATATGGGTGTGGAATTGCTGGGTCAAAGAATATGTGCATTTATCAGAATGTAAAAAGGAATAAAAAAGATGATTCTACCTTCTCTCCCATTTACTGGGTTTCCCTACTGCCCTCCTCCAACAGATAACCCCTGCTGTTAGCTCCTTAAATATCCTTCCAGAGGGTTTTCCTCCCACATATGAGCAATAGAAATTTAAATTTTTACTTTTTGGTGTTTACACAGATGATTATACATTGTATATACTGTCCTTAATATATCTTGGAGAACTTTCCATATGAGTACATAAAAGTACATTCTTTCCTGTGGCTGTAGCATATTCACAGAACCATAGAGATATTGATTTTCAAGGATGGGCTCACATGATTGTGGAGACTTGGTAAGTCTAAAATCTGCAGAATTGGGGCTCCTGGGTGGCTCAGTCGGGTAAGTGTCCAGCTCTTGATTTCACCTCAGGTCATGATCTCAGGGTCATGAGATCGAGCAGGGTCATGAGATCGAGCATGATCAATCGAGAGACTGATCAAATGGATCAAATCCATTTGAGGATTCTGTCCTTCTCAGCTCCTCCCCCTGCTTGTGCGCTTTCTCTTTCAAATACATAAAATCTTCTTAAAAAACCCAAAAAACTGTAGGATAGGGGTGCCTGGCTGGCTCGGTCAGAAGAGCATGCAACTCTTCGGGGTGCCTGGGTGGCACAGCGGTTAAGCGTCTGCCTTTGGCTCAGGGTGTGATCCCAGTGTTCTGGGATCGAGCCCCACATCAGGCTCCTCCGCTAGGAGCCTGCTTCTTCCTCTCCCACTCCCCCTGCTTGTGTTCCCTCTCTCGCTGGCTGTCTCTATCCTGTCGAATAAATAAATAAAACCTAAAAAAAATAATAATAATAAAGATTTTATTTATTTCAGGGAAATGGAGTCCTAAAACCTGAAGCTGGTCAGTGGCCAGAGGTCAGTGCTACCCTGTGAGCCATGGGTATCCTGCTTTAGTTCAGAAGGGATCCTGAGAGACCTGAAATGGATTCAGCATGGCAAGCCATCCAGTGTTGGTCTCAGGATAATCCATAAGTTGTACCCATCTGGCCACTGGACAGATTCTGACCAAGGAGCTCCTTGCCCTGCCCAATTCAGGCCTTCCTGCCCTGCCTGGATCACAGCAGCAGCTTCCTGATGGCCCCACCCCAGTCTTCAACCTCATAGCTTCTGCAGTCTGACCTGTTTCCTGTGTGAGCATTCTTATGGGCAAATCTTGTCAGCAGACAGATCCAAACACTCATGACTGCATGGTATCCAGGGTAAAGCCCAAACCTCTTAGCACAACAAACCCCCCCAGTTTCACCCTGCCTATGCTTTCTACCCCTCCATCTCTCTTGCGTCTTGCCATGTATCTTGTACAGGAGTGTCTGGTCTACCAGTCTGCTGACAGCTGCCAAGCCACGAGGCCATCTGCCTCTTCTCCCATTGGATCTACAGTGCGTGTCCATCCTTCGAGAGGTAGCATCCAGGGCACTTATGAGGGCTTCCCCTGACATCGTCAGGCCATAATAAGGAGATCTCTGGTCTCTGTTAATACATCTAAAGAAGCCAGGAGTATAGGCTCTGGAGTCAGAATGCTTGGTTCCAGTCCTGGCTGCTCTGCTTTCCAGCTGTGTGACCTCAGGCAAGCTCCTGACTTCTCAGAACTTAAGTTTCCTCCTCTGTGAAATGGGTATAGTCCTTGCCTCACAGGGCTACTGGGCAGATCATAATGCCTGCTCAACTAACGGTGAGCTGTTCATTATCAAATTATTGTCATTGTTTCGAGGATTTCTTCCACACTAGCCTGTGAGCTTCTTGATAAGTCTTGTTTTTCAGCTCAGTAACCCTAACCATTGAGCTCCAGTCCTCCACACCCCCATCGGGTCACAGGTCCTGTGGTCAGTGTAGATCCTCCGTGGCAGGATTGTTAATGAATCTACCTAGCTTTAAAAGAGTAAATTTGGGGAAGTTAGTTTGATCATTGGTTAGTTTTAACAGAGATCATAGATATAAGGAAGCCAGTCTGGCCGGGCACCCATCCATCTTCCAAGGGCTATCTTCCACCAGCTACTGAGCTCCTTGCTCCATGATTCCAAGAACGCTCTTGGAGCGCCTCCTGTGGGCCAGAGCTCCACTGGTTCCTGTGGGAGTGGTGATAAGCTGCGTGCAGTTTTGTCTTTTCCGCACCTCTGTTTCTACTGCAGAAGGAAAGTATATCCTCACTCCCATTTCCTCTAGTTCAGATTTCATTATGAACTCCAGGAACCCCTCCAGTCACTTTGTTGTATTGGGATCTTGTCACAAATATAATCTACTGAATCCGGGGCATTGATCAGGGCCTGTAGACTGTTGGGTAGGGATTTTGCTGCAATGCTGAGGGATTTGAGCAGGGTCTTCCTTACTGTGCACACTTCATCTTTGCATCGATTCACTCTTGTACCGATTCTGCTTAGAAATCTGTTGTCGGTTAACCTAGTTTTTGGCTGCGGGTTTTTCTTATTTTGTATTTTATTTGCTTTTGGAGCATAGTGTTAAGATGGCAATGGTCAGGCCAAGAGAAGATCAACCAGAAATAACCTGTATCCTCTGGAGGAAAAAGGACTGTCGTGGTTGGGGTGGGGGAAACATTCACTGTTTGGTTCTGACACAGAGTTTCTTTTTACTCTGGTGATTAAAAACAAAAACAAAAACAAAAACAAAAACAAAAACCAAAAAAACCCAAGCTGGTAATGACAAGGAAAATCCCCAAACAGCCCTAGTGGTCAGCTGCTCCACAGTGGGACCAGCTAGCTGCCTCCCACAGGAGCATTTCCTGGAGTGTAGAAATGGCCTTTCCAAAAGGCAGATAACCCAACAACATATCTTCCTGAAGCATATTTGGTCTTTTCTGGATTGCAGGTTTTGGGGTTTTTTTGTTTTTTGTTTTTGCAATTGTTGATATTTCACAAAAGTATTTGGGAATGTCTGTGGAAGGTAATGTCTGGTGGATGATACCTTGTATTTGGATGGCACTGTAGTTTGTGTTTTGAGGGGAGTCAAGTTTATTAAGGCATAACTTACATGCAGTAAAACTCACTCTTTTTGGGGCACCTGGATGGTTCAGTCCCCCCACTTGTGCTCGCTCTCTCACACTCTCTCAAATAAATAAAATCTTTAAAAACTCACTCTTTATAAGTGTGCAGCTCAGTGAGTTTTGATAAATGCATATAGTCATGTAACCATTACCACAGTCAAGGTATAAAATATTTCCGTCACCCCAAAAAGTTCCCTCATGTTGTTTATAGTCAGTCCCTTCGCCTTCCCCCTAGTTCAGGCAACCACTGACCTGATTACTGTCCCCATAGTTTCGCCTTTTCCAGGATGTAAATAGAATCATTCATTATGAACCCTTATGTGCCCAGCTTCTTCCACTTAGCATAATGTTTTTCAGATTCGTCTATGTTATTGACACATCAGGAGTTTTTTCCTTTTTATACCTGGCTTGTAATTCATAGTATGGACACATCCAGGTGTTTTGTTTTTGTCCATTTACTGCTGATCAGTGAAATGGGGTGGTTTCCTGCATTGATGATTATGAATCAAGAATAGTAGTATAGTTTCCGGCATTCCTTCCTTCACATCCATCATCTCATCTGAAGCTCAGGACACCCTCAGAGTTGGGAGTTGTTACACCAGGTTTGAGAAGGACACACCAAAGGTTATGCTTGCATGGGGTCACAGGGCGATGTTTGGAGCCTTGGTCATCTAACTTGCAACTAGGAAGGGTTTTTATTTGTTTAAGAGATAATCCACATTCCATAAAATTCCATAAAATTGGCAAGGTTTTAACAGAACTTAACATAAACTAGGAAGTATTACACAAGCTAACCCCTACTGAAACATCTCCAATAATATTTTTCTTTTTTTTTTAAAGATTTTGAGAGAGAGTGAGAGAGCGAGCACACAAGCTGGGGGAGGGGCGGAGGGAGAGGGAGGAGCAGACTCCCGGCTGAGCAGGGAGCCCAAGGTGGGACTCAATCCCAGGGCCCCCAGATCATGACCTGAGCCAAAGGCGACACTTAACCCACTGAGCCACCCAGGCGTCAAATCTGCCTCTTGCCATCTGTGTTCATGGATACACTTGTTCTGTGAGAACGCTGGCCACCCGCTGTGCCCTAGCTCCGGTGCTAAGCTGTGTGTGACTTTGAGGAGATTTGCTTCACCTGTGTGTACCTTTGGGTTCATCTGTAAAATTGAGAGTGTCTACCTTAGTAATTGTAAGGATTGAGTGAGGTGGTCTCTGTAGGGCACCAAGCCCAGGGCCTGCTTCAGAGTGGTTGGTGCATTGTCATCACTATCACCCATCTTTGGGTTGTTAGTATTCAGAGAAAAGGAGAAATAAAACAAAATCACTGGCACTGGGTCACTACACCCCTCCCCTAAAATTTTCATCCCAGGACCGAAGGACTGTCTAGACCAGTAGTGTGTGGTCCCTAGACCAGTAGCATCGGCATTACTTGGGAACTTGCTAGAAATACAGTCTTGGACCCTGCTCTAGGGGCCCCTTGGTGGCTCAGTCAGTTACGCGTCTGCCTTCAGCTCAGGTCATGATCCTGGGGTACTGGCTTCGAGTCCTATATCGGGCTCCCTGCTCCAAGGGGAGTCTGCTTCTCCCTCTGCTCCTACCCGCACTCATGCTTTCTGTCTCTCAAGTAATTAAATAAAATCTTAAAAAAAGGAAAAAAAAAAAAAGACCCTGCTCTAGATCTGCTGAGTCAGGAACTCGGGTGGGACCTAGTGATCTGTGTTTTAACCAGCCCTCCGAGTGTGATGGTGATATATGCTCCAATTTGAGAACTGCTGGATTACATACACCATCCCCTGCCTTTGAGAGACCCCTGAATAAATCTTTAAACACAGAAGATGACCAGCCCAACGGGGACCCTGCCACCAGTCTACCTCTGACAGAGATGCTTCTGGATCATGGGTTGTGGAGCCTTGAAATTTAGGGACATCCCTTAAAACACCTTGCTTGGCTTCCTCCAGGAATATCTTACAATTCAGTCACCCTTGAATTTAGTGAAGAGTTTCATCTGTTGGATTAGGGGGTTCTTCAGGTTTTTTCCATCCTGCTATATGAAACAGGGCAGATTTGAGACTTGTGGAGTGCTTTGTCTGGATGTCAGAGGTGGAGACAGATTCTTCCCTTTGTACTCTTCTATGTGCAGTTCAGTCAGTGGTTCTTTTAGCTGCTTGCTGTGTATATGGCAGCCGCAGTTTCAAAATTCTGCCCCCTTGTCCCTTTGGGAGCCCTGAAAGCTTGTGAGATCTTTTCCATAGATTTTTGGTTTGGAAGTAATGGCCCCTGTAACTGTGTACAAGGCATGGTGCTGGAATGGCAGGGGCACAGTGAATTAGGAGACCTGGCCTCTCATCATCGAGGAACTTGAAATCAAGTTCAAGAAACCCAGGCAAGACACAGGAAATCATAAATCCATGTGGACAAGCTGGGCATGGTGGACAAGGGGGAGCACCGGCCCCAGAGGAGAGGCCGTGAGTGCTTGGGGAGGCCTCACTGCAGGCTGGGCCAGACTCAGGAGCTGTCATTTGGCCCTGACAGGCCCAAGGAAGGGGAGTGCCAGGGCCACACTTTCTCTTCCCTGGCCCTTGTGTTGAGGGAGATCAAGAAGCTGCCTCTGGCCTCTTTGGAGAGACCGTTTACCTACTGTTGACTAAATAAAGGCTTACAGAGGCTTATGGGATAAGGCGGCTTTCACATCAAAGGGCTCTTACAAAACAGCTTGGTGATGAGTTAAGTACAAATGAATCAGAAACAGATGGACTCAATTTCCTAGAAAATACCCCTGGGCTTCAACAAGAAGAGGAAAAGTGCTCAGCCAAAGGCATTGTGGGTTTTTGCTGATCCTAAAATATGCTCAACGATTTTGCCGGAAACAGAGCCAAGATGTTGGGACTCTGTCGGGCTCCAAGTCATTGGAAAGTCCAGGCTGGGATCCTGCCAGCACATGAACTGATTCCCAGCAGCCTCCACCAGCTCTCCCCAGTGGCCTGGAAGGGGACCCTGTCGACTGGGTCCTGCTCTGGGTTTAGGAGGGCTGGACAGAGCTCCAGTGAGACCTTCCTCTTTCCTGCCTCAGTTCCAGCTGTAAAATGTAGGAGTTCATTTAGATGATCTCTAAAGGCCTTTTCAGCACAGGTGTTCCATGAGTATTAATAACTAATAATTGCCCACATTTACTGAGTGATTCTTTATGCCAGGCACTGCCTAAGTGCTTTATATATATTGGCTTATTTTACTGCTTTTAAGCAACCCTGACTTCGAGCTATAAATGATCTCCATTGTACAGATGAGGAGACTGAGGTTCAGAGAGATTACATAGCTTGCCCAATGGCCCTCGGCTGGTACAGAGTCTGGATTTTAACCAAGTGATGAAGTAATTAGTAATTCCTAGCTTGTCAATTCATAGATTTCTATTCCTGTGGCAACCTTCTAGTTTTTGAATTGGTACAGAATAATCTCTTCTCTGCCTAAGGCTCTTTGTTCTCTAAGAACCTGGCCAAAGTGTCCTGAAACCACATCTTGCCCCTGCTTACCCTCTGTTCCCCCAGATTCCTATGTGCCTGGGTTAGTTGCTGGGAATGTCCAGCTTTGCTTTTGGGGACAGTGACCCCAGGGCAGTGTCACATGTGCCCGCTGGAGGAAGCATGTGGGGCATGCCATACGAGCCCCGAAGGGGCATGTCTGACTCAGACTGGGGAGAGGCACTAGCAGGAGCCAGGCAGGCCGGCAAGGTGGGGTGATGGTACTGCTGAGGGCCACAGTGTTACTTTGTAGGGAGGTGGGAAGGGGCCTGGCACTCATGGACAACTAGACACAGTTTAAGATGACAGAGACCCAGAGTTAATGTTGGGCGGGGAAGATAGTAAGGGGCCAGATCCTCCCGGGCCAGCTTTAGGACTTGGTCCAAAAGGGAGTTACAGCCAGGTGTTATGCTGGAGAGTGACAGGAGCCTCTGTGCCCTGCCTTCTGGCCTTGCCCTTCTCCTAGCTGTCTCCTAGCTCTTGGGGGAGTGCAGGCCCCGGGACAGGGGATGTGTCCAGCATAGGCCATTGTAAGTGTTCAGGGTTACCGAGAGTGCTGGGCACAGCAGTTGGGTGAACTTGACCGTGAACATCCACCTGCCACAAGATGATCCACGTCCTCTGACTTGGGTGAGCTGGAATAATCTAGAAAACAAGCAGCTAGACGGTGGTTCTTAACCCTGGCTGCACCACAGAATTACCTGAGGAATGTTTGAAAACACCAGTGGCAGGTCCCCAGCCCTTGAGTCAGGATCTCTGGCAGCAGACGTGCCGGCAGCGGTGCTTTCTGAACCTCCTAGGGTAGTCAGTGCATAGCCAGGGTTTGGAAACACCGAGAGCCTTTGGTGTGCATCAGAATCCCCCTGGGCTTTGCCTTGCCCCAGCCCAGACTTGTGACATCAGCGTGGGATGGGAGGGGGAGGGATTGGGCATCTGCACTTTTTTTAAATTTATTTATTTATTTATTTATTTATTTATTTATTTATTTATTTATTTATTTATTTATTTGCTTGCTTGCTTGCTTGCTTGCTTGCTTGCTTGCTTGCTTGCACGAGCAGAGGGGAAGGGGTAGAGGGAGAAGCAGACTCCCTGCTGAGCAGGGAGGCTTGCAGGACTCTATCCCAGGACCCTGGGATCATGACCTGAGCCCTAGGCAGATGCTTAACTGACTGAGCCACCAGGGATCCACGGCATCTGCATTTTTAACAGGCACCCTGGGTGATCCTCATGTACGTACAGTGTTCAGAACCCTTGATCCTATCATTTGGATGTATTTGCTTTGGCTTCTAACATAGGTCTGAGTCCTAGTGGATTAGAGGTTGATCAGAAGGGTGACCCAGACACAGCTCAAAACCATTCTCATGAAGCTGTGGATGTATGACTCTTTGCCACTCTTGGGGACACAGAGAATAGACTAAAGGCAGTTTGTGGAGTGTCTTACAGAATGTTCTAATGTACAGTCATTCACAGGGCCCTGCTGTCCAGGGGGCTTGCCTGAGCGGGTGGGGGAGAGTAGCCCTGTATCTGGGCTCCAAACTCCTGGCTCCACCCCACCCTCCAGGGCTCTTTTGAGCCTCTCTCTCTCATGAATGCCAAATAAGAATGGGGGGGGGGGGCGCCTAGCTGGCTCAGTTGGAAGAGCATGTGACTCTTGATCTCAGGGTTGTGAGTTTGAGCCCCATGTTGGGTGTAGGCAGTACTTAAACTAAAAAAAAAAAAAAAAATCAGGGTTAAAAAAAATAAGAACACTGAATGAAATGGACATGTTCATTTGACTGGTCAACTTGGCGACATGGTCAGCGATTAGAGGGACTCAAGTGACAGCCTGAGGGGTTCTGATCATATATAATAGGTCATTCAGTTACTCACACAACAAATATTTACCAAGGGTCTGCTTTGCGTCAGGTATGGGGACCTTACAAGCTTACTCTACATATGGAGACAGATAGTAGATAGGTAAAGAAGTACATAATCGTAAAATGGGTTAGGAACTATTTTCATGCTAGGATAGGGAATAATGTGTGTGTGTGTGTTAGTGGGGGGCCTTCTTATGGTGGTCAGAGAAGGTCTCTTTGAGGAGGTGACAAGAAACCTAGTCCTGGAGGATGTTAGGGAGCCTGGCAAGTAACCTATGGTAGAGGGAAGGGGTGGCCTGTGCAAAGGCCCTGACGCATGGTTGAGAAAGGAGGAGACTAGTGTGACTGGAGAAGGAGAGCAAGAGGGAGTGTAATGAGGGCAGAGGTTAGCAGGGTCCAGGCACACAGGGCTGAGATAAGGAATTCAGTTCTTCAGGAGAGCAACCCGTGTTTTATGTCCCAGGATTTGAGTGAGAAGAACAACATGGGATATCATCTCCATTTGAGGGACATGGGCTTAATGTCTGACCTCACGTGTGACCCGGGGCAAGTCCCCACTGTGGACCTGTTTTCTTTTGTGGGAGGATTGGCCCAGTGATCTGTGTCTATTGAGGTGTCCTGGGAGCCTCTAGCTACCCGTACATAAACTGAAGATAAAGAAGTGTCCACCACTGGCATGGCTGTGACAGTGAAAATCTTTTGGAAGCCATGTCACTGATGTTTGTTCATAACCAAGTGAAGTTGTTGCTCTTCTTGACTCCGCTGTTGTTCCCAGGGCAAGCAACCAGTAAATACTGATTTACCAAGGCTGAGCTGGCCTTATTTCATGTTGGTCTCATTCGTCTTTATCCCAGGAGGAAAGTGTAAAGTGGGTGGGAGAGAGGCAGGAGGGAGGCGGCTGGAGGCAATGTCGTTGTGTGGTGTAGCTGGCTCGGGGACAGTGGTTGGGGTGAGGCCAGGAGCTGGGCGCTGGGAAGGTGTCATTTTTTATGAATGATTTCCTGACAGGTAGAGAGGCTGACTCAGCTGGCAGCCTCCCGCAGGCTGGTGTGTGGGGCCTGCTTTTCCGGAGCCCAATACTAATCTGCCTGGGGCAGCTGGCTCCAGGGAAGGAAGAGCCCTCCTGCTCGCTGGGGAGGGCAACTGTGCATCTTTGGCGGTTTTTCTACCCCGGAGCTTTTCTTAGCTTGTCCACTGCGGGCCGTGGGGGAAGCAGCAGGACCCACCAGGCCTCTCCTCCTCCTCCTCCTCTCTTTTCCTTCCCCCGCTCCTCCCCATGGTGCTCCTCTTCAGAGGCCTGCTGTCAGCAGCTTTCAGCTCCAGTGCCCACCTCACTCCCTTGCAGCTCTCAGCAGCCTTGTGTCTGCGGGTGGTGGGGCGGGGAGAGGACGGCTGCTCCCCAGAAGCCCCTCTGCCCAGCAGGCCTCTACAGCCAGGAGGTTCTTGGGGAGACAGGAGAGAGGGGGCTGAGCTCTCGGGAAGCCAAAGAGACAGAGTGAGGAGGGGTTCTGCCTTCACCACCCATGCACCAGCCCTTGGGAGCTTTCTCCCCAGAGAATTCCCTGACAGGCTGTGTCATCTCCCTGAGGTCCGAGAAACCATTCCAGTGAGAAGCCCTGTGCTCGTGGCCAGCGTGGGAGGGTTTTCAAGCCTGCCTCAGAGCCTGGGCAGACGGTGTGTGTCTCTGAGCTTGGGAAAGTGAGGGAGAGGGGGAAGGGAATCTGTGGAATGTCTGACCACCTACTGGACACCAGGAAGGACTGCCAGGGGCCCAGGTGGAACATTCCACCAACTTACTACAACATTAAGAAGCAGTTACTATTTTCCCCATTTTACAGATGAGGAGACAGGCTCAGAGGGGAATTCATTTGCCCAAAGACAACGCAGTAATTGAGTGGGGTAGTGAGGCTTCAAACCCGTGTGCCTAACCCTAAAGCCATTCCTTACCCTTCACTCCCTCTGAGAAGGAAAGCCTGTGAAGAAGGTGAATTTGGAGGAAGAGCCTCTCTTACTGGGTGCCACAGAGGGTGGGTGGGGGAGTCTGGGATTTGTGTCTAACAGGCTTGTTGTGATCTTGGGCAAACTATGCCCTCTTTCTGCTCCTCTGTTACCCGCATCTGTACCAGAAAGGGTTTAAACTAGATGATATTGAGATCCCTGCTAGTGCCAACGTTTTCCTTTTGAAATCACCCCACCAAGGCCCAGAGCTTTGCAGAGGCCTGGACACTGGCTACTGTCGTCTCTTCCTGTGGGCCTTCCACTCTTGGCTTGTTCAGCTCAGGAAAGGAAAGGCACTGCTAGTAAGTGAAAGCTGAGCTCTAACCACCCATTTTGCCTGAAAAGTCTGCATGACCTTGGGCAAGTCACTGAGCCTCAGAGAACAGGGTCCATGACCCACATCCGGCCTCCGTCCTGAAGGCTGAGGGGAGCTAAGGATGCCAAATGCTCTGGGTCACTCTGGAAGGAGGAGACCCTGGTTCCTCCCTCTCAGGTGTTGATTAGATTGGGCCTGCTGTAATTATCAACATTTGGAAGCAATTTGCCAGCCGGCTGCAGGCGGTGGGGGTGGAGGGGACGGGGCAGCCTCTGGAGGGCCTACGATATCTAGTAGCTGAGGAGCATCTGGGTCAAGGTCTCCTCCTCCCAGGCTTGTCTGCAGGCTGAGTGAGGCCTGCCCCCTCATCCCGGTCTTGGTGGCACACCCCTACTAGCTGAGAGGGGCTGGAAGTAGCAAGGGTGGCTAGTGATGCTGGAAACAAAACAGAACAAGATGGCAAGTTTAAACATGTCAGGTTCCTGGGAGCCCCTGTCAGTGGGGCTGTACTTTGGGGGAACATCTCTGGAACCAGCGTGCCGGCTTCCTCCTTCCAGACCTGCCCTCGCTGCCTGGGCCCTGTGGGCAAATGGCTCCCTTCTATGTGCCTCAGTTTCTCCATCTCTAAAATGGAAGCAATTCCAGGGCGCCTGGCTGGCTCAGTCAGTGGAGCATGAGACTCTTGATCTCAGGGTCGTGAGTTCAAGCCCCACCTTGGGTGTGGAGCTGACGTAAATAAAATAAAACACAAATAACTAAAATGGGAGCAAGTCCTACTCGGGGGCTGTTGGAGGAGGGCGTGAAGCCGGGTGTGTGTGCTTGGCACCCACAGTAAGCTAGTCCGTGACGGCCGTCGCTGCTAAGGGCAGCTGTTCTCATTGGCATTAACACCCCCGCATTACGCTGGACCCTGTCCCGGGATGGAGGCGACCATCTCCTCTCCCCAACCCCACCCCGACAGCGCCTTGATAGGACTTGCATCTGAGCAGCTGCACTGTACTTGCTTCTTTACACATCTGTCTCCCAACCAGTGAACTCCTGTAATCCCCGTGCTGTGCACCCCACAGCCGACACCCGTTATTGTTGGATGGATGCTTTAACAGTCTCTGCAGGGGAGGCAGGGCTCCCCCTGCTTCTGAGCCTCAGGGTACTACTCTCTGCTTCCCCTCACTTTCCTGAGTTCCTCTGGGGAGCATGGGACTGATGTGGGCTAATTTCAGAAACCCCTGGCACTGGGAGAAGCAGAGAATCGTCCAGACTTCCTTGGGAAGCAGCCCAGGCTGCAGATCGTGTGCTCACTCTTCCAGTCACACCTGCCACATCCTGAACTGAAGGTTTCTGTCCCTCTGGGGGAGCTGATAGCCGGGCCTGCGGGAGTGCCCCCAGCAGCCTAGAAGGGCAGTAGAAGGCCCCAAACCCAGGAGGTGCTTGGTAGATGGCTGCCGGATCCGTGCTCATGGGTGGGGTTTTCTGCCTCAGGCACTGACTGATAAGATAGATAGGAGAGCGTATAAGTAAAATCCTTGAAATCGGAACCCCCGGGGGTGGACACTTGACCCACATCAGGTGTTTCAGAACAGTTTGAACAAAAGGTGGGGTGGGTTGGGAATCTAATTAGCTTCTGGTCCATGTGCAACTCACCTGGTTCTGTGCCTTGGTTTCCCTATCTGTCAGGCAGTTCTGCATGATCTAGCTCCTGCTTCTCCTCTTGCTTCCGGTCCTGCCAGCCTCTCCATCACTCCCTCTGCTGCCCTGGTGTCCTGCGGCCTCCCAGGCTACTTCCTTCTCATTAGGCAGGCCTCAGCTCAGGTGTCCTCTCCCCCAGGAGGCCTCCACATCTCCTCATTCCCCTTGGCTCTTTGTGCCACTTGACATCAGGTGCAATGATATGCTTATGTGTTGCACCTTTCACTGTCTCTCTCTCCCCAGCCCAGGACTTGGTGCTGGATACGTATTTGATGAATGAATGAATGAATGAAGGAATGAATGAGTGAGTGAGCAGGTGTGCCAGATCCCATGGGGCCTTGCTCACTACACCAAGTACTGCTCCTGGAGGGTGGAAAGCCTGGAAGGAATTTTTTTTTTTTTTTTTTTTTTTTGGTCAAAAGGCCTTCCTGTCATGCCTCTGTGAGGGGTGAAGAGAGAGGGAGGCAGGAGACCAGAATAGAGGCTGTCACCGCCTCTTTCTTCTCTGCCTCCCTCCGCTCCAGGTCTCACCCCTTCCAAAATGGAGTGTTTTCAGCTCTGAGCCCAGTTCCTCATGAACTGTCATTATAAACAGCCTAGAGGCCAGGAACAAGAAAGATTCTTTATCATTCTTTTTTCTTCCTTCAAAGTCTAGCTTAGTGAAACGCTGCTGTCTGGTGGGTATGGAAGAATACAGCATGCCTGAGCTAAGACGGGCATGGGGTCCTCGAGACTGGGGGCCAGGGCCCAGAGAGAGGCAAGAGCCCAAGAATCTTGATGCCCATTGCAGCCGAAAAAGTGAATGTAGTGAATGCCCCCTCCTGTCGGAGCAGTCTGGCCCAAATCCAAGGGGAAGGCGCTAGAGGAAGCACACAGAGCCTTCGCAGTGGGGGAGAGGGAGGGGTGGGAGGAAAACCCAGGGGGTCCCTAGAAACCAAGAGGGAGTATTTTGCAGGAGATTGGGTCCTGTGAGGAGGTGTCCCTACTCCTGTCACTGGTGAGGATAGGACTGATTGCCAGCGCAAGCAGTGGGCCCCGCTGTCAGCTAGCTAGTCTCTGAGCCTGGACGCTGGGGCTTTGCAAGGCGCTGGGTCTGCAGCAGGGAGTGCAGGGGTGGGAAAGAACCTGTTGGCTGGTCATTTTATCTCACTGCTTCTGAGGGAGGTGAGGAATTCTTGCCTGGACTCCTTGGGTTAAAGATGTGTGCAGTTAGGGGCAGGGTGATGGGAACTGTAGCCTACCGGGAGGGCCCCCCACCCGAGGCAGACAGAAAATGCACAGACACTCTCCCCACCAGGGAGAGGGATAGAAGGCAAGTTCACACAGGACTGGAAGGAAAGGTTACGCTTATAGACGTTGAAACGGGCAAAAATGCAGGGAGCAGGGGAGGCAGCAGGAGAGGTAAGGTTAAGGATGCCCCTGGAGTCTGAGGTCAAGGCTTTATTTAGGTTACTATGGACCCCCAGGTTGTCTCATCTCGGCCATTGTGCAGTAGCATCCATTTGTCACAAAATCCACGAAAGACCTTGTGCCAGTCAAGTTCCAAATTCTTATGAAGTAAATTCTGACCGAGGAGTTTTTGTTTTGTTTTGTTTTTAAGTAAGCGCTATGTCAGGGGCGCCTGGGTGGCTCAATCGTTAGGCGTCTGCCTTTGGCTCGGGGCCTGATCCCAGGGTCGTGGGATCGAGCCCTGCATCGGGCTCCTCTGCTGGGTGCCTGCTTCTTCCTCTCCCACTCCCTCTGCTTGTGTTCCCTCTCTCGCTGGCTGTCTCTCTCTCTGTCCAATGAATAAACAAAAAAATCTTAAAAAAAAAAAAAAGTAAGTGCTATGTCTCATGTGGGGCTTGAACTCACAACCCTGAGATCAAGAGTCACATGCTCTACCAACTGAGCCAGCCAGTTGTTCCCTGACCCAGAAGTTTTGAGAGACTGAGATGTAAGAACGATATAAGGATAGAAGAGTTAGAATTGCTTTTTGTTTGTTTGTTTGTTTGGGGTAAAGGGTATTGTTTATGAGGAAGGACAGGAGAGGACCCGAACGTGTAGATACGGTCAGTAACAAAAGCTTCGAGGGTAAGATGGAGCAAGGCTGGCCTGTCTTTTGAGAAGGTCTGAGTACTGTCATGTGTGTTTGCTGGCGGAGCCCCCGACCCAGAAGTGCCTCCTGGTGGTTGGCTCTAAAAACACTCAGTGTTTTCTGGGTTGCTTTTTCTCCCTTACGATAACAACGTCCTGTACTTTTTTCCTGAGTACCAAACAAATAGACCCCCATACAACATATTTTCTATAGGACAAATTCCTAGAAGCACGAGGGCGGGATTGGGGGACACAAGCATTTTAGATGTAGGCAAGTTCTTTTCCCAAAGAAGTTTGTACCAGTTTGTACTCCCTTTTTGGTTTATTTAAACATAAATGAGACTGGATAGATCACTTGTCCACAGTGTCCTGTCCATAAAATGAAAAGGCTGGATTTAAAAAAAAAGCGTAAAGGAACTGGTCATCTTTGGACAACGTGGCTCCCGCTTGACACTCAAGAGGAGGGCGTGTTAGACCCATCTACTGCTGAGCAGGCAAAGGCTGGCCAGGCTGCGACCTGTCCAAGGTCACACAGCTAGTGGGTCACACAGCTGCCTTGGGTTCCCAAACCTGTCCGATCTCCAAACCCTTTGCTGCCCCCACTCCCTCCCTCCCCGAATGCTTCATTCATTCCGCCAACAAACAGCTCTAAGTGGCTAAGGTGACCAGGCTACCTGCCTCCTGTTGGAGGTGCCACAGTGAGCGAAAGCAGATGCATCTCTGTGAATTTGAAGAATCTCACAAAGAAATGTATAATTGCAAATGGAGCCAAATGGCCAGGGCAGTAGGCACAGATGCGCGCAGGGTGAGGAGGGAAGCCTGCAGTTGGCCCAGCACAGCCTCTGTCTTTGTCTTTGTCTTTGTCACAAGGTGACCCTGAGGGGTTTTAAGCAGGGGTGGGGGACTGAGGGAAAGAGTGAGCAGAAAGATCGCAGTGTGTTTTTGAAGTGGCTGTCTGAGTCTCCCTGGCCCTCTCATGTCCCCTGGAGCCCCACCTGGGCCTCTGGGCCCCCAGGACCTGTTGTGGCTGGGGCTCCCCCGGTGTGGGGCACATGGCCGTTGAGCCCATCTCCGGCAGCCAGGTCTGAAGCCCTGGCCACTTCCGCCCTTTGCTCTCCCTGTGGTTGGCTGGTGGGGCTGAGGCATCTTGGGCCAGTGTTGGGGGGAGCAGGAGGGGCAGCTAGACTATCCCAGGAGGGCTGCGGGCCTCCCACCTCCAGTTTGTCTGTGGTTCTGAGGGCCCACTTCAGTTTCTTCCTGCCCTCTGTCCTAGCTGTGGGTCCAGTCAGGAGGGCCTCTTTCCAGTGCTTCTTCCCACCCCCCACTTCCCTTCCCCTCCTTCCTCCCAGGCTGTGAGGTGGGACCCTGACCACAGAGGGTTGTTGGGGCGGCCGGCTTCTTTTATGGACACTCCCTTTCAACCCCCTCGTCCCTGCTGCCTTCCACTCTTCCCTTCCTCAGGTCCTTTCATGGCGTCCCAGGCCTGATACCAGCTTCGCCTCCCAATGTCAGTCAGAGTCCATTTCCTCCCAACAGTATTTACAGGCTCCTCCCCAGTGCTGGTTCTGGGTAGATGAGGGGTACAGAGAGTGGGCCGCACCCTGTCCTCTGGAGCTCACAGCCCAGTGAGCAGACAGCAGAGTCAGGCCTGCGTGAGCAAGAGAAGCAGCTTTCTACAACTGTGTGTGCAGAGTGCTGTGGGCTTGGGAGGAAAGGGGGAGGGAGGGGTAGTGGTCAGGGTCCCTGGCTTCCTCCTAAGGATTTCCAAATAGAAGGCCCAGCGTGATGAGAAGTTGTTGACAGGGCTGTATAAGGAGAAAGAGAGCAAGAGATGAAGACACACACACACACACACACACACACACACACACTATGGTTGTTTAGAAGCTATTTAATTTGAAGGACTATTCTTTATTCTGAGATGATGACCTTCCTATTTTGGTTTTAGTGTCCTTTCCAGGAGGTACTTTGTTGTTTATTTTTTTAATTGTGGTAAAAAGCATATAACATGAGCTCTGCCCTCTTAACACATTTTTTTAAAAAAGATTTTATTTATTTATTCAACAGAGATAGAGACAGCCAGCGAGAGAGGGAACACAAGCAGGGGGAGTGGGAGAGGAAGAAGCAGGCTCATAGCGGAGGAGCCTGATGTGGGGCTCGATCTCATAACGCCGGGATCACACCCTGAGCCGAAGGCAGACGCTTAACCGCTGTGCCACCCAGGCGCCCCACCCTCTTAACACATTTTTAAGTGTGTGGTACAGTATCACTAACTAAATGCACGATGTTGTACAGCAGATCCCTAATACTTACTCATCTCGTGCACCTGGACCTCTGTACCCATTGACCCACAGCTCCCATTCCTCTTGCCCCCAGTCCCTGAGCGCCACCACTCTACTTTCCATTCCTGTGAATTTGGGTTTGACCACTTAAGATACCTCCTACAAGTGGGATGGTGTGGTATGTGTCCTTCTGTGACTGGCTCATTTCGCTTAGCATAATGTCCTCAAGATTCATCCATGTCGTAGATGTGATAGGATTTCCTTCTTTTTTATGGCCGAATTATATCCCATTGTATGGATAGACCACATTTTTGTTATCCATTCATACGTTGGTGGACATGTAGGTTGTTTCCACCTCTCGGCTATTGTGAATAATGCTGCAGTGAACACAGGAGGGAAGATCACCTCTTTGAGATCCTGATTACAGGTCTTTTGAATAAATACCAAAAGTGGGATTGCTGGATCATATGGTAGTTCCAGTTTTATTTATTTAAAAAAATTTTTTTTTTAGAGAGGGAGATAGAGTGGGGTGGGGAGGGGCAGAGGGAGAGAGAGAGAGAATCAGCGCAGAGCCTGACATGGGGCTCGATCTCACAACCCTGGGATCATGACCTGAGCTGATATCAGGAGTCAGACAGGGGCGCCTGGGTGGCTCAGTTGGTTAAGCAATTGCCTTTGGCTCAGGTCATGATCCTGGAGTCCTGGGATTGAGCCCTGCATCGAGCCGCGAGTGGAGCCCCACATCGAGCCTTGCATGAGGCTCCCTGCTCAGTGGGGAGTCTGCTTCTCCCTCTGCCCTTCACCCTGCTCTTGTGCTCTCTCTCTCAAATAAATAAATAAAATCTGAAAATAAAGACGTTTACCACATTGAGCCACCCAGGCGCCCCTATTTTTAATTTTTTTGAAGAACCCCCATACTGTTTTCAATAGCAGCTGCACCGTTTTACATTCCCACCAACAGTGCACAAGGCTTCGTTTTTCCCCACATCCTCCAGTGCTTGTCTCGTCTTTTTGATAATAGCCATCTAACATGCATGAGGTGATATCTTATTGTGGTTTGATACCCATTTTCCTGATGATTAGAGACGTTGAACATCTTTTCATGTGCCATTTGTATGTCTTCTTTGGAGAAATGTCTATTCAGGTCTTTTGCCCATTTCTTTTTAAAGATTTTATTTATTTGAGAGAGAGACAGCAAGTAGGGGGAGGAGCAGAAGGCAAGGGACAAACAGACTCCTTGCCGAACCTGGAGTCCGACGCGGGGCTTGATCTCATGACCCTGAGTTCGTGACCTGAGCTGAAATCGAGTGAGACACTTAACCGTCATTCAGGCGCCCCTTTGCCCTTTTTTTTTTTTTTTAAAGATTTTATTTATTTATTTGATAGAGAGCAAGAGAGCACAAGCAGGGGGAGTGGCAGAGGGAGAGAGAGAAGCAGGCTCCCCACTGCTTCTCCCCACTGAGCAGGGAGCCTGAAGTGGGGCTCTATCCCAGCACCCTGGGATCATGACCTGACCCGAAGGCAGAAGCTTAACAAGCTGAGCCACCCAGGCGCCCCTCCCTTTGCCCATTTTTTATTTTATTTTATTTTTATTTATTTAAGATTTTAGTTATTTATTTATTTATTTGACAGAGAGCAGGTAAGAGAGTGAGAGAGTGCACAAGCAGGGAACACAAGCAGAGGGAGAGGGAGAAGCAGACTCCCCACTGAGCAAGGAGCCCAATGCGGGGCTCGATCCCAGGATCCCAGGATCATGACCTGAGCAGAAGGCAGACGCTTAACCAACTGTGCCACCCAGGCACCCTTATTTTATTTTTACTTTTTGTCCATTTTTTAATCAGGTTTTTTGTTTGTTTTCCTATTGAGTTGTTAGGTGTTCCTTATATATTTTGGATATTAATGGTTTGCAAATATTTTCTCTCATTCTGTAGGTTGTCTTTTTATTTTGTTGATTGTTTGTTTCTTTTCTTTTTTTTTAAATTTTTTTTAAAGGAAGCTTTACACCCAACATGGGGCTTGAACTCATGTCCCTGAGATCAAGAGTCACGTGCTCTACCCACTGAACCAGCCAGGTGCCCCCAGTTGATTGTTTCTTTTGCCCAGCAGAAGCTTTTTAGTTTGATTTAGTCCCACTTGTCTATTTTTACTTTTGTTGTCTGTTCTTTTGGTGTCATATCCAGGAAATCATTGCCAACATCAGTGTCATGAAGCTTTTCTCTTATGTGTTCTTCTAGGAGTTTATAGTTTCAGGTGCTACATTTAAGTCTTCAATCCATGTTGAGCTGATTTTTTTTAAATTTTTATTTTAGAGAGCAGGCAGAGGGAGAGGGGGAGAGAGAATCTTAAACAGGTTCCATGCTCGGCGTGGAGCCCAATGCAGGGCTCGATCTCACGACCCTGAGATCTTGACCTGAGCCGAAATCAAGAGTCCAACACTCAGCCGACTAAGCCACCCGGGTACTCCATGTTGAGTTGATTTCTGTGTGTGGTGACATAAGGGCCCAGTTTCATTCTTTTGCTTGTGGTTTTCTGGTTTTCCCAGCACCATTTGTTATTTGGTTTTAAGGGCCTTCCTTGGCAGAATAACAAATGTCCATCCTTTGCAGGTTCCCCAGTGTTTCTTTAGAAATATTATTGGTCTGTGAAATCTTGTGAACCAGACTCTCGTAACTTTGTTATAATGTCCAGTTATAGTTTAAAAGTTAGGATGTGTGACGGGGCGCCTGGGTGGCACAGTCGTTAAGCGTCTGCCTTGGGCTCAGGGCATGATCCTGGTGTTCTGGGATGGAGCCCTGCATCAGGCTCCTCCGCTGGGAGCCTGCTTCTTCCTCTCCCACTCCCCCTGCTGTGTTCCCTCTCTCATTGGCTGTCTCTCTCTGTCAAATAAATAACATCTTAAAAAAAAAAAAGTTAGGATGTGTGATCCAATATGCATACAGCTCTTATGAGATGAATGGATCAGTCAAGAATGTTCCAGAAAATCTGGGCTGTAGGGCCCATGTCCTTAGAGGCCACATCCCGGTCTGACTAGCAATTGGTTCCTTTTCCCCACTTTGGAGTTGGGACTTCATAGAGTAGGTGCTCAGTGAACATTTTTTCACTTCTGTGCACAGCCAGGGGTGCTGAGATCAGAGAGGTGAAGCCTTTGCCCACATCATAGAGCAAGGCAAGCAGGCAGGGGTGGCCTCGGCCCGGGCTCCCCCAGTTCTCGGGCCAGCACTGTCTTGACTCTGCTGTAATCGGTGTGTGGGTCTGCCTGTACTGAATAAAATGTTCTTCCCCCGTGGGCCAGAGTGGTTGAGAAAGAGCTTCTTCTTTCCAAAAGAGAAAGGCTCGATTTTGTAGAGATGAGGCTTGTACCATCTCAGTGTCCCCCCCCCACCCCCCAAGCTGCCAGCATGGCATCTGCCACTTGGAGAGAACATGATAAGTGTCCGAAAGAAGGGGTCACTGGCGATTTCAACTGTGGGGCAGCTCGAAGAACCAGGGATTAGAAAATTTAGATTCTGCTTCCTGCCCTGCCTTGGGTTAGCTGTGTGACATTAAGCAGGTCCCTTCCTGTCCCTGTGCCTTAGTTGTCTCGTCCATGAACAGCAATGATAACAACAAGAACAATAACAGGATAACATATAATGAGTGCCTCCTATGTGTCGGGCTCTGCTCGAAGCACTTTTATAGGGTATAGACCCGTTATCTCCTCCCGGTCACCCCCAGAGTAGAGATTATTCACACAGCCAGTGTATGATGAGGAAACAGAAGCCCAGAAGGGTCATGTATCTAAACCAAGGTTGCACAGCTAATTAGAGGGCAGCAGGGATTCAAACCCAAACCAGGCAGCCCCAGAGACCACCTAATTACTATAGGATACTGAGCATCTAGAAGGCTTATCTTTTTTTTTGAGTGATTCTATGAGATACAGAAAGTGGCGCCGTTTCAGTTCTGGGCCCTGGGCAAAATGTTTCTGGGTGAGTTTCTTTAGGCTTTGTTAAGTAGCAGCCCTGCGTATCTCTTCCTGGAAGGGAGGCAACAAGTAACAGGGTTACTTGGGAAGAATTGTGGCAGAGAGGGAGAAAAAAAAGCAGATGGCAAGGCCTGTCTCCCTATCTCACTGCCTCTCCATTCCCTCTTCTGTGCTCCCTGGAGTCCCACCACGGCAGCCCTCACCGAGGTACAGGCCATCTTTGGCCCTGACCTGGGCGTCTTTCTGGGCAGCCAATCTCATCTGCTCTGAAGCATTCCACATGGCCAGGATCAGCTTTTAAAGACAGCAATGGATCACATCGTACCCCTGCTTCAAGCCCTCCCGTGGCTTCTCAGAGCTCTTAGAATAAAACCCAACATGACCCCTGCCCACCTCTCTGACTTCATCTCACACTTCCCTTCCACTTGGCACCCTGTAGCCCAGCTGTGCACCAGCGGCCACTGGCCATATGGGGCCGCTGAGCGCTTGAAATGCGGCCAGTCCAAATTGAGATGTTGCTTGTCCTTATAAAACACACACTGGTAGGGCGCTTGGGTGGCTCAGTACGTTAAACGCCTGACTTCAGCTCAGGTCATGATCTTAGGGTCCTCGGATCGAGTCCTGCATGAAGTCCCATGTCGCATCTGGCTCCGCACTCAGAGGGGAGCCTGCTTTTCCCTCTCCCTCTGCCCCTCCTCCTGCCTGTGCTCGCTCTCTCTCTCCCCCTCTCTCTCTCTGTGTCAAATAAATAGATAAAATCTTTAAAAAAATAAAAATAAAATACACACTGGCTCTCGAAGCTGTAGTCCAAAAGAGGGTGTAAAATACCTCATTAATAATTTTATATGGTGCCTGAGTGGCTCAGTTGGTTAAGCAACTGCCTTCAGCTCAGGTCATGATCTTGGAGTCCCAGGATGGAGTCCTGCATCGGGCTGCCTGCTCAGTAGGGAGTCTGCGTCTCCCTCTGATCTTCCCCCGTCTTGTACTCTCTCTCTCTCTCAAATAAATAAAAATCTTAAAAAAACAATTTATATTGATTATATGTTGAAATGATAATATTTTTAATATATTGGGTTAAATAAAATACATTACTAAAATTAACTTCACTTCTACCTTTTTACTTTTTTATTGTGACTACTTTTTTATTGTTAATACAATGCATGGCTTGTGTTTTATTCCCACTGCACGTGCTGCTGCAGCCCCACAGCCCTTCCTGGACCCACCAAGCTCTTCCCAGCCTCAGGCCGGCAGGGCCCGTGTCTCTCCGCTGCTCTCAGTGCCCCCTGTAGCTGCAGTCTTTCTCATGTTTGGTGTTTTTCTTCCCCAGTCCCCCAGGGCTCTTGGTCCAGCACCTGACTCTGGGCTGGCCAGGAGGAGCCTGCGGTCAGTCAGATGCCTCGGGGAGGGGAGGATGGGAACTGGCCCACGTTGCTGGGCCTGGAGCTGTGGGCGGGGTCCTCAGCCGGAGGGCTCCACACCTGCGAGCCTGGGTTTAGCGGGAGCAAGCGGTGATCAGCGGCCTCAGTCGCTGTGAGCAGAACACATATGGACTGTAAGAGCGGGGCTTTGGCCTTCGGGGTTTGCATGGGGCTTGGGAACCTGCTGTGTCAGTAGGACCAGGGGTGTGAAGCCTCCCCAGTCTTCATCACAAGAACTCATTTGGCATGGGGCGCCTGGGTGGCTCAGGTCATGATCTCTGGGTGCTGGGATGGAGCCCCATGTCAGACTCCTGGCTCTGCAGGGAGTCTGCTTCGTCCTCTACCTCTGCCTCTCCCCCTGCTCATGCTCTCTCTCTCTTTGTATCTCTCTGTCTCAAATTTATTCATTAAAAAAAAAAAACCTTAAAAAAAAAAAAACTCATTTGGCAGCCTGGGTCAGTGGCCACGTGTGCCAGCCCTTAGGAAGTGCCAGTGCAGCCAAGGCGGATTTGGGCTTTGCTGAGGCACCCAAGGGTCCCTCTCAGCCTTGCTGCTTACTACATGATGACTTTCGGAGGTCACTCAGTTACCCTGTAAGTGGGGATTGACTCCCTGCCTAGAGCCTGTGAGGACCAGAGGGACGGCTCTGTGTCCAGCGCTAGTGGGGTACAGCACGGGGCCACATAGGTATTCAGGCCATCCGAACAGCCTTGTGCCCAGCTCCCCCTTCATGCCATCAGCCACCTTCGTAAGACACTGGCCACAGTAGGGATGGAAATAATGCATGGCCTCAGCTCCTGAGCAAGGGCTCCCTGCTACAGGAGGACCACCAAGCCATCACCTCATACTGTTTTCACCCTGAGGACCCTGACTTTGGCAGCATCTGGAAGAGGAAGAGATACCACCATTTCTGTGAAAAGGGCCTGTGGGTTTTAATTGACCGCATGCTCAGAGTGAGCCAACGGGTGACCTGATTGCTAAAATAGCCCAGGAGGAGGGCGGAAGCTTCCAGAACAGGGAGGCGGTGGCTAGGATCTCAGCTGGAAGGAAGTGAGGGCACCATTCTTGGAACCTGCCCAAATCCACAGCTCCAGAGAGCAGGGAGGCCCTTCTCTGGAAACTCTGCCTTAGTCCAGCCCCTGTGGGTGCAGACGGGGTGGAGCCGGAGGAGGCACCGCAGGAGGTAGGGCTGAGTGGTTCCTGGAGCACAGGAACCCGGGAGCGGGAACGCAGGCCAGCACCCCTGGGCTTCACCCCTCAGGTTAGAAGAAACCCCGAGCCTGGAGGTCAGAGGGGCCCAGGGAGACCAGTTGGCGCAGGCGCTCCAGTCCCATGTGGGGAAGCCGAGAGCCTGCCTGAGCCCACAGTGGGAGGGTGACAAAGGTCAGCTCTCCTCCAGCCTTCCTGCTGCACTCAGCAGCTCTAAAAGAAATACAAGGAACAAAGAAGACGACTTCCCTCATACAGCAGATAATGAATGTTCTGATTCTCAGCCCCTGAGAGCATCAAATCCCAGTGTCCCTGGCCAGGAAATTTACAGCCTGCCCTTGACCCTTCTGAAGGGCCCCGGCAGGGGAGTGTCCCCTTGCTGGTTCCTCTGTAGGCAGAGGTGGCCAGTGAATCCCACGACCTCTGTGCTGGCTGTCCTCAGTTTCCAGTGGCTTCGCCAGGGCCCCTCAGCTCTGGCCAGTGCTGGACTGGTCAGTGAGGACGGAGCCCAGGGGCTGCCCAGCTCTGTGTGGAGGGTGGGTGGAAGTGGAGGGATGAGCCTGGGCAAGGGCAGCCCCTCCTCTGCTTTTCTGTTTTATGTCTAATTATAAAAGCAATTTATACTCATTGTAAAATTTGGAAACTACAAAAAGGTGCAAAGGAGAAAATGAAAGTCATCTGTCATCTTGCTCCCCGGAGATACCTGTCATTGCTATTTTGTTGCATTTCTCTCTAGTCCTGTTCTTCTGTATGGATCATATGTATGTATAAATGTATATTTTAATTGTAATAATACTCTAGAGCTGGCTCCCCCCCCCACCTTACAATATAGAGTGAATATTTTCTCACAATGTTAAAATTTTCTTTAAAGTTATTTAATGGCTTTATAATGTTGTCTTAATAATTTATATAGCCGTTCTCCTATTTTTTTTTTCATTCTCCTTTTTTGACTCTCTCTTTTTAAAAATCGTTTTTACCAAAGGGATTTGGCAGTTTTAAAAATTCCACTTTGCATCGCCTAGGTGGCACAGTTGGTTGAGCGTCCGACTCTTAGTTTCAGCTCAGGTCGTGATCTCAGGGTCATGAGATCGAGCCCTGCGTCGGGCTCCATGCTGAGCGTGGATCCTGCTTAAGATTCTCTCTCTCCCTCTTGTTTGCACGCTCTCTTGTGCTTTCTGTCTCTCTCTCAGAAGAACCCCTGGAACATTTAAAATCCCACTTAAAAATATAAATCCAGCTTTTTGGCTGCTGAGATGGAGCCGTTCCGGGGTACCCTCTCAGCCATTCACAGCGAGAGGGGCCCCTCAGCTTAACAGCTCAGGTGACTGCAAAAGTCTAACATTCAGAAACACAAACACAAAAACCAAGCGAGGGGGACTTAGGAAAGGAGCTTCCCTCTGTGCCCGCAGCTCATGCGGTGCCCCCGTTGGAAAGCCATCCAGCATTGCCAGCGTGGGTATATATGTGCCCATTCCTGGTGTGTGAGCTGGTGAAGAGGACCGACAGTCCCTGGTTCACATTTTGCCTGTGCCATGAGCTAGTGTGATCTTGGGCAAGTCCTTCCATTTCCCCGTTTCTCCACTTCCCAGGCTATGAAATAGACCTGATGTCAGAGCGACTGGAACCAAACGCCGTAATGCTGTCTCTGAGCCAGAATTGCTGTCAGTGGGGAGTGAAGGAGCAAAGGTATGGTAAGGCCTGGGTGGCCTTGGGCAAGTGGCCTCCACTTGGTGAGAGTTATTGTGTCCCCAGCCCCGGGAGTTTGTGGCTATACACTGAATGGTGGCCCTGTTGGCCTTCCATTTATCCAGACTGGATGACTGCAGACCCCTCTGAACAACTCTGGCCTGCCCAGGGCCTTGATTTAGTTCCTAGGGAAGGGACTAATTGGGTTTCCCTGCCCTTTCTGGATCCCTGCTCAGCAGCCCAGAACCAGGCCCAAGTAGGACTCTGGAGAACCCCTAGAGAAATTTCCCATTGTGTTCAGGGCTCAGGGGTCATGGAGGCAGGGTTTCTGGAGGTTTGGGGCTAGATTCGACCAGAATTTATGCTTCAGGAGGGCAGGAGCCTTGTGCTTCTCATTTATGTGCTGCCCTCAGTTTCCAGCACTGGGCCTGGCCCACAGTAGGCCCTCAGTAAATACTAGTACACCCAGGCAAGTGGCGGCCTCTTCCTTCCCCAGTTTCCCTTTCTGTTCCGCTAGGCCATGAGCTCTGTGAGAGCACAGATGAGCCTGGTTTACCTGAGTCCTCAGTGCCCAGCAAAGACACCAGCATGTGGAGAGGGTCCATGAATGTATTGTGAGCAGAGAACAAATGGATTGATGAATATGTCCCAAGAGAGAGCTCAGGAGGCAGGCCCTCTCTTCTCCCCACCTCCCCTCCATAGTGGGTCCTTTCCCTCCCTCTGAAGGGTCCTGGATGATCCCTTCCTCTGTCCTTCCTTGGTTGAAATTGGCCACCAGGAACCTCTGAGACTTCTGGCTGTGTGACTTTGGACAAGTCACTCTACCTCTCTGAGCCCCATTGCCTCTCTGTAAAATGAGGCAGATATGATGTATTGAAGGGGCTTTGTGAGGCTTGGTGCCAGATTGCATAGCCTAGCTGGTGCCTGGCGGGTGGTGGGTACCCAAAGACGCAGTCGCACATGTTGCCAGTGGCCCGGCCCTCTGTCCATGAGGAGCTCTCCGACAGGAGCTGTCTGACCACCTGACTATTGGAGGGGCCTGGGATAATCTTGGGCTGGAGCTACCTGAGGAGGCAGCAGAGGGTTACAGATCCCTGAGACCCCGGCATTTTGCCCTTGGCTCTGTCATTCAGTGCCCTTTTCCCTGCTGGGAAGGCACATGCTGTAGCTGGGGGGGCTCTGCTGGGAGGCAGGCCCACTGCTCTGGAGAATGGCTCTCCTGGCACCGCCGCGATGGGAAGGGAAGCTCGCTGCGTGGCCAGGAGAGCTTTCCCACCCGGCTGCCCTGGCCTGTGCACTGGAGGCCCCCGGGGCCCTCTCTGCCTGCCCCTCAGCTCTCTGGGCCTCCAGTGTCCAGGCTTTAAAAAGGGAGAACAGTCAGACTGGAGATTTACAGGTTTGATGAGAGGAGCAAATGAAACGGTGCACTTTCGCCTCTGCCGCACATGCTCCCAAGGTTGTAGTACAGTAACTACTGACTTTACTAGGAGCCAGTCCATGGAGGCGGGGGGTGGTACCCATGGCCTCTCGCAGCTGCTGAGCATCTCTGGCTGTGCGCCTGACCCTGACACATAGTCACTGTGGGAGAGGCACAGGTGACTTCCCTGTCTCAGCCTCAGCGTCCTCATCCGCAAAGTGAGGGCAGCCACTCTCCTGGATTCCTGGGAGAAGCCCCTGATCACACCCATGGCTTCAGGTCATTGGGATGGTTCCATAAACCAACCACGTAAGCCACCTAGCACAAGCGGCTAGCGTATAGAAAGTGCTCGTCAGCTTGTTATCGTGGGGTTTTGTGCTGCTCGTAGCAAAGCCAGCTGGGATGAGACCCTGCCCCGTGCCCAGGGCTTCTCTGGCCTGCCGTAGGATGCTTGTGTGGCCGGGGGCACGCGGACCTGCATCAGGTGTGCCAGGCCAGAACCGCATTCCCCATGTGTGGAGCTCGGGGTGGGACAGCTGTTCAGCAGCAGCCACTGGCTACCTGACTGGCTGGATCTCCAGGAAGCTGCAGCGGATGCTGGGCCTTGGGGATTTGGCTGAGCCCTGGGATGCTGAGCAGACAATGAATTTTGGACTTGTCCCGAACGTGCCCCCGTGCCATCGTCCCATGCCCCAGGGTCCACCATTCTGCCCACACAATGTCAGAGCTCCAAGGGGAGGCCCCAAAACACACATAGCTTTATTGTTTTTTGTTTTTGTTTTTTTTTCCTGGCTGTTAAAGTATTTCTTATTCACTGCAGGAAAAAAAATGCAAAAATTCAGAAATACATAAGAGCGCCCCAAATCCCAAACTGCCAGGGGTTTTTGTGCATATACACATATAGATTATTTTTATAAGAATGGAATCTTATGATACTTGCTTTAAAAATTGAAATGAGTATACTTGATTTTTACCTTTTCTGTTACAAAATATGACACAGAAAGACCATATAAAATAATTGTTCAGTTGGAACCACTGCCCAGTGAAGAACTCTGCCAGCCACCCTAGCCCGTGGTGTGCCCCCTCCCCCAACCTCCCCACAAAAAGTTACTGTGCTCCTGACTTTTTTCTTTTCTTTTTTAAATAATCTCTGCTCCCAACATGGGGCTTGAACTCATGACCCTGAGATCAAGAGTCACATGCTCTACTGACTGAGCCAGCCAGGTGCCCCCCCCAACCTTTCTTTTCTTTTTTAAAGTAAGCTCTATGCCCAACATGGGGCTTGAACTCACGACCCAGAGATCAAGAATCATTGTCCACCAACTGAGCCAGCCAGGCACCTCACTGTGATCGTGACTTTTAAGGTCATCACTTTCTTGCTAGTTATCACCCAGTGTGAATCCCTAGATACTATAATTTTGTCTAAAAAAAATCTGTCTTTTAAGTCCCTTTTAATCTGTAGATTTATTTTTTTAACTTGGCAGAGTTATCTTACACCTTGTCCGTGGTGACTCTCATTTTTAATCTTTTTTTTAATGATTCTGTGGTTCCATCCCAGGGTTGAACATAATAATGGACTGGTTCCCCTACTCATGGACACTTAGGTTTTTCTCACACTTTTGCTGTTAGAAACAATACTGTGATGGAAATCTTTATACATATATTTTTATGCGCTTGAGTAATTCCTAGAAGAAATTTCTAGAAGTTGTAAAAAAAACCAAGTGTTTTTTAAAAATTATTTATTTATTCTTAAAAATTGTATTTATTGGGGTGCCTGGGTGGCACAGCGGTTAAGCATCTGCCTTCAGCTCAGGGCGTGATCCCAGCGTTCTGGGATCGAGCCCCACATCAGGCTCCTCCGCTATGAGCCTGCTTCTTCCTCTCCCACTCCCCCTGCTTGTGTTCCCTCTCTCGCTGGCTGTCTCTATCTCTGTCGAATAAATAAATAAAATCTTTAAAAAAAAATTGTATTTATTTATTTGAGAGAGAGAAAGAGCCTGGGGAGGAGCAGTGGGGAGGGTCAGAGGGAGAGAAGAAGCAGACTTTCCACTGAGCAGGGAGCCCGACAACAGGGGTGGGGGTGGGGGGCTCGATCCCAGGACCCCAGGATCAGGACCTGAGCCTAAGGCAGATGCTTAACCAACTGAGCCACCCATGTGCCCCAGTATTTAATTACTTTTTATTGCTGAATAATATTTCTGTGTGTGGATAGACCATGTTTTATTTTTCCATTCATCAGTTGATGGGCGTTTGGGTTGTTTTTACTTTCTTGGCTATTATGAATAATGTGTCTGTGAACATTCATGTAAATTTTGGGGTAAACATGTTTTAGTTTCTCTTGGATCTATACCTTCCAGGTATGGAACTGCTGGGTCACATGGTAATTCTATTTAATCTTTTGAGGTACTCCCAGACTGTTTTTCAAAGCGGCTGCACCATTTACATTCCCACCACTAGTATGTGAGGGTTCTGACTTCACATCCTTGCCAACACTTGTTATTAACTGTCTTTTTTGATAATAGCACCTAGTGTATGCAAAGTAGCATCTCATGGTTTTGATTTGCATTTCCCTGATGGCTAGTGATTTTTGTCATCTTTTCATGAGCTGTGAACCATTTGTATATCTTCTTTGGATCAATATTTATTCAGATCATTTGCCCATTTTTAAATTTTTTTTTTTATCATTGAGTTGTAAGAGTTCTTTACATGTTCTGGTTACAGTTCCTTATCAGATATATGGTTTGCAAATATCTCCTCCCATTCGATGTCCTTTCACTTTCTTCTTCTTCGTCCTCCTCGTCGTCGTCTTCTTCTTCTTCTTCTTCTTCTTCTTCTTCTTCTTCTTCTTCTTCTTCTTCTTCTTCTTCTTCTTCATTTCTACACCCAACATGGGGCTCAAACTCACAACCCCGGGATCAAGAGTCACATGCTCTACCAACTGAGCCAGCTAGGCTCCCTGTCTTTTCACTTTCTTAACAATGTCCTTGGTAGCACAGAAGTTTGTTATTTTGATGATGTCCAATTTACCTGTTTTTTTCTTGTGTTGCTATGCTTTTGTGTCTTATTATTGCCTGAACCTAGGTCATGAAGATTTAGGCCTATGCTTTCTTCTAAGGGTTTTATAGTTTTAATGCTATTATTTGCAGCTAAGATCCATTTTGAGTTAATTTTTGTGTGGGGTGTGAGGAAGGTGGCCAGCCTCCTTTTTTTTTTTTTTTTTTTTTTGCATGTGGGTATCTAATTGCCCCAGCACCGTTTGCTGAAAAGCCTGTCCTTTCCCCACTGAATTGTCTGGGCACTCTTGTTGAAGATCAATTGACTGTAAGTGTGAGGGTTTATTTTTGGACTCTCGTTCCATTCCATTAATCTATATGTCTACCCCTATGCCAGTACCACACTGTTTTAATTACTGTAACTTTGTAGAAAGCTTCCTCTGGGTCCTCTAACAATGTTCTTCTTTTTTCAATATTGTTTCGGCTGTTTGGGGTCACTTGAATTTCCATAAGAATTTTAAGATCAGCTTGTCAGTTTCTGCAAAGAAACAAAGTTGGAATTTTGATGGGGATGGTGTTGAGTCTGAAGGTCAGTTTTGGGAGTCTTGCCATCTTAACAATATTGGGTCTTCAGATCCATGAACATGAGATGTTTTTCCATGTATTTAGGTCTTCCTTAATTTCTTTCAACAATATTTTGTAATTTTTAGAGTATAAATTTTGCAGTTCTTTTGTTAAATTATTTGTTTTATTCTCTTCGATTGCAGTGTAAATGAAATTATTTTCTTAATTACATTTTTGAAGTGTTCCTTGCAAAGTGCACAGAGAAACAATTGACTTTTGTATATTCATCTCGTGTCCTTCATCCTTGCTGAGCTTATTTATTAGTTCTAACTTTTTGTGTGTGGATTCTTTAGATTTTCTATTTACAAGATCATGCCATCTGAAAATAGAGATAGTTTTACTTCTTCCTTTGCAACCTGGATGCCTTTTTTTCTTTTCTTGTCTGAGTGCCTTGGCTGGAACTTCACTACAAGGTTGAGTAGAAGTGGCAAGAGTGGACATCATTGTCTTGTTCCTGATCTCAAGGGGAAAGCACCCAGTCTTTCACCATTAGTATGATACCCAGTGCTCGCTGTCAGAAGGCTCATTTTAGGTTTTCCTGAAAGGTTGGCCTGTTATAGCCTCACTATTAGCAGTGTATGAGAGGGACCCTAGTCCCCTTGCCAGAGCTCCAGGTTTTAGAGGTGAGGAACCCAAGGCTAGAGAGGGGAAGTGCTGTGTACCCCATCACATAGCTTCTCCGCTGCCTACCACCCAGTTATCCATGGTCACTGGGGAGCGAGCCTCCTGGACAGTATTCCCTCCCCTGGTGGGGATGCCTTGAGACCCACCAAGAGCAGCCACTGGTGCAGAAGGAGGTCTGGGTTCTGTTCTGGGCTTGGCTACTGACCTGGGAAAGTTACTCCCTCGCATATCCCCCACAGCCCCCAGGCCTTGGTTTTCCTATCTGTGCAGTGGGAGAGGCAAGTCCACTCTGAAGTCTCCAAGTCTGACTACCCACCCTTAAACCTGCTGCTGCTTCTGCCACTGCCCCAAGTGGCCACCAGAGGGCGCCCCAGACCAGCATTTGGCCCAGCTAGGGCACAGGGGGCCCTGGGGAGGCGGAGGCAGGGTGTGTTTTCAAGGAGCTGCTAGCTTTGCTTGCACAGGCTTCCCTGTGGCTAGACCTGCCCGGGCCTTTTGCCACATTCCTCTGGCTGAGTCCTGATCTGTGAGGAGGGAAGATGGAGACATCACCCCCAAGGCCAGTGACCTTGCACTCATTCCTGCCTGCTTTGGGTTGGCTGCCTAAGGTCCAGGTGTCCAGCAACAGGGCCAACGGCCTTGAGTTTCTCAGCCTGGAAAGGTTTCTACTGTCTCTGAGCCCCTTTGGGGGCCTATGCATCCTTCCCCTACCGCACTGTATGGCAGTAGAAAGCCCCCACCCTGGTGAGTGACTGGCTACCTGGACTGGACACATTTCAGCTCCTTCAGGATGTGGATGGATTCTTGCTGTGGGTCCTGGACAGTGTAGTGTCTGAAACCACACCATCTGGGGCTCCCAGATACCTCGAGTGACAGACCCCAGATCTCAGAAGCAGGTACCATAGGCACTTCCCAGAGCAGAGTATCTGACCCCCTTGTGAAGGATTCTCCTGGGAGCCCCAGAGAGGCCCTATCAACCCTCTCCAGGCTCCCCCAAAGCTGATTTTACCTTCCCCATAGAAGCACAACCTTAGCTTCAAATCAAGCTCCAAATCAAAGCAGCAGCTCTCAGCCCCTTGCACGGAGGGCCCTGGAGCCCCCGCTTGGATGCCTGACAACTTTGCCTTGCGTTCCCGCTATGGGTGTGTTTTCCTTCCTTCCCGACTGGGTCCTCTTGAAGGCAGAGTGAGTGTCCAGTTCCCTTAGGTCCCTCTGGCTGGTTCAGGACTTGGCATCCAATAGACGCTCAACAGATGTTACCATGGGAACCAGGAGCCCATCTTTCCTCCTGCTCAAGGGCCCAGAGCCATCTCTGCCCCTTTCTACGCTGTATGACTTCGGGCGGGTCGCGTAGCTTTCTGAGCATCCATTTTGTTTGCTTCTTTGCTCTTCTACTTCCCTCAAAAGGTTATGGGGGTCAGAGTGGATATGAGAGCCCTGGTGGGAAGGGTGACATGCTCTCCCTGTGTCTGATATAATTGTTCCAAGAGGTCTGCAGCTGTGCTGTCCATAAGGAGGTCACCTGGAAGAGAGGCGGGCACTGGGCCACACCTACCCAAGTCCCCCAAATTTTCACATAATAATGGTTGACATTTTCGGGGCCTGTTCTATGGACCAGACATTCTGCTAAGTGCCTCACCTGGATTATCCCACTTGGTCCCCTTGGTCACCCTTTGAGAAGGCAGTATTGCCATCCTCAGCTTTGCAGGTGAGAAACCCAAAGCAGGGGCAATTAGCTACCTTGCCCAAGGCCACACAGTTGGTAAGTGGTGGGGCTGGGACTGGGAGCTCTGGCCCCTGGGAGGTGGGGGGTGGGGCGTGCTCTTAGCCACAGAGCCCTGCCCTGCCCTGAGCAGTTGTGAGGCAGAGACAGGCAGTCGGGCATCTTGTTGTCCACTGTATAGGAACCTCTGAGGACTAGAGATCCTTGCTTCCTGTCTTCTCTTTTCTAGATTTGTGTGCTGAGACCAGAAAGGAACGCTGTCTCTCCATCTCTGTTTTTCTCTCTCATACACGCTGGGACATGTGGGGCAGAGCAGGACCCCAGCTAACATCAGGTGTTGTTACAGCGGGGAAACTGGGTGAGGCTCAAAGCCCCCGTGAGTCTCAGAATCTGTAATTCCAAAGTCATCTTGGGGCCTCATTCACACTGGCCAACCTCCCATGCTGATGGAGCTCATTCACCCAACTCAATGTTCTTGGGAGTGGGGTGAAAGGAAGTACCTCAGAGGTTCCAAATGATGCCCACCCACCAGCCCAGACCTTGGGCTCCAGGAGGCCCCTCCTCCCCAACGCCTGGGCCCTTATCAGGAAAGCAATTTGGGTTGTTGGGGAGGGGGAAGTCCGAGGCCCCAGGCTCTGGCAAGGTGGGTAGGAGAGATAGGGAAGTGGGGAGGGGGCCATGGGGCCCTGCTGGGAGGGCCCGAGGATGGAAGAGATGCCCAGAGCCAGTGCTGTCCTTGCCGGCCTAGCCTCTTGACATGGTTCCAGGCTGCTCCTGCCTTCCCTCCTTGCCAGGCAAGCCGCCCGCACCTTTAATTAGCAAGCAGCAGCCTCTCCCCGATTCATCACAGTCACTGTTTAATTAGCCGCGCACAAGGCGCCCCTACCCCCAGCTCTGGGTGGAGCAGCCTGCTTCTCTCACGGAGGCTGCCACCACCTCATGGTGTCCCCTGTCACACAGCCCCCCCCCATTCTTATTCTGCTCCCCAGAAGGGGGGATGGGGCCGGCACGCCTGGCTGAAACCTCAAGGAGATTCTGGGCACTGACGCTTGTATTCAAAGCATCCAGCAAACATTATTAGGGCTTCGAGTCTGCGCTAGGCTGGCGCTGGGCGGAACCCAGGCTGGATGGGGGCGGCTGGCCTCCGTCCTGTCCAAGGGCTCCAGAACAGCTTTTCCCTTTGGGAGGTGCCTGGCTGGTCCCAGGGTGTTGGGAAAAGCCTAATAATCCTCACTGTGGCTCCACTTCCCCCACCCCGCCCCCAGCAAACCCCCAGAGCCCAGGAAACCCCTCTGAGAAGACAGCCTCCTCTAGGATGGAGAGGGTCTCCCCCCCCCCCCCGCCCCGCCAGGGGTCAGATCCTGGAGGCCCAGGCTAAGGCTGTGGGCAAACACAGGTGGAGGGGGGTCTCAGCGCCCCTCTGGGAAGTGGGGGGACACAGGAGAGAGCCCACAGACTGTGGCCGAACCAGCTGCCCTCTGTTTCCCTGCAGCAGGGTGGAGCCGGTGGCCCTGGGAGTGGTGCCTCACACCCTTCCGGGCAGAGCCGGGGGAGTCACAGCCTCAGGGCAACCAGCTGGAGGCAGGAGGCTCAGGTTCCATCCCAGCCCTGCACCCCGGTCCTCCTGTGGCTTCAGGCAAATTAGCTGCACTGGGGCCTGCCCACAGAAGGGTGCTGGTGCCCCCCCCCCCCCCACGCGGACTAAGGACACGGAAGGACGGGCGTCTGGTACCGAGGGAAATGCTGGAGTCCGTCCATTCTGGGACTAACCATCTGTGTGGCCTCAGTCAGCCGCCAGACTGTACCGTGCCTCAGTTTCCCCATTATTAGTAGCTACCTCATGGGCTGTCCTGAGGATTAAATGATTGACCGTGTTTAGTGCACTCAGAACAGTGCATGGCAGAGGGAGTCCTTAGTAATCATCGGCTGCTTTCGCCAATATTTCCTCTCCTTTTACCGATCGATATTTATTGGGTATGAGGGACTTGGTGAATAAGTACGGCAACCTCCCTGCTTCTCAGAGTTTTCCTTCCAGTGGGGTAGGCAGTAGAGAACAAGTAAATAAATAAAGGAAAAGTACCATTTCGTCTGAGCAAAGTCTGCGGTTTAATTAGTGGTGATGTGCCGGGGTGAATTTCGTCATTTTGACAGATGTACGATGGTCAGGTCGAGTGACACGGTGACATGAGGAGGACTGGATGAAGTGTATACGGGAACCCTCTGTACTGTCTTTGCAACTTTTCTGTGAATCTCAAATTCCCCTCAAAAAAAGTTTGTTTAAAAAAGACAATTTCAGGGGCACCTGGCTGGCTCAGTTGGTGAAGCGTCTGCCTTCAGCTCAGGTCGTGATCCCAGGTACTGGGATCGAGCCCCATGTCAGGCTCCTTGCTCAGCTGGGGAGCCTGCTTTTCCCTCTCCCTCTCCCTCTGCCTACGGCTCCTCCTGCTTGTGCTCTCTTGTGTTGTCTCTCTCTCTGTCAAATAAATAAATAAAATCTTTAAAAAAAAAAACCCACACAATTTCAGGTAATGGTAAGTACCATGCAGAAAATAAACAAGTGTTTAGAAAAGAGTGTGTGGGCCACTTTAGACGGGGTGGTCTAGGAGGGCCTCTGTGAGGAGGCGACACTTGGGAGACACTGAGTGGTGGGAAGGAGACAACCTCAGGGAGATGAGGGAAGGGCCTGCCCAGAGAGAACCAGCAAGAGCAAAGTCCTGGAGGCCCATTGCCTTGGGAGGTTTGCAGTCCACCTGCAGGGTGGGAGAGACTCTGGGGGGGCCATGAACTCAGAGGAGGAGGCAGCTTCCCTTCAACATCATTTTGCCTTTTCAGGGGACAGGAAGCAGGGATTTGTACCTAGCAATCTAATACCTCATTAAAAAAAAAAAAGATTGTATTTATTTATTTGAGAGAGACAGCCAGACATAGAGCATGAGCAGAGGGGAAAGGGAGTGGCAGAAACAGGCACCCCACTAAGCAGGGAGCCCAACACGGGGCTCAATCCCAGGACCCTGGGATCATGACCTAAGCCGAAGGCAGACACTTAACCGACTGAGCCACCCAGGCGCCCATACCTCATTTTTTTAGGTAAGCTCTATGCCCAACATGGTCCTTGAACTCATGACCCTGAGATCAAGAGTCACATGCTTCACTGACTGAGCCCGCCAGGTGCTCCTCTAAGGCCTCATGTTAGTCCTTACAGGTACCCTGTGTGGCAAGGTGGTCACCTCACTTACAGGTGAGCCAGTGGACAGGTGGAGGGGTAGAGACTTGGAACCTGTGTCACATGCCTGAGTTCAGAAGAAGACTCCTGCTGGCTCTCAAGGCCGCGCTGGGGTCTTGCTGGGAGACATGGACGGGCTAAAAGGGCCTGGACAAGGCCTAGGAGTGGCTATGGAGGGGTGGGGAAGCCGGGACTAGCGGATGGGGTCCCTGGCAGCATGATACCAGGAGTCGTGGCAAGGGAGCACCTTTGTATGACAGTTATGTAACCCACCTCGGTAATAGTAATATCATATGTATGTAATACAAAATTCCTGAAAGTATAAAACAACATACAGGAACAAGTTAGGGTCCCCCACCCACCCACTTTTCCTCCCCAGAGGTGCCCTCTGAGACCCTTTCTTGTGTATCCTTCTAGAGCTGGTCTGGATGATAGCACCTGACCGTAACACCCGCAAACAATCAGCAGGCCCCATGGCACCACCTGCCAGAAAGCTCTAGATGCACGATTGTTTTTTTAAATCCTCATACCAGCCCTTGCTGGATGTGTGTCAAGCTCTCCGTTTTAAGTCAGAGTAAACTGAGGCACTGGCAGGCTGTCACTCACCCGAGTCCACGCAGCTCACCCAGGGCTCAGACTTAGGGATTCCCTGACAGCACTGCATAGATGAGGGTGCTGAGGCACAGAGAGGTTGTGCAACCAGCCCCAGGTGACCCAGTGAGCAGTTGAGGAGCCAGGACCTAAATCCAGCAGTCTCACTCCAGAACCCACACCCCTGACCGCTGCACTATACTGGGAGAAATGACCCCAGCTCCAGAGGCTGCCAGACCCAGGAGTGATGCCCACCACTGCCTGGCTGAGTGGCCTCAGGCAAGCCACTTTCCCTGCGATCTGGCCCCACCAAGGACAGAGAGCGGGAGGCCTGCCTCTTGGCGTGAGGATGAGTGCGAGCAGTAGGAGAGCTCTGGTGTGGGGTAGGCTCTGGGCACTGCTCTGTCCCCTCGCCAGAGGCCCCTCCCTTGATGGGCAGGAGGAAGGGTGCAGCTGGGGGGCTGGTTCAGGGTGCCGGGAGCTCAGGCGGGGCCTTCCTTCCCTGCAGCTGTGCAGACAGAGCAGGGGGCCTGCCCATGAGAGGGATGGGTGAAACTCTCCCCTACCTCCCAGCACGCAGCCACGCTGCTGACCCAGGAGTTCTGGGGAGTCAGGAGAGGGGAGGGGAAAGGGGTTTCCAAAAGGTTTGTGTGATGTCTCCCTCCACTCTCCCCCCCCCCCACAACAGACTGAGTGCCAGCACCCTGCAAGGTGAGTGGAGGGGCTGGGGCAGGATGCAGGGGAGGAGGCTACAGCCAGGAGTGGGCAACAGTGACACAAAGATAAGGGGCCCAGCTCAGGTGCCAGCTTAGGCTGGGTTCCTGGGGGTCTTCACGCTGGCAGGGTCACCTCAGGCTGGTGGCTGGCCTTCAGCCTGGCAGGCTCAGAAAACTGATGTATCTACCTGCCTACCCCCCAGGGTTGATCAGATTGGTGGGGGCTAAAATAACCAGATTCCACAATGTGGGCCAGACCCTTAGGGGCCAGACTACATTAGTTTCCCCTCTGGTTCCCTTCCTCACACCCCAGGCCCTGAGAACCTGGTTTAGTAATGAGAAAGGCACCCTGGGATCGAGGCAGGGACCAAGGTCTTGGAGTGATGCCAGCCAGTGATCCCAACAGAGCAGCACCATGGAGTGGGGAGTGCTGGGACCAAGGAGGCAAAGCCAGGCTTGGGTTTGACTCCCAGCTCTGCTGTGTCCCTGGATATGTTACCTCACCACTGTGAACCTCAGTTTCCTCATCTGTAAAATGGGGTTGTTATCAGAACTGAGATCTCTTCGTAAAGACAGAACTTCTGACACAATGCACAATCTGTAGTAGGTGCTCAATAAATGTCCCTCTCGTCCACTGACTCGCTGAGTCATCTCGGAGCCAGAGACACCTCTCCCCTGCCCAACCCCCAGAGGGTTTTTTTTTTTTTTTTTGGCAACTCCTTTTTCTAGAAGGTTCCTGGAAGATGCCGCCATCTGTCCTGACACTGTCTGGGCGTTGCGTGTGGTCTGTAAGAGCCAAGGCTGCTGCAGGGGTGGAAGGGAGCTGGGTCCCTCCTTGCTGGGCGTCCCCCAGGGGCCTTCACGCTCCGACCCTCCCGGACCGGACCCGTGAGAGCATGAGGCAGGGCGGCGCTCTCCTGTGGGCCAGCATGACCGCACTTGAAAACCTGGAAGGGGCTTCTCAAACGCAGGAATGGTGATTTTTAGAAAACCTGTCTTTTCTGTGAGGTGGAAACTGTGAGCTAGAAATGACCTTGACTCAGTGTTTTTCCAGGAAGATGCTAAATTGATATTGGGCAGAAAAGGGCATTCGTGGTCAAATGAATTTGGGAAAACACCAAGGTGAACATCCGCTAGGTTTCCTCGCTGCAGGGCTTCTCGGATCTGCTCCTGGGCGGTGCTGAAGGGCAGTGGCTCCAGCTACCCGGCAGCCAGGCCTGTTTGACAGGGATGTGCTTTTCAGTGATCTTTTCAAAAAGCATCTCGTGAGTTTCGAGGGCTGTGGAACTCACTTTGGTATGCCAAAATGGTTGAAAACCTCACCCTTCTCCACATAAGAAAGCTGGAGGAAACTTAGGGACCCTGGAGGACACGGGGGGATATGGGGGCTGTATAAGTTGAAAGGATGTGGTGCGTGCTCTAACCTTTATCTTATCTATCTCTCTCCCTCCCTCTCTCTCTCTCTATCTGGTAGGCTCCATGCCCAGCAAGGAGCCCAACGTAGGGTTGATGCAGGGCTCGAACTCACGACCCTGACACCAAGAACTGAGCTGAGATCAAGAGTCAGACCCTTAATCGACAGGCACCCCTCTATCCTTTATTTTATTATTTATTTATTTTTTTTAAAGATTTTATTTATTTATTTGACAGAGACAGCCAGCGAGAGAGGGAACACAAGCAGGGGGAGTGGGAGAGGAAGAAGCAGGCTCCCAGTGGAGGAGCCCGATGTGGGACTCGATCCCGGAACGCCGGGATCACGCCCTGAGCCGAAGGCAGACACTTAACGACTGAGCCACCCAGGTGCCCCTATCCTTTATTTTAAAGCTGAGACTTTGGGGCACCTGGTTGGCTCAGTCAGTAGCAGCATCTGACTCTTGATCTCGGGGTCATGAGTTCGAGCCCCACATTGGGTATAGAGATAACTTAAAAAATTAATTAAGAAAGACTAAAGCTGAGACTTTATTCCACATTTTACTGCATCAACCCATTTAATCTTCACAGCCGTCCCATAGAGTCATCTTCGTTCTCCATCGGGTAGACAGAGGCACAGAGAGGCAGGCCCTTCCCCGCAGTCCACGGCTTATTAGTGGGATTTGAACTCAGGCTGCCGGAGAGAGGGGCGGCACACGTAAGCCCTGCACTGCCTGCCTTCACCAGGAGGCTCCTGTCTGAGGGTGAGGCTGCCCGCAAGTGGCTGCTCCGTGGTGTTCTTGGGAGAGTCTCTGGCTGCCATGTCACAGGATGACAGTCTCCCAGCTCTGAGTCCAGGGCCTAGGGGCACCCCGTGGAAGAGCCCTGCAGCCCCCAGCTTCCCCACCAGCAGCCTCACCCCACCAAGAGGCTGTGTTATGGTCTCATTTCATCCACCCCCTGGTTATCTTCATTCTTACAAGAGACACTCAGAGGGGACCCAAAACTTGGAGAGGGAGAGTAATTGCCCCTGTCACCCAGCAAGCAAGGAGACGGGGAGATGGTAAGGCCGGGATTCAAACCCAGGCAGTTGGATTTCAGAGCTGTGTGTGGAGAATTCAGGCGCTCTTCATGACGAAGCAATGGCTTTCTGGGGCCCAGGGCAGGGGCACGGCGGCAGGGCCTCACCCTACCAGGGCCCTGTTCTCCTCTGACTAGCCGTGGCCCCTATGGATCCGCCGCAGTCCCCCCTCCGGACAGATACGCTCTGTAGTTCCCTGCTAATCTCACTGGGCCTCCCCTTCCCAGCCTCACACAGGCCAACAGTCAGTCGCATAAAAACAGGCAGATAGGTCACCGCCACCAAGAAGGAGTTGCCATGGAGGCTTCTCGGCCACTGGGCTTTATCTCCAACTCCTGCAGCAGGGCTTGGCCATTTCCTCCTTCTGCGGTGTGGACTTTTTGTTCTGGGAGTTTTTTCTTCCCCTTTGGTTTACCGATTCCTGGAGATGGACTTGTGTGTCCCTCTGTGTCCATTCACAGACACTCACTGGACCCCTGTTGTGGGCCTGGCCCCAGCTGGGCTGGCCCTCACTGGCCCAGAGGGTAGGCAGAACTCGGTGGGGGGGGGGGGATGCTTCCAGATCTCCTTGACAGGGGCCAGGGTGTGTGACTGTGTGTGCAGGATCTGTTGCTTGACAGTAGAGCAGGACCTGTGTTCAAATCCTACCTCGGTAATTTAATAATAAAGGCACAAATGACCCAATTTTTTAAATGGGCAAAGGATCTGAGTAGACGTTTCTCCAAAGAAGATACGCAAAGAGCCAACGGCACATGAAAGATGTTAAACATTATTAGTCATCAGGGAAATGCAAATCAAAATCACATGAGATATTACTTCATACCCACTAGGATGGCTCTCATCAAAAAGACAGATAATAACAAGGTTGGCGAAGATGTAGAGGAATTGTGGCCCTCGTGCCCTATGGTGACCTGTAAAATGGTGCAGTTGTTTTAGCAAATGGACTGGCAGTTCCTCAGAAGGTTTAACACAGCATTACCATATGACCCAACAATTCCACTCCTAGCTATTTACCCAAGAGACTTGAAAACACATGTCCAGGGGCGCCTGGGTGGCTCAGTTGGTTAAGCATCTGCCTTCGGCTCAGGTCATGATCTCAGGGTCCTGGGATCGAGTCCCGCATCGGGCTCCCTGCTCAGCAGGGAGTCTGCTTCTCCCTCTCCCTCTGCTTCTCCCCACTGCTTGTGCTCACGTTCTCTCTCTCTGTCAGTAAGTAAATAAAATCTTAAAAAAAAGAAAACGTATGTCCGCACACAAATATTACACAAATGTTAATAGGAGCATTATTTGTAACAGCTAAAAATTAGAAATAAACTGAATGTCTTTCAGCTGATGAATTGAGAAATACAGAATGGGATGTTACTCGGCCATTAAAAGGAATGAGGTCCCAACAGCTGCTATAACATGGATGCAACCTGAAGACAGGCTCAGTGGGGGAAGCCAGACGCAAAGACCACGTGTTGTAGGAAACCACTTACATAAAATGTCCAGAATAGACACATCTGTAGAGACAAGAAGTGGTTGCTTGGGGCTAGAAGCGGGGCTTTGGGGAAATGGGGAGTGAGCGCTGATGAGTGGGGTTTTGGGGGGGGAATGATGACAGTATTAGCAAGAGTGGTGATGGTCACACAACTCCGTGAATATGTTAGAAACCATCGAATCGAGCACTAAATGAGTGAATTGTGAATTCTGTCTCCATAAAGCTGCTCTAAAAAGCTAGGAAATACAGATAAGCAAAAGAAAAAAAATAGGAAGGTTCATCATCCTATCACCTAAAGACACCCCCTGTTTCATTTTAGTGACTCTCTCCCACAGTATACTCTGTTGCCCTCCGTGCGACTTTCTCATGCAATAACACGTGGTAAACATCTCTCCGTGTCAGTAAACCTCCCTGGACATAAAGCCACATCCTACTTCCACCGCTCACTGGCTGTGGGCCGTGGGTAAGCCACCTCGGCTCTCAGACCCTCGGGCTCTCCATCTGTAAGGTGGGGTAACGCAAGGACCCCCCTCCAGAGGAAGCAGTGAGGATGAAAGGAGGGAGACGGCACCCCTAAGGCTTGCAGTAGAGACACCGGCCCGAGGGAAAGGCTCTGAAGGTGGAGGATGACATTCGTGCCCCCCTAGAGATCCAGGCTCAGCTCATTTCTATGCCATTCTGTACGTTTCCGACACGTCATGGATGAAAGCATCCACGGTTTAAAAGTGGGGAGGGGGGTCAGGGACAGACCCTGGAGATTGGTGTGACCCTCAGTGGAAGAAAATACCCTCCCAAGCACCTACTGTGTGCCTCCTCACAGTGGTATTATCGGCCCCCTTTGACAAATGGAGACACTGAGGCTCAGGGAGGTGCCATCACCAGCCCTTCGCAAGCAGCTGAGGGTGGAGCTAGCTTTCATTGCCAGGTCTGTCTGGTTGAAAGTCAGTGTCCTTGCCACTTTTCTGCCCTCCAAGGAGGGGACAGCTCTGAAAAGGCTTGAATGTTGTCCAAGTGAGGGATTGAGTTATTATCTCCCAGACCTGGAGGGGGGCAGCCAGAGGTGGAAGTCACTGCTCCTAGATTTCTTTCTTTCTTTCATTTTTTTAAAAGATTTATTTATTTATTTATTTGAGAGAGAGAGAGAGTGTGGGTGGAGGGGGGTGGAGGAGCAGAGGGAGAGGGACAAGCAGACACGGGGCTCAATCCCATGACCCTGAGATCGTGACCCGAACCGAAATCAAGAGTTGGATGCTTAACCGACTGAGCCACCCAGGCGCCCCATCACTGCTCCTAGATTTCAAATAATAAGGATGTGTTCATGTGTGCCTCCTTGCTCTGAGCCCTCTGCTGGGCTGTGGGGACACAGTAGGGGCTTAAATGCAGTGTTTGCTTGAATGCACAGGCTGGCAGGGTGGCAGCCGGGGTGAGCCAGGGCTACACCTCCTGGGTGGGGGTGACGGGCACAGGCTCTGGAACCAGAGAGTCAGGGTTGGAACCCCCACTCTGCTGGTGACGTGGGCAGTTACCCCACTGTCTGAACTTGATTTCCCTGTAATAGGTGGGTGTAAGCGTTGACTAAGTTAGTTACCTGGAGTCACTCAGCATAACTCCTGACCTGGGGTGAGCTTTGGTATCACTGGGGAGAGTCAGGTGGACAGTTGCAGGGAGCCCAGGAGGAGTGGCCCTGGACGGGGGCCGCTGCCCAGGCTGGGTCTTGCCTGCTGCCCTCCAGACCCAGCGGATGGGTGGCCAGTCCTTGGGAAGGGTTGGAGACAGTTGCCCACAGCTTCCCTACCCACTTATTAGGAGAGAAGAGGAAGGGGATACTGCCGCTGAGACGCCTGCCCCCAGCTCCCCACCCAGGCCGGGTCCCCTGTGCTCTGTACCTCTTAAGGATGAAACCCAACCAGCCTGGCCTGGTCTCTGTTTCCTCCCCTCCTTCCTGTCCGTCTCCCTTTGGTCCCCTTCGCCACCAACTCTGGGACAGCCACCGACTGGGACCCAAGCTGCCTTTGGTGTCCTGTGTACATGGTGTGAAGCCCAGCCCTGCCTCTGAGCAGCAACTTGGCCTCAGTCAGAGACGCCACCTCTCTGAGCCTCCTTCCTTCCCTAGAGCACCAGGGTTAGCAGCTGGCTCCAGGGTCTGGTTCTGACTCCCCACTTGTTGCTGAGGCCCCCTGACAAGGTAACCCAGCCTCCCTAGCCTCATCTGCAAAACGGGGACAACTACACCAGTGACTCGAGAAGCCCCTGAGAAAATACACGCAAAGTGCTCCGAACAGTGGGTGGGACATAGCAAGTGTTCAAGATATGTTGGGCACGGTTACTATGATCCTGGCCTTTTAGCACTGTTGCCGTGCACAAGGTCCTGCGCCAGAGACCCCATCTCCAAATGCCAGGTCCATGGCCTCACCCCCAGCCTGATCTCTGCCCCTTCCACCAGCAGCCAGATAGACTGGGCACTCCACTTTGCATGCCTCCCTGTCCCCCCAACGCAGACGTGGTGAGTGCTGATGTCTGTTGAATGAACTAAACAAAAGATGAGATGCAGAAAGGCCAGGAGGCTCCGCCTTTGGGGGGAAAACGTAGGGTCCACTCATTCAGCCATCATTCATTCATTTATTCAACTAATACCTTCTGAGCACCTGCTCTTCGAGGCTGTGGGGCCAGAGCAGCCAACACAACCGGCAATACGGCCATCTTGGTAGAGCTGACACGCTCAGGGCAGGGGGGTGGGGGGTGGAGAGAGACCCCAAAAGAAATGAAGAGTGACAGAGAATGCTGGTTTGTGATAAATGCCGCAAAAATGCCAGGGAGGGTACCAGAGAGGTCGTCCTTTGAGACTGGCAGCCAGGGAAGGCCCACGGAGGTGACATCTGAGCAAAGATTTGAAGGAGATGAGGTTATTCGTTCATTCCTTCGCTTGTTCCTTCCGTCGTTCATCCATTCTCCCAGGCAGTCAGCCAGCGCCAGCAAACATTTCCTTGGGCCTGTCCTGTGGCCTTGACAGGACAGGGTGGGGGGAGGCGGGCTTGCTGCGAGCAGCTCTCAGGTGAGGGTCTCCCAGCTGTGGGGGGAGAATACACTCACCCACCTTGGAAAAGTCCACAGAAGCTAGGGTGACCATCATGGGGTCTGCCCGGGACGGAGGTGTTCTTGAGACTGGGGCTTTCAGTGCTAAACCGGAAAGGCTTGCATAAACCAGGGTGAGCAGTCCCCCTCACCGAGATTGCCCTCGGTCCCAGGGGTCAAGGGAAAGGTCAGCAGAGGCATCCACTTGCTTCTCTGAGGATGGGACACTTGTGAGGGATGGGGACGGGAGAGGCCAGGGGCCCTTGCCAGGCAAGCAAGGATGGCAGAGACTTCAAAGTGAGGGTGCCACGGCATGTGGGGGCTGCAGGTTTGGGGACGACACTGCCTTCCGGGGGGTCAGTGGGTGATGGGGCAGGAAGGGCGTCTCAGATGTCGGTGAGGGGGCTGCACTGACTGTGGGCGGCAGGCCTCCAAGCAGGTGGTAACTGTCTGCATTTTAGAAAGAGCCCTGGTTTGCTGTGCGAGGGTTTTCCCTGAGGCAGACCTAGAGAACCATCCCGTGTCCTCGTTCCTTCTTTCCCTCATTCTGGCGAGCACTGAGCACCTTCCAGACCCCCAGCCCTGGCCAGGATGTCGGCACTGGGTCAGCAAGACAGGGAGAGAATGACACAGCAAGTAGTGGGGAATCTACGGGAAGGGTATATGGCTGTTCGCTGCATGATTTTCTGTAGGTTCAGACACTGTCGAAAAACATCGTGGTGAGGAATAAATAAAAATAAATTCTAGGCGGCGTATAAAGCATCTGGGGGGGGGGGCATAGATGAGGCAGTGTCCTTCCCTCCAGCAGCCCGGGCCGCGGCGCTGGGTGTGGGGACATAAACCTGCCCTTTGAGGGTGTGGGAGCTCCGTGTGCGTGTGAGGTCCTCCGAGGAAGGACCCTGAGGCAGGCGTGGGAGGCCAGGGCGGTTGCGCGGGGTGGAGAGGGAAAGGGAAGGGCGCTCCGACGAAGGAACAGCAGAGGCAAAAGCCTGGAGGCTGGAGGTGCAGGGATGTTGAGGCAACAGGTCGTTCTGTGTGGCTCAGTGGAGGGTTGGGAAGAGGCTGGAAGGGGAAGTTGTGGCCTCATGGACCTTGTCTCCTTGAATTGGTCTCTGAAAATAAAAGTGAGACTGGCCCACTGTTGCAAAATCAGAGAACACAGGAAATTATTTTAAAAAAGGAAATACAACCCCTAGGTTAGCCCATCACCAGAGATAACCACTGTGAAGTATTCGATGCATTTCTTCCCAGTATCTTCATGTATTTGTATACAGCTCTCTCCTTACAATAATAAAATTGTTTGCATCTTGCTGTTTTTTTGGTGGGTTATTTATTTATTTATTTATTTAAAAGATTTTATTTATTTATTCGACAGAGATAGAGACGGCCAGCGAGAGAGGGAACACAAGCAGGGGGAGTGGGAGAGGAAGAAGCAGGCTCATAGCGGAAGAGCCTGATGTGGGGCTCGATCCCAGAACGCCGGGATCACGCCCTGAGCCGAAGGCAGACGCTTAACCGCTGTGCCACCCAGGCGCCCCTTTGGTGGGTTTTTTAAAAAGATTTTATTTATTTATTTGAGAGAGCGAGAGGGCGAGTGAGGAAGAGAGCACGAGCAGGGGGAAGGCCAGAGGGAGAGGGTGAAGTAGACTCCCCGTTGAGCAGGGAGCCCAGCTCCGGGCTCAGTCCGAGGACCCTGGGATCATGACCCGGGCCAAAGGCAGAATCTCAACCAACTGAGCCTCCCAGGTACCCCTGTTTTTTATGGGTTTTTTAAAAGATTTTATTTTTATTTTTATTTTTTTATTTTTATTTTATTTTATTTTTTTAAAAGATTTTATTTATTTATGTGACAGCCAGCGAGAGAGAGAACACAGCAGGGGAGTGGGAGGGGAAGAAGCAGGCTCCCAGCGGAGGAACCCGATGTGGGACTCCATCCCCGAACGCCGGGATCATGCCCTGAGCCGAAGGCAGACACCCAATGACTGCGCTACCCAGGCGCCCCTAAAGATTTTATTTTTAAGTAGGCTCTACACCCAACATGGGGCTCGAACTCATAGCCCAGAGATGAGAGTTACATGCTCCACCGACTAAGCCAGCCAGGTGCTCCTCCATCTTGCTATTTTTTACTTAACATGGCGTCAGATGCGTTCTTCTAGTGCCATTAAATAGTCTCTGCTAACCTGATTTCTAAGCTGTTCGGATGACTCCAGCCAGTGGTGGATTCTTGGCTAAAGTGGTGATTTCTCATGACTGGGCACGGAGGCTGTTTGCACTTGTTCGCTGTAACAAAGAACACCATGATAAACAGCCTCCATCCATACATAATTCCATGTCCACATCACTGATTATTTTGGTTTTTTTGTGATCAGTTCCTAGACATGAGATTCTTGGAAGCCCTGCTCAGTGCAGAGCTGGCTGGGTAGCCAGGGGAGGGGGTGGGTTTCTCCGGGCCACATGTCCCCACCTGAGGACAGCCTGGGCCCCAGCCGTGAGGAACAACTTCCACTTTCTGAATATGCCTCATGCTCTCTCCTACCTCCAGGCCAGTTTGTCCGGGTGTTACCAACCCCCGCCCCCAGCTTTCTCTCTTCCCCCTTCTCTCTGTCTTGCTAATTCTTCCTCATCTTTCCAGATGCTGGCATATGCTTCTCCAGAGAGCTTTCCCAGAGCCCCCAGCCTGGGAGCCCCCACTGCCATCCCCTCTGCGCTGTGCCTGGGTCACCTCCATCCGAATGCTTTCTTGCTGGGTTATAAGTCCTGTGTCTTTGTCTGGTTTTCCTTGTCCCCTGAGGACAAGGCCCAGGCTGGATTCATCTCTGAATTTCCAGTACTGGGGGGTTGAGCTGGCTCATTTTAGTTCCAGTAAATGTTTGTTGAGCAAAGGAATGGAGAATTGGACAAATGAATTGAACAAATGAAGCAAAGTCCGTGGGGGGGGCTGCTGAAGGGCAGACATTGAACTTCAGACGAGCTTCCAGTCCAGAGGGATGTAGTGGGGTGCAGAGCAGGGCCCCTGAGCCAGGAGCAAGGAGCAGGGAAGGCAGGGCTCTTGTGAAAGGAAGCTGGAAGCAGGGGCCCAGGCAGTGCCATGCAGGGTAATGCAGACAAGAACATTCCAGAAGAGGGAAAAGTGTCATGGGTTCTGGAGCCCTCGTCTGGATTCAAATCCTGACCCTGCTACTTATGAGTTGTGTGACCCTGAGACAGTGACTTAGCTTCTCTGTGCCTCGATTTTTCCATCTATAAAATGTGGATGACAAATGCTGGTACTTGATTCATTCATTCCTTCATTTTCTTCTTCGCTTAATACTTGTTGAGTCTGTCCTGGGCCCAGGATCGGAGGCCGGGAGGGAGCCAGCCAGCATGGTCCCACACACAAGCAAGCCCTGCAGCCGACATGGAACCCAGGTCTGGCGGCCGCAGGTTCTTCTCACGATGCCCTGCAGTCTACCTCCTAGTCTGTCGTGGACCACACGAGGTGCTGGCACAGAGGGAATACTGTGACCATCTTTCTACAGCATCGTCACCACCAGACAGTCTGTGCTGACCCACCACAAGGTCTTGGAGAAGGCCCCCACCCCTCTGAGCCTCTGTTTCCCTTACGGTGAACAACCGTCTTGGTTTGCCCAGGAATGAGGGTCTTCGAGGATGGGGGACTCTCGATGTTAAAACTGGTTCAGTCCTAGGCAAGCAGGGATGGTTGGTCCCCCTACTTTCCTCCTCTATAATACGGGGAACCACCTGCCCGCCGAGGCTACGGTGCAGAGCAGAAGCATGCACATGGGAAAGGCAGAGAGACCTGGGAGCAGAATTCTAGATTGATTACAGAATATTGAAGAATTCTGTGTGCCCCGGAAGTCCAGTCATGAAAAAGAAGGAGGCCGTTTGCAGGTACTGTTGTGGAAGGAGTTCTAAGATACATATTTTTAGTGAAAAGAGCAAAGGTACAGAACATTTTGCGTGGAGTGCTTCCCCCAAACTCAGAGGCGGGCTGTGAGCGGACACACAGCCGCTCCTGTGTGCAGGACTCTTGCGGACAGAACTGGGTGGCTGAGGAGAAGAGGCGGGGAGAGATCTGCTTTTCACTAGAGATCCTTTTGTGTTGTTGGAATTATTTTAACCTTTTGTTGTCATTATCAGGTTGAAAATCCTCCTCCACTTCTGTGTGTCCAGAATTAAAACGACAACAACAACAACAAACTATTCTAAACCATTAAAAGGCCAAAGATAGAGAGTAGGAAAAGTGCCTAGCTCGGGGTCCCGCACCCAGGAAGTGCATGAATGACCTTCTCCTTTCTCCTACCACCGACCTTGTTGACCCCTGGTCTGGGTTTGCAAGAGGCATGGTGCAAGAACAGCCTGGGAAGACACCTGTGGGCTCCAGGAGGCAGCTTGCCTGCAGGCCTGGGGCTCACGGCACCCTCACCCACTCTGGTGGCTGCATGTCCAAGGTGGCCACCTGCCAGGTTCCAGGGGCCTTCCCTGCCTCCTGGGGTGGAGGTAGGCCTGTCTCGCAGGGTATATGGCTCAGGTTTCACCTACTTCCAGACTGGGGACCTGCCTTTGCTGCTACAGCCACCAAAGCCAGCTCTCTCTGCCTCCCGCCTTGGGGACCAAGAGTTGCAGCTGGTTTAGGAAAGAGGCTCCAGACTCAGCCTGAGACTACGCCGCATAGTCTGACCCCCGCGACCAGCCTCCCATGAGTGCCCAGCCCCGCCCTGCCTTGAGCTTCCAGACATGTGGCCAGGCTCTTTTCTTTTTTAAATTTTAGCGTGACGCACATATTTCGGGAAAATGTTCTCATTGTGATATCTCAGACATGAATAAAATGTAGCAAATAAAAACCCAAGTAATTCCCCTGCATTTCCTGAGCCGTGTTCCCCTCAAACATAGCTGGCAGTTAGAGGGTCTTCTTTTGAACCTTTACTCTCATGTGTGTGTGTCTGTACCTCTTCCTCTGTGTGTCGCTTCTGTCTATATCTGTAACTACACCTTTGTCTGTATCTGGGCCAGCCGTGTTCACAGAGGTGCGTGTTCTCCTCGTGTAAGTGCTAACGTTCTGTGTATTTTGTTCTGCAAGGCGCTGTACTTTTCACTGAACGTACCATGGACGATGCTTTGGGTCAGTACATATGCAACCATCTCCTTTTTAACGGCTGGGCAGTAGTCCATCATGTGAGCTGGGCAGGACTCACCATGCACTGAGCGATTTCTCCAGGACGGGCACCTGGCTCACCTCCCGGCACTACTGGAGGGGCTGGGTACCACATTCGTGATAAGTACTAACAGAGGAGTCGGGTGCTGGGGCTGAGTACTACATTAACAGTAAGTACTAACAGAGGGGCCAGATGCTGGGGCTGGGTGCCACATTCGTGATAAGTACTAACAGAGGAGTCGGGTGCTGGGGCTGAGTACCACATTAACAGTAAGTACTAACAGAGGGGCCAGGTGCTGGGGCTGGGTGCCACATTCGTGATAAGTACTAACAGAGGGGTCGGGTGCTGGGGCTGAGTACCACATTAACAGTAAGTACTAACAGAGGGGCCAGGTGCTGGGGCTGGGTGCCACATTCGTGATAAGTACTAACAGAGGGGCTGGGTGCTGGGAGTGGGTACTGCATTCGTGATTAAGTACTAAGTGAGGGGCCAGGTACTGGGGCTGGGTACCACATTAACAGTAAGTACTAACAGAGGGTCCGGGTGCTGGGCCTGGGTACCGCATTCATGATAAGTACTAACAGAAGGGCTGGGTGCTGGGGCTCAGTACTGCATTCACAATAAGTACTAACGACGCGCAGCCGGGGAAACCAGAGCTAGCCCTGCTCCCACCCAAGGACATAGACCGCCTGTTTCTGCGCATATCACCAGCGCTGAGCTGCCCAGTGTGTCACATTTTTCTATCAGACTGTCTCTCCCCGGCATAATCCTTACCTCCCAAGCTCCAAACGTTCCACTGGGATGGCTTTGAAACCTGGATTACAGGGAACTTTCCAGTCATCCTGGTTTGTCCTGCTACTGAGTGGCTTCTTGCCTCGAGTGATTTCAGGGAGAGGGGGAGAGCCCCCAGTCCCCACATTTCTCCCCCATCTAAAGGAAGAGGCAGTTTGGGGAAGGCCCTGCCCCCTTTGCAAGCTCCTTTTCCTAAGGCTTCCTGCCACACGGGAGGCATGGGACAAAGAAGGGTGGGCTTGGAGGTGGAAAGCGCAGGGGGAACTGAAAGAAGTCAAACCATAATAACAGCCTATTCCTAACAAAGTGCCTCCCGTGCCCCTAGCATCACACAAGCCTGAGACACACCCTGCAGTGGGCGCTGCAGTTGCCCCCACCTCGCAAGTAAGGGAGACGAGGCACAGAGGGAGGGGGAGCAGAATTTGAACTCGGGCCTATACAGCCCCAGAGCCTAGGTCCTGTAATTGCAAGGAGCTGAAATGTGTGCCAGAAGGTGGTACTGACTCCCTGGGGAGCCCAAGATAAATGAAGGCTGGAAAAGTGTGTGTGTGTGTGTGTGTGTGTGTGTGTGTGTGTGTGTGTGTGTGTCTTGGTGAGGAAAGGGATCTGGAGAGATGGGTGGGATTTGGGGAGGAAGGGAAGGGCCTTCCAGGTGGGCGGAACAGGCTGAGCAAAAGCCCAAGGTAGGAGTGCCCCTGGCATGTGGATGGTAGGAAGGCTCGGTGTGGGTGGCGGTGTGAGGTGCAGGCTGGAAGCAGGGGGAGGCCGGGCCTGCACTGTGGGCCCTGAATGCAAGGCAGGGAATCAGCTTGCAACTCATTGCCACCGTGCTTACTGTCTATCGTCAGTGACATCTCCAGCACTATCTCAGCGGCCATCACGCTGGCCCGCCACACATGTCGTCTGATTCGGCCAACAACTCCAAGACACCACCACCATGACGCCCGTTTTGCAGATGAGGAGACTGACTAGGGCCTCCCAAGGGGGCAGGATCAGGGCTGCTGACTCACCCCGGTATGCCCTGCCCCCAGCCCCGGAACTGCCCTCCAGGAGGAGAGGGAGGGGATAAGGGAGGAAAGCAGACGAGGGGGATGAAGGATGAGGGACGTGGGGTGCCCCACTCTACCATCATCACCGCTTGCACATCTAGATTTCTGAAATGGCTGGAGCTGACTGTGGTGTGCCCTTCTCAGCCCTCCTGACCCAAGCCACTTTAGCCCGCTGACCTGTGAATCCCCGGGGCTGATATTAGTTGCCAGCCTGGCCGGGAACACTCTTTCCTGAATTTGCGTCCAGAGTCCTTTCTCCACATTCCAAATGCAAGCTCTGCTGGACGGCTGGATCCCGCAGAGCCCTGGGAATCTATGGGACTTAGCCACCCAATTCCAGCCACTCCAGGATCTGGGAAACTCTTTGGGTCTGGTCCTAGCCAGGACCTCAGTTTCCCCATGTGTAAGATAGACGGGCTCACTGTCAGACTGGAAAATTGCTCTGGGTGTTTATGCTTGTCTTGGGCCCCTGCTTCTCTGGCTTCTAGTCTCAGAAAATAGCCTGGCCCTGCCTCAGACCCTTGCTAAGCCTCTGTCTCAGGAGGACAGAGCAGCCCTGGACCAGGGGGTTAGCCGCGAGTTCAAGCTCTGCTCCCGACGCTTTCTTGCTGCAGCTGGAGTGAGTGTGCCAGGTCCCCCCCACGTAGGGGGCACTTGACATTCCCACCCCTCCTTTCCCTGCCTGGGCAGAGCAAGTCGCTTCTCCAGGCCTCAGGCTCTGGACGGCTGCACTGGCTGCTGTTCCCTGCCCAGCCTCGCACCAGGGCTGTTTGAAGCCAGGGTAAGATGCAGGATGGGAAAGAGCTTTGCAGATGGAAAACTTGGCCCATTGAGAAGATTTATTGCCGTGACTGTAAGTGTGAGGTCCAAAGGCCATCGGGGCCTGACGGCCCCTACCCAGAAGGCTGTGCTGGAGGCAGGCTGCTCTCCCTCCATCAGTGATGATGGAGCAGATGACCCTCTCCCCAGGGCCCTGACATCTGGTGGCATGCCAGCCAGGGCTGGGCTCCCTTTCAACCAGCATTTCGCCTCTTATTTTGACATGTCTGTCGCCCGTGCAGGGCCCTGGTCAGCACCTCGATGACCCAGGTTTGGGGAGGATACACAGGCAGCCCAAAGCCCTGGATAAACCTGGAGACTCAGGCCCAGCCCTCCCTCCCTATTAGCCCCCAAGCCCTGTCTAGTCTTCCTTTTCTCCTCTAACCTGCTCTCCCAGGGGCGCTTTGCCCTGCCTGTGGCCCCTGCCAGCTTCCCCCCTCCCTCATGTCCCCTCCATTTCCACCCTTGGCACCAGAGACCTTTGAAAATCAAGGATTCAGGCTGCTCTCTCCTGCTGGGTGCCTTCTAGCAAGTGTCCCAGCCTGTGTAGAGCCCCAAGAGGCAATAGGGGCCAAAGGACAGAAAGAGTGTCCCTGTGCTCTGTAGCCTGCCGACCCCTGGCCCACTAGAGTGGCCTCCACTGCTCCTGGGCCTGGGTCCTGACTGAGATGCACCCCACACTCCTGCCCACAAGAGGCTGTCCCAGGCGCAGATGGTAGCTGCTCCCTTTCCCCTTTGCCTGGACCCACCCCTACCTCACACCGATGTCTCCTCACCACATCAACCATCACCAGGGCCCTCTTCCCATGCTGCCTCCAGTCTGTGTCAGGGGACCCTGTCTTGGCAGAGTGAGCGCCTAACGTCAGAGCTGCAAGTCTCTCTAAGGGGTCCATGAGCCCCAAGGCAAAGGCGCAGCTGCTTCACGGCTGGGGCTCGGAGCCCAGCACTGTGCCTGGCTCCTGAAATGCTTGTCTGATCCCCAAACGAATGGACGTCCCTGGCCGCCCTGCGCGTGGCCACCCCAGGCAGTTGGGAGTGTGTGTGACCTCAGGCTGGGCCAGGCTGAGCTATATTTAGACACCGGGGCCAGGGCGAGCTTCTGGGCCAGAGAAGGCAGCAGAGCCCATGGTGGGGCCCCAGGGGGACCTCCTCATCTAGGGGATGGTCCCTGTGTAAGAGGCTGTCACCCAGACCGGGCGTTGTTGGCTCTCACTGCCCCAAAAAAGGCCAAGGAAAGATTCTGTTTGAACAAAGGAGGCTCTCTGGCTCGTTTTGTGCGTGGTGTGTGTTTATAGTTAGAAAAAACAAGTTCCGGGCTGGTTGGTCAGCTCCAAGGGTGGGCCAGAGGTGGGGGGGGGCAGGGGCGAATGTGGGGGGGGTCTCCTGGCCGGCCATGCCAGCCCCCGCTGGAGCTGGCCTGCCTCGGCCCCTGCCGCCTGCGCGGCTTTCCTCCCCTGCATCCCTCGAGTGGCGCCGTGCCAGGCCAGGGTGCGGCCACCCGGCGGGCGAGGAGGGGCTGCCCTGGCCCTGGCTGCTCGCTACCCTGCTCTCCCGGGCGGGCAGGAGGCAGGATGGATGTTCGCAATAATTACCCAGCTGCAGCTTCCCCAGAGCTGCCGCCATAGCAACGGTGCCGGGCGCCCCAGCCGAGCGGCCAAGTGGCAGGAGGGGGTGTGGGCGCTCTGGGCAGGTCGGGGAGGGGGGTAGCACGAGCCCCAGGCGCAGCCCCACTGGCTGCCTTTGTTGGCTCCCTCTCCCGCCTGCCCCCTCCCCAGAGGCCAGGGGGAGGGGGCTTTGTCTGGGCACAGGGAGGTTGGCACGGCCCAGGGGAGCCTCCAGCAGACTCCCTGTTCCCGCTGCCAGGACCTGTGGGGCCCGGGAAGCAGGTGTCAGGACTGGGGGTGCTGGGGGGGTCCTTGTGGCTCAGGGCTAGACTCGGGGCACATCGGCTGCCCGCCGCACACCCGGGACCCTCAGGTGTGCGCACCTCCAGTGTTGTCTCCCCTCTCCAGAGGGGGCATGTGGTCACTGGGCGCAGCCCGGGGAGGGTGTTCATGACCCCACTCAGGCTGCCCTGCCGGGGTCCTGTTGGAACCAGGCACAGAGCTGCCTTGGGCAGGACTGGCTGTGTGTGGGGGGGTTGCCTACGGGGGAGGCCCTGGGCCCAGAGGCAGTGTTTGAGGACGCCTAGAATCCTGCCCCCATGGCACCCAGCCCCCTCCACCCAATAGTAAAGCTCTGTAGGCCTCCCTCCTGAGAATGTTTGAGCTGAGGAAAGGGACAGGATTTACCTCCATTTTACAGATGGGGAAGCTGAGGCCAGAGAGGTGATATGGCCTGGCTAAGGTCACACAGCTAAAAATATGGAATCTCAATCCAGTCCAGTCTTGTCACTGCCCTGCCATTGCTGTGGCATTTGCTGTGGCTGTTGCCTGACCATCTGTCATGTGGCCGAGTAGCCCAGTGGTTAGCTAAGGGTGCAGGCTCTGTGGCCCCAGGTGGGGAAGGGGGGAGGGTATGAGTCAACGTCTCCCAGCCTCAGCTTTCTCCTCTGCGAAGTGGGGATATAGCGAACATTCCCTTAGGGGCTGGTTGCATGGATTAAAGAAAACAGTGTATGGAAAGAGCAGCGCCTGGCACGTGGGAAGTGTTAGCTGTTGTTATTGTTGGAATTATGATTATTTTTATTATTGTTACAACACGAGGAGGTGGACCTACACTCTCCCCAAAGCCCCTTTTGGCTCCGGCCTCCCAGGGCTCTCCAGGCAGCTTTCTGCAGGCGAGGCCTCTCTGGCAGGCAGCAGAGAGGATGAGCGGGCTGGGAAGTGGGGAGTTCACAGCCCAGTGAGGAGGCGGGTGCTAATCGCCTAATCCCACAAGTGTGTCTGGGGTGTGGGCTGTGAGTGTGAGGAAGGAGACAAACATGGGGCTGAGATGGGGTGTGCCGAGCAGGGCTGAGACCCCATTTACATAGAGTGAGCAGGGAGGACCTCTCCAGGGGGCCAAGCTGGAGAGGCCAGGAAGAGGACATTCTAGGACATGGCCTTGCTTGAGGAACGGAAGGGGGGCCAGAGTTGTGGAGCAGAGAGGGACAGGGAGACTGAGGTCAGCAAGGTCACACAGGGTTGGATCTCCAGGGCTTCGTGGACCATGGAGGAGAGTTTCTGGATGTGATTCTAGAAGCTGTAGAAAGTTAGCAAGTGGTTTTAGTCAGAGAAGGAGGTCGGTATATATTTGTTAAATGGATGAATGAATGAATGCATGATTAAATGAATGGAAGTTTTATTTTGCATTGACCAACCACAGAGACCCTCTCCTTCCCCCTCCCTTTTCCCCATTACCCCAGCTCTTCCTTACTGGTTCGGTTCAGTCATGTCAACTGCGACCCTGGGAGCCCGCGGTCATACGGTGGAGGACCAACAAGTAAATGGACCATTCCAGATCAGTTGTTCTGCCAGTGTGGAGGAGTATTGTCAGAAAGGAGAGCTGACCCTGGTCAGGGCACTGGCTGAGAGGGGTGTTGAAGGATCAATAGGAGTTCACTCTGTCGCCAAGGCAGAGGACACAGCATCTGCACGGGTCCAGAAACAGGAAACAGCTCGGCAGGGTGGGGGAGTTTTCTAGTATTTTCATAGGACCAGTGATAGATCAGGCCAGGTACCTTTATGGAGCACTGCTGTATGTCCAGTCCCGGGCCACGGGCTTGAGCTCATGGGAATCACACAATGTAAGTCCTGCTCCCTTTGGGCCAGAGGCCTATTGCACCTTTCAGAAAGAAGAATCGAAGTTCAGGTAAGTCAACTTGCTTGCTCAAGGCCACACAGCCACCACAGAGCCCATGCCTTCCAACACTCAGGGGTGCGGTTGGACTGACCATCCTAACTGGGCCATAAGAGGCCCCGAAGGCCAAGCTAACGTTGGGACCCAGTTCTGGGGCTCGTGGAGAGCCATAGCGGGGCTTGGAGATGGGGAGAGAGAGGGTCAGAGCTGTGTTCGAGAGGGAAGACTCTGCGGCCTCTGTGGAGGCTGGGCGGAGCCACCGAGCCCAGCTGAGAGGCTGCTACCGCAGGGCAAGTGAGGATGGTGAGGGCTTGATCCATGGGGGCCCTGGGGCAGGACGGCGGAGGCCTTTGAGGAAGGCCGAAGGGCAGAGGTGAGGCCAGGTGAGCAGAGAGAGGCCGCTGGCATGGAGGCATGGCTCATGGCTAGAGACCAAGTCCGACCAGCCTAACCGGAAGTTGGTGCTCTTGCCTCCCCTCTGGCTGGTTATTGTTTCACTGGTACGTACAGGAGTTGGTGTTTTCTGCCTTGTGAGATTACGGGCGGCTTTTTTCTTTAAAGGTGGCTGGGATGAGGCCTTTCTTAACCTAAAGTGATGCTGGCTGATGGTGACATTTCAGTAACAGGGCCCCCACTTTGGGTTTTCCCCAGAGTCCCCAAGGCCCCTGACAAGCCACGGGCAGAGGGCACCATTCTTGGTGGTCGTGACCTTTGAGCGTGCTTGTGGGAACCAGAATTTGGGAGGGGGTCTGGGCAGGGGTCAGACTGCCCCGGGTCCATTCCAGAAGTTGCTGCAGCTATAGAAATTGGAGAAGCTTCTGGAAGCCCAGCAGCAGCATTCCTGACCTCCCTCTTTGGGCTTCCTGAGGCTGGGCCAGTGAACTGAAGCCCTTGGCCCGCCTGCCCACTGCTCTGGGAATATTGTAGCCAGTCAGCCAAGCAGGCGGTGGCTCGAGCTGCAGGTGCTGTGTCACCTGAGCTCGGGTCACGGCTGCTCCACGGGGAGGAGGGGGCCTGTTCTCACACAGCTTGCTGGCTGGCACGCTTCCTCCTAACTCAGAGAAGCTGTGGCCCAGGGCCTTCCCTGGCCCAGAACCTGGGATGAAGGCGTTGCTTTGTCAACCCCCCACCCACACCCCGAACCCCTTCCAAGTGGCTGCTGCCATCAGGGAATTGGGACTCGGTGGAAAGTGCTGGTCTGGAATCCAGTCGTCCAAGGTTGAAATCCTGACTTTGCTTTTAACACTTAGGGGGCCTTGGGCCAGCCACCATTTTGTCTGAGCCTCAGTTTCCACACCTGTAAAGGGGGGTTTTGGTGGAGGACAGAAGATGATGAATGTCGAGGCCAGCAGGCCCCTGAACGGAGCAGACAGAAAGTGTGAGCCCCTGTGCCCCCTCCCATTCCCCAGCAGTACAACCGGGAGGAGAGATGGGCCAAAACATGAGACCGCACCAAATCACTGGAAGCCTGATGAATCTGGGAATGATTGCTTGTAAGAGGCCCTGCTTGAGGCGAATGTACTGTCAGCTTGGCGTCCAGATGGGCACCCCAGAGCAGGGCACGCCTGGCCAGCCGTGGCGCACAGATGGCAACAGCACAGGAGGCCAGACCCGGGTCTCCGGAGCCAGAGCCAGGACTAGGGTGGGATGGGCCACAGAGATGGCCAGGGGAGCCTTCAGCCTCCAGGCCCTCCCTTCCTTCTAGCCAAGCCTCAGCTGCCCAGGTCAGTCTCCCCCGGTGCTGGTCACACTGCTGATCTTGGCACCAGCCTTCAAGGGCCCTTCTTCATCTGTAACCTTGTCCCTCTGTGACAAGGCAGGTGGCCGAGTCCCCAGGAAGGGTCACTGGCTTCCGTCTACATGACCAGGTCCTCTCCAGCACACCCCAGAATCCTTGAAGGATGGGACAATCCCTTCTGGCCTCACCGCTCTGGGATTTTCTTCTCCCAGAATCTCTTGTAAGGCAGGCTGTGCAGCTGAGGCCACCATCCCCATCCCACAAACAGTACTGGGGGGTGGCGGTGGGCAGCTGCCTTCATGGTAGAACTCATTTAGAGCATGTCAAGCCCCCACTCAGCAACCTCCAGAATGACTCCGTGGTCCTGGAGTATTCCCCGCATGGCTGCCCCTCCCTCGGACCCACTCTGCTCCCCCTCTCCTGTCCCTCAGACACCCCAAGCAGGACCCCTCTTACACCTCTGCACTTCGTGTCCCCTCTGCCTCCAGTGCTCTTCCCCCAGATTCCTACACACTCCTGCCTGTGCTCGAAGCCTCTGCTCCAATGCCCCCTCCTCAGAGGAGCCCTGATGACCACCTAAGGGTGCCTCCCCTCTCCCTTGTTACCCCTCTACTTTCTCTAGTTTTCTGCCAAGCGCTTATATCATACAGACTACCCTTACTGTGCAATTGTCTGCCTCCCCACACCCTGCCCCCCAGGAACGCCAGGGCCACCAAGATGAGGGCCCATCTTGTTCACAGCTGAATCCCAGGGCCTAGCGCAGCGCCTGGCACTGAGAAGGCACTCGATAACGATCGTCGAGTGAATGAATGAGTGAATGAACGAGAGAAGGAATTCACCACTCAGCAAATATTTATGGGCATGTACTTCGGGCAAGGTCTTACCATCGCTACAGGGCCTGGGAACCAAACCCCTCACACCGGGCCTTAAGGAGGACCGATGATCCAGAAGCAGAGAACAGAAGGAGGCAGAGAGGAATTCCAGGGAACCCAGGCACTGGTTCTCATCTGAGGCCATCTTCCATTTCCTAGCTGTGTGCTTTGGGGCTCAGCACTTGCCCTGTCTCAGCTCCACAGTCTTCACTGTAAAATGGAGCAAAAAACTCTGACCAAGGGGCCCCACCTGGCCTCCTCCTCAGCTCCCAGCCACCACCATCTGGGCACATCTAAAATCCATTATCCACAAGGGAGCCAGAGGGGCCTTTCTTTTTCTTCTTTCTTTCACTTCCAAAAAAGTATTTATTTATTTTTTGAATAGGTGACAAATTTGCATGGCTCAAAATTTGAAAGGTGCAAGAAAAAATGTAGAAAGAAGAAAGTATCCCTCCCACCCAGTCCCAGCCAGCCAGCGCTCCTCCCCCAGGCAGGCACTGCAGCCTCCTATTTCCATCTATCCTGCCACAGAGAATTTTATGCATTACAAGCCAATGCATACTTTATAATCTCCGCTTTTGTGTTTTGGTTTTTGTTTTTCAAGCAGACAGTAGCATACCATGCACATGGTTCTGTCCCGTGCTTTTTTCACTGGACAATCAATTTGGAGAATTTTCAGGGGTCTTTTAAAAATAGTTTAACTGGTCCCTTACCTGCAAAGCAGCCCTCCTGTGGATCCCTTGCATTCTGAGAATAAAATCCAGACTGCCACAGGGTGCTCTGTAATCTGGCCACTGACAGCATCTCTGACCTTGCCTCTGTCTCTCCCCCACTGGCTCACTGTGCCCCAACCACTGTGGCCTCCTCACTGATCCTCCAATATGGCAGGCACAGACCTACCCCAGGGCCTTTGCACTCGCTGTTCTCTCTGCCTTCTGCCTCCACAAACTCAGCTCCCTCTTTTTTCAGGTCTCTACTCAATTAGCACCTGCCCAGAGAGCTCATCAGATTATCCTAACTAAAGCATCCACTGTCCCACCCTGTCCCTTGATTCCCCTTTCTTTGTCTTGATAGCATTGATGACCGTTTGTGGTGGGATGTAATTGTTCGCCATCTGACTCTTCCCCCTGACTGAGCTCCATGGAGGTGAGCACTGGGTTTATCTGGGTCCAACGCCACTCCAGTACTTGGACTTTAACAAGTGCTCTGTAACCATGGGTTGTCTGGTGAAGAAACAGATCCCCATTTTACAGAGGAGGAGACCGAAGCACAGAGGAGGGAAATCCGTTGCCCACAGCCAGTGGGGAGTCACTGCAATTCATTCACCCCAACCTGGGTTCTCCTCCGAGCCCCTCCTCCCTTTCCTAGCTGTGTGGTCCGGGCTGGCCTCTTGCCCTCTCTGAGCCCCAGCTCACCTTCCATCTTGTGAGAGACTGGGAGGAAAATGAGATGTGCGTCCATGGTGCCTTCCTGGAGAGTGCACACAGCTTTACTCACACGCCACAATGGGTCCTGTCCTTTGTCCATGGGGAACACCACCCGAGCTGGCCCATGATGGCCATCTAATGCTAGGAGAAGGTTTCCAGCCATTAACAGTATTTTTAAACAACGATCCCAAGGAAATATTTTTAAAATCCTGTGTCGTGCTGGGGAACAGCTCTGAATTATTAACTATCAGGCAGCCCTGCTATATTTCTTGACAGAGTTTATTCCGACACATACAATTTTCCTCCTGGTAATTTATGAAAAGTGCATTCCCTTCTTCAGGAAATCACACCCCCTTCTGAGCACTGCCTCCCCCCACCCCAAACTGGAATGTTTACTGGGTAAACCCAACAAACTTTTATCTTAAAGTGCGTCTGCTTTCTTGCCTGATATTGGAGGACAGTTCCCAGGGAGTTCCTGCAATCATATTTTCCGAAATGTCCAGCCTGGGGCCTTTTCAGACTTCAGTAAAGCCCTGCCAATTAGGATGAATTCATCATCGACCTCCCCCGCACAGTGCCCCCTTTCCATCAGCCCCGCACTGTGACGCCTGGTGGGGAGATCACATATCAGCTTCATATTCAGGTGGTTGTGGGTTCGAGCCAGCGGAATCCTGCTTCCTGGGACTCAGCTGCTCTGGCCTCCCTCTGCATTGCCTACCCCACCCCAGGCCTAGAAGGCACACGCACAAAGTAAAATGAACCCAGATTTAGTGGCAGAGGCCCTGGGCTGTCTCGGCATCACAGACTTAGCTGAGTGACCTCAAGTAAGTCACCAAACTTCTCTGATTCAGTTTATTATTTTCTTCTTGACCCAGTTTTCTCAGCCCTAAACCAGGGGCCAATGGTCTGAATTCAGACACCCACTCAACAAATACATAGAACACCTCGTGCTGGGCACTGAGGCCCCAAGCCAGCACCCGCCGTCATGGCGCTCCATCCAGGTGGCAGGTCAGACCAGCTAAGCACACGAGTGAGCTAGAGAAATGTTGAATGCTAATGAGAGCTATGGAGAAGATAAGGCTGGGGTAGGGATGGGCACTGCTGGAAGTGTTATTTTCAGGAGGTCCAGGACCATGTGTGATGGGGGGGGAGGGGACAAAGGCAGATCCCCAACCTCACGGAGAGCAGAGAAGATTTTGCCCCCTATCCCCTGGAGACAGACAGGTGGCAGTATCTGGAGATTTGGAGTTGTCACCCTGGGGCTGGGGTGTTGCTGACATCCTAGGGCTCACAGGGCAGCCCTGAAACAGAGAGTGACCGGCCCCAAGCTTTATTAGTGCGGAGTGGAGGAGCCCTTAGGGGCCATTGCAAAGCCTTTGGCTTTGACTCCAGTATTTTTAACAGTATTTTTAAACAACAATCCCAAGGAAATCTTGGGATCTTACACATAGTAGTAAGCAAGGCAAACCAGAGCCTGCCCTCACTGAGTCTATATTCCACTTGGGGTGGGGGGTGGGGAGGGGTAGGCGGGACAAATGGACAAAGGCATTACTCTGTTCAGAGCGCAGAAGGCTCCTCCTGTCTCACTTGGGACCAACTCCAGTGTCCACGGGCTCTACCAGGCCCCTCGCCACCCTTTCCGGCCCTGTGCTTCCTTCTCACTCTCTCTCGTGGCCTTTGGCCATAACCTGGGGGGTAGGGTGCTGGCTTCTCATGGGGGGTGGCAATCGTCATCTCTCTGCTTAGATGCACACCTGCTTTTGTGACCCTTCCCAAACATCACCTCCTTACCAAGTTCCCCTGGCCCCCAACCACACTGCCTAAACAGCTGTGACTTCATCCTTCACGTTCTGCTTTCTTCACTCTGCTTCTGTCCGTCCGCCTGCCATCCTCCCATCCCTCCTACCTTCTATCTATTTATTTGTACATTCATTCATTCAACAACTGCTCAGTGAGTCTTCACTATGTGCCGGGCTCTGTGCGGGTGCAGGGGACCGGGAGGGAATGAGACAGACAGGGCCCTACCCGGGCAGGTCCACAGAGGACAGGTGTTATTAGTCACACCGCAACATGCCTGCAGCTATAAGGAGAGCTGTAAACTCAAGGTCTGGGTGCCATGGGAGCGCCTGGCACTGGCTGGGGTCAAGGAGGGCTTCCTTGAGGAAGTGGCTGCTGAGCTGAGGTCTGGAAGGGAGTAGGACGTAAGCGGGTGAAGTGTGGGTGCCTTGATTAGGGGACTGGGTGGTGGACAGGAGCGTGGTGCATGTGGGGAAACCGGAGACTAGTCAGTGTGGAAGAGCATGGAGAGGTTGGGAGGTGCGTGGGGGGTGGGGCAGGCAGGGAGGTCCAGAGGTGACGGCGGGGGGGGGGGCTCAATCCCATGAGGTCTGTGCACCAGGGTAAGGAGGGCTGGGGGGGATTTAAGGCAGGAGGAAGTGGGAACAAACTTATATTCTGGCTCCTCTTGCTCTTGGAGAATGATCTGAAAGAGGCTAAGGAGTGAGGGAGGCAGCAGGGAGCCCAGGGAGAAGGGTGCTATGGTTGTCCAAGCTAAAGAGGAGAGGGCCTTAGCCAGGAGGTAGCAAGGGAGAGGAAGAGAAAGTTAGAGGCCAAATGGATGGCCCTGAGGGTAGAGTGGTTGAGAGACTACGAGCAAGGGAGGAGTCAAGCATTCATTTGCCCACTGAGTTGTCCTTCTTTGGGCACTGAGGAGTCCGCTCGCCCAGGGGTCCCTCTCTCCATCCATCCACCCATCCATCCATCCACGCGCCCACCCATCAATCCATCTATCCATCTATCTGTCATCCATCCATCTATCCATTCATCCATCTATCCATCCATCTATCCATCCACCTGCCCATCCATCCATCTGTCCATCCATCATCTATCCATCCATCCATCTACCTGCCCATCCATCCATCCGCCTCTCCATCCACTCATCCATGCATCCATCATCCATCCATCTTTCTATTCTGTGCTTCTCAGCACCAACTGTGTATCAGACTGAGTGTTGAGACCTGGGGGCCAGAAAGCCCAGCATTCATTGAACTCTCACTAGGAATCCGGAAGTCTGGTTTCAGTTAGAGAATCTTAGCAAGGCTGGAAGGGGCCAGAGAGGTCAGAGGCCAGATGCCATTGCTCCAGGGGCATTGAGGCCAGGAGAAGCTCAGGTCCCCATCCATGGTTATATGGCCAGGAAACAGGAGGATGGGGTTTGGAACCTGAGAGCCCACATGCCTCCCACTGCAGCCCTTTTGCAGGCCTCCTGGAGGTCCTGCCTAGGACCTGTCAATCCCCACGGAGGCCCCGCAGCTGGGAGGGGAGCAACCTTCCTGGGCCCACAGCCCCCTCCTTGCAGACCTCCGTGTCCCACCCCTCACCCACTCCAATGGCTGCAGGAGTGGCCTGACTGGGAAAGTCCTTCTGTGATGCCCAGAGGGCCCCTGGGATGCTGATTCATGGCTCACAGGAGCTGCCTGTTAAATATGCAGTTTGGCTGTGGCCTGCGCCTGTCTCTTTAAGGAGGGCTTGGGCCTCCCTACCCAACCAGCATTCCCTGAGGACTAGAAACCGGGCAGGCCTGGTGTCTCCTGGGTATAGACCTAGTGACTCCAACCTGTTAAGGCACCCTGGGGCTGGACCACAGGTCCCTGGGTGGGACAGGGAGGCACCCCACCTCAGAAGGGCCTTCCTTTTCCCAGGATCACACCCCCAGGAAGGAAGGGATCCTGGATCCCAGACGAGGCAACTGGACTCCAAAGCTTGGGTCTGAGGCACCCCGGAGATCTGAGCAAGGGTAACTTACTGTCGAGTTTGCCTGAGGCCAAGGGAGTAAACCAGGACAAGTTGGGCACTCTATTACGGGCTCTCCATCAAGGCCAGAGCAATCCCCATGCTGATCGATCGCTCTGTGCGGTGCAAAATTCCTGGGTCCCAGGGGCGGCCCCACCTGGGACAAGTGTGACCTCGGGCAGATCTCCTGATCTCCGAACTTCCACCTCCTCAGCTGTGAGGCCATGGCCACTGCTCGGCCTCCCTCCGGCCAGTGGGAGCTTCCGGGCTGCCCAGACTGATCCTTCGTTTGAATCCGTTTCCTCACACTGGGGTCCGATGTCCTTGGGGACCTCTGGATCGGCCAGTGTGAGGAAGGGGATCTGTCAATTCACCCAGCACACGGCTGGGCAGACAGGAGTGCTCGGTGCCTACTGAATGAATGAATGCAGGCCTGCATAAATGAACGGACAGAAAGTTTAACATTTGTCTGTGCCTCCTCTGGGCACAGAGCCGGCAACACAGAAGCATCAGACTGGTGTCTAACATCAAGAGGTCCTCCTCAGGGGGAGGGGAGACAGAAGAAGAGGCGGGGCCCCGAGTGGCCCCGTTTTGACCTTCTGGGTTATAGTACCTCCAGCCAGGGGAACTTGGGAAGATCGCTTTACAGCTCTGTGTCTCCATGTGCCCCATCTGAACTCGGTATTCAAAGTGCCACCCTCCTTACAGGGGTTGAAAGGACTAACTAAGCAAATGCACGTAGAGCCCAGCACCTGCGCCGTGAGGCTTATTACTGCCATTGTGGTGTGAGGGAAGCAGATGGGGGACAGGGGAGAAGTTGCCAGGAGGAGGGGGCAGGGGCAAGGGGAGAGCCAGCAACCTACAAGGGTGACCTTGGGGAAGGCGCCTCTCCTCTGTCCCCAGCTGCTACAGAGGAAGTTAGAATTAGTAGCTCCCAGGCCTCTGGGGGCTGCCGGCCTGAGTCTGCACTGAGTCTTCGGGAAGCTGAGATCCCTGCCTTGAGGGGCCGGGGGGGTGGGGTGGGGAGGGGGGTGGCCCTTCCTGGCAAAAGCCCTTCTGCCCCACCCACAGCTCATCAGGGCCAGGGTGGACCCAAGGACGACTCAGACAACTGGTCACTGCTGAGAAGGCTCCCGCCTTTGCATGGGATCACACTTTGCAGGTGATGAAGCCACAACAGCGAAGGGTCACCAGCTACCCCGTGAGTCAGGCAGGGCACCCGTTTCCTGTCCCAGAGCCACCGCTGCTCCGACCCCGTCCCACGCAGAGCCCCTTCAGCTCTGCCAGGGAAGGCGCTCCTCTCCTCCATAGGCAGTTGGGCAACTGAGGCTCAGGGAAGCTGGTGGGTCACCTGTGGCACCCAGTGGACAGGCAGAGCAGAGAGGCCAGGTCTGAGGCACCAGTCTCCACCTGCTGCTTCCCAGGCTCCAGGGGACCCACAAGGACAGGGACAGATGACAGGGCTTCTCCCCAGGCCACAGAGGCGTTGGGCATTATCACAGCCCAGCACTCATGCTAGCTGGCCCGCTGCCCTCAGGCTTCCGTGCTCAAGTCTATCGGTGCCTGCTGTGTTCCCGGATTCCTGGAATCCCGTGGCCTAGCCCATTCATTGTGCAAAGGCCAAGGTGGCTCTGGCTGACTCTCCTCCACCTGGCCCAGGGGCTGAAACCTGGGGACAGGGCTCATGGTGAACTGGCCAGGCGAGGGACTTGCAGCCGGCCCCGGTGCTGGGCGGGCAGGGGTCCCGAGCCACTCCTGGGCACCTGCTCCCTCACTCGGCCTCGTTTGCCATAATTATCCAGCCATCCCCTTCAAATGTACGGCAACCATAGCAACAGACAGATGTTCTGTCCCAGCCACAGTCCACAGTGAGCCAGGAGGCAGCACAAAATTTAACCCCTTCCAGCTCAGGCAGGCAAGGGCAAGAGTGGACTGTGGGCCCAGAGGCCCTAATCAGACATTCAACCTCACTGGACCGCATCCTGTGGGACCTGGTGACTCCCGAGGACCCATTCGTCTTAGACACTCACTTCCCTGTGTGCCCCCTCCCATGCTTTCTACTCACATCTCCCTTGTCCTCGGAACCGAAAGATAATGGGGAGGGATAGAGGTCCCAAATGAAAGGCCGGGACAGGACTGGCTGAGCCTTGGGTGTCTGCTATGGTGCAGGCTGAAGAGCACGGGGCACAGCGTCAGGCGCGCTGGGCTGGGCTCCTGCCTTAGTTCTGCCTCTGGTTTGCTGTGTGACCTCAGGCAAGGGACTCAGCTTCTCTGAACCTCAGTTGCTGCCTCTATACCCGGAGGGAGGCAGACTCTCATTCCACAGATGCTAATTGGTCATCTGTTGTGCACCAGGCCCTGTGGCAGGCCCTGAGGAGACTCCAGGGAACAAGACGCACGCACGGGGCGTTCACACCCCAATGTTGGGACGGGGACACTGACAGTAGAAGGGAACAGCACATAGGCTGACTGACATTTTTTTTTTTTAAAGATTTTATTTATCCATTCGACAGAGATAGAGACAGCCAGCGAGAGAGGGAACACAAGCAGGGGGAGTGGGAGAGGAAGAAGCAGGCTCATAGCGGAGGAGCCTGATGTGGGGCTCGATCCCATAACGCCGGGATCACGCCCTGAGCCGAAGGCAGACGCTTAACCGCTGTGCCACCCAGGCGTCCCCTGACTGACATTTTTGTTAAGTGCCGTGAAAGACCTAAAAGTGTCCTCTGATGGAGAGTAAGAGGCGGTGGGGGCTGGCCTGCTTTGGACATGTGGTCAGGGAAGCCCTCTGAGGAGGTGACACTTGAGCTGGGTCCAAGGCTGAGCAGGGCCCAGCCCGCAGCACTGGGGGAGGGGAATCTCTGGCAGAGGGACAAGCAAGGGCAAAGCCAGGGTTGGGGGGTGACAAGCATGGCCTCCACTGTCTGGGAACAGCAAGGAAGCCCGAGCAGCCATCGGGGCATAAGTGCAGAGGCAAGAGGAGGGGAAAAGTTGAGGTCCTATCAGGAGGCAGTCACACAGTGCCTGGCAGGCCACCTGTCCTGGGAAGATTCTGAGCTGGGGTCACCTGGTCCGACTTCTGCAGTTTTGAGGCCTTGGCTGTGAGGTCTCCTGGCCCAGCCAGTCACCCTCAACTGCAGCAAATCGGGCCTCTCGAGGGAGCAGGGGACAATGGCTCTACTGCCCCCCAGCTGGCCCCTTGCACAGTCGCTCACTCATTGGGCTTGTCCCCAGAAGCTGCTGGGCTGAGCCAACAGCTCTTGGCCCCTGACCCAGCAGGGCCCCACCTGGGTTAGCTATTAATGAGCAGAGCACAGGTGAGCCCCAAGAGTGACGGGGAGGAGCCCCCGTGGGGAGGGGGCCCCACATCCCAGCAGGCCCGAGTCCAGTGCCTCCTCTACCATTTCCTTGTTTTGTGGCCTTGGAGAAGTCACTTAGCTCCCCTGAACCTCTACTGACCCTCCTGGTAAGGGGCGTAGGAAGGCTTGTCCCCTGCCCTCCCCCCCAGCCTGCTTTCCTCTGGCTCACTCGGCTCTGGCCTCACTTGCTGTTTTGTGACACCCCGACCTCAGCCTGTCTCAGGGCCTTTGCAACTGATGCTTCCTGGAACATTCTTCCTCGTGCTCCATCTTCACATCCTGAGCCTCTGCTCTTGCTGCCTCCTCAGAGAGGCCTCCGGGACCACCCCAGCCAAAACACAGGCACCCCATCACTCTGTATCTCTGTGGCGCTCGATGTTCTAGTCCCTCTAGATTGTACTCCTTCGTTCAACCTCTTATTTCCTCTGTGCCTGGCACTGTCCTAGGTGCTGGGGAGACAGCAGAGGGCAGTCCCTGCCTGCCCTTCCCAGAAGGCACATTCTAGTGCGGGACACAGATGAAGACAAAGCAAGTGGTGAGGGTGGAGAATTGGGGGGGGGGGGCGATGGTGGTTGGGGGCCTCACAGAGACAGCGGCCGTGGAGCGGGAACCTGGAGAAGCCGAGGCCGAGTTTGCAGATCTGTGTCAGGCGGAGGCCCTGAGGAGTGTGTCTTCATTGTTGCTCTGCTCTTGGCGCCTCGCACACAGTAGGGGCTTCACGGAAGTCTGACGCTGTTGCTGTAGCGGGTAGCTGGAGGCACGCGGGTGGCTGCTGAGCCCCTTGCCCGCACAGGGCTGCTCACCGGCCCTCAGGGAGCACGCGCACCATCACAGGGTCCAACGGCCAGGATGGGGGAGCCGGCCGGAGAGCCCTCCTGTGGGCACAGGGAGGTGAGAGCCAGCAGGGGAGGAAGAGGCAGGCCACTGGCCGGGGCTGGTCTCCAGGGGTGTCCTGTGCCCAGCAGGGAGTGGGGACATTATCCTGAGGGCTATGGGCAGCCGCTGAAGGCTTGGGTGGGTGGATGACATGATTAGATCCAGGCTTTTTAAAGCCCTTCTGGCACCCACTGAGGAGAGTGGAGGGTCTGAGTGGGGCCAGGGGACGGCTGGAGGCAGGGAGACAGTGGCGAGCACAGAAAGAGCCCTGGGGGAGCAGGAAGGCCTCCAGCAGGCCCCGCGTGGCTGGACGACTGGGCCGCATTTATCACCAGCAGCCTTGGGCTCTCACACAGGGCTCCTCCTGCTTGCCCCTTCCGCAAGTGCGTCCGAGCCCCTGACGGCCCCGGCCAGGCCCTGTTCAAGGCCCAGGGGAGGCCGCAGGAGCGCCTGAACCCAGGACCAATTCCTGCCCTCCTGGGAGGGACCAGCTATAAACACAGTAAGTAAAATACACGGTGTGTGAGACTGTGGTAAGTGCTAAGGGGAAAGAGAGAAAATGGGGAGGAGACAGGGAGGGTCAGGTGGCAGGTCGAAGTTGTGGCTAGGGCCCCAGGGAAGGCCTCCCCAGAAGGAGACTTCTGCCTGCACGAACGCTGCTGGGGCAGAAGGGTCCAGGAAGCACACACCGAGCGAGCTGGAGCGGGGCGGCCCCGACAGCAGGAGGGACACAGCCCAGCCCGAGCGCCGCAGAGCTTGCGGGCCTGAAGGTCTCTGTAAGGACTGGGGCTGCTCTGAGCTCCGGAGGCTCTGTGGGACTCTCCTTGGAGTAGGGTCCCTCTGGCTGCCACGTGGAGAATAGACTGCAGGCGGCAGGGCAAGCAGCGGCCAACAGGAGGCGGGCCGCTGGGGGGGCGGGGAGGATATGGATGGAGGCTGGTCCAGGGGGAGGTGAGGGGCTGGCGAGGACTGCTGGAAACGGGGATGAATCGAGAAGTTGGAGCCAGCAGGACCTGCTGGTGCTGCCCATGTGGGATCACACACACACACACACACACACACACACACACACACACACACAGAGCCAGAGCGGAGTCAGGGAGGAAGGAGTTCAGGATGTCAGCCAGTGCTTTGGCGTGGGCCGTGGGAAGACTGGAGTTGCCATTCACTGGGATGAAGAAGGTTGCGGGTGGAACAGGTCAGTGTGCAAATACCAGGAGATCAGATGGGAACAAAGTCAGCTAGAGAGGCCGGGAGGAGCTGCGGGGCTCCAGGGAGGTGTCCAGGTTGGCGGTCTCGGTGTGGGGGTCGCCCACAGAGGAACCATCTTTCAAGTCAGCCAGGGAGGAAGGTAGAGGGAAGAAACAGGCCCGGGGCCCCCCACCCTGAGAGGTGGGGGTGAGATGGCAGAAGAGGCAGAAAAGGGGCTGAGGCAGAGCAGCCAAGAAGTAGGAGGCAAACAGAACATTCTGACAGCCAGCAAGGAAAGCCTTGAAGGAGGCAGCTGGGGGGTCCGGGCAGTGAGGGCTAAGAGAGGGCACTGGTGCGGCCACGCCCAGCTCCTTGGTCTCCTTGGTGGTGAGGTGAAAGGCTGAGGGGAGAGGGTTCAAGGGAGGAGAGGGGGCCGTGAGGAAGGACACTTTCAAGGAGCTCCTGTGCAGGATGGGAGAGAGACAGAGAGACGGGACCACAGGGGAGGGGATATGGGCTCCAAGAGAAAACCCAGCGCTCCGTCTGCTGCTCAGGTTGCGTGGGTAGAGAGGGGGATGCTGATGAGTTCTAAGAGGCCAGAGTTGCCGGAGCAATGTTTCAGGGAACACAGAGGGACCACACCCCTGAATCATCCCGCCAACTCCAGGAGGTGAGCGATGCTCCCATTTCCACTTTACAGATCTGGACACGGCAGCCCAGAGAGGTTGGTTCTTCCAGCCCAGGTCACACAGCCAGGAGTGACGGCGAACGTCCACCACACTGCCAAACCCTTCATAGGCGGGGCTCTTATCCTAGTTGACAGACGAGGCCCAGAGAGGTTCAGTCATTAGTCACAGCTCACAGAGCGGGTTAGGGGCTAGGTTAGGAGGGAGACTTGACAAGATGTTGAGGGAGGGGCAGCGGGAGGGGTCAGGAGTGGCTCTGGTACCCAGCATAGTTGCCTGGGGGCTTCTCCCTGGGCTGGGAACTGGCAGAGGAGCAGGTTTTCAGAAGACGTTGAGCTCGGTCTGGAATGCGCATGAGTTTTTCAACGTAGAAAACGGGGCATGGTACTGACCTCACAGAGTCATTGAGACTCAACTGAATAGATGTAGGGAAAACCCTTCGAATAGGGCCCAGGGCCCAATAAACGCCATGGGGTGCGTCTGTTCTCGCTCTTCTGAGCTGTCCGGCTGGAGGCGCAGGGGCATGTCCACCCAGAACCGTGCACCAGCGGGTGAGCCCGGCAGCATGAGCGGGCCGAGGGGAAACAGGGCCACCCCGACCCTTTGGGGTCCTTCCTGGAGAAGCCTCAGCTCTGAGGTAATCCCTGGGTTTGAAGGGTCAGCCTTCAAGGGACCCTGGGAGCCCTAAGAAGCTCCGAGGGTGGAGCCTCTGGGGAAAGATCTTCTGCTTCTTGAAGGCTGAGGTCTTGTCTATAGGATGAGTGGCCTGACTCTTGCTGTGGAGATGCGGTGACTGAGCCCTGGGACTGAAATTCAGGAGGGCGGGGCACCTACCTGCTCTGCCCTAATTTGCTGTGTGACCTTGGACAACTAGCCTGATCTCTCTGGGCTTTATCTGTAAAACCTGGATGATGTATGTATTCCTGCAGACTGATGACTCCATCATTCTTTAGAGCTTCCTGATTTCATTAGGTGGCAAGTCCCCAGCTATACCTGGGGAGTTTTCCAGCTTTGAAGGCCTGCTTCTCATCAGAGCAGACAGGGGCTGGGACAAGCAGAATGCAAGGCCACCTGGGTCTGAAGGATCCCACCTGGGGGCAGCCCTGCCCCAGGCACACTGTGAGGTGTCTGGAGTAGCATGTTGGTTTGCCTGTGTTTCATTGATCCAGGACAGAGAAGCTGTGGGGCCTATTTTCCAAGAGTCCCCATTTTGTGGATGAGTAAACTGAGCCTCAGAGGAAACCCACTTACCCTCAGAGCCCACCTCTTGCCACAACTCCAGGCCACCCTGAGGTGCTAGCTCTCAGGGTGCAGATATCAGACCCTCAAGGGCGTACATAAGCCTCTGCCCTGGTCCCCCCATTCAGTCCCAGGTTGTGGCCTCTCTCACGTGTCAGGCCCTGTACTGGGCACTGGGGACACTAAGAGGACTCAGATGGGGTCCTTGCCACCGCTGGTGGAAAAGACACATGTGAACAGAAACACAGAAGTTAAAGAGAAGGAGAGATTCGTTCTGACCTAAGGATCTGGGGAGGCTTCCTGGAGAAGGAGGCACTAAGATGGATCTGGAACACTAACAGTAACTATTACCATCTTCTGAGCAACAGCCTCCGACTTCAGGACACGGTCTTACCGTACCTTTCTGGTCCCCATTACTTTAGTCCCATTTTGGAAATGAGAAGAGTGAGAGTCAGAGAGCTGACGGGACAGATCCAGGGTCACATGTTTGTGAGAGGGGCCTGAGCCCATTCCTAAGACCCACCCTTCCCGGGCTGAGGAGGCAGGGGAAGACTCCCTACCCTGACAGCCTCAACCCAGGAGGCCCAGGTCTTCCCCTGGCCGTGTCCCCAGCACCCAGTTTCACTTCCCAAAACACAGACCTATTTTGGATCCTGCTGACTTCCTTTCTCACTCATGGCCGTTCAGGCTCTGAGGACTGGGCAACCGTAGAATGGACCTGGTGCCCCTGAGCCTTTCCCAATGCCCCTCTTACACCACCGCCCTGGAGCCCTCTCCCTGCCGGCGCCGTGGCTCCTCGGGGAGGGCTGACCGCAGGGGGCTGGCAGGAGCCGCTCCCCCCGCCGCAGCCTCTGCTCCCAGCCTGCTCCCAGCCCAAGCCCCACCGTGTCCTGGCCCCATGACCTCAGGCGGCTCGGCGTCCTCCCTGAGCCTGTCCCCTCCTCCTGGGGGGAGAGGAGATTAAGGCGGCCTCCCACCTTGTTAGAACCACACGAATGTAACCATGTAACCACGGTGGCCCGGACACCGCTCTCAGCCCCGGTGATTCCAAGACTCTTGCCCTCGGGGCAGCTGAGGCCCTGATGTGGGGTGAGGCGGTCGAGGGGGGAGAACGAGCCGTAGGATGGGTCAAGTAAACAGCATCCTAGAAAGCAAGGTGGATTACGGAGAAAACGAAGCTGAGAAGGGGGTGTGTGCGTGGTGGGAGAAGGGGTTGTCATTTTTAACTGGGGTGGTCTCGGGAGGCCTCCTGAGAAGGTGCCATCGAATGACCTGGCGGAGGTGACAGAGCGGCCCTGCAGAGCCCGGGCAGGGCACAGCACGGGCACATGCCGCGAGGTGTGACCACCGACTGGGCCAGGAGGAGAGAGGGGGACGCCCTGGGGGCCACAGGGCTGGACAGGTGCAGGGAGGCCGGGCCATGCAGGCCTCAAGGGCCAAGGTCAGGACTTTACTCAGAGGGAGCTGGGGAGCCTCGAGAGGCCTCGAAACAGGGGAGGGATGGTCTTCCCCCAGCTGTCTTTCGGAGGGTGCGCTGTGAGCCGGGGTGGGGGCAGGGAGAGGTGGGTGCCACTGTCCTGGTGGTGAGGGGTGGGTGGCAGCAGGGCAGGGAGAAGTGCTCAGATTCCCGTTATATTTCGAAGGTGGAGCCGGAGGGGTTTGCTGATGCATCAGGTGGCAGAGCGAGAGAGGGACAGGAGGGTGGAAGGTAAGGGTGACTCCAGGCTTTTCGGCTGAGCAGTGGGAAGAATGGAGTTGGTGTTTGCTGAGAGGGGAGGCAGTGGGAGGGACAGATCTGCGAGTGGAAATGGGGAGCTCAGGCTTGGAGTGGTGATGTGGAGTCGGCAGGGGGTCAAGCAGGTCTGGAGTTCCAGGGACAGGAGTCGTGTCCATGTCTCCTCACGGGCCTCCCATGCCCCTCCTGCCCTCCTGCAGGCCTGGTGCTGGATAGACCTTTCCATTCTGATCACTTCCCATTATGGTGGCCTAGAGCCCAAGCTCCTTGCCTGGCCTGGCCCCAGACTACCTCTCCAGCTTCATCTCCCTTCAGCCTGTTGGCCTTAGTTCATATTTTGTGCCAGCCTCAGGGCCTTTGTACTTGCCCTGCTGGGTTCTGATCTGTACCTTACCTGCTTGGTTGCCCTGGATGCGGTTCATCCTTTTTCTGGGCCTCAGTTTCTCCATCTATACAAGGGGCAGGTTGGAGTCCTTGAGCCCTAATGAGGATCTTTAAGTTTCCACACTTTGGAGCTTTGGGAGCCACGGAGAAGCCACCCTTCTTTGCTCTGTTTCTGCCCAGTGAGATCCTGGGCAAGATGCTTCATGTTCCCTACTCCCCTCGGTCTCACCTGCCTTCCAGAGTCTGTCGCAGGTGCTGGCTGCTGGAGGAGGGACACACAGTCCCTGGATCCCGTCCCTGGAGGAGAGGAACATTTCAGACACACCTGTGTGGCTGGGGCAAGATTTTCCGTGCTCAGAGCCTCATGGCAGAGTGGTGCTCATGATGGCCGAGAGGTCTGGTGACAACCGAACGTGTGGCACTCTACCCATTCGACAGGGTAGCCGACCCAGCCCTCACAGAGCCCGCCAGCAGGCACTAGGCAAACGGCGTGATTACCAAGCTGGGTACCCGCAGGGTCCCGCCCCAGGGGAGATGGGGGCTCTAGCTGCACATTCCCTTGGCCCCACTGCCCAGGTTCTCCTCAGCCTGAGAAGCCCAGCTGGCCCAGGGCCTCCCTTCAGGACTCCACCCAGGCTAGCAGCTCTAAGGATGAGTTGGAATCAATCAGGTGAACTCACAGCAAGAGGGGAAGGGTTCGGACAAAGGTGGGTGGGAGGGAGTGACACGCCCAGGGTCACATGGCTTGTGAGAGGGGCCTGAGCCCATCCCCCTGGCTAATTCAAGGGAGCAAAGGAAGATCCGTGTATCTGGAACGTCCGGTGATGGCTGGTGGGGAAGGTGGGGAGCAGGGCTCAGACCTCCCTGGGTCAGTCACGGGTTTCCCAGTTTCAGGAGAGAAGTGATCTCGGAAACCATCCGAGCTCCTCATGATACAGATGGGAAAACTGAGATTCAGTTGGGTAAGAGACATGGCCAAGGTCAAAGCAAGTTGGGGGCAGATCTAGGGTTAGAATCCGGGCTTTCTAACATCTGCCAGTGGCTCTTTCTGCATCTGGTGAGGGGCCCAAGAGAAGGGGGAGAAAATAAATTGTTAACTCAGCACCTACTATGTAACACACACACACACACACACACACGCACACACACACACACACACACACACTTCACCGTGGGTCCCTGGGCCTTAGGCCAGGGCCATAGCCCTGGGAATCCCTTCAAAACAAGAAAGGAAAAGGAACCTAGGAGGTCATTTGATCCGGCCTCCTGCCACTGACCTCAAGGCTTCATCCCACTGTCTCATTTGAAATCCCATATTGTAGATGAGCAAACCAGGAGGGGAAAATGAGGCACTGACTTAGAGTCCCAGAGTAATCATTAGCCAAAACTGTCTTGCTCCTATTTGAGTGCTCTTTCCAAGGTCATACACAGCCCAGGTTTGAGCTATCCGGCAGGAGTAAGTCCTTCCTGTTGTCTAACTGAAATTTCTCCTGCTTTACATGTCAGGCTCTCCTTGTTTGGATGCCTGTAGATGTGGAGAAGCACTGTGATCCACCTCATGGTCCTTTATTATTGTGGAGGGGACTGAGCTGGGGGTAGGAGACTCAAAGGCACCCCCCATGAACCTGACCCCATGAAGCTCCTTTGATTGATGGGGTGGGGGGAGTAGCCAGACCACTTACCATGAGGGCCTCCCCTCTACGGGAAGGTTCTGGGAAACCTCTGGAAAGAATTCCCTGGGGAAGAAGTCCTTCTGGATCACCCCAAGGACACACACTCTCCCCAGGACGCAGCTGCCGGGGAACTGAGCTCGCGGCCAGCGACCAGCGGAACCAAGGCCTCGGATCCACCCCCGTGGCCAGAGGCGGCCTTGCGTTTCCTCCACACACATGCCTGTTCGACTTGCTTGTCAGAAACCACTCGACAAAATCCAATTTATGGAGCCAATATGAAGTGGGGGAAAATGCCTCTAAACAAAAAATATCTTTTTCAGATCAAGGAGGACGAAGGCCCGAGAGTTGGACATGTGGGTGAGCAGGCCCGGTGCTAAGTCCCAGATTCAAGCCCTGTGGAGGTCAGCCCGGGCTGGACCTAGCATCTAATTGGCCTCTTTCTCCAGAGAGACCCACAGTTCCCCCAAGATGTCAGTGCTCGGTGTGCCCAGTATTTCCTGACAAAGCTGAGGTCATGGAGACACTGGTGGCAACATATTGAGGGCCTACTGTGTGCCGGCCATTGTGCTACATGCTTCCACTTCACTGGAACCCTCACAGCTACCCCCCAAGGTAGGTGCTGCTATGGTCAACACTGAACCGGTGAGGAAATCGAAACTCGGACAGGGTAAGTCACCTGGCCAAGGTCATACAGTTGGCGAGAGGGGCAGAATGCTCAAATGCAGGCCGTCTGGCTCCAGAGCCCCTCACTCTTGACATTTTGTACAGAGGTGACTGGCTCCAAGCAGGGGCCTGAGGTACACAGGAACAGAGGTGTGGAGGGGAGAGCTCAGGTTGAGGCGGCAGGAGGCTGGATCCCAGGCTCTGTTCTGCTGTCAACTGCCTGGATGGGTCCTTGTCCCTCTCTTGTCCCTCGTCATTCCTGGAATGGGGCAATTGGGGAAGATGATTTGAAGCTGGGACAGAGGTTCACAGTGCCCACGAGCTCATTAAAGGTTCTGAGAAGTCCTGAAGTAAAGAAAACCCAGGAGGGGGTTAACTGGAAGAGCTGACCAGCAGAAAGGGTTACCTAATGATTCACAACCTTGAGTTGAACTCCTATCAGTAAGCCAGTAAGTTGACAACTGTTAACGGGCCCTTCGGGAGATAAATGAGTAAGACATGATTCTGTCTTTGAGGAGATCCTTCTCTGGAGAGAAGGCAGCCAAGTCAAAGATAATGACCAGCCCGTACGGTCATCGCTCTGAAAGAGAACAGCCGGGGAGCTTGAGGCGCCGGGGAAGAGGCATCTCACCCCGCCTGAGGGTCAAGGGAAGTATGGCAGAGAGGTTAACAGTCAGATAGGGTTTTAAAGGATGAGTAGGAGTTCTCCTGAAGAGAATTAGAGAGGAAGGGCAGCCCCAGGGGTGGGAGCAGCATATAGGAGTCAGTTGTGTTAAGGGTTTGTTGTTGCAGGGGTTGGAGACTTCAATGCGGCTGGCAGAGCGGGGGGCGGGGCTGGAACAGGAGAGTGAAAGGCCTTGAATGCTAAGCCAAGGAGTTCATTCCGGGGCATAATAGAGATCATAATTGAGAGAAGACAGCCTTTGGGTTGGGGTGGAGGGGAAGATCTCTAGGCCAGGAGTCCAGTGAGGAGGCCGGTACTGCTGTCTGGGCCAGACCAGAGGAGCCCAAGCTGCACTGAACAGATGGTCCCTCTGACAAGGATCTTCGGTTTGCGAGAAATCCAGCACAAAGAGACCTACATGAAAATGAAAAGGGCCTTCAAGCATGACTGAATCCAGGGGCTCGAGGAGTGCTGTTGGAAATCTGGCCACAGTCACATTGGTCTGGGGCAGGGGATGTCCCCGACGGCCAGTGTTCAGGTCAGTCATGCTCCAGCTACATGCTCCGAATATGGGGAAGGGGCAGTTTCTCAAAGGAACTTCAGACGACTTGGAGAAGGCTGTCGCTCGGCAGGTGAAAGCGACAGCTAACCACTCTGGGTGGTGAGCGCTGCAGCTTCCACTGGAGGACGGCCCGTGGCCTCGCCCTGGCCTCTGAGGCCCAGGCATGCCTCCTGACAAGGGGAGGAAAGGGGCCTGGAAGGGAGAGTGGCATGGGGGGTAGGACCGTGGTGGACCGAGTGGGCACTCTGGGAGGAAGGATCTGTGAGAACAAAGACACGGAGGTGAGAGCGAGCAGGATGTGTTCCCGAGCCAGTGAGCACACCGAGCCCCGAGGGCTGATGAAGGGGGTGGGGGGAGGTGAAGCTGGACCTGATGTCAGAGGTGCTTATGTGCCAGGTCCCCTCTGGCCTAACCAGCCAGGCTCTTTGAATACTCAGGTCAGGGGGAAAGAGTGGCTTCATCGCTCAGTAACCTCCTATGGCTCCCCATGGCCCAGCCTTGAGTTCAGAAGCCTGACCAGGCATTCAAGGCCCCGGCATGCCCATTGCCCCCTTCCGGGGCACCTACGCTCACCCGGGTGGCCACGCCCACCACACTCCAAACACACCATTCCCTTTCTACCTCCAAGCCTTTGCTCATGGTGTTTCCCTGCTCTGAAGCACACTCCCTGTTTGCTATCTCCACTCACCCTCTGAAGGCCAGCTAGAGGCCTCGGCCTCCAGGAGGCCTTCAGTGGAATGGGTCTCCACTCACTTCTCATTTCTGAACTCCCAGAGCCCTTTATTTATTTCTTTAGTAGTTAGTTAGTTAGTTTGTTTGTTTTTTACACATGCCTTAGCCCAGCCTGTCTGGTGGGGTCAGGGGGGCAGTCTGATGGACCTGAGCTTTGGAGCTGGTCAGATCTGGGTTCAAATTCTCCCTGTGCCACTCGCTATCTGTGTGACCTTGAGCGCATCATTTGACCTCTCCTTGATGACGAATATAAAATATGAACAAGGCCTCATGTGAGGCTCCAGTGTGGTTGTGTGTAAAAAGTTCCTGGCATATAGGCTCTCCTGCAGCTCTCACCACTGTTTCTGTTGTTCAAATTAGGAATTAAGTCCATCTCACCCTCTACGAGCTCAGGCCAGGTAGGGACCACACCTGGATTTTTTCCCCAGTCCCTCAGTGCCCGGCACATAGTAGGGGATTTGGAAGGGCTGACCTGAGTGTTCTTGGGCCACGCGGATCCATGCTGCCCATCCCGCTCCGCCTGCATGAGGCTGGGGGTGGGCCCCGCTGGCCCCACACCTGCTCCCCGGGCTGACCCGGCACGCTGCTAGGTGCCAGCATCCAGCATCAATAAATTACTGGCAAGTTCAAGTGACGGGACAGATCCAGTGTCAGCTTCCTCTGTGTCATACAGGAAGGCTCAGGCCCAGGAGCTCCCCTCCATGAGCCCCTCCCAGCAAGGGCACCATCAGAGTGATAGAATTGTACCTACTGTGTGCCAGGCCCCATCCGGGCATTTCGCACCACATTTGATTGACGCCTCACAGTAGGTGCCGGCTCGATGTTACACGTGGGGAGGCTGAGGCTTGAGGAACGAGGTGACTAGCAATAGGCAAAGGTAATAACGGAAGACAAGCCTCCTTCCTTTCTAATTCGACATAAATCTTCTTGGATCTCATTGCAATTTTGGTTATAAAACACACGCACATTCATACACACACATTCATTTATTCACCAATGATGTGTGGAACACCTACCATGCGCCAGGCCATTCTGGACGTGGAGATACCGCCGTCGAGAGAGAACCCCTGTCCTTTCAGAACCTGCATCCCAGTGCATGAGATGCATGGAAACAAGGAAACAAATAAATCCATGGGCCCGAAGGTGCTGCTGGGTCTGTGGGTATGAACAGAGCAGGGCAAGGGGAGAGAATCAACGGGGGCGGGGGGAGCTATTTTGAAAAGGGCAGTCAAGGAGGGCTCCTCTGGGGAGGTGACATTTGAATGAAATTCCTTGTCTCTTTTATGCTTTCATTTCTGGAGAAGGGAGATGCTGGACTCAGAAGATTTTCAAACTCTGTGAGGGGAGCCGAATGCTTTCCCGGTGGATTGTGGTTCCATGGGCACCATGGCGTGGGCCATCGTAGGCGTGGACACATCATTCTCCTTCCTCTGCTCTTTGCTCCGAGTGCCTCTGTCCTAGGAGACCTTGGGCAGGGCTTCTCAGAGAAGCTCATCCGAGTCTCCCTGCCATGTGGTCCCGTGGCACCTTTTTGTTTTCTAATTCTCAACCCATCTGTCATCATCTTTGAAAAGTCAGCTATTCCCTGAGCTTCATGAGGGCTGGGTCCGGGTCCATCTTGTTTATCGCTGCGTTCCCAACACCAGGCGAGGCGACCGACACACAGAGGACACTCGCAACCACGTCCGGACACGTGGTAGACAGGTGTATCACGATGAGAGCTAGCATTTATTGAGTGCTTAGTCTCACAACAGCCCTGTGAGTTAGGGATACTCATCACCCCCACTTCCCCAGCGTTGCAAACCGAGGCTTCGAGCAAGGAACGCATGTCAGGCCACTCGACAGCAGAGCCCGTTCCGAGCAGGACACGAAATGCTGAGACGGCTTGGTAAGGGCGCGGCGGGGAATGTGGTGAAAAAGGCCGTCGACCTCCATCTGAGCTATGCATTTTTAGAACAAGCCCGTTTATTCTTTCATTCGTTCCCTCACTTTAAAAAAATTTATTCATTTATTCAATAATTGCTAAGCCTCAGCTCCTGTGCGGGGCCCTGGTAGGTACAGGTGACCAGGCAAACGTGAGAGCGTAGTGGGCAGAGTGGGGGGGGGCAGCCCAGGAGTCTGCGAGCAGCCATGGGAGCCCCCGAGCCAAACTGAGGGATCAGGAAGCCTTTCTGGGTGAGGTGGACCTAGGGCAGTGGGGGTGGAGGCGGAGCAGCCTGCAGGGGGAGGGGCTTTGGAGTAGGAGGTGACAATGGCTGCACCGGCTCTTGACAGAAGTGACACCAGCTCCTGGCAGTGGAAACCACCTCTCCCCAAGACTCCCAGGCCTTCCTGCTCCTCCCCAGCCCTGGGTGGATAGGCCATTGTGGGGCCTGGGTCTCCCTGCCCCTCCCCAGGCTGGGGTACGGCCACCTCACCTCTGAGTTGTAGGGATTCCCACTCACCTGGGCCTAGAGTCAGAGCTCAGTGAAAAACGGGTAATTTGGGCCAAACCAGGTAAAGGTTCTGCCTGTGGCCCTGAGCCTCTTCCACTCTGCGGGACTCAGTTTACCCATCTGTAAAAGGCAGAGTTGGTATTGGATACTCTCTGCAGACCCTGCATCAGTAACCTCTTGTGACCCAGGCCGTTCCTGTCAACATCCCACAAGGACAGGAGCCCTGGGGGCCTGAGTTCCCTGTGCTTCAATCCCAGCCTCCCTTGGACATCTGGACTGAGGGTAAAGAAAAAATCTGAGGGATCTACTGACCTTGATTAATGGGACAGTCTACTTTGTCCTTTGAGCAGGTGGTGGGAATGGGAAGAAAAGAGGAGCGGTTGCCCCCTAGGACCATGACGGCCCCCCTCCCCAAGCTGGACATTGTGAGAAACTCACCTCCCACCCACATACTCTGGGGCAGGACCCCTGCTAAAGGCCGCCCGCTGAGGGCTGACATGAATAGGCTAGAGGTCCAGGGATCTGTCTTGACAGAAGTGGGTTTGGGCTACAGTAGGCCTCTCTCATTCTGCTTGGCCACCTCCACTTTTTTGAGATGTGCCTAGTATAGAGTAAGCCGACATACAGGAGGAGAGAGCAAGGCCTCTGACCTCCAGGGCCCCTGACCACAGATCCCAGGGCCTCCACCCCTCACCTCCTCTCCTCAAGTCTCTTCCCTCTTTACTACTCACCAGTGGCTTTGCATCACATTTAGAATGCGATTCGAAGTCTTTCCTACTGTCCCCGGCCTTCCAACCCCTCCTCACTCTCTTCACTCTGGCCACACTGACCTTCTTTCAGCTTTTGGAAAATGCCAATCTCTTTCCTACCTCAGGGCCTTTGCACATGCTGTTCCCTCTGCCTGGAATGCTGTTCCCTCAGAACATACCATAGATGGCTCCTTGTCATTTACCTCAATGTTCAAGTATGCCACCCCAGAGGGGTCTTCCCTGATCCCCCTAAGAAAAGCGGTCCCTCGTGTCCATTTGCTCTCACAGCTCCCTATTTCCATCAAGGCCCTTTCCCCAGGGTGTAATTATTATTTTTTTAATTTTATTTTTAAATTTTTTTAAAGTAATCTCTACCCCAACATGGGGCTTGAACGCACACCCCCAAGTCACGTGCTCTATTGACCACCTCCCCCACCCCCCAGCAAGCTGTAATTATTGATGGCTGATTTACTCCACAGCCATCTTCCCCACCCGTTAGTGAGCTCCACAAGGGCAAGGACCTTCAGGATCCCGGAGCTATATCCCCAGCACCTGGTGCATAATGGCTGCTCAAGAAATGTTTGTCGAGGGGCACCTGGGTGGCTCAGTCGGTTGAGCGTCTGCCTTTGCCTCAGGTCATGATCCCAGGATCCTGAGATAGAGGCCCCCATCGCATGGGCTCTCTGCTCAGCAGGGAGCCTGCTTCTCCCTCTCCCCCTTCCCCCTCCCCCCTGCTTGTGCGTGCTCTCTCTCTCTCTCTCTCTCTCTGGCGTGCGCATGCACGCCCTTTCTATCTCTCTCAAATAAATAAAATCTTAAAAAAAATGTTGGTTGAATGAATGAAACACAATAAGCATCAACAATGCCCATGTTCCTCCGGGAATACTTTGCAGCTTCTGTGAAGGAGGAAAGGGCATTTACTGGGTACCCATTATATGCCAGGCACTTCCATGTATATTATTCTGTTGAACCTTTACAACCACGACACCTTCTCCACTAAACAGAAGATGAAGTTGGGGTTCAGTGAAGGGTGGATTGATGGGTTTACTCCATTGGGGAGCAGCCAACTGGGACCTGTGGGCATGAAGAATGCCCATGGCAAATAGTGGTCAGGATTCTAGCCCAAATCTGTTTGACTCTACAGGAAGCCTAGGTTCTTTTCACTGTGCTAATACCTTCTGCCACATTAGAACTCAGCCCAAGACTGGTAACCAGGTTTCTAGATTCCGAAAGGCAGGCAAAGACCCAGACTGCATGGATGGGTGGTCTGGCTTAGTGGTTACTGAAATGGGTCTTGGAACTGAAGAGAGAGACACAGGCTCAAATGGGGGCCCCACCACCTAGGCACCAAGGCACCTTTGCTGAGAGAGATCATTAGCATTCCTGGGCAAGGGCACTCTTCCTCTCAGGAAGGAAGTCAGCCGTGGGGTAAGTGTCACGGGATATACTGGAAAACTTGAGGCATGGGCTTCCAAACCACGCAGAAGCCCCTGCACCTCTGGGGCTGGGTGTCCTTTAGGCAATGCCTTCGCCTCTCTAAGCCCCAGTGGTCATCTCTGAAAAATGGGCATGCCAGCATGGAACCAAAAAGAGCTTTTGGGAAGATGAAGAGGAAAAATGACTATGGAGTTGTTGGTGTATATAAAGTAACATGGAAATGTAAATTATCTAAAAATAAATCTTCTATGTGAAATGCAGAGCGAGGTTGGGGCTTGGAAGACCTCTTTGTTTCTTTTAGCATTTATTGGCACCTACTGTGTGCCTGGTACTGTGCTAGGGCCTGGCCATGTAGGGATGAGTCAGACATGGGTCCTGAGCATCTGGAACTGCCTACCTACTGGGAGAAGTGAGGCGGGCACACACAGCGTGGGGATCCCTCCCAGTGGGATGGCAAGGAGCGGCTTCCTGTGGGATGCGGTAGCAGGAGACAGACAGCCCTGGTCTGAAACCCTCCCCTCCCCTCCACATGACCTTGAGCAGGTCAGGCTACCTCTCCAGGCCCCAGGCCTTCATCTGCAATATGGGCCAATCCCCTCTGCCTCTGAGATGCCTGGAGGTGGCATACTGTAGGTTCCAGAGTGGGGGACCTTGGGATGGGGTAGCCCCTGGTTCCTAGACAAAATGGCCCTGCACTGGTCAAAATCTGGGCCTCCGGTTTGAGTCAGGACTTGCCTGCAGGAGTGGCCTGGGAACATGGGGGTGGGCCTAAGGGAACACTAAGGACAGAAGCCAAGTAATTCCTCCTGACCTGTTAGGAAAGGAGGGCAGAAATCCCAGGGCATTGGGTTGTGCCTTTTTATGCTCCTGATCGCATTAAGGGGGAGGGGGCCAGCTCTACCCAAGGTCAGTCCTGCCCAGAGAGGAAGGCGATAGGGGCCACCTCAGTTTACTCAGCAAGAGACTCTAGGTCTCGGTGCACCCATGAAGGCAGGGTGTCTTGGGATGAATTTGTGGGTGTGTGGAGTGTTGCCCGAAGCCTTGGTGGGGTTGGCCTGCGTGAGGCCACGCGCCAATGTTGGCAACTTCCCTGGGGCCTGGGGCTGTCCCAGAGCAGTGGGGCTGGCAGAAGTCAGGCCTGCCAAACTTCGGGGAATTCGGGGTGAGGGGACAGGGAAGGAAGTTTGGGCCCCCGAAAGGCGGCGGTTTGGGGTTCCCCGGGGGAACACTGCTCTTCTGGCGCCGGGCTCGCACCGGAGAAATCAGGCCAGTTGCGGGAGGGAGGGAAGGGCGCCTGCCCTGTACCGCCCGCGCCCGGCTAAAATCGGGCGGGGCTGCCCGGGGAGGCCGGAACGCGCGTGGCCGGGCGGGGTCTGAGCCCTACTCCCTGCGAGACCGCCGGGTCCGGGCGGAGCGCGGCCTGCGAGGCTCGGGGCCAGGCCCGGCCCGGCCCGAGGGAACTCGGTCCCAGGGCTGGGCACTGCGCGCCTGCGGCTGCTGCCCTCTCCGCGGCTGCGGGCGCGGCGGCCCCCGCGCCCCCAGGGGCCGGGCCGGGGCGGGGTCTGGGCCCCGCGGGCGGGCGCGGGAGGGAGGGGGGGACGGCGGCGAAGGCTGCGACGCTCTAACAGGTGGGATCCCGCGGCGTGGTGGAGGCGGGCGCGGGAGGAGGAGGAGGAGGAAGAGCAGCGGCGGCGGGAGCCTGAGCTGGAGCAGGATGAGCCGCGCGAGCTGACAGCCGCCGCCGCCGCCCGCGCCCAGGCTCGGTCTCGCTCCCCGCGCCCGGAGCCGCTCCCCGCCTCCCGCCTCCCCCGGCCGCCCGCGGGGCGGCCCGCCCCCTCTGCACCTCCGGGCCCGGAGCTGCCTCCATCGCTCCCGCATCCCGGCCGGGGGGGAGGAGGAGGCGGAGCAGGAGGCGAGCCGGAGCCGCCGCCGCCAACGCCGCCGCTGCCGCCGCCCGAGCAGGACAGAGCGCGCCGCAGCCCCGCGCGTCCGGCCGCCGCCCGTGCCCATCAAGCAGCCGCGCCGGAGCCACACCGCGGGACAGCCCGGGCCGCGGCGCGCCCCGGCCCGGCCCAGCCCAGCCCAGTCCCGGCACCGGGCGGCCCGGCGGCCGGCCCGCCCCCGAGGGCGCCGGGCGCGGCGGGAGGATGCCGAAGCCGACGCTGCTGCTGCGCGGGGGCTGGGAGCGCGAGCGCAGCCCCGGGGACTCGGAGCTGGGCCGCCAGTTCCGGGACTGGTGCCTGCGCACCTACGGCGACTCGGCCAAAACCAAGACGGTGACACGCAGCAAATACCAGCGGATCGCCGAGGTCCTGCAGGGCGGCGGCGGGACCGGCGCGGGCAGCGGCCCGGCGGCCGGCGAGAAAGGCAAGTTCCAGTTCTGGGTGCGCTCCAAGGGCTTCCGCCTGGGCAGCGGCCGGGAACCCAAGATGGGCCAAGTGGTGTATGTGCCGGTCAAGACGGGCTCGGTGAGTGCGCGCGCGGCGGCCGCGGGCCGGTCCCGCCGCGGGGCTCGGGGAGGGCGGGGGCGGGGTGTGGGGGTGTGGATGTGTGTCCGAACGTGTGTCCCCGAGGTTGTCCGTGGGTCTGGCCCGACCGAGGCGCACGCGTCCCTGCTCACCCGCCCGCCCCGGCCCGCCCAGGCAGCGCTCCGGGTTCGGGGCGTCCCTGCCCCCCTCTGCGCCGCTGCCCGGGCCGTGGCCGTGCCGGGCGGGCTGTCCCGGGCAGCTCACCCCAGCATGTTCCGTCCTCCCGTCCCCTCCCCCAGCCAGCAGGCGGCTGCTCCGAAGCCCGAGCCTCCCCCCCTGCCCGCCCCGGGGCTGCCTGTCCCGGGCTCGCGCTCCCGCCCCCGGGCCGGCTGGGCGGTGTGTGTGTGTGTGTGTGTGTGTGTGTGTGTGTGTGTGTGTCTGTGTGTGTGTGTGTGTGTGTCTGTATATGTGTGTGTGTGTGTGTGTCTGTGTGTATGTGTGTGGAGGGTGGTGCCGCGGGAGGGGGGGCAGGGGCAGCCACGGGACGGGGAGTCCACTCGGCTCCCCAGCGCCAGGGGAGGGGGCCCGCCCGGGCACTGTCTCCCCGACCCCACCCGGGGCTGGCCCGGGGAGGGGCGGCCCGAGCCGCAGCCTGGCGCAGGAGCAGCCTCGCGCGGGTGGGTGGGGCGCCCCCTCCGCCCCCCGGGCCCCTAGCTCCCCCCTCCCCGGGACGGGGGCGGCCTGACCTATCCATCCCCTCCCCTCCCCCGTCCCCGGGGCAGGCCCGGTCCGGGCGGGGTGGCGTGGGGGAGGGGGCGGGGAACCGCAGCCGCCAGGAGGGAGGAGGCGGGCGGCCGGGCGGGGGCGTCCCCTCCGGCCCGGGGCGCCCTGGAGAGGGCGTGCGGCGCGGGCCCCGCGGCTCCCCCGCCGGGACCTCATTGTTCTGCAGCGGGTGGGGGCTGGGGGGGGCGGCTGCTCGCGGGGCGCTGCTGAGCTTTGAACTTTCCGTCGCGGAGACCCTCCGTTAGTGCGTTCAGCCCCCGGCCCGGCCCGGCCCGGCCGGCCTCCCTCCCAGCCCCCCTCGCTCCCTCCCCGGCCTCGCCCGGCCCGAGCGAGCGAGCGGGGCCGCCCCGCGCCGGCCTCCCTCCCTCCCTCGCTCCCCCGCTCCCCCCTCCGTGCTCCTCCCCCGTCCGGCCCGCCCGCCCCGCGCTCAGCCCAGTCCCCGGCCGGAGCGGGCTCTTCACACACAATTGATTCGGTCGTTACGAAAAGTGCACTTGTCCCCTCCCCCTCCCCCTCCGGCGGCCGCCCGGGCCCGGGCCCGCGGGGTGAGGGGGCCGCCAGGGAGGGAGGCGGGAGCCAGGGAGCGGATCCGGAGGCGCCTCCCCCCCCCCGCGCCTAGGGGACGGGGCTGCAGGCCGCGGGGAGTGGGGAGCCGTGAGCGCGGAGGGCGGGCGGCCCATCTGCGAGGAGCGCTGATAACCGCGCCGCTGCCGCTGCGGCCGCCAGCAGCCCATCTGCGCCGCTGCCGCCTCCGGCCGGACCCGGAGCATGGGGCCGGGCCAAGGGGTGCGCCGGGGCCGGATTCCCGGAGGTCGAGGCTGGAGCAGTGGCCCACCCCGCTTGAGTCAGGGACACCCACCCCCCCAGTCCCAATCAGTGCTCTCCCCCAAACCCGGGGAGTCTGGGTTATTGTCCCCTCCCCTGATCGAGTCAGGGACCCCTCCCCCAGCCCAAATCAGTGCCCACTTTTTCCATACGGGGAGTAAGGGCCATTGCCTCTCCCCAGCTTAGGTCAGTCTTCCCCACCCTGCCAGTTCCATACCCCCTTGGGTTCTCCCCCATCTTGGGCTAGTGTCCCCAATCTAAGTGTGGGTTTTTTTGAGGTCAGTGACCCCTCCCCTGGGTCAGTGCCCTGGCCATCCAGGCCAGTTAGCACCTCCTGCCCCAGCCTGGTTATCCCTCTCCAGGGAGCTGAGTCTTGGTTCAACCTTCCACATAGTGGAAGGCAGGATCCCCCACTCCACCCACTGCTGAAGTTGGGAGGCAGGTGACCCTCAGACTTGGCAGCTGGCTCACTGGTTCTCTGTGTGGGTCCATCTCTCTCCTAGGGAGTGGGCATCATGGGGCAGTCCCTCTACCCTCTTAGCAACGCTGCTTGCATGGCAGACGAGCATGAACATACACACACACACACACACACACACACACACACACACATCCAGGCCACATGCAGAAATTGGGTGCTAGGCCTGGGTTCCAGCTCCTCCCAGTCCAGCTGGTCTCTTCAGATCTTTCACGAGGCCCGTGCTGACCCGCCTCACCTATCCCTGGCATCAGGGGCCTCACAAGCCTCCACCCTGGCTCCCAGACCAATAATAAGCCTTCCCCAAGGGACCACCTGCCTGGGAGGCAGAGAAAGGGGACCAGGTCTCCCTGCCCAGGCTGCCAGGGGGACGACAAACACAACAGAGCAGACGTGCCATCCTTCGACAGCCACTTCTCCAGTCCCCATGCCTTCCTGCCTGGCCTGCTGGTCCCCAGAGAGCCCGTTAGATACCTGCCACTCGCCCAGCCCACTGGAGCCAGCCGCCCGAGCTGCCCCGAGTCCTGCCACCCCCATCTCCAGGCACCTTCCTGGGGCTCAGTAATTATTTTTATATTTCCATTTTTCTTTCCACTGATCTAAGAGGAACAAATCCTGCTGGGAATTCTGGGCCGGCCATGGCCTCTTCCTGGGAGGGGCTGAATGGGACCGTCTTTGAAAGGTGCAAAGGACATCCCCTACCTTCACTGGCCTACACACACGCACACGCATGCACACGCACACGCATGCACACACGCACACACAAAGTTGCCATGCCTCTGGTGGCAGTTGGGAGACATCCGGTAGTTTGTCCTGGGTGGGTTTTCGTGAAGGTCATCGGGCCGTAAACCTTTGTCCGACGCACTTGTTTAGCACCCACAGGCCTTGTGTCGGGGACGTGGTACTGGGGCCAGTGGGACTCTGCCTGCTCCTGGGCACCCAGCTGGTGGGGGAGGCAGGCCTCGCTAAGGGTGTGATAAGAAGCCGTCGGAGCCGCCAGGGGAGGGTGGGCAGCAAAAATGATTGCAGGGAAGAGGGGGTGTGGGCGTTGGGTCATCCAGCCGCTGAACCAGGGCCCCTGGCGCGCTGTGCGGCCCCAAGGGTGGCCGTGGTGTGTCATCTCTCTTCCATGATGTTCTCTGGCCGCCCCCTCCCCGGGCCCCCTTGCCTCCTCCCACAGCCATATGCGGCGCTGTGGTCGGGCCCTTCCCTAGTCCCGGCCGCCGCGGGTCGATGATCTGACACCACTTGTCCCGTCCCATCTGGCCCTGAGCTTTTCTGGGTGTGTGTGACAAAGGCTTAATCTGTCCGGACGGGCCCAGGGCGGAGAGGAGGGCGCGGGGAATTACACTCTGCTGGGGCCTCCTGCAGCTGGGGCCCGGGCGGGGGCGGGGCGGGGCGGGGGTCGAGCTGGAGCCTGGGCGTGGGGGAGAGGCAAGTTGGTCTTCAGTTTGCAGGTTGTCACAGGAAATAGAAGTGGAGGCGGAGGGCTGAGGGCTGAGGGCTGAGGGGAGGAGGGCGGAGTCCTCCACCCGCGGCACGGGGTGCTCATGGGGATAAGATCTTTTTATGACAAGAGCCAGCCGGGGCCTCCTGACTGGGCAAAGCCTGGTTAGGATTTATTATTTCTTGTGTTTGGCCTGCTCCGGCCTCTGTGCGCTGCCAAGCAGGGGAAGCAAACCCCTTGGAGGCAAGACCCTCTGATTCCGCTCCAGCGTTGGCCACAAAGTGAACCAACCTCTTTCCTTTTCCTCTGGTCTCTTCGAGTGGGGCTGTCCCTACCCCCCAACCCCCACCCAGGGCCTGCAAGGGCCACAGGTTACGGCTGGGGCGGGGCCCCGGGCCATCTGTCAACTCCCAGGACCTCCTTGCAGATAGATGTTCTCAGCTCAATTCTACCATCTTCCGGATGGGAAGACTGAGGCCTCGAGAGAGGTGCTTTCCGCTAGTGGGGAGCCAGGACTGGAATGCAGATTTCTGTGCTCCACCGTGGGCGTCGTGGGCCCATCCCAGGCTGTGAATCCCCCCATTAGAGCACCATCCCCCGAGGGGGACGCCAGCTTGCCAAACCCCAGTGTCAACATTAGGCTTTTGCGAGCCGGACCCCAGGTGTTCTGCTGGCCAAATTGACTAATGGTGGTCTTTTCCCAGTTTGCAGACACCGTTCATTTAGTGGAGAGCATTTTCTCAGTCTTCGGTCTTTCTCCCCAGAGCTTTTGTGTAAAACCTTTGGCACCTGCGGCCACCGGTCGGGGCGGGAAACGGCCTCTGACTTAGCACCGTGTAATGTGTGCTGTGACCTTCGCTTGAATTCCTCAATGTTTCCTGCTTCTCTCCAAGTTATCACCACAGTGACCGCTTCTGAGTCACCTACCGTGTGCCTGTCATTGTGCCGAGGGGTTAACATATATCGACTTGTCAGACTCTCGCCATCCCCCAGAGGTCAATGCTGCTATTCACGCTACCCTCCACATGAGTAAACTGAGGCTTAGCGAAGTGTGGGACTAGGCCTCGCTGCTGACGGGGGCAGGCCCTGGGCTTGGCTACTGCTTGGACACGTCTCCGTTCCGACCCCTTCTGAGGGGTCTTGCGGCCCAATCCCTTAGAAAGCATAGGTCCTTCGTGACAAGCATTCAGTCCATTACACCTTAATCTGAATTAGTTTACAAGAATCCCTTTGCTCAAGATGTCCGTGATCACAGGCTGGTGCTCAAGGCTGGATTGGCTCTGCGCGAGGTGTCAGGGGACTTCACTGGGGCTCATAAGGATGGGTACGGGGCGAGAAGAAGGGAGGGGACCTCTGTTGTCCTGGGTCCTGGGGGACTTTTGAGGAGAAGGTTGACGGTGACATCTGGCAGGGGCCCCATTTGGATTTCTCATGAGTGGCAGAAGTGGACTATTTTGTCAATTAAGCCTCGGTGATTTGGGCGAATGTGGTCTCGGGCACTCGAGGGGCTGTGTTTTGGAGCCTGGCTGATGCTGGCGGATCAGGCTCTGCTTTCCTGGGGCCTCCCCGCCAGGACCGAGGTCACTCTCTGCTGGCCGTGGGGACAGCACACCTCCTTCTTCCTTGGGTAAAACCTGGCATGGCCCCAAAGACTGCCTTCTTGTCCTGGAGTGTCTGAAAGTCCAGAGGACCATCCGGGACCCTAAAAATGCGGCTGGGAAGCCTGGGGGTGAGCAGCTTGTGGCTGTGGCTGCCCGGGGACAAAGGTCCAGAGCCTGACCTAGCCTCAGGCAAGCTTGGACTTCTCCACACCAGCTCTTACCTTGGAGACTGTGGGATTGATCGAGTACCATGCATAGGCGCGTGTGCTCACGGGCTAGAGCATGTGTGTGCACGAGGCTGTGTGTGTGTGTGTGTGTGTGTGTGTGTGTGCAGCAGTGTGACTGTGTGGGCGTGAGTGTGCATGTGCTTGTCCATGTGCAGGCCGGGGATGCTTGTGTGCCTGGGGCAGTGTGTGTGTGCGTGTGTGCGCGCGTGCGTGTGTGCCGGTGGAGGGAGACTCCATGCCTGTGGTTGTGTGTGACTGCGGGCGTCTGTGTTGGCAGATGTGCAAGCACCTGGGGCGTGGGCATTGGCAGACCACGAGTGTGAGTGTGCGCGTGCACACATATTCCAGATCCTCTTGAAGAAACCCCAGCAGTCTGGCAGTGCAGGGCTGACAGGGGTGTCCTTCGTCATCGCAGAGGCAGCCCGAGCCGGCACCGTGGCCCCTTCTGTCCTCGGAGTCTCAGCAGCTGTGGAAGTGAAGTGTCGGGGAGGCAGTGGATGTGAGAAGTGGTGCCTTGTCCCTGTCCCTGTCCCCATCCTCCATGACAGTGGCTAAGGCACCTCCTCGTTTTTAGCCTTCCCCCTCCTCCTCCCTGACTCCCTGCCGTACAAGGGCACTCACTGAGCCCAAAGCCAGCACCATGGAGGGGGGCTTCTGGGAGAGAGGGCTCTGAACTTGAAGTGAGAGGGGTCAAGACCGATGGATCCCAACTCAACCACTTCCTTGCCATGTGACCTTGGGCAAGTATCCTGCCTGACCTCTCTGCGTCTTGCTTTCCTCATCTGGAAAATGGGCTTGAAAGCCCCACTACCAGGAGGCTGGGCAAACTGGAAAAGCTCCGCTGTCATTTGAGGGGTTCTGTCTGCTCACTTGTATCAAAGCCAGGCCTGGACCCCTAAACAGGAGGGGGAGTAGAAGAGAGCTGGGTGAGGGCCCGCCATGGTGGGCAGCTTATTAGAACGAGGACTCCTGAGGCCACTTTCTCCCCCTGGCCCACCCTGACACACAGGGGAGGGGAAGGACTTGGGGTTTCAAGACACGGGGCCCTGGGTTCAAATACCAGCTCTGCCCTTTCACCAATTTGACCTTAGTTGGCTCGTCTGTAAAAATGCAGCTGATCATTCTGTCTCCCTCACAGCACTGGTATGAAGATGATGCATTAAGCGATTTAGAGCTTGAAGAACGGGCAAGTCCTAGGAAATGTTAGCTGCTGTGTGATCTCACTGAGCCTCAGTTTCCTGATCCGGAGAATGGGGATGACGAGGAAAGCTGTGGTAGATACTGAAAGAACGCACCCAGCCACGTCCCTACTGGTGGGCAGTAACTGCTGGTTCCTTAGGGTTTGTGTTGGGGTCGTTTCTGTGTCTCCAGGGCCATTAGGGGCTGGTTAGTGTTGTCCTGAATTGCACAGAACATCAGAAGACTCCTGATGAGGGGCTCAGGTGTGGCCTGAGCCTCCAGAGCCAGGGACTTGAAAGCTCAGGGTCTCTCTGCCCTGGTTGCTCCTGCCCTGCTCCAAGCCTCAGTTTCCCTAGTTATTACAGAGGAATGCTCTTTTGGTCCCTCCTCTGAATCCCTTCCTGATGCTGGGTGCCAGGTCCTGGAAGTCCAGGAGGGGTGCTGGAGGGGTGAGGCTGGGGACCCTGCCAAGGCCTGTAGGCATCCAGCAGGTAGAAAGGTAGTAGGATGAGCATCCTGGAGGCCTTCTCCCTTCTCCTTTCGGCCCCCTCATCCCCACCCCTGCTCCGGTCCCTGGCCCGGAACTCAAGTTCTGGGCTCTGGGATCTTTGAACACAGGCTGCTTTAATGACTGGCTTCCGAGGTCAGGGGCCTGAGCCCGTCTCCCGTGTTTTCTAGCCCCTGCCGTGTGCTGGACACTTTATTTCACTTAATATCCCCGAGATTCTGTGAGGTAGATGAGAACTTGGCATCAGGGAGGCCAGGGGACCTACCTGAGTCCCACAGCGAGGAAGTGGCAGGGCTTGGGTTCCGTAGCTGTCTGACCTTCTGTGCTGCAGGGCGTGGGGGCGGGGGTCCACAGGGCCTTAGCTCTCTGCACCTCCCCACCCCAAGCGTATGGGGTCCCCTCATCTGGGGCAAGCCACAAGAGCTTCTCAGAGCTCAAGGCGGCCCTTTACCTGCCCAAGACCCAGCCTGGTGGGAGACAGATGCCCCCCCCCATCTTTCCCCCTCACCTCAACGGCAGCTCCAGACCCCGACCCAACCTGGGCAGGCTGCAGGGGTGGGGAGACAAAGCAGCTGGGAGGCTGGGCCTGTCCTCTCCCCACAAAGTCATCCACTCCCTCAGCATCCGGTCCTCTAGGCCAGCCCCGGGAAGGGGGGAAACTAAGGCTGAGAACAGAGGGAGCTCGCTCAAGGTCCCAGAGAGCACCAGAGCTGGGTGTGAACAGGCAGGTCACTCGCCCTCATTTACTCTCCCAGCGTTCCCACCCCCGCAGCCCCATCCTGTCCCTGGTGACCACACCTGGGAGTCCTGTTAACTGTTTCCTCTTAGAGCTCCTTGTCCCCATCCAGCTGTTTGCAAGTACTGTTGGTTTGACCTTGAAAATACATCTCAAATTTCACCTTCTCACCACCTCCACCCCTTCCAGCCACCCCACTGTGCCCACTCTGGCCCCCCTGTAATCCCTTCCAACTCACACACCAGAGAAAACTTTGCAGAAAACAAACCAAATTCTCACCTGCCTCTGCTCAGAACCCTCCAAGACCCCCGTCTCACTTAAGGCAAGAGCAAGCCTTTCCTGAAGCCTCCGCGGCCTGGCGCGGCCTGTCCCAACTGCTTGCTGCCCTCACCTCACTCCGCCCTCCCCCTGCCCACTTGTGGTCTCAGCCACACTGACCTCTTTGCTATTCTAAAAACTACCAAACACAATTCTGCCCCAGGGCCCTTGCCCCAGATCTCTACATGGCTGGTTCCTCTCCTCTTTTGGGTCTTTGCTCAAATGTCACCTCCTCAGAGAGCCCCTCCTGGATCACCCAGTCAGGACCATTTTAGGTCCCTTGGACCCTTCTCACCCCCCCCTTCTATGTAATTTTTTTCTCTAGCTCTTATTACCCCCTGATATTATGTATGTTTTTTAGTTTATAACTTTATAATCTGTCTCCCCATAAGTCGGTGAGCTCTGCCAGGGCAGAACAGTCTGTTTTGTCCACTGCTGTGTCCGCAGGACATAGACTAGCTGCTGCCCCGAAGGGACCCCCCAATTTGGGGAGCAGCATATGCCTCAGAGAGGAGTCTGAGAACGGCCCGTCCACTTCTGTGCTCGGACGGCCTCAGGAGCCCCAGGTCCAAACCATTCCTCCTGCCCAGCAGTATCCAGGGAGTCCTCAGGAAGACGACATTTGAGCTGGACCTTGAGGGCCCAACCAAATTTTTCAGTGAGAGCAAAACATGGGGAAGCTCATTCCAGGGGGTGGGAATGAGAGCAGGAGCTCGGAGGTGGGACGGGTTTTCACAGGTTAGCACAGGTTATGCATGATGGTAACCGGGGCCACTTCTCCGAGGAGGGATGTTCTGCAGAACATTTCAAATGGGGTGGGGATGGGTAGACCAGGTCAAGAACTGCTGTGGGGTCCTGAGAGGATGAGCTGGTGAAATCCGTTGGCGCCAGATGGAAGAGAAGGATCTGGAAAGCCACTTGGAGGAACTAGTGTGTCCTTATCTCCCCTTGTGTCATCATGAGGAAAGCAAGGAGTCCACAGGAGGGTTTTTACTGGAGGGAGATAAGGTCAGATTTGGGTTCTAGAAGGAACTCTCAGAACACTGGGCAAGAGGAAGACAGTCCATGAAGGAGAAACAGGAGGTAAAGGAATTGCAAGGTGCAGAGAGAGAAGGCCAGCTTGGGAGGAAGAAGGGGAGCTGCTTTCCTCGTAGGACAACGGACTGGGACAGGGTGACCGGGGAGGTGTGGGGGGAGAATGATGTTCGAGGGTCAGGGTTGACTCAGTTTTCTTGGGTGGAAGGAGGGGAGGTTAGGCCACCAGGAATGTTGACAGATGTCCAGATCTGGGGGGCAGGGGCAAGGGCCTGTGGGCAGAGTCTAAGAGCTGTCCTTAAGGCCAGTAGCATGTGGCAGTGGGGGGCTGTGGAGAGCTGGTGACTCCGGGTTCCGGAGTCATCGTGTCCACGGGGCCACCTTCCCCGCCTGGAACCTTCCGTGCCCCGGCTGGGACCCGACTGCAGGCTCCTGGGAGGCCTATGCTTGGGTGGATGACTCATCGTTTTCTCGGCATCCCGGCATCCCCGGGCTGAGGAAATGTTCAAGGAGACATGGGGCCCTTCCTTTGGCAGGCCGGGCCCTGACTGGATGCTGGCGGGTGGAGAAAAGTGCACTCGGGGCCTCGTCTCCGAGCGTCCTGAGGGCGTGTCTCCAGGAGGCCCTGGCTTCCACAGTCCTGTGTGGTCCTCAGCCCCTCTGGGCGGAAGCTGTTATGACCCCATTCTACAGGTTGGCAAACCAAGGCACAGCCTGTGTGGGCACCCAGCTAAGTCAGCACCTCGTGCTGCGGTTTCTTCATCTGAAAAATGGGTCTGGTGATGGTCCCTCTCCAACAGGCTTGTTGGGAAAACCAAGGGACAGAATCACGTGAAATGCTTAAACAGTGGGATGGTCATGTTTGTTGGGGTGTGGAGAGCAGTCTGCCCAGGCGGAGGGGCTCTCTACTGGGTAGAACAAAACCAGGGAAGAAGGAGAGGAGCACGGCCGACAGTAGACCTGCGTTTGGACCCCAGTGCTGCCACCAGCTTCCGGTTCTGGGTGAATGGCTTGTCTGCTCGAATCCCTCGACCCCTTGTGTATAAGTGGTGATAACCCACACCCTGTGGGTAGCTGGGAAGATGCCCGAAAACCAAGCCTGACAGGCAGGCCACAGAGTAGGGGCCTTGGAGGCCCCCCTCTCCGCAGTGCAAAGATCCCCAAACCAGAGAGCCGTCAACCTCTCAAGGGCAGCGAAGAAGCACTTTGTGGGGCGACAGGAAAGCCTGGGGGGGGGGGGTGTTCGGCTCAGAGAGCTCCTTCTGGGAAGCCCCATGGGGGATGAAGCCTGTCTGGGAGATCCGGAGTTGGGACAGGAGCACCTGGGGACAAAGGGTTTTGTGTTGACTGTGAGCCCCTGCAAGTCAGAGGAGGAGTGGGGAATGTGGAGGCAGCAGCTGAGTCCAGGCTCTGCCATTCATTGCTGGGTCGTCTTGGGCAACTCACTTCCCCTCTCTGAGCCTCAGTTGTTTCATCTGTAAAATGGGGGTGATGGCAGCTGTGGCTTCACAGACATCTCGCTTCTACGCTACGCTGTACGGTATGGCGGCAGCCGTGGCAGGGTGTGGGCATCGCGAAGCCCTCCGTGAAAGGGGGCTATAATGACGATTCTGGTTGTGACTGAACCGATAACCCTCGAGTCTGTGATGAGGCCGCGCGGAGCAGTGCCGCTGAGCCCGGCTTCGGAGCACAGACTGGCCCCAGGTTTGAACGGAGCGCTGCGACTCACCAGCTGGAGGACCTTGAAACAAGTTGCTTCCCCTCTTGGATCCTCAGTTTCCTCCTCTGTAAAATGGGCCCGGTGGTATTACCCATTTCACAGGGCTGCTGCTGGGAAGGTGAAGAGAGGCTCCACGTCAGGTGCTCAGCACAGGAAACAGGAGCTTTTGTCTCTTGCACCCGCAGTGCGGCCCGTGGCAGTTCGATCTGGGAGGGGGGGCCTGGGAGGGGCCGGGGGGCGCCTGCCGGAGCAGAGAGGTACCGGAGGGCCAGCGGCCCCCGAGCTAGAAGGGAGTGCAGCAGGAGTGTGTGCAGGGAAACCGGAAGGGAAGACTTCCGGCAGCGGGGGTGGTCTGCTGGCTTGCCCCCCGAGGATTGGCAGACCCCCAGCCCCAGAGCTGGATGAGAGAAGGCCCTGATAGAAGCCAGGGGCAGAGGGAAGGCACCGCCAACTGAAGCAGGTGGGATGTAGAGGCCAGAAGTCCCGCTGGTCCAGCCAGAAGTTGGCTCTCGGGGAAGGAGGGGGGCAGTGGGCTTCCCAGGGTCCAGGCTGCCCATTTTGGGGCTAAGAGTGGGCATGCTCCCTGGGCCAGAGAGCCCTGCGTTTAAATCCTGCCTTATCCAGCTGTGCGACCTCGGACGCAGCTCCACCTCCTCTCGGAGCCTCTGTTTCCACATCTGTAAAATGGGGATGGTAATACCCACACCCTTTGAGGGTTGTGGGGGTCATTTGAAATACATAGAGTACGCAGCGAGTGCCCGCTACTGAGCAAAAACAATGACAGTCATGACACAGCTAGTACTTGTGGGGTGCCTACGGAGAGCCAGGCACTGTTAGCACTTTACGCACGGGACTCCCTGTGATTGTCCCAACATGACTACCTTTGCAGTCCTCATCTTGCTGATGAGGATGTCGGGGCTCAGAGAGGTTGGGTACCGTGCCCGAGGCCACACAGCTGCTAAGAGGCAGAGCAGGGACGTGAGTCCGTACAGTGGAGAAGTGTCGTGTCCTCAGCTCCCTGTATCACCTGTCCTGACAGCAAGTGTCAGATCCCGGGGTCCCCTGTTGTATTACACAGGCTTGGACAGTGCCTCTCCCAGACTGGAGAGGCAGGCACGCGTCTCTCTGGCAGAGTGTGTGGACCCTGGGACACACTAAGGTGCAAATGGGATCTACTGGTAGGGTTGACCCTCGGGGTCACCGAGGAAGTCTTTGGTTCAGGGGGGACCAGGCGGTGACCTGGGGCCTCCCAGCCAGCTGGGCAGCCACGGGGAGCCCTGTCCCCGTCAGCACCAGCGTCACAGCCAGCCGCCAGCAGCCCCGAGCGGGGGGCCGGTGCCTCATCCGGGTGGCGCTGAGGGGCGTCAAGGCAAGGAGGGGTACCCTGGGGATTGGGGAGGAGCTAGGGAGGGCTCTTGGGAGATGGAGAGATGGGAGATGAGGGGCTGGGAGCTCCCGGGAAGGGGAAAGGGTGCTGTGGACAAAGGAGCACAAGAGAAGCATGTTTTTCAAGGCAGTGCGCGCACAGGACTCAGAGCAACAACAACACAGCAGCCAGCAAGGGGGTGAAATGCCCGGCCCACCCCGTCCCCCTCCACCTGGAGGGGGTCCCGGCCTTAGGTGGCCCGTCCGATACAATTGGCTGTGAGCTGGGCTGCCTGGGTTTGAATCCTGAATCCCCTGTGTCCTCACTGACGTGGACAAGTTACTCAATGTCTCCGGGTCTGAGTTTCTACATCTAAACCGGGGTAATATTCGGGCCTGCTTCTCGGGACAGTCGCCTCACGCCCAGCAGAGGCCCGTGGCCGAGCGCTCAGTGAGCAGTGACGCTCGCTGCAGCCGCCGCTTTGCGGGGGTCAGCGCTGCACCTGCGTGGCCGTGTGTACCGTGCGTGTGGTTTCAACGCCCAGCTGCCCATGCGGGTTCTGAGGCTCAGTTTTCACGGTTGAGGCAAGAGGCCGAGGGGGGAGGTCAGCCCGATGGCCCCGGATCTCCAGACAGGCCTGCTATGGGGGGGTGGTTCTGACATCGACTGGCCGTCAGGAGCTGGCCGCTGCCTCGTCCAGTCTGGGGACTGGGGTCTGGGGGGACTCGATCCGCCGCTCCTGTGCTGGGGACACCAAGTGGCGGTGGGGACAGGAGGGACGAGGGTAGCTGTGGAGAGAGCCCTTGTCCAGACTCCGAAGATGGGGATTCGGAGCCCTCCTCAGCCACTTCTCAGCCCTGCCGTTCCTGAAGAAGTGCCCGGCTCCTCGCCTCGGTTTCCTTATCAGGATGTGGTTCGGGCTGTGGTGAGGCGCCAGGGCAGCCCTGCGGGCGCCACAGAGCCCTGGGCTTGTTCACGCGGGACCCCACATGCGGGTCCCTGCCCCCAGTGGGTCTGCAGTGGAGCGAATGGTCTTCTGAATGCAGAAGACCCCAGTTCCGGAGGCATCGCTGTCGAGCTGAGACTAACCCAGGCCTGGGTGGCAGTCCTAGCTCTGCCGCTTAGTAGCCCAGGGACCTTGGGGAAATTAATTAGCCTCGCTCGGCCTCGGTTTCCTCCTCTGTAAAACGGGCGTCGCAGTGGAACCTGCTGTGTGGAGTGTGGGGTGCAACTTCAGAGGCTGAGCCTGGGGCCTGGCGCACGCTAGAGCGCTGTGATCCGCGGCAGCTGCAATTATTTTAAGGAACTCGGACTAACCTGAGAAGGCCCGGCGAGCAGCACAGGGCGGCAGGCAATGCATTCATTCACGGACTCATTCAGCAAACGGATCGGCACCTGCTTTGCACCAGGCCCTGTTCATTCATTCCAGCAAGAGTCACTAAGCACCTACTATGTGCTGGGAGGGGTGAACAGGACAGACTTGATCTTCACCCTCCCGGTAGCTGGGGGCAGCCCAGGGCCTGACGTGCCATGCAGCTGGTCTGCTCAGGCAGCCAGGCCCCTGCCCCTGTCGTGCCAGGCTTGCTGAGCTTAAGGGGGCTGCTTCTGCCTGGCGTCCCCAAACTAGCCCTGCCGTCCCCAACATCTGGCTCCTCTGGGTCCCCCTGTCCCGGGGAAGTCAACTCTGAGGGGTGTGGGGTGTGCAGGACCTTTTCTACCCCCCACCCCAGTCACCTCCTCCCTGGCAAAAGCTCATTGTCCTTCCTCCTACTTCCTCCCTCTTCACACAGCAGCCAAACTGCTGTATTAAAAGGCAAACCTGACCATGTTCCCTCTCTGCCCAAAACCTTCTTGTGGGTCCCCATCAGCCTCTGAGCAAAAGACACCAAGGCCCACAAGGCCCAGCTCTGGCCCCTCTCTCCACCTTCTGGACTCCTGCTCCCTGTCTTCAGCCACACTGTCCTCCAGGCTGCTCCCCCAGCCCTCGCTGGGCCCTGCTACAACGCCACCTCCTCAGTGAGGCCCTCCCTGACTGCCTTTTTTCTTTCTTTCTTTCTTTCTTTCTTTCTTTCTTTCTTTCTTTCTTTCTTTTTTAAAAGATTTTATTTATTTATTTGAAAGCAAGAACGAGCAAGGAGGAGGGGCAGAGGGGGAGAGAGAGAGAGAGAGAGACGCAGACTCCCCGCTGAGCAGGGAGCCCCATGTGGGGCTCGATCCCAGGACCCAGAGATCATGACCTGAGCCAAAGGCAGATGCTTAACTGACTGAGCCACCCAGGCACCCCCTGACTGCCTTTTCAAAATGCTTTTCATCCCCATGTTCTTGGCCCTTTCCCCTAACTTTGGAGGCTTTTTATTTATTTATTTGTTCATTTATTTGTTTATTTTTATTTTTTAAAATATTTTATTTATTTATTTGACAGAGAGAGAGAGCACAAGCAGGGGGAGCAGCAGGGAGAGCGAGAGGCAGATTCCCCACTGAACAGGGAGCCAGGTGCTGGGCTGGGACCTAGGACCCTGGGATCATGACCTGAGCCAAAGGCAGCCGCTTAAGGGACTGAGTCACCCAGGAGCCCCTGGAGCCCTTTTTTTTTTTTTAGATTTTATTTATTTATTTATTAGAGAAAGAGCATGAGCACGACGTGGGGGCGGGGGGGGGAGGCTTGAGGGGGGAGGGGCAGAGGGAGAGAGTCAAGCAGACTCCCTGCTGAGCCTCGAGCCCAATGCAGCTGGATCTTTGGACCCTGAGATCAGGACCGGAGCTGCAATCAAGAGTTGGCCCCTGAACCGACTGAGGCGCCCAGGCGCCCCTGGAGCCTTTATTAGCACCCGACCGGTGGTGTGTTTGTGTGTGTCCTCTTGGGCTCCGCGGGGACAGGGATGCCGGCTGTCTTGCTCACTGCCGCGTGTTTAGCACCTAGCGCCTAGTCAGCACTCAGTAAATATTTGTTAAACAAATGTCCCAGACCTTTTCATTCTTCTTGTGCCTCAGTTTCCTCCTCTGCAGAATGGAAGGACCAGGGCTGTGGTGGGGCTGACGTGAGGGTTGGCTCAATGGTCAGGGTCCCCTCCAGGACTGTCTGAGCCACCGCCCAGTCCGAGGGCTGAGCGAGCCAGAGGAGGTTGGCAGGGTCGGCAGGCGGTCACAGAGACTTTGGGGCTCACTCCTGGCCATGTTGAGAAGCCCAGGTGAGGCAGAGACACAGCTGTGGGAAGAGGGGAAGAGACGCTCGTTTGAAGGGAGGGCTGGGGCTGGGAGATGTAGCTTGGTGGGCGGTCCCTTAATGGGGCCCCAGAAGGCCAGGTCGCAGGCAGTGGGAGCTATTGAGTACTGCAGAGCAGGGGGCTCTGGGGAGGGAGGCGTTTAGGGAGCTGAATCTGGTCTGTTGTGTGCAGAGACTGGAGGCTGAGGCCCAGGGGGGCACAATAGGCCAAATGGGAGCAGAAGCTACAGAAATAAGGGGGAGGTCTGGCGAGGGGCTGAAGGAATGGCTCTGTCTCCTCCTCCTTGCATCAGCCGCTTGGTTCTCAGTAAAAGCCAATTCATTATTCATTCACTCATTCACTCATTTATTCATTCAACAACTTGGAGAGAGCCTCCTGGGGTACAGTGGTGAGCCCCACAGATGTGGTTCCTGCCCTGCTAGAGCTCTGGGTGCATCCTGGGGGCCGAAGGCTACGGGACAGTGATGGTGGCAGCGCCAGTCGTGCTGGGGATGGTGGCAGTTATGGTGACGGTGGGGAGAGCGGTAATGAGGACCAGACCGGACGGTGTGCTTGGAGGTGTGTCGGCCCACATGTATTGAGTGCCCCCTAGGTGCCGGCACGCTCGAAGTGCTTCCTGTGTGTTTGCACACTGGGCTCCCGAAACAGCCCTGCGAGGCACCGATCTTATGCAACTCGCCTGGGGCCCACTGTGAGCAAAGGGCGTCACCCGGATGTGAGGCCGGGCAGGCTAGCTGACCAGCAGCTGCTCCCAGCTATGGCTACCTGCCACCTCCAGCAGGCAGCTCCCTCCCTTCGCTGCACGCAGCTCCCTGGACCCGGACCCAGCACCCAGCACGGGGCCCAGTCCAGGGAAAGGTGCCCAGGCCTGACTTGCCTGAGCGGGGCTTAAGGTCTGGCTTCACTCCAGAAGCTTGAGCAAACGGTGCCCTCGCTCCTCTGCCCCAGCACCTCGTATATGAAAAGGGAGAACTGTCCCCCAAAGCCGCCCCTGGAAAGGCAGGGAGCCAGCAGCTTCACCGTAGAAGTTGATGTTTCCAGGGGGAGACCCCATTCCATAAATCAGGAGACAAGAAAGAAAAGAAGGTTCTATTCTGAGTTCTGCCCCTGGGACCTGAGATGGGGAAGGGGCAGGCAGGGAGCCAGGGGCTCCTGGATGGACACCTTGCTGCTTCCCCTACAGAAGCCCCAGGGGAGGGGCTTTTCTTCTCCCACCCACGGTTGACTCCCATGCCCCCATGCCTCTGCATCCCCAGTCCGAGCAAACCTGAGCCAGTCCCATGCCAAAAGAGAGGGGACAGAAGGTGAGGGCTGGGAGCAGAAGGCCTGGGCACAGATATTACCTCTGTGCTCCCTGTGCGGCCTGGGCCCAGTGCTGTCCCTCTCTGATCCTCAGTTTTATTCAGTTGTCCAACTGTCTGTGACTCCGCTGTCAGGCGCGGTGCCATGCTCTGGACACACAAAGGGAAATCTCTGCTCTCAGAGAGCTTACATTTGAGTGGGGGTTGACACTACATAATAAACAAGGAACGCACCGCAGCTTGTCAGATGCTGCTAAGCGCGGTAGAGAAAAATCAGGCAGAGCAAGGGGAATCAGAGGTGCTGGGGAGGGAGGTATTGGGATTTTAATCAGGGTGTCAGAGAGGGCCTCACTGAGTAAGTGACATTCTGAGCAAAGCCCTGAAAGAGGTGTGGGAACAAGTTATGCAGGTATCTGGGGGAAAAGCGTTCCAGGTAGAGGGAACAGTAAGTGCAAAGGCCCCGAGGCAGGAGTACATCAGTTGGTTTTGAGGAACAGCAAGAAGGCCAGTGTCCCCGGCTCCCCCCACTCCTTGTATTTGGGAATCAAAAGACTACAGTTTATCCCTCAGGACCTCAGGACCCAGAACAAAATTACTTCTGAGCTCTCATAGCCAATCCCAGTGAGAGTTAGTGATGCCCGCAGGGGTCCTGGTACCTGTTTGTTTGACCTGTAGGGTGGATTTTAAGACCCATGAGGGCTTGGAAAAGAGAGTACCGTAGTCTTGACTCCTCACTCCATGTGGCTGACTCTCAGATGGCCCTGGATTCAAATCCTGGGCCCACCACTTTCTGGCTACGGGACCTTAGGCAAATCTGAACCTCAATGTCCTCATCTACAGAATGGGGATATGATGCTTGTCCGACAGGGTTGATGGGCTGGGATACAGGAAACATGCCACAGAGCATGTGTGTAAGTGCCCGGCTCCGTGCCTGCCTGTAGGAGGAGCTCAGTAAATGTTTAAAACCAGAACTTGACATTTGTATGACTTTGAACTATTTTCACCCTTGTTGAAATCTGTCACACCACTTGAGTCTACTAAGAACTCCATGAGGAAGAGGGGGTGGAAATAATAGCCCCAACTTACAAAGGGGTAAACTGAGGCGTAGAGGGGGTGAGTGACTTGCCCAGGGTCACCATGAGGCGGGGCCACTAGAAGGCTACGATGTGGGTCTCCTGGCCCGGGGAACGCTGGGAATCCAGGGAAGTGGAGATCGTCCAGAGCCTGCCACCCCTGACGGTGAGCGCGCATGGATACGTGCATACATATCACTGGCACCACGAAAAAATAGCAACTTTCAGATTTGTGGTCCCCGAGCAGGTTTTGTAAGGCATGGCATGGTGGGTCAGGAGGTCTGTTGTAAGGATGTGGAAAGGCCCAGAGTGTGGGGAAGCTTAGGCCACAGGCAGGCGGAGTCTGGGGTCCTCAAGAAGAGGAAGAGGCCTGAGCTCATGTGATGGTCCACTCGGCCTGTCTGTCCATCCGGTGTCTGGCCTCGCCAGGCAGGGAGGGCTGGGTCCCCAGACTGGTCTTCCAGCAGCCCGACGGGGTGCCTTCCCCGTCCTGATCAGCCACCGAACCTCAGGACAGCTCTGGGGGGCGGGAGGTAGCATCACGAATGAGGAAGCTGAGCTGTGGAGAGTGCGTGCCCTGCCGGCATGGGAGGCCAGGATTTGGACTGGGTCTGCCTGACCTAGCTGCCGCCCAGGCCGGTCCTCCCAGAGGGCAGGCTCTGTGAGGGGCCCCTTCTTTCGGCCCACCTTCCTGGCCGCAAGCTGGCCGCCTAGCCCTCGACAGGGACCCTGCCACCAGGCTCTGCTCCTCAGTTGCTCCAGCCTCCCCCCTCATCACCTGGGGCCTGGGGCCCTGGGTTCTAGCCCCACCTGGCCCCAGCCCACTGTGCACCGCGCGACCCTTGGAAGGAGAGGTTAGGGAGCCCATCTGTAGCGAGCACCTTTAAGGCCCCAGTGCCTTTCCTCAGGGCCCACACAATTCAGGGGTTTCTAGGCCCATTTTCTAGACAGAGAAACTGAGGCACGTCCCGAGGTTATGTCCTGAAGCACACAGGCCATGAGGGCAGAGCTGGGACTCCAAAGCCCAGACTGTTTCTGTAACGGAGCCTCCAGCCCTCAGTTTCTTCTGCAGAATGGGAGATGCGGACCGGACGGTCTCAGCTGAGAGCACAGCAGAGCGCCTGTCCTGGCTGCCACGCCTCCTAGCGAGGTGACCTTGGGCAGTCACTTCTGCTCCCAGGGCATCAGTTTTCTCACCTGGAAATGGGGCTGAGCACAGCATCACCCTGAAGCTGTTGTGAGGTTCTGTGTGCAGCGGTACAGAGTGCCCAGAAAGTGACAGAACCCTTACAGGGGTCACTCGTTTTGAAGTCACCGAGCTCCGCATCCACCCCCTCCCTGCAGGACTGGAAAGGAGGCCGGGGGCCACGTACATGCTCTCTTTGGCTCTTCCCGGGGTGTGGCCCAGGGGCCTAGACCGGCCGGACACTGTGTGGATGTGTTCTGCGGACAGACACGTCCAGGGAGCCTGTCATGGTGGGTGGTGAGTGGCAGGCGGTGGGTAGCCCAGCTCAGGCTGTGCAGGGGCAGCCACGGGCGCCTTTGTCCCCTTTGTCTCCTCTTGTACAAATTAGCAATTACCTTTCCTGCTCCTGCAAGCTTGGCCTTCCCTGGGAGAATTATGCACAGCAGCCACTGAGCAAGCAGAAGCCACCTGGCTAATTAGCGGGTAGCCACTGGGGACAGGCTCGGGGCCTGGCGGCCAGAATTGGGGCTACAGCTGCCTGCAGCTGTTGCCACCTCAGCCAGGAGACCCAGCGATGTCCTGGGCTCTGGGACATCCTGGGCCTTCCAGTCACAAGGTTCAGATCCTTTGTAGCTGTGTGACCTTGGGTAAGTTGCTCTGCCTCTCTGGGCGAGAGTCTCCCTGTCTTGAACTGTAGGATTGTGTGGGTTTGGGGGCCGGCACCTAAATGGTGCTCGTTATCAGCAGGTAGTGTTACTACTGCTCTTCTTGTCCCCGCTGCCACTGCCCGGGGTCTGTGCTGGCTTCTGTGAGAGAAAGCAAGGAATGTAAGCCCGGTGGCGGCCCTTGGAGACCCTGTTGTGCCACCTTAGTGTCCGGGCAGCAGGAGAAGCCCAGCTGGGCCTCGGGCCCTTAGGCTTAGTCTCGCCGAGCCCAGCTTCCTTTTGCTCTCCTCTAAGTGAGGGAATACCGTGGGGATACCGTGTGGTCAGGTGCCTGGGCTAGGTAGGACCTGTAGGCGCGAATAAAGGTGGAGCTCCTTTCCCTCTCTCTGCTTCCCCCTTTTCTTCCTTCGGCCCCCTGCCTCCCTTGCTTCCCTCCCTTCCTCAGGCCTCAGGAGCACACAGGAGGGGGCAGGAAAAGCAGATCGAAGGGCTGCCCGTGGTTTGGAGCAGTCAGGAAGGGCTCCGAGGAGGGAGGATCTGAGTGGGACAGGGGACCACTGGGCAGCACGGGGAGGGCAGCGTGGTGGGGAAGGTGTGAGCACAGGAGCAGAGCACCAAGGACTGGTCTGCTCAGGGGCCGAGACTTCGAGGTGTGTGGTCCTGGACAAAGGCAGTAACCCTGCCGCTGTGGCAGGTTGAGGTGGGGCAGGGATTTGGGACAGGTGGCTTCTGCCTGGGGGGCCTCGGATGCCAGGCCAGGTACACTCCGCCCCCTCCCCCCGCTGGGCCTGGCCTCCAGAGAGATCTCCCCGGACTATGGGGTTGGGCGGGGGTGAACAGAGTGTCTCAGAGCACAGGAGAAGGTGCCCCTGGCTTGGTCTGGGGAATGCCGGGCGGGGAGGGCTTTCTGGAAGAGTCAGTCTTGGAGCCAAGACTCAGCTCATCGTGGAGCTATACAGGGTGGGCATCCCGGGCAGAGGAGACAGCCTTGCGGAGGCATGAAGCGCTGCTCAGTGCTGGGGTGAGCAGGGCCACATCCCTGAGGCCTCTAAGGCCCAACAAACAAGCCTGGATTTTATCCGGGCTCTGGAGAGCCAAGGAAGGTTTGGGGCAGTTAGCTTGAGATCTGATTTTCAAAGTCTAGCTGCAACCCCATTCGTTGGGGAGGCGGAGACGGTGGTTCTGGCACCTGGAAACCTGACGGGGTCAGCCTGGCGTCTTACCCTCCTGGGGGTCCCACCGGGGCAAACCCCCTCCCTCCCGGAGCCTCAGCACCCACGTGTGTCCAGTGAGTAGGCCGTAGACCTCCTGCCTCCTGGAGCACTTGGGGGGACACTGAGACCGTCTTTGTGACACACCTGGGGCTGGGCACCCCAAGGCGACTCGGCAGAAGGCACGCGGGGTCTTTCTCCGGGCACTCGCCAGATGCTGGGTGCTTTGTATGCATGTTTTTACATCTTATTCTCATGGCTGCTCTTCGAGGAAGGAAACCGAGGCACAGAGAAGTGACTTACCTAGGGGACAGGGCTGGGACCTGAGCCCAGACTGGTCTGGCCCCACAGTGCTTGCTTTTAGCCCCTCCACACCCTGTCCCCAAGCGGGGCCTTGGCTGGGTGTGGCTCGGTCCCCAGCCAGTTCCCTAGGGCCCCGTTAATCCCCTCTCAGGGCCCACCAGCACAAGGGCCAATTAGCACCAGCTCTTGGGGGGCACTACACCTGTCCCCCTGTCCTGGGCCCCCCAGAGGCCCTGCCCTGCCCAGGTCTCTTTGGGCACCTCCCTCGGCTCCAGAAGCTGAGGTTTCCAATACTGCACCACAAGAAAAAGGACCAAGGCTAATTTTTTGTCAGAGAAGCTGGGAGAAATAAGGCCGGTGAGAGAAATATCCTGGCGTCAGGATTTTTCCCAGCCTCGGCTGTGCCGCCCGCAGAGCACCATCTCCCCGCCACCGGCTCCCCTGTCTCTCCCGTGTCGGCCTCCCTCTCCCCCACCTGGGGCCACGGGCCCCCCGTGGGTCCCCTGTGCCTGGGGCTGCGGGCGGTGCCGGCTGCAGCTCCTCACCTGTGTGCCGGGTCTGGCTCCACCGAGAGAGGAGGAGGAATAAAAGGTCCTTGAGATGGTGACAAAGGTCTGAGTGTGGGCCGCCGGAGCAGCCTGTTTCCAGGCAACTGCTCTACCCTGGGCTCCCCGCGGCGGCGGGCACATCCGTCATGCTGCAGCTCAGCTCGGCGAGGGAGCTCGGGCCGCCCCAGCAGCCCGGGCACAGGGCCCAGGGCCCCCAAGCTCCAGCCCTGCTGGGGACACGAGGCCCCTTCCACAGGGGCTGCAGGAGAAAGCCCGGCGTTGTCAGGGCTACTGCTGGCCAGGCACCTACTGGGTGCCCAGCTGCGGGCCTGGTGCACACAGAGCAGAGCTCGCATCCATTAGCCACTCCGTCCGTCCATCCGTCCGTCCATCCGTCCGTCCAGTCGGGATGGAACAGTAGTTTAGCGTGCAGGCTCTGGACGGCCGCACTGAAACCCCACTGCACCGCACGCTCGCTGTTTGGTCTTGGTCGCACTACTTTACCTCGCTGGGCTTCGTTTTCTTCATCTGTACAATGGGCATGATAATAGCTCTTACCTCATAGAGTTGTTATGAGGATTAAATGGACTTAATGTAGGTGATACCCTAGCCGCAGTGCCTGGCACCTATTAAATGCCCAATAAATGTTCATTGTTGTTTCTATTTTTATTGTTATTTGTCAGACCATGGGGCAGTGGGAAGCATGTGGTCTGTTGCAATCACATAGACCTGGGGGGGGGGTTCATGTTTGACCCACCTTGCAACTCTATGACCTTAGGCAAGTGGCTTTGCTTCTCTGAACCTGTTTCCTCTTAGCTAAATCAGGGTTAGAATTCATAGTTGGATACCTGCTCTCTTTGGCATAAGTCTGAAGCCCCGTCCTTGGCTGGAAGGATCAGTGATGCCCCACCCTGACTGTCCTCAGTACCCAGCGTGGTCATTATTCAGCAAACCACAGTTGGCACCTGCTGGATGCCGGCGTGGGGGTGCCAGCCCCCCCCACCAGCCACCTGATTTCTGGGCCGCTCAGCCCTGTGGGATTGCCCCGTTCCTCGCCCATCGTTCTAATTGTTCCAGCCTCTGCCCTTAGGGCTGCCCAGTCCTGTCCCTCATCCTTCCTTCCACCTCCTTTTTGAAAACGACCTCTGCCAGTGCCCCCAGCCCAGGCCCTGAAGAGAGGGGGAGGAGGCGGTGGCGGCGGCAGACGGAGTGCCAGGGGATCGGGCATGCTGCCGGCCTTTGTCTGGGCTGCCCGGCGGCCGGGGCTCAGTCCCCCGGGGCAGGCCACGTTGCCGGCCTGCTGGCGGCTCAGGGAAGGCCGCGTGGGCGGTGGGGCCTGGACAGGCCTGGGCTGGCAGCAGCCCCCAGGGACGGCCTGGCCCACTTGGGCGGGAGGGAGACCCAAGGCTGGGCGGAGAGTAGGATCAGCTCTCTATGCAGCCAGTTTGGGGATGACTGTGTCCTTCCGAGGCTCACCACAGACATGTCTCAGCCCCCACTATGTGCCAGGGACAGTGTAGTACTTGGCCTTCAGAACGAGACCACACAGTTCAGTCCTGGAGCCTGACAGCGTGGGTTCAAATCCCTTTTCTGCTGTTCGATGGTTTGTGTGGCCCAAGCAAATCCCCACACCCTTCTAGGACTCCATTAGCTGGTCTGCAAAATAAACATAATAGTCCTACCCCCAGTGCTTAGGGCAGTGCTGAACAAAGGAAGCACTCAGTAAGCGTTACTGCCGTTGCTGTTGACTCTGCCCTTGAGAGGAAGGGGCTGAACATTTACTGAACTCCTACTGTGTGCCCCATCTGCTGGAGACATGATCCATTTCAAGAATTGTTGACTGAGGGGTGCCTGGCTGGCTCAGTTGGTGGAGTGTGCGACTCTTGATCTCGGGGTTGTAGGTTCAAGCCCCGCATTGAGTGTGAAGATTATTTACAAAGAAAATCTAAAAAAAAATGTTTTTAAAAAGAAATGTTTACTGAGCACCCACGGTCTGCCAGCGTCTGGGCTGGGCATTGGGGTTACCCAGATGAAAGACCTGGGAGAGGGGGTGTTGGGGAGAGAAGGAAAGGAGAGGGGAAGTGATGTAAGGTCCTACTGTGTGCCAGGCTCTTTGCCGAGGACTGGGAATCCAGAGAGGAGCAAAGTAGCCCCGGCTCTCTTGGTGGAGAAAGACATGGAGATCTGGAAACCGGTGATTATGATCCAGGATAATTAGTGTTGTGACATGGGATGCTCTGGGGCTGCCGACACTGCCTTGGAAGCCAGGGAAGGCTTCCTGGAGGAGGTGACCTGGAATCTTGGCATTGTAGCCCAACTTACCAAGTCCCTGCTATGATAGCTCTGTCATGTTGTGGCTTGGGCTCAGTATAAACATGTTCAGGGATAGGGGACTTACTACCCAAGGAAGAATATACTTTTGCCGTTTGCAATCAGCTCACCTTCCTTGGACCCATTCACAGCTCTCCCACTGCTCCCCATCTGGTCCAGGCTGCATCGGCTTCTTCATCAGTCTCCTGCTCCCTTTCTCGCCCCTCCAGTCCATTCTCCACCCAGCAGCCAGAGCAATCTTCTGAAACATAAATCAGACAACATCAGTTCCTAGCCTAAAACCCTTCAGTGGCTCCCCAGGGGCTCATAGGACAAAGACCAGACTATACCGCAGCCTGCAAGGCCTGGCCAGGCCTGGTGCAGCCGACCCTCCAGCTTCCCTGGGCTAAAGAAAGGGCCGTGTCCAGGCCAGATCCCCCACCTGCCCATGCGGCCTCTTGAGGGTGCAGGGGCAAAGTCAGTACAGACGCAGCCCCCCAGATACCTTTGTCCAGGGACGAGTGGTGCTGGGCTATGGGGAGGAGACATGCCCAGTTTGATGGTATCACCTAGGCTCCATGCCATTCCAGATCTGTGCCTCAGTTTCCCCATCAGTAAAATTAGGGGGCTGCCTGGGTGATGTTCTTGGGAGTTTTATTCACAGTGCTGGACCATTGGGCTTTTAGGACCTCACCCCCTCAGCCTGTGGCTCTCATGATTGCCTGTTTCGTGCCCCGCCCCCAGAGCTGATCCCAAGAGACTAGCAAATGGGGGTTAGATGATGATGTGGTTTCAACAGCTGTCTTGATCCTGAGGAGACACTGAGGCCCATAAGGTGAAATGACCCCCTCTCAGCTCACTCTGTATCAGCCAAGCCTCTCTGGCCCAGTTGTCAGTTATCCGCGGAGATGGCAGAAGGGTCACGCAAACTTGGGATGCTGCGGGTTTTAATCCCTCCACCCAGAACCTTGGTTCTGTTGTATTTGTAATTTTGTCTAAATACACAGTGCATTCACATGAGGCGAAATTTGACAGTTTAAAAAGATATGATAGCAATTCCCTGCTTGCCCCTTTTCTTTCCTGTCTCCACAGCCACTGCTGCGACCAGCTTGTCTGTCTTTCCAGGGGTGTCTGATGCTTTCAGAGGCATCAGAAGTACAGAACCTGCTTCTAGAGCGGAGAGAACTGGTCCACGGCAAGCGTTTGCCCCCCGTCCATCATTTATGGCTTGCCAGAGGTCACAGTGCTTCTCGGGCGGGGATAGCCCCCACCCCGCTCCCACTGACCGAGCCCTGGGCCTGCCCCAGTGGGCAGATGTGGGAAGCTGGCTGGGCTGCTTCTGAATTCCCTGCAGAGGAGGCCAAGGACCCCGCTTTCGGAGTCTGTCTCTATTGATGTAGTAAGTAGACACCAAGGAGATGTTGAGAATGTTCTAACTGGCTGTGTTGACTACCTTCAGCACTGTCCGCAAAGCGAGTGAGGAAGGGAGCTGGTGCTGTGACTCAGCAGATGGGCCCACAGGGCAGCTCAGCAGCAGGGGACCCAACGGCTGGGGCAGGATGTGGGGGGTGAGAATAGACCCCGCTTTAAGGAATGGACCCCGCCTTACGTAGCAGATAGGCTCTGTGTTAATGGCTTCACCCTAGAGTTGCCATGCATGCATGAATGTTAACCTTAACATGGTTTCACTTAACCTTCATCATATCCCCGCCAGGTGGACGCTGCTGACCCCATGTTACCGTTGTGGAAGAACGTCCCAGAGCCGTGGAGTCCCTTGCCCAAGATCACATGGCTAGATCGGAACTCAGGCCTGCCCTAGCCCTAAGATCCCCCCTCTGGCCTGCCGCAGGAGCTGGATCAATATTCCAGAAGCCAGCTCGCGCCGCACCGGCAGGATGGCCGTGCGGTCCGCAGCCTGGGCTCTGGGACTTCCCGCCCTGGCTCCGCTCTTTCCTGACTGTATGGCTTTGGGCAGGCCATGTCCTCTCCATGTCCCAGGACATCTGCTGTGCCTGAGGTTGGCTCTGGCCAGTCCCTTCTCGGTCCAGAGCAGACTTGCTGGGTGGGGTGAATGGAGGGGGGAGAGTAATTTCCCTGGAGCTGAGGACACTTTTGTGGGCAGTTACCACAGCTGATGCGTGTGAGATGGAACTGGGCCCTGGACAGACGTTCACAGAGGTACCAGTCCTTCCTGGCTGTGTGACTTTGGGCCACTGTCTTTCCCTTTCTGAGCCTCCAGTTTACGTCTCCAGGTTCTCCAAGGGTGAGCTTTTTTCGGGGAGGGAAGTTTTTGGGTGTACCCCAGGGAACTGGCAGGATTTAGGCACAAACCGGAACTGGGGAGCAGGAAGAACAGGATTCAAGGAGATGGGGGGCCGGGTAGCAGAGGGTGAGGCCCTTTTTGCTGACTCTGGGAATTAATTTTACATTTTTCAACAAGGATTCGATTTAAAGTTGCTGGGCACAACCAAGCCCAGCAGAGCAGAGGGGCCCCAGGGAAAGCCCCCACTCTATAAATTAGTATTTGCTTCAGAAGAGGAATGAAGTTTAAAAGTTCCAGAAGCCTTGGACTTACTGTTCCATGATCAGGGACACAGGCGCAGAGAGAGGCAAGCAAACTCCCCAGGGCCGTGGAGCTTTGCTTCCTTTACTCCTTCAGCACGGGCTTACGGAGCACCTGCCGTGTGCGGGCCCTGGCGAGACCACGGCTGACCCCGTCTGTGCCCTCGCGATGGTCACCGTGTACCACTGACTGCACTGCCACACGCATACACGGTGTTGCCACTGTGAGAGGTGCCACGGAGGAAATGGTGCTCGCAAGGGCCCGACCTGGGCATGGGGAAGGGATCAGGGAGGGCTTCCCTGAGGCAATCTATTCATTGGCTAGGGCTGCCATCAAAGAAAAGTTCTGCAGCCCCGGGGCTTGAACGTCCGAGATTTATTTCCTCACGGTTCTGGAGGCTGTACATCCAAGATCAAGTTGTTGGAGGTTGGTTTCTTGTGAGGCTTCCCTCCTTGGCCTGCAGCTGACTGTCTTCCTGCGTCTTCACCTGGGCCTCCCTCCTTGTGTCTCTGTGTCCTCATCTCCTCTTCTTAAAAGGGCACCAGTCAGATTGGATTCAGGCCCACCCTAATAACCTCGTTTAACTTAATTACTGCTCTAAAAACCCTGTCTCCATACAGTCACACTCTGAGGTACAGGGTAGGACTTCGGTATAGGAATTTGCAGTGGGGAGGATGGGGGGGCCACACCTCAGCCCATAACAGACGGTAACACTTGAGCCGAAGCCTCAAAGTCAAGCAGGAGTTAGAGTAGTAATAGGGGAAAAAAGAGTGTTTCAGGCAGAGGGTACAGCATGGGCCAAGGCCAGGTGGCAGGAGGGAGCATTGGCGGGAATGACTAGAGTACAGGGAAGGCGTGGAGAGAGGTTCAGGATGAAGCCCAGGAGATGGGGTCCCCGTGCAGCCACTCCATCGCGCCCTGACTGCGTTCTTTTCCAATCATTGGTTTCCTCACTGGTGAAACAGGAGGAACTAAATCAGCCTTGCGGGGCTGGGAGCCTGGAGTGAGGTCACATGGGTCTAAAATGTCTTGTCCTGTGGCAGCTCCTAGTAGGCGCTTAAAATGAGTCGTCCCTTTTTTCTTCCCTGCCTAGACCACTCTTGTTCTTTCTTAGTCCCCTCCTTGTCCCCTACCCTGATTTATATGACCCAGTTTGAAATCCTGAGCTACAGACCCAAGAAGGGCCTTGACAAACATTATGATTCGGAGAAGCTGTTTTTTGGGCCTCCTGGGGACCAAGGAGAAAAGGACAATTTTGGGGGGAGGTGCTGTTTGAGTGTGCCTGACTTCTGAGCTGTGTAGGGCCAGGTGTGGATTCTCAGTAAAATGTCTGAGCCTCCTGTGAGATTCGGAAAGAAAAACACCTTCCCTCAATATAATGTTGCCCTTTGTTGCAAAATAAATGGGTCTCCAGTGACAGTAAGTAGCCTCCTTCTCTTGGGGCCTGTTTGCTGGGTCTCTCTGTCCACAAGTGACTGGTTTGCATTGGCCGCGTGGCTGTGGCACGTGCCTGCACGTTTGAGCCTCGGTTTATACATTTGTGCTTTCATTCGACACATTTAAAAAATGTATATAAGCTGTTTATTTTAGAACAATTTTAGGTTTATGGAAAGGACGCAGAGCTAGTCCAGAGGGTTCCTTTATAGCCCTCACCGTTTCCCGTCTTGTTACAGTTTGACTCTATGATGGTACGTTTGTCACGGCTGAGGAACCGACACCGGTACACCACTAGGAACCAAACTCATCCTTTTTTCAGATTTCACTAGCTGTTCCCTAACGTCTGTTTTCTGTTCCAGGATCCCACTCAAGACAGCACGTTACATTGAGTCAGCCTGTCCTTAACTTCTGATCTATGATGGTTTCTTAGGACCCAGTTTTCTCTCAACAAATATTTTTGAGCACCTACAATGTGCATTGTTCTTGGTGCTGGGGAAGGAGAGAATTCTTCCTTACGTGGACCCTACAATTAGGGGTTGGGAGACAGGTCACAAACAAGCACATGTAAATATTAAATATGTCAGGTACTATATAGAAAAATAAAGTAGAGAAAGGAGATTGGCTAGGAGCTGCTGTTTGCAATAGCGAGGTCTGGGAAGCCCTCCTTATGAGGGGACGTTAGAGCAGAGACATGTTGGAGGTGAGGGAGCCTCCATGTGGGTATCTGGTGGCAGAGTATCTAGGCAGCGAGCAGGGCAAGTGCAAAGGCCCTGAGGCAGGTAGTGCCTGGGGATTGTGAGGAATAGTGAGGGGTCAGTGGGCTGGTGCCCAAGTGTGGGGCAAGTGGCAAGGACAGATCTGTGTGGAGGTGGAAGGGTGGAAGGTGGGAGTGGGCTGGTGCCATGATCCATGTGAGCCAGGCGAGAGGGGATGGCAGCCTGGGCCTGTGTGGTGCCCCTGGAGGGTGATAAGTGGGCAGATTCTAGGCTTGGCTGAAGGAGGAGCCACAGGATTTGCTGGTGGAAACAGGGCTGGTGCTGAAACCTTCTGGCAGGGCTTGTGTGAGGAATAAGAGAGGGTGATGTTAGCAAGGCTTGGAAAACTGTCAAATTGGGTTTCCCTCTCCATCTCCTGTGTTCAGAGCTGCCTGGCCCAACCCATCCTCTGGCTTTGGGCCAGTAATAAACCACTGGGTGTTTGGTTGGTTGTTGTTGCAAAAGTATAACATTTTGCAAAAGTAATAGAATCTCATTCCTTAAAAAAAACAATTCATCAAGTACCAATGTATAGTGAAAAACAGTCTCCTTCCTGGCCCTGTCTGCCAGCCACCCGCTCCCCTCCCCAGGGGCAGCCATTATTATTTCCCGGGTATCCTTCCAGAGATATTTTATACGTATATATATATAAACACATATGCACATATATTTGTGGGGTTTCTTTCTATTTTTACGCAAAATATGTTGTGCAAATATGTAGGTTGCCTTTTTTCTTATAATGGCTTTGTTGAGATATGATTCACATACCACACAACTCACCCATTTACAACAATTCAGGGGCACCTGGGCGGCTCAGTCAGTTAGTGTCTGCTTTCGGCTCAGGTCATGATCTCGGGGTCCTGGGATTAAGGCCCGCATTGGGCTCCCTGCTCAGTGGGGAGTCTGCTTCTCCCTCTCCCTCTGCCTGCCCCTCCCCCTGCTTGTGCTCTCTCTCTCTCTCTTTCTGTCAAATAAATAAATAAAATCTTAAAAAAATAAAATACAACTCAATGGATTTTGGTATATTCAGAGTTGTGTGACCATCACCACAATAAATTTTAGAATTTTTTTTTTAAGATTTTATTTATTTATTTGACAGAGAGAGACACAGCGAGACAGGGACCACAAGCGAGGGGCTAATACTCCGTGTTATGGACATACCACATTTTATTTATCTGTTCAACAGCTGGCGGACATTCGGGTTGTTTCCACATCTGGGCTCTGATGAATAGTGCTGCTGCAAATTGTTGTGAACAAGTTTTGGGGTGTATGCTTTCAGTTCTGTTCCGCCTAGGAGTGGAACAGCTGGGTCATAGGGGAATTCTGCGTTTAACCTTTTGAGGAGCTGCCAGATTGGTTTCCCAAGTGGTCACACCATGTTATAACCCTGCCAGTAGGGCGTGAGGCTTCCGGTTTTCCCGCATCGTGGCCAGCGCTCTCTTTTCATTGAGGGCCAGCCTAAGCGTGCGTGAAGTGGTATCTCGTTGTGGTTTGGATTTGCTTGTCCCTGATGGTTAATGATGTTATGCTGAGCATCTTTTCACGTGTTTATTGGCCATTTGTATATCTTCTTTGGAGGAGGGTCTGTTTAGATCCTTTGACCATTATTTAATTGCTTTATTTGCTATTTTGTTATTGAGTTGTAAGGCTTCTTTATATATTGTAGATAAAAGTCCCTTATCAGATATATGATGTGCAAGTATTTTCTTCCAGTGTGTGATTCTCTTTTCATTTTCTTTTTTTTAAAGTAAGCCCAATGCACAACGTGGGGCTCGAACTCATAACCCCCAGACCGAGAGTCACGTGCTCCACCGACTGAGACAGCCAGGTGCCCCTCTTTTCATTTTCTTCATGGGGTCCTTGGGCGTGCAAAAGTTTTTAATTTTTATGAAATCCAACTTGCGTACTTTTTCTTTTGTTGCTTGCACTTTTGGTGTCATACCTAAGAAACCATTGCTTAATCCAAGGACACAAAGATTTATCCCTGTGTTTTCTTCTTGGAGTTTTATAGTTTTAGTTCTTACATTCTTCAGGTCATTTTTCCATTACACAGTAAATCTATGTACTGTCGGTTCATAAGTAGGTCAGAACATAAAGAACGTCCTTATTCTTTTTTACAGCTGCATAGTACTCACTTTTATGGGTACACCATACTTTATTTACCTGGTCCTCTGTTAATGGACATTTAGGTTATTTCCAATATTTTGCTCTCACGAAAATACGTCAGTGAACGTCCTTGACTGTAGATGGCCATTCCGTACACATGTGAGTTTATATTGAGGAGAATTGCTGGTCCAAGGGCAATATGTGTTTTGGTCTTTAAGTGCCCTCCACTCCTGGCAGCAATGTCTAGAATATGAACCATTAATGAATAACCGTGGTTACTATATACTGAGTGCTCGCTATATACTGGCACTGGCGTCTCCTCACAGTGACCCTGATGGTCAGATTTAACTCCCCACTTTACAGTGATCTAGGGTCATATGGTCTGTCCACCTCTGAGCCTGCTGACTTCCCACCATCTGATCCTCCCTAGGCCTCCAGAGTGCCTCGAACCCCTTCCAGAGGGACTGCTGGAGGAATGTGGACTCCGCTTGTGGTGCCTGGTACCTCTCTTTCTTTCTTTCTTTCTTTCTTTCTTTCTTTCTTTCTTTCTTTCCTTCTTTCTTTTTTTTTTTTAAAGATTTTATTTATTTATTTGAGAGAGAGATAGCGAGAGAGGGAACACAAGCAGGGGGAGTGGGAGAGGAAGAAGCAGGCTCCCAGCAGAGGAGCTCTATGCGGGGCTCGATCCCAGAACGCCGGGATCACGCCCTGAGCCGAAGGCAGACGCTTAACGACTGAGCCATCCAGGTGCCCCTGGCACCTCTCTTTCTAAGCCCACACTTGCTCATACAGACGGCAGAGGCTGGCCGGTCACTGGGGCGTCTTGAAGGAGCAACAATGGTATGCTTGGCACTGTCCCCAAAAGTGCGAAGTGGCCTTTGCTTTCAGGCTGCATCCCTCCTAGCAAGCCAGGCAGCAAAGTCTCCAAGACAGACTTCAGGAGATGTGGTCTGACGCAGGGGCTCGGGGGTCTAGCATTGGGTCAGGCGAATGTGGGTTCAGCTGGATTCCACCCCATTGTCACTTTGGGCAGCTGATGTCCCTTTTCAGTGCCTCTGTTTCCTCATCTGTAAAATGACATTATGAATAGTACCTCCTGGCATATCAAATACACTAACTCTATTATCCTGGTTGGCAAAGTGCTATAGGAAATCAAAGGCAAGAAATATGGTGAGGGAACCGTCATGGGGGAGTGGGTAGAAGGGCATTGGAATGAAACTTGGGGGAGGGATGGCTCAGGAGCCAGGTGATGGCATTTCAGGCAGAGGAGACCGTGGGTGTCCAGGCACAGAGGCAGGACAGCCGCTGGTCTAATGGGAAAGAGAAACAGCTAGGAGGCTGGTGTGTCAGGTTTGTGCTGGGGCCCGAGTGAGAAGGAGCTGCTGCTGCAGCTACGTCCAGGCGCCTTGAGTCCAGATGTGGGTGTTGGGTATCATTCGACCGGCAGTAGGGAGCCCTGGGATCTGAGCTGGTGGCCCTGCCTAGCGTAGTCCCCCGTCTGCAACTTGGGCTACCTCCTTGGAGCAGGATTCCCCAAACCTCATTTCTTCTTGAAAGCAGCTTGGAAGAGCGTTTAAGAATGAGGGTTCTGGGGCCAGGCTGCCTGGGTTGGTCTCTGGCCCAGCCAAGGATGAGATGTGTGACCTTGGTCATGCCACTTAACCTCTCTGGGCTTTAGTTTCTGCAACCATAATAAGGAGTTGTTCATATTTCCTAGGGTTACAGGGAAGAGTAGATGAGAGGGTACCTGGCTGGCTCAGTCAGTAGAGCATGCAACTCCTGATCTTGGGGTTGTAAGTTTGAGCCCCGCACTGGGTGTAGAGATTACTTTAAAAAAATTTTTAAATCTTAAAAAAAAAAAAAGGTAAATGAGTTACTATATGTAAAGCACTTCGGTCAGTGACGGTACACAATAAGTGCTCGATAAATGTTAATTTTTACGAGAAGAAAGGCAAGGGATTAGATTACTCCATTTCTCAGATGGGAAAATTAAGGCCCTCTGCAACTGAGTGAATGCTCGCTCAGGGTCCCTTCGGAGTGACTCAGAGGTTCATTCATTCCTTTATTCATTCAATAAATGTTTCCTGAGCATCTGCTCTGTGCCAGGCTCTGGTAGATACTGGGGCTCTAGTCAGTGGTAAACAAGACAGCCCCAGAGAACTTCTGACCTGCCCCCACGGTGCCCTTCCAAGGCCAGAAAAGAATCAGGATTTTCGAATTAAGTGTCCACCCCCAAAATCTGGACAAAAGGATAACAGGAGTCAAAATGACCCTCTTTATCTCACCCTTCCTACAGATGAAGCAACTGAGCCAGAGTAGAGGGAGGCAGGAGCCAGGCCACAGGGCCCCTGAGGCGTGTGCCTCTCCCTGTGCCCCACAGGCCCTGGGACAGGAGGTCAGGAGCAGGGGAAGTGGTAGAAGGCGTTTGGATTCTGGCTATGGCTTAAAGGTATAGTGAACAGGATTTGCTGGTGGATGGGATGGGCGTGGGGGCACGTGAGAGAAAGCAGCAATCCAGGAGGACTCCAGGGTTAGGCCTGAGGGAGTGGGGATGGAGGTGGTTTCTGCTGCAGGAGAGCTGGTGGATTGCTGGGCAGTGGAGGGGGTGGTGGTGGTCCAAACGCTTGTTGGATGGATGGATGGATGGATGGATGGATGGATGGATGGATGGATACTTTTCCCTGGCCCTCCGGAGGGGCCCTACTCACTCGCTTTCAGATTCGTCCAGCTAGCCAAATGGAGGCAGAGGAGAGCCCCAGGCTGGAGGTGTGGCCTCCGGTGGAGGCTACAAGATGGACGAGGTTCAAGGATTGGGTCCTGAGACTGCCAACATCAGGAGGTTCCATCCAAAGTTTAGGGTTTCTCCTTCCATGAAGTTTCCCAATTTTTAAGTATAACAATAAATTTGAAATTGTAATAAATCTCTGCATACCCCCCAAAATATGTCCAAAGGCCGCATTTGGCCTGTGGCCTGGTTAGGATATCTGGTATGTGGGTCTGGAGTCAGAGTGCCAGGGTCTGAGTCTGGCTCTCCATTCCCAGGTTGGGTGCCCCTGGGCAAGTGACTTAGCCTCTCAGAGCCTTGGCTTTCTCATCTGTAAAATGGAAACAATAATAATACTCACCTCCTGGGCTCATAGAAAGGGCTCTATAGCTGACAGTGAGGATGAAGCCCTATTCATGATGGATTTTACTGGCAACCAAGGCAGATGATACCAAAGGGGAAAAGAGTACTGAGCTCTGGGGTGGTCTCCCATCTCTCTTGACAAGCTCTGTGACCTACGACTAGGTTTTAGACCTCTCTGAGGAGGAAGTGTGTTGTTTCTGGAGTTGGGCAATGGCCAGCAAGCCTGTTGAGTCCTCCGAGTCCTCACCCACCACTCTCCCTCCCTGCCTTCTTTCCTCCAGCCTCACCCACCCACCACCTCCCACCCCTCCGCCCTGCAGCCAGAATGATCTTTCAAAAGCACAAATCTCAGCATGGTCTTTCCCTGCCTGGAGAAAAACCATGTTGGCTCCCTGCTGCCTTTAGGAAAAAGCCCAAGAACCTTAGCCTGGTGTGAGGAGGTGGGAGACCGCCCTCACCTCTCTTCTCTTGTCTCCTTCCACCAAGCCTGCTTCTGTACCAGCGGCACGCGGCCCCTCACCCAGCTCTGCCCGCCCGTGATCCCTCCACCAGTTCCTGAGCGCTGCCCCTTCCTGGATCCAGCCACTTCTCTCCTGCAGTGACTGATGGCTTCTCCATGGTCTCCCCACCTTCTCTCTTACCCTTTCCTCTCTGCAGTCCATTTTGCACAAGCAGCCAGAGGGATCCTGAGAAAAATGCACTTTGGATGGTGTCACCTGCCTGCTCAAGATCCCTCCGTGGCTGCCTGTTTCACTGTGAGGGAAGCCACAAGCCCTGTCCCATGTCTCCAGCCACGTTGTACGGTATACCTGCTGTCTGCTCACCACTGCCTCGGACGCCAGCCCGCTTACCCCCGTGGTTTGCACATGCTGTCCCCCTAGAGGCTTTCCACGTGGCTCCTTCAGGAGGGCCTCCCTGACCCCCTGCCACATCTCGCCCACCTCCGCTTTCCCCTCGGATGTGAATCACCTGTCCGGGAGGCAGGGCCGCAGGGTCTGCCTGGGACTCTGTAGCCACAGGGCCTGGCACTGGTATCGCCCTTTCTGTCGGCAAAAATGCCACTCATCTTTTAAGGCCCGGCCCAAATGTCCCCTCCTTGTGAGGCCTTCCTTCTTTAACACGGCCCCACGCCCCAGCCTGTTCCTGAGGCCCCTCGGGATCATTCCCTCCCAGTCCATCCCCAGCTGGCAGAGACTGCTCCCTCCTGCTTCCTGTGAGAGCTTTCCTTTCTCTCTCTCTGTCTCCCACACTCAACATTATAATTATCACTGGATGGCGAGCTCCTCAAGGCCAAGGAGCCTCACGGGGAAGAGAGCGAATGTTTATCGAGCAAGCGAGGGCCCTGTGCTAAGCACTCTCCTGCATTCTGTCCTCAAGTCCTCACCACCCTGTGGGGTGGGCTCCCCGAAAAGCCCCACTTTGAAGAGAAGCCAGTGGAGCTTGAAAGGGGTTAAGTCACGTGCCCACGGTCACCCAGCAAGTCTGACACCAGAGCTGGAGATTTTAATGAGCAAGCATAGTAACGTCCCTACAGCGTCTCCCACTGGCCAGGCCCATGGCTGAGGCCTATCCAGATGTTTCCACCTCACAGTACCTTTGATCACACCTCCATTTTATCGCTGGGAAAACAGAGGCACAGAGAGGTTAAGTAACTCGCTGAAGCTCGAGAGCAGGATCTGAACCCGTGCTGTCTGGCTCTGGGTCATGCTTGCAAACCTTCTGCTGCACTCGCCATTGGACCCTCCTCCCTCTGACCTGCCTGGAGGCCACTCCGTATCTTGGCACCCCCAACACCTGGACTAGCAGCCAGCCCCCAGACGCCACTAGGGAGTGAGTGTGTAATGAATGAGGGAGTAGGTAAGGGGTGGACATGGGACCCTGCCCCAGCCAGCCCAGAGCTGTGTCTGGAAGTGCAAGGATGCGGCAGCCCCTCTCCCAGGCTCGGCGCTCCCCCCACCCAGTTGTCCAGACAGCCCCAGGGAAGGACAAGATCCATAAACATGAGGCTCCACTTGGGCCCAGGAGGGGCTCTGGGCACTGTACAAGTCCTCAATATTATTGCTTTATTGTCATTTAAATGGAGCCCGCCTTAAACAGGCCACCCAGTTCTAGCCACCAGCGCTGGACAAAACCCCCATTGAAAAGCCAATTACAATCACTCCATCTAAATTGTCATGGATTTGTATAGAAAATTACATCTCCATTTAGTCCTGAAGCGACGTCCTGGGCATGGACAGAGGGGAGGCTGGCCCATTTACCCCGCCGGCTCAGCGCGGGAGCCGCGGGCAGAGAGAAAGCCCAAGCTGCTGGGTCTCGGCCGGCCTGGGGAACAAAGGCCAGTTTGTGGGGGCCTGGAGAGAAGCTGGGCCTCTCAGGGCGGCTCAGATTCCAGGCCTGGGCCGATGGACCCTACACCGCCAGCTGGTCTCCCCTGCTGGCGGCTGTGGCCAGACGAGCTCCTGACAGCCGGCTTCGGGCGGCCCGTCAGCCCTGCCACCATCCAAGGCGGCTGGAGCTTGGCTCCTGTCCACACTGCCATGAAATGAAGAAGGTTTAGCCCGGGGAGCACTGGACTGGGATCCCAAGATCTTGGTTTCATTCGTTCGTTCATTTGTTTGTTCATTCATTCATTCACAAGTTATTAAGCGCCTGCTGGTGGTGGGAGAAGCAGAGTAGCATAGAAATGAGCTCCAGCTTCGGAGGATTCTGGGTTTGACTCCAGGCTCTGTCCTCAGTAGCTGTGAAGAGAAGGCTACTTTGGCGACTCATTGAGTTCTGAAGTTGTGGGGCACCTACTATGTGCCGGAGGATGGGACAAAATGGTCCTTGGTCTTCGCCCTTAATGTCCAGTGGGGGTTTCCTGTTTCCCCGATGATAAGTGTTCTGAGGGAAGTGAGCAGGGGCTGACATGGACTTCTGGGACTTGCTGTGTAAGTAGGCAGTTCAGGAGGAGCTGGCCATGCCAAGACAGATGGCAAGGGCATTCCAGGCAGAGGCAACAGTGCGTGTGGGTAGGGGCACAGGCGTGTCGTGGGGCAGGCTGGAGCAGCAAAGTGAACGTGTGGCAGGGGACAAGGTCAATGGAGGCACCCTGAGGACTCTGGGGCTCGCCCCTGAGCCTCAGTTTCCTCACCTGCAAAAACAGGAACAGTGATCTTAGCCGCCAGGGCTCGGGCCAAGAATGACACAGGAGATGATGAACGTGGGCTCTCAGCACGGTGCTGGGCAGAGCATGCTGCGGCTAACTAAGATGGCCTGACTTAGATGGCCCTCTCCAAGTCTGAGGGCACAGCCCACTCCTCCTGGTCACTTGGGGTGACGGCTCAGGGGCTTTGCATGCATCAGCTCCCAACGGCCCTATGGAGTAGGGCTCTTTTCCCCTTTTCACAGATAAGGAAACTGAGGCAGTGCCACTGGTCAGCTAATTATTTGTTACTATTCCAGTAATTCTTACTATGGGTTACCCAAGGGCTGGCACAGAGCAGTCCTTAAGGAGTATTTGTTGAATCAATGAACACATCTGGAAGGGGGGTGCTGGGCAAGTTTGGGGAGCTCCGTGGGAGCTTCCTATCTGTGTGCATGTGTGTGAGTGGCTCTCAGATTGAGTATAACTGTGGGATTCTGAATGTGACTCTATGTGACTCTATCCGATGACTGAGTGCAAGTGACTGTGTCTGACAGGGTCACACACCTGTCTCCTGGAGTCCTTGCCCAAATGCCCGGTAGCTGTGGGGACTCTGTCAGACTGACTGTGTGTGTGACTGTGTCAGACTGTATATCACTGCCTACACATGTCTGTCTGGGCCCAAAGGGACACTTGGCACCCTTTCAGGGATGAGTGGACTGGCAGCACTGGAGGCTACTGTGGGGCGGGGCAGGATGGGCAGGTTCAGAGGTGAAGAGGGCAGAGTCCCCATCCTCCCCCACCCAGCCCCACCAGGCAGACAGGCAAATGGAAAAAATGTTCACACCCGGGGCAGGCAGGCGGGTGGCTGCCCCACCAAGGACTGCTCTGTGCACAGAAAACAAGTTCTTCTGGTATCAGCTTGAGTTTGGCAGGAAGTGGCTTTTGGGTGGCAGGAAGTTGGATTCAGCTCATATCAGCCCCGGCCGAGGGGCAGGACAGCAGTTATCTGGGGTTAAACAGAGTTACCGAGAAGCAGGGCCCCAACGCCCTGTACCCGATAGAGCTGAGGGCACAGCCCACCCCTCCTGGTCATTTGGGATGATGGGTGGGGAGGGGGAGGCCTTGTAAAGAAGAGCTGCCACCTGTCACATGCTGCTGGGCCCCAGATCCCAGACGGAGCTCCTCATCTACCTCCTATGACCCCCATTTAGCAGATGTGCAGACTGAGACTCTGAGAGGCAGCGACTTGCCTGAGGTCACCAAGAGAAGTGGGGAGAAAGGGAGGAGAGAGACTGCAAGAAATGTATAAGTACTTAGAGCCAAGAGAAAAACCAGGACAGAGAGCAAAGAGGAGAGGAGAGATGGGAACAGGACAGGGCAAGTAGTCGAATGAATGCAGAGAACAATGAGACTAGGCCAGTGGGAAGATTTCTGGGGTGCCCACTGTGTGCCAGGCCCTCCCAGGAATATCATAACTGACCTTGGGCTCCTGATCTGGAACCCAATTCCCAGATAAGGGCAGTGGGACGCACAGAGCCTTGCCAGCTGAGCCACACCTGGAATCTAGGTCTGATTCCAAAGCCCGTGTTCCTTCAAGCCATGCCCCTGTGCCCGACTTCCAGGGAAGGGAAGTGACTGTACTGTAAGGGATGCCCAGTCTTACTACCTGTTCGCCTGGGTATCCTGTTGAGGAATTCACCCGGTTGGCCCGTGGAGAGTCAGGGTTCAAACTTGCACAAAGTGGCTGCAGAATTCACGTGCATAACCATGTGACAGGGTGTGCCAAGCACTATGCCAGAGCAGGCAGAGAAAGCCAGGGCTCTGCCCTCAGGCTGAGACCCAGAAGGTCCAGTCGCTGATCTGAAGCCCCAAAGCTATACCTGGAGAGAAACGGAATCTCCCAACTCGCAGCCCTGGACACTCTCGTACCCCTCCACTCAGCCCCCACTGGAGCCCCTCGGGAGTGGGCCACTGGTCCTTCTGTTCTCATCCCAAAAGCAGCACCCAAGCTGTTCCCTGGCTAGGATGCTGATTTGAAGCTCAGTTTGTATGTCGTTTGCACATTACTCAGTGCATGTCAGAAGGTACGAACATCTCCCTTTCCCAGAGAGAGCTGCTGGGCCCCCCTGCCCTCCTCCAGACAGCAAAAATGCCAGCCGGCTAGACAGGGAGCTGCGCCCTGGCCTCTGACAGCACCCGCCTGCTGCCGCCTCCCCCATTCCCTCCTGGAGCCAAATTTAGGCAGCTCTGCTACTGAGAGATGGGGAGAGCGGAGGCAGGAAACGGTGAGGTTGGAGGCAGCCCTGCCTTGGCCTGCACAGGGTGGGGTGGCCCCAGGGGTACCCCTGTCCCTAAAGCCCCTGGCCCAGCCTCCCCCTGCCCCTCCTCCCACAGGAATGCAGGCCAGGTTGGGGAACGCAGGGTTCTCAGCTGCAGTCCAGGGTGCTGGCTACTCTGGCCATGAGGGAGGAGGGAGAGATGGAGGGAGGGAGGAGGTCATGGCCGGGGCAGTGGGGAAGGGATCAGATAGCCTCCTCCAGCCCCAGACACCGGCTGCCACTGGGGACAGGAGCCTGCTCTGCTTCTCAGCACTTCCTGCCCCTCCTTGATGTGCCCACCCCAGATCTGATTCTGGGGTAGGGGGCAGGAGGTACAGCTGGGCCTTTGGGGACTGAAGTCCCCCCAAAGACTCCACCAGTCTATCTCCTCCTTGGGCTAAACTTGGACCTTGGTGGTCTTGGTTTTCCTACCTGTGAAATGGAGAGGCTGACCAAGTGGCTGCCCATGCCGAGAGCAAGGATTTCTGGAAGGCCTGATAGAAATTAGGGATGTGGCAGTGGCTTTAGGCCTAGGAACTTCTTAGATTTTTCAGGTATGGCTCCTCACTGATGTGGGATGTGGGTGGGCTGAACAGTGAAAGACCTGGGCTGGATTCCAGCCACCAGGAACCTGGCGGTGGAGTTAATAGTGCCTGCTAGCTGGGAGCATGGATCTGGGGTTCTGACTGCCTGGGTTTGAATCCCAGCTCTGCCACTCGTGACTGTGGGCAAGTCGCCTCAGCTTTCTGTGCCTCAGTTTCCTCACCTCTGAGATGGGGGTAATAAACCTCCCAGAGCTGCTGGGAAAGTGAAATGAGGCAGTGAATGTTTGGCACACATTAAGTGCACCGCGATGCCAGCTACCAGTGTGACTGTTTTGTCTCCCTGAGCGGTTGGGAGCCCCCCCGCCCCCGCCCCAGCTATAACGGATGTGGATGCGATGGGGAGGCGCTGTAGCTTGATGGTGAAATGGGCATCGGGATGGGGTTCAATTCTGCGTGACCCCGGGCAAATGGCCACACCCCACTGCGCCTTGGGCGGGGAACAGCAGAGGCTCCTACCACACAGGGTCTGTGAGGATTACAGAGATCAGGCTTGGCACAGCGCCTGGCACATAGCGGGCGCTCCCTGAAGGGGAGCTGGCCAGATCGAATGGTACCGGCCCGCACAAAGGACAGGTGGGCAGCGTCCCGGGGGGAGGGCGGGGGGGGGGCGGGCGCAGGGCAGGTGCGCGGGGAGTGGGGAGGCGGGGCTGGGAGAGGGGGAACGCGAGGGCGGGCAGGCGGGCGCGCGGGCGCGCAGCAGGTGCGTGCGGAGTGGGCGGGGCCCCGCGCGGGCGGGGTCTCCAGGTGAGCGGACACGCGCCTGGAGGCTGGCGACAGGGGGAGGCGCGCCGCCCTGGCCCACCGCCGGAAAGCGTCCCTGTGTCTTTAACGCCCTCCTCCCCGCGTCCCCCCCGCCCCCTTTGTGCGCCCCCCCCCCCCCACAAGCAGGGCTGCAGCCGTGGAGCCGTCCCCCCTGCACTGACAGCTGGTATCTAATTACTGTGTGAGAATGGAAAGTCAGGCTGTCCCAGCTCCGGGGAGAGGGGATTAACGTCTCCTGCAGAATACACTTCCTCTGGTGGGTTGCCATGGTTACTCTCATTACCTGCCTGCCCGCGAGGAGCCCGCGCGAGCCGCTCCAGCAGGCCCTCCGAACCCGGGCCCGGCGCGCGCGCACCTCCCCGCTCCTCCCCGCTTCTCCCCGCCCCGCCCCGCCGAGGCGCACGCGCGTGCGCCGTGGGGGGAGCGAGAGCAGCCTCACCCCCGCCCCGCGCCCCGCCCCCCGCCCGAGCAGCTGTCAGCGGCGCGCGCGGCCCGGCCAGCCCCTGCGCGCGCTGTCAACAGTCATTAGCGCGCGGGCCCTCCCCTCCCCCTCCAGCTCCCCCTTACCCCCCACCCTAGCGCAGGGTGGGGCCCGCACCTGGGGCCTCCGCTCGTTAGCGCGCCCGGTCGCCCGCCACGGCCCCGGAGGGACCCGCCCGCAGGGCCTGCTTGGCTCAGGGCCGCCCCCTTCCGCCTAGAAGCTCCCCCCCCCGCCCCGCCCCCAGCGACCCCATTCCCTGTCCTTGGCCAGGGCTCCCGAGGGAGGCGGGTCCCCAGAGTCCTGGAGCGCGCCCCTTCAGAGTAGTAGCGACAGGGGTCATTTATGGGTGTCTTTCCCAGGGTGGGCGCTATTTGTGCACCATTTGGGTTCCCACGGCCGTCCTGTCACATTGTGTCACCTCAACACAGGAGGAGACTGAGGCTCAGGCAGGCCAGCCCTTTGGCCAGGGTCAGGGCTGGATTGTCTTCAGGCCCGTGACTTCACCCCTAGGGCACTTGCAACTCCTGGACGCCCCCAGGCCCCAACCCCCAGCCAGGCCCCCTGACCCATTCCTGCCTGACAGTGCCCTTGGCTGCTCCCTCCCTCCCTCCACCCCTTAAACTGGGATCATTGCCCCCCTCTTGCCAGAAGGGGGACACTTGGGCCTGCTGCACCCCTTTCTTCCCACCCTTCCTCCCCATCCTTTCCAGATATTCCAGAGCTAACCAAAAAAAAAAAGGAAAGGAAAAAGAAAAAGAAAAAGAAATATTCAGAGCTGCTTGAAGGATATGGCATCCCTCAAAGGTAGCGCTGTCGTTCGGGGGCTGATCCCAGGCACCTCTCTGTGGCCCGGGGTGTGCATTTTGGTCCCCAGCGTGATTTGAAAGAAGATGGAGGTTCAGTGAAGCAGAAAGGAGGTCTTGGAATATGTGAGGCCTGTTCCAGATGGCAGGTGCGCGGCGGTGGCGGCTCCGCACTAGCAGTTGGAGATTGTGCACAGGGGTGGAGAAGAGGCAGGTGCTGCACTGAGTCCTCAGCGCCTTGTTCATGTATTTATTTATTTATCGGGGGTGTGGTCTCCTCCCTTGCCCATCCCGGCCTCCAGAGCTCATGGCAGCTATGGGTCCTAAAATTCTGGTGCAGTTCTGTTTTGGAGGGTGGTTTTTTTGTTTGGTTGGTTTTGGTTTTGGTTTCCAGTGCACAGTAGGTAGTATTTATAACAGAGATATTCAAATACCGTCCTTGTTCTATTTAGGCAATGCCCTCACCTCAGTCACCTGATTGCCTGGCTTTACAAATGATGACTGGCTTGTCTTGGGGATTCTGAGGAGGAAATTGCTGGATATTTGGGTGCGGGCCTTCATTCTGGTTTTCTTCTTTTTGGTCTCTCAGTGTAGTGTGGCTTATGAATTTTCTCTCCACCTCTCTCCTCTCCCTCTGAGAACCCTTTGCAGGAGGCTGACTCCTCTTTTCGGGTCTTCTTCCAGCCCTGCCAGCAGCTGGAAGGAGACTTTGTAAGAACCCCCCCAAAACCACTACCCCCACTTGCAAAACCTCAGCCCTGCCTGAATTCATGAAAGTGTGCTTTGGGGGACAAGAGGAACAGCCACAGTTCCAGAAGCTGGAAGTAGTAGGCAGCTCTCTGCAGTAACTTTTGCCTGTAATGGCAGCCCTTTAGCCGGCTGGCCCAGATAGGCTGGAGCGGCATCCTCACATTTGCCTGTGCAATCAACCCCCTGAAGTCCCGGGCTCCCACATAAGTGGTAGCCGAAGGTATGTCTCCCCAGGGGTGGCCTCTGCTGACTGACTTTCTCCTCTGATGGCAGTCTTGTTGATTTTTACGCCTTATCAAGAGCTGGATCTGAAATGTACCAAAAGGGCGCATCCTAAGGACTTTCTGTGTGGTTTCTTCCTCCGCTGTAGGAACCCAGTTGAGAAATGTCCCTGCTATTTAGCCACATCCTCTCAATCATGGCCTCATCGTTGCTGGAAGGCATATGCTGCTAATATTGTGGTGGTGGGGCGCTAACCGGCACCCTGGTAGCCCGAAACGGTGAGCCCACCTTGATAAGTGTGTAACTTATTACCAGCAAGTGACTTCGAAGTTCCGATGGAAATAACAGAACTAAAATCCATTAGCAGTTGGACGGGGTTCTGTTTAATTGGCTTAGGGGGGAAGACAGGCAAGGTTCAGTCAGACTCAGTAGCTCACCTGAGGGGGGCCACCCCGGCAGGGGCCTGTCTAATGGCCTGGCCAGATGGGCTCATCTCCCTCGTCTCGGTCTGTAGCCCTGGGTGTCACAGTCCTCCTTGTGCTGAGCACTCAGATCATGTGAGGAAACTGAGGAAGCCAGAGAAGACCTGTCAAGAGATGACCTGTTTAAGTATTAATTAACTTTGCCAGGGAGGACTTGAAAATCTGATGTCAGGTTGCTGAGCTCTTCTGCCCGTTCTGTCCATAATCCGCTTTAAGCCACTGGGCAGGTGTTTTGAATTTAGGCTAATGTTGCCCAATAAGGTTCTTTTGTTCCCACCATTAGGAAAATTGGCCTTCAGTGAAGGAGAAGAAAATATTAATATATGAGGCCTAGAAGCACAGAGCAAGCATATATTTAATGAGCCAATGCCAGTTTCCTTACTAGTTACCTCCCTATCTGAATCATGGAGACATTCTAATCAGCAGTTCTCAGAATCTGTGGTGTGTCCGAATCATCTGAGGGGCCCTCGTCAAGCCCCGAGAGAGTGAGATTTGGTGGGTCTGAGGTGGGGCCTGAGAATTTGCATTTCTATCTAGTTCCCAGGTGATGCCGACTCTAATGGTCTAGAGGCCACACTTGGGGAACACCATTCTAAATATTGTGAAACATGAGCAGTATATAAATAGACATTTGGTGATTTCCTCAATAACTTGCAACCTGGCCTTTAGTTTAGAATCCCGACAGGCTGTTTTGAAGGAAGATGGTGATGTCCAAGAAAGGTAGTATGAAATTTTTAAAACTCCATGAAAATTTTAAAACTCTTGCCATGTCTGGTTTTGTTGGCCTGGGTCTGGCTGGCTGTTTTGGAGTTGGCTGGTTCGAAAGGATGTAGTGTGTTGCCATGGCAATATTCTTCCCCAAGCAGGAAGGCCCCAGAGGTTGGTCCTGCGCAACTGACCATGTATTTCTCATGGCTTTTCCCTTGGGGTGCTTCAGGGTTCCGTTCCATCACTCCTGGTTGGCGTTCCCGGGAAGCTGGGGGTAGTCAGGAGGCTCTAGGCCCCCTCTTCATTCAGCCTAGAAGTGAAGTGAGCTTGCTTTGTCAGACCAGTGCCCAGCTTGCTTAGGGCCATGGATCAGATTAAGCTAATTTGGGTACAAAGCAGAAGTGGTTGGCAGGGGCATCCCAAGGCTGGGGGGAAGGTGCTTTCTGCTCCTTTAATTAGGAGCTCTTGCCTCGTAGCACTGTGTCTGGATTCTCAGCTAAGGAAGGCATGCTTCTCCCACAGCACTTAGCATGAAGGTCATTACCTCTATGGATGCAGGGCATGGCAGCGATGTCTGTCGCACGTGACTGCCGTGGGATCCCTTTGTTCTCTTCCCAGGGTTCTCCTTGAAGGACAGACAGATATCCTGGTGTTCTTCCCTTAGGGTGTAGCACACATGGTGTCCAGGTGGCCACAGCTCACCAGAGGACAGTTCAAGGTGTGGCTCTGCAGACCTTGTGTGGTTTGAATTGGGGTTGCTACAAGCCCGTTCCTTTCCTGTGTACATCTCTGCAGCTGAGATAGACCAATTATAGGGCCCAGGTTTGAACATCAGGGGAGATCACAATAGATTTTTAAAGAGGGAGCTACTAAAAATGATCCCCGAAGAGTTCCTCTGGGATAATTTTATAGTCACATTGGACCAGGTGCAAAGCCTGTGGGTACCCGTGTCTACCTTAGAATGGAGATGGGAGGCTGGGACAGAGGCCTGGCACTGGGCAGTACATTTTGCTGTTTAATCTGGGTTGGTTGGTTACACCTTGACTTTAGGAAAATTTATGTTAAGTTTGTGTGACAGCCTTAGTGTGTTACTTAGGAATTAAGCATCTCCTCTGATGGTGGGTATTAGCTTGGGGGACCCGTACTGTGACCTGAATGGATCAGAAGGACAGGAGCTAAGAGCAGATTCCTAAACACAAAATGTCCAAATTCAGGGTCCAAAGGGAAGAGATAAACGTTTATAAATCAGATGCCTGACATACACTCTTAACCTAAACCTTGGAACAGCCAATGAGGACTTTTTAGGCCCATTTTACAGGTGAGGGAACTGAGTTTCGAGAGGTCAAGAAGTGGGGCACCTGGCTGGCTCATTTGGTGGAGCGTGCCACTCTTGATCTAAGTTCGAGCCCTACGTTGGGTGTAGAGATTACTTAAAAAAAAAAAAAAAGGTCAAAGGTCAAGAAGTGACCTGCCCAAGGTTACCAAGATGGTTAGGGGACTCTTCCCATTTCACCTACCTAAAATATTGTCTTTCATCAGATTATTTTCATTCTCTCTTCCTTCCCACCAATTTTTATCTCCCTTTTCCAGAAGTATCTGTGTTCTGACTTGAAACAGTTTTATGAGCAGAGAGGTCTATTCACTTTTAAGCAGTTAGACCCATTATTGTGCCTCTAGATTCAGATTATCAAAATGTTGTGGAACTACCCACCCCATTATACTTTTTTAAAATATGTTTTTAAAAAAGATTTTATTTATTTATTTATTTGAGAGAGAGGGAGAGCATGCATGCAAGCGGGGGATGGAGGGGGACGGAGAGGGACAAGCAGACTCCACATCAAGCACAGAGCCCGATGCAGGCCTCAACCCCATGACCCAGGGACCATGACCTAAGCCGAAATCAAGAGTCGGATGCTCAACTGGCTGAGCCACCCAGGCGCCCCTAATATACTTTTTTAATTAAAGCTTAACAGACATACAGATTGTACACAGATTATAAAGTGTTCAGATTAATGGCTTTTTATAAACTGAACACACCTGTAAAACCACCACCCAGATCAAGAAATAGAAACCCAGTTATATTTTTATTCTTACGATCCTTTTGTTAGTTTTTGCCAATGTGAACCTCTGGTTAGAAGTATCTTCTAACTGGGCTGTCATAATATTTGTCCTATCCAACTCTGTCACAGCAGTATGGGAAGATTCCCCTAAAATGCTGGGTAGTTACAAGTCAGCTAATGAACCAGTTTGTCACTAATGAGCCCTCTTTATCGATGGCCCAGGACTTCAGAGGGGACTTCAGATACCCCCAGGAAAGAGGTAGCGGTAACTCCTGAGAGAGTTTAAGAACAGAAGAGTCATGGAATTTTTCAGCTCATCTCATAAGTGAAGCTCAGGGAGGCTGAAGAGTTTGCCCACAATCTCACAGCAAGGAAGCAGGACCAGCAAGCAGCTGGTCCTACACGCGCGCGTGCACACGCACACACACACACACACACACACACACACCCAGACGCGTGCTATCTGAGAAGTCCCCATTGAAATGGATCCTGACTAGGAAAGAAGCCATTGGCAGGAGGGTCTGTACAGGGCCAGCGAGGTCATCACCGATGGATGCTGCCCACCAGCTCTAGGATTTGGCCCCCTCCACTCCAGATGCCCATCTGCTCTCAAGTGCACTGGCAAAAAGACAGCCCTGTTCACCCATCATGGCATGTTGGGAAAGTTGCTGGATGAAACCAAACCCCGTCTGCGGCCAGAATGTTCTGTGAGCAGGTGTCCCATTTAGTACCACCTCTCTTTTCCTTGGACTACAAAGACTGAGGTCCTAGACCAGCTCTGCCACTTACCAGCCACTATACCACAGGCAGGTCCTGACCCTAACAACCTCCCAGGCTTGTTGCAATGTTCAGCGCTATCATAGCTGGGGGAAACTTGGCAAACGACAAAGTACTTCGTAATTATAATACTTATCCAGCAGTTCCTATGGGCTGGGCTTGCTGCTAAGTGCTGCATGGGTATCTCCTTTATTCCTCTCTGTAGTTCATATAGGAAAGGTGCTGCTGTTAACCCCATTTTCCAGGTAAAACACCTGAGGATTAGAGAAGCAAAATAACTGCACAGAGCCACACAGCCACTTCAATGATGGGCCCCATTTAGACCGAGGAAGAGTATGTCTAAACCACCCTGCCTGGCTGCCACTTGTAAGCGGTCAGTCATTTGGTAGTTATTTCTTGAGCCACTTAAGTATCAGGCATTGCTCTAGGTGCTAGGGAGGCAGCCTTGAGCCAACAGACAAAGCCCACAGCCTCCTAGAGCTGACCTTCTTGAGCCATGAGCAAGATCCTTTAGGAAAGAATTCTCTGGGAGTTTTGTGTTTCGGACACTTTTAGAGAAAAGCCCGCCTCCTTTCCCCCCAGTCCTCCCCCTACGCACACACACACATACACCTACACCTGCTTGCTCTTCATCGTTGAAGCCCCCCAGAGTTCTCCAAGTCTCCCCTTAGGGAGATGATGGCTGAGAGCCGGGTGTCCCTGAGTCTGTGTGTCTCCTGTGCCCTATGAATAAAGACTTCACTGAGAAGTCTGCTCCCTGAGGGGCCCTAGCCACATCCCCCAGCCTCATGCCCCACAGTTTCCCTGCTCCCTCCCAGCCCTGCTAGTGGGAGTCGGGCAGGGGTCTGCCCAGCAGCAGGACCCCATCTCCATCCTGGCGCACCTTTTCAGGACCAGCAGACAGCACTCGTGCCAGCCTGATAAGAAGCTCGGGGGTCCATGGCCACCTTGCTCACGAGGCCTTGCCACCTCCACGTGGCCTTATGTCTGTTATTCTCTGTATCTCCAGACACAAAGAGCCCGGGTCTGTTGCTGGCGCTCAGCTGCCGGAGTGGGGAGGGCGGGCAGTGGTGACAAGCTTTTCAGAAAGGCCAGGGTAGAGGCAGGAGTCACCCAGGTGATCCGAGCCCTTCCCCTGGGACCCCAGCCCAGGACCACAGTGAAAGGTTACTGCTAATTGGCGAGCTCCTGATGGGGCTGCATCTATTTAGCACCCCCCCTCCCCAGAGACTTCCAGGATGGTCTTGGCACAGCATGTGATGCGAGAGCTCCCCGCCCGAGTCTGGCACAATCTGTCTGAAATTGTGAACATGGAGCCTCTTGGTTTTTTAATTTGTATTTTCGTTGTTGTCGTTCTCTGCCCATTGTTTCTGGTAGATTCAGTAGCAGCAGCTACCCTGACTCCGGTGCCCCCATCCCTGGGGTCCTCTCAGCAGGCTCCTTCCACCCCTGGCCCTCCAGACCTACCACGGGAGGCCTTGCGGGTCAGGGAGCCGCGCCGTCCCTGCCCCCCCACCCCGACCCTTTGCCAGGCCTCGGGGCCCAGCTCTCGCCCCGCTGTCATCCCCGCCACTGACACAGCTTGTCCGCCCTGTCGCAGGGGGCAGATGGCCTGTCGGAGCCGGAGGGCATCTCTCTGAAGCGGGTCGCTGTGGTGGAAGATTTCTTTGACATCATCTACTCAATGCACGTGGAGAGCTCGGCGGAGCCAGGCAAAGCCCCCAAGCACGCCGGGCAGAAGAAAACCTACCGAGCGGTGAGATGTCTGTCTCTGGGCCTCTGCGGGCAGCCCCGGGCCTTGGCAGGAGGCCATGGGCTCCACACATGTTGGGCGGGGGCAGGGCAGGGAGCTGAGGCGTGATGAAACGGCCTTTGGGGACCCAGGGGGGCACAGGGCAAGGGCATGGCAGCCAGAGATGGCTTAAGGGGGGCGAGGGGGCGGGTTCTGTGGTCTGAGCACAAAGGAGAAGCAGGTTGAAGCGAGTGAGGGAGGGAAGGAGAGGGATGAGGGCAGGAGCAAAGCCCTCCTCTTCCCAGTTTCTGCTTCGCTTGCTCCCTGTCCCAGCCCCTTGCAGCCTGCTCTGGGACTGTGGGGGTGGGGGTGGCCGGATAATAATGACTGAAAGAGCGAATGCCTCCATGGCATTTACTGTGTGCCAGGCCTGCCCTACATGCTTCCTGTGTGTGAGTTCATTCGATCCTCTAACCCCCTGTGAAGTAAGTACTGGAAGTCCCCCAGGGGAAGTCTGAGGACATGGGCCCTACCTTCAGGGAGATCACAATTCGACTTGGGGTGGGAGGCTGAGAGCAAAACCAAGACACAAGAGCCAAAAATGTCTCCAAGACGAGCTTTGAGGGAACAAGAACCCCCAGAGCATTCCACAAACGCACCTCCAGACACTGACGTGCAGTGCTAAGCCAGGGGGGCTTCATGGAGAAGATGGCATATAGGCTGGCATTCCAAGCTTGGGTAGGCAAAAGGGAGCAGAGACGACAATCCAGGGGTGGGAAACCTCACACATGGGGAGGTAGAGGAGATGGTGGCCAGAGCAGGAGGGGCCTGCTTGTGTTCTGGTCCCATCCCCCTGTTGACTGCCATTGCCATGGTTCAGGCACAGCTCTGAACCCAGGACCCACCACTAAACCAGTAAAGCCAAGCACTCTACGTTCATTTGGGTCTCCAAGCAGTCTTGTGATGGAGGCACTATGGTCCCATTTTGCAGTTAAGGAGAGGGATGAGGGATGAGACCCAGAGAGTTGATCTACCTGTCTAAGGTCACATAGCACTTAAGTGGCAGTCAGCTCATGTCCTCATGCCCCCTCTGTGTTGGTTCGGCCTTTGGCTTCTCAGAGAGCTGCCCCTCTGACCGAGCTTCCCCACCCAAGGCAGCTGTGAACTCCACCCCCACCCCCACCCCCAAATTCTTCCCATAAATAGCCTTGGACTGCTGTGGAGGCGGCCTGTATAAGTCTATGATTTTCCCATATGGCCCGATTTTTTAAACTTCCAACCATCTGGTTTGCCCTTGTCCCCAGAAGATGGCCTTTGCCCTGAATGAGTCTTACGGATGGACCCATGTGCCCAAGGACCTCAGAAGATGAGGGGTTGGGGGGCGCCTTGGTGGCTCAGTCAGTTGAGCATCTGCCTTCAGCTTAGGTCACGATCCCAGGGATGGAATCGAGCCCTGCATTGGGCTCCTTGCTCAGTGGGGAGTCTGCTTCTCCCTCTCTCTCTCCCTGCTGCTCCCCCTGCTTGTGTGAGTTCTCTCTCTGTTTCGCACTCTCTCTGTCAAATAAATAAATGAAATCTTGAAAAAAAAAAAAAGAAGATGAGGGGTTTGGGCTGAGGGAGGCAGGAGATGATTATATCACCTGCCCCACCCCTCCTGCTTCTCAATACATGTGTGCTGGGAAAGGGAGTTCTGAGGGTATTCCCACCAGGGGGTCATAGATGAAGGGAGAGACACCCAGGCCAGAGCCCTCTGTAGCCCCTTGGTATTCATGAGACCCAGCACGTTTTCTCAGTGTTCATTTTGCCGGTGCTGGGCAGCTCGCACATGCCGGGCTCTGTGCTCAGCACCTCCTGGGCACCAGATCTCTGAGCCTTCACGTGGCCAAAGGGTGTATATGAAGCAGGGGCTCCTGTGTTCTCCATTTTACAGATGAGGAGACTGAGGCTCAGAGGGACACATAACCTACCTTGAGGTCACTCTACTGGTTTTCAGAGCCAGGCCGCTGGCCCTAGAGCCCATGCCCTGACCACCACCTATCCTGCCTCTCTATAACCCCCGCTGTGGTCAGCTAGTAAGCCCGATGACTTCCCATGGTCAAGGTAAAAGGGCTTGAGCCAGGCAGACCACATGACTTCCCTGGTCCGCTTGATGTCCAGCACCAAATCTCGCATCACAGGCACTCCTGGGGTATTTATTTATTTATTTTAAAATTTATTTATTTGAGAGAGAGAGAGAGAACAAGGGGAGGGGGCAGAGGGAGAGGATCTCAAGCGACTCCCCGCTGAGTGAGGAGCCCTGAGCCTGAGCTCTGAGCCTGAGCCCTGATGCAGGGTTCAATATCACAACCCCCAGATCATGACCTGAGCCAAGAGTCAGAAGCTTAACCTACTGAGCCACCCTGGCGCCCCTCCCTGGGTATTAAAGAAGGCCAGGTCTGCAGCCTCCATGCTGTAGAGAAGGCAGGGCTGGGCCGGTCCCTCCAGCCTCTGTGTCCCTGGGCCAAGCGGACGTCCAGCCTTTTGCTCTGCACTTCCTGGCTTCTCGTCCATATGCCCGCCGCGTGCCCCACTTCCCGCTGCCCAGCCTGGAGCTGGCACATGACTGGCAGTGGGCCAGCTGGGCTGCGCACAGAGCTGGAATTTCAGCAGCAGGGCCAAGGCTGAGTGGAGCAGGCCAGGGCCCTCCTGCAGTGGGTGTGAAGGCCAAGGGGCTGCTGCACCTCCCTCCTCCCGGGTGTGCCTCCTCTCCCTTCCCCCTCCTCTTCCCCATCTGTCACCCTTCTCTTGCCACCCTTTTCCTTTTTTGGGGGTGGGGGTGGTGCCTGGATGCTTTTGTCCCCCTTCTTTTCATCCGCTCCCATTTTCCTCAACCCAAACCTAGCTCAGTCCCATCCATGCCTGGAAAGAGACCCCAAGGAAACTGCGGATGGCTGCAGAGAGGCACAGCCCACACCACGGGGTTTGCATCAGGCCCCTGGCTGAGGGTTTTTGGACCTGTCTCTGTGTGTTTTGCCAGACCTGAATCCTGGGACTGCCTTGCCATCTCTAGGGCACCTGGGACCTTCCAGATTTTTACAGGCCTGGTGTGCCTGCAGGAAGCAGGGGGCTGGAAGGGAGATGAGCAGACTTGTTCAAGGGCATTAAAGGAGGCACATTCTTCTGTGGGAAAAAGCAACTTCTAGCACCCACCACTATCCAGCAATAGATCAGAGAGATCAGGTAATGAGCTTTCTGAAACTGAAGGTATATGAGCCAGGAATAGATGGCCATTTACAATGGATAATGCAGGGGATTCCCGTTTGGGGCAGGAAGTCCCTGCCTTACGTTGCCTCTGATGCAGTGTGACCAGAGGATCCAGAACATCCACAGGGGGACTTGCCCATGGCCCAGGGTCTGGTTCTACAAAGTTCCCTAATTCCACACAGAGGACAGGTCCATTTTTAAGGGGCTTTTCTGGCATCTGTACCCATCTGGGTTGGAGCAAGCTCTTTGCTTCCTTCTTCTCTCCCAGGGTGCCGGTAGGCTAGACCGAGCTAGAGTCGGGATCTGGCTGCCCAGACCACTTTGGAGTTGGGGCCAGATGTGGTCAGCAGCTGCTCCAGGCCCACCACGTGCTAATCCACCGCAGGGCAGCAGGAGGCTCTTGTAAAGTGGTGCAAATCCCCCCAATTGGCCTCATCTGTCCTTGTCGGCCCCTGAGCTGGGGAGCGAAAATGGGGCCTTACAAGTCAACGACTCTGCAAATAGCTTCTGCTCTCCTTCCCCGTGAAGTCTCCCTCCCTTTTACCACTGGGAAAAATGTGAAAGGTCTCAGTGTCCAGGCAGGAGGCCCCAGGTGCGAGGCAGCAGGCCCCTGAGGGAAGCTGGGTGGTGGCAGGGGTCCTGGGGCTTCCCTTCCTTAAACACAGCAGCGCTATCTTTATCTGTTTCACATTTTGGGCTTCAGCATGAGAGACTATTTCCAGAACTGTGTCTGGAGCTCCAAAACTCTCTGAAAACCACCATTCTATTGACTAGCGCATAAGCAAGGATTGTCCTCCTCCTTTCGGCTCGTTATGGGGTCCTGTGGCCATGGGCATCTGCATAGTGGAACAGAAATGGAGGCCCCATTTCTCGTGTGGACAAGGCAGGAGAGTGAACCAAACGATGCCCGATGGAGGCCGAAGGCCACACGGCGCCCCTCCTCCGTGCGGGCCTCTACAGCGGCATGGAGCTGGGCTGGACTTTGCACTTCCCTGACTCCCCATGGAGCTCTTCGTGAGGCTCCAGACATTCCAGCCACCCAGGGCAGGATTGCAAGGACTTCTCACCTAGCCTTCTTGAGTCCACCCCACCTCCCCTTGTGTGGGACCCAGGGCCAGAAGGTGCTCCCTGCCCCGTGGCCTGCTAGCCAGCTTTGCGTACTGCTGGATCCCTGCTGGGGCCAGGAGAGCCGGGCCACCACTCTGGCCCCCGGGCTGGGCCCTCTCTGGGAATTGCACCGGTGCCCTCAGTGGGTCAGGTGGCGCGTAGGGCCTCTTCCCATACTGCAGGCCGCCCTCACCAGAGCAGCCAGGCCTGGGAGGCTCTCCTCGAGCGCTGGAGAAATGCTTTCTCTGCCCAACAGCAGGTGAGCTCCATGGAGTGAAGTAGGCTGTTCCTATGGTGTCAACTTTCCTCCTTTCCCAGCAGACTGTGACACTCCTCCCCCAGGTCCTCAGCTCATCTCTTCGAGGTCTGACCTGGGATGCCACACCTCGCGGCGCCTCCGCGGAGCTCATCTGTTTGCCCAGCTCAGCCACAGCCCCACTCTTTGCCCGGCTGGCATCCTGCCCTCTTACTCCTTTACTCCTGCCGCCAACAGCCCTTCAGCAGGCCCCAGCCCTCCCAACCCCGAAGGCCTGAGAGGGACATGCCATCCCTAAGACTCCCAGGCAGGTTGGGCTGGGAATGAAGATGTCTCTGTGGGTGGCAGGAAAGCCCCCATCCCGGAACCCTGAGACCCGAGGGGGATGGGCTGCATGCCCTCCCATCCACCGGCTCCAATCAGAGAGCAGGGCTTTGCCCTTGTCCCTGACCTCCAGAGGAAGGCAATCAGACAGGGAATTTGGAAGGGAGATAACTCATCAAGGAGCCTGCCTGCTCCGCAGAGCATCAAATCAGCTGAGAAATAACAATTGTGTCACCAAAATTAACTCTGCCTTTGCAGCCGGCCACCAAGCAGGGGTGGCCCCCAAGTTCCACAGACCAGCTGAGCTGAAGGCACAGCCTGAGCTGGTCCTCTGAGGGCCTGGCCGCGGCCTGGGACCCTGCTCCCCACCCCCCACCCCCATCCACTCCGCCCTACCCTACTTCACCTCGTAACCACCACAGAGATGGCATGGGGCACTCGTGCATCCCAACGGAGTAGACCTGGTGCTGTCCTGGAGAGCAGTCCCCTCCCTCTGTGGGCTGGCCAGAGCCCTGGGCTAACTTTCCCGGCTGGGCTGCGGTGAGGATGGTGGAATGCTGGGGTGATGCTGCCCCTTAGTGGAGAGGAGCGGGAGGGCCCGGGCTCTGGGAAATGTGCAAAAATCAGCCACTGGGCAGCTATCCTCAGCTAGGTAACCTGGGCCTAAGAGGCCACCAAACCAGGGCCAGTGCGTTTCCTGAAACCCAGAGCAAGAGGAGACAACTGGGTTTCTGGGCCCACACCCCCTCCTTCTCCACTCCCCTGCCCAGCCTATTTCTTGTATTCCCTCCCATCTACTTCACCTCCCTTGCCACCTCCCTGGCTAGGAGAGGCCCCCTGGAGGCAGTTATGGATGGAATGGTGTGACCTGGAGCATGGGCTTTAGTCTGCCACTGCCTCTAACAAGCTGTGTGGCCTTAGGCAAGTAGGTCTACCTCTCTGAGCCTTGTGACCTCACCTGGAACATGGTGGTCCTTAATAGCATGTCCAGTTTGAAAAATCTGATCCTTTGTCATCAGACTTTCACGGCTCTCCCTAAAATGTTCTTGATCTGTGAGTTATTGCAGGAAGAGCTTGTAGAACCTTGGGTTCTGTTCATAGGCCCAGAGCTGGTAGATTCATAAGTGGGTCTCAGTTTATCCATCTCTAAGAATGGAAATTGTTTCACCCTCCCCTATAGCAATGTTTATAAACTCATTTTTCAGGAGCAACAAAATGCTCTGAGAGGAGTATTGCTTATTAAAACGTAGGTTAGATAATGTTTCATTGTTTTTGCTTTCTCAATTTCTAACTCATTTATTCAAAATCTTTTAAAAAATGGTTTTCCAGAAAACTACTACCTCATTTCCATGGCTAAGAATTGAGGACACCTACCCCTTGCTCCTCCAATCCCTTGCCTTTCTGCAAGGGCCAAGCACCTGTCACCAAAGCACAGACCTTGGTGACCTGGTGACCAGGCGGCCTCCCCCTAGGCCCATATAATGAGCAAAGCTCCTCTGTCCCCAGATTGCGGAGACTTATGCCTTCCTTCCGCGAGAGGCCGTGACCCGGTTCCTGATGAGCTGCACGGAGTGTCAGAAGAGGATGCACTTTAACTCCAATGGCCTGGAGCCCAAAGGTAGGGGAGGAGGCGGGTGTGCTGGTGCCTTGGGGGAGGCTCTGCAGGGAAAGGCCCTCCCACAGGCCCTGCCCTTTGCTGGCACAGACAGAAAAGTGCATGGCCAGAGGTTGTCACCATTTCCAGAGGCCAGTGTGGGTCCATGTCCGGAGAGCCTCATTTTTGTTGTTTTTTTTTTTAATTGTAAAAAAAATGTCAAGTTTCACTGAAAAACCAATGGTACATTCCTACTGCCCTTCAAGACTCTCTTCTCCCACCCATGTTCCTGATGGAAACGATCACCTCGTCCTCTTCCCTAAGCTCCTTAATTCTTGCCGCCCAGGCCTCGCCCTGAGCAGGGTCCTCCTGATCTGGTCGCACTGCCCTGTCTGCGAGATCTGCGGATACAGGAGCACCCCTCTTGCCACTTCACCTTTTTATCCTAGAGCCCCTACCAGCAGTAGGTCCTCCCTAAGTGGTTTGTTCCCTCCCTGCAGACATCCAGGAAATCTGTGGGGATTACTTAGAATTTAAATGCCCGGACCACTCGTGACCGGCTGAAGTGGGTCCCTTGGACTGATGTCCATGCTCTCCAGCTCTGCCCTGCCCACTGAGATGCAGCAAGGACCCCCCACTTCAGACCCCTCACTACCTCAGCCTGAACGTTCCCAGAGGCCTCCAGTGAGTCTGGGGCCCATCTTTCCGCGGGCGGCTTTGGCACTGCAAGGTGGGCCGGTGCATTTGGCTGGTACGGTTATAGCTGTGCCGTGAGAAATGGTGCCCAGGTGGGCAATTCGTCAGGACTTCTAGGCTGCTCCTGGACATCAGGCCTGTGAAGGTTGCTGAAGTCAGTGGGTGTTTTGCCTGAGAATGGGAACGGACTGAGGATGGAGGGCAAGACGTGCACTCAGGTGGTACGCCCGTGGCATCCACCGTTTCTGGGGAAGGAAAAATCAACAACAGGGCTCAAGTAGATGACAACAAAGAAATTGGAGCCTAGGTGTCAAATTGGTTTTGTTTTTTTTTCCTCCTCATTTGGTGGTCTCTGATGCTTGTGAGTGACTCTGACACTGGCTGACTGGCCACATCCAGAAGTCTTCCTGTCCATGGGGTCATTAGGCCTCGGCTGCTTCGTTGGGTACGTTGGGTGGCTTCTAAGGCCTGTGGGACAGGAACAAGTGTGGCTCATAACTCATAAGTGCTGGGTTCCTGGTTTAAGACCAGAGCCCCCAAGGCCATACGGACTGGGTTTGAATCCCAGCTCTGCCCCTCGGCAGCTGTGTGTCCTAAACAAGTGATTTCATCTCTCTGAGCCTCAGTTCCCACATCTGTGGAGTGGAGTTCTTCAGTGGTACCTATCTCAGGGGGCCAACAAGGTTGGAGAGTTCATCCCGGCCCTGGCCCTGGCCCTGGCCCTGGGCTAGCGGGCTAGCGTGCAGGAGGAGGGAGCTGGGGCTGTTCCCTCAGAGGCCTGCCCTGGGTGAGCGGCTGCAGCCCTGGGCCCTGACGGTATTGGGTACCTGCAAAGAGGCCAGGAGGGCTTTCCCTGCTGTACCCCCACCCTGTCAGGGTCTGGGTCCCAGGGGTATGTTCCCTGCTGGTGGCTGCCTGTCCCTTCCTGTTCTGGCCTAACCGTTTCCATAGCAACTGGCGGAGTCAGACACCGAAGCGCTAGCCTAGAGCAACAGAGGCAGGCCCAGAGGGGGCGCGTTTGTGGGCCGCTCTGGGGTGTCTGCAGGCTCCCTCTAGTCTGCTCCCGTGCTCTTGCCGCTTCTCACCTCCCCCACTCCCCAGTGAAGGCAGCGAGGTCTCAGGGCTGCAGCTCCACTCCTCGTCATCCGTGGGCTTTGGCGTGGCCTGGCGATGCTGAGCACAGCAGCAGCCTGTTTCTTCTCCAGGCTGCCCCCACCATGCCCCTACCCCCGGGGAGGAGGAGGGAGGAGGAGGATGGGAGGGAGGTGGAGAAGGAGGGAGGGGGGAGAGAGAGAGAGAGAGAATGCGAGCACTCACGCCAGGAGGGAGCCGCCTAGAATATCAACCAGCTCTGTGGGCTCTGCTGCTGGAGCCTCCCTTTCCAGGGCTTTGCTCCAGGCAGGACAGAGCGCAGGCAGCGCAAAGCTGCGTGGGACCCGTCCTTGCTGGTCGGCAGGCAGAGTGCTACTTCTCGGTCCCCAGGACAGCAGGGAGTAGGAGACAGTGTGGCCCCCTGGCAAAGTACGGGCAGGGGTCCAGCAGGCCTGGGTGTGGTGCCTGCTGGCTGCTGAGTGTCCCGTGGCAGGCTGGGGACCTCTCTGCTCATAATGGCGTCTGTGATCCTATGAGGGGTCTGTCCCAGCTTGCCGTTGAGGAAATGAGGCACCGACGAGTGTCCTGGTGAAATTGTTGTCCAAGCTCTACCAGAAGGCAGGAGGACTTATTTTATCGTCAGCAAAATGGGAGGGATGCCTGTCTCTTGGAGTTGAATTAAAGGAGCCCGTTCTGGAAGGCACCCCGTGCGGCAGGCACGGGGGAAACATCAGCCTGTTGCCCCCTACCCTCTGTCGCCGTGCCACAGGGTCCAGACACAAGAATGCCAGTGTTCAGGGGGCTCCGCAGGGAGACACCGATCAGTCACCCCATCTAGGTGAGCACCCAGGGTATACAGCCATGCTGGGCAAAAGGGAAGGGCTTGGTTTCTGGAAGGTGCTGGTGGAGAGCCTCGGAGTCTAAAAGGCTCCCCTGTCTGCTTAATGGCCAGAGGCATTAGCTGCCTGGACTCCCCTCGCCAGCTGGCAGGGTGTCCCTTTCCCTACCCCAGCTAAGAGCCTGCAGATCTGATGTCCTCCCGCCATGCTGGCCTCTCAGGATGTGGCCATACTGCTTGCTCTTTCCTAGGGACCCCTGCCATGCCAGCCCTCCCCTTTCCCTCTCCTGCCCCAGGCCCCAGACTCGGGCCTGTGTTCCTGTCCCAGGAAGGTGGGGCAGAAGGGGGACAGGGAACAGGATGGAGACTTCTCGAGGAGCTGTTGGGAAAATGCCTGGCTTCCTGGCCTCGTGTTAAAAAGAAAGAAAGGAAGCAAAGCAGCCTTCCCTGCTCAGCAGTTTGTCCCGGGCAGAGCGCGGGGGCCTGGACGGTCCCGTGCCCTCCCCCAGCGCCAGGAGCACAAACAAAGGAGGCTGCTCAAGATCAGGAAGTCCAAGGATGGGAAATTCCAGGGCCTCCCGGCTCCACGCTCCTTTTCCACCACCCCTGACTGAGTCCAGGCGCAGAGGGGACAGAGTGCGAACCGGCTGTGCCCTCAGACCAGCCCCAGCTTCTGGGGAAGGGGCCTCTGCAGGCACGCTCTGGTTTCCTTGGAGGTGACAAAATATAATGTGCACGGCCGCAAACTAGGGGTTAGCAGTGGGCAACCCGGTTATCTACTGCAGGGGCCCTTCCTCAGAGACTGAGTCGTCCACTCAGGTGGTGATTCCTTTGCAACCAGGCCCAGGCTCCTCTGTCTGGTTCCAACCCCGCTCTGTGCCTGGCCCCTCCAGAATCTGCTTTCCTGTCCTCCCCCAGGTGACCCCATTCCAGCTGGTTCCTTTGCCCCTGCAGTCTTTCGTACGCTGGCCTGGTTGCTGGCCTGGCCCAGTTTTCGTACTCACTTGCTCTGCGACACGGGGAGGGTGCTTCATCTGTAAAATGGGGGTAAGAATACTGCCACCCACCTCCTGGAGCAGGAGGGTCTGCGTGGAACTCCTAAGGAGTGCTGAGTAGCTGTCAGCTAAGTGATTGAATGCTGTTCGGATCCTCTCTCCACAAAGCCATCTTGAGCTACTCCAGAGCCCTCCGAGCTCTTCCATCCCCGAGCTCTAATGGACTGGCCATCAGTCCCACCCTGCTGAGTGCAGGGCTACAGGGTCCTCCACCTTCCCCGCCCCGAATGTACACAAAGCAGCGCCCCTTAAATACTTGCTGGCCTGCTGATTCATGTCCCTGGGAAAGAGGTTTTCCATCACCCTCTGAGCCAGCCCCAGGCCTCGGGTCTCTGTTTCCACATCTGAACACCACCACAGGCTGGCTGGTCTCGTGGCTCCTCTGGGCCCTCCCGATGCACACGTCCTTCAACATCCAGCCCCGCCTGGGAGACTCACCCCTGGCACTGGAAGCCACGGGTGTCTTTGGACTGAGTTCTTCCATTCTGTGGGTGAAAGCTCAGGAGAGCTGCCCCCACGTGCTCCACCTGGAGGAGCGAGGCCCACTCTCTCCTCCGAAACTTGCCTTGAAGGAACCACACCATTGGAGCCCAGCTGTGGAGGCCGGCACTGGGCTTGGCCTGGGTCAAGACTCTACCTCCTTGATTATTTTGAACGCCCGTCAAACCAGGCCTAGCTCTTGGGCAGGTTTCAGTTTTCCTTGGCAAAGAGTGTTGAGACATTTCTTTGAGAGGTTCCTCTGCCTCTCTCACCAGCAACCTGCTGGATCATGGCGGCCCTGTGACCCTTGTGAACGCCTGCCTCACCAGTGGTGTCAGGTTATATTTGGGGGCTGAGGCGTGGCCGCTCTGTGTGTTGACCACAGCCAGGGCTGGCCTGTCTCAGCAGAGCCCAGGGAAGCCACTGCTAACCGCTTCATGTGTCCCCCTTAGCTTATGCCCATCCTGGCACATGTCTCACCTGTGAGCACATGACCCCACAGAGCTCCCAAGGGCCCCTGCTCCTCACCTCTTGCCTATCAAGCGGATCCTCTTGATGGGAGCCACTTATCACCTCCAGAACTGCGGGGCTTCTGACTGCCCCCAACCCTGCCTGCCTTTCTCCTCACCACAGTCCCACCGCCAGCTCCCTGGCCCCTTCCCTCACCTGGAATGCCCCCCCACCCGCCGTGATCCTGCCTCCCCACCAGAGCTCACTTCTGGAGGCCCAGGGGCGAGCATTTCACTGCACTTGGATCTCTGACGGATGTGTGTGTGTGTGTGTGTGTGTGTGTGTGTGTGTGTGTGTGTGCGCGCCTGCCTCCTCTTGTTGAGCTGTCACAGCTCGCCTCTGGGCGCGGGAGGTGGTTTCTGAGCTGTGACCACGCTGGGGAGGGAACAGGCCAAGGAAGACCCCTCCTCCTTCCTCCTGAGAGGGCCATCCCAGCCATTGCTTTTTCCCCCCTAAACCACACTGTACCTGGCTCTGTTAAAGATGCCTTCTCATAGACAGTCATGGCATTTTAGAGGCCAGGAGTGTCCACCAGTAAAAAGAACAGAGTGGCCGGCCTCCGTGGATGACCAAACACGGAGAGTTGCCATGACACTCAGTGAGGTCTTCCTTTGCGGCTCTGACCAGCAGTCCTTAGGGCAAGGGTGGCCCTGCTCCCCACTTGTCACCAGACGGCCATGTCTTTGAGGAAATGAAACGGAAATGGCAGAATTCTCTGTCTGAAGACCCAGGATCTGAAAACAGGAACCATGGCTCTTTTGAGTGACACCATCTCCATGCGGTTGCTCAAATGTCTGCCTCACATGTGCTTCCTACCCCGTCGATCTGGCGGGGGAGGCTGGTCCCGACATGCCCCTGGGTGTCAGGAGGTCAAGTCTGGGTCGAGGGTGTGGCGGCAAGAGGACCCAAGGGCACGGAAGCCGATTTTAGTCCCCTCACAGCGCCAGGCGTCTGTGCGAAGGCACCGATGTGCAGCCCGACCAGGACCCTCTGCCACAGAACCAAGAAGGAATCTCTATTAAAAAAAAAAAAAAAGTTCAGCCCATTTTAAGCCAGTTTCTGAGATATGAGTGACATTTAGTTGTTCCTCGAAGAAAAAAAACCTTCCTTAAAGGACACAAAAACTCTGAGTGTGACAACACGGCTTTAAAAAGCAAAACATAGTTCTGTATTTTCATAAAACTTGATAAGAAATGTTATTCAAGCTGTGTCGTCCCCAGAAATATAGCACCTCAAAAGGACCCTCTAGTCCCCCAGACCCGGCTGTTTTATCCGTATCAAGCAGGGACTCCCTTGTCCCCTTTAGGTAGCTTCACCCCCTTGTTTGCAGGGGCTTTTTTTCCTTTGTTGTAAAATATTTATAACATAAAATTTGTCATTTTAATAATTTTTAAGTGCACGTTATTTATATTCACACCATTGGGCAACCATCACCACTGTGTTTCCCAAACGTTTTCACCACCCCAAACAGAAACCATGTAACCATGAGGCAGTAACTTCCCATTCCCAAGCCCCAGTCCCTAATAACCTCTGTTCGACTTTCTGTCTCAGCGAGTGTGCCTGTTGTAGATATTCCGTCTAAGTGGAATCATACAGCATTTGCCCTTTTGCGTCTGGATTCTTTCACTCAGCATAGTGTTTCCAAGGTTGCAGGGACCTTCCTGGCCTGGCCTCTGGCTCCTCCACCGTGGCCCCGGCACCCACTTGCCCTTCCGCCCATCTCTCCAGCACGGCGGAGATGGTGGAGGGCAGGCTTTGGCCAGGCCAGAAGTCGCTCCTGCTTCTCCTCCTCCTTGCAATGCTCAAATCCCAGCCCTTGAACAGAACTAGGCACCAGGGGGAGCTTTGGGCCAAAAGCCTGGAGTCTTGAAGGCAGGAAGTGGAGGCCAGAGAACAGGTAACCAAGACTATTCCCCAGGCAGAGGGTGAAGCAGGGTCAAGTGACTCACTGACCAAATGAGGCCCCGCTTAGGGTGACAGGCCCCAGCAGGTGACTCCAGGGTTTCAAGATTGGTCATCTGAGGCATCCGAAGGCATCGGAAGAGGAAGGTGGACTGGGGAGAGGGGTGATAGGCTCCCTTTTAATCATGCTCTCCATCTGCCTTGATTTATTCCTGTGCCATTTAGTCTGCCCGGTGTGGCACCCACGGTGGCAGCGAAGGTACAGAACACGATGCCTGGGTAGTGTGCGCTGCCGCGGCCTTTGCAGAAAGAAGCTTAGCCCGAGGTTCGAAGAGTCACGGGACAGTCCTACCCTTTGACCCATGAATTCATTTTTTGGAATCTTCTAGAAAGGACACAATCAGGGGCGCCTGGGCGGCTCAGTCGGTTAAGTGTCTGACTCTTGGTTTCAGCTCAGGTCATGATCTTGGGGTCATGAGATCGAGTCCCGCATCAGGCTCTGCACTCAATGCAGAATCTGCTTGAGATTCTCCCTCCCTCACCCTCTTCCCCTCCTGCTGCTCACCTGTGCGCCCGTGCTCTAAATAAATACATAAATACATACATAAATAAAATCTTTACAAAGGACACGGTCGGAAACACATACCAATATTCATGCATGAAGATGTTCCCTCTAGTATTATTTATAATAGCCCCCAATAGGAAACAACCTAAGCAGCCAATCTTAAGTGAATGACTTAAATTATAAAATAGTGCACATCTATAAAAATGCTATTTGCAGAAGAAAACAAGATTTTTGATAGTGGGGGAAATGACTATGACGATGTCAGGCAAAAAAAAAAAATTTTTTTTTAAGCGGACTACATAATTTCCTGTATGCATTTTAATATCAAGCACATAAGGAAGAGAAATCACAGGGAAGAAAAAACAAACAGAAGCATATGCCAAGCTGCTTGGTGCCGTTATTGGGTTTTGTTTCCTTTTTATTCTTTACATCTTTCCCCACCTTGCAAATGCTCCACGAAAGGAACACGCCTTACTTTGATCTTCAGGACGAGAAAGCAACACAGGGGAGCACCAGGCCTCCTCCTCACGTGACGAAGGAGGAACCAGAATCTGGGAGGCGGGTATACCTGTGAGCCATATGGTACCTGCCCATGCTTTTGGGGGGACACCATGCGGGTGGGAGATGGGGTCAGGTGGCGGCGGCGTGCGTGCACCAGAAAGCTGGCTCAGACCGGGGTTGGGAGCATAAATGCCTTCGAGGGCCTGGCAAGTATCGTACTCACGTGAAAACGTGCATAGGAAATGGTGGGGACTGTGGCACCACGGAGAGCTCAAGCCCCACAAGCTGCAGTGGTCGTTGGCCACGTGGCACCATGGGCCCTGGATGACCAGAACTTCCATTTCTCAAAGCAGCCAGACATTCTTTTTAAGCTGTGAACTCCTACTAAACACTGGCACCCAGCTGCAAGCTTTCCCGGGGCCTTTGGTCCACGTCCACAGATGTGAGCTCTGGCCTGTTCCTCCCTCCTCCTGGGCTCCATGTTCCCTGTGTGGGTGACAGGGCGTGGTGCCTGCCAGGGGGCCCTGGGCACAGACTGAAAGTGGCTTCCTTTTGTTCTTTCCGCCAGAAAGCGAACCTCCCTCTCCCCTGGTGTCCGGGATTATCGATTACAACATGCCCCTTACCTCCACGTACCTGAAGCAGATGAAGCTGCGGGTGATGAACTCCCAGGAACAGGTAAGGCGGCGCCTCCCCCTCCCTGCCTGGAGGCGTCCTAACCGCCTGTGTGTGGCTGGTTCTTTCCAAGATGTGGGGCCACAGCGTGTGTAAACACACCGGAAATCAAAGAGGCCCTTATCTGGTGATCTGGGCCTTGCCATCCAGGCCGAGGGGAGGGAAAGAATGTGTTCCTAGTTAGGGGGTCTGCTGGGCAGACCGCCCTGCCAGGTCTTCAGTGAAACCCAGGAACCTCATGCTCCACAGAACTTTCTCAAGGGCATGGGTGACGGAGGGGGTGTGCATGACCTTGGCTCTCGGTGGTTCTCTCTCGGCTCTGCCTTTTGTCTGCAATGTCGCTCGCCTCCTTTCCCCAGGGAGGTGAGAGAGGGGCCCGGGCTGCTTGCCTGTGGCCTCTGTCACTCTGGGGGCCCAGACAGGCCAGAAGGATGGGCCTTGGAGGGTGGCCCGTGTGAGATAAGGCCCTGGGGCCCCCTGGCTGTCCAAGACTCGGCAGCTGTAGATTGCCAAACGCTGTCAGGCACCATGGAAACAGGCTATGAAAAGAAAACCACTCTTGCCTGCCTCCCCACACAGTCCACCTTCTAGCCCTTTGCAAAGCAAGTAGCCTGACTGTCCTTCGATGAAGGACTAGGTGAATGCCACCCCCTCCCTCCACCACCGCCTAAAACCAGGGTCCTAATTTCTCACCTCCGGCTCCAAATTTTCTCATCTGTTCTGACCTATGAACCTACCATATCTTTGAGGCCTACCTAGGGGAATGGGTCTTTCCTCCCCCTCCCCCAGCTGAAAGTCTGACTTCCAGCCCTGGGTGCATGCTGTCCCACATACTGCTGGTCTCCTTGACAACCCGAGCATGCGTATGCAGAGTGGGTGCTGGCGCCACAGCCAGCTCCGAGGTGATGTAACAGGACGTGTTCAGGTAGCATCTGGGGCTGTGGCACCCAGTTCGAGGATTTGAGCTGACTGGCTTGAGCATGCCACGTGCTGCCCTCCCCTAAGGGAGAGGGGATAGCGTGTCCTCCCATCCCCATGCCCCAGACCCTAAGGGTTGAAGGAAGTAAGCTTCGTTCTGGGTGGTAGAGTTGTTTGTGTCTCTGCGTCTCGTACATCTCACCTGAGGTGGTCTGTTCTGTGATGGTTGTGTCCCTATGAAACATCGCGTGATCAAAAATAACGTCAGTGGGGAAAATGGTGCAGGGGTTTCTAACTCACAACGGCAGAAGTGTTTCTGCGCAGGAATGTCAGTAATCAGGGTGGTGCTTTTGTTACTAGTTGTAAAATCCAAACACCGCTGTGCAGGGTCAGCATGACTCCCGTTCAAGAGTAACTTCTTTTCCTATAACTGTCCACACTGTCATGAGCACCTGGCTTCTCACACTTTCTTATCACCGTTCTCATCTGTCACCGTGAAGTGCAGCGCCACTCGAACAGCTGGTAGTACAGCCTCACGGCTCTTTCTTTCCTACAGAATGGTGCCAGATCCAGATCGGCACGGGAACCAGTAGTAGTCAGAGTCGCCCATGTTGTGATCCCTCGTTACTGGATCCCGTTGTAGTTTGTCTCTTGTTATACAAACTCTTACTGTCTGTGGGGAATTAAAACTATCAGTTAGGTATATTGGCAAGGGTTCAATCATTCAGCAAATATTTATGGAGCCCTACTCCATGAGCCAGGCTCTAGGGATGAGCAAGTCTTAAGGAACTACTGTTACTAGTTCTTCTTATGATTTAGGGGAAACAGACACTAATGAAAAACAATCACATACCAATGCCCAGCTCAGAGCAGGTAGCAATAAACAGATGGGGGAAAGATGAGTCAGTCATCACAGTGCAGCTGTGACGAGTGCCATGCGTTAGGACACGTGGTGCTGTGAGTACTCTTGGATGGTCATGAGGGTTGAGTCAAAGCAGGGCTTTGCCTCAGAAAGGGATGGATGAGCTGTACTGGAGGTCTGAAGGGAAGAGCTCCAGGCTAAGGAAACAGCTTGTGCAAAGGCCCTGTGGCTTGAGGGAGGACAGCACCCATGAGAATCTGAGAGACTGATATGGCTGGTGCAGAGACTGTGAGGTGTTCTGTTGCTGAAGACAAAGGAGAGAAGACACACGTGTTGGGCAAAGAAGCACTCAATGGGTATCTGTGAATGAACCCAAGTTCATGAAACAAGATGGATGAACTACCCCGGTGAGGTTTGGGCTACTCACAGAGGAAAGGCAGATTGTGGGAAGGTGTTTTTCCCCAAGGCACTCTGAGAGTCCAGCTGGGGCTGACATTGAGAGCGGGTGTCTCAGAGTCAACTGTGTCTTCCTCGCCTTCATTCATAGTTTCCCAGGTAGGGGTCCTTGGACAGTATCCGATGTTCTCCCTTGTGCTGCAGGAGATCAAAGGTGCAGACCTTCCTTGCACACACCGGGCAGGAGAAACAACATTGCACTCCAGCACTTGCCACATAGCCCCGAGTCTCTCAGGCAGTCCTGTTCTATGGCCGGGCACATGGTGAGACTCGCAATCCCAGTGCTCATCAGATTATTTATCTGCAGGAGCAAGGAAGGGCTGAGGACCCAGAAGTCGCTGATTCTTCAGCTTGCGTTGGAATGAAAAATACATATATTTGAATTGGTAGCTTCTCTCCTGTAGGGAAGCCAGAGCTGGGCTTCCCTTGGGGTCAGTGAGTGGCCTGCTGTACAGACGCAGCCAGGGGCCCCGGCTCTGCCACTGTCAAATCCCATGTGCTGACAAGGCTCTGAAAGTGGCTTCGTTCCCTGAAGCATCCCTCTGACCCCAAAATGCTGACGGAGGACACCTACCGTGTTTGCAAGTCACTCACGCAGGCCGTAAGGAAAAGAAACCCAATTGTAAAGGAACAGGAGCTGGGATAAGTGATATTTTATTAATGCCAAACAAAGCTCGACATCTAAAAACTCTGGGTGAGAAAAATCCCGATAATTCGCTTTTTCCAGGATGAGATATCCAGGAGACAAATAGTGAGGCAAATAGAACGATTTCCCCTCGCTTTGCTTGGAGCAGACAATGAACAGGTGGTGGGGTTTCCGAGTGAACTTGACAGAACCACGTTACTTGTTGTCCAGTTGTGTCAAATTAATATGTGGGGAAATGGGCCTTTCTCCACAGAGGTTATTAGGTAAAACGAAAATCTAATAATAGTCACACAAAGAAAAAAGGTTCTTCTTGAGGGCTGATTCAATGCAGCAAATACGTATGGTGTCCTCAATGTGTAAGACACTGGAGGGTGGGGGTGTCAGACGCCAGCCTCCCAGGGCTTCCGCCCGAAGACATAGAGCCCAGAAGCTATCATCGCAGTGGCCACAAGGAGCTGAACGTAGGGGAGTGTAGTCTGATACACTCTTTTTTCCCCCTTACTTGGGAAAATTCTTTTTTTTTTTTTTTTTTAAAGATTTTGTTTATTTATTCATTCGACAGAGATAGAGACAGGCAGCGAGAGAGGGAACACAAGCAGGGGGAGTGGGAGAGGAAGAAGCAGGCTCATACCGGAAGAGCCTGATGTGGGGCTCGATCCCATAACGCTAGGATCACGCCCTGAGCCGAAGGCAGACGCTTAACCGCTGTGCCACCCAGGTGCCCCTACTTGGGAAAATTCTTATAAAGACATAAAACGGAAATCACATTTAGTTGTACCGAGGAACGTATGAGGAATACATTTTCTTGGGGGCAGGAAGACTTCATGAGACATGGACTGTCTTGGAGAATGCTCTGTAGTGTTCCCTGATGAGGCCACAGAGGAGGGGGGGCGCGCTTACAGGGCCAGAGGCAGCCGCCAGTGTCACCTACAGCGGCTGAGTTGGCCAATCCCCTTGTAGGGCTGTGTGCAAGACACGCCAAAGAGGAGCGCTAAGGTCTCCTCCACACGGCACTGGTTTTCTTTTCTGCGTAACTTGGTTTTCTTTCATTCTTCTTTTAATTACACAGGTAACACCTGGCCACAGTAGCCAAAAGCAAAAGCATGGTGATAAAAATTGCCGTCATCCCACCACTCAGGTCACTGTGAATATTTTGGGGTCCAGCCTTCCAGACTATTTTTTTTTAAGATTTTATTTATTTATTTGACAGAGACAGTGAGAGAGGGAACACAAGCAAGGGGAGTGGAAGAGGGAGAAGCAGGCTTCCCGCCCAGCAGGGAGCCCAATGCGGGGCTCAATCCCAGGACCCTGGGATCATGACCTGAGCCGAAGGCAGATGCCTAACGGCTGAGCCACCCAGGAGGTGCCCCCAGACTATTGAATAGAAAGAGGATTATCTTCTACAAACAACCTGCTTTGCTTTTCCAGTGTTGATTTTCCATATTATCAGAGCCTCTTTACCCTCTGGGCCTAGATCTTTCTACCTACCAAATAAGCTGGTTTTATAATTTTCCTGTCAATGCACTCACTCCTTCCCCCATAGCTACCCACCCATCCACCCACTCATCCACCTACCCATCCATCCATCCACCCATACACCCACCCACTCACCCATCCATCCACCCACCCATCCACCCATTCACCCATCCATCCATCCACCCACCCATCCACCTACCCACCCATCCACCCATTCACCCATCCACCCACACACCCACCCATCCACCCATCCATCCATCCATCCATCCACCCACGCACCCACCCATTCACCCATCCATCCATCCACCCACCCATCCACCTACCCACCCATCCACCTACCTACCCATCCACCCATTCACCCATCCACCCATGCACCCACCCATCCACCCATCCATCCATCCACCCACGCACCCACCCATTCACCCATCCATCCATCCACCCACCCACCCATCCACCCATCCATCCACCCACGCACCCACCCATTCACCCATCCATCTATCCACCCACCCATCCACCCACCCACCCATCCACCCATCCATCCATCCACCCACGCACCCACCCATCCACCCATCCATCCATCCACCCACCCATCCACCTACTCAACCATCCACCCACCCACCCACCCATCCATCCACCCACCCATCCACCCATACACCCATTCACCCATCCATCTGTCCATTCTTCCATCCATCCATCCATCCATCCATCCATCCATCCATCCATCCTTCTATCCATTGCTCACTGTAGCCAGGCATGGTTGCAGGTGCTAAGGATATAGTGGTGAACAGAAGCGAGTCTATGCCCTGCAGGCTCTCACAGTTCAGTAAGAGAGACAAGGAAAACCAAAATCGACACTCTGGGGTCTTAGAGGAGGTACAGAGGAAGGACAAGGGAGTGAGCTGGGTGGGTGCTGTTGCAGGCATTGGGTTATTATTAATTAGGCAACTGTTCTGGGACACCTGGGTGCCTCAGTTGGTTAAGTGTCCAAAAACTCTTGGTTTTGGCTCAGGTCATGATCTCAGGGTCGTGGGATCGAGCCCTGCGTTGGGCTCTGCACTGGGAGTAGAGCCTGCTTAAGATTCTCTCTCTGCCTTCTGCCTCTCCCCCCTTTCCCTCTCGAAAAGGGAAGGAAGGAAGGAAGGAAGGAAGGAAGGAAGGAAGGAAGGAAGGAGGGAGGGAGGGAGGGAGGGAGGGAGGGAGGGAGGGAGGGAAGGAAGGAAGGAAGGAAGGAGGAAGGAGAGAGAGAAAAAGAGAAAGAAATAAATTAATTTTTAAAAAATTAGCCACCTGTTCTGTGTGGAGCACTTCACACCCTTTACCCCTTGCCCTCACAGCTCTGCAGGGTCCCATTATTATCCTCATTTTGCAGGTCTCATAGCTGTGGCTCAGAAAGGTTCAGCACTTGCTCAAGGTCACACAACTACTGACATGAATGAAACTCAGATCTCTTCCATCCCCGAACCTGTGCACCTGCCAAGGCCCCAAGCCCTGCTTCTCTGCACACTTACTGAACAAGGATGTGCTGATGAGAATCTGACGCAGATGTGCCGCCCGTGGGGTTGGTGGAGGGAAGGTGTCCTTGGCAGAGATGCTGACAGAGCACATCAAGGGTTTTGTTTGGCCTGGGAACTGGGATCTGCCTTAAATATACGAAGCTTAAGGAAATACTGCAAGAGGAATCTGGCAGGGGACTGGGGCTGGGAGGGAGGTCACCCCTGCCTTGCGAATGCTCAGCGATCTGCCGGGGTTCACATAAAACTTGATGTGCATATTATGGGTGAGGTTATCCTGATCTTTCCTGAGATCCCCATGTTTGAACCAAGACCCTAATGTAGAAATCCTATCCAGATCCGGAAGGAGAGAGACAAATTATCTGTATTCCTTCCCCTGACACATACTTCCATTTTATAGATATGGAGGCTGAGACCCCCGGATCAGCTCTTTTTTGGCTCCCACACCCCCTCGATTCCTTTGCTCTGTCCAGAGTGGGAAGGCTGTCAGCACCTTCTTCAGCCTCCCCTTTCTCCAGTTCCTGAAGCAGCACTAATGTCCTGCTAATGGTTTTAATGGTTCTCCCAGCAGCGCGTGAAGTGGTACCGCTCCATTGTTTGAGCCCCAGTGACCGAGGCTTTTACTTGTCTCCATTAACCTCTGCCTCCCTCTCCACTGCCTCTCTCCCGGCCCAGAGTTTTCCTTGGGTCCTACCGGGTAGGAGAGGAGGGGGAGGATTCCCCTTCTCCTCTCCACAGCACACACGTGGGGCCTGCAAGGTCCACAGCCCCTGCCCGGGGCCGCTGGGGTCTCCAGAGCTCGGGCCCCCCTGCTCCTCGCAGCCAGCCAGTGTGGAGCAGCCCTTTCTTAGCCGGGATGCCAGCGCACCCGCCACACAAAGACCCTAGAGGCGGGCTGCCAGTACCAGTTCCAGTGCCTACCAGCTGTGTGACTTGGGGCAGATTGCTTCACCCTCTGTGCTTTATTACTTGGGAGTAATAATAATACTCCGAACTCACAGCGTTGTGCCAAGAGTTAAATGATACAAAACAGGCTCAGAACTTAGCACCGTGCCCGGCATGTTAGAAGCACGGGGAGTCTCAGTGACCTGTACTGCCGTCAGCGTCCAGCAGACGTAGTAGTGACCTTGTACCAGAGACCAGGGCCGTACAGATGAATAAGCATATAACTGTTCTCAAGGAGCTTTTCTTAGTAGATGGGACAGCAGCCACGGACTGTGACCCAGACAGAGAACAGAGGCCAGAAAGGGCCAGGAACCTGCCGGGTGGTTCAGGGGACGTTCGCTTATTTTAAATGAGATTTGGGGGGCGCCCGGGTGGCTCAGTCGGTTTGGCATCTGCCTTCGACTCGGTTCATGATCCCAGGGTCCTGGGGTCCAGCCCCACATCGGGCTCCTTGCTCGGTGGAGACTCTGCTTCTCCCTCTCCCTCTGCCTGCCGCTCCCCTTGTTTGTGCTCTCTCTCTCTCTCTGTCAAATAAACAAATAAAATCGTTAAAGAAAATGAGATTTGGGCTCTCATTGTAACCCCCCTGGGCAAAGAGGGCCCAGGTGAGGGAAGTTGAGAGGTGACGGCTCTAGGAGACCTGAGCTGGTGAAGGCTGGAGCCAGTTTCGGGGAAAGGAGGAAGAAGAAGAAAGACGGAGAGGAGGAGGCGCAGAGCATGGGCCTACTTGCAGTGAGGCTGCATGAGAGCCCCTTCCTCAGCCAGCACTGGGGAGCTGGGCAAGGATTTGGGCAGGAAATGAACACAATCCAAGTGTAGAACTTTCTCAGGTTCCAATCTCTGTAAGTGTAGGAGGAAATAAGCCCATTCCAAAAAGCTCTCCACATTCGCTTTTTTAAAAAATTGTGATAAAACATTTGTAACTTAAAATTTGCCATTTTAACCATTTTTTTAAGTTTATTTATATTTTTTAGTAATCTCTATACTCAACATGGGGCTCAAACTCACAACCCTGAGATCAAGAGTCGTGTGTTTATCAGACTGAGCCAGCCAGGTGCCCTGCCGTTTTAATCATCTTTTTAAAAAGATCTTATTTATTTGTTTGAGAGAGAGAGAAAGAGAGAGCAAGCATGCACATGAGCAGAGGGAGGGGCAGAGGGAAAGGGATAAGCAGGCTTCCAGCTGAGCAGGGCAGCCCACATGGGGGTCGATCCCAGGACCTGAGCTGAAGGCAGATGCTTAACCAACTGAGCCACCCAGGCGCCCCCATTTTAACCGTTTTAAAGTAGACCATTCAGTGCATTAAGTACATTCACAGTGTTGAGCAGCCATCACCACTGTCTCCAAAATTTCTTCATCACCCCAGAGAAACTCTGCAACCCTTAAGCAGTAACTCCCATTCTCTCCTCTCCGGCCCCCGGTAACCACTGTTTTACTTTGTGTCTCTATAAACTTGACTATCTAGGTACCCCTATAAGTGGCATCACATATCTGTCCCTCTGTGTCTGGCTCATTCACTTAGCATAATGTGTCCAAGGTCTGTTCATGTCGTAGCAGGTGTCAGAACTTCATTCCTTTTTATGGCTCAGGAATATGCCATCACTTGCTAGACCACATTTTATTTATCCCTTCACCCACCGATGGACATTCGGGTTGTTTCCACTGTTTGGCTAACTGCATTCATTTTTTAATCTTTTGGACCAGGCTGCAGAACAGGGAAGAATTAAAGCAGGACTCTGTTCCTTTTCTCTCTAAGTCCTTGCCCTTCTTTGTGGCTTTCTTTTCTCATGAACACTCTCAGCCTCAGAAGGACCCCAAGAAATGGGTAGACCCAGAGAAGAAGTGAGAGCCTGTCACTTAACCTAAACAGTGCCTGACTCACAGGTGTCTTACCTGTGGAGAACCCATGAGCACTGACTCTGACACCCAGATTTAAGAGCTTGATAACAATAATGATCTCAGGCACCTGGCTGGCTCCGTCCAAGTAGCGTGTGACTTTTGATTTTGGGGTTGTGAGTTCGAGCCCCATGTTGGCTGTAGAGATTACTTAAAAAAATAAAATATTTAAAAACAAAACGATAATGGTCTCCTCCTTCCCCTTCCTCAGGCTGCACTGCAGCTCAGGCAAGATGTGAGCTCAGAGGAGAAATAGCAGAAAGCAAATGTTTCCGTGTCCCCTGTTGTGGCTCAGTGTACATAACCTTTGATGGTCTATTAAGGAAGCAGAGGTTCTGATGTATTTCTTTAAAATTAAACAGGTAATCTCCATGGAATAGAAATAGACTTTAGAACTTTTAAACCCCTAGAAAAAAATAAAAGAAAGAAAACCTGATCAATGCAGCAAGAGTAATTAAATGAGGGAATAAAAGAGGAAGCAACCAAAGGAGATATAATAAATAGAAAACATAAATAAGCTAACAGGAACAAGACCAAATGCCAGTAAATCACAGTAAATGTAAATGGGTTAAATTCCACTGCAAAGAATAAAAAAGCCTCCGATGGGTTTTTTTAATAGCAAAATCCATTTGGTATTTACAAAAGACATTTTTTTAATGACACAAAAACAAAGACAAAAAGAAGAAAAAGAGAAGGCAGTGCTGCTACTATCAAACAAGTAAATGTTCAAGGCAAAAAAGCACTAAATGGGGCAAAGTGAGACATTTTATGTTGATCAAAGGCAGTTTCCCAGTAAGATTTCAGAGCCTCTTGACCTTGGATGTCTGCCCTTGGGGGAGGTTGAGGAGGTGGTTGGTGCTGTGGAACAAAAGTAGCACCTTCAGGTTTCACCATGAGAGGAAGCACCCTTCTTCCACAGCCCCATCATCAGTCTCTTCACCTTTTGCAATTTGTGCTACTGTGTTGCTGTAGCCACTTCTCTAGACCAGTATCTTCAGACTTTGAGCACCTCTGTTTTTGCTCTCGGAAATGTGCATGGAGTAGTATATGGAGTGGACCCTGTGGAACTTGTGAGAGTGGGGGCCAGCTGCCTTGGTTACCTGGAGTTTAGTCCTTCTCCTCTCCCCACTGGGTACATCCATCAACGCCTGCTGGGACCACTTTCTCAGTTCCCAGCCTCCTTCTTTTCTCCCAACTCCTGGCCTTCCTGGTTTCCTTCTCTTGTTCCCTCTCTTGCCTCCCACCTCTCAGACACCCTCAGCAGGCCTCTAGGACCAGCCCACTGTTACTTGTTATGTAGTTGAACTGAGGGGGCACAGCTTGCCTCCACGAGAGCCCGAAAAGGACCTGAAATGGCTCTGGCTCCATTTTCAAGATCTGAGAAGCTATGGCCCAAACCTTTTTCTGTCTCAGTAAATCCCTGGCACCGGGGAAGGTTTGTGCTTCAGCGGGAAAAACAAAAAGCAGCTAAGATACTGATCTTGACCAAGGCTTCTGTTTGGATTTTTCCAGGCAGAGAATGATCCTTGGAACATTTCTGCTGTGAGATGATGTGCAGGTGGGCCAGTTGCTCTCAGATTCTGCCCTGTGCCCCTCAGACCCTCCCCCATAACTCCAGGGTGATTCACGCTCAGAAACAGCATCTCACGTGGCCATTTATCTTTTTGTTGTTGTTGTTGATTTGTCTTCATTTTTATTTTTATCAATAAAATCCATGTTTTAAAAATCATATAGAAAAACAGCAGCTCCTGCCCTGGCCTCCCCACTTTAATTTCTTTTTTCCAGAGACAGCCTTTTATCTTTTAGCTCTCTCTTCTGGTTTTACCTTTTATTTCTAAATAACATATGCTTATGCTGCTGGTTCTTGATTTTGAAATTTGGGCTGTTTTGGTTGATGTTGTTTAATTTCTTGCTGTAGGAGATAAGTATTTAGACTAATACACCCTTGAATAAATACATGTAGTATTTCCCCTTCCTCCATCCCTCAATATTATCCATACCTCTCTCTTTGGATAAATCACTTCATTATCTGTATTATTACAACTGTGCATATATTATTCATAGCTGAGCCAGTTAGCATACTGTGATTGCGTTTCCTTTCTTTTGATTCTCCAGAGTTAGCCATAGCCTCTTTTCCCCCCAAACTTAGCCCTTTATCTTTTGATCTTGCATATGATGTGTGTTTTGTCACTTTTATTTTTATGTGCTCGAATTTATCTTTTTTATCTTTTTTTTTTAAAGATTTTATTTATTTATTTGACAGAGATAGCTAGCCAGTGAGAGAGGGAACACAAGCAGGGGGAGTGGGAGAGGAAGAAGCAGGCTCCTAGCAGAGAAGCCTGATGTGGGGCTCGATCCCAGAACGCCAAGATCACGCCCTGAGCCGAAGGCAGACGCTTAACGACTGTGCCCCTATCTTTTTTATCTTTAATGGCTTCTACGTTTGAGTCTTTACAAAGCTGAATGATTCCACTCTAACTCCATGTTCTCTTTTAGTACTTTCATTTTTTAAAAAAGATGTATTTATTTGAGAGAGGGAGTGCAAGAGCAAATTGGGGGGAAGGGGCAGAGGGAGAGGGAGAAAGAGAATTTTAAGCAGGCTCCCCAATGAGCATGGAGCCTGATGCAGGGCTCGATCTCATGACCCTGAGATCATTATCTGAGCCGAAATCAAGAGTCGGATGCTTAACTAACTGAGCCACCCACGCACCCCAGTGTTTTCATTTTTTTTAATAGACTACTTTTTAGAAAAGTTTTAGATTTACAGAAAAATCGAGAAGAGAGTACAGAATTCCCACATAACCCACCCACCCCCACACACAGGTTCCCATATTATTAACATCTTACGTAGTTGTGATACATTTGTTATAACTAATGAACGAATACTGACACATTATTGTTAACTGAAGTCCGTAGTTTATTTAGATTTCCTTAGTTTTTACCTAATTTCCTTTTTTCTGTTCCACGATCCTATTGGGGATGTCACATTACATCTTGCTGTCATGTCTCCTCAAGCTCCTTTCGTCTGTGACAGTTCCTTGGCTTTTACCTGTTTTTGATGACCTTGACAGTTCTGAAACATACCGGTCAAGTATCTTGTAGAATTCTGGAGTTTGTCTGATATTTTTCTTTTTCTTTCTTTCTTTTTATTTTTTTAACGATTTTATTTATTTATTTTGAGAGACAGAGAGAGAGCGCACGAGTGAGGGGGAGGGGCAGAGAGAGAGGGAGAAGGAGACTCCCCACTGGGCAGGGAGCCTGACGATGCAGGGCTCAATCCCAGGACCCTGGGATCATGACCCGATCCGAAGGCAGACACTTAACCAACTGAGCCACGCAGGCACCCCTTTTCTTTCTTTCTTTTTTCTTTCTTTCTTTCTTTCTTTCTTTCTTTCTTTCTTTCTTTCATGATTGATTTGAATTTCCCTCATTTGTCTTTTTCTTCTTAAGATTTATTTATTTTTGGGGTACCTGGGTGACTCGGTTGGTTGAGCACCTGCCTTTGGCTCAGGTCATGATCTCGGTGTCCTGGGATCAAACCCTGAGTCCGGCTCCCTCTCCCTCTGCCCCTCTCTCTCTCTCTCTCTCTCTCAAATAAATAAAAAAATCTTTAAAAAAAGTAAAAGATTTAATTTATTTGAGAAAGAGCTGGGTGGGGAGGGACAGAGGGAGAAAGAGTCCTAAGCAGACTCTGCACTGAGCGCAGAGCCCGATACAGGCTCCATCTCACAACCTGAGCCCAAAGCAAGAATCGGCGTTTACCCCATTGCACCACCCAGGTGCCCCTTGTCTGATATTTTTCTCAATATAAGACTGGAGTTATGGGTTTTTAAGAAGCCCCCAGACATAGAGTGCCATCCTTGCCACGTCATGTCGATATGATTCATGACTGTTGGCATTGGCCTTGGTCACACCTGGCTGAGATGATTGTCAGGTTTCAGACCTGTAAAGCTGCCCGCCCCCCATAGCGTACACTCTGGCAGGAAGTTGCTCTGTGCAGCCCACACCTAAGGAGTGGGGGTTATAATTTCCCTACTTGAGGACAAGGTTTCTACGTATATTATTTGGAATTCTTTTGCATGGGAGATTTGCCTCTCTTCCCTCATTTATAAATTTATTTAATCATTCTATAATTTATTTATATGGCTATTTATTTTACACTTTGGGTTATAATACAATACTACTTTATTTCTTTTGATGCTGAGACTGTTCCAGCTTTGGCCACAGGGAGCTCTTTCAGTTGGTTCCTGTGGTCTTTTGACATACCCCGATTGAGGGGTTTTGGGGTTTGTTTTTTCTAGGATTTCATTTTGTGTTGTTTGGTTTTAGTGTTTCTTTACTTTCTGCCACTATAAGATGCTCCAGGCTCATCTTGTATATTTCCTGCCCTAATGCTAGAATCAGCCACATCTCAAAGGAGCTCTGACGCCTTTTATTGAAGAATCACGTTAAAAACCACGATCTGGGTGGTAGGTGTGCTTATTGCGACTGGGGTGTCCTTCCTTTTAGACCCTTTAAGCTGAAAAAGCCAAAAATAAGCACGTTTTTATTTTTCAATTAATCTCTGATCTGTTTGGAGCTTATCCTGGTGCACTCTGAGGTGTGGATCCTGCTTTACCCTCTGTGTCAGCATCGTTTACTAAAGAATCTATTTTCTCCCCCATTGATTTGCAATGCCACCTTTATAATTTACTAAATTTCCATCTGGAACAGAATCTACTTCTCTCCAGTTCTTTGGCCTCTTTGTCTAGTCATATACCAGCCCCAAACTGTTTTAAGTGGTAAGACTAATATGTCTTAATATCTAGTAGGAATGGTTCTCTTCCTTGTTGTCCTTTTCAAAGTTATCGTGGCTTGAAAAGAAAGTTGTTTGAAAGAAAATTGTTGAATTTTCAAAATTTTTGCATCTCCTTCTGGTGGGGTAAAGATAACATAGAGGCACTGATTTTTTTTTTTAATATTTATTTATTTGACAGAGAGAGAGACAGCGAGAGAGGGAACACAAGCAGGGGGAGTGGGAGAGGAAGCAGGCTCCCATCAGAGGAGCCTGATGTGGGGCTCGATCCCAGAACGATGGGATCACGCCCTGAGCCGAAGGCAGACGCCCAATGACTGAGCCACCCAGGCGCCCCATCATAGAGGCACTGTTGATCTGACCATGCAAATATAAGTCAACACACTTTTACTGCAGGCCTTCCTGTTCACCAAAAGACACAAGGGTAGACTGTGAACCGGGAGCATCACGATCCCAGGGTTAGAACCTGGGGGTACAATGACAGCCCAGCATTCCCGTCCTCCTGGAGATGGTGTTGAGCAAAATACGGCATTTCTACATGTTAGAGGGACAGTTTTCTTGGAAATCTCTCTTTGAGAGGACAAAGTAGGGAGTGAAAACCCACTGTCAAACGTCTTTTTAAATTAAATTAAATTTAATTTTGTTCTGTTTTGTTTTAAGTAAGCTCTACGCCCAATGTGGAACTTGAACTCACGGCCCCAAGATTACGAGTTGCATGCTCTACTGACTGAGCCAGCCAGGCACCCCTAAACATTGTTGTTATAGGGCATTATTTTAGGGACCAATACACCTTATTGAGAATGCCCAGGTACTTTCTGGAAACTTGCTGCAGTTTCCAGAAATGAGCATAATGGCTATTTTGCTAGGACAGCCTGGGTTGAGAAAGATCTGCGTCTCTTCTTTCTTCCTGCTTCCCTGAAGCTGTGTGGGGGAAAAAAGCAGAAAACAACCAGCATCCTGTCTCAAAAGCCGGTTGTCTGATGAAACCAGGAGATACCCCGAACCTATACAGCTCATTGTCCCCATCAGTTCTGAGAGGTTCCGTCCCCTTCCAGGCTGCTGACGTCTCCCCCCGTACATGTGAGGATGCCGACCTGGCCTTTCAACCTCATTATCCAGGAAAAACAATGCACACAGTGCCCGTAATTTACTAGTGCAGGCAGAAGAGCTGCTGGTTCCACGAGCAGACTCCTGCGTGCAGGGCTAGGCCTGGGGATGCTTTATCTGGGTCAAGGGAAAAGCCAGGGGCAAGGTCAGGAGCTGCTTACCTGGGCTTCCATAAACGGGAGGCGGCAGCTCTGTCTTCTCCGGGCTCCAGCTGTAAACCTCCCCGGGGAGGCACCCCGGGTCGCTGACTCCTGCTCTGTCTTTAAGGACAAGAGAGATCCCTCAGGAAAGGAGGTGTCTCTCCTGGGCTGGGCCAGGAAGGAGCAACTCAGAACATCCAGATGGTCACTGAACCGGCAGCTGACCTTGCCACCCCCCCTACCCTGGGCCCAGCCTGACCGAGTCCCAGAGGGGCCCTGTCTTGTGACTAAGTCCTGTTGGGTTATTGTTGTTGCTGCTGTTTTTAACGACTACACTCCTAACTCCAGTTCTCAGAGTACCTCTTCATCTAGATCAAGTGGAGTATATGGGGCAGAGTGCTTTCTCCAGCCCTCCCTGTTTTTTGCCACATTTTTGTGAGGGCAAGACCCTTAGTGGCTTTGTCTAGCCTTCCGCCAAAGTCCCTGAAATACAGGTCTCTGGGCCCTGTGAGGCCGAGCCTTGGTGGGCCGTGGCTTTCCCATAGGTTCTTGACCCACCCCGACTCTTGCCACCCTTATGGCTCCTTCTCACGTGGGGTGTAGCTGGGTCCCGGCACCCCGGCAAAGAGCTGCTGGAGGAGATCTGAGCCCACTCGGGGGGCCAGGCCTCCGTAGCCAGACCTGGGGGATACAGGAGGGCCGCAGACGCTTCGCAGCTGATGTCTGGAGATCAATTAGAGATAATGGCTTTGGGTGGACGCAAAGAAGCATGGCCAAGATTTTCCTGGTTATGATCGTGTTTACCTCATTAGCAGCCTTTTTTTTTTTTTTTTTTTTTGAGGGTGGGATGGTACAGTGTTGCACCGTGAATTTGTGCTGGCTGCTTTGTTTCACTCAGGGTGACCAGGCGTGGCCCCCGGGCTGCCGGTAGCTCCCCCACCTCCACTCAGAGGAGACAGAGGCCCATGGCTTCTGCTCACAGCCCACCAGACCCTCGCCCTCCCTGTGACCCTGTGTTTGTATAGTTTAAAAAAATTTTTTTTCTTCCTTCCTTCATTAAATAATCATTGAAGTTCCTACCATGTTCGGGACACTGTTCTGAGCGTGGAAGATACCGCAGTGAAAGAGACAGATAAGGAGCCTACTCTTGGGGAGCTCACAGGCTGTAGCGATGAGAAACAAGTCAATAAGAAAAAATATGCAAAAGTGAGAAGTTTGGGACAGGGAATTAAACTAGGGACGTTGATAGACTGCACCTCTGGGTGAGAAGGCCTCTCTGAAGAGGTGGCAATCCAAGCCCAGACCTGAATGATAAGAAGGAGCCAGGCCTGTGGCAGTGAAGGAGAAAAGGCCTTGTAGGTGGAGGAGACAGCCAGTGCAAAGGCCCTGGGGAGGCACAGCAAGGGGGCCAGGACAGAGGGAGTAAGGCAGAGACATGCTTGTGATAAGCTTGAGCAGTCTGTGGAAGACAGCTCTCCCGGGGCCTGCCACATGGATTCAGAGTTTGTTGTGTGCGGTGTGAGACTTCATGCTGCATTTTCCTCTGCCAGAGGAGAGCAGGGGCTTAACTGGGGTGACAGTGAGCAGAGACGAGCCCAAGAGAGGGTCCAGGGACTCTGGTTCTAGGTGTGGCCCTGCCCTTGAACAGCTATCTAACTTTCACTTCTCTATGCTGCAGCTTCCCTGTTACTGAAACAGCAGGTTTTGGCCAGACTTCAGCGGTTTCCAAAGTTTGCTTTTTGACAGAGGAACCCCTTTCTTCAAGGAAATTCTTCTGGGGAGGAAGCCCAGCATATCAAGGGTCAGCAGTAGGCAGGCATGTCGCTGGCAAAGCTGGCACAGGGACCCAGAGCTCTGCCCACCTTCCCCTCCTATACTGAGACAGCACTCCCTCCACCCTTTCATAGGACCCAATAACAGGGCCTGGATAGCCCTGAGTTTGGGGCTGGGGTGCTAAAGACAGGCAGAAGGGCTCAGCCTGGCATGACCACAAGCAGCCTGGCCTCAGGCCAGCACTCCTCTCTTTCCTGTAGTTTCCTCCTCCGTAGAAATGAGTAACAGAGCCCATGCCTTGCTATCCCCATGGTTGTTCGAAGGCGTGGATGTTTGGAAATGGCTCTAAGTGCCTCAAGAGAAAAATAGCGTAGAAACAGAAGATACTTTTTAACTGGTGCCCTGCCGTGGCTCAGGAAGAGTCCAGGCACAACTGTGCAGTAGCCTTGGCACCTTTCCTCCTGCAGAGTTCGTAGGGAAGGGACATACGTGCTTGTCTTCTCCCAGGCACCACTCACAGACACAGCCCCCTTCCTTAGTCTTTTTAAGGAGTTGACATTCTAGAGCAAAGACCGTGCAAGAGGGGGGTCCTTGCTGTCCAGTCCGTCCACCTCCTCACTCGGGAATCCCATGAGTCATTCAGGGATGCTTTTGACTACAAGAGCAAAAACTCAGCTGACTGTATAGCCAAACGAAGTTTTGTTACTTCTGAAATGAGGGGTGGAGGAGCCATTGTTGGTGTTAATGTCTGCAGTGCTGTTGATGCCTCTGTGATGTTGCTGACCTTTTCCTCATGTTGGCAGGTTGGCTGCTATTGCTGCAACCATCTTGTCCACATTCAAGGTGAGAGGAAGATGGGAAGGGGTAGTGTAAGCTCAAGCCAGTAAAGCAAAAGCTTTCCCAGAAAATTGCCAGTAGACTTTTGACATCGCATTGGCCAGTGTCACATGGCTACCCCCAGCTGCAAGGGAGGTTGAGAAAGAAAGAATTTTGCTTTCCCACCCCCTCTAGTTGAGAAAGGGAAGGGAGAAATGTTGGGTCTGGGTAGCAGGTAAATTAGTCCGAAGTATCTCCCATGGTGCCATCAACTGAGCTTGACGGTGCCTTTGGGTGTTAAGATGCCAAAGGACTGGGCAGGAGAAAAGAGTAATAGGGAAGGAAACAGAGGAGGGAGGAAGGAGGAGAAAAGAGAGGAAGGAGGAGGAGAAGGAACGGTTGTTAAAGGCCTTCTGTGTGCCAGGTGCCCCACATGTCTGGGGAAACTGTGGCTCCGTCTCAGAGAGCCGAGATAACTCATCCAGAGTCATGGAGCTAGTGTAAGAGAGAGCCCTGTTCCCTCTGACATTACTGCTGTTAACTTCCCAAGGGAGGAGGAGGGAGGAGAGAAAGGAAAAAGGTGATAGTGAGCATAGGAACAGGCCAAGGCCCCCAGGGGCACCAGCACCATCCACTTCGTCAGGGCAGGCCCCGGTCTCCTTAGCTCAGCACCACAGTCCTGGCACCTGGGGGTGGGACCCAGCACACAGTAGGCGCTTAGTAAAGGTTTGTTGGCTCATGTCAGTGTTATGAACTACTTATCTTTCACACTGTCATCGACATTATGATAACTAGGGTTCATGCCAAGTGTTCTGGTCTGGGCGCCAGTCACGCCCCCTTGCAGGCGGCTCTGCATTTAAGCTTCACAGCAGCCTTCAGAGAGAGTCCCTGTTGTCCCCCAGCTTAGAAATGAGAAAACCGGGGCGCTTGGGTGGCTCAGTTGTTAGGCGTCTGCGTCTGCCTTCAGCTCAGGGCGTGATCCTGGCGTTCTGGGATCGAGCCCCGTGTCAGGCTCCTCCACTGGGAGCCTGCTTCTTCCTCTCCTACTCCCCCTGCTTGTGTTCCCTCTCTCGCTGGCTGTCTCTCTCTCTGTCAAATAAATAAATAAAATCTTAAAAAAAAAAAGAAGAAGAAGAAGCTTTTTTTAAAAAAAAGAAAAGAAATGAGAAAACCAAGGCTCAGAGAGGTTAGGTTGCCTGCCTGAGGTCACATCGAGGAAGGACCTGAATGCAAACAGAACGCAGCCCAGTCACCTGCTCTCCTGCTCTACCCCCTGGTGCTGCCCAACAGGCACATGACTCCAGCCATCAGAAAGGCCTCCTTGCACTAGCTCTGCCCCCAGAACACTCGGCTGTTACCCGCACATCCCCCAACTGCAGGCTCCGTCAGGAAGGGGTTTAGGGTGAAAATGGGAAGTGCTGCCCACCCCTTTCTCTTGACAACCTGTCCCTACATCCCAGCATGTGTTCCCTGGAACAGCACCAGGTGGCTGCAGTGTCTTACAGATGGCGGGGGGCCCTCGCCCTTTCTCCAGTCGCCTGCTGAAGAGTCAGCAAGACTTTCGTCCCTGAGGACTCCCGAGGCCCAGCTTCCCTCAGGGGTTGCATGGAGAAGACTTGGGGTCCCACCAGAGGCTGCCTGGCTTGGAGCAGCCCCAGCCGGTTGCCAGTGCCCAGCCTGAGGGAAACCTCCGGCTGCACGGAGGGCCCATACTTGCTCTGGCGGGTTTGGCCCTGCTCTGCTGGAGGCTGGTGAAGCCTGACTCCACGTGGTCTGGCTTGGGCATCCCACCTTAGCAGGGCCCACCACGCACTCTGAGGACCAACACACTCTGGTTCAAACCCTAGCACAGCCACTAGCTTCTAGTCTATGACTGTGGGCATGTCCCTTGGTCTCTGAATGCCGGTTTCCTCACTATTGGGTGACTGGATGAGTCATTTAATCTTCCTTCCAGAGCCCCTACTCTTCCTGTGCAAAAAGGCAATTAATATCAACCTTGTTATTTGGCTGATTCAATAAAGTAACATATACCACCACCCCACGCAGGTGCCTGGTGCAGAGGGGGTCGCAGTAATTCATTACACCGAGCTTCAGGCTGCTCAGCCACGGTAACTGGCTTTGGCTTTTTTTTTTTTTTCCGTTTTCAAACTTTTATTAAAAAGTATAACACACAAACAGAATAGAGCACATATCATTAAGTGGACAGCTCATAAATTTAAATTTTTTCCAAACTGAATCCATCTCCTGCGACCAAACATTGTCAGCACCCCAAAGACCCCCTGTGCCCCCTCCCAGTCACTATCCCCAGCAAGGGTGACCCGTACCCTGCCTCGATTGGTTTTGCCTGTTCTAGAACTTTATGTAAGTGGAATCATACAGGATGTGCTTTTTTGCTCACAAGCCTAAGTTTGTGAGCATCGCCTGTGTTGTGGCGCATGCCTCTAGGTTGTTCTTTTCTGTTGCCGAGTGGTGTTCCACAGCCTGGATGTGCCCCCACTAGCCATTCTCGCTGGTGGACACTGGGCTCGTTTCCAGGTGGGGGCTACTGTGAATCGTGTTCCATGACCATTCTAGTACGTGTGCTTTAGGGCGCCTCCGTACCCATTTGGTCGAGTGCACACCTGGGAGTGCAAGTGCTAGGTTGCGGGCTGGCCTTGGCGTTTTGGCTGAGCCTCTGCAAAGGCTCTAGGAAAGAAGGAAGAGGGAAGAGGTGAGGTGCACGCTCTGTGGGAGGGGCAGAGTGTGGCCCGCGTCGCCCACGGTGTGCTTAATCCAGAGCTCCGCTGCAGAGCTCGGTGCTGTACTGAGCAAAGGGCAGGACGGGGTCCTGAGTGAATGCAGTGATGAGTTCTTACCTGGTGCACCGTGCTGCCGGGGACTGTGCCGCCTAGAGCCTGTCCCAGCCCTGAGAGGCCATGCTCGTGTGGGGGAGATGAGGTAGAAAGCAGGAAATGGGACGTATCACAGGAGGGAATGAAGGAGTGACGGCGACCTGCCGCAGGAGCCAGCCAGGTGGTCTGTGAGATTGGCGCTCTGGCTTCAGAGGGGTCCCGATCTGGCAGGGATGGAGGGTGTCTTTGTGGATGGCCTAAAGCATCTTTCTACCGAGCGAACACCCATGCATTCCGCAATGCCCACCTTAAACGTCACCTCTTCAGTGCTGCGCTCCAGGATCCGCTACGTCCCTCTCGCGTGCTATGCACTTTCCTCCCAGCAGGTCCCACAACTGTCAAGTACAAACTGAATGTACGTCCTGTGATCATTTATTTAGTTTCTCTCTCTCCTGCTGGCCTGCAGGCTCCGAGAGGGCAGACCTTCTCTGAATTGTTCATTGCTGGGTCACCCATATTTACCATGGCGCCTGGCATGGGGTAGGGGGTCTATACATATATGTGGAAAGACATGTGCCTGAAAGCACACATGATCAAAGGAATGGAGGGGTCACACATGGGTGACTGGGGCACAGAGATATGAGTCTGTCTGAAGCAGAGGCGGCAGTTTGGAACAGAAGGATATAAGGCCAGCAGGGCTGTGGGAGGCCTCGAACACCAGGCCAGAGAGCTGCAACTTGATTCTGCCAGCAGCTGGGAGCCATTGAAGGTTCTGGAGTAGGAGAGTGAAATGAACAGAGATTAATTGATGACACTTTAAAGCAACACATCACTGAAAAGGAGACTGATGAAATTGTACTTTTAACCTATTGTGATTGTTAGGAAAGTGTATTTCAATAAGTCAGGCTCTTTTAGTTTTATCTGTAATGGGAAATTTATCTAAACAGAGAAGGAATGAGGAAGCAGAATTGGACAGTTTCTCCTAGATTTCAGCAAAGGTGTCAAACTGGCTATGAGGCTGCAGCCAGCTGTGTAAAAATCAGCAAATGCAAAGAGTAAGTGGTAAATGCGAGGTACCACCTAACCCTCAGATCAAGTATTTTGAATTCAGGCATGTGTGAGGTCCTCGGTGCTTCCATCCATGCTCCTCTGTCCTGCTGAGATGCTCTCCCTACTTGCCACCTATCACATTCCTCCTGCCTTCTTTGGTTCGGAGTAGATGTCACCTCTTCCAGGAATCCCCTACCCGAAGCCCCTCCTTTCTCCATGATTGTCTGCACCTAGAGCGCCTCTCTGCTATGACCTGGTTTTAATTGGACAGTTTGTTGAGGGTAGAGGCGAGTGTTAGCCCTATCAGGCATTAAAATATATTCTAGAGCTATAATATTGGGACAGGAATAAATCAATAAAATAGATTAGACAATTCTGAACGTGATGGGAAATCAGCGTGGTATAATGTTGGCATTTCTAATTCGTGGATAAAGATGTATTATTTAAAAGATGGGGCACCTGGGTGGCTCAGTCATTTGAGTGTTGGACTCTTGGTTTCCCCTCAGGTTGTGATCTCAGGGTTGTGATCTTAGGGTCGCGGGATTGAGACCCTGTGGGGCTCCACGCTCAGTGGGAAGTCTGCTTGAAAGAGTCTCTCCCTCTGCCCCTCCCCCCACTCACTCGTGCTTGTGCGCACGCACTCTTTCTCTCTCTTTAAAATAAATAAAATGAATAAAATCCTTAAAAAGAAAAAGGAAAAAAGAAAAGAAAAGATGATATTAGGACAATTTGGATAGCGATTAAAAAAAAATACAAACTAGGGCGCCTGGGTGGCTCAGTCAGTTAACCATCTGCCTTCAGCTCAGGTCATGATCCAGGGTCCTGGGATCAGGTCCTGGGATCAGGCTTCCTGCTCAGCAGGAAGTCTGCTTCTCCCTCTGCCCCTCCTCCCACTCGTTCTCTCAATCTCTCTCTCTCTCAAGTAAATAAATAAAATCTTAAAAATAAAATAAGTACAAACTAGATCTTTACCTCACTACTTATATGGAGATAAATTACAGATTGAATACAGATTTAGGGCCCCTGGCGGGCTCAGTCAGTAGAGCATGTGACTCTTGATCTCAGGGTCCTGAGTTCAAGCCCCACAGTGGGCATAGAGCTTACTTAAAATGATTTAAGTATAATGAAGCTATGAATGCTCTACAAGAAAACATAGGTGAATTACTTTTATAATCTTTGAGTGGAATAAAACCCTTGTTTTGACCTGAAACTCTTCAGCCCTTACAGAAGAAAAAAAAATTGAGGGTCTAAAAATGTAAAATTTCCATATGGCAAAAAAATCCCATCATAAATAAAAAGACAACAAAAGGACAATATATTTGCAAAATATATGACAAAAGATTAAAATTCCTTCATTAAAAAAAAAGTCCACCAACTTAAATAGAGGAATGGGCAAAGAATATGAACAGGTTGTTCTAACAAGTGCATGTGACCAATAAACACACGATACACAGAAATATAATGCCCACACTCCCTAGGAAGAGAGGCAAAGGGAAATAAGACATACCATTTTTCACCTCTTAGATTGACAAAGACAAAAGAGATTGCTAATACTAAGCACTGACAAGCATGTCATGAAATGGGAACTGCCACACATTGCTGGTGGCCGAGTAAACTGGTACAGGATTTGTGGAGGGGAATGGCCAAAATTGTGAAAATCCAGAATCCTGATAATGATGATAGAAGCTGCCATTTACCAAGTACTTGCCCTGGGGAGGAGATCAAACTGCATTTTGTGCCCTGACCTCAGAAGTCATACACTCTCATTTCCACAGTATCTCGTTGCTTCCACAGCTATTTATTGTGACGGGGGACTGGCGTGTGATACCAGGAGGTAAGGATCACAGGGTGCCATCTCAGACGCTGGCCACCACAGTGTCTAGTTGCAAAGAGGAACTTTTTAATGTTTTTTGAGAGAGAGAGAGTGAGCTCCCACACATGCAAAGGGGTGGGGTGGAGGGGCAGAGGGAGAGAGAGAATTTCAAGCTGACTCCACGCTAAGGACAGAGCCTGACGTGGGGCTTGATCTCGCCACCCTGAGATCATGACCTGAACCTAAATCAAGGGTTGGATGCTCAACCTACCGAGCCACCCAGGCGCCCCTCAAAGGGGGAACTTTTCGTGTCAAATAATACATTAAGCACACTATCTTATTATCCACTTTGCAGATCAGGAAACTGAGGCTTAGAGAGGTTTAAGTGTGGTGCCTAAGGTCACTTGTCTAGTGTGAGAGTCAGAATTTGAACTGGTCCCATTTGGCTAGACCCTATTCGACCTCCTCACTGGTGTCCCTGCTGCCACTCTCGATTCCTTATAATCTCACCTCCTCTGGTCTAAAAACACAATTCAGATTGCATCATTTCCTCACTCAGAATAAAATCCACACACCTTACAGTCATGTACATGGCCCTGCATGCTTGGTCCTAAATACCCTCTCACCCCCCGCCCCCGCCACCCCGGCCCATCTCGCCCTGGCCACACTGGTCACCTTTCTGTTCCTCAAACATGCCAAGTCCCTTCCCACCTCAGGGCCTTGGCACCAACTTTTCCCTCTGCCTGGAAAACTGCGCCCCCAGCGCTTCACCCAGTTGTCAACCTCAGCCACCCCGGGGTCAGGGCACACATCGGCTTACTCCCGAGAGGGACCTTCCCTGCCCACTCAGCGCAGAGCCCACCCTTGTCTCCACCTTCAACGCCTGTCTCCACCCCACCCCTCCCCCCCTGCCTTCCTGGGCCTTTCCACCCATCTCCACCTCACTCCTTGTTTCTAGGATCCAACCAAGATTCGAACTTTGCATCTAGTTGTTACTTCTCTGTAGCCTCCTGATTTAGAACAGCCGAATTAATAACAATGAATCTTTTGAAGAGTCAGGACAGTCGTGGTGTGGACAGTCTCTCTGGGTTTCTTGTCCGATTTCTCTTCATGATCAGATTCAGGTTAAGCATTTGGGGGAGAACACAACATGGTTGATTACTGCAGCTCGTCAGGAGGTGAGCACGTTAGGTCAGGTTGGCCCCACTTTGGACACTGCTGAATTTGATCACATGGTTGCAAGGTGTCTGCCAGTCTCTCCATTGTGAAGGTACATGTTCCCTTCTGTCATTAGTAAGTAATTTATAGGGGTAAATGGGTTTTTAAATGCTTTGAGATGCTTGAACAGAATCCTCTCTGATCAGACTAAGATCCTGCTATTCCTAAGGTCCCCCTGGTTCCCTTGGCCAGATCTCCACTTGTGGAGTATGCTCGTTTCATCTAGGAATCTGCTTGGAGGGGGCTGCTGCTTAAGAAGCTCTATGGAGCAAATGCCCTGCCAATTGTCCATTTACAAAAACACTCACTGTTTGCAGAGCCTGACATGAAGGGGACATGAAGGCAGTACTGCCCTCTTAAGCAGGTGGGAGCAGCCTTCTCTGCCCTAGTCTCCCACCAGACTGGGGCTGAAAGAAGGGACACATCACTGGGAGAATTAGTGGTCAAGAAACTAGGTCATGCCATTCCTTGTTGGGACCCGTGCTATGGCCACTTTAAGGATCGAGGGAGTTGTCCAAAGGCACAAGGACACTGAAAGCAACCGGCACAAGGTTACTCGAGGAGTGGCAGCTCCTGCAGGAATAAGGATCCGGGAGATTTCTGCAGGCTTCAGCACACAGGAAAACTCACCTAATTTTCGGTGCTGCTAAACAGCCAGGTTTCTCTAGGGCTCCCAACTGCTTTCTGTGGGCTGAGTGGGGCTGAGGCTGTTTTATCTCAGGGATGGTAAATGAGTTCACATTTCATGCCTAGAGAAAATCACTGCTCTGCTCTCCGGGGCGGTACTGGCTCTCTTTTATTAGTCAGAGAAGAGGTGGGTTATCCGGGTTCAGTTCCACCTTTGAACTTCAGTCGGATTTGGCTTTGTGTTTCAAGCCCAGATGTCCGCCACTGCTGTGAGATAGTGACTCGGGCCAGGACAAGTCAGAGGTCTCTAGAAATGTGGTGGAAAGAGATGGGAAATCCGGGGCCTGAATTATTTCATTTTCAGAGTGAGGAAGGGCATTTTCCATGTTGGAAATGCCCACATCTCCCTGGATGAACTGAAGAGTCATGGCCACTAATTAAAATTCTAAAAATCATTATTGGACACCAACATGTGTGGATGTGGACACGAGTGATGCAGCCTCCAAACCGTCCCCCCACTACAGAGGATGAGAAGTAAAGATCTATTAGAGAAAACTGGGAAGGGTGCGTTGGTTTGAAAACACATTTGATTTCGTGGATAAAAGGTGCTAATGAATAACGTGCTTAGAGCCTCTTTTAAAAACAGAGTGTAAATTCTATATTGACAGAAAAACCTTTAGCGTGCGTGGAAGTCTGCTCTGCGTGCCTTTCATGTGTTGCCATCTTTTTATTTTTCTAATGGGTGAATGCTGAGCTCTGAACCTGTGGTGTTGTACTTCCAACTCGCACCTGTAGAGGGAGCCTTGTTTACCTCGGATTGTTCACAATGCAAAGCTTTCAGTGAAAGAAAGAAAAAGGCTTTTAGAGAAAAAAGTTGGAGGGTTAAAGGCAGTCTGTTCCAAATTGCAAACAATCGAGATGGCTCTCTTGTTTTTTCTTCTTTGCTGGTTCCACTGTGAATGAGTTGTAGCGTAAAGTCAGGAGAAATTGCCCTTCTTTTTCGGTTGCGACTAGAGGGTCCGAGAGGTGGGATCGTTGTTGGTATTTTTGTTTTGTTTTGTTTTTTGACCATTTCCTCACAGAATTCCACGAGGGCAGCTCCTCAGCCCTGTTAAAGCACAGGCTTTTTCTGAAGGCTGATCCGTTCTAACAGAGGTGGTGAATCTGAGGAGGGGGACATCTATCTGCCCTTGACCCATCTTCTCTGCTGGGGTCTAATTGTGCTGTTTGGGGGACGAGCGAGTTATGTTTTAGGCTGAGTCTGAGGTTGCTTGCAGGTTCAGGGTCCCCCCACCCACCCCGCGGCGCCCCACGCGGTCTTCGCCTGCACCTCGGGCGGAGAAGGTCTGTCAGTGCGCGGGAGGACGGCGTCTCCGATCCGCACGGGTCTTCCCTCTCCAGAGATGCTGTGTCTCCGCGGACAGTACGCGTCCAGGTCTGGGATGGAGCAGCATTCTTGATGTTGTCCTATTACTTTACAACTGGAGCTAGCGCGCCGTAAGGAGCCGGTACCCCGTGGTCTAGAGGAGCACAATGACCGGCGGGAGGAGTGGGGGCTGGTGGGGAGGGAAGAGAGAGAGAGAGAGTCCGCGGCGAGCGCTCGGGATCGCTGAAATGTTTGGGTCGGACAGGTGAACGCATCCTGGAGTCACTGGCGCCCGCCGGGGAGGAAGAAGGGGAGCTTGGGAGGGTGTAAACTAAGTGGTGGGAAAGAGACAAAGGAAGAGTGAAGAGGCGAGATGGTACGGAATATAGGGAGGGGGAGGGGAGAGGAGGGGGCAGAGAGGGTGGGCAGTGCGCCGAGGGGACCGAGCTTGAACTTGATCAAGAAAAGGGGGCCCTGAGATGGGGGTGCGGGGGGCCGGCAGAGAGCCGGCCACGTGCCTGGCTTTCCCAGACCAGTGTCTCGCGGGGAGACCGCCCGGGGACCCAGCAGCCCCGCCCAGCGAGGACCCGCGTCTCCGGGGAACCAGGAGACGCGAGGGGGTCCAGGGCTGCCCGAAGGCCCCAGGGCGCGGAGAGTTCCTAATGGTGCCTGAGTCACTTTCTTTGGGCCAAGTCTCTTCTCTCCTGGCCTGAACGCGGAGAGCCGGCGGGCCGGGTTCCCCCCCAACCCCTACCCCTAGACCCGATGACTGCGGCCTCCAGGAGCGAGGGCCGGGCACAGACCCCACCGCCTTCCTTCCTGGGCTCAGCCCAGGGCAAGAATCTTCCTCCAAGCGCTTCCCCCTTAAGAGCGCTCTCCCCCCGGAGCGCACGGCAGCGCGTCCAGTGCGCCCTCATCCCTCCCCCACTACCTGGCCCAGCACCCCCTCCTTCCACCTCCTCTCCCCCCCTCCCCGCCCCCCGGCCTCTCCCTCCTTTCTCCTCTCTCTGGGTGCCTCCTTTTCCTCTCTCTCCCCCTCCCCCCGTGCCCACTCCTCCCTCTCGTCAGCCCCTCCACCTCCTCCTCCTGCTGCTCCTCCTACTCCCCCAGCGTGCGCCCTCCCTGCGCTCCCCTCCCCCCGGCCCCCGCCCCGTGCCCGGTCCCGCCCCCCCTCCCCCGCCTCCCCGTGCCCGGTGCCCTCCCTCCCCCTTCCTCCCTCCCGGCCGCGGCGCCGCCGCCGCTGCCGCCGCCGCTCGCCTGGGCCCTCCCCCTGGCCACCCCCGCCCCCGGGCCGGGCAGTGACGCGCCGCGGCGGTGCCAGCCCCTCTCCCCGGGCGGCCGCGGCGGCAGCAGCAGCAGCAGCAGCAGCTGGAGCTGTGGGGCTGTCACTGCCGCCCGCCCCGCTCACTCGCCGAGCCCCACCGCCAGTCTCCGTCTCGCCTCCCGCCCAGGTACGGAGTCCGGCCCGGATCCCCGCGATCGGGCCGTTTCCGGGCCCCCGGCCGCCGCCCCCCTCCTGCCGCCGGCCGTTGAGCTGCGGTTAGGGGCTGGGGGGGCTGGGGGGTTCTGGGGAGGAGGACTGGGGGGAGCTTCCTGCGCTGGGGCTGAGGAGGGGGGCGCAGGGAAGCGGCTGCGCCCTGGGTGGAGTGGGCTGGGGCGGGGGGCGGGTGAGTGTGACCGAGTGGGGGGGGCGGGCAGAGGAGGTGCACTCTGGGGGCTGTGGGGTGCCCGAGAGGTGTGCCTGGCCGCGAGTGCCGGGGGGCCGCTGGGCGCACCCCACTCCCGGGCCGTGCGCGCCGCCGGTCCTGGGGGGCGGTGATTGTGTGCGCCGCGCCGCGGTATTGTGCGGCGGCCACACCGTTTGCAGCGGGCTCGGCACCGCGTCCCGGGGAGGAAGGCGTTCTCTGGCGGCCGGGTGGGGGCCAGACTCGGGTTGCCGCCACCGCGGCCGCCGCGAGAAGGGAAGTGGACTGTGTTTGGGGATCTGAGGACGGGAAGCGCTGAGTGGCTGGGAGGGGCTCCCTGCCTCGGCGCGGGGAGTTGAGACGAGGTTTGCAGAGTTGAGCCCACTTCGGCAGGCCCCTGTCCCTCCCCGGAGGGGACCGGTTGCCCTTCTCAGGTGTACCAACGGAGCGGAAGCCGGGGGCATCGGCTGCCCCTGGCGAAGGGGCATTCCTTAGTGAAGGGGACGCGTGGGGCGGGGGCAGCTGGCCGGAGTGAGGGCGCGCGTCCGCGTTAAGTTGAATTTACACCTCCGCCGGCCGCTCTCCGCTCTCTACCTAGCCCTCCTGGGCCGGACGCTTTCTCTCGTGGGGCAGGGTGGGGGTGTGCAATCCACATTTTTTATTCCAGCTGCTCGAGTTCAGAAGTGACCGCCCCCCGCCCCCCTTCCCACCTGGAGCAGCGTTTGCCAGAGTCCGGTCGCCCCTACTGGGCCGCGCTTCCTGGGGGAAGTTCTCATTAAGCCTGGCTAATTAGCATTATTCCTGGAGAAAGGTTAAGGTTAGACCGTCCTTTTCCTTACCAGGAGGCCCACCCCCCTCCTCCCCATTCCCTTCTCCCTTCCCCCTCCCCAAGAGCACAAAAGCACAAAAAGAAAGTGTGAAGAGGCGCAGATCAATGGAGAAGCCACAAACCCATTAATTCAAATGGAACCTTTTTCCCCCCTCTAAAACATTGATTTTTCTTTCTGTCTGCTCTGAGGGGAGATTAATAACCTCCTGATTTCACCTGAAATGGTGTTTGGACTCTGTGATTTCCTCCTCTTTCTGAGAAGGATTGTGGCTTGAAATAGATTCTCCCTTGAGATAAAGCCCTACTTATCCCAGAATCAGCTGGAAACCCCAGCCTGGGGCCCCCAGCCTACCAGGTGGGGGTTGTGGGGAGAGGTGTGTGGGGCTCTCACAGCTCCTCCGGGGAGAACCATCTGTGTGATGGGACTAGGGGTGACGTCTTGTCCCCTGCCTCTGGGCTGTAGGTTGGTCTGGGGGAAAGACCCATGGATGGCCCAGGCCCCGGTGGCAGTTTAGTCCTTACATAGTAAATTACCCCTTCATTGGAAAACCATTAGGGCCTAAATGTGTCTTTAAATAATACCAAGCTCCTGTCTAATCCCAGCTCTGGGCTTGTTTTATAGAGATTTTAAGACAGCACCTCCTCCCACACCCACTGTACCATGGCTGGGTGACACGACCCCGTTCAGCACCTTCCTACAGAACAGCGGGAGCAGAGCACCCCCAGAGCTTTCCTTCCAGCTAGGAAGGTGGATTGGGGGAACTTCTGTGGCCTCAGGCACCTTGAGCTCCTGTGGAGCCTGGCCACCCTGAGTTGCTTAAGAACTTTGTTGTCTTGTCTGGGTCCTTTCCTTGGAAGGAAACTCCTGCAGGGGATTAGCTCAGAGTGGCTCCTCTCCAGTCCTCCTTTTGGCTGGAAGAACCCCGTCTGCTGCAGCTCATCCCTCCAGCCACCCTCTTAAAGAGACCCCTGTTAATGCCAGGGCCTGGGGTGTCAGTGAGGCCCTCGTGGTGAGGAGTGCTGGGAAAACAGCCAGTTGCCTTTGCCTAGGAAACAAAAGCCCGTTTTACACTCGATACACTAGTAGGAAGGTGTTGAAAATGCTCACTCCCCGCATTCAGGCGTTCATGACAGCAAGGACAACAGAGCATCCCCTTAGATATGTGTGTTTCCGACAGACCCTAGGTATGTGAGAGAGAACACCAAAAAGGTGGTAGTGATTGGCTGTCTCAGCCCTCCCCCCCTCACATTTCCCAGAAGGGCCTCTATGACTTATGACTAGAGCAGAGCAGGTATGTTCGCAGGAAGGAGTGGAATTGTGCAGGGAGTGTCCCTGGGAGGCTGGCCTCCGCCCCTGGTGGCCAGGTGGGCTTGGAGTGTAGCAAGAACCGGCTGCCTTGGGACCCCACAGCTCCCAGGAGCTATGGATCTGACCACCCTAAGACTTCATTTGTGCAATCCCTTCACTACAGGGATTTGAACCCTTGTTGCTTTAAATCCTGGGGGTTTTTCGTCTTCCATTAATAAGCCATCTGATGAACTGAAGTGGTTAAGTTGGGGTCAAATGCGGTTCAGTACCTTCTTGGCATGCTCAGAAGGCTGTGTGTGTAATGCTCGCTGACACGAGACAAGGGGAAGAAGAATTTCCAGGGCCTGGAAGGAGCCTGCAGGTGCTCCAGAAGGAGGTGCTCACTTTCGACATCTTGGTGCCGCCCGCTTGGGGTAGAGCTAGTGCCGGGGCAACTGTCCTAGCCCCGTGATCTTTCTGGCAAGAGCTTCAGCCTCTCATCAAACAGACCACAGGGGTGAGACCCAGGGGTCTGTCTCCTGCCTGGCCCAGAAACACCTCCAGCACATCCCTGCCCTCCCCCCGCCCCCTTCTCTGAAACACACACCCGGGGCTCCTGGTCAGGGCTTATGGCTTACAATTGCACTAAATTCTCAGCAAATCCTCCTTCTTTTTTTTTTTTTTTTTTCCTCTCTCAAAGCAAGTGGTAGAGATAGAGTTACAGCTCAGAGGAAAGGCCTGGAAAATGTTGTGTGAGGCACGCCCCAGGATCCCTGTCCTGGAGGATGCAAATGGCTCAACTTCAGAGGCACCAGGAACCTAGTTCCCAAGAAATTGACCCCAGTTGTAAAATAATCAGGTTACTGATAGCACCTGCTCCTAGTTACCCGCCATGGATACAGGCGCGTTTCCACCGTTTCCCCTCTGCTCTCCCATTTTCTCCTCCTCCCAGGCTGGGCAGCGGTTGGTGCTAGTTTGCCTGCAGAGGAGGAAGGGCCACAGAACCTGGGTGGAGAGAAACTGAACCTGCCCATGAATTTTGGACTGCAGATAAGAGCAGGGAGGGTTTGGTCGGTTCCTCTCCTGCGCAGAGTCAGGGCTCTCAGACTGGGGTGTGTCCCAGCCGCTGGCTGGGTGCTGCCCGCCTGCTCCCCACACATTCGTGAGTTCCCTCTTCAGGAAGGCGGTTGTCGCTGCCCCCTTGAGACCCACAATGGCTCAGGCCCTTTGGTGCCGAATGATGGACTTTTATCAACAGGTGGCAAGGCTGTAGGCTTCAAGGTGTCTGAGGGCGGAGGTAAGAGGAGTGACTGGGCACTCACAGGGAGCCTGGCGAGAGAGGGCCCAGAAGTCCTGGATTGGATATACTCTTATTTTCTAATGAAAATGTCACTGAAGCTTGTTTACAGAAAGAGAGAAATTAGTAGACCAAATTCCCTTGAGCGTCCAGGAGGGAAAAGCAAGAGGTGACCTGTGACCCCTGGCTGAGCAGGGCGAGCACTAGGTCGGGGCAGCGGCCCGCGTCCCTGCGGCCTGCGAGCCTGCGCAGGCGGCCTCCCCCGGCTCCCTCCGGACTGGAGCGCACGCCCCGCGCGGCGGCGGCCGACTCGGAACCGTGCGAGCTGGTAATTGCCTGTGTAATGAGCCCGCTCCCGGACCCTTGGCTCGGTGCGAGTGGGTGAGGTTCCAGTCTGCCCTCTGCCACCGGGGGCTGTGCCGCGGGCAGGCTGCGCAGGGCTCTGGGCACGCTTCCCTCCCAAGACAGCCTCGAAAGTAAAGTTGTGGCAGCTGTGTAAGTGCGACCCGGACTCACTTGTTCGCGGTTTTTAAGTCAGGTTGACCACACTTGATTCTCCTAAAAAATGGCTGTAGCAGTAGTATCAAAATGTTAAATAGAACCAGCGCCTTCCACGCCAGGATTCGTGGAGCAGAACCCTGGCGGCCGGGAGAAGACTCTCGGGCCAGCTCGAGAGTCCGAGAGTCCGTAGGTAACACGGGAGGGGGATCCACAGCCCCCGGCTTCGGCGTTACGGGCGGGTCGGAATTTCTCGCTGGTGTCTCCCCCTAGGTAACAGGTCCTAGAGGAAAGGAACCTTAGCCCTCTGTCCCCAGCACAACACGAGCACATAGCAGATGCTCAGTAAATGTGGTTGCCTCATTGAAGAGAGCACGTGTGGGAGTGTGTGTAAATATAGCTTCGTCTCCCGTGAGTTTCCTTTGGGTCTCATCCGGACACATTTTGTCGTTACGGAGTCTGGCTCTCTCAGTTGAAGGGAGGAGGTGCGGCCGCCCTGCGCTGTGGGCCCTGGGAGCAGAGTGCCTGCGTTCGGAGCCCAGCTCTGCAACTAGCTGTGGTGCCCTTGGGCGGCCGGGGACAGGTCTCCGAGGGGCAGGTACCAGATCCCGAGATAGGCCTGACGTGGATGCCTTCTTTTTCTTTTTCTTTCTTTTCTTTTCTTTCCTTTTTTTATGGAGCCGTTCTGAGGAAATCTCCTAAAACCCTTGCCCCAAAGGCCCTCGTGTGTGGGCACTGGGTGTTCTTCATTATTGGGTGGTTGGGAAGTCAATATGACAGGTAGCTCACCTCTTTCTAATTAGACTTGTCGGGGGAGAGAAGGGTGGAGGGGGTCATTTTGGTGGACAGTTAAGCGATCTGAGTCTGAGAAACCCTAGGCTCTTGGCGGGGGGGGGGGGGGGGGTGGCTGGCAGCCGCAGCAGGGGAACACTGCAGGGCAGGTCGTGGCCGCCTGCCTGCCCGCCAGGATCCAGGTCTCACCTGGTCTCCGTTCAGGAACTGTGTGCAGTGGGGCCGAGTCCTTCATTGTCAAACTCGGGCCACGTCCTCATTCAACACCAGCATCATACCAGGCACTTGGGCCAGTTCATTGCATCTCACAGGCCTCGGCGGTGGGGGTCCAGAAAACTGCCAGCCTCGTCCCCACCCTTGGAAGGACTTGAGATTCTCCAGGGAAAGACAGGGCAAAGCCCCACGGTGTGTCGACACGCCCAAGCTGAGGGGCGTGTGCTCGGTGCTGGGACTGCCGTAGCAGCGGACAGATGGTGTAAGAACGAATGATGGAGACCAAGCCGCGGCTGGTGGGTGGGACAGGTGTGTGTTCAGAACTTGCACTGTGGAGTGCCGTGGTAGGGTGGGTATTCCAGCTGAGGGGGACAGCGGGAGCAGAGACTGGCAGGAAGGAGTATGTGCCTGGGCCTTCAGGATCGAACACCTCTGGCTCCGTCTCTTGTAAGTTCATGACCTTGGGCAAGCGCTGTAACCCCTTGGAGCCTCAGTTTCTCAGCCGTACAGGGGCTGGTAACGAGACCTACCTGGGGGGCCTGCGGGGAGGATGAAATGAGAGGGCCAAGGGGAGCACTTGGCACCTGATGAACTTTGGCGTCTGTGAATGTTTTCAGCTCAGCGGAGTGAGGGCAGAGTGTGGGCACCTTGAGCACTGCACCCAGCGGTCCTGCCTTTTCCCTGCTCCGCTCTCAGGATGCCGTGTGTTTACTGGAACAGTCCACAAGCCTTTCTCTGGGCTGCAGACAGCCCCGCCCGAGCGATGTGCGGGGATCACTCCTGTGTGGCTCTGCTGCCCCCGGCCTAGCCCCCTGGCCACAGTGGCCTCCTGGCTGCTCCTCAGACCCTCCGCATTCCGGCCCTGCTGGTGTCCGGAAGGCTCCCTGTGTAGACCCCCACATGGCAACCTTCCCCACTTCCTGCGGGCTTCCGCTCAGGTGCTTCCTAAGCATGGAGGTCCTCCCCGGCCACCTGACAGCCACAGCCCTGCAGGCCCTTCTCCCGCCTCCCCTGCTTTGTTCTGCCCTGGAGCCCTCCTCACCCCGGTGGTGATGTGTTTTTCTGCTGATTGTCCATCCCCTCCCCTGCTGGACGGTGAGTGCCAGGATGGCCAGGACTCTGTCTTCCCCCCTGCACAATTTCCCAGCACCTAGCAGGGTGCTTGGCTCATAGTAGGGGCTCGGTAAATGCTTGTTGACTGGATGCAAGCAGCGCTTTGAGTAGGTGGTGCTTCTGGATGCTAATAGATTCAGTCTTTTAAATCCTGAGTGTTTCAACAACACCCCAGGGCCGGGAGAGGGCCTTCCTACCTCAGGTCAGACCCTGAGCACAGCGTGCCCTGGGCAGCCGGGAAGGAGCGAGCACCCAAGCAAGGGTGCCCGCGTTCCTGGCTCCCGGAGCCTGGGTGGGCTCTGTACCTCCAAGGGTCCTCTCTCCGGCCAGCCTCCCCTCTCACTCTTAGGTTCCGTCCTGGGACTACAGGGGAGAGTGTTGTTGTCCCTCTGTGCCCTTTGTGCAGAGAGAGCCTTTTGAACATGTGTGTCCCTCCGGGTGCGAGAACAGAGTGAGTGAATGTGAGTGAGCGCGTTTTCACCCGAGGAAGACTGAGTGGATGTGCTCGTGCAGAAGGAGCAGGGCAGCCTGTGCGAGGGAGGCGGAGTGTAAGGGGGGTGGGGGGGGTGGGGGCGCGAGGGGGAGAGGGCACGAGAGGACACATGGCCTCTGTCCCCCGAGGCTCCGGGTATGCCTCGCGGGGACCCCCGAGCTGGGCAGAGCTGGCATGGTGGCCCAGCTCCCGTGCTCCAGAGCCAGCCGCAGAGGGTACACACTGGCTGCACAGAAGCTGTAAATTCCAGGAAACTCCCTGCCAGCCCAGCGTGGTGGGGGAGGGGTAGAGGCTAATCCACGCTGGTTCCCTAGCACTTGGAGAACAGATGTGTCCGCCTCGGGGACAGCCTCCGAAGAAAAGTTCGAACCAAAGCGTGTTTGCTCATTATAAAAGAGTTGTCTGTGAGGGGGCCCTGGAGGGGAGGCTTTTTTTGGGGGGAGGGAGGGGGGGCTCTGCCACAGGTCCTTACCGGGGGCCCACAGATGCCATTGTATCTTGCTAGAGGGGAGAAGGGGGGGGCGAAGCCAGCCGGGGTGTGGGAGCTGCTGGGTCATCTTTCTTGCATTGTACAGCCAGCTCCCAAACACAGTTGCTCGTAGCTCCTGAAAGAGGCCGGGCCAAGTAGGAGGTGGGGTCCCTTCCCACTGGAGGGCTGGATCGAAGGGGCCCTGCCCTGGGGGTTCCCAGATGACTGGCCTGGGGCTCACTGAAGCCAGCCAGGGGAGAGGAGGCAGGCGTGGTCCTCTCCAGCAGGCCCTCCGGCTGTTTGGAAGGCCCTGGCGGCCCCCCAGGTCCTTGAGCCAAACCCCCTTTGCGGTCTGATTCGAACCCTCCTCGCCTGCCCCACCCCCTTCCTTCTCTGCACTTCTGGGGCTGGCCTTTTCAGCCCTGGAAGCTGCCCAAGAGCATATCTTTGAAGCACAGCAAAGGTTAGGAAGGAGGAAGACAGAAATGTCCTCTGGGTTGGGGGAGTGGGAGAAAGGAATTCCATGCATGCTCCACGGGAGCGGGAGTTGGGGCGGCAGGCCTAGTGGGGGCGATGGGCTTGGCCTCGCAGTGCGGGCAGGTCCTGCTACCCCCTTCTGGCCGCCTGTCCCTGTGCAGTGAGCCCTCTTCCCGGGGCTGTGGGCAGGGAGTGGGGAGCGGTGGCCCTTGTTTACAGCGCTTGTTTCAACCTTGGCTCACAAGGGTAAGAGCCAGGCCCTGCTACCCGCCCTTACAGGATGCAAGACCTCGTAATTGTCTTCAATTACAGACAGCACGGCCCTCAGCCCTGGCTTCCGACAGGAACCAGAGCCCGAACCACTTCCACGGGGGGCAAGGGGAGCAACCCAGCCCCTACTGCAAGGTTTGGGGGCTGCCTGTGGCCTTTGGGCCCTTCCGAATACTCACCGGCCCCGGGGTTCACCAGAAATGCTGCTTTGGGGCTGCAGAGACCTGTGCCTGTTGCACATCCCCCTTCTTTGTCCCCGATCAGGATGAAACTTCTGTGAGCAGTGAAGATTTTGATATGAACGACTCCACATGGATGTCAGCTGACCCACACCTGGCCTCCAGCCTGAGTCCCAGCCAGGACGAGAGGATGCGGAGCCCTCAGAACCTCCACAGCCAAGAGGACGGTGAGTGACCCTTGGTGGCCGGCGAGGGAGGGGCCGCGCCCACTGCTGGGGGGCTAGGAATCTGGAGTAGTGGGATCTGGACTGAGGCCTCTGGGTGTGGCCTGGGCCTGGGCTTCCAGCTGCCCCTGGTGTCCTGGGTGTCTCTGCCGGTGCCCCGGCCCTGGTTCCAGGGGGAACAAGTCTTGAGGGTAAATGGATAGAGCTCTCGGGGGCTGGCAGCCCGACAGGGTGTCATGTCTGTGTGCCCTGATGCTCTCAGGCTGGTGGGATATGGATGTCGAAGTTACCGCAGTCCAGGTCTGGGAAGGTTCTTAGCCGGTGTGCCTGACCCAGCACAGTCCAACTGCCCAGCAGTGAAAGCAAGAGTTGGGCTTCTGTAGCTTGACATGAGGCTGTAGGACAGGGTCCCGGCCTATCACCTGTAAGCAGCAGCCAGTGTACTTGTCCACTGTGTGTGCCCAGCCTCCTAGGATGAGAAGTGGCCCGACTGAGGAGCTTCCCGAGCCCTGCGCCGCTGCCCTCTGCTTTCTCCTTGGGATGGGAGAGTTGGAGTCAGAAGTCAGATCCCAGGGGTCCACTCGAGCACTTCTGTGGAGCCCCCAGGGGGCCGGGGCTCTGGGGGCACCAGCGCATTGTCAGCTCTGCACAGCTGTGGGTGTGGGGTGGCACCTGTGGTCGTGTCTCTGGTGGGGCTCTGTCTGGTTTCCAGGGTGGCGATTGGGGGTGGGGGATGAGCCCAAGGCTGAGCCTCAGAGATGTGGGGTGTAGAGCCTGCAATTAGGAGGGGTCGAAGGTCGGGGCCTGGAATGCAGGAGGGAAGTGCAGGGTGAAAAAGGGGTGTAATGTTAACTCTGCGAAACGGGTTAGCCTTAAAGAGTAAATAAGGGGTAGGAGCCTTGCAGTTTGGGTCAAAGTTCGTCTCCATGGCAGAACCCGCGCCTGCCTCCCGACTGCCCTCACAGGCCTGAATCCGGCTTTGTCTGGGAGGAGACCCAGCCTGGAGGCAGCTGGGGAAGCTGGGCCAGGGGCTGCGGAGCCCAGAGGGTGGTTTTGCCAGGACTGGGGTAAAAGGCTTCTGGGAAAGAAAAGACTTTTGTGCCCTGACACCTCGTGAGGTCAGCAAGACCCCCTCGTGCTGTGAGCCTCCCCACCAGAGCCTCCCAGACCAATACCACCTCCCAGTATTCCCACGGGTTGGGGGCAGCCACATGCTGCTGGGGGCTCTGGGGCTGGGAAGTGCCCAGCAGCTGACCTCCCTCCTCATCTGAGCTGGTCGGAGGCCACACCCAAAGGCCACACCAAGGGCCAGGCCAGCAGAGTTCAGCCAAGGGCGTAGGATTATACCTTCCCAAGAAGGATCCAGAACATTTTTTTAAAAACCTGAGTAGTAGGACTGAATGGGGGCCATATTCCTTCAACTCATTCCTGAAAAATCCTTATGTTATTGTTGCTCAAAACCATCCTTTGGGAGTCTGATCTCTGTTGAAGACTCTTCGCAGGGAGATTTGGTGCTTTGGGTGGTGGGGGGTGGTCAACAGGATCAGGAAGTAGAAGAGAGTGTTTCTGTGGGGGTCACAGCCGCCTCAGCATCAGTTGCCCAGCTGCGTGGGGCTTGGTTGATCGTGAAGACGAGGTGGAGAGAAACAGAGAGACTGGTAGGGTCAGTGCACCCAGTGGCCGGTCCCACGGGAGCTTGACGGGGGGAGCCTACCTGGGTGTAGCCATGCATATCCCCCTGCCCCTCCCGTCGCCCCAGGCCCTCCTGGTACCAGCGCTGAGGGTGGCTGGCCTGCTGACAGTACACGGGTGTCTATCAGGGCAGGCAGCCAGAGCTGGAGACAGGCAGGATGGTGTTGACCGTGATACCATCAATTTAATTATTTAATCAGAGGCTGTGTCTGGAGGCTATGGGCTGATGTGCTGGCCAGAGGCAGACCTGGACCCGGTGCAGGGGGTCACAGGCCTTGAGAAGGCCGGCCCGGTCTCTGCTGCCCCTTCTGGTTCTAGATCTGTTGGTGACTGCTGTGTCTCTCCAGAGCAGTGGGTTTCCGGAGGGTTTTAGCTGGGTCCAGACCTGGAGGTCCCACCCTCCAGCCCCCAGTTCCCCTGTCTGAAGGTGCTCACAGTGTGGACACAGGCCGAGATCCTGCTCCCATCAGTGAATCAATGGGAGACTGTCGGACTACAGGGTGTTCTCATGTCCCCCATTGTTAATGACGGGCTGGGGTGGGGACAGGCCAGGCAGGGCCTCGGGGTGACCCTGTACTCCGAACCCAGCCAGTAGCCCTTCGTGGTGGCTTGCTGTGTGGTCTCTGGCCATTAGTCCTCCATGGAACCGGCAAATTGGAAAGATGAGGTCTGAAGCCCCCATTGTGAGTTCTGCAAGGCGCAGACCATGTCAGTCTTGCTCTCTGCTCTTTCCCTAGTGACTCTAGCCGCACGCTTGGCACGTTATAGGGGCCTGCTGAATATTTGTTGCCTAAATGAATAAAGAAACAAACATTTATCAAGACCTACCCCCGAGCGCACCATCCAGAGGGGATAGAGGCCCACTCCTTTTTGGGGACAAGTTGGGCTCTTTGTTGCTGAGGACATCCCCAATCTGAGCCCCTGGGTCTTTTCCCTTAGCCAGAAAATGTGGGGACCCCCAAGGCTGTGCCAGGTAGCACCACCCCTGCTGGGCAGTCATGCCACCCAGAAGCCTCTCAGGAAGTTGGGTGGTTTGCACATGGTTCACACCTGTTGGTGGGTGTGTCGGAGCCGTCCTCTTTCTCCATCCTTCTTCTCCCCCTCCTCCTCATCCTCCCCCCCCTTCAAACTGTAACAAATGCAGATGAAGATTGGCAGGCAGGACAGGTCCCAAGGCTGAGACCAGAAATGAATTAGCACACCCGCCCCCCGCCCCAGCTTGTGCCTGAGGCTCCCCAGGAGCCGGAGCGTGCCTGCTCGGAGACATGTGCTTCCCTCCCCCAAGTCCACCGCGGCCTGCAAGCACTCACATCACAGGTCTCTTGTCTGGGTGCTGTTCGTGGCTCCCTGGAATCATGGCGGCAGACCCTGGGCTGGGGGGCACCACGCGCACAGTGCTTCCTCTCTGGGGACTGTAGCCACCTCGGTGAGCACATCACTCTCGTCCTCACCTCAGCAGACGTGGGAGACGAAGAAAATTTGGGTGATCTGTCCAAACTCAGGCGGTAGTGCCTAGGCTGCATTGCTCTTTCCGCCTTGGCAGGTGTCGGCCATGCGTGAAGTTCCCCAGAGACGGGCAGGGAGCCTGGGAACGAGAGGAGTCTCCCCTCACATGCTCGGAGCACTGGTTTCTTGGGACCAGAGTGACCCAGGCTATTCCTGCTGCTGCCTCTTGCCCATGTGTGGCCGCGTCTTTTCCAGACCCGCTGCTAAGCCCTACCTGAGGCTTTGGGTCCGAATGGAGCTCTGTGCACATTGTAGGTGCCTAGAAAAGCGCTTGGCCCAGGGGCTGCCTTCTGGGGGGAGAGAGAAGCCAACTGTTGGGACTTTGTCCAGAGACACTGGAGTCTAGCATTGACTTGCGACCGAATAGTATGTCCATCTGTAATTACGCCCAGTCACGGGGATTCTGTGTGATGTCCACCTCTTCCCCCAGACAGCGTAGCACCTGGAAGCTAGGACCCCAGCACCCGGCACGGAGCAGGTGGGGGGAAGTGTCTGGTAAAGGAATGCGTGAGTAGAAAGGCGCCCTAGAGCACCCCCACAGCCCAGGTGAGCCGGCGGGCATCTGGAACTTCACCTGCGGGACTAGGCCAGGCTCTGGGGCTGCAGCTGGCGGGGCCAGGCGAGGGCCCACTCCTTGATTTCCCCTCGATGTGCTTCACTGGCCTCTTGTTCTGCCCCTTCCTGAACGGAAAATGTGAGGCCCGGCCTCCAGAAGGGATGCGAGGGGGTGGGGAGCGGACATTACTCACCTCCCCGGCAGACAGGAAGCCAGCGCCAGGGGAGAGCAGAGGGTCCCGCTTCCCTCTTCCTGCGCCCTGGTCTTCCTGCAGGGTCGTGGGGGTGGGGGTTGCTGGGCCGCAGCCTCGTGGTGTCCTGGGGCCTTTCAGGGCCTCTGCTTTGTGCCTCTGAGATGAGACCACTCCTCCAGGCCTCTGGGACCCCCCGGGCCTCCCCGCTTCCCTCCCTCCAGTGCCGGGTGCCAGCACTTCCTGTCTGCAGCCAGGAGGGTTTGGAGGAGCCTCCCCTCTGGTGCCCATTACCAGGCACTGAGGGGCCTTTGGTTCTTTCAGGCTCTTAATTGGTTTCCTCACGCGAGAGCTGATAAGCCCTGTTCCTGCCTTTGAGGAGAGGGACGGGCATGAGAACAGGGATCCCTGGGGGTCTAAGCTGCCTGAGGGCAGCCGTGCCGCTGGAGAAACATATCTTCTGTTTCCCCTTGTTTCACAAGTATTACATTTATTGTAAAAAATTTTGGGAAAAAATGGAGCAAAAAAAAAAATCAAAATGACCAATACTTGGGGCATATTTTTCTCAGTCTCTTCTGTGCATATGATAAAAGTCCTGTGTTCTTAAAAAACAAAAAAAGGCAGGGGGATCATGTCATGTTGTAGCCACTTTTTTTCCTCCTAATGTCATTTGCTTCTCTTGTCAGTGATGTGGCATTTTGTAAAGACTGTCCAGTCATCCCAGTGACTGGACTCCTCATTCCCGAGCCTGCTGTGCGCTTGAGGCTATGACCGAGCCTTTCCTACAGGGAGGACATGTTCTCTCCTGAGAGGGAAGTGACTTGCCCAGACCACAAGCGACCACAAGGATCTCTCTGACTCTGGAGCCGGCGTTTGGGCCATCCGTGGGAAGGACATTCAAGTCCCTCTTTTCCATTATTACAAACGGTGCCACAGGGAGCATCTGTAGGGCCAAGGCCCTGCACCGGCCCAAGTGTCCTCTTCTGGCCTTTATCCCCAGCCCCGACCACGGAGTAGCACTCCACAAACGGCCTTTGAGATCTCGCGGCCGGGCTGGGGGACCAGCGAAGCCCCTTGGAGCAGGCTGCGTGTGGTGTGATGTTGAGGGCTGGCGGGGGGGGGGGGGGGCTGAGGCGTGCCTGGGGAGCTCAGGTAGTGGGGGCAGGTGGAGGCTGGGCGGGGAAGAAGATGCTGAACGCCAGAAGCTTCCTTCGACTCCAAGCTCCAAACAGGAGAGCCGGGGCAGAGGGCCGCAGCCAGGAGGATGGAGAGAGGTGGGGTCACCTCCGTGGGTTCCCTGCAGGCAGGCCCCGGGCCATTGCCGTGGGTCTCCTGAGCTGTTCTGGCCTGCCCTGTCCCTGCAAGGTGGTCTTCGGCAAGTTGTTGGCTCTGATTCCTGGCTCCTGCCTAAGGTGGCCTGGTGACTGTGGCCATTGACCCTGGGCTCCCTGGGAGCTCTTTGTGAGAAGCCCAAGGCTTCCTGCCTGCTGGCTCTTGTGTCCTTGGGTAGGGCCCTCCGCTGCCCAGAAATGCAGCCTGGGCAGCAGGGGCCGTCCCTCTTTTTCTCACTGGCCTGGGCCTCTCCCTGGGTGCCTCCCCTGTCCCTGCAGGGCGGTGTGCTGGGGAAGTGGGCCGGCCACAGCCTCGCTGCCCTGCCCCAGGCTCCTTCCTGCCTCAGCTCGATCCTTACTCCTTACTCCTTGCAGTGGGGCCTAGGGCAGATCGCTCTACCCTCCCACCTCTCCCCCCACCACGGCCAGATGAGGCAATGACAGAGCTCAGCACATGCCTGGGACGGGGCGGCTCCGCCAGTGGTCGTGGGGCCATTTCCTCGTCAGTGGCGTGCATGGTGCTGGGGCGCCAGGCACCGGGGTCCTCTGCCAGCCTGCACGCACAGGCTGGGGGCCCCTCCTCCTCATTCCTCCCGTTCTCCAGACCCTTCATTAGCCCCACTTGGTCCGGTCCTGACTCTTTCTCTGTTCAGGTCCCTCTGGGTCGCCTCTGCCCCATGAACCCTCTGTCGTCCTGACCACAGCTTCATCACAGCATCACGCCAGTGTCCCTTGGTCCTGTTCCTCCCCCGGCCCCAGCCCGGCCCGAGTCTTGCATCTTTGGAAAGAGCTGGAGTGGGAGGGCAGGTGCTCACGAGTGTCCTGGCATCTTGTGACTTCCTGTCCCACACCCCACCCACACACGCCAGGACCCTGAGTCCGCCAGTACCCTGCTTCTGGATCTGGCAAACCCTGTCCCGAGCTTCCACACTGGCAGGCAGCTAAGCGGGCTGCTCTGAGTTGGTTCCGCTGTCCAAGGAGAAGGCTTCTGGGCAGCGGCTTGCCTCCTGTGTCCCAGCCACTGTGCCGGGCCCGAGGATGCCACATGAGTGTTCTTGGCAAGGGGTGGATGCTGCTCGTGTGAGGGGGGTGGGGGGCTGTACTGCTCGTGAGGAAGGGGCGAGTAGGAGTTGGGACCGGGCCACTGGGGCTCCGTCACCAGCATTACCCGTGAGCCCTGGATACTTAGTTCTCTGTAGAGAGAACTCTGTAGTTCTCTGTAGATGGCGCCCATCCTCCCACAGGCCCATGACTGGGGTTGGCGCTCCGGGGCCTGCGGCGGCTGACTCCCCGTGCACCCCACACTCAAGGTTGGGTGTCCACCCTGCTCACCGTCACGTCGGGGGGAGGATTGTGGCCCCTTAACCATGGCCTGCCGGGGATGGCTTCTAAGGGACTTTTCCTGCAGTGGGCTTTTATACTGAGTGTTCTCTCTTCCACACCTGTTGATCTTGGCCCTGTCCACCCCCGTGACCCTACCTGTCTAAGGTGAGGCTGGAAGCTGGGCCTGGGCCTCATTCTCTGGCTACAGGTCATACTCCCTCCTTCCAGAGCAAGAGCTGTTTGTTCCTATTCAAGACTCCAAACATCTTCACGGAATGATCCCCCTGCCCTCCCCTCCCCCAAGGAACAGAGACCTGGGGCCCAAGTCCTTCCGGTTATTGGCTAAGGGCCACTCTGGCAGTCCCGGGTCACAGGAAAGTGTCCATCATCAGCTGGGCTGCAGGCTGCACAGACAATGCTAGGCTGTCCTGGCCTCTGGCCACTGAGGGGTGAGAGAGGCTGGGAGACAGCACCGAGAGATCCCTTTATCCCAGGAGCAGGCTGGGCCCGCACAGCCCTGGCCTTGTGCAGGCTGCCAGGGTCTGAGGCACCCAGATGCCTGGGGAGGACATTAGAGTAGGACGGGCTCCAGAGCCTGAGGTGAGGTTCACCTGCTAAGAAAGGGAGAGCAAGACCCCACACATCCACCTGGAAGATTGGCCTGGGTCTGCTGGGCACTCAGGGAAGTCCGAGCCCTCCCGCTGCTCCCGCCCCTCAGTCTAGGGTGCATTAGACCCCAACTTCCTGTTGACCCTCTGCGGACGCAGCCCCTGCTATGCTGGAGAGAAGGCCCAGGGTGGGGGGGGCCGTGCTGGAGAGACGTTGCCGCCCCTAGCCTGTCCAAGGACGACCTTCCCGGGAACCAGGAAGTGACCGGAGCCACGTTGGCGTCATCGCTCTGACCTAAGGACTGGGGTGCACCGAACCCGGGCCGGCTTCCGGGAGGGCTGCTGGAGGACCGGCCAGGGCCCTCCGACACCGCACGCACACACGGGCGCTGGGGCCCGGGCCGGCCCCGTGAATCATTCACACATGGTCGCCTGAAGTGGCTGTTTGCTCTCAGAACACATGATTTGTTTTGGGGGGAGGAGAGGGTGCAGTGGGCATCTTGGCTAGAGCTTCGTACATTGAGTTAGCATCGATTTCTCAGTGCCTGTGCCTGACTTAGAGGGAGAGGCCGGGGAGATGTCGGCCGGGGAGACACAGACCCCGCCTGGCGCAGTGGCCGCGTTGGACGGGCGTGTGTCGGGGGAGAAGCAGGGGGAGGCGGGGCAGTGGCAGAGGTGGGGGCCGTCCCCTAGCACGGATGGGCAAATGGAGGCCCAGAGGAGAGAGAGGGTGGGTGCTCTGGGGAATCGGGAGCCTGGCCACTCAACGCTCACGTGAGTTTGGCCACTCACGCTGTGTGACACAGTGACTTCCCTCAGGGAACTTCTGGTTCCCGCCTGAAGCCAGCCGCAGGGGTGCTGTGCAAGGCAGGGACAGTGAGTGTGCCCCGCGCCCCACTTTTCCTTAGTGTCCACCTCACCGCGGGTGGCACCAAACTCATCGCTGGGTTGGACCCCCCCCCAGGGGTCAGAACCCCCGGGGTTCCCGCTCTGAGAGAAAGGATTTCGGCTTTAGGGGGAAATCGGAAACTCTAGGTCTGCGCGGAGAGCGTGGCCGGAGACGGCTCCCCACCAGGCCCTGCAGACGGGGGTGCGGTGCGTGTGGAACTCACGCTGACTTTCAGAGCCTTCGTAGGAGAAAAGAATGTAAAGCAGCTCCATTTTAGCACAGCATTGATTACTTGTTGAAATAAGATTTTGAATATATTGGGTCCAATAAAATGGATGATTGAAATTCGTTCTCTCTGTTTCTTCTCACTTCCGCGCTGTGGCTGCTAGGAAGTGGGCAGTTCCGTGTGTGGCTCCGGCCCGTGGCTCTTGGACAGCGCTGCTCTAGGCTCCCAGCGCCCCGGGGTCGGTGCCGGTGCCCCTGGGCTGGCGGCACCAGGAGCCCTGCGGGGAGCAGGGGCCGGCCCGCCGCTGGAAGCTCAAGGCTCGGGTGGGATGCTTACGAGGGTCAGCTAGGTGGGCAGCCGGGGCCTGAACGCCAGACGGGGGGCTGGGCACCCAGTGTGGCCACATCGTGCCGGACGGTGGGATCCCAGGGGTACTGCCTCCAACGCCTCTGTGTCCCCCGTTTGACCCCGAGGCCCTCCCCCTTCCTTCCGGGAGGAAGAGCAGGGTAGCCTGCCAGGAGCCTGGTGCTCCTGGGAACTATGCATCATGTAAACACGGCCCAAGCCACTGGCCTTTGTCACGCGGTGAGGGCCAGCCCTGGTGAGGTGCACACCCAAATTCAGAGCAGGGCCGGCGCCCCCAGACTGCAGCCTGGAGCCACGGTGCCCAGGAGGAGGAAGGGCTGGCTCTTCAGACTGGTGTCTCCACGGCCCTGGCCCAAGGTGGGGCTGCGGCTCAAGCGCTCCCCCCGCCCCCCCCCCCCCGTCCGGCTCTTTTGTGTGTGAATTATTGACGCCCCCTCCCCTCCCCTGCCCGGCCGCTGAGCTGCCTGCAGCCCACGGAGGGGGGTGCGGCCTCAGCCGCAGCACCTCTGGCTGCAGAGGGCAGCCTGCCCCGGGTGGATGCCCAGCGTGGGGTCCCAGGGACAGAGGGTCTTCCCACCTTGGCCCTGCCCGCCACGGGAGCTGGTGTGGGTCACCCACTGGGAGAGGGTGCTGCTGGCCAGGGCCCCAGAGCCCGGTGTGGCGATTGGCGGCTCGCACAGAGCCAGGCTTGTGTGGGCCGCGGGGCGCTGGCGCCCACATAAGGGCATTGTTTGCCGAGGTAAAAGGGGTTTTTGTCTCCTTCTGGAGACGGGGCAGAGGGAGGAACAATTTCCCCCATTCATCACTAATTCCCCCATTTGAATAGCAGCACATTGCCCCATGGTAAATAGATGGGCACCGCGGTCCTTCCCTGCCCTAGGCATTCCGGGCACAGGTGGTGGGCTCTGCGTCTTGCCCGGATCGGGGCGTTGCCCTTCGCCAGAGCTGGGGAGGCCTGGTTTGGGGGAAATGTTCAGAAGGGGCGCGTTCCCCAGCTGCTTCCCCCATGGCCGCTCGGCGTACCCTTTTCTGCGTCGCTCATACAGTCACAGGTGGGGGGCAGTCTTGTGCTGCCGGGCATTGTTCTAGGCTCCGACAGCCTGGCCCCGGGCAGAGTGCCTGATCCGGAGGGGGTGCCCGTCCTGGAGGGGCTGCCTGTCCTGGGCGGGCTGCCTGTCCTGGAGGGGCCTCCTGGCCCAGCAGCACAGGTGAGGCCGGGGCAGGGACAAGGGGGCCACTTCCACCTGGGTGTGGGGCAGGTTCGGCTGGCACACATGCCTGCCCAAAGAGTTCCGTGGCCGGAGGCCTGCACCCCGGGAAGGCCCAACTCCTGCGCCCCGCGGGTCGGGCCCCCGCTGCCCATGGGGCCGGCTGGGCTCTTTCACAGGGTCATAAAGTGTCAGAGCCCAAAAGGGCGTCAGCGGCAACTCCCTGGACTGCAGATAAGAGGAGCCAAGGAGACAGGCTGTGCCCAAGGTCGGGAGACAGCGAGGCCCCGCACCTGCTCCCCCCACCCCCTCGCTGGTCTCATTCGGGAATGGGGCATGGGTTTGAGTACGCATCTATAGCTCCTTCAAATCACACTTTTTTGGAGGGAATGGGGAGGAGGGAAGAATTCAGAGTGGACCAGAACCTCAGCCTGCAGTGCTGACCCTGCTCTCTGTTCCTTCTTTCCCAAACGGTGCCGGGCGCTGCAGGGGCCACGGCTGCCCCGGGCACCCCCGGGGTACTAGCCACCTCAGAACAGAGCCAGGGGTATAGACCCCGAGGTTTGTGGTGGGCCTGGCTCGGGCCCCTGTCCCTTGGCTCCTCCCCGAGGGAAGGTTGTGGATTACTCAGAGACTAGACCAGACACACGTGATGGAAACCTGCCTCCAACTAAGGACATTTTTGGCTCCTGTAACCAAAAAGTCTAGGTTCTTCTTTGGCTTTAGGCACGGATGGACTCAGGGGTGATTTGTCCAAGCCAGCTCTTCGGCCCTGATGGGCCCGGCAGCCCTGGGGGGTGGGGAGGAGCACTTCTTTCCAAACATTTCAGCCAGAGCCCTGGGGGCTGACTTTCATGGGTCCACCTTGGTCAGGTGCCCACTGATCACTGGGATGGGCTGGGCTGCCCGGCCAGGCGTGGGGCATGTGCTCACCCTGGAAGACGCGGGGTGCCCTCACCAGAGGGAGGGGTATGGTTTCTGGAGAGGCAGGAATGATCTGCCCCCCCCCCCCCCGTACAGTCTTGCTAACTCTGGGTCTGCGGGCGGTGGGGGGAGCTCACAGCAGGGGGTTGGGCATGGGCCATAGACATAGTACGTGAGAAGGTGATTAAAATGCTCTGGAAAAAGTAGGTAAAGGGGTCAGCGTGTCAGGGTGGAGGCAGGGAGGTCTTACTGAGAAGGTGACCTTGAAGCAAATCCCTGGAGGGGAGGGAATGCACCAGAGAGAGCTGGGGACAGTGTCTTGGGAGGGAAGAGCAGGTGGAAAGGTGTACAGCTGAAGCGGGGTGACAGCAAGGGGGGGCGCCCCTGGAGGGAGTCTGGTTCCCCCTTAGGGGTTTGAACTCAGTCCCTGCAGCTGCCACTGCCTTGGGGGGCTGACGGACAGATCCACTCGCCCCGCCCCCCAGCAGCCCCTTTGCCCCCACCAGCGTGGCCTTCTCAGCTTCCTCCAGTGAGGCTTCCTCCATGGGCTACTTCCAAAAAGCCTTCCCTCCTTCCCTCCCATCTTCCATCGGGCCCTGCGGTCAGGGCTGGGGGGTTGAGAAGCAGGGATCAAGGGCCAGAAAGCTTACAACTCTCTTTCTGGAGCCCAGTCTCTTCTAGAACCCTTATGTTTGGTTTTTGACTTACTAGAGTATGAGCCCCCAGGACAGTGACCACCCCTCTCTTTTCACTGTTGTGTCCCCAGTGCCCTGCACGGGCTGACGCCCAGTAAGTGTTCAAGCAAGGAAGGGACACGGGCGGGCAGGGCATCTTCCAGGCGCTGCCCTCTCCCTCCTCCCCCTCCCTGTGCCCACCTCAGGTCTCCCACCTCCCCGCGGGGCTGGGCTCCAGGGGCCCTCGGAGGCATGTGTGTGGTGTGTGCGCGGTGTGTGTGCACGCGTGTGTGTGGTGTGTGCGCGCGCGTGTGGTGTGTGTGCGCGCGTGTGGTGTGTGTGCGTGCATGTGTGTGCGTGTGTGGTGCGTGTGCGTGGTGTGTGTGCGTGCATGTGTGGTGCGTGTGCGTGTGGTGTGTGTGCGCACGCATGTGTGTGGTGTGTGCGTGCGTGTGTGCGTGTGTAGGAAGTAGATGCATGAAGTGAGGGGGGTTGTGGAGAACCAGCTTTTATTTTTTTAGCACCTACTCTCTATACCAGGTATTGTCTATATCTTATAAATCCTATTTTACTGACAGGACACCCCTTTGGAAAGGAAACTGAGGCTCAGGGAGGTCTAGTGGCATCTTCAAGGTTACGCAGCCCACGTCCATCCCACTCCTCAGCCCCCCTGCATTCGCGGCCTCTCCGCTTGGCAGAAAGTGGACCCGAGCTGCTGGCAGCGCCGCGAGCAGGCAGCAGGGCAGGCACGCGGTCGGCACACGGGCTGAGGGTGGCCCGAGCAGAGTGACGGGGGGGGGGGCACGCCTCTGGGGCTCTTCTGTCCCTCCAGTGATGGCTGTGTGTGGCTGGCTTTCCCCACCCCGGCTGCCGTGGGGAGGCGGCAGAGCCTCGGCCTCTGGGGACACACGGAGCTCGTGAACTGGGGCCACTGGCCAGCTCAGGGTTTGGGGTGGTTTGATTGTGTTTGTTTGGGGGATTTTTGTGGTAAATAGGTATAACATTAAAATTGCCATTGTAACCGTTTTTCAGTATACAGTTCAGCAGCATTAAGTCCATTAACAGTGTTGTGCGAGCAGCACCGTTATTTCCAAAATACGGCTTTCATCACCCTAAAGAGAAACCCTACATCCACTGAGCAGTAGCTCCCGCGCCCGCTCCTCCCAGCCCCGGGGAGCCCTCCGAGGTTTGCTGTCTCTGGGAAGGTGCCTAGTCTAGACGCTGTATGGCAGACTCGGTCAGTGTCCGTCCTCTTGTGACCGGCTTCTTTCACTCGGCGAGCTGTTTGCGCAGTCCTTCCGTGGTGTAGCCGGTGTCCGGGCTTCATTCGTTTTCATGGCTGAACAACATTCCATTGCATGGATAGACCCCATTTTATTTTATCCATTTATTGGCAAAGTTTTTAAAAATATAAACAATGTAAGTCAGTCATTAATAGTTTAAAGTCTGGATCTGTACATAATGGTGCAGATTTCCGGTTTCTTCTAAACATTTGGAACGCGCGATCTGGCCTCCTGGCACCTCTCGGTCCCACCTGCCCAGCCGCTTCCTCACTAGCCTAGGGCAGCCTCTGCATCCTGGGAAGGGCCGCCCCGCCTGGAGCCAGTGCCTGTGGCGGGCTGGTTGGGCCGCACTGCGGGGCGGGGGCCAGGGAGTCGGCAGCTCCAGGAGTCCCGGCCGCCCTGGGCTCCTGAGCTGCAAGGGGCCGCGAGTAGGCCTGCCTCGCCTCCCCCCCCTTCCCCACCCCACACCAGAGGTTTAGGGCAAGGGAGGTCCATCCTCCCAGGAGGTAGGCTGGTCAGGGAGGCAGGCGGTTGGGGTGCCACGTCCGGGCCTGTGCAGGGGTGGGGCGCTACAGGAGCCTGTGGGCCCAATGCCCATGCTGAGCGCTGGGATGTTGGCTCACTGTGTGCCAGGCATGGTGCCCTCGTAGTAACCCCTCCTCTTGGAGAAGACACAGCCCTCCAAGGTCAAGCAGCTGGCCTCCTGGAGATGGTGCCAGGGTGCGAAGTCTCACCTGCAGGGTGGGCTAAGAACGGGCACCTGCCAGAGCAAACAGGAGCTCACGTGATCATCAGTGTGGGTGTCCAGCCTCGCCTTCCAGCGCCTCGGCTCCAGAAGACGCTTCTGACTGTGTGGAGGCTTCTCCAGCAACAGGTCCTGCCCCGGCAGGAGGTGGGCCGCTGTCAGGACTCACCCAGGGCCAGGCTAAGGAGGCGTGCAGTATCCCCAGGAGCGATGGGCACACCGGCTTCGTCCGGGCTGTGGGTACCTCCTTCTTAGGGACAGTAGAGGAGGAGGCAGCATTGAGCCAGGCCTTGAAGGTAGACTGAAATGTTCTGAGCTGGAAGCAGCATGGCAGGCAGACAGCAGAGCCCAAGCAAAAGCCTGGAGACATGAGGCCCCGTGGTGGCCAGCAGAGTGGGACCTGGGCAGAAGTCACGGGACTAAGAACACAGCAGGCAGGAGTCTGGATATATTATTCTATATTATTCAGTGGGCTGTGGGCAACAGGAGGATTATGGAGTGATGAAAAAGGTGGGGTGGAGACCGGGGTGGGACTGAGGGGTGCGAGGGCAGCCACTGTCCTGTGGTTCAGTGATGTTTGACTGTCTCTCTGCGAGGGCTGGCGCCTCGGTTGTCAGCGGGACTGTTTCCCAGCCTGGGACTGGGCCAGCCTGCAGTAGGTGCTCAGTAAATACTGCTGGGTAATTTGTTCATTCCACAACCGTCTAGATCGGTCGCTGGAAATACCGCCGGAGGAAAACGCGGCCCCTCTGTGATGGAGGAGGAGGGGGGCGGCGGACGGGCGGATGGGCGGTGAGGGCCCAGAGGCTGCAGGGCCGAAGGCCAGGCCGGGAAACTCTGGGGTGTACCGAGCAAGCAGGGAAGCTGTGGGGCCACTTTGAGCCGAGCCTGAAGCTGACCAGCAGGAGGATGCAGGCAGCGGTGGCTGGCCCAGAGGAAGAGGAGGAGGGGCGGCCTGGCCCAGGGGACCTGCGGCAGCCGAGGGGGAGGGGTGCCACTTCACCGCGGCCTTTCCCATCCCCCTCTGCCCAGGGCTCGGCGGCTTGATGGGCAGCCCGGCCCCGCCCCCGGGCAGCCGGGAGGCCGGCGATTGGTTGGGGCCCTAGAGCCGCTCGGTCACCATGGGGACGCTCTGGCGGTGCGCGTGCCCAATGCCCAGCCCCGGGGACTAAATCTTCATAATCTGCTGGCTGGGAGAGTGGGGGTGGGGTCTTGCGCGACCCTGGCCTGGGGGAAGGGGCGGCCTGGGAGGCGGTCGGGGCTCCCTGTGGCTGCCCCTCCCCCAGCGACTCTGGGTGCTGGTGCCGAGCCGCCCGGGCACCTGGGCGCCACAGGGAACCACGCGGTACTCACCTGACAGTGACCCCGGGAGCTCGAGTAGCTTTGGCCTCTGCCATCTCAGCTGATCAAGCAGGAGGCTGGGCCTGGACTGGGGAAAGGGGCCTGGAATTTTATCTGAAATTGTCTAGCCCCTTCGTTCAAGTTTGTCTCCCCGGATTCCCCAGGCAGTGTTGTGCTTTCCGCAGCAGGGGGCGCCCTCAGCAGAGCTTAGTTGGGCTGTCACCTCTGGACCTAGCAGCGATGGCCCATTGAGGTGCAGGGAATGCAGACCCCAGACCCTGCAGCCCTGTCCAAGGCCACGTGGCCTGACACCGAAGGCGGCTGTGGGGGGTACACTGGCTGTGGGTAGGCTGCCAGGACTAGGCCCGGCCTGCTGGCAGCAGAAAGGAGTGGGTAACTGGGGGAGGGGGGGAGCACAGTGAGGCATTATCCCTTTCTCCTTAGGTGGATGAAGGAAGTTGAGAGCCTGCTGTGGGGAAAGGGTGTGAAGGGGCAAGGCAGTGGTGAGTTAGAGGAAGGGGGGTGCTGGTTCAGGCCCCAAGCGACCTCTGGGGTGTCCGAGGACCTCTGGCGTGCTGCAGACTCATCAGACTTGAGGCTGCAGCCACTCACTGTGTGGAGTGTGGAGTGCAGGAGACCACCATGCCCTGCACACCCGACAGCCGCTCCACCCCTGCTGGCCTGTTTTCTGGCAGAGGGACCCTGCCCGTACGTCAGGCGGGGACAGAGCTAGCCGCTTGGAGCCCCTAAAGGAGACAGCCGTGCTCACCTCCTGCCCAGAGATGCTGGTGAGAACAAGACAGGGCAAGTGTTCCCTGTGGCTGCCATGGCCACGATGCCCCGGGGAGCTTGAGGGGACCGTGGGCGCTGCGGTGGAGCCTCACCCCCAGGCCTCTTGTTCCAGATGACTCCTCCTCTGAGAGTGGCAGCGGCAATGGCTCCTCCACCCTGAACCCATCCACCTCGAGCAGCACGCAGGGCGACCCCGCCTTCCCCGAGATGAATGGCAACGGCGCCGTGGCCCCTATGGACTTCACCGCCACCTCCGAAGATCAGCCCATCAACCTGTGCGACAAGCTCCCGCCGGGCACGGCGCTCGGCACGCCTTCCTACCCCTCCGACGGCTGTGGCACCGATGGACTGCGGAGCCGTGTCAAGTACGGGGTGAAGACCACCCCTGAGGTGTGTGGGGCTGTGGGCCCCCAGAGCCGTGAGCCCCCTTCCTGTGCACGTCAGGGGGGTGCGAGGCCGTCTGTGCCCAGAGCCACGGCCGAACACGGAGTTTCTGGAATGAGATCGCACTGTGCGTGATCTCAGGCAAGGCCTTCCCTTCCCTGAGCCTGTGTCACCGCCTGTGAAGAGGGGTTGGCCTCGGCCTTAGTGGAGGTGGCGGGGGATGTGTGGCCTTGTTCCCCTCTACCCCAGAACAGAGTCTGCTGCAAATTACAGGAGCAAGGGGCCGCACTGAGCACAGAGGCCCCATCTTTCATGGCTACTTTGCATGCCTGTCCTGGTTTTGCAGATGGTGCAGAGAAAGAACGAGGCCTCCGAAGCCCAGGGATGTTTGAAATTCAGTAGATCAGGCTGATGTGGGGTGCGCATGGGGGAAGGGTGGCCAATGCGAGTGCCCCCACCACCGAGCACTCCCCCCTGCCTTTCGGGACCTCCCCCTCGCTTCTGCAAGCCGCCTCTGGGCCACTAAGGTTTCCTGCAGTGCAGCCCTGGGCACGGGAACTCTTGAGAGAGTTTTCTCCTGCCAGGGCTGGGGGCCCAGAGGTGACTTCTTGGAGCCCTGTACCCCTGGGCTCCAGCCGTGTACCCTACACAGTCCTCCCCTACCCTGGGCTGCCTGTTGCTGCAGAGGGTGTGGGGCGGGTGCCAGGGCTTGCCTTGGATGGAATGTCTCACGGGAAAGTTCTTTACAGATGAGTTGTCACTGTGTGTCTGAGCTCTGGCCACGGAGCAGGTGGCGGCCAGAGCATGGCCTTCCCCTCCTAAGTCCGAGCGTCAGGCCTAGCTGCTACCTACACTGAGCAGAGAGCCGCAGAAGGGAAGTGTGCCACCGTGACCTCAGGCCACATGTGTGGGCCACGGAAGTGAGACGGGGCACCGGTGCCACCCACAGCTTGTGTCTTCCAGTTGCCGTCTCCTCTGGCCCTGGCAGAGGACTCGGCTAAGGAGCGGCGTGGGAATGTGACTTGCCCAGGGCCCAGGAGGTCTTCTGACTCTCCGCGGCGAGTCTGGCATGATCCAGCAGGAGGCTGGAGGACCTAGGTGTCTCTGCCCCTTGTCAAGTCTGTGTACGGATCAAGAGCCAGGCACGAGCCCAGGGGCCCTGGGAGGGCCGATCCTTGTGGACGGTCACAGGAAGCCTGGTGGTGGCAGCTGCTGCGGGACTGGGCACTGGTCAGTGTCCACCTTCATCCGTTTGTCCTTCAGCAAGAGCTGTGATCCCCAGAAGGGGTTTACTCTGGGAGGAGTGCCTGTGGTGGGAATAGACAGCAGGGTCCCGTCTTCGCTGGTGGGCCAGCCCTGGTTCTCACTCCCCCTTTCTACACACACAGTCTGCGTGGGGGCTCACAGGGTCTCCCCGGGGGTGGCAGCAGACAGGAGAGCCCCAGCCCAGGAGTCCCAGGAATGCACTCTAATGGACCTGTCGCCTTGGCTGGTTCCCTCTCCCAGCCCATCTGTTCCTCCTCCCTGACAGACAGCACACTCGCCGCTTATGTGACAGCTCGGTTGCCAGCTCAGGGTGGCTGCCCCTTGGGGATCAGGGAGGAAAACCCCAAAGCCAGAACCAGTCTTGGCAGAACCAGAAGAGGCTGGCTGGCAGTGGGAACCCTTCCTGCGTCTGCCTGTCCCTTGCACTATGTGGCAGGTCCTGCCGTGGGCTCAGCCAAGTACAGTGATGACACTTCTGCTCAGTGCCTGGTCCCCGGGCCTCTACTGGCACCGCTGTGGGCAGGCAGTCCTGGGAGGGGTGGTGACACTGGCGCCTCCGATTCCTAGGAGAAGGGAGGAGGGGGGGAGGCGACGCAGGACCTCAAAACTGTGGCGCGCGAGGCAGCCGGGTGTGCTCACCAACCCCGTCCCCAAGCTCACCGTGGCTGCCAGACCGAAAGCGGGCCCGGTCTGACTCTCCGGCCCTTGCCCTCTCTCAGTCGCCCCCTTACAGCTCCGGGAGCTATGATTCCATCAAGACTGAGGTCAGCGGCTGCCCTGAGGACCTGACGGTGGGCCGGGCCCCCACAGCAGATGACGATGACGATGACCACGATGACCACGAGGACAATGACAAGATGAACGACTCTGAGGGCATGGACCCCGAGCGCCTCAAGGCCTTCAATGTGAGCACCGGCGAGGGATGTGCAGGGCGGGGTCCACAGCCACGGCCGGTCCTCGCCACAGCCCTTGTCTCCCACAGATGTTCGTGCGGCTCTTCGTGGACGAGAACTTGGACCGCATGGTGCCCATCTCCAAGCAGCCCAAGGAGAAGATCCAGGCCATCATCGAGTCCTGCAGCCGGCAGTTTCCCGAGTTCCAGGAGCGGGCCCGCAAGCGCATCCGCACGTACCTCAAGTCCTGCCGACGCATGAAGAAGAACGGCATGGAGATGGTGAGCCCCGCCCACTGGCCCCCGGCCAGGCGCCCCCCCTTCCTGCGGTCCCAGACACACAGGAGGGAGCTGGGGCCCAGAAAGGCGACCCGCCTCCAGAGATCGCGGGCCCAGAGCCCGGACCCCAGCCCTGTGCCAGCCGCCTCTAGGGTGGGGGTCTGGGGAAGCCCCAACACGGGCTCCGTCCCTGTTCTGCCTGCAGACCAGACCCACGCCTCCCCACCTGACCTCGGCCATGGCAGAAAACATCCTGGCAGCTGCCTGCGAGAGCGAGACGAGAAAAGCAGCCAAAAGGATGCGCCTGGAGATCTACCAGTCCTCCCAGGTACCTGCCCCCCAGCAGCCCCGGGCGGCAGGCATGCGAGGGCAGCCAGCAGTCACGCCGCAGACCCCCAGCCAGGCCAGCCGCGGGCGCCGGGGGATCCTTGGGGTCAGAGGAGCCTCGGTGGGGCGCATGTGCGGAGTCAGGAGCCGGCACACAGGCCCGGCGCACCTCCGGAGTGCGGCCTCGGCTGTTCTCAGCCAGGCAGAACAGATCAGCTGTGGCCCACAGAGACGTGAGTGGAGTCCCACAGGTCACAGCACTGCGTCCCAGGGACAAGGGTCAGGACTGCCGCCCCTCTGGTTCCCTAGCGCTTCCCTCCCCCTCTGCAGGACGAGCCCATCGCCCTGGACAAGCAGCACTCCCGGGACTCCGCAGCCGTCACCCACTCCACCTACTCACTGCCAGCCTCCTCCTACTCCCAGGACCCTGTGTACGTCAACGGCGGCCTCAACTACAGTTACCGCGGCTACGGGGCCTTGGGCAGCAACCTGCAGCCCCCTGCTTCCCTCCAAACAGGAAATCACAGTAATGGTGAGTGAGGGGGACCCAGGCTCCCTGGCTCCCTGACTAGAACCCAGGCCCTTGCGTGCAGTGCAGCCTCCGGGAAGGGGGGGGCAGGGCAGGCGGGGAAGCTGCCTCCCTCCCGGCACAGGGACCTTCCCCATTTGAAAGTCTTGACCAGGCCTTAGATGGGAAGGTGAGGAAAACTTCAGGCGGTTGAAACGAAAAGCCTACCAGTCCTTTCTCACTCCAAGGCGGCTTGCTCCGGGGCTTGAGTGGGCGCCCTGCTGGGCCTCTCCCTGCCTCCGCTCCCCGAGGGCCACCGTGAGCCTGCCGTTGCAGCCAAGGCCCTGCTCTGAGTTGAATCCTCTCCACACCCTGCTTTACCCACGACGACCAAGGCTCAGTGGGGTGGTCCCTGGGAGTTGGTGGCAGAGCCAGCATCTAACCCAGGTGCGGCCCAGTTCTGCTGTGGCCTGGGGGGCCTGCCGAGTGGCTCTGGGCAGGTCACCATCTTCTCCAGGCCTCAGCCCCGTGCCCCTGCACTACAGAGCCCCATCTAGGTCACCGGGGGCCACAGCGAACCAACCGTCTGTTCCCCCTACTCCAGCTTCTGAAGCTGGTGATTCCCTGGGTGCTCCCTGCAGTACTTCCCGGATGCCCCTGATGCAGACGGGACGCAGCCCCATACTGGGGAAATGGTCCCTGAAAAGACGCAGACCTCCCTGTGGTGCTAGGTGCTGCCCTGAGTGGGAACTAGAGTGGGCCCCACTTGAGTCCAGGGTGAGGGGCAGCGGGGGAAGAATAGGCTCTGCTGGTGGAGAGCAGCCTGGTAGCCTCGGGGAACGGACAGGGGGTGGGTGGGGTGACCTCAGGGCCTCTTGGGCCGGGCACTTGGGTTTTGTTCTGTGTGCAGTGGGAACCACAGCAAAGCAGGGCTGCGAACTGCGCTCTGCCTGCCCCTGTGGTGAGATCTGAATGGGAAGGACAGGTGGCGGAAGTTATGTGCACAGAGGGTCATTCAAAGGCGAAGGGGTGAGGAGGAGAGCTGAGGGTGACCCCAAGTTGCTTGAGCAGGTTGGAAGAAGGTGCCACCCACAGGCCAGGAAAGTTTGGTCTGAGGTCTTGGCTGAACGTGCCCACCAGTTTCCTCTCAAGCCCTCGTCCTTGGCTGCAGGAGACCCCTCACGTTCCTGGGCAGCAAGGGAGGGGCGGGACCCACCCACGGCAGAAAGCCCGGAGCCCCCTCCGCTCACCTTGCCCCCTACCAGCAGGAAGTGTGTGCAGGTCCCTGGAAGATTCCTGCCTGGGCTTAACTTCTCATCCCTTCCTAATGCCTCTTAACCTAAAATAAGAGGCTGCCTGGCCTTAATCCCCGAAGCTGAAGCCAGAGCGGCCAGCCGCAGCGAGAGGAGGAACGGCTGTCCCAGAAGGGCTGCTTTTCTTCTAGGAAGAAGAGCCATCTGACAGCCCTGCTGAGTGGGGACCCTGTTAGAGTATCCAAAGATAGGTCCCAGGGCAGGGATGGATACCCCTAGAGGGACATGGCGAGCCCGAGGCTCCGTCCTTCCCAGGCCACAGGTGGCAGTGACCAGCCCCCACCTGGGGCCATGCAGCGTCTGTCTCAGGCCTGTCTCAGCCGGCGGGGGGAGGGCACTGGGCCTGCTGCCCTCTGGGCCCTGTTCACACCTGCCAGAGAGGCTCCAGCAGTGGCCAGCTCTCCCTTTGAGGGAGGCTCTGCCTCCCCGGGGCCTCTGTTCCCTTCTGTAAGCACCCTGCTTCCTTAGAGGTGGGTGGGGAGGTCACTGAGGCAGAGATCTGCTCATTCACCTCCCGGCCTGGGGCAGCCCATGTCCCGGGAGCACTGGCTTGGAGCCCAGCAGCTGGAGGAAGACCACCGGCAGCTGTCCCAGTCCCGCTGCCCTCCCCAGCAGCCGTCGGCCATGTCAGCCATACCTTCAGTCACACGGGCGCGTCGGCTGGGCCGCCCTGCTAGTGGCTCCTCGGGCGGTCAGCAGGAGATGCAACTGAGATTCCACGGAATCCGCTTGCCTGCCTTTCCTGGGGTGCTGGGCTACTTGCGCCCACTCCTGCCCCTCCAGCAACCACACCTGAATGTCAGCACCAGAGCCCTCGGGCGCATGGCCCCAGAGCAGATGGGCTGCAGGAGATGGGACGGTCTCCAGGCCCTAGCTACCTAGCTACCGTCCAAGAGAGACAGAAGCACACAGCCGAAGAGGACAAGCCTGGGGGATAGGGGAGAGAGGAACCCCGGGGCCAGGTCACAGCACCTGGGGCAGGCGGCTCCAGCCTTCCTCTGCTGTCGGGGAGCCACTCCTCCCCCCAACCCGGGGTCAGCCCCTGCAGCATCCAGGAGTCAGCAGAGGCACCCCTGCTCCTAGCCTGTCCCCGTAGCCCTTTGGCCACTAAGAGGGGGTGGCTGCTGTTTCCAGCCAAGTCACAGCCCGGCTCCTTCCTCCTGCGTTTCATGTTAACAGACTTAGCTGCTCCCTTGACTCTCAACTCCAAGGACATCCCTTAGCAAGCCGTTTCCAAGGCTTCCTCTTTGACGTCCACGTGCTCTGGTTAGAGAGGAAACAGCCCCGGTGACAGATGGGCCTGGCTCAGACTCCAGCCTCCTTCCCCGTTCGGGGCCGCAGCAGCTGCATTTAACGGCAGTCGTTTCCAGTTTGCCCCGGCGTGCTCCTTCCAGTCTAGAGGCCCCCAGTGACCACAGCTTGTCCATCTCTCTCTGTAGCGGCAGAGAGTGCCCCTGTAGCGGCCCTGTAGATGCAGTAATGGGGGTGCTGGCCACGGGGTCGTGGGGAGACGGCTGACAAGCATCGACAGCCTCCCTGCGCCTGCCCGCCAGGGTAAGACAGCCCAGCGCGAGGCGGGACTGGGCGGCGGGCAGGCGCAGGGAGACGGCCTCCCCGAGGACGCTCCTGCTCCCACACCCCCAGATACGCTCTTCTTTGGCTGTGTTCTGGCTCCACACCTTGAAAGAATGTTTCTAATTCCAGGAGCCTCCGTCTCTCCTGGGAGCCCATTCAGAAAGCCCCAAAACCTGTCCGGAAGGCTGTTCCCCGTGGGCCTGGCTCAGCCCCCCGCAGCCTCCAGCGTTCCTACAGTTGCCTGCGGCGTGGCAGAGCAGGCCTCGAATTCAGGCGAGCCTGATTCCCAAGCCGGCCATGCACCCATGGAGCAGCTGGGGAAAGGCAAAGAGGAGACAGAGCTGGGCGGTCCCCCACCACACATGCCCCTAGAATGTTTCGGAAGACTTCAGGCTCCTTCTTTGCTGCCGCCGTTCTGAGGGCGGAGGGGGCTTCTCCAGATAGCGCCCCTGGGTCCTGTCCACCCTGGCCCCTCACACCTGCCCCGGCACATTAACCTTCCCCTCACTCAGCCACGGAGGATCTCCTCAGAGGGGCTGGGGGGGAATTCCAGGGTGCCGTGGTTCATCAGAAACAGGCTTAGCACCCACAGCACCTTCCTCCAACCTGGTGCTCCCAGCCCGTCCCCTGCAGGGCGCCGTCACCCTCCGGCTGGGCTAGCCGCAGCCTCTCCCACAGCCAGGCAGGGCACTTGGCCTTTCTCCTCCACCCGGACAGAAGCCCTTCCTTTGAGCACACACAACGGTGTTTCTTTTCCTGGTCTTCTGTGGCTCCACTCTGGACTCTAGGCCTTTCCACACACGCGTGCCTCAGGGTGTAAGGTGCCTGCTTACCTGCGGCGTCTTGAATACCCGCTCCCTGGACAGCCACCCCGTCCGGGGACAGCCGGCACGCGGCCGTCTGTACGGCACAGGCGGATGCCGGTGGCCTTGCTCACGCGGTCAGGCCCGCACTTCCGCTCGGCTGCCGCCAGCTCCCCTGCGAGGCTCTGCTTTTCCACAGTGAGGACAGTCCTGAGGCCTCCTGCTTACCTGGCGACCAGAGCTGGGATGTGCGCCTGTCAGGGGAGCGCGGTCTACCGGAGGGGCCGCAGAAAGCTGCAGACGTATGAGCAGGGCCAGGGAGCTCGAGGCCGAGCGCTTGCCCCAGGGAAGGCAGAAGCCCGCGCGTTTGCCACGTTCACCACGTGACCCGGGGCAACCCTCCGACCTCCGGGCCTCCCCAGCTTCCACCTGTGGACGATAAGGTCCCCTTCCTTGCAGGATCGCCCTGAGGGTTAACAGAGAACCCCACGTCTCATCTGCTGGTACAGGCCCCCTTCTAGGCACTAGGGTTCAACTGTCGAGAGGCCCGAGCGCCTGAGCCCCAGCAGGCCCCCAAGACGACGCACAGTGACGGCACCTCCCAGATGCCACGCGAGGTGCCGGCTCCCCTCCTCACTGCGCTCTCCCCCCACAGGGCCCACCGACCTCAGCATGAAAGGCGGGGCCGCCACGGCCTCCAGCACGCCCACGCCCACGCCCTCCAGCAACAGCACCAGCAGGACCATGCCCGCCGCGCAGCTCAGCCCCACGGAGATCAGTGCGGTGCGGCAGCTCATCGCCGGCTACCGAGAGTCTGCCGCCTTCCTGCTGCGCTCCGCGGACGAACTGGAAAACCTCATTTTACAGCAGAACTGACCCCGCGGCACCCGGAGTGCGCTACCCTAGAGAAGGAGGCTGTCCCGGCCCGGCTTCCTGCCTCGCCACTTGGTACATTTTGTTTTTTGAAAGAGGTGGGATCCAAAAGAGCTGTTTCTAGCCACACGCCAAGCACCTGCGACTTTGGGCACAAGGACACTTTTTTTTTGGAATCTCACCACACGGGTGCTCTGACCTGCTTGGAAGAGGCCAATGGGGCAGCTTTGGAAGGGCTGGGGTTCCCCTGACAAGGCGCTGGGGACGCAGCTCTATTTAGAATCATCTTCGTGGACCCTGATGTTAGAATCCCACCCCCAGATAATTACCTTTCAAGTCTTAGGTGAGCAGAATTGCATATTTATTGAGAAAAACAAAGTGGACCCTTTCTTCCTCTCCCCTTAGTAATTTATTTTTCTGAAAATGGATTCTTTTGTGTTTGTACAGATTGCCAGTCTGTGTCTGTCTGATCAGAAGGCTGTATCCCTGTGACCTAACATTCCATATCACTACACTGGCGCGGGCTGGGGGCCGGCAGGGCGGGGTGCAGAGGGGCGGGTGCCGGGCTGGCTGGCCTTCCGCGCGCCCAGCACCGCCAAGCCGGAGGACCTCACCCACACCCAATGCAAAGCAAAGACAAACAGAAATGGCTCCCCCACCCCCATTCCACAGAAGCCCCAGTCACATGGTCACCTGTATTCTACCTCACACTCCAGCGTGGGCTTTTTCCAGGATGTGCCCCGAGCCCGTTCTGAACGGCTGTCTCCCGACTCCCCCACACAAGGTGTCTGCCTGGGAGGTAAGTCCAGAGGGGTGGCCAGCAGCTGGAGCCCAGAGAGGGCTGTGACCCTCCTAAGCAGCAGCTAGCAGCCCCCTGGCCCCAGCCCTCCTGGCTGCTTAACAGGACAGAGTGCGGGGGGAACAGCAGCTGGTCAGCAGGGCCCTTGCCCTCACCTGCCCCCAGGGGGCCAGGTCTGAATACTTCTCCGCACAGGCCCAGGGCCCTCAGACACCTACTGGGAAGGGCCTGTTTCTTCAGGGTAGGCCCCCAGCTGTCAGGCAGCCACCAAATAGGAAAAGCAGCTGCGAGCCCCTGGTTGGACTGCAGCTCCTGTCCTCTCCTCTGCCCCCGTGGTTGGAGTAAAGGGACCATCAACAGAAGTGGAGAAGCCACTTGGGTTCTCCTAGGACCTGCCCATCTGGAGGGGCCAGTCCTGGAAGAAACCTATAATCCCTGGAGTGTGAAAAAGGGCAAAAAGAAAAGGCTGGCCTGGTTTCCTTCCTCCCCAGTAGGCACTTCCTCTTGCTCAGTGCAATACCTACCAGTGCTGCTAAAACCAGGGACTCACCCAGACCTCAGAAGGCCCACAGGGCCTCTCCATGCAACACTCCGTAGCCATGACAGCAGCTCTCTGCTGCCCGCCCCTGCCCAGAGCTGGCAGAAGCCCTCTGTTGCCTTTCCTCCCTCAGAGCAAAGAGGCCCCAGGGGAGTCAGGGCCACGTGGACCCTAGGACGGCCACAGCCACTCGACCCCAGAGCAGGTACCCCTTCCCAAACCAGCTTTCTGCATCTACCTGCCTCCCGGCACTATGGCGGACCACCCTCGGGAGGGCCAGGAAGGGGCTCCTGCACGATGCCCCACCCTGCCTGGCACCCACGCCCAAGCTGTGGGCCTTGGAGCCAGAGCTCCGAAAGGTAGGGTGCCCCACCCCGTGCTTACTTCCAGCCCCTCGTAGTTGGGGGTGGTCTTTCCTCTCTCAAGTGGCCTCCAACACCCCACCCAGCCACACCACCTCTGCCTTCCATCTGACCAATCTCCAGGCCTCTGGTCAGGGCCAGGACACCCGAGACTCCCCCTTAGCACAGCACAAGCTCCAGTGCCCAAGGCCTGTTCCCCCACCCCAGCCATCCACACGTCCAGCCCCCACCTGCTCAGTGCTACTCCCGGACCGACGTTTCAATTTGTGTAAATATTTATTTTTGTGTGTGAACAATACTACAAAGTAATCAGTAGGTCTTTTGCAAAATGTTACCCCAGGCAATTTGTGAGAATCTTAATGTTAAAAACTGGCAGAGACAATCGCCGCCTTAGAAGTCTTGATACCAACTGCTAACTTGTCGTTCCCTGTCCCGGAGACAGGCCCCAAGCCAGGCCCGGAGGCAGTGCTTTCCTCCCAGACCGGAGAGAGGAGGGCTGGAGGGGCTGCCGCCACCACCCCACGCGAGGGGTTAGGGCTAGTGCCGCCCTCCCAGGCTGACCACCCCAGCCTGCCTTAGCGCGCTGGTGTGACGGGAAGGCCACGCGGCCCCCCGGGACAGTGCATTCTGCCACGGTGACCCGGCCACCGGGTGGGCTCCTTCTCTGGGAGGCTACACCTGAAGCCCCGGCGACGGCAGGAGCAGGAGCAAGTCCCCGTGTGGAAACAGGACTCCATTCGCTAGTGCAGTCAGGGAACTTGTGCTGTTTTACTTTTGTTTTCAAAGACGCAGCTTCGACCCCTCCCCACTCCTCCTGACCTGGCGAGCACCGAAGAGCTGGTTCTGCGGGGCCTAGCTCGCTGCTGTCCCACCCACGCCCTCGCCCCAGGGGCTGCCTTCTCCCAAAGGGAGCTTCCACGCCCTGCCCCGGCCATTTACAATTCCCACGGAGGGCCTCAGGGCACAAATTCGTCACGGGGATCCTAAGCTAAAAGGTAACTCACGAGGAGAATACGCCAATCCCAGAGTCTTTGCAGGGAGCTGATTCCAGCAGAAGGGCCGAATCAGGAGAAATGGGAATTTGGTCTTCATGGTAGACACCTAGTAGGCCAGCAATGGTGTGACCCATCTGCAATTCATTTTACCGCCACCTCCAGTACAGTTTATACCCAAGGACAGCGTTGAGGGGGAGGGGGACAGGAGGGGACTAGCAGGGTTTTCAAGGATTTCAAACAGGTGGAACCCGGCCGTCCCTATTCCTAAGGGCCACGTAACGACTCCAGGGGTGGTTACAGGATTAACTACCAGTTCATTTTCAAAATGCTGCTTTGAACTCAGAGGGTTGATACTTTTAATTTGTAATTTTTTGTAAAACTTTTTACAAGATAGTAAAGTATTTCACCAGAATACCAGTTTCAATCCGTCCATGGTCTGATTTTTATATAATTTAGTGGTGCTTTAGAAACTTTGTTTTTGTTGTTTCTGAGCTAAACAGCTCAATCCTTTTTCGCCTGTATCTACCTAAGACCAATGTGAACCTTTGTATTTTTGCTCCTAATTTTGGACTCAGTGAAAGTGTACTGTTTACATGTACAGACGCCCCAGTCCCTGTGTGTTCTGCAAGACTCGCTCTTGAGGAGGAAGGTGCCCCTCACTAAGCTCACCTGCTTAGCAAAGCCACAAAACAAAAACCTCTCTTTTTACCTGTGTTTCCACCTAAAAACAAAAACGAGAACCCTACACCACATAGAACTCAAGATTTGCTGAAAAATACTTTTCTAAGCTCAGAAAAATCTCCGTGTGGCAGATGGCCCCTATGCCACTGGCGTGGTCCATTCGGAGCAGGGGGCAGAGCAGAGACCCCAGCAGCCGGGGGCGGGCACGTGCAGGGACTCGCGGAGCGTGCGAGCGGGACTTCGCGGCAGAGCTGTGGGGCGGTGGAAGTCTCCCAGCAGCCTGGCAGTGGGGAGGTCAAGATGACTCGTAGGACCTTCAGGGTCAAGCCACCCAGGATTTACGGACAACCCAAGAGGTTGTCAGTCCTCTGGTATCATGTAGACCCGTTCTGGGAGAGCGCAAATTCCCTATCAGAGATGGGGTTTCAGGACGTCCCAGTGCGGAGGGTACGAGCATTCCTTCAGGGCTCCGCTGGAGGCAGCTCGTGCCGGAGGCCTCACCTCTGCAGAAGGGCAGGGGCTCCAGACAGGAAGCATATGGCACTTGAGACAACCCGTGGGTGGCACCAACTTTTAAAGGTGACTCTTTATTAATCAATGGCTACACCTCTAAATTATATTTTTACAGATACGCACCTATGCAACTTAACGTGGCTCTTCTAAGCAGGTGAGGACTTCCTCCTCAATGCTCTATAAAAATGATTTGTGTTCTATATAGTGAGTTTTTTCCAGTAAATGTGGCTTAATATTTTAATTCTTAGAATGTGTCTTCTCTATGTGATGCAACTAAATTCTGTTTTGTTTGTGGAATGACTAGCACAGGCCAAGTCCCTCTCCCTCACTTAACAAAAGACCAATGAGCTGTTAATCGAGCTGTTATCTCCATGGTATTACTTGCTAAATGCACTGATTTCATAAGTATGTGGAATCCTTTTTTTTTGAATCTGTATATCATATATAAGACTGAATCTACTTAATAAACACTGAATAACAAACCGGCTGCTTCATTCCCACCGTGTCCTCTCAGCAGCCCCGCCAGCTATCTCTCGTCCCCGCAAATCTATCTGGGCGGCGCCAATCCACTGTTCTGCTAGTAAACAGACCGCCTTTCCCGGCCGGCGCACGAGCCCCCCACGGAAAGACCTTGGTCCACTTTCCTCAAACGAATAAGCCTGTCATTTCTTTCGACACCTAGCCCATTAGAGAGAAGGAAACGAACCTTCACTGGCACTCGTTGGGTGGCAGGCGCAGGCCGCACCTTCCCGGGGGTGCACAGTGGTCCCCCCGCAGACACACGCCCTCCCTGCTCCCCTGGCCCCACTGAAAGCAGGCTCACACACACCGGCCCCTCAGTGGTGGCTTGGAAGACAGGTCCTGAACCTTCAGCACTTGATGTTCCATTGGACCCAAAACTCCCGAGCCCAGCTTGAGGGAAAAGGGCTGTTGACTTGTGCACAGACTTTTTCTCATCCTACATACAGCATTTAGCTAAACCTTGAGGAAAACTTACAGGAATATGGCTGGGGGCAAACCCATCATGAGTTTAAAAACAATTCTGCGAGTTACAAGCATAAATGTTAGTTTTACTGTTAAAATTGTTTGTGTCTGTGTACAGATATACACACACACATTACATGGCAGTTTTTTAAACATTTTTTGTAATGGCAAAAGAATCTTTTTAAAACTGAAATTCTGTACAATACCCAAATATAGGAAATAGATAAAAAGACAGGGGCGATAGTTTGCAGCCACCACGCCCAGGGAACCCAGCATGGGGCCAAGGTTCATAAGATCGCAGGGACTATAAAAGCCAAAGACAGCAGCGATGTACCTCTCTTCACACAACGTAGGGACCAAGGGCAGCAACGCCTCCACGACACCATGAGACGCCGTCCTAACCGGAACTACCACTGCTGAGAATCACCGAGGGACCACGACACTCCACAACCTGGGCCAAGGCATCCGGAGCCCAGCCCCACCGCGCTGCGCACACCGCCAGGAGAGCACTTACCTGCAGACCAAGCGCTGCCGCTCCGCAGGACGAAGGCCCGGGGTCGAAGAGGAGGAGGAGACATCGCTCAAGGACGGAGAAGCGTTGCTTGATCCCCGCCTGGCTTCTTTACATGGGGCCCCAGGGCCACTGTTGTCAACAGCGTACAGGACGACATCAAATAGGAATGCCCCCACAGAACAGTGACCTAAAATTGACTCAGTGACCAAACAGGCAAACCTCCCTTTACTCAGGGAGGAGAAGGGGAGAACACGCTGAGCGAAATAAATCAATCAGAGAAAGACAATTCTATGAGCTCACTCATGTGGAATTTAAGAAACAAAACAGAGGAGCATAGGGGAAGGGAGGGAAAAATAAGACCAAATCAGAGAGGGAGACAAACCATAAGAAACTCTTAACTCTAGGAAACAGGGTTGCTGGAGGGGAGGGGGGTGGTGGGATGGGGTACCTGGGTGACGGGCATTACGGAGCCCACGTGATGTAATGAGCACTGGGTGTTTTATGCAGCTGATGAATCACTAACTCTGCCTCTGAAACTAATACACTATATGTTAATTAACTGAATTTAAATTAAAAAAAATAAAATTATGATGCACTAGGGAAGCCCAGTTTACCAGAAACCTAAGAATCCTTTGTAAAGTCCTCGCTCCCTCCTCGATCTTTATATAAACCCAGATTTTATTAGGTTTATTACCAGTCAGGGGGCTCTGAAATGAGGGGTCCCAGCTGCCTAAGGAACAGATGAGCCTTCTGAAATAGTTCGCACGACTTCCCGTGAAGTGCATTCCTGGGAGAGGAGGTCCGGAGCTTCCGTCGGGCTCTCCAAGGAGTCTGTGTTCCCAGAAAGGTTAAGAGCCACTGCACAGAGAGCGGTCTCTTTGTCGCTTTGATTTTCCTTATAGGGCTTTTGTCTACATCTTTTGGTAGTTAGTCTGGGTTTTCAGACTGATGCATGGAGACAAGAGGAAGCGCGGGAGCACTGTCAACATTTGGTTTCAGGTCTTGGTCTCTAAGGTCACAAAGTGCACTCTCCCCATCAATGTAGACGGGGCCGCACAGAAGCACAACACAGCCTGCGCCACCTCCCCTCGGGAGGCAAGCGGGGCAGCGCCCTGGTCCCCCGAGGCCCCTATCACAAGCAGGCTCCTCTATCGAGCGCACGCACCCCCACGCAGCCCTCTCAAGCAGGATCGGACTCAAGAGCAGGATGGACCTAAAAGCGTCATGATGCTCAGCAGGCCAATAAAACAACGTCCTCTCCATATTCTGCACGTTAGTAGGGTTTCCTCGTCCGTTAGATCATGAGTGAAACGGTCTCCCCTGCCAGGACTCAGTCTCTAAACTTAGGACGCGACAACTGTAGCGTGAGGCCGAGCGCCAGATGTCTGGTGAGAGGCCGCGCCACCGCTCAGCGCACATGGCCCACTCCCCACAGCCATCGTCTGGGCCAAGGGGCAGGCAGGTGGCAGGAGCCACACAGACTTGCACTCCGAGCCAGGCAGCCACTGCCCTGACCGGATGCGAGCTCGGTCTGGAGCGCCTTCACCGCCGGACGAGTCTGCGAACTAGGAAGTACTGTCCCCATCCAGGGACGAGAGCGCGGGCGGGGAGCTGAATGGCCGGGGCCACAGGGCCTGCCCGCAAACCCCACCGCACCCCACGGCAGCTTGCTGCCTCCCTGATGAGCTCCCAGCCCTGGATCCTAACGCATTCTCAGCTCCCGAGGACAAGCTGGCAGGGGCTGTGCCACAACGGCACCAGTACACGCACAGCGTCGCCACTAGGAGGCTGCCCAGTCACCGCAGAGCCACCGAAGCCGCTTCTCCAGCGGCACTTCCGGGCCCCAGAAGCTACTGCACCGCAGAGAGCCTCTCACCAGCTCACAGGGGCCGAGCGCACACACCCGTGTTCTCATTCAGCTGTACTTCCCGCGGGCTTTTTGTTTTAGTTCTGGCTTATTTCTACACTAGGGTAGTTTCTGCTAAGCCCAGAATCACGCACATAAGTACTCCAGGTAGGTCTGGGGACTGCAGCCTGTCACCCTCAGGCCCACCACGCAAGTATCTGGCCCCTCCCAGCTGCCTGCTGTGCAGAGAGGCACTTGTGTTGACAGGCTCCTCAAGGTCGGGACTGGTCACCACCCCCACGGATCACCAGCCATCAGGAATCTCTTGGGCAGTGTGTCTCCGTGGGCCAGCTGCGATAGGCACCCTCACCGCTCTCATGAGATTTCTGCTCCTAGTCTAGGGGTCTGCTCGCCATGCCCAGGGTCTAAAGGCCACCAAAAGTGGCAAGTCGGGCCTTCAGCACTAACCTCACAGAAGAAGAGCTCCCAGGCCGAGAACACGGGCTCTGGAACCAAGGTGAAGCGAGCTGGCTTCTGTACTGCTGGCCTTCCTTCCCAGCCCAGCGGGGCGGCCACACAAGACGACGGAGACCACAAGCGCAGGCTGTACAGGTTTATTTTTCCAAAACCACAAGAGACATACAAGGGCAGAGCTTTCCCTGGACAGTCCCACGGACCAGACCAGTTTCCACCTGTAGCCTAGAGGCCACCAAAGGTCACGGCAGAAGAGGATCACACACACCCGGGCCTCTGCTCCCTGTCTTTGGTAAACAGACTCTGCAAGTTGACAACTCGGACTTGGCCAATACTGCATTGACATCACCACGTGACTGCCACCTTCTCACCCATGCTTCCGATGACAAAAATGCCACAGTGGATGAAATGGGGGTGGGGGAGAGGTCTTTCAGGTGAAACGAGACTTGCTGAGGTCACACCAATTTTCTACTTCACACAGAAGCACTCACACAGGGAGACCAAAGTCAAAAAGGAGGGCTCTCAACTCTGCAAAGAGTCGAGGTGTAAGAAATAAGGCAGGAAGCAAGGCGAGGGAAGACAACTACGGAGACGTCTACGTGCTGGAGGTGTGTGGGGAGAGAGGCGGGCAACAGGCGTGGCTGTTTCTTCCCCAACCTGCTGTCAAAAGTACATCAGATGGTCCCAGGTACTGCTGAAGGTGGGAACCCTGGAGCCCGATCTGGAAAGCCTGCTTGGGGCTGCCCAGGGCACTCACCCTTGACTCCAGGGCACTTAACACTGGTGGCGGCGATTTGTCATGTATGGTAGTGAGCGGCCAGTGGAAGGTCGGAAGAGAGGAGACGTGAGGGGCGAGAGACACGTCTGCTCGGCAGAGCGCGGGCGGGCTGGCCGTGGCTCTGCAGGCCACGGAGGGTCCACCGGGTGACCAGGACAGGGCACTGGGCCATGCTGGCAGATCACAAGTCAGTCGCTCCACCATCCTGTCGGGCAGCACAGCACGTGGCGGCTCTGACACCGGTGGAGAGAAGCACACCACTTTAATGCGATGACGCCGGAGACGGATAGTAAGGGAGAGACACTCGTGTTCTCTGTACAATACATCCATTTACAGAATCGGCCAGTACTGTGTACAACATATAAATACATGATAAAACATTAGAGGTGCATAGAGCATACTTACAGAAGCCAAAAAGTTCACTTTATACATCCAAGGATAAAGAGTTAAAAATATAAAAATAAGAAACACACACTGCTTTGAAATGTAAAATGACTTTCACATACACAGGTGCGTGGAGATGCCCACTCCCATTGAGTCCAAAGTGACAGGGAGGGTGTCAAGCAGAGGAATTCACCTGCCAAACTTCTGGACATCTGACTCACAAGGTCTACAGATGGCATTTTAAGAGGAAAGACAAGCCAATGCCCAGCCCCATGGTCCTGCGGGACAGTGCATTGCACCGAGACAGGAAAAGTCCTAAATTTGCTTCAGCAACAGAACCAAAGGTCAAACTGGCTCCTGTCAACTGGCAAATGACTGAACTGTGACCCTGAGGTCAACAGGTGCTTGGGCCCCCTGGTGGGCACTGCTGGGAGTTACTTTAACCCTGTGCTGGCTTCCCCAGCCATCGGCTTCCCCCAGAGGGAGTAGCAGAAGGGAAGATGGCAGGGAGGGGGCAGTGGAAGACTGACATGCCTACTCAGTTCGGGCAGGTTAGTTCCCTTGATGGGGAACACAACCTTCTTTCTTCAGTTTCAAGTCCCTCTGGGTGTCAAGGCAGGCTCCCCACGCCACACCAGGCTCTGTCTGCATGAGAGCTCAAGCTGGCCAGCCGGCCCTGGGCAGCCCAATGAGTTGCCCGGCAGGAAACCCTTCCAGCAGGACCGGAAGGGCTGATAAGTTGACAGAGGGGCTTTAGCACTATAAATTTTAGGGAGGGGCCAGAGTGTTCTTGCCTGGAGAAACAGAGTCTATTATATCAATGATATTCTGTATACAGATGTAGGATCAATCATTATCAAAATACGCACACTAAATATACAACTTTTCCCATGGCCATAATTTATTATCTCACCACAAGGCACAATACACAGAGTTTCGAGGGTCCAATACAGTCATCGTGACAGAACGCACCACAGCCTTGACACATGATCATGGCTTTCAGGCTGCACGCACACTGGAGCGAGATGCTTTCCACCGTGCTGCTGTCGGTGAACATCTGCAAGGAAAGGGACGCGCTGTGGCTCGCACCAAAGTTTGCTCTGTGGCTCAGCTGCACTACACTTCCAGCAAGGCCTTTGGGAAAGGAGGGGGAGTTGGAGGAATAATTAAAGCTGGTGGAACTTAGCTGGAGTTTGGAAAGCTTCCCATAAAATGCCTGTTTGATATTGAGTTGGGAGGGGATGGAGGAAGGCTCCAGAGGCTGACCAGGCCCTTTCCCAGGCTCTCGGGGCAATTTCCAGAAGGGCAGGTCAAGGACAAAGGGCATCCCTTGCAAGTGATCCACTGGCTCCCGAGGACCAGGCCCAGTGGCATTTCTGTTCTCGGCATTTGCCTTGAGAGGACCGCCCCCAAAAATCTTCTCATTCTTGCCGCCGCCAACAGATCCAGGTGGTGGCTTTGG